>NC_083355.1:24737500-25937500 GCF_030254825.1 Meriones unguiculatus | reverse complement strand
GGTCCTGCCACCTGCACAGGAGAAGAGTGGGAATGGGAGCGTGAGGTTGGGCCTGATAACACAACAGAACTGGTCATCTAATAGGCACGATTTTGCCAGGGCCATGCAACTTGAGCAAACGACACTTCTGGCCACAGTCCATGAGGAGGCTAACAAGACCCACCAAGCAGAAAACTCCTGTCACTGGAGAAATCACGCAGGTGAAGATCACACTCCAAAAAGCCCCCGCCCCGCTGGCACCTTTTGAATGACAGGTACAGAGAAGCAAGCACGGGTGTCATGACATGCAAATGACATGCAAATGTCCAGAATCCCATCAAGTGTGATTGCGAGACACACACCCCCCGAAAACAGCCGATGTGTGAATGCAAAGCTTCTACCTCCCTGTTCTAGCTTAAGCAAGCCTGCCACCCATCCCCCACCACCCACCACCTTTCCCCCTGGTCCCAGAAGATGTCCCGGGTCCCTAGATTCTCACCCATCATTGTTCAGGTCTGCCAGGGCAATGGCACTGCCAAAATAAGCGCCCACCTGCGTGCCCTCCAGCACCTGCCTCCTCCGCAGGTCTCCACCTGGCACTTGGCTCAGCAAGAAGACGGCGCCCATATGTTGGTGCCGTGGGGCGCCCGTCACGACGGTGATCTCCGTGGGGTGTAGGATGGCACTGCCTACCTGCATCGTGTACCCTGGGATGAGGGGGTGGGGATGTTCAACCAAAGCCCCGGTAAATTAAATTCGTCCCCTTCTATCCTAGGCCTATCCCCCTAGTTCCCCACCCTCTGTTATCTTCTATGCAAGTTGAGAAGAAAAAAAAAACAACAACAAAAAAAACAAAAAAGGAAGCCACAGACGCAACCGTAGCCTCCCTTGCACACTGGCTTCTAAGCTTCACAACACACAACACAACCAGATTTGCACCTGAAAGCCTAAACCGGGGTCTCAAAGGTGAGTAGCGCTTAGTAAGTGTGTTCTGGCCGAACTAAATGCCACCAGTCAGTCACATCTGCAGCCCACAGCATACCAGCACTAAAAGGGCCGGTGGGTTAGGGGTCAGGTTGGCTTCCCTCATCTTCCAATGGGCCACAAGCACTGGGCTTACCAATGTAGAGGTTTCCTTGGTCCTCTGAGCCCTTGTAGCTGTACTCAGATAAATCCCAGCTTTTCCGCTGAATCATGTAGCTGTTTCCTGCAGAAAGATCGGGGAAGGGGAGCAGAAGGCATTAGTCACCGCCTTTTTCCTCTACCATGCCCACCCCGATGAACTCTGTGATGGGGGGCAGGAACGATGGACCAGCGGACCAGAGCACTGGCTGACGTTCTTCCGGGAGGCCGGGGTTTGGTTCCCAGTGTCCACAGGTAGCACACAATGGTCTGTAGCTGCAGTTTCAGGGGATCGGGCAGCACTCGGGCTCAGGATCCCCAGGCCTCAGCCTCCCAACCGTTGACAGGTAACACCACACCACCCGGTTTATGTGATCATAGGTATGTATGGGCGTTTTGCCTGTCCCTATGGCTGCCCGCCACTCGCATGCAGTGACTGCAGAGGCCAGAAGAGGGCATTGGGTCCCCTGGTGCTGCGCCATCTCTCCAGCAAGGATCTCGAGACAGTGAAATATTCTGTAACCTCTGTAAAAGGACAGTCCTGGAGGTATTGACCCCAAAACGCTGCTTTTAGCTTATGATGCATAAAAAGAGAAAGTGGGAGGCAAGAACATTTAGTCTGATCCTGTTTCTTTTTAAGAAGACACCTATAAACACTAAAATAAGGGTCTGGAGAGATGGCTCAGCAGTTAAGGGCACCGGCTGTTCTTCCAGAGGACCCAGATTTGATTCTCTGTGCCCACACGGCAGCTCACAACTGTCTGTAACTCCAGTCCTAGGGGGTCTGACACATGCAGGCAAAACACCAATGCACATAAAAATTTTTTAAAATTATTTTAAAAATACTAAAGTGATAGTAGAAGAAGTCTTAAGACACTATAAACGTTGAGAAATGGAATGAGGGAGGTTGGAGGAGGGAGGTTTTAAATTTTTTTTTTCCTCCTTAATCTGTGGTACAAGGGTTGAACTTTGACTCTCATACAAGCTAAGTAAATGCTCTACCACTGAACTATGTGCTCTCCCCCCCCCTTAATCTTGAAACAGGGTATTGCGTATTGCTAACCCATGCTGGACTTGAACTCACTGAATATCCCAGGGAGTTATGAATCCATCCCTGCCTCAGCCCCTTGAGTAGCTGGGATCACAGGACAGTGCCACTGGGACTGGCCATTTCTGCTCTTGATTCTAACAGATCCTAAGCTAAGATTTTAGTGTTTGCACCAGAAGCATGTTTGTAAAAGTTCCCAGAGGTTGAATTGACATCAGACAGGTCACAATTCAATCTAGGTTTCCCGGTTTATTGTGGGGAAACTTTTCTAAGAAATGATTTTTAATTAAGTAAAATGGGTGTAAAATGCTTGTATCCCCATAGTATTTTAGCAATGCTAGGTTCAATGCCTATAATTCCAGCACTTGGAAAACAGAGACAGGAGGATTGCCATGGGTTTGAAAATAGCTTAGGCTATGTAATAAGTTCACAGTGACACTCTGTCACACACAGGCACACATACACACACACACACACACACACACACACATTTTTCAGACTGCTTAAGATAATATGTGTAGAGAGCTGGAGAAATAGCCCAGTCAGTATTTGCCATGCAAGTATGAGGACCTGAACTCACATTCCCAGCATCCACACAAAAAGCCAGACACAGCACCACGTGCCTATATGCTCCGCAATTCCAGGGTGAAAACAGGCAAATCCATTGGGTTCACTGGCCAGCCACTCCAGCTGCATCAGTGAACTCCAGGTGTAGCGAAGAGCAACTGGGGCACGGATGTCAGCCTCTGGCCTCTATGCCCACATGCTCACAGGTGTACACACGCAAGAGCTCTAAAGACGTCACATGTAAAGCCACTGGCACACAGTGAATGCTTTGACACGGTAGAGACTGTCCGTGCTTACTGCTCTTGGCCTGGGGCCCTGTCTCTTCTGACCCCGCCCCGGGATGGTCCGGACTGGCCGTCCCTGTGGCTTACTGATTGATGGTCTCTGCGGCCCTTCCTTCTCCCAGGTCCCCACCTTTCCAGTTGTAGGCACCAGGGGCACCAAAGTACACAGCGTTCTGGGTGAAGCCTCCGCTGGTGCCCAGCTGGCACATGCCAGTCTGCAAGTAGTCGGTGTTGCTGTTGCACATCTCATTGTGGTAGGTCTGCCAGTCATCGCCAGGGTCCAGCTGGAGGTCGTTGCCACGCACATAGCACTTGCCTACCATGCGCCGCTGGTCCTCTAGCCCAGACCACAGCACCTGGGTGTAGCGATGGGCACACACCTAGGGACCCACAGACACACACATACGTGGCCTTAGCCAGGATCAGGGAACTCCTGGCAAGCTGTACCTCTCACCCTGCTGGCTTTGCGAGTCAAGGGCCAGAGCGGAACTCTGGCTTTTTTTCCCTCCTTGTGAGAATGTTGAAGCCTGTACTCTCTACCCGCTATTTTGGAATCAAGGGTCAGGAGCAGATCTAGGGAAGGCAGAAGGCATGGATTTGAGAGCAGCTTAGAGATCTTGGTGAAAGGAATTGGAGGATGAAGGAATGTGAGCCTTAGGCTCCTGGGTCTAAAAGGAGCTATTTACAGAGAGATTAGGGGACTCATTTCTCTCATCCCCAGATGACCCTGCTGTTTAAAGGATCATTTAAAATAATAATAATAATAATAATTAATAAATAATTAATAAGAGCAGTGAACACTTTTTTAATTTGGTTTTTATTTGCTTATTTGTTTGTTCTTTTGTTGAGGCAGTGCTTCTTGGTGTAGCCCTGGCTGTTCTGGAACTCACTATGTAGCCCAGGCTGACCTTGAATTCAGAGCTCTGCCTGCTAGGACTAAAGGGGTGCATCACCACCACCCAGCTCATCGAACACTTCCTGAGCACTCAGTAAATGCCAAGCACAAGTCCAGGCTTTTCTCATGGAGTAACTTTAAATGTTTTTATCTTTTTTTTTTGTGTATACTTATTTTGCCTGAATGCACGCCTCCGCACCATGTACATTGTTGGTGCCTGCAGGAGGACAGAAGAGAGCCTCAGATCCCCCGGAAATGGAGTTACGCACTGTTGTGAGCTGCCGTGTGGGTGCTGGGAACTGAACCCAGGCAATCTGAAAGAGCAGCCAGCGCTCATAAACTGCTGAGCCATCTCTCCAGCCCTGAAGAATGCGCACTGACTGGAGAAAAATCGGTGAAACCATACAGTTACTTTAAGCCTGAGCAATGCCTAGCAAATCCAAGGCCCTGGGTTTAATCCCTAACACAGCCAAAACAAACATTAAAAAAAAATAATAAGATAAGCAAACTAAAAATGTAAAAAAGTATTTTGAACCAGGCATGGTGGCACCACCACCCCTCTGAATCCTAGAACTGGGAGGCAGAGGTAGGCAGATCTCCGCGTTTGAAGCCAGCGGGACTGCAGACTGAGTTCCAGGCAACCAGGGCTGCATAGTGAGACACTGTCTCAAGTGGGTAAAAAGTATTCTGAATTAGCCTCTGGGCTATCCAAGATCTAGAAACGGGTGGTACGCTTGTCTATTGGCTTTTTCTGTCACACCCCAGCTGTAAGCAAGTACACCCCAGCAT
Organism: Meriones unguiculatus; assembly: GCF_030254825.1. Lineage (NCBI taxonomy): Eukaryota > Metazoa > Chordata > Mammalia > Rodentia > Muridae > Meriones > Meriones unguiculatus. The sequence goes on along the minus strand of NC_083355.1, from coordinate 25,932,816 downwards.
TTCACACGAGCTTCTCCTTAGGCACTGCTCAATTTCTGGTGCTCGGAACACAGTAGGTGCTAACTAAATATTTGTTGACTGCATGAAGGTGGGTAAGTAACTAATCCTAGGGTCAACAGTCACTTAAACAAACCTCTAGACTCACACCCACAAACAACACAGTTTACAAAGGGGTAATCTGGTGGACCGATTGCCAACCTGGAGCTTATGATCGTGTTCAAAGGACAGAAGTCATGGCAGTGATGGCTAGGTGACCACTCAGAGGTGGCTCAGAGAACTTCCTGGAGTGATATAAATATGCCGTTTCATGGGTGTTGCTGACACAGGCTTATCATTAGTCAAAGCTCCGAGAAGGTTAATATCTGCCCTTTTTTACTACATGTAGAATTTTATATGAATCTAAATAATGTCCGTCTGGAACACAGAAATTGAGATTCCCCTAGGGCTGACATCTGAAGAATTGTCAGCAGAAGGTGACAATTGATAGCAGGGAGTGGCACTCAAATCAGTGCCAGGGTGAGCCAGGGTCACCAGGGCTGTGCCTCTTCCGGCAGCCAGCCTCCCAGGAAGGAGTGCCTGCCAGCACTCAACTGCCCGGGGCACTCTCTGCCCTTTCCCCCTCCGAGTTCTCTCTGCTCTTTCCCACGAATGGTGAGCATCCGTGCTCACAGGACCTACACCATGTGCAGCCTTGGGAGAGTGCAGGACTCGGGGGACACAGGCCTGAAAAGACATGAGGCCCCGGATATGGACACTTGCAAAGACCCCAGCCACGCACAGGGGATCCCCGGCCACCCTCTGTTGCCCTCCCTGGCTCTGGGAAGATGATGCTAAGTGTCCACTTACCAGAACTCTACCTGCAGGGCCCTGGCTTGCCACAGTCACCCCAAGCCACATGTCCTCGATAATGTGATGGTCGGGGTCACCTGCAAGAACAGGAATCGTGAGCTACGGTTCCTCATTCCATATCCCAGTGTTCAAAGCCTCCTAGGCGAAGCTTTCCCTCCTTCCTAAGTCCTGTCTGCCATTGCTCCGAGCTCACACTATATGACCTTCCCTTTTTTTCTGCTCCTCTTTCCAGAGGGACAGGAAGCAAACCAGCTTTGCTTTTCGCTTGGTTTTGTTTTTTTAAGCAAGGGTCTCCATATACATCTCAGGCTATTCTGGAACTCACTGTGTAGACCAGGCTGGCCTTGATCGTGCTGTCCTCTTGCCTTAGCCTTAAGTGTTAGAATAACAGCCATGAGCCTCACTAACAAGCTAGCCTTGTAGCTCCCCTCTGGGCTCCCTCTGCCAGGCCCCTGGCTTAGCTCAGGCTCACTTTTCTCTGAGATGTCCATCCGTTCACAGTCATCCTTGAGGGCGGTGAGGGGACACACGTACACGGCTCCAGTCCGGTTGGTGTAGCCATCGTCCACAGCAAACTCCCGGGGAGCCCCAGCCAGAAGCCTGGGAGAGGAAGGCAAGCAGGCCAGCCTGACTTTACAAGCCTCCCTCCAGCCAACTTGCAAATCAACACTCACTGGGCATGAACTCCATTCCATGTTATAGGAACGGGCATTAACAAATCTCAGTCCTGTCTTCCGGGAGAGCCCACCACAGAGGAAGGCAGGCCAGGAGACACACGCTCGGTAAGCATCTTACCAGGAAAGCGTGAAGGTCTGTACGTGAGGTGCCCCGGCCTCAGCGTAAGGACAATGGCCAGGGGCCACCCAGTGAAGAAGGGGAGGAAGGGCACTCGATACAAGGGTACAAAGTGTGCAAGGGCCAGGAAGCATGAGCAAGCCAGTGATTCAGGCACCAGCCCTCTGTACAACCAGATCCCGGGAAGAACAGTGGGGGAGGCATACAAGTCTTGACAAAGGCTTTAGGGGAACCACAGAGGGACCCCAGGCAAGGAAGTTGACAAGATCTGTTTTGTTTGTTTGTTTGGGGGTTTTCCTTATATCATTCTCTTTTTCAGACACAGTCTCACGAAGCCAAGGATAGGATACTCCCCAGTCAACCTTGGACTTCTGATATTCCTGCTTCCACCTTTCAAATGCTGGATTTTCAGGTATGTACCACCATGCTCAGTTTTATGTAGTGCTAGGAATTCAACCCAGAGCTTCCAGAATGCTGGGTGAGCACTCCACCAGCTGAGGTACATTCCCAGCCCCAGATCCGCGTTTTTGAAGGAATCCTTTGGCCTCAGAAGAAAAGGAATTTCTCCTTAAGTTTTGAAGAATTACATTTTGAAGGAATGGCAGTTATGGGCTCAAGTGCCGGGTGTGTGAGTTGGGGGGGTGGGGGGTGGCCAGAGAAGGCAGAAGGGACCTGTGTAAGGAGGGGTGAGCTATTGAAAACCTGGATCTCTCCTCCGGAAACTATCAAGCAGAAAGCTCGAGGAGGCACAGATCTCTAAGCGAGCTGAGCGATGCCTCCATTTGCCCCACCCCCACCTCGAGACAAGCGCACTGGTATGGGGTGGGGCTGGATACCCAGTGTGGCCCGAGAACAGAGTTCCAGTAAAAGGGAGTGGACAGGAGCTATCTATCACCTTGTTCCCAGAATCCATCTTGAGGGGCACCAAGACATTCCCACAAGGGGGCTAGGACCCTGCAACTCCACCCACACTAAAGGAGCCACTTAAGCAGAGCAGACAGTGGATGAGCCCTGAAATCCTCTCTCAGACTATCCCTGGGTATTTGTAAAAGAAGATCTCCAACTACCACAGGCTACTTGAACAGTATCTGGGGCAGTCCAGCTTCGGAACCAAGGTTTTCCTTGTATCTCCTTCCTGCAGCCTTTCAATATTCTGCTTGGAACATGCCCTCTGCCACCTTCCTGCCGCCACGTCAGCCTCCTGGGTGGCAGCACCTCCCAGGTGCCCCTCTGTTTATTCCAGCAACATTGTGGCCCTGAGGCTCCCAGGCTCCAGGCCTCTGGCCAGTCTGGAAGTGCTGAGCAATGGCTGTGCCTACAGCCCTGCTTTGGACCTGAGAAGGAGGGCGGCAGGGAGCAGGCAGGGCAGGGCTCGGGCATGCTGGGGCCTGGGGTGCCTCCACCTACTGGGAGTCAGGAATGCATTGCCTGGGGGTACTAGGAAGTGGGTGGACCTATGCTTGCACCTCTCCTCTGCACCTCAGACTTCTACTTCAGCGCTGTTCCTCCAGGCAGGGGCAAAACTTCCCCAAACAGAGTGGTGTTCTGACCACCCCAGGGAGGAGTAAGGGAACAGATATTACGGGCAGGCCACTAGCCAACTTCTGTTCAGGCTAGGGAGGGTACCTGCCTGACCACCCTAGCTCACCACCTACCCGCTGGCATGCTTGACAAAGGAGAGAAGGAAGCTAGGGCCTGTTTGGAAGGAACACCTCAGCCTGAGCTAGGGACCTGCTTCCAGGACTGGTACTGAGAGTGATTTCCTTTCCCTGTGAGTCTTGAGTGTCTTATCTATAAAACGGGACTCTCAGCTGAACTTGCCACTCCAGGGCTTGGAGGACACACATGGGCTCCTGCAGAAGGGCCCTCTGAGGAAGAAGCCACGGCTGGTGTGAGCACTATTGCTCTGGTTTTTTGTGGAACCAGCACTGGCCCTAGCTTGACTCCAGACTCTCTCCAGGGACCCTGGAATTCCAATACTGCAGGTTAGGGAACCTGACTCGGAGGAGAAAAAAAAAAGACAGACAACTTCATTGTTTGGAAGGAATGAGGGGTGAGCAGAAGTAGGACTTCCACATCCTGAGGAAGGCTGGCAGTCACTGGGGGAAGGGAGAGAAAGGCTGGGATCTGCTTATCTCCAAAAGAAGGCATTGGCTGGAGGTGGGGTCTGCTACAATGAGCTTGAAGAGCTGTAAGCTTCAATGGGTGAAAGGGGGCCCTGGGGAGCAAAGGATGTAATGGATGCCATTCCCATCACAGCTGCCACTGTCCTGCCTAACCATCAGGAGGTAGCTGAGGGGCAGGGTTTCCATGCCTCCCAAGCCTGTCTCCACTAGGAGGGACTGAGGGACCCTTCCTCTTAGCCGCCTGAGGGATGGAACAGGCAGCGCCAAGCACAGACTATGGATGGATTAGAATAAGACTCCACACAATCTTTGAATTCCTGTCCTTGTCTGGTGCCAGCCTTGTGCCCACTGGTGGGGACTGAGGAGGGGCCAATTCCCTAATCCCCAGGCTCCTCCCTCCTAAGAGATTCCACTGGGAGCTCCCCCACATCCCCTGGAGTATTTTTAGCTCCTTCTTGGCCCGCTCAGAGGCCCTTTAAGGCCCTCTGGCTCCCAGCCCGGGATGCAGTGGTCTACAGCCAGAGGCCTGCACACGGATGGAGGAAGGGGTTTCCAGAGGGTAGGGTCCATCTTCCTCCTACCACAGGGTTAGGGAATCCCAAGACTGGGACAGACCTTCCTGGTACGTAAAGTTGAAACATAAAGTCCTATGCAAATGGATAGCAGGTAGTGCTGTTGGCTCCAGATTTAAAAAGACAAAAATCTAACTGACCACCCCTACCCCCAGACCACCACGGAACCCACCTTAAAGCCGTAGTCAGAGGGGAAAGGCAAGTGGGGATGCCCAGAGAGAGGTCTCAGGAGATAGGGCCTTTTTCTCCTTGAGTCAGGCTGGGCTTGGGGGAGCAGAGAGCACCCCAGGAAGCAGATGGCTGGGTGAAATAGAAGATCAAGAGCTCTCAACAACCGTCTCTTCCTCCTTTCATTTGGCTCCAACTAGAAAGCCTCTCCTGGTCTCTGGGGAACCCCTGAGCTTCAAGTGCAAGGAGGGGGGGCTCTTCACCCTACCCATCCCTCTACACCTCCACTCCTCCCAAGGAGTTCAAAGCTGATAGGATAACTGAAGAGAAAATGGCATTATCTGAGAAAGCTGGGGAATGGGACCCAAGAGAGTTCAGGGCACCAAGCTGGCTCACACCAAAGAGGAAGAGGCCCTCGGGATTCCGGGGGTGGGGGGTGATGCTCAAAGAAAGTCTATAGGATTCAACTTCATTTCAGGGAGGTGTGCGGTGGCTCCTATGGGGAGATTTCAGGGAGGCCCCAGGGCCTTCCTTGGGGTCTCGGTCGCTGTTCCCCTCAGATGCCAGTCGTGGAAGCAGGAGGGGAGGCGATGGCTGCTCCGGCCTGAGTAGGAGGGAGGTCAGTTCTTGGATGCCAGCTCTATGCCCTGCTGCCTGATTTAGCCACCTCCCCAGGGGCTCTCCTATGGCGGCTGAAACTGCAGCCCTCACAGTCCTCCTCTACCCCTCCGCACGCTGCCCACCCAACCCCCTCTCTCCTGGTGACTCAGCCCTAGAACCAGAGCAACAAGCTGGAGGGAGAATGAGAAAGATGGAAGAATGAGGTCTTGGCAGGGCCTCAGGTGAAAAAGAATAAAGAAGTGTTTTTCTCACTTCTCCTCTTTCCCTGGCTTTTTGGTAGGTATTCCATATTTGACATATTTGACCCTTTAGGGCATTCCTTGAGTTATCTAACCTCAGTCCCTTACTGCAATGGACATTTTCTTCCTTTTCTTTTTCTGTTATGCTCGGCCCAATTGCCTCACTACCACCCCTTTCTTTGAGACAGGGTCGTCCTGCGTAGCCTGGACTTTCAGCAAACTGCCGATCCTTCTGCCTTCCTCTCTGAGTCCCAGCATGATAGGTGTGGGCTACCCCACCAGCTGCCAATCCCTCCTTGCTGCTTCTTTTTCTGCAAGAACAGCCCTCCTCTACCTCCTGCCCATTGTAAAGCCTTCTGGCCTAGAATGGCCACTGGAGAAGAAAGCCAGCAGAGATGGATAAACCACATTCAGGCCTTGTGCCACAGCCACAGCTGCCATGCCATTTCTATTGGCACGAGCCGTGAAGGCTGCCAGGAACCCGCCCTGCCCAGGGAACATGTTTCAAGAGAGCACAGCAGGTAAGCCAGACTCCCGCCTATCTCAGGCATGACCTCATTTCCAGGAGCCACTCCCTCCCAGGTTTCCCAGACACCCTCACTTCCAACGGTGAAAGGGAGGGGGCCCCAGAGGAAACCCCACACCCAGCCAATGAGGTCAGGCCAGAGCAAGAGGGAATAACAGAGCAGGTGCAGGAAGGGTCAGTAAGCACCTCCCAAACAAGCAGCTCTTCTCCCTCCAAGGGGGCTTTATGCAACATCAAAAAGCCCAAAGTAAGCCAGACATGGTGGCACAAGCCTTTAATCACAGCCTGGGAGCCATCGGAAGGCGGATGGATCTCCGTGAGTTTGAGGGCAGCCTGGTCTACAAAGCAAGTTCTAGGACAGCCAGAGCTGTCATAAAAGAACTTGTCTCAGATACATAGATGATAGATAGACAGACAGACACACAGATATCTAATACATAGATAGGTAGATCGATAGATAGACCAACAGATAGATGGATGGATGGATGGAGGTATAAGCCCACAATGAGTGGTCTGTTCTAGTGTTGCTTTCCTTTTGATTGTTTTTGAGACAGAATTTCACTGTGTAGCCCTGGCTGTCCTGGGACTCACTCTGTAGTCCAGGCTAGCCTCAGATTCACAGAGATCTGCCTGCCTCTGCCTCCTGAATGCTGGGATTAAAGGCATGTGCCACCACCGCCCAGCTACCTCAGATTCTTACTGAGTGCTATGAGCCTGGGCTGTGGGTGGGGTACCCCAGGATTGAGATAAAGGTGGTAAACAGCAAAGAGAGTCTGTTTTGGATTTTTAACGCTTCTGGGCCAAAATCTTCGAGAACACAGAAGCTATGCTCTCCCCTCCCCAACCCCCCAAGGACAGTGCATAAACCCATAGCTGTGCTCAGGGTTCCCTAACAGCTGGCGGACCCCAAAGCACAAACCTTGAGCCATCCCACCTTTCCAAGGGGAATTTGACAGCATATGAGGCTGCAGTCTGACATATTGGTTCCCTACAACACTCAGGCAGCTGTTCACATCTGGCTACACAGCTGGCTGTAGTGAATCCCAGCTGCTTCTCCCAAAGGGCCAGGAGAGCTGAACTCGGTAAGACGAAGACAGAGCCAAGACACAGAAGCAGCTCTGGGCAAGATGGAGAAGACCCATCTGGCCAGAACCACCTGCCCTCAGAGGTCCATCAGTTCAGCATTCTCCGCAGCTGCCTGGAGAGGAAAGCAGAAGTCTTACACTTGGCCAGCTTGCGTAGGACCCGTAGGTGAAGGAGATACACCTCCATCCAGTCTCAGCCCCAGAGCCTTCTGGTATCCGCCGGAGAACTGGACACGCCAGGACCATCCTAGACATACTGTCTCATTAACACTAAGAAGGTGTGTTCTCCAGGACTGTCTCAAGTGTTAAGGGACAGAGCCAGGACAAGACCGCAGTAGTGAGACACTCAAGTTTCTTCTCCCTCTACAAGGCCAAGGTGCCTCTCACAGGCCAGCGGAGACAGGAAGGAGGAAGGAACACATAAATCCAGGTACAACCTCATCCTGGGGGAAACTGGTCCCTGGGAGGGAAATCTCTTCCTCAAGGTCACAGAGCAGAGGGGGAGGGGTCGCAGAAGCTCTTCTACTGAGTTAGCTTTGGCCATGCGCACCCAGCACCAGAACATCTGAAAGCTATGTCCTGGGCTAGGATAGGGAAGGCAAAGGCGCTGCTGTAGCAACTATCTGTTGTCAGAGGGCCTCCGCAAGGCAGAAGGTTATATCTGCCCGGCCAGGGTGGAAGGGTGTGGTGGCCCTACCTTCTGCTAGGGCCAGGTAGGGGAGAAGCTAAGTCCAGGTGGGCAGTATGGACAGGGGCTGGGCCAGCACGGCAGAGGCAAAGACTGAAGTGAGTCGGACTTTGAACATTCCAAACGTCCTCAAAGTTTCTACAGGCCCCATGCAGAACAGGGAGAGGTTTTAACACTCATACCCTGACTGGGTCTTTTAAATTAGTAACTGTCGGAGGCCAGGCAGGAGTAATCAATCGCCGGGGAGGCCATCCAGCTCAAAAGGTAGAAGGGGGTCAATGTGATTACCATTGCTCCTTTCTGGGCACCTCCTCCGGTTACCCTCGTCCCTCAGCTAGCCAGCCTCAGCACATAGAACCCACGCAGACAAACCTCAGACACCTGGACATGAGTGTGCACGGGGAGGGGCGGGTGGCTGGATGCGATCTCCTCCTTTCCTCCCCTCCTCCCTTCCTCCCTCCCTCCCCTCTGCTCGGCTCTTCCCGCTTCTTGCAGCTGTCGCAAAGGAGAGCAGAAGACAGAGAAAACACCATTCTCCTCTTCAAACCAAAACAAACACACTCTGGGGCTGCTGATTCAACATGAATCTGTGGAATGCAGGGAGATGCCTGGTGGGAGTACCCCCCACTGCTTCCGGGTGGGCGCTAGCCGCCGAGGCTGAGGACAGCGCCTCGTCTGTCTTCCACCACCGCCCGGTCCTCTAAGGTCCTCTAAGAGAACCTCTGGACAGCTCCAAACGCCCGGCCTCTTCATCACCTCACTCGGCAAGGCCAAGCCCTTGAGAAGCAGTCCGGCCTGCTTCTGCAGAGGGCGTGGCTGCTTGTGACCACAGGCTAAATGAGAAGGGTAATGGGGGCTTAAACGCATCTATTCCCGGGTCCTCCCCAGGAGGAAGAGAAGAGGGATGCAATAGGTGTTTATTTTACAGAGTTCTCCCAGCCCAGGAGAGAAGCTAATGTTAGGTACTGGATTCTCAGGGCGCTGAACAACAAGAGACCCTACTTGTGCTCGCCAAAGAGGTCTGAGTCGCGAAGCGGCCGCGTCTAGACAGGTTCTGGCCAAGTCAGCACTTGCCATGATTACTGCCCCTCATCCTCCACTTCCCGCCAAGCCCCACAATCGGAGGGCCGCCCCCCTGAATCCGGGCTCACAAGGAAAGGCCGGCAGCGTCAGGCCTGGAAGTCAGCGGGCCCAGGTCTCGTCTCTGACCTAGCTCAGGTCAGGTATCCGGGCACCTACCCTCCTCAGCATCCCACCTCGCCGCCGCCAGGCTGACTTACAGGTAGCGCTGCTGTCGCTCGGTCTGCCGATGGAGGGCGACCGAGTAGCCGAAGAGACTACCGGGGTTCAGCGCCTCCTTCACCACTAGGAATCGGGTGTCCAGGTTGAAGGCGAAGGCGACCCGGCCGCCAGAAGCCACCATCAAGGCCAGGACGCGGAGCATCCAGCCAGGGGCACCGGGCACGCGGCGGGAGCCGGGGCCCATGGCTGGGAGCGCCGGCCGGGCCGGGGGCAAAAAAAAAAAAAAAACGCAAGCGGGCTCAGCACCGCGGGTGATAGAACTGTTCACCTGCTCCAGGCGCCGCCAGAGGACACCCGAGCCCGCTGCGCCGCCGCGCCCGGAGTCCCGGGCAATTTTTTTTTTTTTTTTATTTTGCCCTATTCCGGGTCCGTTTCACGTCCGCTCCGGGGTGTCGCTTCTCCAATCCTTTTTCCAGATCCGTGGATCTACTCTCCCGCTGGTCGGGTGGACGGGTCGCCGTTCCGGGCTCCGGGCACCCCACGCCCTAGATGGTCCTGGCCGCGCCCCCTGGGCGGTGTTAGCTCTTCGGATCTCGGCTAGGTGGAGGATCTGGAAAGGCAAACCCTCGCCCGCCGCCAGGAGGGCAGGACGGAGGGATCCTCCCCCGGCGCGCGCCCCGCCTCCCCACCGCCCAACCCCGCACCTCCCCACCTTGCGCGCCCAGTCCGGGCTCGCTTTCCTTCCGGGGAAAGAGAAAAAGGTCCCCGCTGGGCCACCGCCTCTTAAAGGGGCAGCGCCGCCCCTCCCTCTCCATCCGCGCTGCCGCGACTCCGCCCTCTATCTCAGACACCTGTCGGGAGCCCCAAAAGCCTGGATTTCTCCTCCCAGGGGCTTGCTTCTCCCAGGACGCCGGCGTCTTCGGTGCAAGACGGATTAGACGGGCGGGGCCGGAGGTGGGATTTGCCTGGCGTTTCGCTGCCGCTGCAACTGGAAAGGCCGTTCTAGGCGCTGCCAGCACCGCGGTGCGGGCTGGACTGACCAGGCGTTGGCTCTTCGGAGAACGGTTGTCTGAGCCCTGCGGACCTCCGCAGCGCTGAGAGTCCCTGACTGCGGGTCTCTGGACTTTCTTTTTCGTACTAAAGTCCCTGCATGGAGGAGGAGTATTTCTCCTGCCCACCGACCTTCTCATCCTGATCCCAGCCAGAACCGGCTCCTCCGCAAAGCCAGACAGATGTTTAGCGGTGGTGATGACAGCCCATCAGTAATCGTAATTAGCAAAGGGCAGCGTTTGTCTCCTAGGGCAGTGAATGGGACCTCAACCCCTACAGTCGTGTACCAGGTGATGCTGGGTGGAGACAGGTGGGCTAGGCTCCCAGAGCTCATTATCCAGGAAGGACTCAAACTGAGAGGGGTCATTATGGACATTTTTAGAGTCTAACTCAGATTTCCCCAATTGGCAGAACAAAGACTCATTTCCCCTGAGCGTCGTTTTCTATATATTCTTTAGGGGTTTTGTTTGTTTCCTTGCTTGCTTTTTGAAGACAGGATTTCTTTGTGTAGCCTTGGCTGTCCTGGAACTCACACTGTAGACCAGGCTGGCCTCGAACACATAGAGATCCGTCTGCCTCTGCCTCTTGAGTGCTGGAATTAAAGGCATGTGCCACCACCACCCGCCTTCTATATGTTCTTATAATAAGAAAACACCATGTGCAGCAGGAACTAGGTTAACTGATTTACGGATACTACCTTTTCAAGTCATTTATTTATTTATTTATTTATTTGTGATCCGCCACATACAACAAGGAAAAGGGAAAGCAGAAAATGGACCCTTTGGATGGGATTCTGCTCTGGGGTGAGAAGCCTGTGCATTCTGAGTCTGATTCCCTGTCTATGCAGCATAACCTTAGAAGGGGCTCATTTCCACACGGATCATCTTGGCGTGCAGCCCTTAGAGACAATGCTGGCCTTTTGCTAATGCCAATTCCTGACAGTTTGTCACTGGCACCACTATGTAATGTATGTAAATCCGGGTCTGTACCTGTCACTCTACATGTGGGAGCAGGGCTGTCCCTCCATCAGACACAGCTCTGGAGGGACCAGGGGGAGCAGCTCGCTCTTCCTGAATAAAGTAGGTTTGAACTCTTTCGCAGCCCTGAGAGTCCCCGAATTGGTATAGGAACAGCCCAGATGAGTCTATAGAGTTAAAAAGAAAAATGAAAGCAGAGGTGAGCCGCTGGAAGGCAGGTCTTACAATCATTAAATCCTCACATCAGCCGTGGAGCTGTTATCTCTGCTGTAAGGTGGGGACAACAAGGTTCAGAAGAGTTAAGTGATTTGGCTAAGGCCACGCAGCGCAGCGAGGATTCTGACAGCACAGTATCTAACCCCAGAACTCTTCTTAAGCATTGTGCTAATGATTAACACTTAGGAGAACTCAGGTTTTGGTGGGACTTGGCCTCTCCTCTGGGAGTGTCCTCAGCCATTATTGTTTCTACCCTTCCCCGCCCCCACCCCGCCTCTTTGCCTGGCACAGTGAATTCTAACTAGACACCACGCCTAAATGGTTAAAATGGCGACAGCTAGACAATCTGTCTTCCTTTCGCCTCGCAGGTACCAGAAGATCCGACGACCTTTGTAACACCGCTCCCTTGTCCTTGCTTGTGTTCACAACTGTGCTGTCTCCCTCCCGATAAGAAGCACATCTGTTTTAGGAACGTACAGGAACTAGTCCCAGGAGATAAAGTGGATTGCAGTGTTCTGGCCAGAGGGGAAGAAACAAAACAAACACACAACGGAGCTCACACACCACCACCACTACCACTGTCCCAGCCCGGAGAGGGAAGCCATAGGCCGCCAAGTCTGCACTCAGCATATAGAACACGCATGGTATGCCTATGTCATTCTACCATGTAGCCCAGGCTAGCCTCTGAATATTGGCCTTTGAACAGCAAACATCCTTCACTGGGTACAGTTGGGAGCACAACTTAGAATCAGAGCCTGGGGAGTGGCCTCCACAACCTGCCTTCGGAGCTTACAGGTCATTCCAGAGGCAAGACTCACTTCATCTTTCCAGGCTCCCTGTGAAAGCCAGGATGGTCGTCCTTGTTGGCCTCAAGGCTTCAGGGGTGTACCTGGATGTCCGAAATTATACAAGTTATGCGAAGTCAGAGCTGGGAAGGGAAGCCGCTGGCCACAGCTGTGTCTTTAAGAGACAAACTCCAGGCAGATGTTGTTCAGACAGTCAGACATACCTAAACAAAAGCAGCTGTGATAACAGTTTTTGCTGTGGCACTTGAGAGCAGACACTTGTCCCTGGCTGCCCTTAGAACAGTATTGGTCCACTTTCGACTTCCAGGGCCACTCAGTCTCTCTCATGGTTTGACTTGTGGGCTAGAGCTACCAAAGACATCTGGGGTCAAGGAACAGGAAGCTGGATGGAAGCTGAGCTGCTGCATTTGCCCTTCTGGATAGCTCCCTTGGTTCTTGGCCCTATTCCTGGAGGAGTGTCAATAGCCAGGGCCAGGAGGCCCAGGGTGGACACTTGGTATAAGCAAGGGTCCTGCCCAAAATAGTTTTGAGTCATGTGGTGATGACAGATGGGATCCATGCCAGGCCTTATCTAGTAAACCATCCCAAACAGGAAGGACCAGCATGTCCGATCTGGTGACCAGGAGCAGGAAAGGGATGAGGGATGGCATTTCCAGTCCAAAGGAGTGTCCAGAGGGAACGTGGGAGCAGGAGCCGGGAGACTGGTAGAAGACAGACCCAGCTGAGGAATGTGGGAAGCGTCAGACAGACCTATGGGGGATGGACTGGAGTGGACGGAGACAGGGCCTGCCTGAGTCTGGGCTGCAGATCTGGAGAGAGAACTCGAAGTTCCATGCTGCAGGCTGAAACTCTTTGTTCCTAGGCAGTTTATCTCTGGGGCCTCCTCTCATCCCTCCAGTTGACTTTACACGGTCAGCTCTTCCTGATGGAGGATGAACCAGCCTAGAAACACAGGATGTATGTGAAACGATGGGCCTCGGCTCAGCTTTTGACGTATCTGTGGACAGGCTTTAGGCCTCTCCCTGTTCCCTTCCCTAACGGCTCACACCTGAACAAGCCCGCAAGCACGGATGGGGCCTCTGTTCATTGTCTAAGGCAAGGAGAGTCACAGAGCCCCTCCCTGGGTGAACACTCACCCTCAACCACAGCGAAAATCCACGTAATCCTCCTCCTTCCGTGATCGCAAGCCGTATGGGAGCTGCCGTCCTGAGAGATGGCAATTCTGCAAACGAGAAAACCTTTCATGCTCTCTTGGTTCATGAGTGGTTCTATCCATCTTGACATTCACATGAAACCTTCAGTGAGATCCCTCAGCCTCCGCAGGTGACTACAGCAATATACAAGCTGTTAGGAGTCAGGGAGGCTTCCGGGAGAAGGAAGAGGAGGTCAAAGGAGAGACAGGCCTGGGAGACCTCAAAAGAAGAAATGCAGTGGTTGGCCTAACTTGGGGTAAAGTTTTCCCAGCTGGAACAGTGACAATGTCAATATTCTCAGAAGGCGGCTTCCGCTCTTCTCCTCGGAGCGCTTGCTATGCTCACACCAGTGTGGCCACACACCCCCAGTCAGCTGCTGCAGGAATTACAGGGACACGTGAGTTGAGCAGTGGCGCTAACCTGTCCTCTCACCTGAGCAAAGTTACCTTCCTTACTGCGCGCCTTGAGCAAAATGGTTAGAGAAAATTCTCCATCATCGTCATCCAGTCTCAAGGCCCCTCGGATCTGTAGGACTGATAAAAAAACGGACCACGGTAAAAACAAACAAACAAACAAAAAAACGGACCAACTCTGCTACTGAACCTAAACTCAGGTCACTCTCTGACTCTGATTAAGATACAAATTACTTGGGAGGGAGAGAGGGAGCAGGAAGGGAGGGAGGAGTGGCTAAGCCTGAATAAGTTTATCAGATTTCCTTTTCCAATGACCCAGATTCAGCCTTCTCTACCTCAAGCCTCAAGGCAAAATCCCTCTCTGTATTAACTCAAACCTGAGTCCCCCATCGAACAACAGAGGTGGAGATTTCTGCTAGGAAGCCAGGGCTCCATCCGGCCCCCTCCTCTGTCCTTTTGGTTTTGAGCCTAGTGTTTAACGGCTGAGCCATCTCTCCTGCCTCCAGGAAGCATTCTGGAAACTCAATATTAAACAGGCTAAACTGACAATGTCTTGTGCTATAGGGTGGGGAGGGTGGGGGTGAGAAAAGAAGGGCTGTTAGAAACTGTGTTTATTGGGGCTGGAGAGATGGCTCAGCGGTTAAGAAACAGCGTGTTTATTGCATGAGAGAAGAATAAAGAAAAAATGAGAAGGAAGGAAGAAAGGAAGAGAAAGGAAGGAAGGAAGGAAGGAAGGAAGGAAGGAAGGAAGGAAGAAAGAAAGAAAGAAAGAAAGGACAGAAAGAGAAAGCATGCTGGTTATGGCATGAGACTGACGTGGCCAGGATAGAGATAGAGGGCCCAATGTGTAACAATGGAGGATGGTAGACAGGTTTAATGTGCACAATAGTACTCCAGCACTGGGAGGTAGGAAGATTCAGAGCTTGAGGCTGGCCTGGTCTAACTGGTAAGTTTCAGACCAGCCTGGGCTACATAGGGAGACCCTGTCTCAGGAGAAGAAAATAAGCCAGGCACAGTGGCACACGCTTGTAATCCCAGCACTCAGGGAGGCAGAGGCAGGCAAATTTCTGTGAGTTCAAGGCCAGCCTGGTCTACAAAGAGAGTTCAGGACAGCCAAGGCTACGCAGAGTAAACCCTGTCTTGAAAAAAAAAACAAATAATAATAATAATAGAGAAAAGTGTGAAGCTGTCTGAACAGGAGCAAGGGAAGGGAAGGAGGGAGGGTGAAGAGCATATGAGTGAGAAATGGACTTCAGACACAGGTGATAAGCGTGCTGACATAGAGAGCAAGAGGGCTCTGAGCATTCATGAGCATGACCCTTATGGGGCCCTAGTGAGTTACCCCAAACAAGGGAAGCTTTCCTGACAGCTGACCACCTCTCCTTCACCCAGCCTCTCCTAGCAGGATCTCTTCCTACTGCCTAAGGCATAGCTTTGTATCCACACTGGCTCAGCCCCAAGGTCCCCTCCTTTTTTGTCTGGCTATGACTCTAATGGACTCTGCCCTTTTGAGAAGGAGAGACTATGAGCCTGTAAGCTGAGTCCCTTCTCAGTGTGTGTGTGTGTGTGTGTGTGTGTGTGTGTGTGTGTGTGTGTGGTGGGGGCTGACTTTTCTGGCCAGATTCTATGTTCATGTGGAAAATATGAGCAGGTGGGGACTTTATACACCCACTCCTACTCTTTTTTCACTAGGGGTCAGAGGGTCCCTATAGAAATGTCCATTAGGACACCTGTCTGCAAACGGCCTCTTGTATGTTATTGTATACGCATACTGGTTTGCCTGTGTGACTGACTGCACTCCTGAATCTCTTATGTACGTGGAGAGGGAAGCGATATTTATTAAGCACGTATTATGACCTGGCTCTTTATGTGTGGTCCCTCCTAAGAGCCCCGTGACGCAAAGCTTTCACCCAGTTTTCAATTGAAAACACCAAGGTGGCCAAAGGGCAGCGGTGGTGAGCTCTCTCCTGTGTGATTGGAGCCACCCCTTAGGGCTGTCTGACTTCTCCACACCAAGTTCCTCGAAAGAGGGTAGGTAGGTGAGGTTCACCTGCTGTGTCCCTCCTTCTGCCAGCGCTGACTGGTGTAACAGGTGAAGGATTAGCCCTAGGGAGTAGCTTGGTGAGTACAATGGTGCAATGGTGGCAACAGCTTGCACAAATATATACTCCTAGTCTAGGTAATCCATGTCATTCAAGTACCTTGATCTTACCTATGAGAGGCCGAGGTCCTTGTGGCTTATGGGTTACTTACTCTTCTCCGAGGGAATTGATGTGTTTTACTGTTACAGTTTCAATATGAAGCGTCACCACCGCAGGCTCAAGCTGCCATTTCTCGAGGTGATGCAAACTTTAGGAGGTTGGTGCTAGCTGGAGGAAGTAGGTCACGGAATGCATCACCTCAGGGCTGTATCCAGCCCTAGCCCATTCCTGCCCCTCAGCTTCCCGCCTGTGATGAGGTAAGCTGCCTGGCTCTACCACGGGTGTGCCCTCTGTGATGTTGTGCTTCTCCACTGCCCAGCAGCAATGGACCATGAGCTGAAACCCTTGAGAGGGAAATGGTTAAACCCTTCTTCAAACTGTTTCTCTTGGATATTGGTCACGGTAAAATAGATAAATAAATAAATATTAAAAAGGACAATAACAACAACAGCAAAACCTGACCACATGCACGGAATAAAGAAAAATGATGGTATGCTCAGGCAGGGATAAAGATTCAAAACCAGTGGGCATGGTAAGGCTCTCCTGTACTCCCAGCACTTGGGAGGTGAGGGCAGGGAGACTGTGGGTTGGAAGCCAGCCTGTGCTACATGGCAAGACCTTGTCTCAGTGAAAAAAAGCTGGGGGAGGACTCTAGATGGATTATAGCGAGGTGCCTAGTATGCTTGCGGTCCTGGAGTTCCATCCCTAGCATGACAAAACAAGCAAAAGCACCAGCATGGGGAGACCTAGTTCCACTATGCCTCCTTTGTGTTTTACTTTGTTTTTGAGACAGGGTTTCGCTAGGTGGCTTTGGCTGTCCTGGAACTCACTACGTAGACCAGGCTATCCTCAGAGATCTGCCTGCCTCCGGGCCTCTACGGTGCTGGGATTAAAGGTGTGAGCCTCTACACACACCCAAACACGCGTTTCCTTGATGATTAGGTAAAAGTTGTCCTGCTGGCTCTTCATTTCTCATGCGTGTATCTATGCAGGCATGGATTGTGTGCAGGTGTGCACACATGAGCCATGTGCATCCCAGAGATCAAACTCAGGTCATCAGGCTTGGAAGCAAGCGCCTTAACCTGCTGATCCATCTTGCTGACCCCTTACTTTCGAGGCAGAGGCTCCCTATGCTGTCCAAACTGTCCTTGAACCCACAATCCTGTTTTCCTCATCCCACCCCTGCCCCAAGCACTGAAATTATAGTCATGTACCATCATCACTCTTGGCTTTCACTGGCCCTTCCTCTCTGAGACCCCGTGGCAGCAAGTCTTGAGCCAGCACACAACCCCAAGCTCCAGCCCTGGGGCTGTAGTTGCTGAATCCAAGTCCTGGTGAAAAGCAGATCTTAACCCTGGCATCTCCTAGCTCTCTTGCTGGGGAGCCTGACTCTGCCCCTCCTGTGCCCCTCCTGTGCCCCTCCTGTGTCTTATGGGAAAATGACTGCACCCCCACTCATCTCCATCTGCACATTTTCACTCTCTCCTCTCTGGAGTCCCTCTCACATCCCCAGGGAATCATGCTCCCTCTTGCCTCCAACTTCCTGCTCTCCTGCCTCTGCTAGCCATCCCCAGTCCTCTTTGCTGCCTTGTTCCTTTTCAAGGGATACAGCTTAGAAGTCACAGCCTCTGAGTCACCTGTCTGCCACGTTCTGGAGCAGAGACCTGCCCTTGGGGTTATCATGGCTCTCTCCCACCACTCCAACCCGCCTTCTGTCCCTCCATCTCTTGGAAGGCTCCTCTCATCCTCCAGCTGCAGCTTTCTCAGAGTGGTAGCCATAACCTGTTGAGCTGGAGCTCTGAGTTTCATTCAAACCCCTCCTCTCCCGGGCTCTCCCTCGATGGCCTCTCCCATCACTGTTCCAGCACAGGTCAGCCTCATGTTCTACATGCTGATAACCCCTACAGAGCCCCCTGGGCTCCAGCCTCCTCAGACTCCAAAGCCTGCTCCTCCTGTCCCCTTACGGCTCCAGTCTGTCTTTGTGTCTCGCTCCACTCCCAAGGAGATTCCACAGACAAGACAAGCCAGTCCCTGCTGCCACCCTTCACATATGGCCACTCTGCCTGGAATGCCCTTTGCCTACCAGACCACTCGGAAAATGTCCATTTGTTTGTCCTTCAAAATCTTTTGTGACTTTCCACTCTCACTGACTCTGTCTCTCATCCACAAGTGCACAAAACATCGCAGACGCAGTCACTGGAAACTTCCAGTCCTTGCATTGACTTTGAGCCCTCGATGGGGTGTGGATATTAAGTAGTGAGACTATGACCACAAGCCGCTTTACTTCCCTTAGCCTCAGTTTCCTTATCTATATATTGGGCACAAAGATACCAAACTCACAGGTTTGTTGAAGCAACAAAACTAAGGCCCAGTCGCTAACACCCTAGGGACAGTTGACATATTCCCTGCAGTGACACCTGTATTTCTCAGCCCTGTGACAGCCCTTGACACTCAGCAGGTTTTCAACCTCCTACATGTCTAGCTGGCCTCCGTCAGCCACGTGCCCTTGAAGCCCTCCACCTACAGAAAAGGAACTCAGTGCAACGGAGCAAGAGGCTCTGTCTCTTTAACATCCACGGCTGCTGGCCCCTCCCCCACCCCCAAGATCCTGTTGGGACAAACCGTTTTGGCTCAGTGGTTTGAAAAGGAAAGTCAGAATTCTGAGGCATGAGCTGCTGTGCCCACTGACTCACTTCCTCCTCTGGGCCTACTGTGCATAACCTAGGGCCTGAGTAATACAGGTGGACATCTCCTCCTCTTCCTCCTCCTCCTCCTCTTCCTCCTCACCCCATCCTGGGGTCACCTGCAGGAAGGCAGTGGACATACCCCCCACTACCCTGAAGACTAGTTGCAAGCTGGTGAAGAGCCAAGGGGCAGACTGAATGGGAAACAGACACTGTGTTCTCAGAAGCCTGAAACTTGTGGGCAGGGCAGAGTGGCCCCACACAGGTTTAGAGCTGGGAGGCAGCCACAGCTCAGCCCTCTCATTTGGGCCCTCTCCTGTTAGAGTCACAGGAAAGCTCATCTTTAGGACCCTCTGGGATAGGTGATGGTCTGGCCTTCGGGGGGGGGGGGTTTCTATTAAGATGCAGGGAGTCCCACCTGGCCAGGGTAGCCCTCCTCCTCCTCCTCCTCCTTCCAGGCAGGGAGGGAGCAGGATGTGACAGAATTGCCAGAGATGAGGGCCCAGGGCACAGATGAGTCAGACCACTGAGAAGGGGGTGAGAGGAAGGGCCAGAACAGGGGAAAGGGCGGAGACAAGGAAAGATTTAGTGGGGCCAGCGTGGGCTGGGCTGGGGCTCCATGAGGCCTAAAATGAAGGTTTTTACTTTGTGCCTCTTTCAAACTTGTCCATCTCCCACCCTGGCCCACTCCCCTGAATGGAGGAGTCAGATGAGACTTGGAGGGTGTTGAAGCTACTCCCTCAGAGGCAGAACTGCTCTAGGCAACACTGGAGCTGGGAGGTACAGTGCGGAGGCAGAACGCAGCTCACCACCACTGCCATTGAAAGGGCAAGGGCTTGGAGGGGCAGAGGCGGTGGAAGAGATGAGGGGGCAGTCAGAGCAGGTGTATGCAGTGGAAACCACAAGCACAGATATTCCTGGGGACCAAGTTCAGGATGCTCCAGGCACTCTACCTAAGAGTAAGGCTTCATCAGCCTATACCCAAAGGGAACTTTAACTGGTTACTCCGAGCAACAAGCTGACAACCTGGAGATTATTCAGGGCCTCAAGGGGACTGTGGGTGGGTGGATGAAGGTAAGAAAGGGTGAGGGGTTGTAGAGATGTGGATGGACTTGAGAGCTGTTTAGATGAGGATGTGTGAACAGGAGCTGGTACCTGGTGGGATGAGGAGGAGACAAAGAATGAGGGAGGAGACTCAGGAAAAAGATGGGGCGGTGAGTCTGTGGGACCAAGAGGACCTCTTAGAGAGAAATACAAGCTGGCAACCTAACCAAGGTCCAGGGTGGGGATGGACGTACGGAGCCCAGAGCCCAGAGAGACCCTAGGGCAGCCTAGATCAACACACCAGCAAAACGCCCTTTCCCTGTGAGGTTGCCCAGGCTATGCTGGCCAGGCTTCCACGGGAAGCTCGGCCAACATAGTCCCCCTGGGGGTGACAATTCCTGCAGGCCTCTGAATGCTGCCCTGAATCCCTCTCCGTCCTGTGTAGCTCTCTAGGTGGCCTGGATGCAGCCCCAGTGCCTCCAATTTGTTCATTTATGATAATCTTGTTTACCCACCAGTGTGTAAAGATGGCCAAGGCCCTGGCCCACCCCTCACGGGGGCAGGGAGGACAAGAACAATGACAACAGGGGGACAACTCAGCCCAGTGCAATTAGACTCTAACCCATCCAGAGCTCCTGTTCCTTCCTTGCAAAGAACGGCAACCATGCCCTTTCTCAGGACTCCAGAGGACTAGGGAAGTCAGACTAGGGAAGTCCCTGGCATCTGGCCCAAGGCCTTCACTTCTCTTCTCTTGAAGACTTCGCACCTGGGGGAACAATCTGTTTCCCCTCAACCCCAGCCTCGATGACAAGTCCTCCGTGGACCAGGCCACTGGCCTCCCCACGCAGCCAGCCAGCAGCCAGCCAGCCAGGTGGCTTCTCATGGTCATGTCTGCTACTTGCTTTCTCAAGACCCCTAGCTTGGCTACTGTCTGACTACGAGGCCCCAGCCCTCTCCTGCCTGTGGACGGTCGCCCTTTCTTTATGGCCAGTAGACATCCACCATCCCCCAGGCTTCCTCTACCCCCCACCCCCGCCATGAATTTTTCTCCAGAGAAACATTTGCCGTATTTGGTCACCTATTAGCTTTGGGCATTTTTTTTTTTTTTGTAATGTTCTCTGTGCCTCATTTTTCCTAAATAAATAATTGTACCCTCGTTATAGATCCACTGTGGTGTGTTGGAAATTGTACAGGGGGGCCTTGCACTAAGGGGTCACTCAACAGACAGTGTTTTTATTTGAGATGCTGATGACAGCATCGGGGGTCAGAGGGTGGCTGTGTTGGACTTGCTTCCAAGAGCCAGGGTCTCCAGGAAAGCAAACTCGGACCCTCTCCCCATGCACCTTACCTGGAGCTCTGACCACAGTGCTCTGCTGGACGGGAGAGCCAAAGCATGACCAACTCTTTTCTGCTCCATTGAAAACTATACTTCCTGCAGGGGCCCACGGGTCCCACCACTGCAGGACATGGATCAAGGAAGTAGATGCTCAAGAGCTAATGGGCACACAGGCTGCTGCCAGAGGCGCCCCCTACACAGAGGAGCCCAGAAAGCTTGCCCCAGGACCCATATTAAGACCCTCAATGTGGCTGGGCACGGTGGCACACTCCATTAATCCCAGCTCTCAGGAGGCAGAGGCAGGAGGATCTCTGTGAGTTCGAGTCCAGCCTGGTCTGCAAAGCGAGTCTGGGACAGCCATAGCTACACAGAGAAACCCTGTCTGTCCCCCCCAAACAAAAACAAATAAACTAACAAAAGACCCCAATGTGGTGTCACAGTACAGGAAAGAAAGCATCTGGGAGATTTTGTGAAGGAAGAAAATGGAGAGACGCTGACGGAGGAGGGATAACACTTCTTAGCGGACGGCTCATTGCGTCATCCCTTTGAACGTCTATGTATCCTTTATTGTCTACAAAAAGCCTGGGAGGCAAACCATGTTGACCCCCTTTCCCCGAAAAGGCTGCCAAGGCCCTGACTGGGTCAGTGATATGTCCAAATTCAGGAGGGGCATTCTCACCCAGGTCTAGGGCTCCTGGGTTTTGAGGGGAGGCCCCAAGGGTGGAAGGATTCCAGTTCCAGGCCAGCTGCCCACTCAGACAGGGAGGTGGTGGGCGGGGCGGAAACAGCTACCAGAAGTCAGGGGCACGCGGCAAACAAGGGTGCCAGGAAATGACCCGGACCTGGGCCTTTCCTCTCGGCCCGCCCTGTGCCCCTGGCTGCCTGCCGCCTGCCTCACATTCCCAGTGCTCCAGCTAAGGGAATAGAGGAGGCTGGGCTGGAGCCAAGGGATGACCCTACATGGAGGGGGGCGCTCAGAAAAGGGAGGTTCTAAAAGCCCAAGATAGTTCTGCCAGGCGTAGCCCCCGCCCTAGGTCCCTAGAGGAGAGACATAGGGCAAGGTTCCAGGGATCTTGTCCCTTCCTTCGGCTTCAGAAGAGCCTGCCCTTGCCCTGACACAGGGGACCTACTCAGTGAATAGGCATTGCCTAAGGGTGCCGCTAGCATGGGGTCAAAAGTGTTAGGTAGGGGGTAATTAGACTTTATGGCCCTGTGCCACCTGGTGACCCTGGGTGAGTCTTGGAGGCTCCCAACCTTCAAGAGCAAGTTGCTGTCCCGGAACACGCCCCACCACTTGGGCGCCTTCCAGCTCTGACAAAGCAGCCCCATTATTTTACATACTCCCTAACTTGTTATTTCAGCGAAATGCACGGTGCCGCTCAGTAAATGTATTTTGGTACAAATGAGGTGAGCGGAGTCGCGGAGATCAGCAAAGCGGAGGAGAGAAACAGCACCGTGCTCAGATCGGTTGGTCGCCCTCTCCGGTCACGTGGCCTGAGATCTCGTAGATTGGCATTTCCCAGCTGGTATTTCCGGGGGCATCGGAGTCCCCTGAGTTTTGTAAACATGCAAGTTGAGAGCTGAATGACCACGTGTAAAAGAATGCAGCCGAACCCTTACTTCAAACCTTGTGTGAAAGTCAGCTCAAAAAAACAAAACAAAACAAAACAAAACAAAAAGGATCAAAGCCATAATATGAGGTTAAAACTCTTAAAACGTGGGAGTGGATCTTTGTGATCTTGCGTTTGGCAATAGTTCTTAGCTCTAACACCAAAAGTATAAGCAACAGAAGGAAAACCCAGCTGAGCATCATTAAAATTTAAGATGGAAGTGAAGCTCTGTGGAAACTTGTAAGGGGGGAGGGGTGGGCTGCAGACCTAGCTCAGCTGTTAAGAGCACTTAATGTATAAAATGTCCTGTCTGCACGCCAGAAGAGGGCACCAGATCTCATTATAGATGGTTGTGAGCCACCATGTGGTTGCTGGGAACTGAACTCAGGACCTCTGGAAGAGCAGTCATGGCTCTCAACCTCTGAGCCATCTCCCCAGCTCTCACAGCCACTGGTTTCAAGAGATCTGATACCTTCTACTGTCCAATAGAGGTTCATGCGTGCCCACATAAACTCAGGCAGGCTTACACGCAAACATTTATTTTAATAGGCCAGGTCGGGTAACTTGTACTTTTGATCCTAGCACTGGGCAGGCAGAGGCAGGCAGAGCTCATTTCTGTGAGTTTCAGGCCAGTCAGGGCTATATAGTGAGGCCTTGTCTCCAAATAAATACATAAAATTAAAAATAAAAACCGCAGAGAACATTTCTCCAGGCCTAGTGGCACACACAACTAATAGCAGCCTTCAGGATGTTGAGGCAGGAAGATCTTCATCTGAAGGCCTGCATGGGAACACAGAAACTTTGTTTAAAAAAAAAGTTAAAAATTAAAGCTTTTCTGTTTCAAGAAAAGATTATCAAGGGGAAAAAAATAAAAGAAAGAAAAGGAAAAGGACATGAGAGGAATAAGAATGCTTATTTTAGCCAAGTGAGGTGGCGCACGCCTGTGACCCTAGCACTCCAGGAGGCGGGGGCAGGCAGATCTCTGTGAGTTTGAGGCCAGCCTGGTCTACAGAGTGAATTCCAGGACAGTCAAGGCTACAATAAAACCCTGTCTTGAAAAACAGAAACAAAAACAAAAACAAAATTATTCAGGGTCTGGAGAGATAGTTCAGCAGTTAAGAGCACTGACTGGGGGCTGGAGAGATGGTTCAGAAGTTAAGAGCACTGACTGCTCTTCCAGAGGTCCTGAGTTCAATTCCCAGCAACCACATGGTGGCTCATGACCATCTGTAAAGGAATCTGATTTCCTCTTCTGGTGTTGTGTGAAAAAAGAGCATTCATATACATAAAAAAAAAAAAAAAAAGTACTGGCTGCTCTTCCAGATAGACCTGGGTTCAATTCCCATCACCCACATGGCAGCTCACAGCTGTTTGTAACTCCAGTTTCGGGGGACCTGACACCCTCACACAGACATACAAGCAGACAAAATACCAATGCATATAATTTTTTAATGAAAAAAAATATTAAACTATTTATTTCATAAATCTCATAAGGATTTGTATTTAGAATATGTGTTTTAGAAGGCAATTCAATAATAAAAACACGAACAGCTTGATTTAAAGTCGAGAAGACTGGGAGCTGAAGAAATGGTGCTGCAGTTAAGAACTTTTGTTCGGTTCCCAGCACCACTCACAACCATCCATAACTCCATTTCCAGGGGACCGGATGCTCTCTTCTGACCTCCACAGGTACCGGGCATGCTTGTGGTGCACGCACACACACACACACACACACACACACACACACACACAGGCAAAACACGTGTAGACATTAAATAAAGTAAATAAATCCTTTTTAAAATGAGGGTTTCTGAGATGCTCAGAGGCAGGTGCTGTGATGCAGGTCCGATGGGCTGACCTTGACCCCAGAATCCCATGTAAATGTGGACGGAGAGAACTGACTCCCCTTCCACAAAATTGTTCTCTTACCTCCACTCATGCTCTTGGGGTATTCATGCGCCCGTACAATAATGAGAAGAACAACAACAATAATAATAAACGGTAAATTTTAAAAGAGTGAGCGACAAGTCTGAACAGACCTTCCTCCAAAAAAAGACCAGTAAGTACACAAAATGATGTCATGGGAAAATCTGACCCTAAACTACAATTAGATGCCATTTCCCATTCTTGAAGATGAGTAGAACCCAAGAAGCAGCTAGTGTTGATACAGATTTGGGGAGCTAGAGTATAGCTCAGTTGGTAGCGTGCTTGCCTAGCATGCAAGAAGCCCCGGGTTTGATCCTCTGCAGCATGCAAAATGGGTGTGGTGGAGCATGCCTGGAATGCCAGCACTTGGGAAATAAGGTAGGAGGATATCAGACATGTTTGGTCATCTTCAGCCTTATAGTGAGTTTGAACCTGGCCTGGGATACAATGGACCTAGTCTAAAAAATAAAGGAAAGAAGGAAGGAAGGAAGGAAGGAAGGAAGGAAGGAAGGAAGGAAGGAAGGAAAGAAGGATGGAAGGAAGGAAGGAAAGAAGGATGGAAGGAAGGAAAGAAGGAAGGAAGGAAGGAAGGAAGGAAGGAAGGAAGGAAAGAAGGATGGAAGGAAGGAAAGAAGGAAGGAAGGAAGGAAAGAAGGATGGAAGGAAGGAAGGAAGAAACGAAAGAAGGAAGGAAGGAAATAAGAACCTCACATTCTAATAGTAAGAAAGAAAAAAAGCTTGGCATTTCTTCAAAAGGTTAGGTAGAGAGAGATACCATTTGACTCAGCCTTTTTACCTATAATTCTATATACTCCCCCCCAAAAAAACAAGTCTATACAAAATCCTGGACATGAATATTCATAGCGGCATTATTCATAACAGTAAAAATATGGAAACAATGTAAGTATCCACTGATGAATGGATAAGCAAAGCGTGGCACACCCACGCACGAAGCTTTCTTTAGCAATAGGGCATAAAATTTGATGCATGGAGCTATAAAGGCAAATCTTGAAGGCACAGTCTCTTAGTGTTCTATTGCTGTGAAGAGACACCATGACGAAGGCAACTCTTTTTTTGTTTGTTTTTCAAGACAGGGTTTTCCCGTACAGCTCTGGCTGTCCTGGAACTTGCTCCATAAACCAGGCTGGCCTTGAACTTACAGATCCGCCTGCCTCTGCCTTCCAAGCACTTTGATTAAAGGCATGCTTCACCACCGTTGAGTGACGGAGGCAACTCTTGTAAAAGAAAGCATTTAATTGGAGGACTTGCTTACACCATTATCATCCTGGAGGGGAGGATGGCAGCTAGCATGACAGGTAGTTGAGAGCTACATCCTGATAGTAGGCAGAGAGAGAAAGAGAGAGAGAGAGAGAGACTGAGCCTGGCATGGGCTTTCCAAACCTCCAAGTCCACCCCCGGTGACACACTTTCACCCACAAGGCCACACCTTCTAATCCTTTTAATCCTTTCAAACAGTTCCACTCCCGGGTGACTAAGCTTTCAAATATCTGAGCCTATGGGGGCCATTCTCAGTCAAACCACCACACAGACTGAATGAAAGAAAACAAGCACCCAGGGCTGCTTATGCTAAGGTCTGTTTATAGGAACTATACGGACTAGAGAAGAAAGCAGAAAGTAGGCTAATAAATCTGTTTAGGGTTGTGGGTGCCGGGCAAAAGAGCTTTGAAAGATACAGAGTTTTATTTACATTGTTGTTTAAGATGGGGATCTCACTATGTTGATTAAACTGCTCTCAAACTCCTGGGCTCAAATGATTCTCCTGCCTCTGCCTCCCAAGCGCTAGGGTTTCAGGCACACCTAGGGCTATTATCTCTATTTTACAGATCAGGAAATTGAGCCTTAGTTTACCATATCTACATAATGAGATAATGCCTCACCAAGTAGCCCCAGGCTAACCTCAAACTTATTGTCCTTTTCCAGGTGATGACATCACAGCCACTTACCACTGCACCTAGCTCAAATTTTCCCAATATTACAGGACAAGAATGTCACTGGCTGTTCTTCCAGAGGTCCGGAGTTCAAGCCCTTAGCAATCACATGGTGGCTCTCAGTCATCTATAATGGGATCTGATTTCCTGGTGTGCATGAAGACAGAGCATTCATATCCATAAAATAGATAAATAAATCTTTAGCCGGATGGTGGTATCAAGTGCCTCTGATTCCAGCACTCGGGAGGCAGGGGCAGGTAGATCACTGTGAGTCCAATGCCAGCCTGGTCTACAGAGCATGCTCCAGGACAGACAGGAATACACAAAGAAATTCTGTCTCGAAAAAACCAAACCAAACCAACCAACCAAACAAAAAACTGTCCCCTGCCATTTGGGTTGGGGGTGGCTTTGTACATAAGGGGACAAAGCTGGGGAAACATACACTGTTGTCACCTTTGGCGTCCACGCTCTCCACTCACGCCAGCCAATGCCCTCAGACAGAGCTTCTTTACATCCCCTAACGGTCCTTCCAGGGAACACACGAAGATGTCTTCAGTGCCGCGCTACATAGCTGGAGGGTCCTTTACATTCCTAGCCACATGCTGTGCAAGGCGTCCAAGATCCTCTTGGAGGACATCCTTGTTGCCTTGATCTCAGGCCAGAAAGAAGAGGGAAGGGTCGGAGACGGATGAGAGCCTTGTCCTCCCCCCAGCTCCTTGATGGGCTGACAGGGAAAACCCCACATAGCTTAGAGGCATCCACTCAGCCCCTAGGCCTTCCAGTTGCGAGGCAATGGATACACAGTATTAGGGGTGGGATGGGGACAAAAGGCAGTTGGTGTTCATTTCTTTCCAAAGGTCAAGTATGGGCTTCTGGGAGGGCAAAAGTTAGAGGTCAGAAAGAATACCCATTCCAAGGCAAGTCTGTGCTTCCTTGAGGTGCTCTGGGGTCTCCAGTCTGGAGCAAATGCACATCAGCTGTCTTGGTCAATTTTCCTTTTTCTTTTTAATATACTTTTTTTTTTTTAATGTACATTGGTGTTTTGCCTGCATCTATGTCTGCGTGAGGGTGTCAGATCCCCCAGAACTGGAGTTAGAGACAGTTGTGAGCTGCCATGTGGGTGCTGGGAATTGACCCCTGGGTCCTCTGGAAGAGCAGCCAGTGCTCTTAACTACGGAGCTATCTCTCCAGACCCTTAATCACTTTTCTATATCAGACAAGAGGCAGGGGGATGACTAAGATGGAGCTGCCCCTGGGCAAACTGGTGGTACTGAAGGTTCCAGCACCCAGATCCTTGGCACTCTCTCAGCAAAAAGGCAAAGCGATGGCCACCAAGTCCCTTCTCAAGAAGGGTTTCTGGTTGCAGGAAAGGGTTGGCTGTTGGTGGGGAGGGGTGGGCATTATTCACTCCCCAAATATTTACTGACAGCGTTCCTAGCGCTGGGCCTGCAGCCAAGGACCTGGGGTCAGGCCCTGCATTCTGACCATTACTCTTGTCTCACTTAAGCAGCCCTAGGCACAGGGAAGGGATGGGGGGGCAGAAACCCTGGGGTGTGGGGGGGGGTTAAGAAATGGTAGCTTCTGCGGCCCACCCGCCTTGAAGGAATCTGGCTGTCTCCCAAGCCTCCTTTCTGGAGGGGGGGGAGTTGGGGCAGAGAGGGGGCCTCCTGGGCCAGGGGTGGGAGCAGCAAGCAGTTCTTGCTAACTCCTTACCTTGCCTTACCCAGCTCCCAAGGAGGGACTCCCTCAGGGCCAGGTGGGGTGAGACAAGCCTCTGCCTGCTTCACATCCTGGGCAGGAGGCAATCCCTAGGGGCAGAGCAACAGAAACAAATAAGCATGAATCTTGACAGGAGTGGAGGTGCTATTGTAGCCAAGCTGCCTAACGATGGAGTTTATTCCTCGGGGCGCTTGGTTACGCGCATGAGGCCGCGCTGTGACACACCAGAACTACCTGCTAGAGGGAGGTTGGAGTGACCCCCCCCCCTGAAAGTTGAGGAGGCCTTGCTGGATGTTTCAGAGGCTCCTCTCGCTCTGGTCCAGGCAAATCTAAGTGTCTGCCCCAATCGCCTAGGGCCCTGCCCACGGCTTCCTCTGGGTCCTTCTTACCCATCCTTTCTCTGCCCCTTTGACTGCCTTCCACCCCCACCCCCACCCTCATTTTCTCTCCCTCTCCCTTAGTCCCTGTGTCTTCCAAACTCTCATGTCTGCAGAGAGGCTGGGACAGGAATGCAGGTGCCACGGACCCGAAAGAGGCTTTGGTGGGAAGAGAGGAAGCCGGTCACAAGTGGCCTTCGATTCTGAGTGTCCGTATCCTTAGCCTCCACCAGCCCTTTCAGGCCCCCGCAGTGCTGGGGCTGGGGCGTTGAATAGACAGCAACGCTTTTCCTCTAGCCGTTCCTGACAAGGCAGAAGAGGGATCATTTTCCTTCCCCCTTTGAGCCCTAAGAACCATGGGAAGCCAGCCCCAGCCCCCATCTGCCTCTTACTGAGTTACCGTCCTTTTTCAAATATGTTTCTGTTTACACACACATGAAGAGAGAGAGACAGACAGACAGACAGACAGAGAGCACCCCACCATATGCATGTGACAGTCAGCGGACAACTTGGCAGAGTTGGTTCTTTTTTCTTCCACCACATGGGCAATGGAGGTCTTTACCTACCGTGCATACCACCAGCCTGACAGACCCTTAAAAGCTGCTATATTCTCCGAGGAAGCCTGCGCTGGCACCTTTCGCTGAGTACTTTATGGTTTCCTAAGAGTGTCCGTCTTGGATGGCCTCAGTCCTTCGGGACTCAGAGCCCTAAGAGCCTCAGATCAATACCTCTCTGTCCTTTCTGTCTCCTTCAACACCCAACGGCCAGTTTAGAGAAGAAACTCAGTGTAGAAGCTGGAGCTCCCTCCCAGCACAGTCCAGGAAAGGTCTGTCAAGGGAAGGGCTGCTAGAGTCCAGGGCTCGCCTACATAATAGAACCCGTGCTCCTTTCCTGCCTGTCTCCCCAGACGGGATGGCAGGCAAAGGTGGATTTAGAGATGGAGAAGTGCTGATCTCCCACTCCATGGGGCTAAGGGCAGCTGGCTACATTTTCTACAGCTTTCCAGGTCCTGAAACAGCGTAGCCAGAACAGGCCCTGAGCTGAGAGGAGTAAACGAGGCAGTCACAGGAGTTCTGAGCCCCCTGCTCTAGCCACAAAGGCTCCTTCTGCTTCCCTGGTTTCTAGAACATTCCTGCTTTATGACTACCACTCTCTGCCAACTCCCTCCCTTAGAGCCAATTCCTCTCTGGTTAGCTTAGAAAGTCCTGGGAGGACTGGAGGCAGAGCTCAGAAGTAGCTTGCTTGACCAGCATGCAGAAGGCCCTGGATTCCACCACCAGCATTTCATAAGCTGGGTGTGGTGGCGGCATGCATTCTCAAGAGGTGGGGGCAGGAGTAACAGGAGTTCAAGGCCATGCTCTGCTACAGAACCAGACTGCGATACACAAGACCCATTCGGAAAAAGAAAGCAAGAAAGAAAGGAAAGAAATGAAGAGGGTGGGAAGGGGGGGGAGTGGCCTGCAGGAGCTGAAACTCCCCTCAGGGGTTATGTGATTGGGTAGAATGCAGGAGACCCTGGGTTCACTCCAGCCCTTCCAGCACGAAATTCCCACTAACGCTTTGAAGAACATTCTAAGCCGGCTTTTCCCAGTACCGGACAGTCATCAGTGAAGAGACACCCCAAAATGAGGCCTATCGTTGTGTCAGTGTTCTAGGTGATTAGGGATGTAAGACGAGGGTGGGATAGCTTCTCGGATGAGGACACTTGGAGACGGGTCTCGAGGAGGGGAGGGGTTAGCTAGGAGGTCTGTGTAGAGGAGGTCTCAGGTTCCAGCGGAAGCTGCATGGCTGGTTTTTGTACACAGCAAGCAGAGCCCTCTCCAGCACTGTTGCTGGCCCATGAGCAGCACCTGTGTCCATCCCCACAGCGTGGTCCACTAGCCTGCGCGTAGGCCACTCCATAGCTATACCAGGATGCACCACGCTACTGAGACTGTAAAACATGGTTCCTTACACTTTCCTTACGGACAGCCTGGGCTGTGCTGGTGATCATTCTGTGAGGACTGGAGATCCTTGGGGAAGCATCATGGTCAAAGGTGTGAGAATCCTGGAAAGCCCCCCCTCGTGGTGGGGGGCTCAGCTCCTTCACTCACCTCCCTGGCTTCGGGATCAACTCCTCTAAGCTACCCTTCGGTTACTTCGAGCATCTAGAACCTTATGTCTTATTGCTCAGGGACAGCTGACTCTCTGGGAGGTCAGGGAACTACATTGGTTCCTTGCTTTGGGGACAGTCAGGTCTGGTTGGGGTTGGAGGTGGGGCTGTCTTTGAGCTTCTGGATGCCATGCCAGGCAGATGGGTCTCCTCTGTGGGTGCTCTTGTCTAGCCAGAGGGGCTGACTGACAGCCCTGAGCAGTACAGGAAGGAAGGAGCATGGGATCCTGGCCTGTTTGGGCTCAGGACCGTATCTCATTTACCTCTATTTCTCCATGTAACACAATGGCCTCTCCTCAGGGCCCTTGATTCCAGCCTCCCCTGCCTTGCTCAGGTTGGAAAAACACACCTGAGCCGGAGCTCTCCCACAAATTTTGGGTCCTCCTTTCTGGCCGGCCTGCTCTTCAGCATCCTCCGCTTCCTTTTCCTCTCACCTGCCTGAAGAAGCCATCGGCTCTAAACTGTCAGGACAGGTTGTGGGACACAATCAAACCTGCCCTTTCATTCCCCCCCCCAAAAAAAAACCACTGAGTTGTCTCACCCAGGGAACTGGGGGCCTGCCACATTCCAGAGAGGTGGTAGTGGGTAGGTAGAAAGAAGCCAGCCCTCCATGAAGTAAGACCCTGATGGCCAGGTTCCCCCAGCTTTTAGCCAATACGGACCCTGGCAGCCACGTTTCTGTGTGATCTGGCTGCTTGTCACCTTGGGTTTCCTTTAGACAGGGTTTCACTTCACAGCGCTGGCTGTCCCAGAGCTCACTATGTAGACCAGGCTGGCCTCTGCCTCCCAAGGGTTGAGACTAAAAGCATGCGGCCACCACCTGGTAGGTTTTCATTCTTGTTCTCTCTGTCTCTATCCTCATCTCTTCTTCGGAATGCCAAGGGAAGTGTTCTGCAGAAGCCCCGTTCCTCCTACCTTACAGGCTAGACCTGCCCCTCATGTACTCTTCATAGCTGGAAGGCCCAGCTGGGTGTTTCCCAACATAGATGTCTTTCTCAGAGGAATCCTCTGCTTATGACAGCCAGCGCCTGTGGCCAGTGTGTTTTTCTTTCTTCCTGCGTAATAAAGATAAGGGAAATGGAGCTGCCGAAGCGGAAGTGCCGTGCGCAGTCGTGCTGAGTGAAGAAGACAAAACAGAAACAAGAACCAGCACTTTGAACCTCCCGCCTCAGAACTGTGTGACTCTTGACAGATAAAGAAATCACTTTGGGTCACTTTTGTTTTTTTTTTTTTTTTTAAATTTATTTATTTATTATGTATACAATATCTGCATATATACCTTCACATCAGAAGAGGACACCAGATCTCATTATAGATGGTTGTGAGCCACTATGTGGTTGCTGGGAATTGAACTCAGGACCTCTGGGAGAACAGCCAGTGCTCTTAACCCCTGAGCCATCTCTCCAGCCCCCGGGTCACTTTTGTTTTAATGGACTTTTTTTTTTTTTTAGTGGGAGTGGGGTGGGGACGGGTAAAGGGGTGTTCCCATTCATGCATGAATGTGGGCATGTGCAGGCCACAGCTTGTTGTGGAGGTCAGAGGGCAATTTCAGGTGTCAATCTTTACCATCCACTTTGAGACATAGTTTTGTTGTTGTTGTTGTTGTTTTGTTTTTTATTTTTATGTTGCCAGCTTCTTCTGTACCAGGTTAGCGGGACACACACACACACACACACACACACACACACACGACATGACAGGAGAGCTTCCTGTATTCATTCTCCTGTCTCAACCTCCGACCTCACTGTAGGAACTCCAGAATTATAGACATGTGCTCCTGTGCCGAGCTTTATATGGGTTCTGTGGATTCGAACTCAAGTCCTCATGCCTATAGGGCAAGCGCTTTACCCACCCAACCCTTTCCTCATCCCTTAATGGAAAAGTTTTATGGAAGCTGGATATGGTGGCACATGCCTTTAATCCGGGCACTCAGTGAGGCAGAGGCAGAGGCAGAGGCAGAGGAGGATCTCTGTGAGTTTGAGGCCAGCCTGGTCTACAAAGAGAATCCAGACAGCCAGGACTACACAGAGCAACCCTGTCTCAAGAAAAAAAAAAAAAAAAGTTTTATTGAGATGTAAATCAGGGCAAAAAATTCACAGAAAGATCACACAAGAGTACCCAGAACTCAGGTCTCGAAACAGAATAGTCTCAGCTTTTCCCAAGCTTCCCAGCCTCTGCTTTCTCGCACATCACTGCCCTCCTCATTCTGTCACCATTGATTAGTTTTCCGTGTTTTGAACTTTCAATCAGCATAACCAGAGAATAAGTGTCTTTTGTGGCTAGATTTTTATCTTATTTTGTCTTTGTGTGTGGGTGTCTTGTCTGAATGTATATCTGTGTACCACAGACATGCCCGCAGGACCAGGAGGGGATGTTAAATCTGGAACTGGAGATTCAGGTGGTTGTAAGCCACCATGTGGGCGCAAGTAATCAAACAGGGGTCCCCTGCAGAGGTAGCAGGTTCTTAATCACTGAGCCATCTCTGTTTTGTTTTGTTAAACAAAATCTCAAACATTAGATTTTCCCCAATAAAGATTTGGGAGCCGGATCCTGGGGTGAAAGCCTGATATAGCTCAGAGAGGCAGAGAAAACACCCAGCTGACCTTCCTCTTCAGCCAATGTCCCCAAAGGAAGCTCTCCTTCCCCAGGCTGTCTCAAAAACCTCTCAAACTCAATGTCCCTCCTTTCTATTTCCTGCTTGTCTCCCTATCCATCCTCCTGACCTCCTCCTGCCAACTGGTTGCTTGATCCACCCCTTGACCCGTGGTTGACTTTATTTAATGATTACAATCTTCAAACAGAATGCTCTTGGATTAAAGGTGTGTGCTAGGGCTGAGCCACACCACAGCTAGAAACAGACATGATTCTTGGAGTTGCTTTCATTTTTTTTTTCAACATTATCCTTGTGGGATTGGTCCAGGTCCCTTCTTACAGGTGTTATCTCTTCCTTTGCACTGCTGTATAGTATGCCGTTATAGACCCATGACACCATTCATGTATTCGCCGTCGATGGACACCTGAGTTTTATTTGTCTGTTGTTTGACAATGGTGCTGTGGTGGACATTCTCACCTGTGTCTCTCAAGACACTGTGGGTGCTCCTTTGTTGGATCCATGCCCAGAAGTGGAGTTGCTGGGCCTTCAAAGGCTCAGTTCTAGTTGATGCCAAAGCTGTGTTTGGGCTCCACTAGATGCCACAAGAATGCGGTTCACTTCCCTGTAGGTGGCCCTGTGGGGCCCTTTTGTTTTTGCTCATTGTAGCATTGCAGCTGCCTCACCTCCTCCCCTGCTTTTTTTAAGTACTGAAGAGGGAGCCCAGGGCCTCCTGACCTATGTCAGCTCCTGCTCAGCTCTTGCTGCAGCCCTAGCCCCCTTCAACAATTGCTTAGTGGTGGCTCTTTTTCCTTCCCTTTAAAATACAGACTATGTGGTCTCACACTTGTGATCCTCCTGTCTCTGTCTCTCTGATGATTGCTTAATCCCAGTGAATGAGTAATAATTTCTCAAATTTCATCTCTATATTTTAATACTCCTAGTGTCCTAGAATTTTGTAAGCCATACACCTAAGGTCTCAGGACTTAGGGGGCTGAGGCAGGAGGATTGCAAGTTCAAGGCCAGCTTGGGCAACATAGTGACAACCTTTCTTAAACTAAAACAAAAGCCGAGGGGCTAAGGGTCTAGTAAGGCTGCCACTGTTTCACGTTACTCCGTGCTGTGCCAATGTCAACCCCCAGATTGCATCTAACCTAGAATGACTCCATCTTGCAAAGCAACAACCTTGACCCCAGAGACTTCTAAAACTCTCTATGTTTGCCAGGCCGTCCCGTCCTCCTACTCACAGAGATCGGCCTACCTCTGGCTCCCAAATGCTGGGACTAAAAGTGCACACCAGCTAGCCAGGTGCTGTGGCACATACCTATAATTCCAGCACTTGGGGAATTATGGAGGCAGGAATCACAGAGGCAGGCAGATCTCTGTGAGTTCGAGGCCAGCCAAGGCTACACAGAAAAACATCGTCTTGGGGGAAAAAATAGTGCACAACACCACATACTGCCTTATTGTGTTTTTTTTTTTCCTTTTTAATTTGGTAGGTGTGTGCACACAACATGTGTGCATACCACACACATAGAAGTCAGAGAACAACTGGTTCTGGTTCTCTCCTTTCCCATCCCTGTGTGGGACCCAGAGATAGAACCCACACTGTCTGTTTCATGGGTGAGTGCCTTACAGACTAAACTAGCTCTGTCCCATGACTATATCTTTACACAAATAAAAGGCCACCAACACACCGGGAGGCACAAATAACTCATTTCTGCTAGTGACAATTGAGCACACATCAAACCATTACAAACATCAGACCTTGGGGCTGGAGAGATGGTTCAGAGGTTAAGAACACTGGCTGTTCTACCAAAGGTCCTGAGTTCAATTCCCAGCAGTTACATGGTGGCTCCCAACCATCTATAATGAGATCTGGTGCCCTCTTCTTGCCTGCAGGTGTACATACAGGCAGAACACTGTATCACTGAATCATTAAAAACAAACATCAGATCTTACCAATCACCTGCTTATGGGACCTGGGAGGAAGAGACACCCACAACCAATATATGTCTGTCACAAACTCCATCCAGGAAAATCATCACATCATAGGACTCCTGCCTCTGTCTCCATGCTCTAGCCTCGGCCATTTCTCCTGCCCATGACATTCAGCCCATTTCAAACTGACCCTCAAATGGCCTGTCACCTGGACTTGCCTTTGACAGCTGTGTGCAGTTCATAAAACGTCTTATCTAGTTTCCTTCCTGTAGTAGGACTCCTTATCTGGTCCTTCACAGACTTCCTCGCACCTCAGGTCAGCTCCGCTTCCCACTGCTGGACAGCCTGCTTTTCAGCCGGCCTGTCCGTGACTGTGTGACTGTGTGTTATTGTATGAAGCGTTAGTGTGTGATCGGACAGCTAACCTTAGCTGACATCGGAACGAAAGAAACTGTGCTGGCAACCACAGGAAAAATCAGGACAACTTGGCAAACTGCTGCCAGCCAAACAAATGCAGCTCGTGAATGGTGAATGTATCGGTTATTCGATTAACTTCTGAGAGCAGGGAAAGACAGACACAAACATCCCAACATGCTCAGGACAACTGGGGCTGCAGCTCGTTGGTACGGTGCTTGGCTACTGCACTCAATCTTAGGATTAGGACAGCTCTGCTGGAGTACTGAGCCAATCAGTACCCGGATGCTGTGGGGAGATTGGTGGGCATCGATGGGTCTCAGCTCCTGTAGCCAAAGGGTGGGGGGGCTGGTTGCAAGTGGGAGGCAGGGAGGCTCATCTTCATTTTAGCCTTGTAAAGATTGAAGGGAAGCTCTGAAAAGAAATCTCTCCAGGATGTAGACAGCCAGATCTCTCCCTCCCTCTAGCTCCCTGTCTCCCTGTCTCCCTGTCTCCCTGTCTCCCTGTCTCCCTGTCTCCCTGTCTCCCTCTCTCAGAACTCAACTCACCTGTCTCCCAATGCACCAGCATTCAGGGATGACAGAGAGAAGGCGGCTGAGAAAGGGGGAGAAAAAAAAAAAACCCGAGGGAAAGGAAGAACAGAGCAGGAAGAGAGGAAAGAGCACTGCAGTGTGGAGGGAGGCGTGTGAGGGGTGCAAAGCCACATCCCCGCAGAAGCCAGAAGCCGAGCCTACCTGCAGACCAAAGCCCCTCCGCCCCTCCCCCGCCCCCACATTCTTCCGCCCCGGCTGGCCTCCCCCACTCAGCCCCGTGGGAATGCACGGAATGTGATGAGCTGGTAAGAGCGGAACTCCCACTCCACCTGGCACGGGCCTTCCCGACCTCTTCAGATGTGCTTGGTGGGGGATTTGGTGAACACAACACTAACGGGGACCGGAACTGCTAGGTAGGTCTCAGTAGAGCGCCTCGGATGTGGGGCCAGCTGCCAGGTGCCAGAGCCCTGGGCCCAGCCAGATGCCTCCTAGCTGAGCTGTGCTGTGAGTCACTAGGCCCAGGACCCTGGATGAGGGAGGAGGAAGCTGGAACAGGAACCCTCTTCTTCTTCTCTTTTGGAAGCAGGGACCTGTTCAAAGAATGATTTTCAAGAAGCTCCTCACCCCTCTGGGCTCAGGGTTTTTAGGGAGTAAACAGATTGAAGCCCGGTGGTCCTTATTAGGGCGGGAAGCAGGGATCAGCGTAGCTCCTTGGGCAAAGGAGTTCTGACTGAGCTCTTCAATGCCACCTTCCTCGCACCAGCCCGCCTGGCACAGGTGGGTCCCTGAGGCCTCCTTCTTCACACAGCTGTGAGCAGTTGCCTTCACTGAGCAATGCAGACCAGCTTCATTTTGGACCGTGCATGCGGGCTGTTCAAGGAACTCAGGCCTGGTCAGTGTACAACCCAAGGTCTCTGGTCTTCAGAGGATGTCCTTAGTTTGGAAGGGATCCTGTCAACGGCCAACAAGTAGATGCTTCCAACACACAGGAAACTAGTGACATGGGGCACCGGGGGTGGGTGGGTGGTGGGAGGAGGGAAGTGGAGGGAGGTGGAGGGGTGAGGACAGGACGGGCACAGCAGTGGAGATTTGCAGAGAATAAGTAAGATTTCCAGGCCCTCTGATTCCCATCCTCAGCTCCCTGGACATACCCTTCTGATAAAAGGTACTGAAGAGAGCAGAAGGAAGTAGCAGGAGAGGAGGCTGGGATTGGTGGTTTGAGGTTGAGCCCGTTTAGGGGAAGAAGAGAGACGGCGAAAACCTCAGCCCCAGGGACCACTGTGTGGCTGCACCTGAGACCCGCTGCGGCCGACCTGAGCTGATATGGGGAAGCGATCCAAATTTTGCTCAGGGCCCACTGCCCGCTGGCTCTGCTCCAGAACACAGGGATGGGAGCACCATTCCAAGCGGCTGCAGCGGGAAGCAATCCAGGCACTAGGCCAGGCTGCTTCAGGCCTGGCCCGCAGACACCTGCCGCCATTGTAGGTTTGGCCAGGGACAACGTTGTACCTGCTGAGAGGGAGAGTGAAGTGCCTAGAACATCCACCTCGTCCTGACCACACCTAAAACAGTGCCTGCTGGCCCATGAGAGGAATCCAGTTCACTCGGGGAATAAAAAACCATGAATGAATGATAATCGAATAAGCAAACCCATCACTCAACCGAGTTAGCGTAATTCCCAGGCGCCAAGACTTTGGAAGTGGGCGAGCCTGCCACCTGGTGGTGACTAGGCTAACTGCATCCACTATGTGCGCCTTCCCCACTGGGTAGGAGCTGGAACTGGCTCATCCTGAGACTGGTCTTGAACTCAAAATCCTCCTATCCTGTCCTCCTAAACACTGAGATTGTAGGCTTGTAGGCTCGTGGTGTGTGACACGAGCCTCTTATGTTTCTTCGAGGAAAGGGATTCCTGCGGCTTGGAAAAGTCCATCTGCAATTTGATCTCCCCCCCCTCTTGTTTCCCAGGCAGAGAGGGTAGGCAGGGCTCCTCGCTGCCCTTCCCACACTGCATCAAGAGGGTTGTAAGGAACTCTGGCTGTTGCCGTCCGTCTCTTTTCCCCACTTCTGAATCTATGACGTCAGGTGATGGCTCTCATCTGCCTGGCTCCTCTTACTGGAGAGAGGGCAGATCCAGGCAGCCCAGAGCCACACTCCGCTGTTTGCTAGGAGGGTGATGAGAACCGCCAGGATCGGCTGCAAGCTCAGAGGCTCCAATCGGAGGAAATGCCTCTACCCTGGAGACGTAAAGCATCGTCGTGTGCCTTCGGGCAGGTCTCTCTTCCTCTCCTGGCTTCATTTTCTCTTTTGGGTGGTTCTGGGGCTCTGACAGGCCGTGGCTCCCTCTGTCTGTACTGGATAACATCTTCAGCATTTCTCCCCACCCTCTTCCCTCTCTTCCCGTTTTGTCCTGATTCCCAGCCTCCAAGGCAAGCTCCGGGACATACATATGCTCATCTGTATATTTGCTCTCTGTTGCTGGAAGGATTTGATGAAATCACTGATATGTATTCTGCTATTCCCCATTAGGTAGAGATCCCCAATTTAACTGGAGCAAATCAAGTCTCCTAGGCCCTCAGAGGGG
The DNA here is from genome assembly GCF_030254825.1 of Meriones unguiculatus. NCBI lineage: Eukaryota > Metazoa > Chordata > Mammalia > Rodentia > Muridae > Meriones > Meriones unguiculatus. Next base: position 25,894,193 of record NC_083355.1, on the reverse strand, counting down.
GAGGCCTTGGAAGGGCATAGCCTGCTTGACAGCAGTAGGTGGATATATCCATGCGACTGATTCCCCTTTGCCTCAATCCTGGCTGAGGTGCTCTGCCCATGAAGCTGCCATGGTGACCCAAAGAGGCCAAAGAGGCCCCCCCCCATCCTGGGGTACTTACTCTCAGTGCTTCAAACCCGCTTCTTTGTGCTTCAGAGCAGTGTTCAGCTCAGACAGAGCCCGGGTCACCAGGCTGTCCCACATACCTGTCTAAACACTGGGATTTCCTACCAAGCTCACGGGGCTAGGCAGGTAGGGGCCTGGGCTGTCATTTTCTTTGTATTTCTTGCTACCTTAAGGAAAAGTCCTGGGGTTTTCCTCTACCTGCTCCTCCCGGGTGTCCTGAATCCAGGAGGCACCTGTATTCATCTCCAGGGAAACGGACTTTGTGTGAACCCTAGGAGATTTATTATAAGGAATTGGCTTACATGACACGTCCCAAGATCTGCCCCAGGACTCCACAGCGCAGACAAGCCGCACATAAGCTTAGCCATTCATGGAGCTTAACCCCCTCCGTATACCCAGCTTCCCAGGAACAGAGGCTGCTGATAGGCACGTGCCTCAGCCAGAGTGGGGACCATCAGGGTTGAGCCTCCAGAGGGAAAAGCCCAGGGAAGCTAGCAAATGGCTAGTGAGATGGACCGAAAGGAGAGGAGAGTGATAAGCTAGTGTGCTTCCAAACTGGAAAGTAAAGTGCCCCTGCTCCATTCCCCAGAGTGACTGACTAGGCACAGAGCACCATCATGCCCAGGTGACAGGGCTAAAGAAATCCAGGGAGAGAAGGAGGCAGATTTTATTATTATTATTATTATTGTTCTTTTGAGACAGGATTTTCCTACAGCCCAGGCTGGTTGGAGCTCTGTGGAGTGCCAGCCCAGAGCAAAACTGGCATAAGACCCCAGGGGCCAGCTTGTGACTGTATTGTATGCCTGGCTGAGCGCAAGATGAAGAAGACAGGGTAGGAAGCAAATGTAAACCCTGAGAGCTTGCTGCCCAGGGAGAGATCACCCATAGGTCATTTCAACATAATACGGTAAGTGATAAAATGGATACGTGTTTGTTTGGCTCTGGGGATTTAGCCCAAAATGATTTAGCGGAAAGCACTTTGGCTCCCTGCCAAGGGGGTAATGGCCAGCCTTGATGCTTCTGCCTGTGCAGCATCCAGACCCTCTTCTGGGAAGGGCCCTCAGTCTCTCTGGAAGGGGGTGGGGGCTGTTTTCTCACACCAAGAGAGTAAGTGCGGGACCCAGACTGGGCCATGTCCTTAGAAGACTGTAAGTGGTTTGGGGATAGGTGTGTGGCCTAGTGGTTCTTAGTGAGACTCAGTCCCAGGTCCATGTCAGAGGAAGTGCCTTGCCCCACCAGGACTGCTGGGAAATGAAAACACAATCCAGCTGAGAGAAGGAACCTGAGGACAGCAAACAGCAGCTTAGACCTGAAGGCATGGAAACCTCAGGCGACCAACTCTTTTTTTTTTTTTTAAGATTATTTATTTCATATTATGTATATTGGTGTTTTGTCTTCGTGTACGTCTGTGTATCGTGCGCGCCTGAGGAGAGGTGAGGAGCTGCACCAGATCCTCTGGAACAGGAGTTATAGACTGTTGTTTGCTGCTGTGTAAGTGCTAGGACTAGAACCCAGGTCCTGTGTGAGAGCAGACAGTGCTCTTAACCGCTGGCTCATCTCTCCAGCTGCCATGACCAAAATTTTAAGAGAGCCGGTTGTGGCAGAGTCAGACAAAAAAAAAAAATACGAAGCAGAAGCTGGGCATGGGAGCGCAGATTCTCCAGAACTCAGGAGACAGAGGCAGGCAGATCTCTGAGATCAAACTCAGCCTGGGATATAGAGCTAGTTTCTGGACAGCCAAGGCTACACAGAACACCCTGCCTCCCTCCCCCCATCAAAAAAAGGCAGCCAGTGAATGGCTTGGTGCTTAAAGGTGGCTGTCACCAAGCCCGATGACTCACGTCTTATCCTTGGAACCCACATGGAGGAAGGAAAAGAACCAATGCCTGAAAACTGTCCTCGGATTTCACCTGCTTACTATGACACCTGTGTGCTCCCACCTCCCAATGAATGGATAAATGTTTAAAAATTAAAAGTTAACAGTAAATAAATAAGTAAAAAGCAGGCAGGGAAAGATAATTCAGGGAGAGTGCTTGCCTAAGCCCAGCCAGACAAACAAAAGAGTGATTTAAACAAAACAAAACAAAAAATCAATCAGGCAAAATGAGGCATGCTGGTAATCCCGGCATTCAGAAGGATGAGACAGGAGGATTGCAAAGGCTCAATACATAAACATTTAGCTTTATGAAAGTGCTTTTGGAAATAAAGGCTAGACCAGGTGGTGGGGTGCACACCTTTAATCCCAACTCTGGGGAGGCAGAGGCGGGCAGAGGTTGAGGCTAGCCTGGTCTATAGAGCGAGTTCCAGGACATCCAGAGAAAAAGGAGGAGAAGGAGGAAAGAAGGAAGGAAGGAAGGAAGGAAGGAAGGAAGGAAGGAAGGAAGGAAGGAAGGAAGGAAAGAAAGAAAGAAGGAAGGAAGGAAGGAAAGAAAAAGAGGAAAATAAAGGCCAGAAGGAGATTATTGGAAGGACAATCGAGTACCCTGTATACCCTGTGTCCCACAGGCAGCTGGTGGATGTAGGCAGAGCAGGGGCTGAATGCTGGCTCAGAAGGTCTTCCTGTAAAGTCGCAGGCAGTGAACGAATGAGCTTCCTGTTTTCGTTTTTGTTTTTAACTGTCTTTTTTTCTAAAGTTAGGTTGTTTTTGAAGATAAATTGAGCAGGTGGTACAAGGAGGTCCCCCCCTCCTTTTAAATGTAGTGTCCTCATTTCGGGTGCGTGTAATGTGAGGCTGAGTGGCCACTAGTGCTGTGGCAGACGTGAGGGGACCAGAGGACAGCTCTGCAGAGTCAGTTCTCCCCTTCCACCCTCCTGGTGTTTGGTCTGGGGACCAGCAGTCCTGCACAGCGGGTACCTTTACCCACGGAGCCATCTCCCCAGCTCCCCTCTTTGGTTTTCCCTGTTGCTGTCATCTGCATCAATGCGATACACTTACTGCTGTGTATTGCCTGATGTTGGTTTTCTTTTTACATTGAACTGAAATCCATGATTTACGTAGCGTTCACTCGTTGTTATCATCAAACCTTTTTTTTTTTTTTTTTGAGTTTTGACAAATGAACAGTTCCAGAAATTTAACATTATAGTTTGTACAGGATTGCCTCACTGCTCTAAAAACCCCAACTGCAAGAGTGCTTGATATCTGTTCTGACTTTGAAATATACACTCTTACTAATTGAAAAAAAAAAAAACTGGCATGGTGACACACTCCTATGGTCCTAGTACTTTGGAAGCTGAGGCAGGGGGATCGTGAATTCCCGAAAGCTTGAGCTTTTCATCCTTGTATGCATTGGTGGCTCAATTTGCTTTGAGGTGGGCATGTACCATAGTTTCTTCCTGTACTGCTCGCTGATACATTTTGGTTGCTTTGGTTTTTCTTATGAAAAAAAAAAAAAAAAAAAAAAGCTGCTGTGGCATTCATGTGCAGGTTGCTGTGTGTATATGTTTCCATTTCAGCAAGGTGGTGGCGGCGGCGGCACAAGCCTTTAGCCCCAGAGCTCTGTGAGTTAGAGTCCAGCCTGGTCTACAGTGTGAGTTCCGGGGAAGCCATGGCTACAAAGAGAAACCCTGTCTCACGAACAGAACAAAACAAACAAAAAAAGAATCCAAGTTGAGTGGGGAGGGGAAGAGTGGAGTGAGCCAGCTGATAAAAGGAAGGAAAAAGTTCTAGGCTGGAGGGCCTGAGACCAGAGATAATGACAGCCGCAGGAACACAGACAGACACACAGAAAAGCCGAACATAGTAATCCCATCGCCCACACAATGGCACTTCCAGGTTTTTACCAAATGAAAATGGAAACTTATTCATTCATTCATTCATTCATTCATTCACTCATTCACTCATTTTTGTCTTTTCTAGACAGGGTTCCTCTGCCTCCTGAGTGCTGGGATTAAAGGTGTGTGCCACCACCCACTGGCTCAACCTTAATTCTTGAGCATCCTCGATATTGTTTCTCCCTGCCTTTTAAGCCTGTACAATGGTCCAGCCCTGCCCTCTGCAGCCCCAGGTCTAGCCTCCCCACCACACTCCCTGGACTCCCTACCAAGTTACACCCAGGGTTTTCTTTTCTGTGTGCCCTGTCTGTCCTTCCTGGTCTTCTTGGCAGCAGCGTCCCTTTAGACCTTCCGCGCACTCTCCCTTTGCCTCTGGTCCACCCGTTCTCTCGATAGCTTCACTTCATACTTACACCATAGACGTGCAGGTGGGGAAGCCCCGAAGAGCTTGAATCATCCCTGTTGCCCTGAGGCGTTTTGAACATACAGGAAAGCTCAAGGGCTGGCTTAGCAAATACCCATGTGGTCAGTTTCCACGTTCACCAAGTCACCTTTGACCGGTAAAGCGGAAGGCCAGTCCGCTTAGGATCCAGAGTGAGTTAAGACTGCCTGGCCTAGACACTAAACCCAGTGTTCCAGGAGCACGGTGAGTTCTGCACTAGCCCAAACTGCAGAGCAAGACCTTGTCTCAAAAGAGGAGGAGTGTGGGGAGGGGGAGGACAAAGACGGGTCTCAAATCTTGAATCCACCATTTACCTGTCCTCTCTGTGCCCCAGTTTCCCCCTCTGTCATGAGGCAGAAACAAGAGCACCCACCTCGGGGCTCCCCAGGAACGGTGAGTGAATTCTAGTTTTTTGAGCAAAGCCTGGCCCCGAGTAAGAGCTTCCTCTTATCGTTTCATCTCCCTTCCTGACTCAACAGAAGCCATCACCCCTTTGGTAGGGTTCCAGATCCTTCCCTCCCGCCTACCCCCTCAGGGATGGGCACCAGGCACCAGCTCCAGCCGGCATCCAAACAGGCTTGCTCCCATTTCAAACACTCACACCCCTGCGCCCGGCAAGCCAGTCCCCTCGTCTTCTGCCCTCTCAGGCCCTCTCCAGCCTCCACGGCCCTCAGGACTGAGCTGCCTGCACTTGTCCTGAGCTTCCTTCCCTCCCACTCTTCCCCTGGCATTGACTATAAACAGGTCCTCCTCCCCAGGGCACCAACAGACTCCATGAGAGATGCCATCCTTACGCTGTCCCAGCCAGGCCAAATATCTGCTTTAGAGCTCACTGGTCACACCCTCCTCCCTCCTCCTCCTCATCTTCTTCAGTTGTTGTTGAGACAGGGTTTCTCTATGTAATACTGGTTGTGTACTGACACTCACTATGGACCAGGATGGCCTTGAACTCACAGCTGTCCCCCTGCCTCTGCCTTCTGAGTGCTGGGACTAAAGGTGTGTGCCCCTATGCCTGGCTGCTGATTGATTTTTTTTTTTTTTTTTTCAGAACAGTGTGACCTGTTGCCAACCACTGCTGGGGAGACCTTCCTAGCTGTCTCGGTGATGCTCAGACTTCACTTCAGAGAACTGCTTGGCAAGATCTTCTGATGTCACCCATACATAAGCCACATTCCAGCCTCAGGCACAAAACACTTGCCCACGAAAAGACAGGTGCAAGAATAGTCCTCTCAGCAATACTTAGGATCACCTCAGACTGGAAGCTACCCAAAAATCCGTCAGCCGTAGAGCAGATAAATTCAAGGTGATGTAGTCCATGACAGGAGGCTCATGCAGAATATGCCAATATGCCTTCCTACACGCATATATCTTACAATACAATGTTAAAAAAAACCAGGCTTGGGTGGTGGGGTGAGGGGCAGCGTCCCTGGAGAGATCCTCAGAGTTTAAGAGCGCTGGCTGTTCTTCCAGAGGTCCTGAGTTCAATTCCCAGCGACCACACGGTGGCTCACAACCATCTATTCTGAGATTCAGTGCCCTCTTCTTGCCCACAGGCACAAATGCAGGCAGACAGCAGACTGGATAAATAATAAGTAAATTAATTAAATAACAAAAACCAGGTGGAGCTAGGAGAGCCAGTAGGTCAGTGATACAACGTGCGTTCAGCATCCGTGAGGCCGTCCCCAGTGCTGCGAAGGAAGATAAGGAGCAAAAAGAAGGGGAAGAAGAGGAGGAGGAAGAGAAGAAAGAGACAGAGGCAAAAGAGTATATACTGTATACCTACACTTACCTAAAAGTTAAAAAGGAGCTGGGACGATGGCTCAGCAGTTAAGATCCCAACACTTGAGGCAGAGGTGGGAGGATCTCTGAGTTCGAGGCCAGCCTGGTCTACAAGTGAGTCCAGGACAGATAGGGCTATACAGAGAAATCTTACCTCAGGAGAAAAAAGAAAGAGAGAGAGAGAGAGAGAACACAACACTTGCTCTTGTAGAGGACCTGGGCTCAGTTCCTGGCCCCCATGTGGTGGCTCACAAGCATCTATCCACAACCCCAGTCCCAGGAGACCCAATGAGTTCACACGCACAAATGCAGGCAAAATGCTCGGCCGGTCTTAGGAATTAAAAACATGAAAATCTGATTTGGGCATTCAGTCGACTTGAACAGGGTGGTGCTTGCCCTCAGGGCACTGGGAGCATTGCTCTCTGGTCTGGGCTCTGTCTGAGTGGGTGCTGAGTGTTCAGCTCTGGCACATGCGAATTCCTGGATCAGGATATGCACTTACCTCCGGGTGCATCCGCCAGCCCACCGGCTGCACTCTTCCCTGCCAGGTGGCCCCTCTTTCCGCTGTCTTCTTGTCAGTAGAATGCATCCACCTTCCACTCAGGGGCCCACATCAGAAGACTGGGGGCTATTCTCCAGTTCTCTCTCCTCGCGCTCACACCCTATCCATCTCCAAGCCCAGCGACCCTGCAGCGGTCCGTCCTTCAAGTCACTTCTGCCTCACCGCCTCCTTCTTAGCCCAGACCATACTTCCATACTTTCTTCTTGCTTGAACCAGTGCTGTGGCCTTTAGCCTTCACTCTTGACAACTGTTTGTTCGCAGAACAGCCAGAGAGGCTTCTAGCATGAAAACCCCATCCTGTCCCTCTCCTGGTTAAAGATTTTCTTCTTCTTCTTCTTCTTCTTCTTCTTCTTCTTCTTCTTCTTCTTCTTCTTCTTCTTCTTCGAAACAGGGTTACTCTGTGTAGCCCTGGCTGTCCTGGAAGAGATCCACCTGCCTCTGCCTCCCGAGTACTGGGATTAAAGGCATGCGCCACTATCACCCAGCTTTTTTTTTTTTTTTTTTTTTTTCCAAGACAGGGTTACTGGTTACTGTGTGTGTAGCCTTGGCAGTCCTGGACTTGATTTGTAAACCAAGCTGGCGATCGATCAAACTCACAGCGATCGATCGATTACCTCTGCCTCCCTGAGCTCTGGGATTAAAGGTGTGTGCCACTACACCAGCTGGCTTTTTTTTTTTTTAATGTATATAAGTCCTCTGTCTTCATGCACACCAGAAGGAATCAGATCCCATTACAGATGGGTTGTGAGCCACCATGTGGTTTCTGGGAGTTGAACTCAGGACCTCTGGAAGAGCAGTCAAGTGCTCTTTACCGCTGAGACATCTCTCCAGGCCCCTGGTTAAAACTTTGTAATGGTTCTCTGCAGCCTAGGAATACAGTACGTGGCCTTTACTTCATTTCCAGGACTGAGTTCTGAGTTCCTGGCTCCACCCACTCTTAGGGCCTTCCCATCACCGACACCCTGTACTGTTCCTCTTCCAGCACTCTTCACCATTATCCCTGTTTTTAATAGACCAGCTCCCACACCTCCTCCAGGTCTAGCTTCAGGTGCCCTCCCACCTACAGAGGGCTTGACCTCTCTAGCACAGCAGCACCTACAACCCCCACCCCAATCACCCTCCACACCATAGTGAAACTGTTACCCAAAGCGCCTACTTCCCGGAATGGAAGTCGGGCCCCACGAAGAGGATATCGCGTCTGTCTTGAAGGTCAGCTCATCAGCACCCAAGACAAGGGATACAGAGTAGAGGCGCTATGAAGACAGTGTTTGGATGAGACTCTGGAAAGCTACATGTAAGAAACCCCGAGAGGGAGACGCTGGCCAAACAAAGATGGGTGGACAGGGAAGGAGCTGGAAAGCAAAAAGTAGCCCAAGTCAGAGTTATGGGAACTACTGCCCTGTCCCTGGCAGGGCCAGCCTCCTCAAGATTCAGACATGACCTTCTTTTTACGACCACTAGATGGCGCCAGGTCCCCAGTCTAGGAAGAAGCCTGCCGCCACACCTTCTGACTCCATCCTTTTTCCTAGTCCCACCCCTCTGGGGCTCTCTGGGAAAAGTGCTGGTTGTGCCAAATCTGCCTGATACCCGGTCTCGAAGAAAGAGCTCCGTCAGCAAGCACCTTCTCTCCTGTCAGAGACGGTGTGTGTAATAGACCTCCACTTGGACACCAACCAGCACCCCTCTTCTCACTCCTGCCCCCCTCCCAGAGGCCCGTCAGCTGTCGCTGGCTGCTTGGCTTCAGGCCTCCTCCAGGAGCAGGGCCCTGGCTAGCTGACACTTGCTCATCTTGCTGGACCAGATGAGGTCCAGTGGGTGACACCGGTCCTACTGCATCTTCTGCATCATCTCTCCACCCAGCTATCACCCAGCTGCTGGTGGCTCCCTCCCTGCTGGCCTTAGGGACCCCTCAGGGACAACCCAGGACTAATTTCCATCGAGAATGAGTCCTGTGCCTGTGTCAGGCCTTCCATCAAGCATGCCTCCGTCTCGGCCTGGCCTTCATTAGAAAAGTACCAGGGAGATTCAGCGTCTATTATTTAGTCACTCAGACATTTCCCAAAGACTATCTTAGGTATCTGATCCATAGTGGTGAATGGGTGAGCAGTCCCCAGGTTACTGTGCAACAACAGAGGACAAGGTGCTCACACATCACCAAACAGTTACTTCAATAATGCGCCTTCTTCTCCTCCTCCTCCTCCTCCTCCTTCTTCTTTCCTTTCTTCCTTCCTTCCTCCTCCTCGTCCTGACAGGGTTTCTCTGTATAGCCCTGTCTATCCTGGAACTCACTGTGTACCCCAGGCTGGCCTTGAACTCACAGAGGCCCACTTGCCTCTGCCTCCTGAGTCCTGGGATTTAAAGGCTAAAGCCACGCCCAGCCTTAAAGGCTTCTTGCTGAGGCTGATGTGACTTCAGATTCTTTCCAGAGCACACCAGACCTTAGAAATTACCCTAAAATAACTTACAACCTCAAGGCTCCAGGCCCAGGTGGAGTGAGGAGAGACTGGGGCGTCTTGGAATCACCTGTCACCCCAGATGAATGAATGAACGAACCCCCTGAGACAGGGTTTGCCCGACGCTGTCCCTTCCCTGTGGGCAGCTGGGGGCTCCCAAGCAGGAGGCCCTGCCCGCCGCCCCCGCTCGCATCCTGGGAGGGGAACCGGCAGCCCAGTGCCCTTCCTGCCCCCAACGCCCCGGGCTCCTTGGGCGCCCTCTTGGCAGAAGAACAGAGGGCCTCCAGAGCGGGTGGCAACTCGCCCCGCCACGAGCTCGCAGCGGCGGGCGATAGGAGCTGGGGGGACGCTCAGATAGACAGACAGATAGCGTTGCCCTCGCCCGCCCCCGCCCCCACCTTTCCCACGCGGCGGCCTCCCGGGGCGGCCCAGGCCAGGTGGTCACCTGCTCCTGCCCCTGCGCCCCGACCTAGGTCCTCCGGCCTGGGAAGCCTAAGTTTTCCTAGGCTCGGCAGCCCGTGGCGGGGTCTAGCATTGGAAACTCGCCCAGAGCCCCCTCTACACCCTACGCAGAATAGGCCCCTTTTCGCTGTGCCGTCCGGCTCCTCGGCGGCACTTAGACGGGCTGCAGACCCAGGAGCTACCACGAGGTGGCGCGCTGGCACCGCGTGTCCTTAGCATAGTGCGTCCCCGCTGAGCAAAGCGCGGGGAGAGACAGGGTAGGCGAGGCGCAGGGGCAGGGGTGTGTGTGGGATTGGGGGAGAGGGTAGGAATTGGAATTGGGAGAAGCCTCCTCCCTCCGAGGATAGGCTCGGGAGCAGGAGTGGGGGCGCAGTAGAGAAACGGGATTGACACCCAAAGCAGCAAATAGGACTTTGAGAACCAGGCAGGACCAGGAGATGGGGGCTGGGGGTTGCTCCAGGCCTCTTCAGGAGGGTCATCCCGGCGGGAAGGAGCTGAGGGGGCTCCCGGACGGATCGGAACGGTCTATGCACCCCTGGGAACGCGCAGCCGACGCTGGCCGGTCACGACCCTGCACCCCCACCGCCCCGCGGTCCACGCACGGACGCGCTCTGACACCCGCCGTCTCCCACGCGCCCTTGCACGCGCGGCAGGACCTTTCACGTTCTGTCCTGTTCTGTGTACACAGGAAGCCAGGCTCGGGGGGGGGGTTCGCTTCATGGCCCTTTTAGGGTCAACCTGGTCGCTCCCGTGAAGCTGCACACATTGAGTTGTGGGGGGGGAAACGCACCCCCAAAGCCGTACAGCCTCGCTCCCGGGTCCAGCTTACGACCTTTGCAGGCCCAGCGTGCTTTTTGCCCGGTGAAGCTCTTCCTTCGCGATTTTAAAAGCCGCCTGTCACGTCCAGTGACTGTGGTGTCCTAAAGACACTAATACAGTCAAACTTTTATTTTATTTTTTTCAAGAAAACGAAAATTCTTTTTCTTTTATTTTTTTCCGATTTTTTTTTTTTTTTCTTTGAGAGATGGAAATCTTTTTCAGGGACCCCGGGTCCTTTTGCCACTCTGCCTGTCATTTACATAGCTCGCACATACATCACCAAGGACCACACCCCCCCTGCCACACAAACGCCCAATGGGTAAATTCCCCTCCTTCTCCGTCTCACCCCAAGCCCACCCCCAGCCGCGAAAACAGACGGTCTAGTAGATCCTGGGGGCTCTGCACGGCCTCCCCTTCCACGCGTCCCCGGCTTGGGAGGACTTATCTGAGCTGGAGCATTAGGGGGAACGTAGTGGGGCTGGCGGTGGCGAGTGTGTGTGTGTGTGTGTGTGTGTGTGTGTGTGTGTGTGTGTGTGTGAGTGTGCGCATTTGGGGTAACAACAAAGGGGGTTGGGGGAGCCAGTGAGAGAGCGCGAGCCTGTTTTGCCTCGAAGGCAAGACTTGCAGCCAATCAGCGCGCAGGAGCCTCCCTCCGCGACTCCCAACATTGAGTCTATAACCGGCTGGCCGGGCGGAGCTGGCAGCATTTGTGACTGTGGCTGGGGACGCGCAGAGAGGCACGCAGCGACCGACCGACCGACCGACCGACCGACGGCCGGCGATGGTCTAGGCGCCCCTCGGCCGCCCCCTCCCCCGGACGCCCCCCAAGCAGGCCCTGCCCTCGCCCCCCGGCACCGGGCTCCTCCGCCTCCCTCGGCGCTCCGGTCCTCCCGCTCCGGCGCTCCACCTCCTCCTCCTCCGGGGAGGCCCGGGGAAGCCGCGGCGGCCGCCAGCATGAGCGGCTCGTTCGACCGCAAGCTCAGCAGCATCCTCACCGACATCTCCAGCTCGCTCAGCTGCCATGCGGGTTCCAAGGACTCGCCCACCCTGCCCGAGTCTTCGGTCACGGACCTGGGCTATTACAGCGCCCCCCAGCACGACTACTACTCGGGCCAGCCCTACGGCCAGACGGTGAACCCCTACACCTACCATCACCAGTTCAACCTCAACGGGCTCGCGGGCACTGGCGCCTACTCGCCCAAGTCGGAATACACCTACGGGAGTTCCTACAGGCAGTACGGGGCGTACCGGGAGCAGCCCCTGCCCGCCCAGGACCCAGGTGAGAAGCCCCGGGTTTGCCCGGGGATGGGAGCCGAAAGCTCCCGGAGGGGAAGAGGCGGAGGGGGAGACGGATGGTGGCCCCTCCGTGTTGGGGGAGTCGCGCGCCCTCCCGGAGATCTCGGGGAAGCTGGGCCCACGAAGCGCGCCCCCGGGGTGCTTAGTGGGGACCTCTCTATGCTGGCACCCGAGCCCGCGGCCTGAGACTGCAGCCCGGGGTCTCCGAGCGGCAACCAGCGAGGGCTGGGGCGGGGGGGGGTGTCCCAGGACCCTTCCTCCGGGCGCCGTCTGGGGGAGACCTGGCCCGGGGGTAGTGAAAGGCACGTGGAGAAGGACCAAAAAGGAGTCCCAGAAGTGGGGGGAGGCGAGGCGGAGAAGTCGAGATGCGGAGGAAGAGCGAGGTGGGGACAGCGAGAGAGAGACAGAGAGAGAGAGACAGACAGACAGACAGACAGAGAAAGAGAGAGAGATGTGAGGGAGACAGTGAGGAAAAGCACGGAAGAAAGGGGAAGGAGAGAAGGAAGAGAAAGAAAAAGAAGAGAAAGGAAAGAAGGGGAGTGAGGAAGGAAAAGAAAACAGAAAGGAAAAAGAGAGAGAGAGAGACGTCGGTACTTGTCTTGCACTTTTTTTTTCTCCCTGAGACAAATTGTCCTGAACTAGGAAGCTTTTTCAAAAGGAGATGGGAGGACGAGGGGCGGGAGACGCCCCGGCCAGCTAGCTGGGTCACTGGAGGACGGTCCGCGGCCGGGCGGCCGAGCCGGGAAGGCGTCCTGGGCGCAGCGGTCCTCGCCCAGCCGCCGGCGCCGGCGCTCCGAGGCCCGGGTGCCGAGCTGGCAGCGCCGCGTCGTGGGCGGCCGCCGGGCCGGCCGGGTGGCCGCGGCTCCCTCCCCGGGCGCGGGCGGCCCCGCGCTCCTCCGGGCAGGTCCCGGGGCTGATCGGCGGGGCCTGGGAGGGCGCGGCGTCCGGCGGCGGTGGGCGATCTCGGGGAGGGGAAGGGGGGTGTCGCAGGCTGAGACTCAGCTGCCGGGTTTCTCCCCTCTGCAGTGTCGGTGAAAGAGGAGCCGGAAGCCGAGGTGCGCATGGTAAACGGCAAACCCAAGAAGGTCCGAAAGCCGCGCACCATCTACTCCAGCTACCAGCTGGCCGCCCTGCAGCGCCGCTTCCAGAAAGCCCAGTACCTGGCCCTGCCCGAGCGCGCCGAGCTGGCTGCCCAGCTGGGCCTCACACAGACCCAGGTCAGTCCTGACTGCTCAGGGGCAGGGGGGCATCTGGAGGCAGATGGGGGCACGACGGACTCCCTAGGTACCGGGGCGCCTGGCTGGCCGCTTGAGTACGACCCCCACCCCCGGCCCCCTGCAGCCAACTGCAGGAACTCTTGCCTGTGGGTTGTGGGATTGTGAGTCCACAGGAAGGGTTACAGTAGCCAGCCCAGGAGGGTGCGGTGTGCATCTTTGGGCACCTATGCAGCTGTGTATGCTGTCACAGAGAGATGCCCTCCCCTGCACCCCGGGACTCCTAGCACCCAAGACCCTCAGCAGTGTTGTAGGACCTAGGAGTCCCTGCTGTCTTTCTCCAAGGCCGAGCATGTACGTGTAGGGCATACGTGTGACATGTCAGAGAAAACTCACATGAGCGGTGAGGTCCTTTAGGGGTCATTCGCAAATAGAACACTCGGAACAACAAACAGTTAGCTCTTTCACACACACACACACACACACATGTATGTTTGTGTAAAAGACAGCGTCTTGCTTAGTTAGCACCCAAATGCCTCTACCAATGGTTAAGACCTAGACTTAGAGATCAGAAAGCCTGAGTCCACCCCACCCTCTTCACGTCCCTAAACCCCAAGCAGCCTCACTGCTCTGGGGAGGAATGTCGGGTGCCTGGCTCGCCACAGGTGTTGACAGGCTGGCTTTGGTGGCGGCTAGCCTGCGTGGGGCCTGGTCCACTGGGAATCTGGGTCACCTGGTGAGGAGCTGATTCATTGTTTGTACCAGTCATGGGGTGGAGAGGAACAGGGGGGGAGGGGGAGATACCCCAAGGGAAACCTAGGGACTCAGAAATCGTGGCTCACCTGCTCCTGAGTCCCCCAACACCCAGCCAGAGTCTAGGAGCTCTTCCGTGCCTCTGTGTGTGTGTGTGTGAACGTGGGTGTTTGCATTGTCGGTGCTTATCTGGGTGTATCTGCGCGCGTTTATAGCTTTGTCTGGTGGCTGTGTGAGGCTGTGAGTGGGTATGTTGCCGGGTATGGAAATACCTGTGTGGGTGTATGTTTGTCCCCAGTGTATGTGTGAACCTCAGCTAAGGGACTCTAATGTGGGCAAAATGCCACAAACGACCTCGTGTCCCATTCAGGGTGCCTTTGCTGTATAGCAGACCATTTGCATTTTCTGTGTCTTGACTTTCTTGAGCTTTATATCGACCCTTTGAGATAGGCGTTGTCACGGTCCCCATTTTGCAATGAGAGGGAGGTGAGGCCGGAGAGGTTAAGTAACCTGCCTGAGGTCGCACTTGGGAAGCAGCAAACTGGCCCAGCAGAATGTCCCGAGCCACCGTGTTTTCCCAACTGGAAAGGAAGATGCCGGCTTGGGAGGGGGGGCCCTGGGGCTTTGACTAGTTTTTCACACACGAGGCCGAGTGCTGCTCTTGCCCTCTCCAGGCTGTGTTCTCCGTGGGCTTTCCCTTCGGCGTGCTAAGAGGCTAACCGGTTGCTCTTTTCTTCTCCCGTCCAGGTGAAAATCTGGTTCCAGAACCGCCGCTCCAAGTTCAAAAAGCTCTACAAGAACGGGGAGGTGCCGCTGGAACACAGTCCCAACAACAGTGACTCCATGGCCTGCAACTCGCCGCCATCACCGGCACTCTGGGACACGTCTTCCCACTCCACTCCGGCCCCCACCCGCAATCAGCTGCCCCCGCCGCTCCCGTACAGTGCCTCTCCCAACTACCTGGACGACCCCACCAACTCCTGGTACCACGCACAGAACCTCAGCGGACCCCACTTACAGCAGCAGCCACCTCAGCCAGCTACCCTGCACCATGCCTCCCCGGGGCCCCCGCCAAATCCTGGGGCTGTGTACTGAGCGTCCTCCCGGCCCGCGCCAGTTCCCCCGACCTGACAAAGGACCCCCCCCAGGACCAGGCAGAAGGTGCCCTGTCCTAGCGACACTCAGGAATCATCAAGGGGCCCAGGGGAAAGACTCCCTTCCCCATCCCTCGTCCCTTCCTCCAGGGACCTAAGAACCTTCAGATGATGCGTGGACTGCGGATGCCCCCATTCCCTCCCTCTGCTTAGACTGGGGTGCCCTCCAGATGTTGGGGCATCCCACCCCAGTGGGGGACAGCCCATGCTCTCTGCTCCAGGAACCTGGATTGCCTCTAGATGGCTCGTCACTTTCCTGCTTTGCAGACGGAGCAGAGACCTCCAAAAATGGGGAGAGCCGGAGTGCTCGCCTGCTCGCCGGGTCCAGCCCGTGCCGGGGCACCGGGCACCACGGATTCCAGCACTGCCAGGCCCTAAACCACCTGGGGCAGCCAGCCGCTCTGGAGCCACTCTTTTAAAGACATTGGACATCACGGTCAGGGCTGATCGTCAAGGTGGCGGCCTGACCTAGCACCCACTGTTCTCCAGCCCTCGTTTAAGATTTTGAGGGTCAAACCAAAGAAGATGATGCCCCCACGTGAGGGAGCCTTTTTAATATCCAGGGCTTTCGAGGGAAGACTCAGGGAAGCCTTCTCTCTGCCCCTTCCCTGGCGAGAAGGGCCGCCTGTGTCTTTTCCTAAGGACCGATTTCTTCTTCCATGTACAGGGACTTTTGCACAACTCTGGTTTTAAAAGCTGTTGAAACGTAGGACAACAAAGGGCATTGTTAACAGTTAGGACCAAATCCCACTCATCTCTCCAGGGCTCGGGCATCTCTGCTCTGCCCTGTCCCAACTTCACTCCTTCCTTTTCTCCCAGTAAGTTGGCAGTCTGGGGGTCAGACCCCGACTCTCATGTACCAGGCAAGACAAATTCCCCCCAACACCCCCTTCATGGCAGCTTTGGAGACAGATTGCTTCCACTCCGCTGCAAAAATGCAAAGCGAGGAGCCAGGAGACGAGAGGAGGCCTAGAACTCAGTGCCTTAGGGGTGAGGCTGGTGGCTTGGACGGCTGGTTCTAGTGTCTCTCCCTGGCCCAGGTGTCCCCCCCTCGCCCCCTCCCCCAAGCTAACCTTCTTCTGCCCCTGATGTGGTAAAACATCGAAGAAAAGGAGAGGTAAAAGACTGTAGTTATATATATATATATAGTATGTTGTTTTTTTTTTGTTTTTTTTTTTTTTTAAAGAGCAAACCAAGAGAAGCAGCCTCCTCCCCTGTGGTTTCCTATTTATGTGACCCTGCTCCTCGTGGACCAATCTCCCTGCGTGTTGCAAGCTGAAAAGGAGGGATGTGGGCTCCTGCTGGATTTGGGTTTCGTGGGAGGTTGCAGGAGCAAGAAGAGATGTGGTGGGTCTCCGAGTCCTACCCCGAAGGGACAGGAATGAAGCCAGCTCCCACCCCTCCCCAGCCTTCTCCTTTCTGCTTTCTTACTGGACCAGTCTTTATATATAATGTTAATAAAAAAAAACCAAAAAAACAAAAAAAAGGAAGAAGAAGAGGAAAATAACCATGGTGCTCTTTGAACTGGATACTAGTGGCAGGCAGCTCTCTCTCGAGGGCAGGCCTGGAGTTGGGGGAGGCGTTGAGGGGGAGAGACCCCTCTGAGCTTCTAGGGGCTGCTGAGAAAGACAAGGCCTGGGTGGAAACGGCTGGTGGGATGCCGGGCTCGGGCTGGGGGCAGGGGTTCCTGACCCTGGAGCTGCCCACGCTGTGAGCAGGCTCCTAAGCAGAGCTTCCCCCACTCTGCTTGGTGGCTTGGCGTTCTCTGTCAGCCAGCTGTCCTCTACCACCGCCATGGCTGCTGCCAGGTCACCTCGGGGCTGCTCTTTGATCTTGAGCTCACACACAGACATGCTTGCACACGCGTGTAAAAACCCCTGCCTCCACGCCCAGGCACTCCCAGCCCCTCACCCAGCTGTCTATCCCTTTTAGCTTGGGTGAGGGTGGGACCAGCAGAGCGGGACTGTTCTTATAGCTGGTGGGGACCTCAGACTGGGCTTGGGGAACAGCGAGCTTAGGGGAAGGGGCTCTGTGTTTCCCTTCTTGGGAAGGGCGTGGCCCTGACTCAGAATCTTCTAGATGCTGTTACTGACTGCCTATGCTGGAAATGCTGAGCCCTTCTTCCAGATCCCGACGCCAAGGCTTCTGAGAGGAGGATGAATGTGTGTGTGTGTGTGTGTGTGTGTGTGTGTGTGTGTGTGTACCAGGAGGTGGCATAGATGCCTGACTACACTCTACAGCTTTCTATCAGATAGGCACATAGTGACATCTCTTGTCACATATACATGTAGTCCCAGTTGAGGAGAATTGTCACCCTTTGAGGAAATTGACACCCCTCACACCAAAGAGAGTTAGGCCTCCAACACACAAGTGCAGAATACACTTAGGTTTCCCCATCATGAGACACATACACACACACACACACACACACACACAGAGTGCACAGAAGCAGTCTTGTTAGAAAGTCAGTGACAACAGCCAGCAGCTTCAGTGACCCAGCTCAGCCTGGAACCACAGGTCAGGTCTTAGTGTACTGTCCAGTGGAGCCTCTGGGGGGCTATGTGGCGGAGACACAGCAGAGATGACAAGACAGAGGATGGGCCTGGCTCCCAGCGCTTGCCACAGGGAAGCCAGGTCCTCAGGACAGGACCACAGCCCCAACCCCAGCCTGAGCCTCTCTAAGAAGACCTCACCCTCCCTGCAAGCGAGCCAGGGAGGCTCGGGGGAGGAGGCCACGCCCATGGGACTGGCTCAGACTAGTAAGGGTTAAGCTGGCAGCTGCCAGGCGGGGCTGCCCGGAGCTTTTTGGTTTGAGGGCTGCGCTGCGTGCAGGCAGGAGCAGCGAGGCGGCAGCCGGGCAGACTCGCTGGAGACACTGCATTTTATTAGGGCTGGGCTGCCAGCAAAGGGAGGGAGAGAGGAGAAAAGGGCAGAGAGAGGAAGGAAGGAGGGAGGCTGGGCGGGCAGGCGGGGCGGGGACGGGATGAAAGGATGTTGTAAGGGCCTAATTCCTCCCAGCTCATCCCAGCTCTGTCAGGCTGGATTAACTGCCCAGGTGACCTCCTGCGGGGGTCAACCCCACCCCTGACCTCCCCTTCCTCCTCTCCTCACCTCCAGGCCCACCTCTAGGCCAGGGGTCAGTTTACCCTTCACCCACCCTGATGAGGGGCCCATGGGGACAAGAGCTTGGAGGAGGGGCCTGGCAGCATGCCAAGGTGGGACCACAGAGCCCACCTGCCTCCGGCGGCTGCCTGACTGTACACATTGTCTCCTCCTGACAATCTTCAGGGAAGAAGGGGCAGGCTAGGGAACCCCAGGCTGCCTGAAGGTCACTGCTTTCCAAGTCTTAATATTACATAACATGGGGGAGCTGGAGAGATGGCTCAGTAGTTAGGAGCACTTGGCTGCTCTTCCAGAGGACCCGGGTTCGATTCCCAGCACCCACGTGGCAGCTCCCAACTGTCTGTGACTCCAGTTCCAGGGGACCTGACAAAACACCAAGGCCCACGGAATAAAAATAAATAAGTTTAAAATATATTACGCATCAGGTGGCATTTGTTAAAATACCTGATGAGTGACAATTTGGCAGGTGAGTGGGAAAGTGTCCATTTTTCAGACAGGGAGGACTGTGGGGGACTTCACGCTTAGCACACATGAGGCCTTGGATCCAACACCTAGCACAAGAACAATAAAGGAGAGAGAGGTGGGGTGGAAAGAAGAGAAAAACTGGATATAGTGGTTCGGTTCAGGTCTATAATCCCAGCAATCTAGGGGCTGCAACAGGAGACTTGAGAATTTAGGGTCAGCCTAGACTAAATAGGGTATTCAAGGGCATTCCTGAGCTAGATAATAAAGTCAAGCTATCCTGGGCTACATAGTGAGAACCTGCAGAGAAAGAAAGAGTGTGAGAGAGAGAGATACAGGGAGAGAATGAGCCAGGTGGTAGTAGCGGCAAAGGCAGGTGGATCTCTGAGGTCTATAGATCGAGTTCCAGGACAGCCAGGGCTACACAGAGAAACCCTGTCTCACAAAGAACAGCGAGAGAGAGAGAGAGAGAGAGAGAGAGAGAGAGAGAGAGAGAGAATAAAAACTGAGGCTAAAGAGTTTGTCGAGGTCACAGCAAATCCACAACAGAGCTGGGACTTGAACCCAGGTCTTCAAGAGAGTGTACCCTTGACGGCCTTTCTGTCGAAATCAATGGTAAGCACTGGCAGTGTCAGAAAGCTGGAGTCTCTGCAGCTCCACCCACCCATCCACGTGATTAGCCCTACAGCAGGCTTCTTCCCAGGAGAGGTCCGCCGGGAGGGAGGGCCAGCTTCCTCTGGGCAAGTCCTAAGGAAAGCTTAACACTGTGGCAAAGAATGTACACTCTGGGGTCTTTTGGATCCTGCCTTCATGACTCTACTGGCTGTGTGACAGTGGCCAAGTCACTTGGCCTTTCTGAACTTAGGTCTCCTCACATCCCTGTGCTACAGCAATGCTCCTACCAACCAATAGATTAAGTGGGATCACCTGTGTAAAATGCTTAAGAGGGCACCCAGCACTTGCTGAACCTGCTCAGTGGATGGAAGCAGCTGCTGGCAATCCAGGTCCTCACCAGGCTCTCCATTCAGCCTTGAACCTCTCCGCACGGATAGCCTCGGCGGCTGACTGGCCGTCTCTGCCTTGGCGCACTGGCTGATTCACCAGCTCTGGGTGCCTTTGGAAAGGGTGGCTGGCCCCTGTTTCCTGAGCTGTTCAGCAGGCACGGGTGGCCACAGCCTGTGGGAGGACAACAGACCCTGAGCCGAGAACCAGGACCAGAAGCAGATGCTAGGGCTGGGGAAGCCGGGGCAGAAGGGGAGTACAAACAACCCCTCCTCTAACGCAGCCATTGAAGGCTTCCTTCCCTTCTGCCCCGGCTTCCCCAGCCCTAGCATCTGCTTCTGGTCCTGGAGTACTCTGCGTATTGGAGAAAGGATTTCTGCTACCCAGCTCCTCCTGGTGAGGGGCTTGGTTGGATCAGTTAAGCCCAGAGAGGATCAGAGGGGAAAGGAAGAGCACACTATGTGTGTATGTGTGTGTGTGTTGGGGGGGCGTCAGCCGTCAGTACATGGTCTCTGTTTTTCCAGCTTTAATTGCAGCGTTAATCACTGTAATAAGCTGTTTAGGGCATCCAACAGCCCGAGACTGGTAGGCTCAGAAGGCAAAAAAGTGCTTGGAGATGGGTTTCCTAGGTCCGGAGGAGGAGGGCAGGAGGAGAAAGTGCGATGTGAGGGAGGGTCAGGAAGTCAGGGAGGACAAGGCAAGCTTTTCCGAGGAGCCCAGTACCCCCTCTCCCAGAAGGTTCTCCTTGAGCGTCAGTGCTGGTCCGGTTCGAAGCCAGTCTCTCCTTTGTTTCGCAGACATGTCTCATACCAAGTCAGCGATTCAGTCTAGGCCTCTCCGTGCTGGTCCCAGAGTCAACATGGCGTCTCCAGAACTCCCTCCCGCTTCAGAGCATGTGCACAGGCTTTGTTATGGTTCTGCTCGCCCTGGGGAGGGTTGCCTGCCAGCCTGGAAGGAGAAAGACCCGGGCTGCCTCTTCTGCACATCCCTAGGGACAGAGCTTCGGAAAGAACTGAAGTGATACCTTGCCACACTCTGGGCGGGGGGGGGGGGGGGGTGTCTTGCACAGCTGGGCTATCAGGATGTTCCGTGAACACCAGGGACCTGAAGGTACATAGAGAGCCAGAGGGCTCCTGGGACCCTCACACTCAGAATTAGCTGAGGGACTGCCAGACCAGGTAGGGAGGGGCCAGTAATGACTGCCTCCATCGAGGCAAGCTATTGGGGGTTAGTGAGATGACAGGGAGGAGCTCAGCTCACAGTCACTGTCCTGTGTAGCTGAGGAAAAGACTGTGATGGCATCCTTACTAGGCCTTATGTCTTACAATCATCGAGAAGTTGGTACAGAGAGACCGTGCCAACCTCCCGAGGTCACACAGAAAGTGAGAGGTCTGAGTGCTGGGGCCCCTCAACCCGCAGGGGCTACATCTGGACAGGTGCTCAACCCATAACCCGTGGCAGAACCAAGAGCTCCCCTAGAGAGGAGGAGGTTGGCTGCCAGACTTGTCAATCAGCCAGAAGGCTGGAGAGTGGCAGGGCATGCCAGATCAAGACATCTGCTGAGTCCCAGGAGAGTCCTAAGATGCTCAGAGATCCAGGAGGCATTGAGGGTGAGGCTGTTCTCTGTTCAAGGCAAGGAGGAGCTGGGGGCACCGGGGAAGTGGGCAGCCAGAGAAAGGGAACCAACAGGAGGTGGGGCCTGTGGGCCCAAATTCCTGGGTTGTCTCCCAGGACAAATTAGTGCAGGACTGCAAGTGTTTGCTGAGTAAGGCAGAAGGCTCCACACCAGGGAGGATCAGCTGCAGTGAGGGAGGGGCGTCCCCGCACCCCAGGCAGTTCACCTCGCACCTGGCAAACAGCAAGCAGCTCACCCTGCCCAGTGCACCACACGGAGGGCACCCAGCCACGTCATGCAACGCGTGTGGCGCAGCCCCACACCCACCCCTGGGGCCAGTCACTTGTGCCCTGAGCTCAGGAATCACCAATAGGAGAACAGGGAAGGGTGAGGCACCCTCAGTCCAGGGCAGGGAGGGAGGGGTCAGCTGGAGGAGTGTGGAGGCCTGAGGGAGCAGGAGGCAGGCTGGTGGGAAGAATGCAGAGGAAACTGCTCCAGAGTTCTAGGCCAGGAAGATGCTCTCTGAGGACATACTATGTGCCAGTCACACAGGTTCTGTGCCAAGGGCTTTCCTGAGGTCCATCTTGTCTTATTGAATCCTGATAACTACCCTACCCAGCAAGACCAGTGTCATTAGGATCCCATCTTACAGGTGAGATGGCTGAGGCTGTGTAGCTGCAGGTCCCCGAACTTTGCTTTCACTCGCCTATAAAATGAAGCTAATCATCTCTCTCATAGGGCTGCTGAAGAAAGGACATGGGCTCGGCACCACAATGGGAGCTCACCGAACATCTGTCACTTTTCCATAAAATCACCTATGGGCAATTCAGGCACGACCACCAACCCAGGGAGGCCTTAGGACCCTCAGTGGATGTTCACAGGTGAGTGGGAGGCGGTCTCCTACAGAATGCCTCTTTATGTGGCTGGTGAAATGACTCAGCGGATAGAATCACTTGCCACACTGTGAGTTTGATTCCTGAAACCAACCAATGCTTCGAGGGGAAAAACAAAACAAAACAAAAAATAGCTGGGTGGTGGCGGCACCAGCACTCAGGAGACAGAGGCAGGCAGATCTCTGAGTTCAAGGCTAGACTGTTGGTATACACAGAGTGAGAGCCAGGACAGCGAAGGCTACACAAGAGAAACCCTTTCTTTTCTCTTGGAAAACAAAACAAAAGCCCGACTCAATGGTGTAGATCTGTAATACCAGCATCCTCCAGTGCGATGGGAGACAGAGACCGAGCGGCCCCAAAATTTCAGAAAGTCCTAGGCCAGTTCGCCTAAAGAACGCCGTACAGCAGAAACAAGAGAGACAGAACCAGCTACCAAAACCTGTAGCATACTCATGCCTGTAAATTCACACAGACACACTGAAAAAAAATTTTTTAAAGGATTCCTCCTCCTGTAGTGAAAACGCTTTATCGATTCTGATGTAAATCTGCTGTGTTTCAGCTACGGTGAAGGGACAGTCACTTAAGAACAGAGCTGTACCCTAGAACCAGCAGAAAGGATGACAGTAGAGCCACGGTGAACCTGACAGCAGCTCCTTGTTTTCCATTTCCCTTGTAAGAGGGAAATACTGCAGAACCATTACTGAAGTCTTATATTTAGCTTGTATTTAGCCATCACGCTGTCGCTTAACCCTAGGAAATGTGTGTGTGTGTGTGTGTGTGTGTGTGTGTGTGTGTGTGACTGGGTGTATGTCTGTGCGCCTACACATCTGTGTGTGTGCCTGTGTATGCAGGTGTGTGTGTGTGTGTGTGTGTGTGTGTGTGTGTGTGTGTGTGTGTGTTTGAAGTCTGAAGGAGGCTGCTCACATCAGGGTCTGCTCACAGTGGACCTGCTTAGAGCAGGCTCCAGAGCCGAGAATGGCAGAGGTGCTTGGGGACCCTGGGAGAGACTCTAATGACAAAATTCTCTTGCTTAGTAGTCTCTATACTGCAGCACTCCACAGAGGTTTTTTTTAAAAGATATTTTTCTCAAACGAATTTTATGCACGTGTGTGCTCACACACAGGGGGTCAGAGAACAACACTGAGGTCAGAGGACAATTTACAGGAGTTTCTTCTCTTCTGCCCTTGCAGGTCCTGGGCTTGAACTCAGGTCATCGGGCTTGGTAGCGGCAGGTACCATACACACAGAGCCATGCCACCAGCCCAGTTTGTGGGTTTTGTTGTTGTATTATTTATGTGTGTGTGTTTGTTTCTTTGGCTTTCAGAGACAGGGTTTCTCTGTGTAGCCCTGGCTGTTCTGGAACTCACTCTGTAGACCAGGCTGGCCTCGAACTGGGAGATACACCTGCCTCTGCCTCCCATGAGCTGGCATTAAAGGTGTGCACCACCACTGCCCAGCTAGGAACTTAGCCTTGTAAGCTTTTGGGTTCCTAGGGTAGACATGTACCCTTGCACAGGTCAGTTTTTGTCACAAATTAGAGTTACCTGGGAAGAGAGAACCTCCACTAAGGAACTGTCTCCGTCAGATTGGCCTGTGGGCAATTTTCCTGATTTATGATTGATGTGGGAGAGCCCAGGCCCTGGGCAGGGGTTTGGGGTTGTATAAGAAAGCAAGCCTTGAAGAGACAGCCAATGGGCAGTGTGTCTGCTTCAGCTACTGCCTCCAGTTCTGCCCTGAGTTCCTTCCTGCCTTGGCTTCTCTTGATGACAGACTATCACTTGAAAACCAAATAAACCCTGTCCTCCCCAAGTTGATTTAATCACAACAATGGAAACTCTGCATGACCCCTCCCTGGCTGGGGCAGAGGGGAGGGGGCAGCAGCTGTACCTTCCACCATGGTTTCTGTACTTCACAGCTTACCCAACATGCATTCTCCCAGTCTCTGAGGCCTTCAGACTTTTTTTTTTTTTTTTTTTTTTTTAAAAGACAGGTTCTTCTGTAGTCCAGGCTGACCTCAAACTCACTATTTAGTTAAGAATAACATTTAAACTTCTAACCCATTGGCCTCTGCTTCCAGAATGCTTGGAGAGATTGGCTTAGTTTATATAGGGCTGGGGATGGGACCAGCAAGTACCCTACAAACTGAGCCAGACCCCTGGCCCCTGGGTGCATCATTTTGCTCTTCAGCCCTGATTCAGAGGTGAGGAAAGAGAGGTCCAGAGGGTTAAAGTAAACTGACCAGGCTCTCTCTGCTGAAGAGCTGCACTCCAGAGGACCAAAGTGATAAAGTCTGTCTAGGAAGGAAGGTAAATTTTCAGAGCAGTGCAAGAGAGGTTATTTCTTATTTTTCAGAAGGAGTTGCCAAAGCCTGGAAGGGCCCAGCTCTGAGTCTAAAGGCAGAATTCCAGGTTCCAGGAGGGAGGAGGCATGAGCCTCCAGGAGGTGAGACAAAGGCCTAGGGTCACAGGGCTGGAAGGCCCTGCATTGGTGGATCCCCGTGATCCCCCTGGGCTCAGGGAATGTGACAGGGGCTGGGCAGAGGCATGTCAGAAGCCCCATGCAGTCTGGCTTCCCCGAGGATCTGTTGGAGCAAAGAATTCCCGACAGCTCGAGGGCTGGGAGGGGTAGTCTACACAGGCCCCAGCTTGCAGGGAACAAGAACCGCTCCTCTGTCCAGAGAAAGGAATGGGCCAGTGGCTGTGTAGGCCTTGCTGGTGCGAAGGAGAGGAACGAAGGTCCCAGCTGCCCATCCTGGCTCTCTCCTCTGCCAACCCCTCCCTCAGCCCATCTTCATAAAGGGAGTGGGAACATCAGAGTTTGGGGGTGGTAGTAAATAATGGACCTACTGAGCCAGAAGCCCACCCCGTCTGATCTCTGGGAACCCCAGTCTGGGGGGAGCATGTAAATCGTCTTGCCTCCCTTTGCGTAAAGCAGGACAGAGACAGAGACCAGGGCAGCACACTTGACCTGATTATTTGCTTTATGTTTTAGTCATGGGCTTGACAATGGGGTGTCATCGATCGACCAGTCTTCTTCCTTCCAGACAAGGGCAAGCACCCTCCTAAAGCCTCAGCTGAGCTCTGAAAGGGAGCTAGTCTCGATGAAAACATGTCCTGTGTGAAATCTACAGCCGGGCACCACCCCCCTGGAAGTGAACGCCACCTCTCTGTGTGGAAGCTAGAGAAGCTGAGAACTGGCACTAGGAGGTAATGACCAGAAAGTCGGCCATTCACCACGGGATCCAGGTCTGGGCTGGCCAGACCTGGCTCAGCTGGTCATCAGCTCCATGCCAGCCAACTGTGTCTGGGGTTGCAAAGAGCTGCGGAATGTCTCCAGTCCCATTCAAGGAAGCAGAGCCAGGTTCCTGGGGAGATGTGAGGCTGACAGGAGACTCTGAGGTCCTCTGCCTTAGAAAACCCTAGCCTTGAGGGGAAAGCTGGTATTGCTGCCAGTCCCAGGCAAAGAGGAAATCACGTGAGTCTCAGGGAGTCTATAACTTGCCCAGCAAACAGTAGAAAACACAGGCCTCCAAGCCCACCATCTTCTTTGTTAGCCTGGGACCCTAGCTCCCTTCAGCCCTCCCTCAGTGTCAGGGCAGGGGAACAAAAGGATCCCTGGAGAAGTCTGAAGGAACCCAGCCCTAGCCCTATCTTTAGCAAAGGCCGTTCAGCCTCCCTCCCCAGCAGCACCTAGGGAGACATTTGTAGGAAATATTAGCTAGGAAAAAAAAAAATTGGGGTAAGAGAAAGGCCAGAGGAGAGAAATAAGAGATCCGTGTTCCTGCACACATGCACACACAGACAGAGGGAGAGGGACAGAGAGACACTGCAGACTTCTTTTCTTCTTTTTAAATATTTGTTTATTTATTTTTAATTTACTTTTGAGACAAGACCTCCCTATGTAGCCCTGGCTAGCCCAGGACTCCAGAATGCTGGAATTAAAGGCATATACTATCACACCCAGCCTCTTTTCATAAATGTTCTTTTCCTCTCTTCCTCCCTTCCTTCCTTGACAGAGTCCCACGTAGGCCAGGCTGGCTTTGAACTTGATACATACTGACCCTCTTGTCTCTACCTTCCCACACTCGAGTTAACCCCTGTGCTAGGATCCTTAGGCCTGCCTGTCAACATGGGCTCTGGAACGACAGTGTCTTTGCACCCCTTCCTTTGTACTGGATGCGAGCTGGTTGGAGCTTTCGAGGTAGAGGCATGGGGTGCTGGAAATTCAGGCTTCTCTCTGAGCTTGGCCACTGTGAAGAGGCAGAGGGCACCAAGGACTCACTGAGGGAATTCCTTTCTGGCCTCACCTCCAACAGCCCTTTGGCTAGGAGAAGGGTTATACTGGGTGCCATGGGGAGAAAAAAAAAAGTTGAAGAACCCCTTCTGGGAACAAGAGGAGCTCAGGTAGAAGATGCGATGTGATAGACAATTCTGGATGAGCGGCAATTCTGGGTGAGCAGCTTCTTCTTCCTCCTCTTCCTCCTTTCCCTCCTCCTTTTTTTTTTTTTTTTTTTTTGAGACAGGATTTCTCTTTTGTGGCCTTAGCTGTCCTAAAACTCACTGTGTAGACCAAGCTGGCCCCCAACTCAGATATCTG
The DNA here is from genome assembly GCF_030254825.1 of Meriones unguiculatus. Lineage (NCBI taxonomy): Eukaryota > Metazoa > Chordata > Mammalia > Rodentia > Muridae > Meriones > Meriones unguiculatus. The sequence goes on along the minus strand of NC_083355.1, from coordinate 25,867,632 downwards.
CCTGCCTCTGCCTTCCAAGTTCTTGGATGAAAAGTGTGGGACACCACTGCCAGGACCATCAAGTGGCCTTTTCTCATGCATCCTAACTATTAAATCATCCTGTCTTGAAACATGGGATCCCAAGGAAAGAGGCACCGAGCTTTTTCCTTCCCCTTACCCAGCTATACCCTCCTCAGCTTCTAGGCTACCTGAGGCCTGGCAAGGAAAGGCCTATCTCAGGCAAAGTGAGGAGGGGGAAAGAAATACCTGTAATATGCTTTTGGGAAGGAAGAGGCTTCAGCAGCCCAGGGGCCAGAAAGCTGACAGTGGACTGCCACCAAGGCAATGGAAGGGATTTTGATTAGGCAGAACCAGAAAGTACTGAAGTATGGGGGGGGGGGGGGAGATTGTGGGAGGGAACCTCCTGATACTTGGGAGCAGGCCAGCCAGTCACTGTCCACCTCCAGTGGTTCTGGCCCCATTGGCCCATATCCCCTATAAATTCTAGGAAAGTCCTTGATCTCCAAAGCTCCGTCTACACAGGCCTCATCTACCTGGATAACATTCCATCGCCTCTGGATCCAATCCCAGAGGCAAGCCCAGGCATCCAAACTCGAGTGAGGCCTGGGCTGAGTAATCAGCTGCTATAGCTATGAAGCCCTAGAGTGTGTGTGGGGGGGGGAGCAGCTCCCCACCCCCACCTCACACAGGCACAACAGATTCAGGGATGGAGGAGGGGCAGCCTGTCACTCCAGGGTCTTCCCACCCCCCTCCCACTGCCTCATTCTCCCTCTTCCCACCTGCAAGCAATTTGGCCAATGGGAGGGCAGCTAAGATTGCTGTGTGGAATCCTTCTAGATCTGGGTGCATTTGGTGAGGAGAGGGGGCTGCCTCCTTCCCCACTCTAGACCCCGTGTAACCTTTTCCTCTTCACAGAAGCAAATTACTGGTAATTATCTCACATCCAAAGCCTTCAGGAGCTGCTTCCAAAATTGCTTTAATTGAATTAATTGAATCTCATTTGGTTTGGGGAGAGAATGGGGGGCATACCTTAAAATAGTACAGAGGAGTATGGGACTGGGATGGGGGGTGCAGTGAGCTCCCCAGAAGGAGGCTGCTTTCCTGTGGCCGAGACCCCTGGACACGCCGCTCTTTCTGCAGCCTCAGCTGACTTCAGATGGTCAGTGCCCACTTTGAGCCGGGGACCTTGCCCACATTCTGCTCTCCGACAGTGCTGGCTTCAATGTGCTGGGTTGTTTCTCCAGCCCCTTCCTTCCTCCCTAGCCTGGGGAGCCAGGTTTCTGGGCTTAGGCAGGAGGTGAATCGATGGCTACAGGAACTACTCACCCTCAGGACGAGCTGTGCCCTCCTGTCACCACAGCAGCAGATGCGAATGTCATTTTATAAAGCGCTTACTGCGTTCCGGGCACCCTGTGTGTCAAAGCTGTTACGAGCACTTTCTCATTTCATCATCACAACCGTATGGCGGAGCAAATGCTATCATCGTTCCTGTCTGAGGAAATAAGAAATAAAGCACAGAGAGGTTAAGACCCAGCAAGCCAGGTGGTGGTGGTGGCACATGTCTTTCAGCCCAGCACTTGGTGGGCAGAGACAGGCATATCTCTGAGTTTAAGGCCAGCCTGGTCCACAGAGTGAGTTCCAGAACAGCCAAGGCTACACAAAGCAAGTATCCACTGCTGGAATTCTTTACAGACCAAAGTCTACCCTCAGTCTTCCCTTTTCTTTATGGATCCAGTGTTCCCACTGGAGCTTCATCCTGGGAAGAAACTTTGGGGTTCCTCTTCAGTAACCCTGGTGGCTCCCAGATGCAGGTGAGGCACCTTCCTTGTTGGGATTCCTCCAAGCCCATCACCACCTAGAAGTCCGAAGCAACTGGACCAGCTCCCAAGTGGAATAGAGACTCATTTTTCCCTGGAAAGGGCACCAGGGGATAAGGGCAGGGGTGCCTTCAGGCTCAGCTGGTCGCTGGCTGGGAGAGCAATTACGCTTCTGCTACTTAACTTTACAACCCGGGCTGTTGTTTTAACGATGCGACTCGTGTTGGGCTGTCCAATTAATCTGCCTTTGGAGGCTTTCCGAGATGGGGCGGTAGATCTTATCTTGCTCAGTGGAAAGAGGAGTGTGTAGCCTTGCATGGCAGGGAACAGCTTCCCCCAGGGCCCTTGGCTTCAGAGAAGACCCAGAGGAGCTTTCTGGGGCCAGCCACCCCTAGAGCCACGGAGCAGTGGTCCAAGGACCGGGGAGGTTTTGAAAGGGAGATAGAGGAAGGGGATCTCTCCAGCGGGCGTGCTCATTCCACACTGTTCTATGATCTCTAGGAGCTGGCATTTGCTGCCCATGGAGGGATTCTCTCATGTGTCTTTGGGGGCCCGGGTGTGACTGCTATTTAGTGGATGAAAGAAGGAATGCTCGAAGGCATCTCTAGGTGCGACATTGCCACCGAATGCGAATGCGATACTCCCTGTCCTCCCTATGACCCCAAACCAAGTTTCTTTCTAGCTCAGGGGTTGGCTGAAAGTGCCCCACTGGGCTTTTCAGCCAGGGCCTGGGACCCTCAGTTTGCCGTGATTGGGAACAGGTTCAGGCAGTGAGAGAGAAGTTAGCCTTTGAAGCCTTTTGCCTGGAATCGGAGGCCCCTCCCCAGCCCCTGGGGCCACTCCGGGCTGAATTCCCTGAATGACTGGCCCTGTCTTCAGCCCACCCACCCCCAAGCTGTGTTGCGGTGGGAGCTGGGAGCGATGGCATGGGTGAATCACAGTGCTGCCAGGTCCTGATGCTCTGGGAGCCGACCAGCCTTCCCACTCAGCCCTAACCCCATCAGCCCACACTGGACTACAGCCTCTGGGCAGTGCCCACATGGCCTCTGTCCTGCTTTTCCTCTGCCTCTGGTCACACTGCCTCCAGCCATCCGTTCAGCCACATGTTAGCTCAAAGCATCTGTCTCGGTCAGGGTGGTATCCCCAGGACCTACCCAGCAGGAGATCTCTAGATGTTAGATGGAGAATTCCAGTTCTTTCTAGTGCTTTTCCTCACCTACCCCTTTCTGTAGGCTAAAGCCATTCCACCTCCAGCAGCTCAGTTCTTCCAGATGGGCTAGTCTAGCTCATTCCTCTCTCAAGGTGAGCCTGGACCGAAAAGGCAGGACAAGGTAGCTGTGAGGTGCCTCAGTCTTTCCACAGCTGGACCAGGAGCCGTGTGCTGGGGATGGCCTCTCTGACAGTGGCCATTCCCTATGTGAGCCTCTTCCCGTTTCATATGAAGCCATGGGCATTGTTAGGACATTCCAGAGATAGAGCCACAAAGCTAGCCGGTGGCAGAGGTATAACAGAAATCTAGTGTTGAGCTGGAGACAGGGCTCGGTGGTAAAGAGAAATGGATACTCTTCCCCAGAGGACCAAGGTTCAAGTCACAGCACCCAAATGACAACTCACTGCTGTCTGTAACTACAGTTTCAGGGGTTCCAATACCCTCACACAAACATACATGCGGGCAAAACATCAATGCCCATAAAAATAAATAAATCATCAATTAAAAAAGGAATAGTGTCTATGACTTCTGGTCAAGGGGAGAATGTCAGATGAGAGAGAAGAGATGAGCAACCAGCTCCAACCCGGACGAACCCAGGAGACGATCATGTCTATCACTAGGGACTCCCGGGGGGGTTGTATACATTTTAATCTCTGAAGCTTGTGATTTGAGAGATGCCAAGTCCCTGGGAATGCTGGACAGAATAACAGTGAACTGGCGAAGTTTCTTGGATAGAGTCAACTGTGAGGAGCTGAAGTGCCAAGGCTACCCCATTATTTGGGGGGTAGCTGTGCCTGCACTAAGCCAGAGAATTTCTGTTTGTCCATTCCTCCTTCTGGGTTTCCAAAAATATGTGTAGATGGACGGTGGACTCGTTAAGTATCAAGGATGGAAAGTAGTGGGCCTAGGCTCTTAATACATATCTGTTGAATTAGATGAGTGATTAAGCTCATGACTTGTTGACTCAAAATGGCTAGATCTGGGGGTAGAGGACCTTTGAAAAGAGAGAAGCACACACTGGCCAATGCTCCCTGTTTTTGTTTCGGTGCTGGGGCCTCTTACATGTTAAACGCTTATTCCACCATTGGACATTGGACCACCACTGATAATTAGTAGGTGAAAGTCGGGGACCTTATGGTGGCCAACAACAGAGACTCTGTGTTTGCTTGTGGTTTTGTTCATGGAAGGGCTGCCAGGGCCCAAGATGCAGGCCGGGAATAATAGCTTTGTTTTCTTCCTGGTTTGGAGCCTAGGCTGTGGTGGGCTGCAGTCATTGGAAGGGGGAAGGAGTGACAAGCCTGCGGCAATCTAAATGCTAGCCAGGGAAGCTCTCTCTGGAGCCTTTGTTCTCCTGGAGGGAGGGAGGTGTCCAGTCAGTGGTGGCACCAGGGACCACTGCAAAGACTGAAACCCCCATTCAGCCATCTGGCTTAGAGAGCCAGGCTTAGACTATTCTCTCTCTCTCTCTCTCTCTCTCAGTTTCTCTCCTTTAGCTTCTTATCTTCTGAGAAAATCCATCTGGAGCTGGTTTCCTTTCCTCCCAGAAGGGGAGCAGGTGCGGGCCCTGGGTTTGACAGGAGGTCTGGAGCCTGACCAGCCTTCCTCCAGACTCACATCATCTGAGAAAGCGCCAGCACATCTGGGGAGTGAGGCTGATACCAGGCTCCAAAGCTCTTGTCATAGCCACTGGTAGGCAGGGAGCCTGCCTGGGGTAGATTGTAGAGCAGTGAGACAGGGAGGCCTGTCTTGCAGAGAAGTCCTCTTCTGCCTCCCCAGAGCTCTGCTTCAGGAGCTTCTTGTATTTGGAGCGTTTGTTCTGAAACCAGATCTTTACCTTTGGGAGGAAATGGGAACAGATTCAGGGTATCTGTGAAAGAGGGTGAAAAAGGGAAAGAGCTACAGAGAGTGAGTCCTGGGAACCTTGGCTCTATCCCTCCAGTTCTGGAAGTGCCTCAGTCTCAACCTCTGTACTGGATGCCCTCCTCTTCTTGCTCTTCCTACTCTTGCTCTTCTAACTCTAATATATGCCCGTCAGCCCTTGCTGCTGACCAGCTATGGGCACTCCTTAACAAGCCGTGTTGGCAGGATCATGGGACTTTCTCTGTGAGCTCTCAGACAGCACAGACTAGGACGCTTTGCATGGGGCAGGGATGGAGCTACCTGGGTTTGGATGAGTCCAAGCTGCGCTGCCAGCTAAGCTCTCTTGGCAGGGCTCAGGTAGTGCCAGGTAGTGCATGTGCTGGAAACGGCTGGTGGTTTGGGTGTTACAGCTGCAGGCTGGAGTAGATGGTTCTAGGCTTGCGCAGCTTCCTGGTCAGGGGCTACTGGGAGGACCCTGGAGACAGCACCAGCACCGGGTTCTCTGTAGGCATGTGGAGTGACCAGGTGAGTCAGTCCATTCTCACAGGCTCACTGCACAGCAAAAACAGCAAGAACAACACAGGCTCCACCATCACCCATTCTCAGTGGGGGGAGGGGGAGGCGGGGAACCCTGCCTGTCTCTCTGCCAGTTTCAACTCTAAGTCCAGCAACAGCTGATCTAAGCTATAGTCCTTGTCCTGTTGAAGCTAACACTATGGGACCTGGGAGCAGAAGACCTTAAGGGTCCAAGTTAGGGTACCCTAGCTCCTGCAGTAGGAGGTCGGTGGGTAGGGCCTGATTGGAATAGACTGCCCTGGAGAAGAGCAGGGCAGCACACCCAAGACTCAAAGAACCTAAAAGTAATATTTTGAAGTTCAGAAAAAAAAGTTCAAAGCGAACTTTGCCCTGCCAAGGGGTCTTGTGGAAATCAGCCTTGAATGCTAACATCAAGGCATAGTAAAAGTGACCATCCTTTTCTTGCCCTCGGCCTGGCTGGCTCAGGGGAGGCTTTTTCAGGGACCTAGAAGCCACATTGATGCCTGGTTGCCGTTTTCCCTCTGGGTCGCACAGAGGGTTTCCTGGTGGCAGGGAAAGTGACTCAGGTCCAGAAATCGCTACAGTGTGCGCTGTGGGCGCGCTGTGGCATAGGACCTGGTGTGTCTCTCACCCCCAACCCCACTCCCACAGCCGGCCTGGTTCTCCAGGAATCCGCTGCGGGTTGTGGTGCCAGGACTGGGGCCTTGGGTTTCCATTCCTGAAACCTGGGCCCCGACATGGGCCACTCTACAGGACACTGAGACTGTCCAGGAAGATGAGGGGTGGGTGGATGAGGAGGCAAATTGCTTGCTCCCGATGACAAAATGCTCGGTTGACAGTCCCCTTGCTCCGTGGGGGTCTGCTGTGAGAACCGCTGAGGACAGAAGGTGAAACGTCCCTCCCCCTCCCCCGTACCCAGGCTGCGAGCACAGCTTCAGTCCCATCCACGCCCAGCTAGGTTCACCCAACACACGTCAGGGTCCCTGCCCTCAGATCGCGGTCACCACCGCCTTCACCTCCCCCGCATCCCTTCACCGCAACCCTCGGGGGCTGCGGGCTCTCAGATCCTGCCCCTGCGATCCCAGCCTCCGCCAATTCCCAGAAAAACCATCGGGTTTCCGCTCCCGCCCGCGCCTCTCTTGCTGCTAACCCCACCGCTCGCCCGGGGCTGGCGGCCAAGCGACCACCCGCCTCCTCCTCGGCGGCACGGACCAGGCAATTCGCAGAGAGCGAAGGAAGACAGCCTAGATGGCCGAACTCTCGCCGAGCGATCACCTTCCAGGTGCCTCCCGGAACAGCTGCCTTTTCTACGCTGCTTGTGGCAAGTCACAACTGGATCTACCCGGGTCGCGATAACGGGTCCCCAGGGCCTCACTGGAGGCGCGGCCGCCGCACCCGCGGCCTCAATGGGGTGTTGGTGAGGCTCGCTTTGAGCCAAGCGCCTCCCTGGGACGGAGGCGCACACGGAGTGTGGGTGTGGGACACCCCAAGCCCTCTCTCGTCCTCTAACCGTTCATTCAGGAAAGGGCAGAGTTCCAATCCCGAAACGCTACGGTCTATTTAAAGCCATATTTGTCGTGAACGCGTCTTGGTTGTTGTTTGTTTTTTTTCTTCGTTGGATCCGGGTAAAGCGTGTAATAGAATTCTTCACTCCATTTTTTTCTTGGACCAAGCAAGGGAAGGCAAGAATATGGAAGACAAACCGGACCACTCCACCTTATTGTTAGGAAAGTTCTCCCAAGGGTAAGGTCAGGTTCTTCTGCCCCATTCTCAAAACAAAAACAAAAACAAACAAACAAAAAACCCACATATGTCCCCACGTGCCCACTCACCATATATAATAGGGTGCCCAGGCGGGGCCTCAAACTCAGGATCCTCCTGCTCCTACTTCCCCAGTGTATATTAGCATATCTAAAAAAGAAGAGTCCAAGGGGCTCCTTTGTAACACTCTACACCCCCCCCTCCAGCCAGACCTAGCAACCCAGCAGGCCCATCCCCCACCCGGCCACAGAAGGCTGTTGACTGTCGGGGGTCCTGAGAAGTTCCCCCCCAAAGTCCCCTCTGCTGGCCCCATTCGTCCAGGAGCCTGGAAAAGTTGTGTCCTTGATCTATGCGCATCGCATCCTTTCTCCCTGCCTCGGTTTCTCCAACCATAAAACAAGGAGTCTGAGCCCCTATTCTAGTGTGGCTTCCTGTTCCAGGTGCTCGTTTATTTATGTCAGAATGACAAGGTGGAAAGAAGATTGGTTTGGGGCTGGCTACAATGACGTCACCTGGCAGGACGGACATCTTTGGGGACCAGGCCAGGGATAACTGGAGCAAACGAGGTGTGGTTGAGGAGTCAGTGGGTCTATGGCTTGCACTGCCAGCCAGCCCTGGGCTCTCAGTTCGGCTACGCAAAAGTCGGGACTGGGAAGGGCAGCTAGCCGCTTGCCTTCACTGAAGTCTTCCAGGGAGCACTTTTCTCTGGAGCTCAGCTACACCGCAGGCAACAGGAGCGGGGACTAATTTGTTCCAAAGTTTAATGTGAAGATGGTTAGGGATGGCTTAGGCGTAAGGCTGTAGTGGCCAGGGGAAAAACCTCGAGACTGGGTAGACCAGCCTGTAACTCTGTTCTCTGGACAAGAGTCGGTGGGGTCCTCCCTCCAGATTCTGCAGACACTACCAGACAGAGCTAGGCACCTCTAGGAAAAAGGGGGTGGGGCCCAGGAAAGGCGAAGGAACCCCGCCCAGCTGTCTACCTACCTCAAGCCGGGAACTGATTTCTGTTTAGCAGAGTTTGTCTTGCCTACTGGTTTCTGAGACAAGAAGGGTGATATGGAGGAAAGGAGTGAAAGATGAGGAAAAGCTGGGTCTCAACCCCTCCATCTGGATTATGGCAGTTTTCCGTTACACACAGGCGCGCACACACACTCCTCCACTGCCCCAGGGGGTGGGGTGGGGAGCCCTCCTGCCCGGCTTTACGAAACTGCAAATCGAAACCAGGTCGGATTCAAAAAGGAGACCTAGATCGACTCGCCTCCGCTCCTCCTCTCCCCTCCTCCCCTCCCTCCGCCCTCCCCCTCCCCCAGACTCCGCGGGGAATCCGAGGAACCTTTGAATCCCGCTCGCTGCGGTGCCATCAGAAGAGGGCGAAATTTATGAAAACACAACCCAGACCCCAGAGATGAGAATAGCAGCCGAGGCCACACTCACCTGCTTCGAGTTCCTGCGGGTGTTCGGCCGGCCAGTGGCGGGGCTGAGGAAGGCGCGGCTGAGAGTTGCTGGCCAGGCAGGTAGGAGTGTCCTGGGGCTGTTGGCCCAGGGTAGGAATAGGACAGGAGGTGGCCGGACGGCTGGGAATGGGACAAATCGGGGGAGGCTGCGGTTCCCGGGTAGAGGCCAAGCGGGTCAGCAGCCACTACCGAGGGGGCGGGGACAAGGTCTGGGAAGACAACTTTGGAGGCACCGCGGCCAGGAAGGGGGAGAGGGTACAGAGGTCATTGCGGCCGGTGCCCGGCCACAGGGTCATGGCCCGGCACACCGTCTACTCTCTCTGCCAACTCCTTTGAAAGTCTCCAGCCCCAGCAAGCAACCCTCACACTTCAGATCCCGGTTAGGGGGGAGTCTCTCTGGGTCTCCTTCTGGCGGAGAGCTCTCACCTGAGAAAGGGATTTTGGGCTCTTCCCCTCCCCCACTAAGTTCTGGGCTCCCATCTTTTCCCCCGGGTTCGGTTCCTCGGACCCCACGGGGGTTCCTTCCCCCCCCCCCCCGCCCGCTCACTTAAGACAAGCAGCCGGGATTGGCTATGGCAGGGTGACCTCAGGGAGGCTCAGAGCTGGGCCCGCCCATCTCGGTTAGCGCGCACCGGGAAACGGCGCTGCGCTGCGTGAGCTCCGGGCTGGGCGTCCCCGAGTCTAGGGCGACACGGGTAGAGTCGGGCAATCTCGGGTCACGATGGCCAAAGTGCTAGGAAATCGGGCCCGGGATGGCTAACGGGCGACTGAGCTGCGAGGTGACCGGAGACGCTGCGGGGACTCGGAACCCGTGTCCGCCCTTTCCTGCGCGTCTGCACGGCCCCACGCTGCCACGGCTTTGCGAGGGAGTGGGAAAGCAGATCGCCAGCGCCGGCCGCTTATTCAGCGCGTCGGAATGCGGAGCTGTCGAGCCATGGCAGCTTGTTGGTAAACAGACGCTGGGACCTGGAAGGGTGCTGCCCCGGCGCCCAGCCTGCCCTGCACGCGCGTGGCGCGCACGCCCCCGCCGGGTGCCCAGGGCCTGGCATGCCGCGACTACGCCTCACCACCCCCGATGCACGGTTCCACTTCCGGCAGGGGCCCCCGGTTTGGTTGCGACACCGTAGCTCCCCGCAGGCCCTTGGGGCTGCTGGAGGGAATCTGCTGTCTGGGATTCGCCAGTACTGAGCCCCGCCTTTCCTGGCGCTCGCTCTGCGCAAAATGTAGCCTCGCATGAACTGGGACAGAACAAGGGAGTGGAGATGAATCTGGTTTGACGGTTCCTGGGAGGGCACAGAAAATATGGCTAGCTCCTTTGTGCTTCCAGGCTCTGCCTCTAGACAGTGGAACACGAGGCCTTGATCAACATGTATCCATGTATGCAACCATCTGTTGCCACATGTGGAAAAATACACAGGGATTTCACCCGACGTATATGATCATATAATAATATTATTTATGGACCTGAAAACACAGATTTTAGGTGTGGTGTGTATACAGCTACCTACACAAACATGAGCAACTCTTGAATAAAAGCATAATATTAAGGCTGATGAGATGGCTCAGTAGATGAAGGCATCAACCCCGACGATCCGAGTTGGATTCCTAGAACCCATATGATGGAAGGAAACAGCTAGTCTCTTGACCTCCACGTGTGGGCGTTGTTATGCATGGACCCACACACTACACATGGCGCAAAGACAAACAAATGAAATATTTTTAATTTAAAAAGGACCATACTTACCTTCTACATAACCCCACGAATTACAAGCCAAATCACTGATGTTTGTTCTCAAAGATTAGGCTATCCAGGCATTTGAGCATATACGCTCACGACCTACCCTATGGAAGATACCTTTCCCCACACATCTAAGCTGCTTCACACGAGGGAGACAGTTCCTTGGTTTGGTTTGGTTTGGTTTGGTTTTCTGAGGCAGGATTTCTCTGTGTACTGCTGGCTGTCCTGAACTCACTCTGTAGACCAGGCTGGCCTCGAACTCAAGAGATCCACCTGCCTCTGCCTCCCAAGTGCTGGGATTAAAGGCAAAGGCTTACACTACCACTGCCCAGCTCTACCGTCTAGTCCACAAGCCCTCACACATTCCCCAGAAGACCTACACACTGCAGCCTTCTGTCACACAGATCATCTTCATTCTTGCTTGTGCACACACACACACAGACACTATCAGGACTCAGAGTGAAGGTAGCAACCTTGGGGTGTTGAGGACAGCTATTAGAGAGGAAGGCAAGGAGATGAAGGCCCTAGGCTGGGGGGCAAAAGTAAACCTTCTAAAACAAAATCTGGGGCTGGAGAGATGATTTAGTGCTTAAGAGCACTGGCTGCTTCATCCAGAGGACACCCTCCCCTCCCCCCCCCCCCCCCGTTCAGTTCCCAGCACCCACATGGCAGATCACAGCTATATGCAATTCCAGTTCCAGGGAGATCTGACACCCTCTTCTGGCCTCTCTTAGCACCAAGCATGTGTGTAGTGCTTAGTTAGAACACCCATAGAGATGAAATAAAAAGAAACAAGCAAATAAAAAGAGACTATATCGGGACAGGAGAGAAATAACCCACTTTTACCCTCACCGCACCCCAAATGGCCAAGAAAATGCCTGATTTCCACTGCTGTAGAGGTCCCTACCCTGTAATCCTGTAGTTTCCGTGTGAAACCACCCTTTCCCCAGGCTCCAGTCGTGGCTCTCTCCTTAGAGCTGGGGCTATTGCTCTCCCCAACCCTTTCTCTAGCACCCTCCTACTCTTTTGGTTTTTCGAGGCAGGGTTTCTCTGTGTAGCCCCAGCTGTCCTGGAACTAAACCAGGCTGGCCTCAAACTGAACCCAGAGATCCACCTGCCTCTGCCTCTTGAGTGCTGGGGTTAATGGCGTGCGCCACCCCCTCCTGGCTGTCCTGCTCTTCAGAAGGAAGGCTGCCATGATGTTTCCAAGGATGGTCTCTCTGGCTGCATGAATCAAAGAAACAGAATGCCCTTTGAGGTGGGGCTGGCTGTCAGGGCAGGTTTCAGAAGGAGGTGTTTTATAGCTCGAATGGAAAGGATGATGGAGGACTCCTCCAGCGTCCTTTCTGTACAGGACCTGTGCTGGAGGAAGAGCAGAGGTAGGCTTTGGGATCACCTCCAAAGTAAGGTCCTCCGTGAGTGCCCCTCTAAGCTTTCCTATATGCTCAGGAACACTCCCAAGGAGTGAACCCTGTACTTGCGCCCCATGGAATTCATAAGCTCCATGCAGCCTCCCCAAAACCCTGTTAAGAAGGTAGTGACTGTCTCTCTCTCCCTCCACCACCACCAGCCACATTCCACCTTCCAAAGGATGAGGAGCCCAAGCCCTGGCTGGGTAACCTGGGCATCATCATCGTGGGCACCCCAAAACAGAATCATCCTCTCAACCTCAGGAAAAGAAGTGGTGGCATGTGAGGGAGGGAGGACAGTGCTAGAGGAGAAAGGAGAGAGAAGATCTCAGTTCCCGTCCCAGCTCAGCCTCCACGTCCCAGCTCAGCCTCATAGAAAGCACCCGGGATTCCAACCCTTCGCTGTATGTCGGTGTGTAAGAATACAAGGACATAAATCCAAGAGTCTAGAATCCAAGAGCCTAAAACTAAGGAGAAAAGGAGCAGAGGAGAAGGAAGGAAGGAAGGAAGGGAGGGAGGGAGGGAGGAAGGAAGGAAGGAAGGAAGGAAGGAAGAAGGGAAGGAAGAGGAAGAAAAGAAAGGAGGGAGGAAAGAAGAACAAATTAACCCTTTCTATTACTACAAATAGCTCCCGCAGCTCACGAAAGTACACCCCTTTCCCCTCTAACTTTCTTCCTCGCCTACCTTGTATTGGGGCAGTGTTTTTTCTGGGTGATCCGCTTTGAAGAGCCTAGTGCCAAAGAAGCTAGTAGGGGGTGTGTAGGGAGTGTGGGTAGAAGGGAGGCCGGGTGCTTAGTAACACATGAGTTTGTGTGTGTGTGTGTGTGTGTGTCCCCACCACACACACACCCTAGTCAGGGTCTCATTATGTAGCTCTGGGTGTTCTGAAACTCATTATGTAGCCCAGGCTGTCCTCGAACCTACAGAGATATGCCTGCCTCCGCCTCTCAAGTGCTGGGATTAAAGGCTTGCGCCATGACACCCGCTCAGGCTCGGGTTTTCCTAATTTGCGGGGTGAAGGGTGTACCCCTTGCTCGCGGCTGCTCTCTAGTCCTCCTGTGGCCGAATCCACCACGAGCAAGGTTTCCTGGCGGGTCACAGCCGAGGCTGGGCTCAAACAAGGGCGAATGCGCAGCGCTTCCAGCAGCACTCAGCGGGGCTCAGCGGGGCCCAGAGGAATCAGGGAGGTTTGTAGTGCCCGAGCCGGGGTGGAGTTCTGAAACTCCAAGTCCACCCCGCACCTCAACCTCTCTGCTCAGGGAAAGAAAGATTCCCACTCCCCTCCAGATGTCTGCGGGCCCGGTGGTCGCTTTTGGATTTACACCCAGCCTTTGTCCTTGGTGGTCAGGGCTCCCAAGTGAAACCTCGTTTTGTGCCTGTCTGTCCTCAGCTAGCTTTAACGTGCTATTCGTAATTCGGTTTGAGGACAATAATAATTCGATCTTGCGGCAACCCCCCTCCAAGCCACCGCGCGTTCTGGAGGCCTGGAAAAAAGGAGCCCGCGTCCCTCAACTCCTTTCGCCCGAGTCTGGGAACCACGCGCTCTCCTGGACCCTTTCTGATGGAGCCTTTGGTGAGCCCCGGTGTTGGACGAGCGGCCGAAGGCTTCTGCGGTCCCCGGCTGGGGCTTTCCTCCGCGCTCGCTTCCCCTTTTTCCTGCGTGTTATTTTTCAAACAACCCTGAAGATGCTGTCCGTGGGTCGGGAGGGGAGAAGGAGAAGTCTTGGGGCCAGCGCTCCCCTGTCAAGGCGCTGCTTGGCGTGGGGCGGTCCCGCGAGAGTTTCCCCGCACCCCCACACGACCCTGGCGACACCCCCACCCCACCCCCGAACTCCCTGTTTTCTTTGTTTAACTTCCAAGAAGTCTACCTGAGGCGGACCCGGGAAATTTAAATGCACCAAGTGCACGAAATCGCCAGCGCTAAGAGCTTGGGTGGTTCTTTGAGCAGGACACCTTCTCCGGGAGAAAACGGGGAGGGTTGGAAGAAAATGCTTCGGTGGCGCCTGGCTCTGGGGAGAAAGCCACCGGTGGGACCCGGGTCAAAACGGGCTGGGTGGCGCAGGCCAGAGGGCGGGGGAGGGGCGCCCACGGGGAGCCGGATGGGCAGCGGACAGCCTGGGAGCGAGCGAGCGCCAGAAACCTTCAGAAACTCTGCGAGCTTGCCCGAGGCCATCCCGTCTGCAACGAATTCGCCCGGTCCGGAAAGGAGGCGTCTTGGCTATGTCCGCCACCTTCCTGAAGACACACCCACCCGGACTCCCACCCCACCCCACCCCCACCCCCACCCCCGCACCGCACGGAAATTCAGACGTGGCGCTCTCTCTTCTTCCTCGCCAGCCAGGCACAGGCTGGAAGAAGGAGCTAGGAAAATGCCCGGAACAGACAAGGATGAGGCCGCCGGTGGCTGTGCAGGGGGACCCACCACACAGAGAAGAACCCACAGATCCGGACCCGCACACCCTTATAGGCGACCACTTCCGGACCCTACACACACACACACACACACACACACACCACACATACCACACCACACAGCCACTTCACTCGCACCCGAGCACACCTCCATTTAAACACACCCAACACGGGGTTCATTCTGCCTTCCAGACCCCCTGGGGCAGATGGTGGGTCTCTGTTCAGGTGGGGGCTGTTGTTTTCTCGGTGATGGTGGGGGTCAGATTCCTTGTCGGTCTGCACTGCACTTTTTTTTTTTTTCTCTCCCTCTTTATTTAAAAGGAGGTCAGGCGTTGGCCATCCCAGGCTGCCAATTTGGACTGTACGGTTGGTTGTTGCTTCTATTGGCCTCACCGCGGTAGCTCTGGGTCTAGGAGGAAGGAAGACTATCGCTCTGGGGAAACAGACTTCCAACGGCCCAGGGAGCCCTGCAAACTCAGTTCCGACTCCCCAAAGGAGACAAATAATCATGCCTGCAAAACAACACCCAACCTCCCCAGCAACAAACAAAATTCCCCAAAGACTTTACAGCAGAGAGGGGCGACAAAGGGAAGGTTAAGAGCAGTTCAGTGTCCCTCCCTCGCCTTCAAGCCTGTTCCCACCCGGCTGGCCCGGAGCAGGAGGGGCCTAGGCTCATGTGTTGGCTGGAAGAAAGAAGGGTATGTCCAGTATCCACTCCGGGGCCCCAACTCAGCACATCATTGAAGGCCCTCTTCAGTTTCCGTTGGGAGAGGATCACCCTGCCTGGAGTTCTTTAACTGCTGCTGAGAGGGGCTGGAGGAGGTGGTGAGAGGAAAGAGGGTGGGCAGGGAAGTCCTGGCTGTGCCAAGGGTCAGTGGCCTCCTTGGGAAAGTGAGCACACTGCGAAAATGTGCTATTAACATTTGCAACTGCTTGGGCCAGCTGGGCTGGACTGCTCTCCCAGCCCCTGAGCTCTGTGTGTGTGTGGGGCGGGGGGGGGGGGGTCCTGTGGCAGCTGTCCATTCGATCTCTGCAGCCCAAGTTCTGGATGGCATGTGCCTCGGAATTAGTGGGGACAAGGAGCCAATTCTATATTCCCAACCATCATTGAACTCAAGGAGGCCTTTGTAGCTTTCCACGTAGAAGGGCTGGAGGGCCAGGTCCTGGCCCTCCAGATGTCTGGGGCACTGGAGGACCCTGATGCAGGCCTGGGGTATCTGGCCACAGTACTGAGGGACTCGAGGAGCCTGTCCCAGGCCCTTAGAGGTGGAAGGGGCACTAAGGGGATTTGAGCCCTGTGTTTTGGATATCAGTAATGATTACTTACGTCATCCTCTGCTGTCTGTGTGCCAAGCATTGTGCTTAGGCTAAGGACATGAACGTCTCTCTTTATCTAATTACTGCAATATTTCTACATAAGATAAAGTCGATATCTAATACAGATGTGCAAGTTATCGGGCCTTTTAGGAAGGAGGACATTGAGGCACAAAGGGGCCAGATACCCTTTCTAAAAACTGCAGCTGGAATCCCTAGCTAGCTGGCTACCATAACTGCCAGGGGACTGTCTTCCCTGGAGAAGTAGCATGCAGCAAGGACAGAGGAAGTCCTCAGAGGGAAGAGGAGGCCCCTGGAAAGCAGTAAGAAAAGAAATAATATTAATAACGACTAGTCGCCATGGGAACCCATGTGTTACACAGCCCTGTAATGGAATCTTAGTCTTATCCTTGCTTCACAGGTGAAGAGCAAGGCATAGAAGAGGCCCACTCGGAGCTTATGCCCACCCGGCTGCAAGGTAAGAAAGCAATGGGAGCTTTGGAGCAATGGAGGTGGTTGCACTGTGAAGGGACTCAGTCTCTCTGCCAGGAGCTTAGGACGGCCTTGAGTGATGGGAGGGCAGGACCCCGGTGGCAGCAGAGGGGCTTCCCAGGGGTACCTTGGGTACCAGTTTGGATTGGGGAAGATAGCCAGGTGGCAGAGAATTGAGGAACAGGCACTTGCAATGGGTCAAATGCTCAGTGAGGAGGGACTCCCCAAGGGTGCGGTGGCAGAGGCAACCGAAAGGAAGGGAGCCAAGACAGAGGCGGCTTAAAGACAACCCCCAAGAGGACTCGGTGGGTGAATGTCACAAGAAAGGGTAAGAGCCAGAGTGACTGAAGTTTCTGGCCTGGGCAACCAGGAGAGCCCCCCCCCCAGGGGTGTGTGTGTGAAGCTATGTGTTTGGTTCAGAAGTTTAAAAGTGTTTGATGGGTCCATTAGCTTGGACCTATGACTCTGCGTTGATGCTCCATCAGGCTGCCAGCTCTGTAGACTTGGATCCCTCAAACTCTCCGCACAGGTGTCTTTCCTAGCCCTGCCAATGTAAGCAGGTGAAACTTAACTTACATGCAGATATATGCAAATGAGCAACCCAGCCAGGGCCCAGCGCCAGAGAGGCAAGCCCTCCCCCACCTCCAGGGACCCAGAAAGGGCCGCCCCAGTCCTGACTCACTTGCTGACATGCCGCCTGGAATGCCACCTCCCCGGCCTGGCTTCCTCCGACTTGGTAAACTTGCTCCTGGAGAGTCTGAAGCTCAGGCCTGACGCTCCAGCTCCAAGCTGGGACACTGGAAGCCAGCGCTAGGGGAACTTCCTTAGTCAGACTAAGGGTTTGTTCTGAGTTCCTCCCGACAAATCGAGTGGTTGGGAGTGGGAGACAGATGCCTGAGGACCATGTGGGCCAGCAACATGGTTCAGGCCCCACGTGGTGGAAGGAGAGAACCAGCTCCCTCAAACTGTTCTCTGACCTCCCTGTGTGTCACAAGACTTGTGCCCCGCACCTCAAAAAGAAATAAAATAAACATGAAACCGTGTGAAATGTGCACAGTATTAGCTAGAACCTTTGATACTGGGGCTCTGGAAGAACTTGTGAAGTGCGTAGTTTTACTGGCTCCATTTTATGGATGAAGACACTGAGGCCCACGTTGAAACGGCTTGGCAGGGAAAACCTGACTTGTGTTCACAGAAATGGCTCTCCAGAGCAGGCCCTTCTGACTCAGAGTGCTTGGCTCCACTCTGTGGTTTGTGCTGGGCTGAGAGAGAAGGGGAGAGGGGGTGTGGCAAATTCTGGAGTCTGAGGCTCAAATTTTCCCAGGCAATCATGGAAAAGAAGTGTTTCTTTTGTTTTGTATATTTAAGGTTTTTTTCCCCCCATTTATTTATTTATTTATTTGTGTTGCACTAGGGATGGTGTCCCGGAGCCTTGAGCAAGTTAGGCGGATGCTCTGTCAGTGAACCTGGGGGGAGGGGGGAGATGTCTTCCCTTTCGGTCTCTGTGCTTTTTAGGGAGGAAGTTCTTGCTTTGGAAAAGAGTTAATGCCCTCCGGGTTGAACTGTGCATCCCACTCTGGGTCTCAGCTGCTTTCTCTCTCTTCTTCTGCCTCCTCCTTTCTAGATACAAGAGCTCATTATGTAGGCCAGGACAGCCTGGCACTCTCAATTCTACCTGCCTCAGTTTCCCCAGTACTAGAATTATATTGCAGTACTGGGGAAACTGAGGCAGGTAGAATTGAGAGTGCCAGGCTGTTTTTGGCTTGTTTGTTTGTTTGAGACAGGGTTTCTCTGTATAGTCTTGGCTGTCCTAGACTCACTTTGTAGACCAGGCTGGCCTCAAACTCACAGAGATCGGCCTGCCTCTGCCTCTCTGAGTGCTGGGATTACAGGTGTGTGCCACCGAGCTGGGCTGAGTGCACTATCTTTATGAACCTACTCAGTACAGAGTCTACAGTTCATATGGGAGATGGCTGTAAATCCCACTCAGTGAATTCAGTCACACGCTGTGCTCAAGCATGTGTGCACACATGTGTGTGCGTGCGTGTGCGTTAAAATTGTGGGAAATCAGTGAATTTAAAACACACAGAACAATGAAGAAATACCTAGAAATAAACTAGGTACTTGGGCCAAGAAACGGAACTCCTCAGGCATCCCCCGGGGGACCCTCCTGGGTCATGACCCTCCCTCCCTCCTCAGACACCCTGGCATGCTTTTCCTTCTGTCTGCTCACCTCTGTCTGCTGCTTCTGTCTGCCGGTGACCCTCACATCAATGGAACCACACCAGCTCTTGTGTCCAGATAGAGTTTTACTATGTAGCCCAGGCTGGCCTCAGACTCGTAACCTCCCTGCCTCCGTCTCCCAAGAGGTGGGATGACAGAGCCGTCCTTCAGCTTCTTGCCTCCCTCTCTGGATATCTGCCTTCTCCACATCCTCTCAGACCCCTGCAGGCTTTCCCTAGAACTGCGCGCCCTCCCTCCCAGCCGCATGCTCTCGGTGGGGTTTGCTCTACTGAGACCTGGACAGGGTTCTGCAGAGTGTGACCAGGGTACATAGCGTAGGGTTGACGCATGCTCAATAAGCTGTGAACGCAACGAAATAAATGAATGGAAATGAGCGGTGGCGTGTGCGTGGGGGGGAGGGGCGGGTATCCCTCTGTCTCTGCTGCCTCCTTTCCCTCCTGCTCTTCCTTGGAGAGGCTGTGAGCTTGAATCCTGGCCTTTCCCCTAGTACAGCCAGGTGGAGCACACCCGCTTGGAGACCCGGTCAGTCTGAATTCTAATCCTGCCTCCACCCTGCAGTGACTTGGACGAGTAAAACTTCTCTTGTTGTCTCAGTTTCCTCATCCATGAAGTGACACAATTCCGAGCCCAGCCTCTGAGGGCTGTGAAGATTCAGTAAGTTACCTGGTAACTGCATGCAGCCCCGGGTTCACATCTCCGGAGCTCCCTCCTCAGCTCACCCACTGAACCTGCCTGGTGCCAGAGGTGATTTAAAAGGTTTTTGTATCCTGGGTGTGGTAGCACATGCCTGTCACTCAGGGGACTGAGGCAGGAGGATCAAAGGTTCAAGGCTGGGGGCTAGGGGTTGGCGATGACTCAGCAGCTAAGAGTGCTTGCTGTGAAAGCAAGAGGACTTGAGTTCAAAGCCCCTATGTAAAAGCGACTATCCCCAGTGTTAGGGGTTGGGGGTAGAAAGACCTCAGCAACTCTTGATGGTCGACCAGCCTAGCCGAAATGGTGAGGTTCAGGTTCTGTAACAAGTGTTGTGGGCAGCGATGGGGGGCTCGCCTTTAATCTACCTGGGAGGCAGAGACAGGTAGATCTCTGAGTTTGGGGCGAGCCTGGTCTACAGGGTTCCAGGACAGCCAGGGCTACCCAGAGAAACCCTTCCACCCAGAGTGATAGAAAAATGATACCTAATATGCTCCTCTAGCTTCAGCAATGGGTGTGCATAGGTAGTCACACTGGCACACACACACACACACACACACACACACACACACACACACACCATGCAAATTCAAGCCTTGGATCCATAATAAGACTCTGCCTCAAGAAACAGAAGCTGAGAATATTGCTCAACTCAGCTGGTGGAACGCTGGCCTAGAATACACAAAGCCCTGGGTTTGAGCCTCAGCGCCACATTAAAACCAGGTGCTGTGGCACATGCTTATAATCCCAGCACTTGAGAAGTAGAGGCAGGAGGATCAGAAGTTGAAAATCAGCTTTAGCTTACAGAGCTAGTTTTGGGCCAGCCTGGGCTATATGGAACCCTGTTTCAAAAGCCAAGTAAAATGAAAAAGCTAAAAGCCCAGGAGTTTGGCCCCATTGTTATGACATGGAGCCCTGAGGACTTGGTGATGGCTGGAGGTGTCACTCTAGGCTGTGGGACCCACGCATGCCCTATCCATTTCCAGCTCCCCAACCTACCTAGCTCCCCACCCCCATGGGCAGCATCTGACGCTGGGTCCTGAGATGATTAGGGCACCTTTGATTCTCCAGCCACTCCTACAGTCACCCTAAATTCCTCCTGCGTCCTCCAAGGGTCCCTGTCAGTCGGCATATGGAAGGCCTTCACACTCAGGACCTCAGCTAAGCCTCACCCTCCTGTCAGGTGGGGCAAGTATTTCTGTCCCCATTTCACAGATGAAGAAACCAGCGCTCGGAGTGGCCTAGGGCCTTGCCCGACATTGCACAATGAGACGAAAGAGCTGGGGTTAGAACCCTAACCTCTCGACTCTGGGGAGCAGTATTCTGGGTCTTCCCAGATATTCCAGAAAATTCTTAAGTGGAGGCAGGGGAGGAGAGATGGACAAGGTACCAACTGCCAACTGCTAACAGCTCTCTCTGGGCCATGCTAGAGAGTTGATGGTGGCCTGAGCAAAGCCAGAGAACCCTGCAGACAGGCAAGACAATGGACACAGTCAAGACTTGGAGAGAAACAAGCAACTGATCCCACAGACAAAAGGGGAGGGATGCCAGGCTTGTCTGCAAATCAGTGAGGGCTGGCCACTAATTCTTGTGTTTTTTGTTTTGTTTTCTGGGTGTTGGGGATGAAACCCAGGCCTAGGCAAACGCTAGGCAAACGCGCTCCGACACTGGACTATACCCTGACCCCTAGTACTCTGCGATTACATGTATTTTTTACATGTATTGTGTGTGTGTGTGTGTGTGTGTGTGTGTGTGTGTAAATGTACACCCCCCCAACACACACACATTCCACCACAGACGGAGATGTTAGGGAACAGCTTTGGGAAGTTTGTCTCTCCTTCCACTGAACTCAGGTTGTCAGGTTTGGGGACAAGCACTTTCACATGAGTTCCCTGAGGAGCCCTCTCTGACTTCTAAGGCCAAACGGCAAGGCAGCAAATAGAAGCCACAGGAATGTCAACCCAGGTTCCAAAAAGGCTATTTTTAATAATGTGCTCTCTGAACAGCCCAGACTCAACCCAAGTCCTTCCATGTCCTGGGCACGTCGTGTGTCCTCTGCTGTCGTGAGAAGCCAAATGTCAGGCCGGCTTCTTTCAACAAAGATACAGAGTCTGCAAGTGTCCCTGTGTCTCCTCAGGTTCCCACTGAGGCTGGGAGATGTAGTTGAAGATCTGGGCTCTAGAGCAGGGACAAGAGGTTTGAACCTCAGGCCTACAGTTTATTAGCTAAGTGCCCCTGGGCAGGTGGCTTAGGATTTTCGATTTTCACTTTCCTCCTCTGTAGGATGGAGTTAATAACAGCTAAGCGTGAGGTTATTAGAAGATCAAATGAAACACTGTATACCCAGCAGAGCACAAGCCCATGGGAAGCCAGTAACGTGATTTTTGCGGTGACGTGTGTGTTGGGGGCTGCCTCATAAGCTAGAGGAATGTGCTGGGTGCCCACTGATGTCGTATGAGTCTGTCCCCTAAGTATCAGGAAAAGAGCTAAGTAGCAACCAGGAAGCAGATTGACTCAACGTAGGAAACCGAGTGAAAAACAAACAACCCTCACTGAGGTCCCAGGGAACTTCCTTGCCTTTGCTCTGTCCCCTCTTGGCAAGCACCCCAGCCCCGGTGGCCTGAGCTGGAGATGCAGATTCTCCTGGTTCCTGGAGGACCTTTAGTCCTGTAAAGGTGGTAGGAATCCCCTGACAACCCAGCCCACCCTGGAAACCCTGCCTCTGCACAGCGTGGGGCCGGAAAGTTCTTACTCGGTCACCACCTGCTGTAACCACAAACCCTGAACTGGCCCAAGCCTCCAAACCAGCAAGATGACGTGGCTTAGCCTGGAAGGTGGCGGTGGCCTCTGAGTGCCAGGCACCCAGCAGGGCAGGGAGGGGCCCATGGCAGCCTGTGGACAAGCCCTCAGCCTCCACCCTGTGGGGCTGCTCAACTACCTTGGTCCCTCTGTGTGTGTGCGTGTGTGTGTGTGTGTGTGTGTGTGTGTGTGTGTGTGCGTGTGTGTGTGTGTGTGTGTGTGCGTGCGTGTGTGTGTGTGTGTGTACGCGCGAGTGCCATAGGTCAATATCAGGTGTCTTTCTCGATCCCTGTCTGCTGAACCTGGAACCCATTGATTCAGCTCAGCCTCTGGCCCAGTAAACTACAGGCTCCTCCGACCGCCCCCCTGCCCAGTGCTAGAATCACAGGCATGTGTGTTGTGTCCAGCTTTTTATATGGTGCTCGGGATCCAACGCCAGGTCCCCATGCTTGCATGACTATGTCCCTACTCCCTACTCAGCGGCCAGGGGCCTTCAAGCTAGAAGTCACCTGAGGACCGGTGGGTTTTGAATTCTGGAGTCAGGAGAGATGGGGTGGGACTGGAAGTTTGCATATCATTAAACACCTTGACGGGAAAGCCTTTCAGCCCAGTGTCTCTCTGGAGGCACATGAAGGGAGGGGACAATGCTGGGCTATACTGACACACTAAATTGGATGAAAACCCAGCTGTTTAGACACTAGAACAGGCTGTCTTTAAGCCAACTACCTTTGTTTCTGAGACAGGGTTTCTCTGTGTAGCCAGCCCTGGCTGTCCTTGAACTCACTCTGTACACCGGGCTGGCCTGGACTCAGAGATGTGCATGCCTTGCCTCCTTAGTGCTTGGATTAAAGGCACGTGCCGCCACCGCCTAACTTTTTGGTTGTTGTTCGTTTTTTGTCCCTCAGCCCAACCCTGCCACCCCCAAGACATAGTCTCACTAGGTAGCTCTGGCTGTCCTTGAACTCACTGTGTAGACCAGGCTAGCCTTAAGCTCACAGAGATCCACCTGCCTCTGCCGGGATCAAAGGCCGTGCGCCACTATGCCTGCTCCAAATCAGCTCTCTTTCAAAGCTCATTTCCCCAGAGAAGGTCAAGTTCACAGGAAGTCTTTCCTGGGTCTGTCTCCCATACCGCTGTCACGAGGGCTGTCAATCATATGAGAACCACGAAGCCTCTCCAACTCAGGCCCCGACCCCCAAAACTGCTAAACCAAAGGAGTTCTTTTTTTTTTCTTTTTAACTTTTCAAAAAACTTAAATTGTTTATATACATTGCCATTTTGCTTGTATGCATGTATGTATATGTATCTCTGTGCCCTACGTGGGTGCCTGCAGAGGTCAGAAGAGGGTATAAGATCCCCTAGAACTGGAGTTACAGCTAGTTGTGAGCCTCTCCATGCAGGTCCTGGGACTCAAACATGGGTCCTGTGGAAGAGCAGCTCGGGTTCTTAACAGCTGAGCCAGCTCTCCAGCCTCCAAAAGAAATTCAAGTGTGGGATGTGGGCAGCTGAAGCCTGGCACAGGTTGGTGCCCGGGCCAGGTTCTCTCAAGGTCACTCAAGTGCTCCTGCGGAAATAGATCTCCCCCAGGATAGGAAATCGGGATCTGACTTGGAACCCTTCGTTCTCTGGTTCAGTGCAAGTGACGGACGTCACGCTGAAGGCACTGGCCGTGGTCCTCAGGCCTCTCCAAGGCAAGGTGTGGGGTCTCGCCAAAGCCTGGCCGACACCATACAGTGAGTGCTTTGGGAGGAGGATGCCAGGGAGGGGCCACCAAAAGGAGGGAGGGGTGGGGCACTGAGTGAATCACACTCTCGAGCTCTCGCCCCACGTCCCAACCGCCACCAAAACCGAGTGCCAGACATTTCATGGACCCATTTATCTGTGTGGTGGTGTATGTGATTGTGTGGCTGGTCCCTGCGTGGCTGAAACCATCTTTTAGCGTGTAACTGTGAATGTGGCGGGTGTGTAACAGAATGTGTGTGTGTGTGTGTGTGAGAGAGAGAGAGAGAGAGAGAGAGAGAGAGACTCCCTGTGATTTGGGTGTGCCTCTGCAGATTTGTGTGGGAGCTATGCAGTTGTGGCCACATGTGACCATGTGGCTGTGTGTTTTCGTGATTGTGTGCATGGAAATGAGTGTCGCCTGTGCCATGTGTGTGAGTCCCAGAGACAGGTTCTGAGAGCCAATGGGCGCTGGGTAGACGGGGACAGAGGTGGTTTTCTGCATAGCTGTGGTTTGCTGCACGTGGTCTGTGTGTGACTTCGTGGAGACAGCTGTCATGGCTCTGTGTGGCCGTGAGGGACTCGGAGATGTCTGCACGTGTGTCTGGGAGTCTGAATGTGCTTGCTTCGGCATGCCCATAGAGCAGCCACCGCATGGCAGGTCTCCAGGTGTCATGGCTTCAAGTCAACCGTGTGTGTCACTGTGCACTCCTCCGAGGGACTCGGTGGGTCACTGTGTGACTGTGACTGTGTGTGACACCTTCCTTGGGTGGCTTTGATGTGGTTGAGTTTCTAGGGGCCGTGAGGACGCTGCCTCACTCTTGAGGACTTCAAACGATGCCTTCAGCCCAGCATGGGAAGTCCCTGTCCCCCTCCCTACCCCTCTCCATTCCTCCGGGAGAGCCTGCTTGTTTTCTGTTTTTACTGCCTAGGGTGAGTTCATGGCCACAGCTGACTCACCACTCTTTCCTATAGACTTGGGGAAGGGATTGCTTAGTTTGGGGCTTTGCTTAAAAGCCTAGTACATTAAGCGCAGGGTCAGAGGCAGCAGGGCCCCTGTGAGCATCACGCTTCTCTGAACCTAGAAGGCCAAGATGCCTTTTGTGATGTCAGTATCTAGTTCCCATCCTCCTACCCAAAAACAGGAGCCTCTCTCCTTGTCTAAATGGTCTCCCTCCTGGTTGGCACTGGCCACTGAAGGGTGCTGGAGCAGTTGGGTGCCACATACTGGTTCCCTGACCCATCTCCCTATGGGTGATTCACAGTGCCCGGTGCCAGCAGGAGTCACAACAGTACTGTGTGGGCGCCCCCTATGGGCAGAGCCTGCCCTAGTGGAAGCAAGGAGGCTGCCGCAGTTGCTGGGGAAGATGGTCCTTGTCCCCAGGCATCTTTTAGTCTTACAGGGCGCTCAGAACTCCTCCTCTCAGGACCCAGGCCTAAGACAAGGAACAACAACAACAAAAATCATGTAGTTTTTCTGGACTGGGGGAGGAATCCCAGAGGCTTCTGGGAGGGCCTCAGGACCCTTTGGAACCCACTAGGAGGGAAAAGAATCTTGGAGGGTAACTGACCAGGACCTAGGGAGGGAACAAATTCTTGGAAGGGCTGAAGAACTGGAGGAGAAGTGGAGAGAATGAGGAATTCCAGTTCTATGTGACATAGGGCTCAGAGGGCTTGGACTGAGCCCAGTCCCCACAGCAGAGGAACAGTCTGTGAATGGAAAGTCTGCCCTGGTATCTACCTGGTGTCCCTCCAGCCACAGTCAGCACACAACCACCTACGTCTCACATCCAAGGGTAAATCTGAAGGCTGGAGCCTCCCTTTCCCCTCCACCTTCACGTAGGTAGCCATTCCAACTGTGCTTTGAGCCCACAGGCCCTACTCTCCCCACGTCCACCCTTGAAGGTGTTTCTGCCAGGCCATTGCCCAGCCAGTGGCTGGAGTCAGGAAAACTTCCGCCTCCGCCATCCTGGCCTGCTGCCCCTGTGGCTCCTTCCAGCTCCTGGGATGGGCTAACTCAGCAGATCAAACCCTCCACCCACCTGGCTCCAGCCCCAGACTCCCCCATGCCAACTTAGGGGTGTCGGGAGACTAGAAAAGTCAAGAGGTTGGGCTTCAGGCATTCCTCGGCTGAGGTCTAACTAACCCCAGTTTCCTAGTGGATGGACTGGAGATCTGGTGTGTGACCTGCTGGGTTCCCAGGGCGCACAGGGAGGCTCCAGTGAGCTCATGGGCGTGAAGGCCCCAGTGAGCCGTAAATAGTGCAGTGCCCATGGGAGGGAAGGGGCCGTGTTATTCCAGCTGGGCTCAGCTACCCACAGGGAGGCCAGCCAGGAGCGGGAAGGGTCTCTGAGTCAAGTGCAGAGGACAGCAGAATCCGGGCTGTCCCTTCACCGAAAACTGCTAGGTTCAGGTCAGACCTACAGAGGCCCCGGGACCAACCGCTATGTGTCAGCTGCAGGGTCCCTGACATGGGGACTCTGGGCCAGTCACTTGGGTATGTGACTGATGACGCCACTTTACGGAGAGGGGCTGTGCCCAGAACCCCGAGGTCACCAGAGTCACTGCTCAGCCTCCGAGGCCTCTGCTGTACATGCATATGGTCCCGGCACCCAGAAGCTGAGGCAGGGGGACTGAAAGTTCCAGGCCAGCCTGGGCTACATAACGAGACCCTGTCTCCAAAATAGTAATTAAATAATTAAAAATTAAATAAAGAGCCAAGAAGATTCTGGAGCTACAACCGATCTGCTTGGAAGGTCTTGTTACCTTTTCCTGGGCTGTTAAAAAAAAAAAAAAAGGCTCTAGTGCCCTCTCCTACTTCTTCAAATGGGCAAATCCCACCCCCGCATGCTCCTCACGGCCCCATCAGTTAGCGCATTGTTACACAATATCAGCACCCCAGCCCTCCACCTCGGAGCCTGTGAACAGGCTGCACCCCTTTTGGAATGCCTTCCCCAGACCACACCCCTCCATGCCTTTCCCCCAAAACCTTGCCCTGCCAGCTTCTAGCCACGTGATGCCAGGCAAGTCACAGCAGCTCTTTGAGCCCCCATCTTCCCATCTGTAAAATGGGAAGGTGCAGGGTGGCGGGAACTAAGGAGCGGCTTTCGGAGTCCCAAGTCCAGTTTCTGGTGCCAGGAAGCCCAGTTCCTCGTGCCTCCAAGAGCCTTTCCCACACCTGCTCTCTGCCGTATGTATCGCTCTAGAGTTCAGATATTTTGTTTTAGACTGACTGCTTAGTATATACCGAACACTGCAGGAAGTTCTTGGGAAGCCCAGGAGGAGTTCTGTGCCCACTTGGAAACAGATGTCAATCTGGGCATAGGAGGTGGTGACATTTGTAGACATGGAGACCGCCAGCCACTCTGACGGCACAGCTATCGAGCCTGGCTGGGGCAGAAAAAAGAAACAGAACAGACGTGACCCAGGAAGGCTTCCCGGAGAAGGGTTCTTACAAGACCAGCAAATTATCAAGGGGTAAAGAAGCAGCTGGGCCAGAAGCATGGCAGAGGAATAAGCAGGGCGTGCTGGATGGGGACTCAGTAGACAGCCTGGCAGAGGCACTTCCATCTGTCCTCAGCGTAGGAAACAGGAGCCACAGCAGGCTCTTGAGTAGGGGAGTAAAGGCTGAATGACCCTCCCATTTATTACATGACACCTGCTTTCCAGAGTTTTGCTAAGGGCTTATTATGTCTTCAGGCAACCTGGTGAAGTAAACACCACTATTTCCACTTTATAGGGGGAAAGAGACGGAGAAAAAATTGAGTTCTCTAAGGTCACAGAATAGAGAGAAGGCGTCCTTCTCTCCCCCCGCCCCCTCCCCCGCCCTGCCGACTGCTACCCCTGGTGGCTTTGCTCTGGTGTCTGAGCTGGAAGAGATGAAGAGCCCCAAACTTGTTCTCCATCTGTTGACGAGCTGTGAGGGTGAGTGAAGGAGGGACAGTTCTGCCTCCCCAGAAAAGAACAGAGAAGCTACATGAGGCTGCAGGCAGCCTTCCGAGGAGGTGGCAGGATATGCCAGCTCCCCTCTCTGCCATCCCCCGTCCCAAGAGACTGGCACTCCTTCCTGAATCCCAGTAAGGCTGTCTCTGGGGATTCCCTCTGTAAGGTTCCTGCCAGTCTGAGGGTCATGTGTGTGTGTCCCTTCCTTCCTTAGGACGCACCTCCACTCAGCTACCCTCGGATCACTGCTTATGCCAGCCCCACACTAGGCACCGAGGATCCAGGATCTCCTCCACACAGAAGAGGGGGAAGATAATTACCAAAGAAGCAGAGCCTCACTCCAAATATGGGAAGGGCTTAGAAGTAAGACTAGGGACAGAGAGATGAGAGCCCTGGAGACCCAAGACATCAGACATCACCTCAAGCGAGTCATGGGACAGAGTCTTGGGAAATCTCCTAAGCTTTGAGTGGAAAAAAATTTACATATATATATATTTCATATGTATATGAAATATAAAGGGAAAGTGTTGGGAAGAACACTCTGCTTGGAAGGAATGGCCAGTGCAAAGGGTCTGTAGGCAAAGATTGACCTTTAGGTATGTGAGGATCTATAGGAAGGTGGCTTAGTGAGATGGCCATCAGCTCCGTGGGTTTGTCACCAGTTCTGAGGATCTGAGTCTGATACTTGAGGTCCGAATGGTAGAAGGGAAAAACTGACTCTTGCAAAACGGTCCTTTGACCTCCACATGCATGCCACATCATATCTGTGCCCTCGCCTTCCTCAAATGAACAAGCAAATAAATTCGATAGCAAGATTAAAAGGGAAGACGGCTCAGCCTAGAATGGGGTGAGTGAGGAGATATGGGCACTCCAGAGGTAGGCAGATCCCAGAAAGTGAAGGGTACAAGGCTTTGGGGTGACACAGGAGTCTGGCTACTGGATGGGGCAGCAGGGGGTGGAGTTGGGGGGAAGAACCCTCTGAGGCACACTGAGTTAGAGCCTTTTTGGCTAAGTAAGGCCTGCGTGCTAAGGTCAGCTGAGGTCAACTCTCTCTCTTCCCTGCCAGGAGCTAAATGTCCCCCACCTTCAGGATCCTGCAGACATCTAGACTCAGGCTCTACAACAGTCTAAAAGAGCTGGCTTCGGCTTTATCTAACAAGGGAGATTCGGAGGATGACTTCAGGAATAGCCAGAATGGAGAAACTGCCTCCTTCGCCTTGCAGGGATCCCCCTGACCAACCGGCTGTGGGGTGCTTATTGTATCTGGGACTCTGTGAGGAGGGTGCCTGACCAAGGAGGAGAGTGCCACGTCTACCCCAGGCTGAAGTCCGCCTGTAGACGAATCTTCCAGCTGGAGAGGGAAAAGTCTGGGGTGGTAGAGCAAGTGGCCAGTGGGTGACCTTTGCCCTCTGGTTTCCCCACATCCTGTTGAAACCCCTAGTGGGCAAGCAGGGCTGGAGATGGCCTCTGTCAGGGTGGAGCTCCTGAAAGCTAGTGGCCTCCTGGGGCTGAGTTTGGGCATGGCTGCCCAGCAGCAGGCCTGGGGAAGGGACTGAGTCAGATCCGGACAGCAGCCCAGGCAGCCTGCTGAGGTCACGGTCTGGTAACTGGAGGTGGCCTTCTGACTCCAGTCCTCCACCCCAGCTGCTGTTTGTCCAGCGCACCCTTCAGCGTGTGCCAGGCACCCTGTGGCATCCCTGAGGCACTCCTGGGACGTCAGCTGTCCAGAGCCGAGTCCAGGGGTGGAGCTGCTGTCACATGCCACTTTGTTCTCTTTTCTCTCTGGAAAGAAGCATGACCCTGTCCCCCAAGAGCCCCTGGTCCAAGCATAGAGGCCTTACTCTATCCTTCCTCACAGAACCTCAGTTTGAGGGGAAACTAAGACATATTTAAGAAACACAAAGACACATTTTAAAAGGGTGGGGGAATGTGGTAGGTTGCCCACTTGGCATGTACAAGTCCTAGGTTCAATACCGGGTACTGTAAAAAAAAAGAGGGGGAACCCTTCAAACGGGCCAGAACTGGTGGGGAGTCAGTCACGCTGGTGCTCACCAATGAGAAGTAGGAGAAGCTCTCACAGTTTGAGACTAGCCTGGGCTACAAAGTGACAGCCCACCTCCATGCTATCATCTCAAGCCTAGAGTGGAGAGTGAGGAGGGTGGAGGAGGGGTGGGAGGAGCAGGGAACACGGAATGGGGCAGTATCCAAAGGCCCGGGTTCTGAGAGCCTTTGCAGACACTGGGTCCTTCTGCTTGGCTGTTTCCTCCTCGGTTCAACTTTCGGAGGAGGGGAGAGATAATGCAAAAACAGAGGTGATCTCTGAGAATCGGCTTTCGCCTCCCCCTGGCCCTCCCAGAGGAGCACAGCACCCAAGAGACCCAGGGAATGGAACCCACATGGGTCAGCTCAGCCCCTGTGCCTCTGTCTGCAGCCAGCCTATGAGCCTCGTGTCCACAGCACACACTACTTTAGGGAGTAATCACCGGGATCGGGATGAGTATGTTAAAAGGAGGTTTTTGGGCTCCCACTGACTCCCCAGGTCCCTAGCTCACCCCACATCCCCAGCCTAGGCCTTGCGTTACGCCAAAGACCAGCCCCCTCACCCCTGCCCACCCCCAGGGTAGGCTGTGGACTGCTGGAGCTTGTTTGGCCTTAGGCATCTCACCCCTCACCTCCTCCCTTACCCTTCCTGCTGGAGAACCGCAGCAGACCTGGACCAGAAGAAAGCCAGGGGCTAGAGCTGGGCAGCTGACACAAGGATGCATCCCTGAATGGGTCAGGGGTACCTAGCTAGCGCCTGTGGACAGGGTCAGGGAGATCTTCTCCCGTCTCCTGCCGGCATCAGTGAACCTCAGCAGGGAAGATGGGACTGAGTGTCGACTCAGAAGCCTAGCAAGGTGAGTGCTAGGAAGGCCATAAAAATTAGAGGGTGCTGGCAAGGGAAGGGATATGAGCACTGTAGGAAGAGACGGTGATTTTTTTTTTTTTAATAGCCCCATCTATCTCTGGGCAACAGACTGCCTTGATAGGGAGCTAGTTGTCCATTCAAAGGGCATTCAAGCAGAACTTAATTCTGCCCTCTGATTGCTCATTAAGTTCCTTCAGTAGGTGGTCCAATCCAGGCAGCCAGATGGTCTAAAGTCCCTGTCACTACCGAGAGCTAAACCGTGTAAATCGGGGTACACTTCTCGGAGGAGGAGGTGGAAAAGACTAAAAGAAAAGGTCTGTTCCAGGACTGGGGCTGGGCCAAGCCCCAGGCTCTGTAGCTTGCTGGAGCCTTGGGCAAGCCACTGCTAGACTGGGCCCCCACCCCAGGGAGGTAGGGGCTTAGGTCCTGGGGTGCAGGGCGGCAAAGGGGAGCCAGACAGCTTCTTAGAAAGTGGCAGGCAGGTGAGCGGGGCTCCCCAGTGATAATTAAGGAACAAAGGTGCCGAGGAGCACAGTGCTAGGCAGACCTCTGGGGCAGGCTGGCTAATGGGAGCCTCGAGGAGAGGTAATAACAAGGGGAGGAGCGGGGCAGACAGCCCGGCGTCACGACGCCCACAGGCCGCCCCCTCGCCCTCCTGCGCTAGGACAATAACTGCAGCACCTTGCTGGGGAAAGCATGGACGGTGCCCGACCAGCGAGCCGTTCCTGGGCCTCTAGAAAGTGGATGCTGGGACAAGGTGGTGCGGGCGGAGGGGTTCTGGGTAACAGCCGAGAATGCAGACGATGGGAGGCGAACCCGGAGGAGGCCGAGGACCAGAACAGACGGACATGGGGGTGCCGGGTGGGGGCGGAAGCGTACTAGCGCCCAGCCGGAAGTACCCGGTCTTAAAGGCAGCGATGGTCTCTCAGTCCTCTAACTATGCTGCTGCGACTGGCTCCTCCAGGTTAAGGGGCAAACTCTGGGCAAGAGCACTGGGCATGGAGTCCCGGGTTCTGGTTCTGCCTACGTGGTAATGCGATCCCAGACAAGGTTCTTGGAGATTGGCCGGTACAATACGAGGTCCCACCTCACTTGGGCTGGGATGGCTCAGCGCTTAATGACATCGGTTGCTCTTCTTGCGAAAGACCTGGGTTCAATTCCCAGCACCCACGTGGCTTGCTCACAGCTGTGTGTCCCGCCAGTTGCAGAGTATCTAAAACCTTCACCGCAAGAACGTGGGTTCACCCTGCCTTCAGTAACTTCCTGCACACGTGTCCGGGCACGGTGACAATCAGAGCCCTGCTGGGCCATGTACCTGTCCATCCTCTCACCCGGTAGCAGACCTCCCCAATCTTGCCTTTACGTGCATGTGCCCCACCTCCCCACCCCTCCCCCCCCACACCTGTGCGCACCCCTGGCATGGCCAGCTCCCACAGGGTCCTGCACAACTTCATCCCGTGCTTCTCAGCTACAGAGGCCAGAGTCTCCCCAAGGCCCTGTCACAGCAGTGTTCGCGTCTGCCAACCACAGAGTCCGAGAAGGGTCACGTGGCAGGGAGCAGTCCCGCTCTTGGGCATTTGAGTGCGCACACACCCATACGCACTCCCAAATGTGACTCTCTCTCTCCCTCTCCCTCTCTCTTCGCGTTTGTGTACACACGCACGCACGCACGCACCATCAGCACAATTTTCTGTTGTTTTGTGGTTTTTTTTTTTTTATTCCAGACAAAGTTTCACCGTGAAGCCCTGGTTAGTCTGGAACTCTTTGTAGCCTGAGTTAGCTTTACCTGCCTCAACCTCCCAAACACTGGGCTCACAAGCGCGTGCCACCGTGCTTGGCTTTTTCTGCAGGTACAACTCCACAGGGTGCCTGTAACCTTATTATAAGACATATAAGACACTGTCTCCCAATGTAGACTCTAGGCCTTGAGACCTCTTTCTTGGTTCTGTTTTAATTCTCTTCACAGGTATACCCTGACAGGTACACCCTTCAGTGTTTGCCTCCCTTTGGAACTGGGGCGGAGAGATCAGGTAGTTCAGTAGGTATGCCAGGAAACATTCTGGTCTGTGGTGACTTCGGGTTACCTGGTCCCTGAAGGTCCGGCCTGTATTCACTGAGATTCTGATGATGAAAGCTCCAGCTTGCTCAGTCGGAGGATCAGACATCTCAGCAGCCTCCCCTAAGTCCCACAGCCTTCGGCATCCCCCGCCTTCCTTCACTAGTGTCTCCTGACAGAGGTAAGGAATACGGTACTATATGGCAATGATACTCAAAGGTGGGACGTGCAGGTATGTGAGAGACTGGGTACCGAGACTGTATGCGGAACGTACATGGGTGGCAGAGATATTTGAAGGAGGCCTCCGCTGTGCCAGATCTTTGCTGCCACAGTTGGGAACCACCGGCATTCGCCGGACTGCTCCAGGCTCCTTGTCTCATTCCCTTTCCACTCCAAGGAGAGGGCATAGCTTACAGAACAACCGGTAGCCTTTTCTCTGCCCTTCTGCGGCCCCCAAAATGTCCTCTAGTGATGTCAGTTCATCCCACACCCCTATTCTCTGGCCCCTCCTTGCAAGGTATTTCTCCACACGTGGGTCCACCTCTGCAGGCTGGAGCATGGCATGCTTCTTTTGTTGACATTCTTCCCCCCTCCCTCCAGTGCCCCCCCGTGCCTGGCACAGAAACCGAGTCACAGGGCTTCACATCTGTGAGGGGCTAGAACTCACAGAAATCCTCCTGCCTCAGTCTTCTAAGTGTTGACACACATGAGTAATTATGCGGTGGAGGAGAGTTACCAAAAAAAAAAAAAAATTGGTGATAGTAAGAAGTTTCTGAATGGGGCTGGAGAGATGGCTCAGAGGTGAAGAGCACTGGCTGCTCTTCCAAAGGACCTGGGTTCAATTCCCAGCACCCACATGGCAGCTCACAACTGTCTGTAACTCCAGTTCCAAGGGATCTGACACTTTCACACTGATGCACATAAAATGAAATGAAATGAAATGAAATTTAAAAAAAAAGAAGAAGTTTCTGAACATACAGTGAACATTCAAACATTCAAAGTCACGAGCCAAGGCATCTGTGGCAGGACTTGGCCCCTGTTGTTTCACACAACCTCACTGCAGCCTTGATTCTGAACACAAACCTTTAGGACTTAGCACTGTGCGCCAGCCACCACCGCGGCACGAAATGTCAGCAAGCCCTGCCTGGACCGCGTACTGTGTGTGTAGAGCTGGAGTGTTTCTACAGCACAGACTGTTTTCTGCTCTTATAGAAACAAGATGGCCTGAACAAGCCGTCAAACAAGCAAGTGAACAACAATAAAAACAAAACTTCAACTATTTTCTCAGCATCATTCGTCAGCATGTGATTATGAGGTTGATATCTCTTTGGATTGCGTCATTAGAATGTTTGATTATTAAGAATGCAGTTGCTCTCCTGAGCATCATTTAAAAACAACAACAAAATCAATGTGCACGGGAGGCAGTGGAGCATGCCTTCCATCCCAGAATTTAGGAGGCAGAGGCAGGCAGATCTCTCTGAATGTGAGGCCACCCTGCTCTACAAAGCGAGTTCCAGGACAGCCAGGGACAAGCCCTGTCTTGAAAAATGAAAGAGAGACAGACAGAGAGAGAGAGATATCTGTCAAGGTCAGGCATAATGGCACACACCCTTGATCTCACTTGGGAGGCAGGGACAGGTGGCTCTCTCTGAGTTCAAGTCTAGCCTGGTCTACACAGCTAGTTCCAGGGCAGCCAAGATATACAGTGAGATGTCCCAAAAGAAAAAGTTAGGGAAGATATCTCAGTACTTAAGGGCACTGATTGCTCTTAAGACCTGGGCTCGATTCCTAGCACCCACATGGTAGCTCAGAACAATCTGCAACTCCAGTTCCAGGGATCTGACACCTTCTTCTGGCCTCTATGGTACCAAGTACACAGGGGGTACACGGACATACATGCAGGAAAAACACCCATATACATAATTTTAAAAAATTATTCAGTGACTTTTTTTCTTATGATTACGACAGAATGTTTAGTAATTTCTAAAATGGCCTCAAACATCCTCTGCCTAGGGGCCAGAGAGAGGGCCCAGTGGGCAAAGGAGCTTGCTACCAAACCTGGCATCCTGAGTTCAATCCCTAGAACCCACATAGTAGAACAAGAGAACTGACTCTCAAAAGTCACCCTCCAGCCTCCACACGTCAGCGTGCCCATACACACGGACGTACGCCCGCACAGAGGCAAACGTTGAAATCCCTCTGCATGCTGCGTATCGTGGTGCAGGCCTTTGATCCCAGCACTCGGGAGACAGAGGCAGGTGGATCTCTGAGCTCCAGGCCAGCCTGAGTTGGAGGCCAGCGTGAGTTCCAGGACAGCCAGGGCTGCCCAGAGAAACCCTGTCTTGAAAACAAACGAACAAATATTTTTGCCATTTTGTGCTACGAATTCATGCAAAGCAGCATTGTCATCACTGATGATCATTAAAAAAAATTTATATATATACATATAAATTTATATATATATATATATATATACACCAATCAACTCTAAAATCTGTTGAGGACACTCTACAACCTGCAGACTAAAATAAGCAGCCAGAATTTAATTATTTAATTTTTTGTGATTACTGTGTGTGATGTGTAAGTGCAAACATACAAATGCCCATGGCACATGTATGGTGGTCGCACACATGTCTGTGCATTGCATGTTTGCCTGGTGCCTGTTTTGGGCCATACGCGTGTTTGGGAACCCAAGCCAGGTCCTCTAGAATAGCAGCAAGTGTTCATAACTGATGAACCCAGTCTCTAGCCCAGATTTACTTTATTTGTAACTATGGGTGACTGTGGGGGGGGGGGTCAGGGGAGGGAAGGGTGGGTGTACGCATGAGTGGAGACGCTTACAGAGGGTTTCAGATCTTCTGGGGCCAAAGTGACCTCCTCCCCTGTAGTTGTAAGCTGCTCAACAGGAGTGCCAGGAACCAAACTCCATTCCTCTACCAAAGCAGGTGCTCTTAGCCAAGGGGCCATCTCGCCAGCTCCCCACAGGGCAGCTTCTGGAAGCCACTCCTTCCACTGCTGTGTCGGGGCTAAACTCAGACTGTCAGGTTTCTGCAGTAACTAACCTTTTACCCACAGAGCCTTCTCATCACCCCCATGATTCATTTCTGTAAAAATAAATAAGCACACCCGTCTCATTAGTATGCAGATCCAGAAACGACAAAATTAAATGTATGCAAAGCATTATTTAAGATAAAATTTGTTTTTATTTTTCTTTCACTCTTTTGTTTTTCTTTTTTATGTTTGTTTGTTTGTTTGTTTTGAGACAGGGTTTCTCTGTGAGGCCTTGGTTGTTCTGGAACTCACTTTGTGGACCAGGCTGGCCTCGATCTCAGAGATCCCTTGCCTCTCTCTTCTCGGTGCTGGGATTAAAGGCATGTGCCACCACCTCCAGGCTATTTATTATTTTTTAAAAATAATTTGCTTTTATTTTATGTTTACTAGTGTTTTGCCTGCATGTATGTCTGTGTGAGGTTGTCAGAAGCCCAGGAATTAGAATTACAGACAGGTGGGTGCTGGGAATTGAACCCTGCTTCTCTGGAAGAGCAGCCAGTGCTCCTAACCCCTGAGCCATCTTTCCAGCACCCCCTTCCCTTTTTGTTTTTGTTTGAGACAAGGTTTGTCTGTGTAGCCTTGGCTCTCCTGGAATTCACACTGTAGACCAGGCTGGCCTCAAACTCACAGAGATCCTCCTGCCTCTGTCTCCGACCTGCTGGGATCAAAGGCATGCACCACCAGTGCCCAGCTAAAATAAAATTCTTAAAATTATTTATTTATTTCTATATTTATAGGTGGTTTGCCTGTATGTGTCTCTATGCACTGTGTCTGATACCTGCAGAGACCAGAAGAGGGAATCAGATTCCTTGGAAATTGAGTTATAGATAGTTTTGAACTGTCATGGGAGCACTAGGAATTGAACCCGTGTCCTTTGGAGGAAGGTCAAATGCTCTGAGCTGCTGAGCCATCCACGCAGGCCCTAAAAATGTCTTCACTCTTTATTATCACTAAATTTTTATTTGTATTCCCATTTTTATGTACCCAGGGTTGTGTTAAAAATTTCCCCAGTAAAAAGGGGTCGGCCATGAGTAAAAGAAGTTTCTAGAAGTTCTGCAGAAGTTTAAATGACATGAGATCCAACGCAGTGGCATAGGATCTGCCACATAGCACGTCTGATCATCTCTCTTATGGCACCTGCTCCCCCCAACTCTGCTGCCGGAGCTAGTGACCATAGGTAACGGGTCAGCCCCCTGCTATGACGGCACCTGTCATCCTCCTTTCTCCCATGCTGCCCCTACCTGTTTGCTTACCTGCCAGCCTCCCGCTACCTCTCCCCACCCCGATCCCCCAGAGCTGCAGGACCTAGCCCTTATCTTCTGCAAGAGCCTCTGTCTCTGTCCTCCTCACTGAGTCCCTGGCTACCACCCTTAGAGATGGCCAAGCAAAGACCGTGGCTCTCTGGAGCCTCCTCCGTGGTTCATACCCCAGGCGAAGTCTGAGCTTCTTCAGTGCCCGAGGCAACAGGCTCGGACTATTGGCCCAGCAGCGAGTTCTGATCCCTGCAGAACTCCTCCCTACCACCAATCCCTGCCCAGAAGCAGCAGAAGAAGGCCAGTTCACACTTGCAAACCTTGCTGTATGAAAAAAAAAAAAATGCTCTCACAGGGTGCTTGCCAGAACTAGGAGAGGCACAGTGGGTTGAGGCTGAACAGAGGCTGGTGTTCGTTACTCAGTGCCAAGGGAATGCTAGGGCATTTCAGGCTGGGCGGGCAAGGCAAAATGTCAGTGTGTCCTGGGAGGCCTCCAGGTCTAGGGGTCGATAAAGATGATCCAAGTAGGAGCTGGGTGGGGAAGACCTTTTAGGAGCATACCAAGGAGCCCAGCCGGCAATGGAGAGCAAGATGGCAGCCCACCTCTGAAGTATGTGTGGCTCAAACGTAAGGATGACTGGAAGGCCACACACCGAAATAATAAACTGATAAATAAAGTTAGCTGTGGTGGCACGTGCCTGTAGTCTTCTTGAGAGGCAGAGGCAGGAGGATCACCAGGGGCTACATAGCAAGACCCTATCACAAAATAGTGAATGAATGAATGAATGAATGAATGCTTAAATAATGTTCCGATACTCTTATAGTGGGATCTGCACGCAATGCCAGAACGTGGGGAGTAGAGGCAGGAAGTTCAGACGCTCAGTGTCACCTTCTGTCACATAAGAAGCTTGAGGACAGCCTAGGCTGCCTCAAAAAAAAATAATAATAAAATACATTTTTTAAAAAAGTCAGGCAAGGTGACTCACGCAGGTAGTCCCAGCACTAACTATCAAGGCAGAGACAGGCAGATTTATATGAGTCTGAGGCCAGCCTGGTCTACATAGTAAGGTCCAGCACTGACTACAAGGTGAAGATTTATCTCAAAAACAAAACCAAACAAACAAAAAAACAACCCACAAATGGAAAATGAATAAAGACCAAATAGGGTCTACAAGTTGGCTCAGGGGGAGAAGGCACTTTCTACTTTTACCCACTGACAATCCAAGTCTGATCCCTGAAATCCATATAAAGGAAAAAGAGACATGTATCATGGCATGTACATGCATACATATAAACACACATGAGTAAAGCAGTAATTCTAATGTAGCTACATATTTATGTGATTAAAATATCCTGATTTAGCTCCTCCTGCCCATGAGAATGCAGAAGGCTCCATCAATGAAACAGAGAACCCTCATGAAGATATTGAATCTGTTGGCACCATGACCTTGAACTTTCTGCCCTCCCATCACAATGAGAAATGTTTTATCCTTTACAAATTTTAAAGAATTCTAATTTAACTATTAAAACTGAAAGCAAAACATAAACTATAACTAATAAACATAAAATTAATTTGACTAAATATAAAAATATTAATCAAATCTAAGATTGTAATTAAAAATCACGTAAATCTAATTACACATAAGATATTTTTACATAATATAATATAATGCTTTGCTTTGGGTTGGGCATGGCGGCACACACCCATAATCCTGTACTTAGGAGGTAGTCGCAGGCAGACCTTTGTGAGTTCAAGGCCAGGCTGGTCAGTGTGACAACTCTCAGGCCTGCCAGAGCAGCATAGTGGGACCCTGTCTCAAAACAAAACAAAAACAAAAAAACACAAATGAGGCCAAGGAGATGGCCCAGTGGGTAAACAGGCCCTATTGCCCAGCCTGATGACTTGAGTTCAATCCTTGTGGTGAAGAGAGAAAACCGGCTCTTGAACGTTGGCTTCTGACCTCCATATATGACCTGCCGCATGCATGACTATCCCATACACAATAAATAAAATATTAAAATTTTTTTTAACTTACCAAAGGAAAGAAAAACAAAACAAAACGGTAACATCCTATAATTTTAGTGTTTAGTACTCGTCGAATGGACAGCGTAAAGATTCCTGTTAACTTTCACTCGTCCTTTGTCCTTCGTACCATACAAACCGAGAGCTGGGTGCATCGTTCAGTCGAGCAAAATGCCTCCCACCTCAGCATACGTCCATTCTGAGTACTTTGCTGATCTGTGGGTACCCTGGAACTCGGCGAAACAAAACCACGCAGGCTTGACACTACAGCACTGTTCTTTTACCTTGAAAATGCTGAAATGTAACCCAGAAGTCTTTTCTGTTTTTTGTTTTGTTTATTGAGACAGGGTTTCTCTGGGCAGCCCTGGCTGTCCTGGAACTCACTCTGTAGACCAGGCTGGCCTCGAACTCAGAAATCTGCCTGCCCCTGCCTCCCAAATGGTGGGATTAAAGAACCCAGAAGTCTTAAAGATGTTAGACAAGCGTTCTCCTTCTACTTTTTTTCTTTTTATAAGCATTGGGAAGTGAACCAAGGGCTTTGTGCATACTACCATTGAGCTTCCCCCCCAACCCTGTGCTGGAGACTGTGGGTATGGGAGAATGAGTTATTTTAAAATAAAACAATCATAACTCGGAATCTGGGGCTAGAGCTGAGCTGGTAGACATCTGCCAGCACCACAGAAAACCAGATGCGATCACACACACTGGTAATCTCAGCACTCAGGAGGTGAAGGAAAAGCAGAGGGTTCTGAGTTGCCCTCAGTTACCCGGGCAACTAACTGAAGGCCTGCCCTAGAGCCCCACGATCTTGTCTCGGAAACGAAAACACCTGCTGTGTTTCTGCCACCTGAGAGGAAAGGCTTGACACCTAAGCCATTTCTTTCCCAGCACTGCGGACGGCGTGCAAGGCTTCTCACAGGAGGGACAGACATCCCATCGGCAAACCACACACCTAGCTCATACACATCCCGTTCTATCGCCCCCCAGCACTTGTACAAATTCAACTCTGGTGTGGAGACAGGCTTTCTTTTTATATAGTCAAAACTTAAGAGTCAGAAAAATCCAGAATCAAAAGAGGCGCCTAAGATCGACCCAGCTTTCAGTTAGCTGATGTTTCTCTCCAGCATGCTGAGTGAGGTACTGACAAGAGATGAGAGGCCCTCCCTCATGGAAGGCTGCACCTTTAACTGCAGAGGCTCAGCTCTGAGTTAGACCTTAGCAAGCACTACCAGGGAATGGGTACAAGGTGGAGACTGGCTGGTGCCAGAAAGGGGCACCCAGCCGCAGAAACCATCCCCAGAGAGGGCCTGCTTGGTTCGTGGCCCAGCGCCTCAAGGCTCTTCGGGCTGGACAAGATGACCTCACAGGGAACCCTTCCAAGTTCAAGCTCTTTGCCCTGATCCCAGGGGCTAAAACTCCACCCGGGCGTCCTCCACTCTCCATGTCTACACCTGGCAGCCCTTGCAGATGGTTATCTCCCCTCCCCCACCCCACGCCTCCACTCGGCCCGCCTGTCCGTCTGCCAACAGCCCCACTCTTGGCCTTTCATCTCGTGCCACGGCAGCCGGCCACAATGCTGCACGCCATCCCCCACCAGCCGGCTCCACAGCTTCTCCTGGGCTTAGGTCCCACAGCAGCTGGAGACCAGGGCCCCTCACGGTGTCTCATCTCTCCACAGCTTGAGACCCACCCGCAATGTCCTTTCCCCCCGGGCTTCCCTCCCAAGGAGAAGGCTTGACAAGTGGAAAGAACGGACATTGCCAGGGATAGAGACATTGTCTTCAGCCACTTTCCTTTCTTTTGCTTAGGATTGACAAAGGAGGGCCTAAGGACAAGATGAGGATGGAAGGACTAGCCAGTGGCAAGGCAAGATGACCATCTCCTTGGGTGGCTGGAGTATCACCACAGGCCTTGCCCTCTCCTGGCCTCAGTCTAATTCCTAGGGTTTGGGGAAAGTACGGATTGGGATGGTTGCGATACGGAGTCCCAAGAGATGCCCTCCGTGACAGTGGTGTGTGGCACTGCAGAGGCCAGGTGGGAGGAGATGTACCAGACCCTGGTTAGGGGCGCCAGACTTCAGAGACAGCTCACAGTTGCCCTCTAGGGCTTTCTGAGGAAGGAGGGATGGGGGAGGCAGAAAGGGCTCAACTCTTTCTCCTGGGGCTGGGAATGAGGCCAGGCCTATTTGGGCATGCCCCTGCTGCAGCTAAAGAGCACAAAGCCCCGTCCAACAGAGATGTGTTGAGGCTCTGTCCAGAGCCACCCCCTCCCTGCCACTCTACTTAGATCCAGTTGGGTCTGGCCAAAGTCCCTCAAGGTCCATTCAGGCTTTTGTGGCTGAGCATCTTTCACACAGAATGTAGGCTCCGAACGACAGACTCCAAGTCTTCTGTACCCCCCAGAGTGGCTGGCTCTGCCTCTGTCACAGCCTCCTTCCAGGTAGAGAGACAGGTGGCTCTCCTGAAGCCTTAGCCTCTTCCTCACTCAGTCCCAGTACCGAGTCCCTATTCTCTCCCCAGAGCTGTGGGGCAAGTGGGGGTAGCACCGTCATCACCCAGCAAGGGACAGAAACAGGAACAGCTGGGAGGTGGGGGGTGAATCCTGGGGGCTTCCTGAGGACACACAGTGTGAACCGAGTGTGGAATCTGTGGAACCCCATCAGGTGAAGCTGATGGTACTCTCGTGCTACAGATGAGGGCTGGCCCAAGGTGCTAGCTGCCACAGCCAGAGATCCACTAGCTGGGGCCCCAGACAGGGCATAAAGGGACAGAAGAATTATCCCCCCGGGCAGGAGAGGATGAAGAGAGAGCCATACTGTCTTACATTTTCTTCTTCTTCACTGTAGAATCTCATGTGAGATATATCCATAGGGGCTGAAGAGATGGCTTAGCAGTTCAAGAGCACCGGCTGCTCTTCCAGAGGACCCAGGTGACATACGTTTCCAACAACCGCACAGGAGCTCACCACCATCTGTACTTCCAATCCAGAGAATCTGATGATAAGCAAGTGATGTACAAACATACATGCAGGCAAAACGCGCATGCCCATAAAATAAAATTGATGGTTTTTTTTTTTTAAGAGAGATGTAACTATGTCTTTCTTAAGTGTAATCTATGTATTCAAAAGTGTAATAAAATGGTACAGT
This sequence comes from Meriones unguiculatus, assembly GCF_030254825.1. Taxonomy (NCBI): domain Eukaryota; kingdom Metazoa; phylum Chordata; class Mammalia; order Rodentia; family Muridae; genus Meriones; species Meriones unguiculatus. The sequence continues at coordinate 25,825,798 of NC_083355.1, read as the reverse complement.
TTGAATGAAGTATTGAGTTTAGTCCATAGTAGAATGTCAAAGATCGCCTCTTAGCTGTGCCAAATAATACAGGCTGATACAGTATGCAAATACGGGAGAGGCCGTGGTGGCTACCTGAGAATTCTCTGTTCTCTGTTTGAAACTTTTATGTACATCTAACACAAAATAATAGTGGGGGGAAAAAAGAAAAACCTAAAAGGCACACACACGCGCAAAAGCATGTCTTACTCAAAATGCCCCTGCTGAGAAAGTCGGTCACACTGATGTGCCTGTGACTGTTGTCACTGCCCGATGAGAAGGCCGAGAGGCCAACAGCATTCAAGCAGGTCACTAGACAGGTACAGCCAGGCCACTGGGCACCAGGAAGCTCTGTCCTGGTGGGTCAAGGACATGCTAGGCTAATGACAGGCTTTACTGATAACCAGCCAGTGCGGCACGGTGTGACTGAGTTATGGCTGTCGTACTCAGGACAGCCTGTGATGGCATAAATAAAGGGACCTGACTCAGACTAAAGGTTATAAACAGGAGGGGGGACAAGGGACTTACCTTCCCTTTCTTTTCTGCTCCTTTTCTTTCCTCTCCTCCTTCCCCCTCCTCTCCCTTCCTTTCCTTTCTTCTCTGCTTCCCTCTTCCCCAGGGTCTTATATAGACCAAACTGGGCTCACTAAGTGGCTTAGGACCAGCTCCATCCACTCCCCCTGCCCTCACCTCCCAAGTGCTGCTACTAAAGGCTCAGGACACTATACTGGGCTGAAAACGAGTGCTTTCTAAAGCAAGGCCTGCTCGTGGACCCAGTCCCTCCTGACTGGAGGTGTGGAGCACATCGGCCAGGGTAGGCTAAGGGGCAGGAGGACATGGAACTTGGAGTCGTCGGTTGGCAGTCCCGACTCCTTACTCATTGTGTCCTTGAGCAAGTCACTCACTCTTGGGGCCTCAGTTTCCTCATCTGTAAAGTGGAGGCTATCACTCCATCTGCCCGGCTTGCCTCCCAGAGTTGTAAGCGTCACATGAGACAATCATCGCAAAAGGGCCTGGCGTGGGGCAGAATCACCCTGGAAAAATGAGCACCAAGGCCATCAGGCTGCTGAGTGGCTGTCACACCCTGTCCTGGCCACGCTGAGTCCCCGGATGTAGATCTCCCAGGAGCAGCTCCCTAACCAAGGCCCTCCCTGGGAGCCCAAGATTGCTGGGGGGCAGATGCCAGGCCCTCCCTGTGCCTCTAGGAGATAGGCCAGAGTGCCCCCTCCGTGGGTGAGGGCTGCCTGGGAGAGTGGGCCGCCTGGGCTGGGAAGATGCTGAGGTGGAAATGGAGGTGCCTGTGAGGGCTCAAGCCCAGGGGGGAAAAAATTCTTACTGGAGCTGTATAATTAAAATCCTATTAAGCGGCGCCTGGCAGTCTCCCACCAACCCCCTCCAAGGCTCCTGCGAACCTCACAGCAGCACAGCACCCTGCTCTCCAGGCTCCTGCTGAGGCTGCTGGCTTGGGAAGAGCTGGGAGCCGGGCTAGCCAAGAGCAGAGCAAGGGAGGGTTGAGCTTATGTGCATCAGGCTCTGGCCCCAGTCCTAAATCTGGGCCCTGCAACCCTGCCACCCTTCCCTTCGCTCTATGAAGAATGACCATGCTCCATGACCCCTCACCCGACCCTCTGGCGGAAGGACCATGGATTCTCATGGTCTCTCTCCCAGCTGTCATCTGGCTTCTCTGGGGCTTTAGAATCTTAGCCTCAAACAACACCCAAGGGCCCCTGCTAGCCAGCACTGGTTGGAGGCTGGCACTGGGCAGAGCTGGGTGGGCATAGTTTGAAGGGAAGTGAGCTCTGTCTGGAGTAGGAAGCAGACTCCTTTCCTTTCCTATGTCTCAGTCTCCTCTTCTCCAAGACTTCGCCACCCTTCCGCATCTGCCTTTCTGTGCCTCAGCCTCCCTACCTCAACCTCAATCCCTGCCCTTGGCTCTGCCCCTTGGGCATGCTACAGGGTGATCCCCTATGGGAGAAATCATGAGACTCTGATGCCAGACCCATGACTTCAGAGGAGGGAACAGAGAGATCATCAGGAATAGTGACCATGAACCTCAGCTCCTGGAGGGAGCCTGGCTCTGAGGGTCCCTCTGTGGTTTTGGTTTTCTTCCTGGGTCACACAGTTGGAACCACTCTGAGGGGCTTTTGAGTTGCAGCTCTTGCCCCTGTCCCTCAGTGGTCTCACCCAGTCCAAAATGGACCCTGAGGCTTTCTCCACCAACCCAAACTTCCCAGGACGGGGCTTCATCCCCTTTATCCATCTTTGCTTTTAACCCTTTCCTGCTAGCCTGCCGTCTTGAATGGTGATGAGTCAAGGGTTGAAAGTCGGAGTTCTGCCACTAACCTTCGTGTGACCCTGGGTCCAGCCACGGCCTCTGGAATCCCCTTTTACCTTTCAGTTGGACTCACCTCTTTCCACCTTTGTCCCAGTGAGCTTCTCCCCGGGCCCACTTCTTCCCAGCAGACCCCCTCCCAACTCTTCTTGGTACTTTTACTCCACAAACACTTTTGTGGGGCTTGTGCTATGTGATGGGCCCTATGCCGGATGAGAGGACCACAGAGTCAAACCACGGTTTCTGTTCATTGCACAAGTTCCTTGTCCAGGTTACTTAGGGAAGAGATGAGACCAGAGGTCAAAGCAGTAGAGACTGAGAGGTGACTTGAACAAGGCTGGCACAGATGGCCGTCAATGCACAGGGAGGCTCTCTGTGGGGCTGAATTCACTTCTGAGCATCTGATGTTCTAGTCAGTCCAGAAGGCTCTTCGGAGGTGACCAGTGTCACTGAGACTCAGGAAGGGGAAGCACCTGACCTCGGGCCAGCAGCACACATATTTTGATGAGAACAATGGCTGCCTTGTGAACCCCTTCTGAACTGCACCTGCCTTGGGTCAGGGCTGCTAAGAAAGCTGGAGCTTCCAGAAGCTCAGTCCTGCCACCGCTACCCTTCTGTTTCCAAGGAGACAAGTCTCTGGCTACAGCTCTAAGGAGAGGTGGCTAGGACCTCAGACACAGTACAAGGCACAGCAGCCAGTTCCCAGGGAACACACAAGTTCACTGCTGAAGGTGTGAAGGAAGGAGTGATTCCTGCTGGCAGCAGGGGCTCTGTGAGGATTTCCTCCATGGCAAGGGACACAGACCTTGCAGCCACGCCTATCAGCAGCAAGGAGCCCTCAGAGTAATGTGTTCTGGGTGACCCCACAGCAGGTCTGCTTCCTACAGACTCCATGGCAGGGCATCTCCACACAGTGGAAGCCCCTCGAGTCTTCTGTCTGCTGGCACCACACACCAGATCTTCCGGCCTTCTTCAGGGATACAAACAGACTCTGAAGATGACCAGACAAGGCAAAGGGAAATCGGTTACCCTCGCCAACAACTGCCCCCACTCTCAGCATCTGTTCTCCCTCCCTACTCTCCAGTCTTCCATTTTCCCCCCTAGTTGCATTGACCGAGTCCTCCAAATTCAGCCTTTCCCTCTGCCACTGTACAATCCCTGCTGAACTGATCACACCCCTCCCTCAGTTTCTCTGTCTGTAAAAGACCATTGTTCCTCTTTGTTGGGGGACCTTCTAGAGCTCTCTCACGGACCTCCAAGCCCCAGTCGGCTGAGTCAAGCAGGGTCAAGCAGCTGGCCCTGCTCCCAGCCACAGAGGGACGCCTTCCCACGGAGGGCGATTGGGGAGATCTGAAATAGAATCCTATGCCATGTTGGCTAAAACTGGTATCCATCACTACTGTGGCGATAATATTGAACTGGGCACAGCGTGCGGGAAATGCTACAGAGCACACTCACTGGCTATCCTTGACGCAGGTGGCCTGATAGCATTAGAAGCATGCCATAACAGACTGGTGAAGAGTAAACCAGGAACATTTTCCTTTAATAAAACTTTGCCGGAGCTCTTAAAAAAATATATAGAGAGAGAGAGACCAAATGGACTCCAAAGAGACTGATCTTGTCCTGCAAATGTATGTTAAGGCAGCAGCATGGGACCGAAGGGACTCTAGGTTCTGACTCTCTGTTTCTGTGCACCCTCCCCAAACCCTCCCTACCTCAGATCTCAGCGAGACCTTTACAGCTGCCCAGACCAGGGCACAACAAATAGAGGCTGCACACACCTGGTCCAAAGCTGCAAGTGATGTCACTGCCAGCTTTCCCGGATGTGGGTGCTTTCGGTGATGACAGACGAAGTCCACAGGCCTTTCATTCCAAGCTGACAGCAGTGTGGAGGGGGCAGCCCTCAAGGGTGCTTGCCAGAGACATTCCTCCATCCCCGAGCGGAGATCACCCGACAGGGCAGAATGCCCTTCCGGTGTACCAACTGGCTACTGAGATCAGAGCCCTCCCTCGTGGTGGTCCAAAGCTCTTCTTCAAGTCCGCTTTCTATGTCTCAGGCTACAGCTGCAACCCGGATGCACTCACGGACTCATGAGAATAAAACAAAACCAAACCCAGTGGTCATTAATATGTTTCTTTTGTCACAGACTTGTCAACAGGAGCCAAAAATGTTTATCATGAGAAGGGCTGGGGGGGGGTGTAGCTCAGTATAGCAGAACGCTTGCCTAGCAGGCACAAAGCCCTGGGTTTGACTCCCAGTACCGAATAAACCAGGCACGGTAGCACGCGCCTATAATCGAAGCACTTGGAAAGGAGAGGCAGGAAAATCAGAAATTCAAGGTCACCTTCAGCTATGTTGTGAGTTTGGAAGCATGAGCCACCTGAAACCCAGTCGGAGTGGGCAAGGGAGGAGAAAGGGAGGGAAGGGAAGGGATTTCCTTGAGAGGCCAGCACTTTGAAAGGTGACAGCTGCATGCCAATGCATTTTCCCCACAGCCCCCACTCTCAGCATCTGTTCTCCCTCCCTACTCTCCAGTCTTCCATTTTCCCCCCTAGTTGCATTGACCGAGTCCTCCAAATTCAGCCTTTCCCTCTGCCACTGTACAATCCCTGCTGAACTGATCACACCCCTCCCTCAGTTTCTCTGTCTGTAAAAGACCATTGTTCCTCTTTGTTGGGGGACCTTCTAGAGCTCTCTCACGGACCTCCAAGCCCCAGTCGGCTGAGTCAAGCAGGGTCAAGCAGCTGGCCCTGCTCCCAGCCACAGAGGGACGCCTTCCCACGGAGGGCTGACACTCAGGGCTTCTCTGGTCCCCAGGGCAGGGCCGGCCAGCTGACAGCATCAGCTCAGAGCCCTCCAGAGTCTCATCAGCGTCAGCAGTCAGCACTGCTCCCACTCCACCTCCCCCAGCCCCACTCAGGACACACATCACCAACACCTTCCCATCAAGGGCCTCTGGCAAGCAGATGCGCAGGAGGGCGGGGGTCCCTCCAAGTCTTATTACTCCTGTGCCACCGCCCTGACTCTGGAGTAATTGGGGGCCCTATTTGCATTTTGCTGTGTGTGATTTCTGAGAAGCTGCACGCTACCTTATGCCAGGGGCTCCACATTCTGCCTGAAGCCTCCTTTGGCTACAAGGGAAGGAAGAAGAGAGAGTTGGAAGAGGCAGAAAGTGGGAGCCTAGAAAGGCCACTGAGCCCCCAAGTCCTCCTAGGAAGGGGAGTCTTGGCAGGGTCCCCCAGACCTTGTGCCAGCCTTGGCTTAGGAGCCAGGGTGGGGATGAAGGGGGTGACGTCCTTTACCTCCCCAGTCTCAGTTTCCTCATTTGTAAACTGGGGCTAATGACACTTAACGAGCGAGGGGGGTGGGGGGGCATGTAATTAGCAGCTGCCAGCTCTGGGCTTTGAAGTGGGTGGGGGAGGGGTCCGCTGGGCAGGGTGTGGGCAGGACAGAGCTGGAGGCTCTGGGTGCTTGGCCTACAGGGGAACCAGGGATCCTTTCCAATTTGGAGATCAAAAGCTGGGATTACACACTTACTGGGGGGCTCTAGAGGGCAGGGGGCAGGCCAGAAGACCCAGAATCTGGGGCATTGACAGACAGCTAGAGGACTGACCTGAGGAGACCACAAAGGGCCTGAGAAAGGAGCTAGGCCCCACTTCCCCATTAGCTGTTGTGTTGTGTGCTGTTGTGGGGTGAGGAGGAAGGAGACCAGATAACAGAACCTGAGCTCTCATGTTCTTCACTTCTTGTGTCCACTGACCCAAGACCAAGCACACACAAGGCACGTTGCCACGCACAAAGGCAATAGCTGCCAGCCCAGAGGCTCATGGGAGAAGACAGGGATGTCAAGAGGGAAGGCGTTTATGGGGACTGAGACCAGGGAAGTGAGGACAGGAGGGAGGGAGCCACCACCTCCCACGCCCATGGCCTTTCCGCTTGCCCCACTACGTCAGGACTGAGTCACTGGGAGAGGCCACTGTCCAGCAGGGGTGGGAGGACCTTGGGGACCAAGGTCTGGACACCATCCCAGACCAAGCATCTGTACGGGGCACCTTTGGCCGGGTTGGCGCACACAGTGGATGTAGAGTCAAGCCAACCAGCCACAGTTCAGCCACCCACGCTTGACGGGTCGAGGCTTGGATGGTCCTGGAAGGCCCAAAATGGCCATCTGTGAGGGTCAGCAAGTTGTGTCTGACATCCCACTGTCTCTATACAGGTGGACCCGGAACCATCCATGATACACCAGACATATGGAGAGATCCTTGTTAGGGCCAAGCCACTAGTCTCGTACCCACTGGGCCTTGAGCAGGGGTGAAGAACAGGCCCTCCCCCTCCCATTGCTTACCTTCTGCTTTCCAGATCCTTCTGCGAGTTCCCAGGGAGATGTTTGGAGGCGATTAGATTCGGCCATTAGAGGAAATGAGCAAAGCCTCAGACCCCAAGATTTGCAGCCCCGGGATTTATCCCATGCTTCCTGGGGACCATAAGGACAGGTTCTGATTTGCAACTGTGGATAGAAGATGCATGAATGTCTGCTCGTTCATCACCCACTCGTTCCATGAGTCCTGGTATCTACTGGGTTCCGGGCTGGAGGTAGGAACAGCCCTTCCGGGGCCCCTCTCTATCCAGAATGTGAGTGTGGAGAAGGGACTGGAACTCTTTGGAAGGGTCACAGGGGATGTTTCCAGAAGAGGGCTCAGAGGGCAGGGAGGAGAGCTGGGAACAGAGGTCCTGACCATCGTGGACGAAGAGGCCCGCTGGAGACCACGTTCTCCCTGAAGCCGCCAAGTCAGCAGCTGCAGCATCAGGAACAAGTGACATGGAGTTCTTCCTGCCCTCCCTGCCTCCACCCCCACTGCATGCTGGGGACACAGCGGGCCCCAGTCTGGGCAGCTTGACCCACAGACTTCTGTCTGCTGCGTGGACAGCTGTCGGGAAAGCCAGGCATCCCGACATTTGCACACTCTCTGAATGGGGCTGGAGAATGGGGAGGAGGGTCCTTATATTGGTGAGTTAAGGGTCTAGGCTGAACCCCTGCCCTGTCAAGTTTTGAATCCCTGAGGGGACCTGGGCCCATTCCTCTATGTCTGCTATCCTCCATCCCATTCAGTGTCCACTCTTCATGGCCCTGCGTTCCCCAAGAGTTGTCACTGTTTTATCTCCTCTCCCATCTGAATCTCAGGGGCAAATTTTCTAAAAAGACTATCTTAGGGGCTGTGAGATGGCGCAGCAGGTAAAGGTGCTTGCCACCCTACAGCGCAAACTTCACCACCTGAGTTCAGTCCTGGAGATCAACTCCACAAAGTTGTTCCCCAGCTTCTACCCACGTGGCATGCCAGTATTCACACATCACACAGACATACACACAGATGCACACACACACACACACACACACACACACATGTTAGAGTCCATAGACCAGACATAGACACAAGCAAGAACCAACCTGAGGCCACAGAGACGGCTCAGAGGTTAAGAGCGCTTGCTGCTCTTGCAGAGGACCGGAGTTCAGTTGCTAGCACCTGAGTCAAGTGGCTTGGAACTACTTTAACTCCAGCTCCAGGGGAACTACTGCCTTTGGCCTCAAAGGGCACCTGCACTCATGTGTTTATACCTACACGCGTGCGCGCGCACGCACACACACACCGCACATCATTAAAAATAATAATATTTAATCTTAGAAAAAAAAAAAAACAGCCAAACAAAAGACCATCTAGGCTAGGTAGCAAAACTAGGACATGGTTTTCAAGAGTAGCTTTGTTAAATACTGTTACCAAAGCAAAATGATGAAACTGACAGCTGCAGTGTGGCTAGCGAAGAGACCAGCCCTGTTCCTGGGAAATACACATAGAAATGGTGAGGGGTGACCCTTGGCTTGTTCAGGTTTGGGGATAGAGCACGGCGCCTGTTCCACCTCCAGTAACACACACACACATTAAGAGTGGGGGGGGGGGGAGAGAAAAAAAGCCAGGTGTGCTGGTGCACATCTGTAATCCCAGCACTGCATGAGGATCAGGAGTTCAAGGCCAGCCTGAGCTCAATGAGGCCCTGTGTCCAAACAACAACAACAACAAAAATAAATGGGAGCAGATATGGATATTAAATCATAGATCAACTGGCTAGAGAAACCAGGCCAGTCTGTACTATTTCACGTTTGAAGCTTTTGAAATCATACCCAGCTAGAGATAAAAAGAATGACTGATAGGCTCCCAGTGGCTGTAGCTGGCCACCTACTTCTCCTCCTCCTCCTCCTCCTTCCTCTTTCCCTCCTCCTCTCTCCTCTTCCTCTTTTTCCTCCTTATTCTTCCTCCTGCATCTCATCCCAGTTCACACCTGCCTGTCTTTCTATGTCATTTCTTCATTCATTCACCGCTATGGTGATGTGTTATTCTCACACCTTCTTCCTGTCTTTCATCTGTGCCAACATCTCCATTCACTCACTCACTCACTCACTCATTCATTCCTCCACACATGGACAAGCCATCCTCCTCACCCATGGGCATCCCCTTGAGAGACAAGAAGGCCCACTGACTGACAGAGCCTTGGTGATGGTGAGTGGCTCTCCCTCAGGGTCCCTGACTCCTTAGTGTTGGCCTCAGTGGGGGTTGCATTTCCCTTTCCAGGTCTCTGGGCCTCCCTGTGGGGTGGAGGCTGTCCTTTATCATAATACCTGGACAACGTCTCCCTTTATTCTTGGAGCACGTACATGTTTCTAAAATCATGGCTATGGCTGCAGTACTGGTAGGGGCAGCTGGGCCGTGAGCCAAGCAGCCCTCCCAAGAAAGGCCTCCCCCCTCTCTTCTCATTTTCTGACCCCTTCTACTTCCCCTGGACCTCGCCATGGGCCTAGCATCCTTAGCTTGTAGAGGTGACATCACCAGGGCTCCCCAACAAGCAACACACCCCAGAGAATCAGGGACTTCTCAGCATCTCACCATCTCTCCTCTCCAACATCAAAGGCCCAGGCAGCAGCAATATGACCCTCCTCCCGGCCCCCAGGGGTAATCAGAGCCTGGAATGTGTAAGCTGGACCTACAAATAAATAAATACTGAAGCACGACGCGGAGCCTGCCACCCAGCACCCTGGGCTGGGACCCAGGCACCGGGCCAGCTCCTGACAAGGTCGAGGGGATCGCCTGGAGCTGGAGGTGTGTGTGAAGAGTTTCGCGTGGGCTGAGGCCTGTCTTATCCTAGGCAGCATCAAAACGCCCGTGAGCCCGTGATGGGGGTTTGTACAGGAGCCCTGGGTGTGTGTGTGGGGGGGGGGTGTTGTGCTTCATCAGGTGCCCCATCTCTTCCCACCTCACAGGTTAGGCCACCGCTCATTCTGTGCCTACCAATCCGAAGCCAGCCTGCCAGTTTCAGCAGGTGCATGTTGCGGGGGGGGCTTATATTGGGGAACTTGGTGGGCAGCAGCTGGGGATTCCAGGATGAACTCAGACGGTTCCCTTAAAGGATGGCAAAAAGTGAGACGGGAGCAAGGGAGAAGCGGAGGAATAGAGAGGAGAAAGGGAGGGGGGAAGATGAATATGAAGAAGCAGAAAAAGGGAAAGAGAGAGGAGGAGGAGCAGCTAGTCTCATGAGAAGCAAGGAACAGCCTCTGCTTATCTGCGCTGTGACTTTGGGACAGTCTCTAGGAATTCTGGTCCTTAAGCTTACCAAAGCGCCTCTTCTGCATTGCCTCCCCCAGGGGACGGGAAAGGACCAGAGAACACAAGAGAACAAAGGAGGTGCCCTTTGACCTATGAAGGCTGGTATTCCACAGCCTTGCCCTGTTTGTGCAATTCTGGGTGTAGAACCCAGGGCCTCACACATGATAAGCAAAAACTACTGGGGCACCCCAGTCAGGGGTCTCATCTTGTGAACATCCCCTTGTGCGTCTGATTCCCGGCCAAACTCCAGATTTTTACTCCATACAAAAGTACACCTACATTTGATACTGTTAATGGGGCTCCTCCTATTCCCATCCCCGGAGCAGAGCCCTTTAGAGAGCCAGCATGCATCCCATCCCATCTCCTCACAGCCTGCCACAGCCTGAGGAACACGCTCCTCATGGAGGCAGGAGCCTTGTGTGGATGCCAAATCCTCCACGTGTTACTGTCCCCTTTCCCAGATCCAGAAACTGAGGCCCAGGCACAGGAAGTGACTTAACGATCTACATCAAGGTTAAGCTAGAGCTAGGGCTTGCTCAATATACCGCACTCTCCAAGTCCTCAGGGCCTCAAAGCCTGGGATTTCTCCAGGTTTCGCTCCTTAAAAGTTCTGCCCGTCTCTGGGCCTGCGTCCTCCCTTCTCAAAGCTCCAAACGGCTGGCTGCCACTCTGCAGAGGGCACTAAGTGAGCAGCCCTAGCTGATACAGAGGCAAGATGACAAACACACAGGGAGAAAGTTCTCCGGGGCTCTGACTCGGTACTCTGAACTGAGAGCAGGTCTGGAGCAGCTGGGCAAAAGGGTGGGAGAAGCCCCGGGGAGCTCTGAGGTCACAGCGCAGGGGCACCCTTCTGGGAGGAACCCTCAGAGAAGTGGGGCACAAGTCAGACTTTCCGCCCTGAGTGGAAGGCCACATGGACATCAGTCCAGCCGGCACCCGTGCAGCAGCTCTCTGCACCCGGCACTGAGAAGGGACTCAAGTGCTTGACCTTGCTTAACCTTCACAAGAGTCCAAAGGGAGGAGCAAAGATAACTGGCCCCACTTTACAGATAAGGGGGTTAAGTCACCTGCCCGAGGCCACCCAGCTGGTGAGTGGCCACAGAGTAGGGCAGGATACTTGTTGGGTGGGTGGATGGATGGATGGATGGACGGACCTAGGGACCTAGGTTTATCTGATCCCCAAACCTAACTCTTGCCACATTCCTAGAATTAGGAGGCAGTAAGGAAGAGTGGAGATTCCCAAAGCAGGGGCACCTGGCTGTTTTCCTTACCCATCTCATTACAATAAAACTGAAAGTCATAACCAGTCTACAAGGGACTGCAAGATCTGAGTTCAGCCTCGTCTCCTACAGCCTCCGCTCCTCTCGTTCCACTCAAGCTCCAGTGGACCCCTTGCCATTCTTTAAAACAGCAAACCCTTTCCACCTCACCCCACCCCCGCCACCCCAGGGCCTTTGCACTTTCTACTGCCTGAGAAATCTTCCCCCAGCCCTCCACCTGGCTCTCTGCTCCTATGACCTTCAAGGAAAGGTCGACTGAGCTCATTATCAAATATATCTCTCAGCCACTTCCTGCCCTTTAACCTATATTAATTTTGTGCCTCAGTTGTCACCACCAACTCATACCCTCTCTCTGTTGTTTTTCGTTTGTTTGGTATTGGGGTCCACCCCACTCCACCCCGCTCCCGACAGGGCTTCTCTGTGTAGCCCTGGTTGTCCTGGAACTTGATTTGTAGAATAGGCTGGCCTCGAACTCACAGAGATCCACCTCAAAGAGAGCTTGATTTTGATGGCCTGGAACTATGTCTTCTATACCAATAGCAGATCCCCTACGGTCTCCCTATCAGTATGTACTCCCTAAATGAATGGACAAATGGATGGATAGATGGATAGATGAATGAATGACAGTTCTAGCCAGTCCTGAAAGGAAGGACAGGGTCTGCTCACACACCTCTTAAAGATGTATTATTTATTTAACTGTGTATGTGTGCATGTGCATGCATGTGTGGGGGGGGATATTTGCATGAGCACAGGTGCCCACAGAGACCGGAAGAGTGAAGTGACCGACAGTTGTGAGCTGTCTAACATGGGTCCTGAAAACCGAACTCAGGTCCTCTGAAGAGCAGCAAGGGCTCTTAGCTGCTGAGCCCTCTCTCAGTAGTTAAGCAGGCTCCTCTCCAGCTGGGTTTAAGTGTGTATCAAACCCACAAGACAAGATGTCTCTTCTCCAAGAAGCCTTTCTTCGATTCGCACTTTCGCCGGTAAAAGCCCAGACCTCCAAAACTGACCGATTGCCTTAGAGAGTAGGAACAACTGTGCCTTCCTCCTGTTCCCCCCATCACCCTTCGCTGTGATCTTCCCAGATGAGAGGAGGGGGCAGCGGAGCCCACTGGGTGCCTCATGGCCAGCCCGCAGCCCTCATTGAGGTAGTACCCAGCCAGGAGGCAGGAGGCGGTGCCGGGCTTAAGGCATGAATGGAGCAGGAGGCGGATGAAAGGAAGCCAGTGCTCCCGGCCTAACGAACAAAGGGAACCCAGCAGGTGTGAGGGGCCTGGGGGCTACGGGGGCAGAAACTGGATCTGAATCTGGAGATCAGTGTCACCTGTGGCAGGGCCGGCTTCCATTAGCTTTCTTTGGTTGTCACTCTGCTCTGGGGACAAAGCTCAGGCAGGAGGTCGTCGGGTGGAGGGCTGTTTTCTATTTCTATCTCCATCCTAGTTACCCCTCCCAGGAGGCAGCCACACAGTCAGCACTCATGAAGGCCCAGGAAGAGTGCAGAGATGGCCTGACGCTGCACTTTTACCCAGGAGACCCAGGAGACCTCCAGGGTACAGAGGCTTACTGAGTCACATGACTAACCGCTGGCTGAGCCCACACCTGGCTCCAGGAGTTTTGGCTCTGGAGTCAGCTTGTAGGAAGCGATCGTTTTCTTACTTTGTTTTGAGCTCGGGTCTGGAAAAATTACCCAGGCAGGCCTTGAACTCAGAGGCTCACTGGCTTCCCCTGCTTCAGTCTCCCCAATAGGAGGGGCTATACAGGTGAAGGCACAGCCCAGCTAGGGTAAAGAGGCTTGCCTAATGTAATGTCAGGGCAGAATGCTCAGACAGAATGCTCCCCAGGTAGGATACTGGCCAGCTAGGATCTCCCCAGACATCATGCTTTCCAAGCAAGTGCTCCTCCCAAGACAGGGTGCTCCCTAAGTAAGGTGAGCCCCAGCAGGGTGCTTCCTGATGCAGTGTAGTCCTGGGCCAGGGGTGTCTCACAGGCAAGTTGGGTAGACAAGGCTGAGCCTAGGCAAGGAAAGGCTGAGCTCTTAGGACTGCCGGGATGTGGAGGGGACATTTTGCTCCCATACAACTGCCCAGGGCCACCCTGAGCCCCACCCCTGTAGCAGCTGCATTGCCTCAAGGTGTGGAGGAAGCCTGGGGAGGTAGGTGAAAGGGAGGGGGCTGGCCAGGTAGCAGAGCAGGCAGAGAGGGGGAGGAGGAGGACAAAGCAGGCTTGTGTGGTACCTGGGACATTCCCAGTCTCTGCCCTGTCCCCTCCCTGATCCTACTCTGGAAGGGGAGGGAACAATGTCCCCATTGAGGCCCATTTCCCTAGGGATAACATCTCTGTGTCCACTGGGACAGAAGCCAAGCAGGTGAGCCCGGTGGGGGCTGAAAGCCTGCTCTCCAGCAGCAAGGGCAAGACCTTGGAGATGAGGCCAGGGGTCCCCAGGAGGGAGACTGGAGGAGGAGAGCCAAGTTCTGCTCCCTGTTCTGGGGCCAGAGCAGGGGGGACAGGGAGAAGGAGAGCTGTGTGGGAGGGGGGAGTCAAGCTCTCCGGCACAGCGGGGCCCACTCTCCGGTTCTGATGGGACCCTTCTCCTTTCTGAGAAGGAATACAAGTGTGCCAGCAGGTGGAGGACAACTGTGGCTGTCTTTCATACAAGGAGTTCAAGTGTCTGGGCGTGTAGCTTAGCTCCTAGAATACAGGAAGCCCCGAGTTGCATTTCCAGCCCCATGTAGAATGGGCTACAATAAAAGTACCCAGGAAGTGGAGACAGAGGGTCAGAAGTTGAAGGTCACTTCAACTTGGCTATATAGGGAGTTCAAGACCAGCCGGCTTGGAGAGCCGGCTCAAAATAAATAAATAAATAAATAAATAAATAAATAAAATGCTATTTGTATCAGGAACAGCAACAACTCAACGCCTTTCTGAGCCTCATCGAAAGACTCCAGCAAGATAGGACTCCTTTACTGCTGTTTTACTTGTTTGTTGGCTGTTCCATTTGAGACAGGGTCTCACTGTGTGGTTCTAGCTGGCCTTGAACTCACAGAGATCTGCCTGCCTCTTCCTTTCTCAAGTACGGGGATTACAGGCGCTTGAGAAGCTGATACTGTGGATGTGTCCCTGAACTGTGCTGGACACCCATTTACTTGGGTGGTCCTGGACTGGAGTCAGCTTGACGGATAAAGCAGACTGGCCTGTACTCACAATCCTCCTGCTTCAGCCTTCTGAATGCTGGAATCACAGGAATTTGCCACCACTCTCCTGCCAATTTGAAAGCCTTGAGGCCACACCAACACTGAAAATAGTTCGGTGATGTGAAGGGAAACTCATTCAACTTCAGCCTCAAAAGGGGCAATGGGAAGGTCACTGGGCTCAAGGGTGACAGGAACATTCTGTAACAGTGGCTTAACCTCACAGATGGGGACCCCAGGGAAGGGGTCAGGGCCGAGAGGCACTGAGATGACTTCAGAGAATGAGTGAGACTTTGGCAACTGCTGACAAGATGGGAGTCCTCCAAGCTGAAAGGCAGGGCCTGCTTACCACTGACTCACTCAACTGCTAGCTTCCATTTATTGAGCAACTACTATGTACCAGCTACTGGGTGCTGAAGACACAGAAAGAGTTGTGCCCCAGTCATTTCTCCCACAGCCTGAGCCTAAAATGGATGTCATAGATGGGCTTCAGGCAGATGGTTGGCAAGGAATGGAAAGGGAACCGAGGTTATTATGTATTATGATGGCTAAGACCTTGGGGCCCGCTAGTAAAAGTCGTTGAAAGACGGGTGAAGGAATACTGAAGTTTTCCTGAAGGCAATAAGGGGTCATAGAAGGCTTTTGAGCAAGAGAAGTCTGCATCTACAGCAAGGTGCTTGGGTGATGGCATGAGGAGAAGCTCACTGCTTGTCTCTTGGGCCCATTTTGTGACAGAACAGCTCCAGGCAGCTGGGGAAGGGTTTCAGAGGTCCTGTTCAGAGAAGTAGGCCTAAATGGGTGAGCGAGATGGAGGAGAGTAGGCAGGATGTGGAGAGGCACACACCAAGGCAGGATCAGGTGTCCCCGGGCCTTACTCTCAGCCCTGGTCCTCCCCTCCAGGCCACCCATCTACCCTCCCCCTAGAAGCCTGTCATCTTCCCCTTCACTTCCAGCTCCTCTCCATTGTGCCAGAGGGCCAGCGGCTCTCACTTAGGCTCGCTCCTCTGTGCAGGCCCTTCCTGCGGGAGCAAGGACAGGGCTGGGGTTCAGAAGTTCTGCAGGAAGCCTGCCTCTGGGGCCTCAGGATGGAGACGGAGATATCGGCGGGGGAAATGATGGGATTGTCCTCCAGGTGCCTAATCAGGACCCAAACCAGACACACAGATGCATCCTGGGGGCTGGGGGTGTCGGGCGGGATGGCTGCCGAAAGCCCAGCCCCACACAGGCTTCTGCTCCTCGGCCTCAGAGCCGCTCCACCAATCCACCCATTTCTCACAGGTCCCAGTGGGACCTCACAAACATCCCCCTGAGGGGCCTCCCAGTTCACAGGGATACACCGGAGCCCTTGGCCCCTCCAGCAGCCCTGACTCACAGGAGAGGCAGAGGAAGCCTGACTGCCCCCAGGTGGGCCGGGCTCCCATTCAGACCAGGCTCTCAGGCACCCGGAGGGGCAAGGAGACCTGGAAGGAATGTTCTCCTCCCTGGGGGTGGGGGTGGGGATGGAGGACTGGCGTCTAGAAGCCCATCCAGCCAGCTACCCTTTCCTTTGGAATCTAGACACTTCCCCTATCAAGCATGTTGTTTTTGTTTTGTTTTTTTATTAGACTTGCCCACATTTCCAGGCCTCTCTCTTTTTAAACAGCCCCTCTGGATCCTCCAGCGAATAATAATGAGAAGTCACCGCGCCAGTGTCCTGACAGTCCTTTCCAGCTTGATCCTGTTATTAGCCAGAAGCCCGATATGCCTCACTTTATAGATACCAACAGTGAGGCCCGGAAAGGATAAGTCATTTGCCCCGGGCCCTACAGCCAGCAAGAGCACAATATATAAGCCTGTGCTTGATTCACTTTCCAAACACCAGATATCACATAAGATGACTTCCGTCTGACTGTGGAGGCGGTGGAACCCCTGTATGTGACAGGGTTGAGAGCAGAGGATGTTGGACTCACCGCTTGATCTTTGACCTTTCCTTGGGCAGCCCCTGCACCTGGACTGGGCAGGCAGGCCTAGAGGAGCGGTGCCCTGGGCTAATCCTTCTGGGATGAGAAGAGAGGAGGTCAGAGGGCAGGCAGGTGAGGGTTTGCTCTTCCAGCCCAGCTGGACCCTGAGAGGGGAGCTGGGGGACAACGTGAAAGCAACTGTGTCCACCAAAGGGAGTAGGAGAGAAAGTTCTGGGTATCAATAGCTCATTACCTTCCTGAGTCCCCTTTTCTCGCTGCAGAACAGGGAGAGAGCCACAGGACCTGCCTCAAAGGCTGCTCCATGCTTCCTGGCCATCAGATGTGATGGCTGGGCCTACCCTGGGGTGGCTGGGAGCCTCGCTTTCTACCCTGCCTCCTGATAGCAGCCCCAAGGATACTCCAGCTCCCACACAGACTCCCAAGCTCCTTCTTAAGTAGGATGAAGAGCTGCGGACCGAGCCTGCCCGGACTCCCGGTAGCACCTCAGAGCCTGAGAAGGACCAAAAGACAGGCATTCATCTCTGTGACCTCTGTGGGGGCTTTGGGAGCCTGCACCTGCGCGTGTGTCACAGTCTTCCCCCTTGGCAAAACACGGATAGGGCTGCTCACCTGAAGACTGTTGCTACACAAGGGTTTGTCTCCTCTGTGCAGGCTCTGAGGAGGCCTGCAAAGGCGGTGCTGGCTCCTAGGCCAGGACAGATAGCTATAACTTGTGGAACAAGGCCTGGCCTCTCCCTAGGGGAAGAGCAGATGTTTGCCTCCAGCTGTTTGCTGTTAATCAGTCCTGAGAGAGGGCCTGCTGGGCCTCCCCAGGGTTCCGCCTGACACTGGCTGAAAGTGGCTTCCAGCCTGCGGCTGAGGGCTAACGCCTGGAGAGGTGCGGCTGAGGAGGCCCGGGAGGTGTTTTCTCTCCTCAAGCTACAGCCCTGCTTGCCCCTTGGGGTCTGAGCCAGGCTGGTGGAGGAGGGGAATGCGGCCAAACCAGACTTCTTCCTCATTCTTTGTCTCCTGAGTCCCTCCAACCATCACTAACAATGCCATGTCCCTCCCAGGGCACCCTAATGTCCCTGACTGGCCAACCCCCACTAGCCATTCTGACCAATCCTTTCTCCCTCAGATTCCTGCCTATTTTCCTCTTTTGTGCAGGCTTTTCAGGCCCAGGTGGAGGCAAGGAGCAGGAATTATGGTCTCCGTTGCTTCCCTGTGAGGATCCAGCCAGTCTTCACCTGGGTCCAGTGTTGGATTTGACTTCCCAGCCTTACTACCTTCAAGGCAGAGCAGGGAGTGAGCTGGGTGGGTAGCCCAGCAGCTGAAGCTGTTACCATAACAGTCACTGCCATTTCAACATCTAGGGAGTATGTCCTATTTAGGATCTCAGATTCTACAAAACCTACACAGTTGTTAGGTTTTTGGGTGAGGCAGGTTCAATAAGACACTGAGACAAATTACTGAGGATTATTACTGAGGTTCTTAGAAGAATTATTAAAGTCATGGGCAGACAGAGGGGCAACATCATGGCAGAGGCTCCAAGGAGAGTTCTTGAGCCAGCGCAGAGACAACAGGGCAGAAGTCTCGGAAAAGAAGCTGCAACTGGGAAAATTGTGGCAAATCCCAGCACAGGCAGAGGCTGGGGGATGTCTGTGAGTTTGAGGCCAGCCTGGTCTACAGAGTGAGTTCCAGGACAGCCAGGGCTACACAGAGAAACCCTATCTTTGGGGGGGGGGAGACAAAAAAAGAAGAGGAAGAAGGAGGAGGAGGAAGAGAAGAAGCAGATGATGAAGAAGGAGGAGGAGGAGGAGGAAGAGAGGGAGGAAGGGGAAACTTTCACATCAGGAGCCCATGGCCAGGCTCTCTGACTGCAGACAGGAAGCAGGGAAAGTGGTGGAAAGCAAGAAACTGAAGGTGTCAATGACACCAAGCTGCTTGGCCACAATCGCCAATACCCCTTTTTGTGCAGAGCCTGAACTGTAACTTTACATCCTTACAGCCCACAGCAGCCCTGAGTGGCCACCTGGAGCACCTGGCTTTCTCATCCGAGGGGGCCCTCCTCCTGCCTGGCCTTTCTAGACAAATCAGGCTTGAGTTCCTGACAACAAGGACTTTCTGTGACTGCTGCTGCTTGTGACACCTGCTCGTGGGATAATTTGATGATGGGGATGGCCCCAAAGGGTGAATGAGCCTTCATTCTAGTCCCATCCAGCTGTATCCCTTCCCAGGATTCTATGCGGTTTCACGCAGGTGCTGAACCCAGAGCAACAGTCAGGGTCCAGAGTCTGCAGAGGACCCAGCCTCAGGACTGAACCTTCCTTCAGGACGGAAGCTGGCAGGGTAGGCCATAGCAGGAAGGGCTACCAAAGTCCCGGACTGTGTGGTCTCTGCAAGAAGCCCGCGTGGTACTTGAGAGATGGCTGGCTCAGCAGGCCAGCTTGTCAACTAGAGCTCAACCCACATAAAGGTAAAAGGAGAGAAGCGACTCCCCAAATTTGTCGCGCGGTAACTCCACAAATGTTCCTGCATGCACACACGCAGCAAAAACACGTACATACAGACAGACAGACACACATACACACACATACATTTAAAAAGAAACTGGTCTCTGATGAGATGAGGTATGAGATGAGTAGCAGGAGATACAAAGAAGAAGGGAGAAAAAAATATCTTAAAGACCTCTGGGGAGACGTTAGCCTGGGTACAGGGGTCCTGAGAGCTACGAGCTCTGAATGTGGTGTCTAGGACATGCCCAGGCACTAAGAGTCTCAATTTACCATCCCAAGCCTCCCCTGTTCCACAGCAAAGGAATTATCCAGGCTTTTAGGGAGGAGGTCCAGGAGAGATGGGGGCCAGATACCCTGAGCCCTTCCAAAGCAAAGGATGGGGGTTCTAGGAGCGGTAATCTGGGGCTACTCAGCTGTAGGGATGAGGACTTTCCTGTCCCCCTGCCATCCTTACCTAACACAAACCTGGGCCCTAGGTCCTCTGTGAACAATGGTATTCCTGTGGTCACTGTCCCTACCCTGGATCCCTCCTCCTTTTTCCATGACATCACTTTCCCTAGGCCAACAAGGATGCCCATCGGCTGCCCAAGCTGGTAACGGGGCCAGGAGAAGAGGTGAGAAGGAGGATCCAAGCCCTCTTGGAGGAAAGAATGTCTCAGGGAGAGGGGTGGTCAGAGGTGGAGAGGGATAAAGAAAGAACGCTGAAGCCCCACACCTCTGAGGGCACATGTGGCCCAGCCTCTCTGCTTCCCTCGTCCCTCCGAGGCTGCACCTGAGTCTCCCTTACGCCCGCCTCATCCAACCAGCAGGCGCCCCCCTCTCCTTACACCCACGTGTGGGTCTCAGGTTCCTTGTAACAGGGACTGGCTCCACTGTCTTTGTTCCCATACCTGGCTACCCACTGGGGACCTCCAGAAGGCAAGGCAGAAACGCACGTGGCTCTGCCAGATGTGGAGCGAGTGGGCACGTCCCTGGGCACCAAGCCTGGCAAACAACTTCTGTGGCTGCAAGCCCAGGAAACAACAGCCCCAGCTCCTCACACCTGGTGCCCGGAGCCCAGGGACGGCCTCTAGGTGTCCAATGCCTTATGAAAAAGACCTGGGAGGCCACCCAGGGGAGCATTCTACATACCCAGGAGATGGCACCAGGAGCTGGCGCCGCCTACCTTCTTCTTCTTTTTTTTTTCCAAATCATGTTACTCCAGCAGGACCTGTTCACTTTACGATGCCTCTCTTCCTTGGCTCCACCGCACCTCCTGACCCTCTCTTCTTTGAACATTGTTCAGCCTTCCCAGCTGGCCTCCACATTTCCCTCTTCCAGGAAG
Source organism: Meriones unguiculatus (assembly GCF_030254825.1). Taxonomy (NCBI): domain Eukaryota; kingdom Metazoa; phylum Chordata; class Mammalia; order Rodentia; family Muridae; genus Meriones; species Meriones unguiculatus. The sequence continues at coordinate 25,805,550 of NC_083355.1, read as the reverse complement.
TCTACCGGGATTGTGCAGCCTCCGCTTTGGTGGCCCACACAGTATATATACCTCCTACACACCTACTGATAGGTATAGAAGAGCTTCTTCTTCTTCTTCTTCTTCTTCTTCTTCTTCTTCTTCTTCTTCCTCCTCCTCCTCCTCCTTCTCCTCCTCCTCTCCTCCTCCTCCTTCTTCTTCCTCCTCCTCCTCTTCTTCTCCTTCTTCTTTTTCTTCCTCCTCCTTTTCTTTTCCTTCTTCTTCTTCTTCCTCCTCCTCTTCTTCTTCTCCTTCTCCTCCTCCTCTTCTTCTTCCTCCTTCTCCTCCTCCTCTTCTTCTTCTTCCTCCTCCTCCTCCTCCTCCTTCTCTCCCTCCTCCTCCTCCTCTTCTTCTTCTCCTTCTTCTTCTTCTTCTGAAATAGGTCTCCTGTAGCCCAGGTTGGCTTCCAACTTGTAGCCAAGGCTGACCTTAAACTTTTGATCTTCCTGCCTCCACTCCCTAGTACTGGGATTACAAACACCACCACACAGGAGGCTGTGACAGATGAGCACTGTCCCTCACATGCTGACAGCACCCTCCCCGTCAGAATTCCCATTCCTTAAGTGGGTTCAAACTATCTTCAAATTGACCAGAGACGGGGGGGGGGGGGGGAGCATTTTGGGTGAGGCAGCCTCCCTTTTACCCAAAGGATAGAGATAAGTCCCAAGGTGACTGAGCCTTGCAAAGGATTCAGCCTAGGCCTCCTGACCTTCCAGGACCCAAGGACACCTGATCAGAGGAAGATACTTGGAGGGGAACCGAACCAGAGAAAGCGTGGAGAGGGAAGGGGAGTGCAGGGCTGGTGCCAGGTGGAGACTGAGGAAGAGTCACTGCCCCGCCAGTCCCTGGGCAGCGTGGGAACCGGCTGGGAGCGGTTCTGGGCCCTGTGCGGTGAGGGGCCGCCGCCGCGCTCACCGCAGGATTCCGCCCCTCCGAGGGCGCAGACAATGGGGTCGCTGTGCCCAGAGCCCCCTCCCCTCGCTCGTCGGTCCGTGCCCGCCTCCTCTCCCCAAAGCTGCTTTCAATTTAAACGCCTCCAACCGGCGGGTGCTGCCCCCGGGGGGCGCGACCGCAGTGCCGAGCGCCCCTGTAATTTCCGCAGGGAGCTGACCGGCTCAAACGCGGCCCCGCTGTGCCCCGACCGCAGGCCCCGAGACCGGAGACGGCGCCCAGACGCCCTTGCCCGGGTCGTGGGAGCGCCGCCGCCCCGGGGAGACATCCTCCAGGCAGCCCACCGCCACCAGAGAGCCGGCACCTAGCCCGCGTTGCCCCGCTCTGCCACCTATGAGGGCTCCCTGTGAAAGCCAGCTGCTCCTTTTAGGCAAGAGGTCAGGTCCCCAGCAAATGTGAGCTGCTGGTTTGTCCCTGCTAGGAGACAGGGAGGCTCTCTATGGAGTTCAGGCTAGCCTTGACTCTGCCATCCTCGATACATAAGCCTTTTTATTTTTTTTTGGGGGGGGAGGCTATTCCCACACTAGGATCAAACATTTTTTTTTTTAGTGGATAACGACTTTGATCTTCTGCCTCCACTTCCAAGTGCTGACATTACAGGTAACGCACCATCTGGTTTACTCTGTGCTACGGATCAGGCTTAGGTCTTGTGTGTGCCTGGTAAATATATAATTGACCCCTGTCTCTGATATCTCTAGCCCGATTATGTTTTTGTTTTGTTTTGTTTAGACGAGGTCTGCTTGTGTATCCCTGGCTGTCCTGGCACTCGCTTTGTGGACCAGGCTGGCCTCGAACTCAAACTCAGAGATCTGCCTGCCTCTGCCTCTCCAGGGCTGGGATGGAAAGCATGCGCCACCGCCGGGTAAGATTTGTTATAAGAACGATTAAACGGCTAACTAATACTACTGATTGTATAGGAACGTTTCCCCAAAGAATGAGCTTAGCAGAAAGCTACATCATTCCCTTCTCCAGCCCACTTCTAGCACTAGTAAACAGTTCTACCTCCCCAAACGGCCATAATATGATTCCGGGGGGGTGCTGGAGTAGCCTGAGCCAGCACCTGCCAGGCCTGCTGAGGAATGGCGGGAGGGGGGAGATCCCACCATGAGTTAGAGGCCAAGAGACCCCAGCCTCTCGGCTTGCAGAGATATCTCTAGCATGGGGTGCCTGGAGGAGAGAAGGTGGATGACAGGGTACCAGAAGCGGATCTGTCTGATGGTCCTTCTGCTCCACACAGAAGTGACAGCTAGATACAGGGAGAACTTTCTGAGTTGCTGCGGGGGGGGGGGGGGAGGGAGGAGGATGTGGGGGGCAGGGGGAGTACATGTGGGCCCCTTCTGGCCTGAAATAGTCATCATGTCCCCTCTCCCTCTTGGAGAGGATGCTCTGCCCCCTACTCTTCCTCCCTGGTACCATGAAGGGGCATTTTGGGTTAATGCCACGGTTGAGTTGCCCAAAGGACCTGATGCTTTGCTGTAGCTCCCCGGCCTGTGTAGATGGGGGCCCTTCAAAATTTTCCACCCCCTTCTCTGTGTGTGTATCAGCTCTTCCAGGGAGGGAACTCAGCTGGGGGCCGTGGGTGGGTTGTCCCCAGTGTTCTGTTTTACCTTGTCCCCTCTCCCTCCCCCCATGTCCCAAACACCCCTCTCTTTCCAGTCTGACTGTTGCGGTGAAGCTAATCAGAAGTAATTATGGGGGAAGAAGGGATCCTGAGAGGGACCCCACAGAGACCACCTCATCCGCCCCGGACCAGCCCTGGTGGCCCCAGCCCCAAGGCCCTCAGCCTGCCTCTGCTCTGCCTGGGTTCGGGTGAACCCGTGGGTACCTACCCCACCGTCCCCCCCCCCTGCCCTCCCAGCTCAGAGTGAGCCACAGGCTCTGCTTCCCTAGCCCTGCTTGCCTCGGTCTCCCCAGTCAATCCAGATCCATTCAACACTTCCCAAGCACCCTCTGTGAGCCAGGCTTGTGCTGAATAAAGACAGTGGTTCCTGCCCGCCTTGGGCAGGACCCGGGTCAACGGGTCAGCGTAGATGCTACAGAGGGAGTTGTTTCAGAAGCCTTCAGAAAGGTGCCTTCTCTAGCTCTGTCTTGAATCTTGAAGCAGAGCACACCACCCCCTGAACTCTGAGGGACTTCTGCCTTCTGCCACCCCATCCCCAGCCTCCCCCACCGGTAGCGACAATGTCAGGCCTGCCCTGCACTCTCTACTGTCTCTGACCACCTTGCCCTCCACAGCCTCCTCCTGGCACACCCTGTTCTTTGCAAGGAGGCCTCTTACTATCCGTTGGCCTCACTCAGGTGCCCCTCTGGGGTTTGGGGCTCTCAGCTGGAAGAGTGCCTGAAGACCCTGGTGACAAGCTTCATCTTTCCCGCCAGGGGAGCTGGGCCCTGAAGGAACAGCACAAACTCTGTCCTTGACTACTGGGGCAGTGCTTTGTGAGTGTGTGTTTGTGTATGCATGTATGTGCATATGTTTTGCCTAGTGCCACACCAAAAGGACAGAACAAGGGTCTGGTCCTTCAGAGGTCCCTTAACCATGCCCAGAAGGATGGACCAGCAAACATCAGGCCTTCTCCAGCTTGCCTTCATGCCCACCCTTGCCTTGACAACAGCCTGGAACCAGGAACCAGGTGGTGGCCTGCGGTAGGGTGGGAGGGACCAACCGGAGGGGGTCCAGTTGAGGGTCTCTCTCTCTCTAATTTGCTTCTGTCCCTTGATGTCCAGAGGAAAACAAGCCTCCTCTGCCCTAGAGAATGTCAAGCATAAACAGAGGTCAGTGCCCCCCCCCCCGGCCCTGCCCTGGAGGTGCCAGGGTGGTAATTAGGCTTGGGGGTACAGGCTGAGTGGGTGGGGGCAGGGAGGTCCTTATCCCGGGAGCTGAGCTGGGCAGAGGAGCTGTGTGGTCTGGGCAAATGGGTGGTTTGTAGGTGGTCTGGGGGTTGAATGAGTGTTTGGAAGGGAAGCTGGTAGAAGCGGGTAGTGGGGGTTTGGGGTGGGGAGCAGGAAACAGAAGCCTTGCAGAACAGAGCTCAATCTTGCTAGATTTCTAAGCCGAGTCCCTGGGCAGCCTCAAGACAGTGGGGCACCTGGGCGGCCACAACAGGACGCAGGCTCTCTGCCTAGGCTGCTCAGGGGTTCCAGGGAGCCTCCATTTCCCCCCCCAGCCCTGTTCCCTCAGCTTGGGGAAGGGAGAAAAGAGGGGGACCCTTGCTAAATGGAGGTGCTGGGGAAAGTATGCCTGTTCACTGAGTCTGTCCCCACCCCGCCCCCAATTGCTGCGCCCATTCCTAGCCTTGTGCAATCCCTCTCACTACAGGGACAAATTCCTTCTTAGGCTGAAAGCAAACCCTCCTTGGAGCTGCAGGTCTGCTGTTGGGCCCTCCCCCCCTCTGGGACCCCCATCCACAACTTCCTCAGGACAGGCTGCAAAGGAATGCCCTATCTCCCCAGGTGTCCACAGAGTCTCCAGCTGTAAGATGAGGGTCATCCAGTGTTTAACTGCCAGGGTTAAATAAGCCAGCCCAAGGTCGGCGTTAATGAAGTGGCAGTTATGGCAGTGACTAATACCCCACAAGATGCCCCTTGTGTCTGGAGGCCAGGTATCCTCCTGGGAATGGCTATCCAGAAGCTGGGACCTGGTTATGACCCTTAGCATGGGGACTATGATGGCGGCTGGCAGGACACAGGGTGAGCAGGTCATGGGGAGGAGGTGGAATGGCTGGGAAGGTCCAGTGTGGCATCCTGCCCAGGCCCCAGGCACATTCCTCCTCCCTCGATCTCACCACCTGCTGGCCACCTGTACCTCCAGGCCCACCACTGGCCTGAACTCCACAGGAAGACAGTGTGAGGTGGTGATCAAACACAGCACCCGGAGGAAAGGATCTGGGGGATGTGGGCACTCTGCTGGGCACCTCACTGCAGAGTTTGTGTCCTCAGCCACTTGGGAGGTCCTCAGAGCCAGAGCTGCTCCACAGCCTCAGACCAGGAAGCTCCCTGAGGCCAGGACCCATGTCCCTTGGAGGCCAAAGCTGGGCACCCATTGTCAGACCAAAGGCTCCCTGGATGGGAGAGCCTGCTCCAGAGGGCCTGGGCTGGCATGAGATGGGTCAGCCTCTCACCTCCATGGCTTCAACAGTCTCTCCATCTTGCTTGATTCGAGTTCTCCACTGACAGGACCCATGGGAAAGTCCCAGAGAGGGATGGGGCAGCCTCTGAGAACTAGACAACCTGGGGAATTGCCTGTGGGGCAGGGGAAGCAAGGGGTAAGAGATAGTCTCTAGTTGAGGATCATTCTCGGAGAAGCATCCCTCCTATCTCTCTCCCAGCACCCTCCATTCCTTTGTGCTATGTTAGGGAACAGGCAGCAGAACTTGTGGTGAAGTATAGTAGGAAACAGTCAAGGCGGGGAAAGGGGCACTTTCCTCTCCCCATCTGTAGTCAGCTGGGAAACCTATAGGGGGGAACCGTGGGTGGCTGAGGCATCTGATTGCCAGCCTGAGGACCCCGAGGTTCCCCACAGACCCTCTCCATCCCAGTAAGGATGACCTACCTGAGGGCAGAGCCACTGGGTCAATGTTCAGAAACTGTTCCTAGGTACCTGAGAAGGACAGGTTTGGTGGAGGGCACATTTGGATGGGGAAAGAACAGAACTCCATCCTCCAAAAGGAATATCCAAGAGTCCTCGCCCATCCCGTGCTTCTGTGCCACACCTTGCGGAACACTTCTGGGAGCCTCCTTCCTGTCATTGCCCTGTTTGTTCAGCACAGGAGTAGGCATGCTTGCACTTCAGAAGTAAGAAGATGCCTAGAAAAGGCCTACTGTGTGCAAAGGCAGCACCCTAAGCGTGAATAAATGAGCAACAGTCTCTGTCTTCAGCTGCTTAGTCTTGGAGTCGTGCTCCAAAAAAAGGCTCAAGGAGGAGAAGCAGGCTAGGAAAGACATGCCAAGGACACAGTATACAAATGGAGAAAGACATGAACTCACACTCCAGCATTCAAGGGGTAACTCAAATCTCCTACCACCAGGTGCCTCTAAAGCTTCAAAGCCTTCTCGGAGACCCCACCTGAATCTGCCCTGTCCCTGTTCTAGCTTCCCCTCTAGTTCCCAACAACAGGCTGCTCTTATGAGAGTATGCAAAGATATATTTATTTATGGGATTACAGGATTAATGCTCCTCCCCCACTGGATTAATCCTCCTCCCCCACAACACCCTAAGAGCCAGAAACAAGCTCATCTGTGTGGTGTGCCAAGGTGGTCGGCCACGAAAACACACAGCAGGTCTGAGGTAACACGGAGCTATAGGACGTGGCTGGGGTTGAAGGGAGTGGAGTGGAAGATGGGGACCCAGGCTGGCAAGGGAAGTTGGCATCAGATCAGGGCAGACTGTAAATGCCAGGCAACGCTGGGACTTTATCCTGCCGGCAACAGGGAGCCATCAAAGGTTTCTGAGTGTAAGAGTACATGCTCCAACCTGTGTTCTAGGATGTCTCTCAGTGCCGTGCGGAGGAGGGAAGGGAGGATGGGGGGGGGTGCTCCCTGGAGCTAGGGGAAATAGCCACTGTTGCAAAATAGTCTCAGGAACTGGTGAGAACAGGCTGAAGTGGGTCAGGACAGAGACAGGGGGAAACAGAGGAAACCTTCTCGCCAAGGACCAATGCAGCAGCTGCAGAGACAATGGGACTTGTCAAGTGTGGATGGGGAGGGGGATGGGATGTTGAGGATGACTGGCAAGCAAGGCCTGGTCACTCATGCCCATAATTCCAGCACTCTAGGAGCCCGAGGAGGATTTTGAATTTGGAACTGGCTGGGGATACATACCGAGTTTGAGGCCAGTCTGAAGCCTAACCTATCTAACAAATGAACAGCTGGCAATTTTCCAGGGCCCCTGTCTTGGAGGTGGTGACATGTTTAGGCTGACTAGGCCGACCCAAGGCACCAGTGTCAGAGGGAGGTGTGAACACATAGATCAGAAAGTTGTTGTTTTGCTTTGTTTTGTTTTGTTTTTCTGGTGTCTGTACTCCAGCTTTATTGTAACCCAAAGCCATGTCCCCAGGCCTCATGGAAACCCCTCTCCAGGGTGCCACAGCTCCCCCAGAGTGAAAGGAGCAGAGGCATTGTGGGAGGACTGAGGGCTATTGGCCTCCTCCTTCAACCACCTCTCTCCTGCCCCTGACAGCTAGAGGAGATGGGCGCTCCCAGACCATGACCCATTCAGTGAGGGTTAACAGTGAGATCTGATCTGTGGAAGATCACTGGCAGGTAGAGGGTGGGGCAGGGGCTTCGGGGAGGCTGAACCTGAGGTTTGGCAGGTTCAGCCCCAAGAGCTTTGCTCTCCTCACCTGCCCACCGCATACTCCAGTGCACAAGTGAGGTTTCTCCTTGCCCCTGGATCCTTAGAACTCTGAAGGGAACAATGAGAGAGGAGGGTTTGGATGGGGTAGGGGAACATGAGCGTGGCTCCACCTGGCAGTGTGCTGGGTCATACTTGAAGTAGACCAGAAGCTCAGGCTTCAGGACATGGGCTAGAAAATGAGGACCTCAAGACCAAAGCTATGGCCCTCCCCACAGGGCAGGAACACATCACCTAGACCCAGGAAGCAGGAGACAGCCCCACGGCCCCAGAATACCCTCAACCCCAACACACACACACACACACACACACACACACACACACACACACAGATGCTGAAAAAGCCTACTTCACAGCACACCTAACTCACAGAACTCCCCAAACTGGCCAGGGGCCAGGGGCCAGGGGTGAGTTTTCTCAGGAGAGTGGCAGAGCCAGGATGGAAGTGACCCCATCTTCTCCTGCCCCCCAAGCAGAATCTCTCCCCTTTGGGGTACAGCCTGGATATCTGCCTGAGATTCCGAGTCGGGGCAGAATAGAGGTTGCTAGAGCTGGCGCGGGGTGGGGGTGGGGGTAGCCTTTAATCCAGGCTACCATTCCCTACCCTGTGGACAGGGGTGGGGGACGGGACGCGGGACGGAAAGCCCACTGGCGTTTCTCTCACTCTAACAGCTGAGCTGACTCTCTCGCTCTTAAAATGAAAAGGGATGGATGCGAAGCTTTCTGGACTCTGCCCCGCGCTCTTCAGCTGTGCCTAATGGAGAGTCCTTCTGTTACTGGGAGCCCTGTTCCCAGAGCAGAAGTGTGCGCTCGGCGGGGAGGGGCGGGTAGTGGGGATCTGCGGCCACTGGGATTCCCCACCCGCCAGCACGCTGAAGCCTCTCCCAGCCTGCCCATTCAGGCTCCATGCCTAGTGCACCTCCAGGTCAGCGACCACCCAGCAGCCGGCGGCAGTGAGGGGGTGCGGGCAAGAAAGGGTTAATCTGGCAGCGCCTTTCATCAGCAGCTTGGCGGACTCCCAAGGCCCACAGGCTGGGTACCTGGGCGCCTACCTCGCCTGTGGGGCGGAGACGTGACCACAGGGCAGCCCTGCCGTCTGCATTCCTCTCAGTGAGTGACAGCCGCGCGGCCACGCCCGCTGCGGAGGAGGGGCAGGGGCTGGTCCACCGTGGAGTGAGTGTGTGTGTGTGTGTGTGTATATGTGTGTGTGTGTGTGTGTGTGTGTGTGTGTGTGTGTGTATGTGTGTTGGCGGGGGTGGGGGGGGGTTGCCCCTGTTGCTGAGGCCTTGGGCCTGGAGGGGCTTTGTGAGAGGAGAGGGATCAGAACGTCTGAAAGAGCCAGGACACTGCCAGACATCAGAAAGGTGGTAAGCATGGCCGGATGTCTGTCGCCACAAGATCAACCCAGCCAGGCCTAGGCCCAGGGCCCTGGGATGGGCACTGTTCCCGATGTCCTTTCCATACTTCCACCCTCCCATGACACCGGGGCGGCTGGATGGCCATCCTCAATTCCTGGCCCCTGAACTCACCAGCCCGGGCCTTTGATCTCTTCTGGACCTGTTGGTGCAAACAGGAAGTTGCCTTAGGCCTGAAGCAAACTTCAGCAGGGGTGTAAACAGGCGGGTACCCCACCTGAGGCTTCTCCTCCAGGAGAAACTGGGTGAGACTGGGTTCCAAAATGGAAGCCACCGTGTCCTCCTGCAGGAGGAGGGCTCTCTGAAAGGATATACACTATTTCACTCCTGGGGCCAGGAGGCTCCCTGGGAGAACATTCCCAGGATTGCAGAGGGGTCTTTGCAGAGGGGTACAGTTCCTAGGATGAGCCTCTCCAGGATACAAAGCTAAGCCCCAGCCCCATTTCCACAGATTTCCAGGCTCTCTCCTGGGAGCCAAAAATCTCTTGAGGTCATCTCGTCCACTGAAGCCCTCTAGAAAAGGGGGCTGAGTGACCCAGACCTATGAGTCATAGCTTCTGGTCTCATTAGCAGAGCCTAGCATGCTTGGCAATTCTCAGACCCAGAGTGAACTAAAAGAAGAGAATTCTCTGAAAGTCTGATTCCTATCCAGTTCTACTGAAGGGGCCATCTCCGTAAGGGGCCTAGGTCCATGCAGAGGAGAACTTCAGAGCAGCCATGGAGAGAGGCAGGTGAGGCTGCAGAAACAGGGTTCTCTTTTTAAAGCATCTCTAAGTTGCCTCTCCTTATTTTTCCTTACCTGGAGGCCTCTATGAACAAAGGCAGAGGTTGGGTCTAATGTCTACATTTTTTTTTTTTTTTCTGAAGACCTCTCTCTGCCTTTGCTGTTCTGCCAGGGTGACCTTTTCCATCTTTAATTATGTCTCTTATGTCTGGCCAGTAGAGTCTAGAACAGTCTGCCTGGAAGGACCAGCAGGTTGCTGACAGAATTTACTCCTAGTCTCAAGAACAGAGCTGTCTACCCAGGCCCATGTGGCGTATGCTTGTAATCTCAGCATTTGGGAATGGAGGCAGGAGGATCAGGAATTCAAGGTCATCCCTGGCTATAGAGTGAGTTTGAGGCTGACTTGGTTTATATGAGGCCCTGCCTCAAATAAATAAATAAATAAATAAATAAAAGAAATGAAGAAAGGAGGCAGCTTTTCCAGAGCAGAGGACTCCCAGGCACGGGTCAAAAGCCAGGAAACCCTGCTTCTCTCTCCCCCAACTCAGCCAGCCCTAGGACCTCTGACTCCACCTCCGTTATTCCATCTCTAAAATGGGATAATAACTCCAATAGCCAAACAGTGGGCATATTGAAGGTGCATCTGCTAGTTAAAGAGGGCTGTTGGGTGGTCAGCGCCCTGGGAGGGCAGGGCAACCTGGACACTAAGGATACACCCCAAGCTGTGCTTCTCAGCTTGAATGAGATAAAGCCAGGAGTAGGAGCCTCCTCCCACCATCCCAGGCCTTACTCTGAAAAAACAAAAACAGCTACAGTCCTAGGAATGATAACAAAGCACCAGGCTATATCCACCTAAGGCTTGAATTAGGCCCAGGATGACACCGGGCAGGTAAAAATGCCTGCCACCAAGCCTGACAGCCTGAGATCCCCAGACCCCACACCGTGGAAGGAGAGAACCACGCACATATGTCTACACGGCACACGTGAGCCTGTGCATACACACAAAATAAATAAATGTTGTAAAGATTTTTTTGAAGCAGGCAGCGAGACAGAAAACTGGTTTCCCCTCCATCAGTCTGCCTGGCCTCTGAGGCCTGGGCTTAGGGGACAGTGGCCAGCGCTCCCAGATTGCCTAAGACCGCCCTGGCTTTCCTACTGAAAGGCCCACGGCCTAGCAGCTTTTCATGCTGAAGCGAACTGACTTCCTCCCAGTCAGTCTGAAGACTGGAGACGGTGCAGCTTGCAGACGTCTCCCCACTCTGCCGGCCTCCCGTAACACCCACATGCGTGCAAAACGCTGAAGGCCCGACGGGCTCGCACTGCCCACCCCCCAGAGATGTGACGTCACAGCAGAGCCGCTCACCCTCCGCTGCACAGAGGGGTAGGCCCATTATCTGTTATCCAGTGAGCCTTCTCATCCCAGGGATTGTTGTCCTGGGTCAGTACAGATGTGATGTGTGCACACACGTGCCCACAGACATACACGAACGCCTACATACCTTCCCACAGACACATCACGCATATACACATGTAGACCTCACATACAGGCACATATGTCTACATGGTACAGGTGCATCCGTGCATGCACACAGACACACAGACACAGACACAGACACAGACACACACACACACACACACACACACACACACACACACACACACGGCGGCGGCAGCAACAGTGCCAGGAGACTCCTAGCAAAGCAGGCACTACCTTGGAGCAGGCAAGCCCCAGGTTGCCATCTGGTGGTAATTCCTCAAGGAGGAGCTTTTTCCCAGGTGACCCCTAGGTCGGACTCCTTTAAACAGCCCCAAATTGCCTTTGACACAGGCAACCTGGGGTCACTGCTGGGGGAGGAAGACCCAAGACTTTGAAGGCCACACCCCCATACTACCTTGAAGCCATTTCTGGGGCGAGCCTTCCAGCTGTGCAGCAGCCCTCTTCCACAGGCATCCCCGAGGAGTGGCCGCATCAGAGGCATTATGGGATGATGGGTGGGGGTGCAGAAGGGGTGAGGGAGTAGGAGAAGTCCCTCCCCCTGTGTGCCCAGCTACCTTCTCTCAGAAAACACCAGACCCTTGCCCCCTTCCACACACAAGGCCCTGTCAATCTCAGAACCTTGTGGTGCAGAGAAGAGAACCAAGTGTGACCCTCGGGAGACCTGGGCAGGAGAGCTCAGCGACAATGCACCCAGGCCCGGGCTTAGCACACAGCGCAGAGATGAGACAGACAGGTGTCTGTAGGGAGCGTGGCATTGCCCGGCATCAGGTCTCATGGTGGGCAGGCAAGCAGCCTGGCCTTGGGCCTCTCCCTCAGAGCCAGGCCCCCCAGGCTGGCCAGGGAGCTGTCAAATCCCCCACTCCAGAGACAAATGGAGCCGTCAGAGAAAATAGCTTGTAATGGGGAGCAGGAGCCAGGCTGGGCAGGGCTGGGGGAGGCCTCTGCTGGCCAGATGTGAATTCTTCACTAATCACACCAAATTGGCCCAATTTGTTCACTGACACGTGGGGGGACCAGCTTCATCTTTCTCCCACTGAGCGGCGGTTCCCTCCCTCCTGCATGGAAGCACTTTTGCCCCAGAGCTGGGGCTGGCCAGCTGACAGCCTAGCAGTGGGGAAAGGTGCCGAGGCCTTTCTGGCTTGGGCTTGCCTCTCCTCTGTCACTGCCGGCCCCTAGCCCAGGGTGCTGATGTCACACTGTTTAGGGATCCTGAGGAGAAGGAAAAGGGACTGGAGCATCTGCTCCCTGGAACCAGGCGGCAGAGACGGGAACTAGAGAATTAGAACAATCTTGGGATGAGCGGAGACAGTTTCCAGGAGAGATTAAGGGGTACTTTACCGCAAGACCAGGACACCTCTTAGTAGCATTTTTTGTTTTGGTTTTTTGTTTTTGTTTTTGTTTTCAGGTCCCTTACAGACTGGTGAAAGGGGCAAAAGAGCTCATTCACTAAACCCCTAGGCTTTTTTTTTTTTTTTTTTTTGTAAGCTAAGGACTCAGAGCAGAATTGCCTTGAACCCACAGCCTTTGTGCCTCAGCCTCACAAGTCCTGGGACTATAAGGGAGTGCCACCATGCCTAGCTCACCTCTTGAATTCTTGCCCCAGAAACACATGCTGGGGCAGACAATGTAACTCCCTGTTAGAGCGCTTGTCTAGCCTGTATGAAGCCCCGGACTTGATCCTCATCACTGAAGAAATAACACCGATGGTTCAGATCGTAGCAGGATAGCTGCTCTGGGCACGGACGACCCCCACCTCCCTCTCATTGGGTTTCAGAAAGCCGACTAGAAACACAGAGATCAGGATCCCACAGGCAGGTGTGGATGGCCTTACAGCATCTTTCTGTTTTATCCCAGGAAGGGGTGCTCGGCTAGCAGGGGGGCCCCACCCTCTGGTTTTCTAACCCTCCTTCCCCTTACATAAACAACCTGAGGCCCAAAAGGTTCATGAGACTGTGTTTGGGCTAGCTGGAATACAGAGAAAGCCAGCATATCCAGCCAGTGTCACAGAAGTTTAAGCAGAAATTCTGGAATCCAAGGTCTAGAAAGAGGACAGAAATTCTGGAGTCCAGGGTCTAGAAAGGGGTAAGGTGAGCCTCCTCAGGATGTATAAAGCCCTCACTCTTGGGGAAGGGGTCTTGCTGGGAGTGGCCAGACTGGAGCTATTGACCCTTGAGGACAGAGTCAGGGACCCAGAGGCCTTAAGGTTGGGGCTAAGGAGAATGAGGCTGAGCCCTGTCCCACACCCTGCACCTGAGGAGGAGAAGGGACAGGACTGGGGAGAAGGTAGAGGCCTCAGGGTTCCAGGCAGGCCAGCTCTGGGGAAGAAAACACCTTTCATTTTTCTGGCCCCTCCTGCATTCCTGCTCTCCCTGACCTCCGGTGAAGCTATTCCTCCCTTCAGGATAGCCCTTCAGGATGGTCCCAGCTCACCTTTCACCCCAGCCCAAAAACTCTGGCAGGCTGATCCTGTTACCCTCTGCCCTCCTTTAGAACATTCCATCCAGGTGGGCTACTGGGAGCAGAGCACCAGCTTCTGGGACAGTGGGGAGGCACCTGGTGTGGCCACACCTTTCCACCAGGTCGGACTCACTGCTCCTGAGGGGAGAAAGAGCTGAGAGCCCAGCCCAAGGGGAAGAAGGCTGAGCACAGGGAAGGGATGGCTGACTAGACTCCCCTCAGCCCCACCAACTGACTCGAGTTCTCGAGAAAAATCCCAGGCAGATGTTGTGGCACATTTGGGAGGCTGAAGCAAGAGTATCAAGGCCATCCTTGGTTACATTGGAGCTCCAGGCTACAGAAGATTTTGTCTCAAAAAAAAAAAAAATTAAATAAATAAATAAAAATCCCCATGATTACCTCACCCTACCCCCACTGACCATGATGCTGCTAGCCTAAATCCAGGCACCTGCCTTTGCTCCTTTCTTGTTATCCCTGGGTAACTAGAGCGCCCCCTTTTGGCAGGGCTATAAACTGGATTCCAGAGAGTCAAGCACAGACGGGAAGCGATATCTTGAAACACTGGGCTTTTCGCTCCTTTTCCCTTCCTTCCTCCCTTCCTTCCTGTTTTTATCTATTTATACGGTTTTGGTTTTTGGAGACAGGGTCTCACCCTGTACTCCAGGCTGGCCTCATGGCAATCCTCCTGCTTCGGCCATCTGGGTTTGTGTTATTGATTTTATTTATTTATGTATGTATTTATTTATGTATTTATTCATTTTTAAGACAAGGTATTACTATGTAGCCCTGGCTGGCCTGGGACTCACTCTGCAGACCAGACTGGCCTTGAACTCACAGAGATCCACCTGCCTCTGACCCCAGGGTGCTGGGATTACAGGCGTGCACCACCATGGGAGGCTCCTCTGCATTTCTATCATAAACACTCTCAGGTTCCTAGATGATTTGGGGACCCACCTTCACTAATAGGTTTCTTTCTCAGGCCTAGAGTCACCTTGACCTGGGTATGGATTCTAGTTCTGTCACTGCCTTGCTCTGTGACCAACCACCTAGCCCTATGTCACCGCGAGCGAGGTGTGTGAGCTCTCTCGATACCTGTTTCCTCATTTGTGAAGTAGGAAATGTACTTGATGACTATGAGGGCTACAGAAACTCCCCCAGGCCAGCGGCAGAAGGGCCTACCACACACGGTAGCTTGTTCAGTAAGTAATGGACATGTGAGTTTTCCTGGAATCCCAGCACTTGGGAGGCTTAAGGCAGAAGGATTGCAAATTCAAGACCAGCCTGGCTACTGTCAAAAGAAGAAAGTGGAGGAGGAGGGAGGAGCGAGGAGTGGGAAGAAAGAAAAGGAGGAAGGAGGAGTGGAGCAGCTGTGGAGTAGCTGGCAGGGTGGCAAAAGCCCATAATCCCAGCACTTGGGAGGTAGAGGCAGGAGGGCCACGAGTTCAAGGTCAGCCTTGAATTTTGGCTACCTGAGAGGCTCAAGGTCTGTTTGAGACCCTTTTATGCACACACACACACACACAGAGAGAGAGAGAGAGAGAGAGAGAGAGAGAGAGAGAGAGAGGCATACAGACTTCTATTTATGTTTTGTCATTTATTTATTTATTTATCTATTTATCTATTTATTTATTTATTTATTTATTTATTTATTTATTACATACACACCAGAAGAGGGCGCCAGATCTCGTTACAGATGGTTGGGAGCCACCCTGTGGCTGCTGGGAATTGAACTCAGGGCCTCTGGAAGAACAGCCAGTGCTCTTGACCACTGAGTCATCTCTCTGGCCCAGCAGAGGGACTCTTTAAGTTATGTGTAGACGTTTGTACAAATGTGGAGGCCAGAAGCTAATGTCAAATGTCTTCCCCTGTCAGTTTCTTCCTTTTGATTTTTTATTTTTATTGCTGTGTTCGTGTGTATTTATGGGGTCGGGAGAGAGGCCTGTGAACCACAATATGCTTGGAGAAGTCAGGGAACAGCCCTGTGGAGCCTGTTTGCTCTTTCCACCTTTACTCGGGTTCCAGGGACCGAACTCAGGTTTCCAGGGTTGTGTGACAAGCACCTTTTACCTGCTGAAGCACCCTGCCAGCCCTCCCTCCCACCTCGTTTTCTGACACAGTTCCCCCCAACACACACACATACAAACTCTCTGCAGTCTGCGTCCTGAGATTAAAGGTCTAGGCCGCCTCTTTTGTTTATTGCATTTATTTGTTATTTCGGGGTACGTGTGCATCCCACGGCCCTAAAGTTTATGAAAGCTGGTTTTCCTCTTACACTGTGCAGGCTCTGGGGATGGACCTCCTCAGGTTGTCAGGCTTGGTGGCAAGTACCTTTCACTTGCCTGAGCCATCTTGTCTGAGACAGGGGCTCCCACTGAACCCTGAGCTGGCCATTCAGGCTGCGCTGGCCAGCCGGTGAGTCGCCAGGTCCGCTTATCACTACCTCCTGCTGCTGGACTTACAGACAGGCACACCTAGCTTTTAAAGTGGGTGCTGGAGACCGTTCTTACGCTGTGCAGCCATTCACAGAGCCATCTCCCCAGCCCAAGAGGAGCAACCTAACCTTTCCACATCTCCGTGCCTTCCTGCGAGGTGGACAACAATCAAAGCTCCTACCTGTTGAGTTTACTGTGAGGACGAAATGAGTCGGTCGGAGTGAAGATCACAGAACGGGGTGCTTCCTTAGTTCAGTGAGCATGACTGTCTTTTGCCCAACATGCAAAGTAGGACCCTTCTTCAGTGCCTGCCGGGCTTGACCTCTGTCCCAGGGTCCCTCCTCTCCCTCCACTCTGACTGCCCCACAGCCCCCACCTCCCCCAGGAGCCATCAGGAAGCCCTGGGTTCAGTAGCTTTCCCAGAGCCATTCTCCCCCAAGACCCAGGGACGGTAGACAGTCTGCCTGGTTCCACCGAGAAAGGCCGGTGATGGCAACTGACTGTCGCCAGGACTGACCCCTCTTGGTGTCCTTGCCCTGCTTGCAACCTGTGACCTCCTCCTCCCTGTCTCTGCATCTTCATGCCACCCCTCTGGCATCCTGCCACTTCTCTCTAGGGTGGCACAGTGGTGGCTTGCAGACCAAGTCTGCACCAAGCCTTGGGCGGAGCAGTGAGTGCCAGGGCCAGCTGGTGCCAGCAGCTCAGGCCTCCTCTTGCTGAAACCTGCCACCTCCCAGGCCTGTGGACACACACTCATCCCCTTCTGCCGCCGCTGGGGAACTGCTAAGCTCCAAACAGCTTTCCCTAGAAACCAGCACTCCCTCTTGTTGCTCTGACCCAGGGAGGGCGCTGCCAGCTTGATACCAGGAGTGGTGCCCAGAATCTTTGCCTATGCTCTGGCTCTGAGGGTGACATCCTCATTCTGGAGTGACCCCTGTCCTGAGAACATGAAATACAGTGGGCTGTTGGCAAACAATAGTTGTCGGAATTCAGCTGGGGGGCACCGCTATGAGCAGGCATTGAGGAAAAGGTGAAGCAAAACGGTGCCGAGGCCCATGATTGGTTAGTTTAATGCAGGGTTCTGTTTTATCTTTCATCTGTGTGTTGACACTTATTTGTGCTTTTATTTGAAGGAGGGAGTGGGACAGTGCACACGTGGAGGTCAAAGGACAATTTGCAGGAGTTAGTTCTCTCTTTCTACTATGCGAGTTGGGGGATTGAACTCAGATCAGCAGACTTGGAAGCAAACCTCTTTACCCGCTGTGCCATCTTGTTTGTTTGTTTGTTTGTTTGTTGTTGTTGTTTGAGACGGTGTTTCTCTGTGGAGCCCTGGCTATTCTGGAATTCACTCTGTAGACCGGGCTGGCCTTGAGCTCATACAGATCTGCCTGTCTCTGACTCCCAAGCCCTGGGATTAAATGAGTGTGCCACCACCGCCCAGCCTTTTATTGGCTTTTTGAGACTGTGTCTCTCTACAGAGCCCCTGCTGTCCTGTAACTCTCTACGTAGACCAGGCTAGCCTCAAACTCACAAAGATCCTCCTGCCTCCTGAGTGCTGGGATCAAAGGCATGCATCACCACACCCAGTGACCTTGAATATCTGTTCTTCCTGCCTCTGCCTTTCTAGTGCTGACACGATGGGCACATTCCACACTGTGCCCAGTGTATTCATCCCCAGAGCTTGAACCCAGTGCTTCGTACCTGAGAGGCAAGCATTCTATCAAGTGAGGTACACCCCAGCCCTTCTATCTTATCTTCACTAATATTTACGTATATATGCCTTTCGCTTTTATGCGGTTTCCAAATGTGCCTTAAGAAAAAGAGTCTCCTAAAACAATTTCTAGGCTGATTTTTCTTTTCCTTGAAAACTCCTTAGATGCATCAGGCTGTTCAGAAATCTTCTAGTGGACGCAACGTGTCTATAGCTGAGAAGGCGCTTGGAGTGAGAAAACAGAGAGGATAAGATCTGGGTGGACAAAGTGGACAGATGGGTGGGGGACACTGGGGAACAATATCTAGTAAGTTTCCTTGGGCCAGATCTGACAATCATTTCTTCTCTCAATAACTGGACCTGTCTCTAAGTTTTGCCAAGTTTCCCACCCCTGACTTCCCGGCAGGCCCCGTTTATCTCAGGTTTTTCCACAATGTAAATAACCATGGCTTCATACACACCTCTGTGTTCCCATTTCCAGCTGATCCAAACCTTTGTTCCTGCCCAGAGAAGAGCCCTTGGCATTTCCAATTCTGGGGAGTACCGAAAAAGAGGCTGGCACACCTTCCGTCCTCCCACACGGCATCTTTCTTCATCCGCCATCACTCTGCACCTTGGACTCCTCCTCTGTAAACTTAAGGGGTTCAGCTCAGGTCTATAAAGATCCCTCCCACAGCAAGCAACTTAATCTCCTGGAAACTGTAGGCTTCTGGAGAAAATCAGTCTCTCCACCTAGCTAATGTTCCGCCATTCGCTCTACAGATATTTCCTTCGAAATCACTATATGCCTTTCCCCAATGCCAGGGGTGAGGGCTATGGGTGAGAAAGCATCTAATGTAAGACGCTGTATTGGATCCTACCTCTTTTTTCTATTTGACAGGCAGCAGGCCGGGACTCGGTTAGGGACTGCTTGTTGAGGCTGGAGGTGTGATTCCGTTTTTACAGTGTTTGCCTGGCATGCACAAGGCCGTGGGTTTGCTCTCCGGCACTATATAAACTGAGTGTGGCCATGCACACCTGTAATCCTAGAGCACCAAAGATAGGGGCAGGAGCATAAGAAGTTCAAAGTCATCTTTGACTAGATATTGAGCTTGAGGCCAGCCTGGGATATATGAGACCAGGTCTTCAATAATAATAGTAATAATAATAATTTTGAGACACTATGTAATCTAAGATGGCCTTAAACTTTGAATTCTCAGCTGGGCATGGTGGCACATGCCTTTAATCCCAGCACTTCAGGAGGCAGAGGCAGGCAGATCTCTGTGAGTTCCAGGCTAGCGTGGTCTACAAAGTGAGTCCAGGACAGCCAAGGCCACACAAGAGAAAGAAACCTTGTCTCCAAAATTCAAAACAACAAGGAACAAACAAACAAACAAAAACATCGAATTCTCCTGCTTCAGCTATCCAAATGCCGAGGTGATAAATGTGTACTTGGTTTATTCCCAGCACTAGAGAGGTAAAGTCAGGTGGATCTCCATGAGTTCAAGGCCAGGATGGTTTACATAGAGTTCCAGGCCAGCCAGGGCTGCACAGTGAAACTCTGTCTCAAAAACAAAAAACAAAAAACAAAAAACAAAACAAAACAAAAAAACAACAGCATGTGTGTGTGTGTGTGTGTGTGTGTGCAGCACAATTCTTGACTGTAGTTTCTTATTTGTTTTTCTCCTTTTCTCACCAGAGTATCTGCCCAAGAGAACAGAGCTCTTGCTTGATTTTGTTGTTACCAGATCCACAGCCAGTGTCTAAAATAATGCCTCGCACACAGTAGATCCTTGATAAATATTCCCTAAATTAACCTCTCTCCTTTTTTCCAGTGCTTGAGATGGAACCCAGGACATTTCACATGCTAGACAGGCTCTCCATTGTCGAGCTACATCCCTAGCCCCAGCTTTTTGAGATGCCTCAAGGTCCTCCTGCCCTCCAAGTATATCCCCGTGCATAGTGGCCCGAAGTAATCCTGAAGAAACGTGCAGGTGAAGGATAGGAGATGCCTGAGAGGTGCTTTTGCACAGTCCTGGGCAACGGGTAAGTGACAGCAAACGAAAACTTTTATTATTAAACACACACCAATGGGCCTGGCTGATAAAGACTGGAATTTCGCAGGAAAAAAAAAAAAGCAAGATTCAGCTAAAATTACACATATTGCTTCATGCAGTAGATATTTCTGTTGTGTCTGTCATCCATCTTGATTAGAAGATGATTTACTCTGCTGTGTTTGCTCCAAAAATTCTGCCCGCTCAGCAATTGTCAAGACTTTATCTGCTCTAAGCAGATCCCATCCAACCTGAGAGGGAGATACTTGGGTCGTTAATAAGGGGGTGTCCCTTCCCAGTTCACACGGGCTAGGAGGGGGATCCTCACCCCCCCACACAAGCTGCTGATTCTCTGTAACAACCAAAGGAAGAAGATGAGCCAGATCCTCTCCTCCTGGGGAATCCTCTCCTTGGATCCTCAGGCCTGAGCCCTCTCAACTGAGAGCTGTGGGGAGCGCCTCCCCATTTCCTGGCAGAGGCAGACACCCTTGCCTCCTGTCCTCTGGAACCTTTGAGGCAGGGAGGTCATGGGTGGCTCTCTCTCCCTTGCCAGGCTCTGTGGACAAAGGCCACAGATGGACCTAACTCTTCTTGGAGGGAGATCTAGGTCCCCGACTTGACTTTCCCCCATTCACTTACTGCATTCAGGACCCCAATTCACCCAATTTAGGGTTGGGTACACAGCCTCAGAGAGTCAGGGTCAACGGTTATCTACCAACCTCTGGGAGCTGGGTTGTTGGGTTGTTGGGTCATGCCAAAGTGAGCAGAAACGGGGCTTCCGGACACTTCCGCCAGGCTGGCCAAGCGGGTTGGGGGGTTGGGGTGGGAATAAAGAGTCTGCTTCAAAAATTGGCAGGACTAGGGCAGTGGCAGAGAGCTGAGGCGCGGACGCAAGGCTCCAAACCTCGGAGGCCAGCCTTGCGGTCCCGGGTTCGAGCAGACATCCGCCGCGGTAGAAATCCGGCGGGCGACGGCGGAGCGCGACAGAGGGGCGGCGGGAGCGGGCGCCCAAATGGCCGGGTGGGACCCGCGGGGCGCGGCCCCGCCGCCTAATGGTTTTCCGAGGAGCCCCAGGGATTAGAGGTCGATCCCCTCGGGGCGTGGCGGCGGGCCAGGACTAGGTTAGGGCCTGGGACTCCGCACGTGCCAAGAGGGGTGGGTGGAGCCAGGTGGCTTTTGTGCTAAGCCAACCCGCGGTGCCCAGAGTCGCGGGGCGAGGTTCTAGGGACGGCGCTGGGACTCCGCCCCAAGCTGGGACAGGCCCCTTGGTGTCTGTCGGATTTAAGACTCAAATCCGACGGCGGAGCCACGGAGAGGCACAACGTGAGGGGCGCGCTGACGAGGGCTGGGGGCCTGAAACGTGGCCACCTGTGTGTACCGACGGCAAGCTGGGGGTGGGTGTGATTCGGGAGAGCCCACCTCCACAGAGGTTCATCCCTCTGGCCAGCCCACCCGCCCATCTTTCCTAGCCCTCCCCCCCTTGCTCGGCTCTCTCCCCTTGGGCTCCTGTCAATCCCGGTAGACCCCAGCCCCAAGCTCCAAAAGGGACTGTGTTGAGGGGGTAGGGATGGCCCTGCTCCAGCCAGGCCCAGGCCTGCCTTACCATCGACCTCCATCCCAGCCGCCCCTAATCAAAAGCAGCCTTCTCCTCCTAGGACCCCCCCTCTCCGCCAAGCTTTTTTGGGGGGGTGAGGCGAGCAAGAACTGGGGCTAGCTAGGCTTTGAGCGCAGCAGGATGACTTCAAAGGGCGGTGGGTGGGGTTGGCGCCTGGTCACAGGTGCCACTCAGGGTGGGCCAACCTGCCCAACCAGGTCAGGGCCTGCGCTGCACCCGCCCTCCCGCCCAGAACATCACAACAGAAGCCTGACAACGGCCCCACCCACCAGAGCTGCCCCGAGGGCACCAGCAGAAGACCTCAGCCAGCAACCCCGTAGCCCAGGCACCGCGGGTCAGGTCTTCCTTGCAGCCCCTCAATGCCCAGCCTGGAACACATCTGCCCCCCCCCCCACGTGCCCATGGAGCCCCAGAACTGGGGAGAAACCCTTGGGCTCCGGGGCCTCGGGGCTGTCCCGATCTGCCCAAACTTCCTCCTGTCACGGTCTCCACCTCCCTGGATCCTTAGGAAACAGACGTAGTGGAGCGAGTCTCCAGCCTGGCTCCACCCCTAGATTAAGGAATCGCTGGCTGTGAGAGGGGTAGCCTCGGCCTGGCGCCGAGGGGGGAGGGGCTTTAGAGCACAGGCTGTGTGAAGAGAGAATTGGCGCGCGCGCATGTGTGCGTGTGTGCGTGCGTGTGTGTGTGTGTGTGTGTGTGTGTGTGTGTGTGTGTTCCTTTGCAGCCTTGGTGCTCAGGGCCTCACTAGGTTCCGAAGTTAGAAGGCTGAGATGTGTCCCTTCGTTCGAAGTGGAAGCTAAAGCCTGAGCCCGCTCGCCTGTAAAAGGACAGTAATGTGACAGTGCCTTCTGTGTAAGGTTGTCGTGAGGCTTAAGTGAAATTGCACGTGGAAGTTCTCGGGACCTGGCATACCTTAAGGACCTCAGCATGTGGCAGGTGTCATGGCTGCCAAGGTGTGCGATTACTTGACTGCATCAGCAGGCCAGGATGCCTTGAGGGCCGCCTGACTGTCACGAACTGAGTGGGTCCCTGCGTCGCAGGAATCCACCTTCGCCTCTGGCCTCCTCCCACTGTACATCACCTGCCTGGCCTCCAGGGTACTCCAAAGGGACCATAGGCGTCAGAATGAGCCAACCTGGACCAGCAGGGACTCCAAGCCCCCAGGGAAAGTCGGGAATGGGATACTACTGAGCACTTGACTCATGGACTCCAGCGGTCAAGGCTCATCCAGGGAGAAAAGGTTCCTTGCTGATGGCCTCGCCTCCCGGGGAGGTGGGAATGGAGGGGGCTGGTAGCTGAGCCATTCTGTGTTTGGGTGAGGGATAGGAAACAAAGTGTCAAGAGGACCCCTCCATGCCTTTCTGAGCCCTGCAGGGCAAGGACAGCCAGGGTCCAGGTGAGCCACGCCAGGTAGGCAGGTGTCAGTCGCTGGATGCGCTCTAGTGTACCGGATGCGCTGTGTGGAGGTTCGTTCACGGAAGAGATGGACACAGGCAGGGTGCCAGCACGGGTTACCAGCATCTGGAGTGACCCCAACTCTCGATTAGAGAGGACCTCCTAGAGGCAGCTAGTGAACAAGAAAGGATGGCCAGATGCTAGTTAGGGAGGCACAGACGGGTGGGAGGCGGCGGAAGACACCACCACCCACACACCTCCGAAGAGAGGGGGCCAGGTGTGAAAAGTCGTTAGTGCCCCCAAGTATGAACGGAACCTGGTGTGAGAGATGGAGCTGAAATTCTGCTCCCTGGCTACCTTCAGCCTCCCTCAGCTGGTGGCATCAGGAGCCTGATCGGCTGCATTCCGAGGAGGCCTGGGTTGCCTTTCCACCGAGCTCCGAAGAGCCCCTGGGGGCGGGCAGGTCTCACCACTGTCAGAGAGCTGGCTGGAAAAACTGGTCTTCCTGCCCCCCCACCCCCACCCCCCAGCAGCCTAGAGTTGAGGAGGTTCCTGACATTCCACTGGGTTGGGAATAGGAGGAGGGTGGGGACAGAGAGAAGGCCCAGAGAAGCACAGGGATAGAGAAAAGACGGAAACAAGTAAGCCAAAAGCTTCAGGAACGGGATAGATGGGAGTCCAGGCCCCTCCCCTTCCCCCAGCCTAAGAGGGAAGATGGCTTTCTTGTCAGCAGGCCGGCTTGAAGCTAGACATCAAGAAGAACTTCCCCCAGTGAACAAATTCATCATTGCCACACAGCAGAGGTGTGTGGGAAGGGTGTTAAGAAGAGAGTGGCTGTCTGCATGCATGAGCCTGGGAGGTACAACCTTAGGTTGTGACTTGGGCCCTCTCTCCAGCCCTTGTCTTTTTCCAGGGTTAGGCATGGGACTAGGGTGAGACAAGGCACTACCTCCCAGCTTCCAGGACTACCTGTAGGGGGAGGGGGAGTGGTGAGAAGAGAAAAGGGAGGGGCTCTGGGGGCCAATCAACACCATTCAATCCCCAAACTGGCCTACTGACCTTCTCAGAACTCCGCCTCTGTTTCCTGGCCCCTCTCTCATTTCCTCCCCAGCACATGCCTGGCCCGTGGAATGGTGGGTTCTAGTCAACCAGCCACATCCCTCAGGCCGCAGTGGCCAGTGTCTCTTTTAGGGAACCAGACAGAAAAAGAACAGGTAAGCTCCCACCGAATGGATGGAGTTAGCATATTCTAAACACAGGTATGGGACCCCACTGCCTTAGACAGGGGATATCCAATCAAAGTGTGAGCCCCGCAGCTCCCCCAAGAACCTGCATGCTATCAGCATTCCCCATCAGATATCCACAGCCAAGCCCATGCTTCCCCTCCTTTTCCTCCTCCTCCTCCTCCTCTTCTTTCTTTTCCTCCTCCTCCTCTTTTCTGTTGCTGTTGTTGCTTTGGCTTTTGGCTTTTGGCTTTTGGCTTTTGGCTTTTGACGGGGTTTCTCTGTGTAGCCCTGGCTATCCTGGAACTCACTCTGTAGACCAGGCTGACCTCAAACTCAGAGATCCACCTGCCTCTACCTCCTGAAAGGCTTGTGCTGCCCAGCAATGCTTCTAAGCTATGTAGAAAGCTCTTCGGTGAGCTTCGGTGTCTGTATCTTAGACACTATTTCTCAAGGCCAGCCATCTAGACCCAGAAGCCTTTGCAAGCTCTGATGGAAAGCTCTGTCTGCACTACGAGAGGAAAGTCCTACAGCAAGTGTCTGGGAATGAACGCCCTTCTTCCCTGGAGATTTTCTTTGTTTCTTTTTTGGAGGCAGGGTTTTTCCGTGTAGCCCTCTCTGGCTGTCCTGGAACTTTCGCTATAGACCAGGCTGGCCTCGAACCCACAGAGACACGCCTGCCTCTGCCTCCCCAAGTGCTGGGATCACAGGTGTGCACTGATACCACTGACACCACCACCACCCAGAAAAAAAAAAATTTTAATTAAATTAAAATTTTAAAAAATTCCTTTAAATGTATGAGTTTTGCCTACATGTATGTATGTGTATCACGTGGATACCTGGTACTCACAAAACCAGAAAAGAGCAAGCTGGAGCCCCTGGAACTGGAGTAATAAATGGCTCTGTTCCACCCTGGGGACTGAAACCCAGGTGCTGGGAACCCTGGCCAGGTTTCCAGCAAATGCAGGTGTTCTTAACCACTGAGCCATCTCTCCAGCCCCTCTGAGTGTGTCTAATAGTGATTTTCCTCAGGCTGCCCTCTCACAGCCTGTGGGATAGGCCTCCCTTCTGCCTCAAAAGCACCACACAATGCAGCGCGCATTCAGCAGGGCTGTGCTTTCCAGGAAGTGGACGGTGTTCCAAGGGCAAAGACCAGGAGCAAGGCTACAGCAGCCTGAAGAAGGGGTGCCGGCACTGTCCCGGAGCTCTGGGCTCTTAGGATTGGGCTATGGGTTTTAGCTGAGTAGCCACAGCCCTATGCGCTGGGTAAACCCCAAAGGATGAATGCTGACCCCGATGACCCTTAGTCCCAAGAACCTTGGTATTCTGAGTTACTTGGTGAGCATGGAGACATGTATGTATGTATACAGTGACATCCACAACCTTAAAGCCTCACACTTGGCAGGTGGTGGAACCAGCCAGAGACAAGGGCCACTCGGGAGGGATGGGACAGCTGGGTTCTTTCCCAAGCTCTGCCTGCACTCCCTCTGGCGTTTGCAGAAGCCACTGTCCCCTAATACCTGAGAGAAATCTTTGCAGGAATCCAATAAATGCTTCAAAAGGTCCATTTCCTAGCTGCGAGGACTTGGTGTCCTTATCAAACAGGGACCTGGGAGGCAGGAAGTGCCCACCACTCCTAGCTCTCAGAAAACAAGCCAGTGCCAGTTATCCCCAAGTTTCCTGGGTCCTTTCCAGAACTCTTCTTCCCTTTCTGCCAGAATTGTCCTACAAGGGGAGGAATGAGCCCCTAATCCCAACACACACAATACAACACAACACAAACAACAGGGGCAGAGGAGCTGTCGCAGACCACAGCCAGCTGTCACCCGGAGATGAGGAACCAGATCAGGGGGTCTGCTCTGTTTCCCTCCCACGGGAGCTGGGTCAGACCAGGGGAAGAACTTTCTGACCTCCCTGTCCTAGGGCTGCAGAGATGACAGAGTGCTTCCTCTGGAGCTAGCAAGGGATCAGGTTCACACCCTGCTGGTCCTGCCATCCTGCCAGCTGGGGCGAGCATGCCCACAGCAGTGTGAGTACACCAGCGGACTCGGTGTCCTGAATGCCTGCTGATGAGAGGGGCCAAACTAGGCGAGAGTACAGCCATGTGACACAGTTTGGGAGAGCTGGTATTGTGTGCCCAGGCCCAGCGCAGGACTTAGATGAATGGGTCTGTGAGTGTTTTTCTTGAGATGTTAAGAAAGATCTTGGAGGAAGCATAACTTCACTCCTCGGGTAGAGACAGGGCTCCAGGAATACCGTGAGCCCTGCTGACTTCTCTTGAAGGCTTATGATGGGCAGGGAGCACTAATACAAGCTTTCAGTGACAGAAACCCAGTTCCCCACCCCACCCCCTTCCTCAGGCCTCTCAACAAGCCTATACCACTGAGTTGTAGGCTCAGCCTTTTCGATGTAATACTAACTTAAAAAAAAAAAGACTTTATTTTGATTTTATGTATGAGGGCTCACCTGCATCTATTTAAGTGTTCCGTGTGTAGGCAGTGCGCACAGAAGTCAGAAAAGGGTGTCAGATCCCCTAGAATTTGAGTTACAGATGGTTGAGAGCCACTTGACAGGTGCTGGGAACCTGTCTATCTGGAACCCAGGTCTATCTGGAGAAACAGCCGGTGTTCTCAAACACTGAGCCGTCTCTCCAGGCCCCTTTTAAAACTGTTGAGGCAGAGTCTGTCTCACTAACTTGCCCAGGCTGGCCTGGCACTCTCTCTGAAGCCCAAGCAGGCCTTGAACTCATGATCCTCCCACCGCAGCCTCCAAGTCACTGGGATTGCAGGCCTGAGCCACCAGGCCCAACTTAGAACTTCCTAAATGAATTCATCTCCATGGTCTCCTGGGGCCCCGGGGAACTGAACTCCAAGGCCAAGCACTGAGCTACACCCTATGTCCCAAAACATTTTGTTAAAATAAATATAATTCAGGGGTAGATGGGAGGAGCTGAGGCAGGTCAGGGGAGACTTTGCCTGACTCTTAAAGCAACAGGAAGGAAGCAATGACTTCTGGGACATTCTTCTTGCCTCATGGACAGGGAGTGTGTGTGTGTGTGTATGTGTGTGTGTGTGTGTGAGAGAGAGAGAGAGAGAGAGAGAGAGAGGGAAAGAGAAAGAGGGAGAGCCTCACCTTCAACCCCAGGACAGGAAGAGGGCAGGGACCCTGAATCTGGGACTATGAGCAGGAAACAGGGTCCTTCACCCAACCTGCCCCTATCTGCCCAGATATGCGCGGTTTGCTCTCAGGATTTGTTTTCTAAAGGAGAGTTCCTTGAACGGCCCTCCGCCCTCCGAGGGGGAAATTTAACTTATTGGGAAATAAGCACAGCAGGATCTTCCCAAGGCTACACAGACTCTTTTCCTTCTCCTTGGGACCCCATACAAGCCAGAGCAGGCATTGGGACAACCTTCACACACAGAAGACTCAATTCTCCATTCCTAAAAAGGCCCTCTCCCTCATCTGTAGATCGGAGCGAGGCCACCTGGCCTCACCATGTTAGTGAGTCAGGTCAGATCGCTAACAACGAAAGGATCAAATGAGACGTTTGTGAAAATACTTCTTAGGGGTGGCTGTTTCCCTTTTCCTAAATACAAGCAGCGGCCGTGGGATGGCAGCCCAGGAGAAGCAGCAAAAAAGGTTGAGAGAAGGTGAGGACCAGCTTGTGGGGGTGTTGGGGGGGCGCGTTGGACCAACCACAGCTGTCGAGCGACACCCAGAGGCCAGAACGGAAACTGCATGCGGTCCGCCAGGGGCGGGGCGGCCTCCGAGGGCAGGGCCGGGGCGGGGCGGGGCCTAGCTTTCACCTGCTCCTAGCTGAAAAGCCTAGGCCAGGGCCTTCCTGGCTGGACAGGGCGGCATGGCCCGAGGTGCCAAGATCGGGCTAGCCCCAGGCTGCAAGGACAGGGGGGAAGTTCGGAGAGCTATCCAAAGAAGAAAAGAACGCAGGGTGGAGAGGGCATTTGGTTGGGGCCCCATCCTCCAAGCTCCTTCACATAGGATACATTGTGTTTTCTTGCGTCCACTTTTCCATGAATATCTACCTAGCACGGAGTGTCCAGACTCACGCTTCCTCACCCTCACCTGAGGTCACTTGCCCAGGTCTAACCCTCTCTAAGGAGCACCCCCACTGCAGGCAGCCTCAGATGCCCCTCCCTCTGCCCAGGCTGGGGGAGGGAAACCACCCGCCTTAGTCACGCCAGATAATCACCTCTGGTCACTCACTGTCTGGCCTCTTCCTCCAAGTCACTCGGAGTATCTCTTAGACATTATCTCACCGTGCAGGCCTGCTGGGTGGGTGGGTGGGAGGGAGGGAGGAAGGGGGAAACAGAGAACAGAACCAGCTCTGAGTGGGGAGAGAAACTGAAGCCAGAAAGGGACCGACATGTCCACTTGTCCTGCTTCCTAATGTAAACTTAAAAAGATGACATTGGGTCACCGGCACAGGTGACGTGGAGGATGGGCAGCAGAAAGAACTTCCGGGAGGGCCCTGGGTGACCACAGGGCCTGTGGGGAACCACGAGTGCCCACTGAACAGCACCTATGTGCCAAGCACTGTGTCAATCTATCCTCGGGAAGGCAGACACCGTCCTCACCCTTGTTTCAGAGATGAGGAAACCGAGGACCACCATTGCCCAGAGCAAGAGAGGGGAGCTGCTGAGATTCAAACTTAGGGATTTGAACTCCAGGAGCTCCCTCCTGAGGAAGCAAAGGAGCAATGAATCTGAGGCAAGAGCATGCCTGGGTTGACCTTCTATATGACCCGAAGGGCTATCTGGGTGACCTTCAGGTGTCTGTTAAAACCACTGGAGAGGTTCTCCCTGAGCCTGACCCAGCCCCTCTCCCATCACCATGGAAGGGTCTTACTGTGAAGCCCCTCTCTACTCATCTTCTGTTGTTTCTTTGAGGCAGTTTCTCTTGTAGCTCAGGGTAGCCTTACACTTGCTACGTAGCCAAGGTTGTCCCAGAAGTCCTGATCTTCCTGCCTCTACCTCACACACCACTATGGGTGGCTTTTTCCAGCATCTTGTTGTTGTTGTTGTTTTGCTTTTGTTGTTGTTGTTTTTGTTTTGTTTTGTTTGAGATAGGGTTTCTCTGTGTAGAAACTTGTTCTGGAACTTGCTCTGTTGACCAGGGTGGCCTCGAACTCATGGAGATCCATCTGCCTCTGCCTCCCGAATGGTAGGAATAAAGATGTGCACCACCACGCCCGGCCTGCCACCCTGTCTTAAACCCACAACAATGCCAATCATCGCTGTCACTAGCTACCTCCAGAACTGCCCACCAGCCATGGACCTCGTGGGAAGTCTCTGCTGTCTGCCCTTGGTGGCACCTGCTGCAATCCCACCTTCTTCTTGGGAATCCCTGTCTCTGAGCAGAGCTTAGGGGCGCTGGAGCCCTGAGTGCTACGTCCTGAGAATCCTCCAGGCTCAGGCAGCTTCTCTTCTTTAACCGGCTGCATCCTTCCAGGGGGTGGAGGGTTCTGTGGAGAAACCTCTCACATCCTAACTCCTATGGAAGTTTCTAGGGCCACCTGGTTACTCTGCCTGCAAATGGGGGGATCTTGAGCCAATCAAACAGCAGGATGAATGGCAGGCAGAGTGTACGGGCCTGGACTCTCCCCACCCTGGTCTCCATTTCCAGACTCCTCTCTCGTCTAGGTTCACGGAAGGTGATGCTCAGGGTGTTTGTGGGAATGACCGCTCTGTCAGGGTGGGTCACTGGAGCAGCAGCTCCTGGAGAAGACTGAAGATGCCAGGGGCACAAATGTTTCTTGTGGGACAGTGGTTCTAACAGCAGCCCTGCTGTCCACGGCAGAAGCACCCCAGAAAAGACATGGCCACAGGGAACCAATAAACACACACCTGGGGTGTTGGTGCCTGCCTGTAACTCCAGCACTCAGGAGACCGAGGTAGGAAGATGGCCACCGTAGGTTCATCCGCGCCAGTTGAAGGTGGTCACTGTGAAAGGTCGCTTTAGGCATACCTTGTTAAGATATAGACAGATGGATAGATAGATAGACAGATGGACAGATAGATTTCTTTTTGAGACAGGGTCTCATGTCGCCTAGGCTAGCTTCAACTGAACTCTCCTCTTGCCTCCCTGTCTGTCCTCAGGGCTGGGGCTGCAGGCATATTCCACCACACCCAGTCGATGCGGTGTGAGGGCTGGAACCCAGGGCTTGGTGCAGGCTAGAAAGCACTCTGCGGAACTACATCACCTCCCCACCCTTCGTTCTCAGCATTGACGTGTGTATGCCAAACCATGATATCACAGACATCAGTACTTGTTTCCTTATTATATGTCACAAACATCCACAAAGCAGTTTCTATACACAGGCACCCTTCTGGCCACCTTCCAAATAACGCTATGAGGCAAGTGCTATTATCCCCACTTCACAGGTGAGGAAACAGAGGCACAGGGATTCAGGGATGGGCCCAAGTCACACCCCTAGTAAGTGGCAGAGTTTAGCCTTCAGTTTGGACTGACATCAGATCTGTTGGCACCAAAAAAGTCTCAGGTGCAAAAAAAAATGGTGATGGGTGTTCCTGCTGATGGTTTGTGGGAGGCACTGCCTTTAAGGGACATCCCTGGAACTTTCCATGGGTCTCTTTCACTGGATAATTGTTAGTGAGGATTCACTTAAACCCGGAAATGAACATCTCCCATGCCCCTAGGAGGTACCACTCTCTTGCCCTGGCCCGGTCTCTACTGATGTGAAAAGGCAAGGATGCGTTGGTAAAATCCCTTGTGTGGGTTCTAACGGGAACCCCTCCTCCATCTCCTCCGATGACTCTGCCCATTGCCTCCATTAGGCTCCTTGCTGTCCCACCGCTGTCTCTAGGAACTGCACACCAGCAGAAACCACAGACCATACGCCTTAAGCTCAGCTTGTGGAGTGAGAGACACTCGGAGCCTCTGTGCCCGGGGCACCTTGCTAGAACAAGAACCAAAGGGAAGACACATATGTGGGGACTCACCCCCACACTCTGGAGACTGAGGCAGGAGGATCACCTCAGGTATGAAACCTGCCTGGGTTAACTGTAGCCTGTAGCAAAGCCCTGTCTTGAAATGAAATGATAAGGGACCAGGGCTGTGGCTCAGAAGGTAAAGCTGCCAAGCCTGGCAATCTGAGTTTGATCTCTGGACACGTATGGTGGAAGGTGAGAACAGATTCCTGCGAATGTTCCTGCACATGCTATACCACTGCACAGACTACACACACACACACACACACACAAATATACACATGCACGCAAAATAAATACATGTAATGAAAATTAAGAGGAAAGAAGGGAAAGAGGGATGGCAGAGATCTCCTATTACTCTGCTCCACTCAAGGCCCAACCTGCTGCCTCCAACTCTCAGGCTTGGACTGCCCCTCCAGGGCTCTGTACCCCTTGCCTTCTGATTGGCCCCAGGGCCATTGCTGATGATCCCCCATGGGGTTGTGAAGGATTCAGAGCTGAGGAGGAGCAGGCTTAGGTCAGCTGCAATTCCAGGGGAGACCCCAGCCTCTGCTGCACAAGCAGGATTTGGGCTCTTCGGACAGATGTTTTCATCTCCCATCTGGGCTAGAGCTGGCTCCCTCCCCGTCCATCAGGCCCTTTGCATGCAGACCCAGCTACAGGTCCTATGGGACTCATCCTCCCCTAGCCTCACACCTTACCGTCTCTGCTCCTTCCAGGCTGCCCCTCACCAGCCCTCTCCCTCCTAGCCCTAGGCTGCCCCATGCTGCCAGTCCCCACACCTATGAGATCAAGCCGGGGCTTGCTCCCCCTTGAGACATCCAAAGCCCTCCCCGAGCTGTCAGCTCCCCCTGCACCTCTATGCCCACTTCTTCTCTGCCCTACTTGGCACCTGACCTTGTGGATCTCATCTCTAGCAGCTGCCTAGCTGTGTGACCTTAGGTAGGTTACTCTACCTTCCTGAACCTTTTCCCCAAAATGGAGTGGGAGGGTTCACAGTTACCTACTTGTATGTAAACTTAATGAGATTGCCTGGATAAAGGGCCTACTGCACATGCCTGGCACATGGTAACAGCTCAATGCAGAGCAGAAGGGGGGAAGAAGAGGGACTTCGGGATGGCAGGTTGGTGTTTAGGTTGGTTAGTAGGTCAGGAGGGGCAGGGGTCTCTGGCTAGGGACTATAGTGGAGAGGGTCCTGATCACCCGGAGAAGAATATGCTCCGGAATGGCTGGCCAGCTGTGGAGAGCAGTGGGACACAGCTTCAGACAAAGCCAGCCTGAGAGACAGTCCAGAGTGCTCCAGGTAACCGGGAAGCCCCCTGCCCCCGCACCTGGATGCAAACGGCCTCTTGCTAAAGCAACACACCCGTGGCCAAGGCCAAGCTTGACCAGCTGAGTTGGATCACTAGGACTCACGCTGTGGGGTGGAGAGTTGCTTGTTAAGCTGCTTTGTTGCGTTTTCACCTGGGGAAGTAATTTTTGAAGAAAAAAAAAGTTAGGCTCTTTTTGTATTGATGGGACTTGTCTGCTTTGCCTATAAACAGTGAACCCTGGAACAAACCCGCGCTGCTTCAGATTGACAGCCCTCTCAGAGAGCCGATCCCGTGTGAAGTGTGAGTTGTCCTCACTCCCCACTCAGGTACTGTTCAACTCTGCCAGCAGGCTCCGGCAGCCAGTCACCAGTGGGGGTCACGGTGACACTGGAGTTTTGGGGATGGCTGGAACCACATCTAAGGGTTCCCACACCTGTCTCCCTCTCGCCACAGGGAGACACGGCTGCCTGTGGCCAGCCTCCAGCAGCCCCTAGAGTCACTGGCTGTTCCTGCCGGACCCTGTCTCTGGGAGGAAGAGGACAGCTACCCGGTGGGACTTCCCGCCAGCTGCGTTGAGCCTACCGGAGCTTGGTACTGAGGTCTGAGTCTGGAATTTCAGCCTGATTCCCACTGTCCTCTCTCCCCTGGCCCCAGACCCTTGATCTCACACGGTTGCCCAGTGCATCTGGGTGACCAAATTATCTTGGAAATTTGGTAGAGAATAAGGTATGTTGGTGAGGTGGGAGTTGGGTGTGGAGCCCAGGCTGAGATGCAGACAGACATACAATCCGTATCCTGAGCCTCTGGTGTCCTTGGCTGCAGGTGGAAGGAGTGGTGATCCCTCTCACACCGGTGCCTCACCAAGGAACTCCAAACGATAACGGTGTCTACCTGTACAAACTAAGTAGCATTCCAAAACTGGTCCCCTCCTGCGACTGTCTGTCAGCTTCAAATACAGTTTCCAGCACCATGGCCCAGCCATCTGGCAACTGCCTCCCCACACTCTTGAGGGAGGGAAAACAATCTTTTGACCTTCCACCAGGGAGGGAGTAGGGCGGGAATCTGTTACCAAGGTTTTCTTCTAGATCTGCCCATGACTGGTCATCCCATCACCCCCTCCTCCTCGGTGCAGGGACCATGTGACCTGATCATACTCTGAGTCTGAGAGGAGGGAGAGCCCCGAGTCCTTCTCCATCCACCAGCCTGATGTTAAGAGGCTCCAGGCAGCCTTGAAAGCACACTGGGAGTGGGTGAGTCATGAAACCCAGTGACTCCTCTGTTTCTGTCCTCTGGATCTCTCTCTCCTGCAGCGGCTCTCCAGTACTGGACCGGGGTCAACCTAGGAGTTCTTTCCACTGAAATTCAGCCCCTCCTCCACCAAGCCCCATTATCCCTCACTGTTGAGGAGGCTGGGGTACTCCGTCTATGACTTCTAGGGTCTGGGGAGGCAGAGAGAAGGCTGTTGTTTCAATCTGGAGACCATTAGGAGGAGGGCAAAGACAGGCTTGGAGGGTCATCCTCAGCCCCGGGTCTGGCTTCTCTCTCCACTTCCCAATCTGCCACTATGTAAACAGCCGCAGCCATACACTCCCACTGCCATAAACAGCTCTTCAGGCTCTTCTTCTATACTACGGTGAACTGAAACCCCGAGACACAATAAATCTTCCCTCCACTAAATTGCCACTGTCAGTTATTTTGTTACAGTGACACAAAAATAACTAACACACAACCAAGACGGAGGTGAACTAGATCTGGGGGCCATAACTGGACCACCCCATCCTTCTGTGCTGAGGACCATGCCTCCTCTTCAAAAGCTGGATGACAGCCCACACTGGGTGGCTCAGGCCTGCATTCTAAGACTCAGGGTCATAAGTTCAAGGTCATCCTCACTTACATAGAGAACTGGAGGCCAGCCTGAGACACACAGTGATTTCCAAAAGTTCTCTTCTAACCTCCACAAGTCTGCTTTTAGGGGAACAGACTGGATTGTTCTTACGCCCTGGTGGCCTCCGGGCGGCTGCTCAGGTCCTGGCTCAAGACTGTCCTCTCCCTCTCTCTCCTTCCCTCTTGCTATTCTCTCTTCCTTTCATTTACTCTTTTCTTGGGGGAGAAGGGGCAGATGGGGAAGGGGGTACTTATTTGTTCAGGCCGCCCCTGAATTCACAGTCCTCCTGCCTCAAACCTCCTGGGTGCTGTAGGATTCCAGCAGAACCAGCTCCCTGCTTCGTTCTGTCTAGCTCAGAAGCACCTCTCTATTCTAGGGTGTGTGTGCCCAGCTTTCAGAAGCCCAGGGTACCTAATCTCTCTCACCAAACTGAGGGATTCCTAGGCCTGAGTCCCCGCCTCAACTCAAAGCAGGGTTCCCCAGAGCTAGCGCTCTGTATATCCACGAGGCAGCCACCCCCAAAGGGTGGCAGGAGGAACAGGAGCTGGCCAGTGCTGGAGCCAGTCCCTCCCCACAGCAGAGCTGTGCTTGGACAAGTCTGTCTGGAGTGAGCAAGCCAACCTCAGCCCAAATCCCTGATTTCTAAAGGCAAAAAAAAAAAAAAACCTCCCTCACTCCTCCAGCCTCCTCCCCAGCCAAGAACCTCAGACCGCAGGCCCCGCCACGCTGGCAGAGCCAGGGAAACAGGCCAAAAGCCACTGAGGAGGGGAGAGGGTCGAACCAGGTCTTAGAATACAGGCAGCCCTTAGAAGGTAGGTAAGGCCCAGGGACCAGATCATTGGGGGCTGCTGATGACCTGTGAGGACCCTGGACCACACGGCTCTCCACGCAGGTCCTAGATGGCAGCCCTGGGCCTGGGGCTGGTGTGGGGAAAGGAGGTGGAGGAAGCCACCTCAGCTTCCAGACAGCCCAGATGGACCACGGGGGTGACATGAGTCTACACCTCACCTGGGATGGGGGAGGAGGGGGGTGGACTGTGTCCCTCCCTTCCTGACAGTAAAAAGAGCAAGGGCCACCTCAGGAATGGGGAGCACACAGAACTTCATGCAATGGTCACAGGAGAGGAAGGAGAAAGGAGAAAGGAAAAAGGAAGCAGCTGGGTGCTAGAGGGGCTTAGAGAAGACAGCAAGGTGCTAGGTATGCTCATATAATCATGCAACTCACACCAAAGCACACCATGCACACTTCTTTTTTTAAAGATAAGGTCTCAAGTAGCCTTAGCTGGCCTCAAGCTTCCTCTGTCACCAAAGAGAACCCTGAACTTCTGCTCCTCCCGCCTCCGCTTTCCCAAACATGGATGTGTGCCCAGCTTGCCAGGTTTACATGGCGCTGGGGACTCAACTCGGAGCTTTGTCAATGCCGGGTGAGTGTTCTGCCAACTGAGCTGCGCCCTCACCCCATGCGCGCACACTCTCAGTCCTCTCAGCCTCGGAGGCGGAATCGAGTCCTACCCACAGGAAGGACGACTCAGGATTCAGCCCTTGACGCCACTGTCCTCACTCACCCCCATCTGCTCACACAGCCACACTCTCCTTGCACGCCTATCTAGTCATGCACACACGCCGAACATGAAGATGGTTCCACAGAGCCCACACCCCCTCACAACACACCACACTCACACTCACACACACACACACACACACAAATACAAAAATACTCACGTGTCTGTGGATGGTGGGCCAAGCCCTGTTTTCTCAGAACTGGCCGGAACAAGCGACTTCCCGGTCTATCCTGCTTTTGGTCTCAAGCATCCCTGTACATGTCCTCCCCCCATCCCCAAGCAGATCTTCTCTAGGAGGTCCCTGTCGTGGCTTCTCATCTCTTCAGCTCCCATCAACCCAACAGATACCCATCATACCACTCAAGACCTGCAAAAACGACCCGGGGCTGAAAGCCAGTGAGCGAGGCCTAGCCAGGGACATGTGTCTTATGTGGGAGTCTTGACTTCTGGGGGCCCTGAGTCCCCACACCAGCCAGCCTGCCCTCCTTATGTGGGGGGGGGCATGGAGAGTGGTGCTCGAGCCTGATTCCACCTCAGTGTCCTCGTCTGTAACAGGGACACAGCCAACCGTGCTACACTCGTGTTGGACACACTGAGGTTCTCCTGTGACCAAGGGGAACACCCTCAGCTGGGGGCCATGGGTGCCTAACCCCCACCCTCCCCTCAGTATCCTGGAGAAGCCAGCACCTAGGCAACTCACGGGACCCATCTGGAACTAGTCCCCCGGTCTAGACGGAGGAGCAGGAACAGAGCTGGAAACAAGGTGGGGAGCCAGGGGTGGAGAGAGCAGAAAGCCAGAAGAGTGAAGGGAGGACATTGCCGGTGGAAGGCCTGCTGAGCTCAGGGGAGTTCTAATTACAGCAGGCAGGGGGGGAGGGCAGCAGGGCTGGTAGCCTGTTTGAAGTCTGTGGTGAGGGAAGCATCAAAGGGTCAGGAGGCAGGCCAGAGACCTGGGGAGATGAAGGAGGGACCACACTGTCTGCCTGCTGGCCAGGCCAGCACTCTTCTTACTCAGGTGCTCACATAGCCAGAGTCCCGAGCCACCTGGTCACGAACAGGGCCTCAGGTTTCCAGAGCAAGAGCAAGCCATGGCCCGAGAAAGGCTCCTCTCACGGTCCCTGTAGCCTCCATCTCCCCATCTCCCAGAAAGTGTGTTCTCAGCATCTCTCAGACCCATATTTGGGGTCCTCGGGTGGGAGGATCCCAAGCCACTCAGCTTTGGCATCCCGGAACCCATCCTGATGACTCTGTATCCCTCAAACCCCAAACTATTAAGCTTTAGAGTTTTCCAACAAAGAGAGAATATCCACCATGCTGGGTGGCAAAGGGACCGCCCAAGACGGCTCCAGGCAGTCTCCTGCCTCACTGCATGAATGCAACAGAGTCCTACATCCCTCCAGGTCAGGACTTCTCACCCCCAAATCATGTCCCTGCCCAACATGCCAGTCTGGGAGGCCCACCACTGGGCCCATTTCACAGGTCTTGTCCTCTAGCGGTGGTCTCTGGGACATCTCTCTAATATGTTCTTTTGGCTCCCCAGCGGGAGCCGAGAAAGGATGGTGACTTCAGGAACGGACAGGTGGCATGAAGCGGAGCCGTCAGGTGACAGGGATGGGAATCCTCCTGACTCTCCACTCGTCGACAACTGGGCATATCTTTTAGATGTCACCTTCTCCCCTTTATCTTTTCTCCCCCTCCTCTCCTGTCTCCCCTTCCCTCTCTTTCTCCTCATCTTTCTCTTCCTATCCTTCCTCCTCTTCTTCCTCCTCATCCTCCCCATCCTCTTTTTCTGAGGTCAATTGTAGTCTAACCAGGTCAGCTCACATGCACTATGTGTGGAGAATGATGTTCAACTTCTGACCTAGCTCCCAGTCACTGGGATTACAGACATGGACCGCCAGCCTCCATCTGTGCAATGCTCTGTGCGAGAGAGGCAATGGAGGGTCTCCCGCGTGGCGGCGAGCAACCAGCTGTGTGCCCCAAGCCGGCATTTCTGAGCTTCCTCTGTTTCCTCCTCTGTGAGGGAGGTATGCACTCACTACCTTCTGCCTCAAAAACATTGTGAGACTTGAACTCGGTCACATGTCGAAGGCAGCTGGCTTGCAGCAAGGTTCTCCAAACCTTATATAGGCTCTCCAGGTGCTTATATGGACAGAGGACCATCAGACTGCCAGGGAAGTCATTTCTGGAAGGGAGCAGAGGAGACCCTTCCCTGTGCAGAGAGAGGGCGAGAACTCCAGCAGAAGTATTGACACAGCACAGCACAAGCCTTCCAAAACTAGGCACCACACCCCAGCTCCAGGCCCCTCCTGCCTTGACTCAGTTTCCATTTGCCTCCCCCTTGTACCCGCCTTCTGCTGTCAGGCCACTTTGCCGCTGTCCGCATCTGTCCAGCTGGGCAGGTCCTGGGCCAGCCTCTTCTCTGAACCAGCATGTTCACGGGGACAACTCCTTTTCCCTGTGCTGGAACTGCCCCCCCCACCCTGTGTTGCCTGCACTTTCAACCACTGAGGTCATGTACTGCCCTCCCAGAAAAGGAAGGTGGGGCAGGACCAGGAGAGAGTCAGAGCAGAACCCCGAGCAAGCCATCCCTACCTGTACAACTTGGAATTTCAGTGTCTAGATACCTCACACCCCATCTCACAAGGGAGGCCCTAAAGTCACCCCTTGGAATGTGACCTTGGTTGGGATGAAACCACCATCATCTTATAGATTTTTCCATACCACAGTCTCTCTCTCTCTCTCTCTCTCTCTCTCTCTCTCTCTCTCAGGCTAGATAATTGGGTGGGAAAAAAGAAAAGAAAAGAAAACAAGGTCACATATGAGGTACAGGGCAGGGGCACATGCCTGAAATCCCAGGACCTTCGAGGTGGAAACAAAAGGTTCAGGAGTTCAAGGTCATCCTCAGCTACATAGGCCTTTGGGAGTTAGGGACCACCCTGGGCTACTTGAGACGCTGGCTCGAAAAATCAAAACAAAACCAAACAAACAAAACCAACCAAGGAAGCCGGGTGGTGGTGGTGGCGGCAGCTCACACCTTTGATCCCGGTCCTCAGAGGCAGGCGGATCTCTGGGTTCAAGGCCAGCCCGGTCTACAGGACAGACAAAGCTACACAGAGAAACCCTGCTTCGAAAAACAAAAAACAAACAAACAAAACAAAACAAAAAAACCCCAACCAACTAGGATTGTGAAAAATACATACCCAATGTGCCATGTCACCTGTCTTCTAAAGGCCCTGCCCAAACCTGCCCGGAGGCCCAGGTATGTAACTGTTCTCTTGTCCACCTGTGTTTTGCCTTTTTCTGTCCATCTATATCCCCTCCTCCCATCCTCTCATCACCCCCACCCCCATGACTTAAGGACCCACCCAGACTTCAAACACCCCGCTCTCCTCCCACTTCATCCACTGACCTCCTTCCCCACATGCTTACCCCAAAAGAGCTCCTCTCCACCCTGCCTGCTTCCATGTGGCCTCCTGCCCACTCACCTGCCTCTCTGGATCTCCTCTTCCATCCCAGACACTGGGCAGGATCCCTAACCTCCCCACCTCATTGGGATATCCTGCCTCTTTATTGGTAGCCTATCGCCTGAGAAAAGATGGCCGTGGTCTCCACAGCTCCATGGACGACCAGACAGAAGGCAACAGATTGCACCTGGGCCAGGGGCCAAAGCTTACACTAGCACTTAATAGAAGTGAAAAATATGCAGGGCTTTTTTTTAAGCTTAAAAAGTTTCCATTTATTTTTAATGTGTATATTTTGTCCACATGTGTGTCTATATATCATGTCAGAACCTAAAGTTATACATAGCTGTGAGCCATCATGTGGGTGCCGAGAATCAAACCCGGGTCCTCTGGAAGTGCTCCTAACCACTGAGCCATCTCTCCAGGTCCTGGGGAGGGGGAAGGAGGAGGGTTAAGAAGCAAGAAGCTCCCAGCCCACGAAGCAGGAGGGAAGGTTTCCATGGATACTTCTAATGTATGGGCTGGACAATGAGAACTGTCCATGGAATGGGCCTCAGTCATTTAAGGATGAGGTGTGACTCAGCGAGGGGCCAGCATCTCTTCCAGCTTCCCGTGGCTTGTCCCCATTCCAGTTTCCCAAGAACACAGGAGTGGAGGGAACAGGTCCTCAGGAGGCCAAGGCCAGGTGACATCGACTGTGAAGCATCTGACGTGAGGTCGTGGGTCACAGGGTAGGTGCTGTTGCTCAGTCTCTCAAGTCCCTGACTGCAGAGCCTTGCTTTAAAACTCCTCTGAAATGGAGGCTCTCAGTGCAGAAATCTCACATTACACATGTTAGGGCTCGGAGGACCATGTCTAGTTTTGCACAGCACAAAGGCGGCCTGAGACCTAAGGTGTGAAAGTCGTGGTGGCTGTTACCCCAACCATCACAGGAGAAGCCACAGGGAGCTCATCAGAAGCGGGAGAAACAGCTCAATGCCACACCCTCATGCCAGCCCTAACAAACAGCCAGTGTCATCCCAATACCACCCCAACGCACTCCCCACTGCCACCCCAAGCACCCCCTGGAGCTGCATCTCTCAGGGGAGCTCCCCCTCTCTCAGCCAATCCTGCCCTCCCCAACAAAGACAAGGGAAGGAGGAAGAGCAGAGTTTGAGCTGCCAGTGCCAGCAGGGAAGGGGCACAGATGAGGTCAGGGAGGTCTGAAAACAGGAATGTCAACTGAAGTGGTTGGGGAAGCAGCTGAATGTACCAGGCCCCGGCTGGGTTCCATCCCCAGGACCACGGAACCGGGGTGTGGACATGCACACTTGGAATCCCGGCACTTGGAAGCTGAAGGCAAGAAGATCAGAAGTTCAAAATCATTCTTGGCGACACGACAAGTTTGAGGGAGGCCAGTGTGGACTGCATGAGGCCCTCCCTGTCTCAAGAGAAGGCGCACGCACATGGGATGGGCAGCGGGTACCAACTGAGGCACAAAGGCTGAAAAAGCAGGGGAGAAAGTAAAGTGAGGCCTATGGAAGGTGGAGCGCTGGGACACATCCCACAGCTGCCTGCAAAACACACACACTCACACACTCACACTCACACACAGTCTTATTCACACACACACTCACACCCTGGTGCAGAGGCTGTGGCAAGGGCACCACCCCTGGGCTTGAGGTGTGGGTGCCAGCTGGGTGGGCTGGCATGAGATGGGGAGAGGGCGGCTCGCAGAGCTAATCCCCCCAGCGTCTCGCAGACGCCCACAGAGACCAGGGTGAGCTCTTTGTCTGCTAGGGGAGACGCAGAGGGCGGCGGGCAGGCTGCCGGCTCCTCTTTCTCTCCCAGCCTCCGCCCCGGGGCAGGTAGAAGCCTGCCTAGTGGAGGATGGGCTGGAGGGAGTGGGGGTGAAAGGATTAGAGCAGAGACAGATGCTCCCGGCTAGTAGGGTTCCCCAGCACAGACCCACAGGCCTACGGCAGTTGGGGGGGGTGTCCCCGGAAGGGCAATGGGGCATGAACCACAGTCGAGATCGGGCCTTGTGTGCAGTGGGAATGCGTGGGTGGCTCCTGGGACACGGCAGTCACATATCCCGTCATACTCAGACTCAGAGTCAACACACACACACACACACACACACACACACACACCGTCTAAACCAACAGCCGACATCCCCGTGTGTTTACAGTCTCACACAGAGGCAAACTTGCATCTGGCCTCTGCCACCACACACCACACTGGGGTCACCACCAGCCTCGCTACCCACACTGAGCAAATGCCACAGTCACCTGGGGGTCGCCTCACGCGCAGCAACTCGGTCCTCCACAGCAACAGGGCTGCAACCCACAGGGCGCCAGGATGCCCAGGGGCACAGAGAGGGTGCTCGGGAAATACCAGCCCCTTCCGCAGAGCCAGCATAGGATGAACCCTCTCTCTGTTGTCTGTATCTACCTGCCCCCGGCCCACTCAGCCCTCTGCAAATATGAACGCCAAACATATCAGTGAGTCTCTTAAGAAAGAATGAAAAGGGGCTGGGGTGCAGCTTTGTCAGGAGGGTGCTTGTTTAATATGGACTAAGCCTTGGGGCTGACCCCCAGCACTGCATAAACTGGGTACCGTAGCATGTGCCTATGATCCTAGCATGCAGGAAGTGTAGACAGGAGGCCATCCTGGGCTACATGAGACTCTCAAAATTAATAAATAGGGCCTCTAAAGGTGGCTTGGTTAAGGGCACGTTCTGCTCTTACAGAAGATCTAAGTTTGATTCCTAGCACCCATGTTAGGCAGCTCACGAACCCCTCTAAGTCCAGTGCCATAGGATCTGCTGCCCTCTTCTGGTCTCTTCAGGCAGTGCACTCATGTGCATGCACACACAGATGGGCCCATGCAAACACAGGACACTTTAAAATAAAACAAAATCTTTAATATATATATATATGTAAGTAAATAAAGGAATAAAGAGGCTGCCTTGCTGTGTCCCAACCTCTGTCGTCTGTCTACCTCTCCTGATGAAGGATGGGCCCTGATGCTCTGGCCTAAATACAGCGAGTAAGCCCTCCATGGGGAAGAACTAAGCCAGACCATTCCTGAGCTGGAAGAACAGGCAGGCAGCAGGTGCCACTGGTGCCGT
Source organism: Meriones unguiculatus (assembly GCF_030254825.1). Classification (NCBI taxonomy): domain Eukaryota; kingdom Metazoa; phylum Chordata; class Mammalia; order Rodentia; family Muridae; genus Meriones; species Meriones unguiculatus. Next base: position 25,763,426 of record NC_083355.1, on the reverse strand, counting down.
CAATCTCTTCAGCAGCCCCCAACCTTGCGGGTCAGATCCCGACCATTAAAGCCAAGCTCAGTTGCCCCAGTTGACACCAGCACTTGCCACCACCTCCTAGTAGTGTCAGGGAGAGGCCAGTTCACGCTGGACCCTTCCCGCCCTGCCCTGAAGCCTGCCCGCCCTGCAGCCCAGGGGCCCAGCTGTGGCAAGCCGAGTCCCACTGTGGCCGGCGTCTCCGAGGATGAAAGATTCCCTGGCTCCTCCAGAAACCAGGGCTAAATATACCCCTCGCCTGCTTTCTAGAGCCTAACTGGAACCAGCTGGGCAAGACTCACCCTTCCTCCTGCAGGACAGGCCATGGGCCATCCCTGGACAGACAGGCATGCCACGCCATGCCACGCCTAATCGCCCCAGACCCAAGAAACAGAGTCTGGAAATAGACCGGGAAGAGACCAGACTCTGGAGACCTTTCTTCCTCTAGCATCATCAAAGACAGGGATGAGAGAGTCAATCATGTAAGACCAAGCCCAGCCCATGGGCTTGACAGCCTTGGTTTTCCTACCTTTAAAATGGGAATAAAATAATCCTGACCTCAGAATGTTGTCCACAGTGAATTAACACAGGGAAAGGGCTGGGACAGCTTCCGGCACACAGTAAGTGCTCAGTGAAGCCTGGTCGTAGGGACTGGGAAGATGGCTCAGGAAGGGCAATGCTGGCTGCAGGAACAGGAGGACAGAGTTTGGAACTCCAGAAGGCTGGGCATGGCAGCATGCTCTTGGGTTCCGGGGGGTGGGCGGGCTGAGGCGGGAGGATCTTGGGGAGACGGTGTGAACAATCAGGGGGTTCAAAAAGTAAGCTGAGGCCAGGGAGATGGCTCAGTGGGTAAACGAGTTACCCTTGCAAGCGTGGGCCCCACGAGCCAACTGTGAAGGAAGCAAACTGACTCCAAAAGCTGCCCCGTGGCCTACACACACACTGTGACAGGGAGGTAGCTAAACTCAGACACTGATATCACACACACGAACACACACACACACACCCACCCTAAAACAAAACAACACAGTAATAATGACGTTAAAAGTACTTTTTTAAAGGGCCGCACGGCCCAGGCATGGTGGGGTTCACCTTCGATTCTGGTCCTCAGGACACAGAGGCAGGTGGATCTCTTCGAGCGCTGGGGCTAGAGAGGAAGATGTTGAGCCCTGGCCTCTGCATGGGCACACATGAGTGTGCATGCCAGCACAGGCATGCACACGCACATATAAAACAGCAAACGTTACCCTCGGTGCCCTCCCAAGGGCCCACCGTTCTGAAGATAATGGGTACCCAACCTTAGACTCAAAGACTGAGGCTCAGGGCTAACTGTTTCAGACCAGCAGGGCAGGGTAGAGGGGTGGGCCACCTTGGCGAAGATCAGTGAGGGGTCCGTGGGCCGGGACACGCCCCCTCCCCCAGCCCTGCTCCGGCCACGTCTTGAGCTCCTCCGACCAGGACCCCGCCCACCTGTGGTCGGCACTGTGGCTGGAGCTCCCACGCCTCGGCTTACTTTAGCGGCTCCAGGCCCGCGGCCCCAGGACAGCCCACTCTCCAGCCTCTTCCAGAGGCCTGAAATGGGAAGGAAGAGAGGCCTAAAAATAGCCCTAATTACAGAGGGACCCTGGATGGGGGGTGGCGGCCACTCTCTGGCTTCTCCTGGGCGCTGCCACAGCCTGCTCAGGATACAGCTGAGGCCCAGGGAAGGACTCCACCCTTGCCCTCTGCCCCCCCAGTCCGCAGGGGCCTCCCAGTGGGACCCAGAGCCAGGAGGTGGGGGTGGGGCGAGCAGGGCTTCGGCAGCCGGGCCTCCTCTGCTTCCCATACATACCTGAAAGTCACCGAATACTCCCCCAACACACACACACACACATACACACACACACAGGGTGTTGCAAAGGGACACTGCCCTCACCTGGCTTGATGCCCTCCTCCTCCAAGGAGCCTGCCTAGATGCCTTTCCCCAGCTCAGCCATCACAGCAGCAGGGAGTACCAGAACATATGTGCGAGCATTAGCAGACCGAGGGCAGGAGAAGCACCGGCTGATGCTCAGGTTTCTGGATCCCACAGTAGAAGGGGTGGTGGCAGAGGCTGCGTATGAGAGAGATCTGATCTGAGGACCCCCGACACTCAGAAATACCCAGTGTTTTGGAACCCTCAAAGCTTAGATTTAAGTCCCTTCCGCAACACAGGTTCATTTCTCTGTCCTGGACTCACTTGGTAGACCAGGCTGGCCTCGAACTTACAGAGTTCCACCTGCCTCTGCCTTTCTGAGTGCTGGGATCACAGGCTTGTGCCACCACGCCCTGCTCTTCTTGACTTCGAGACAGGAGTGTCCCAGCGGAGCCACCCTGGGCCTGGGAGCTCCTGTCTTCCAGGTGCCTGGAGCTTCAAAGAAGCACAGGGCATGGTGGGAGTGCTGTGTGAGAGAGGCTAAGAATGGTGGGTTCACTCCGGGTCCCGCGCTAGAGGTGTGCCACGAGAGAACACATGATGCGCTTTCGCCATCTGCTGGCCACAAGTGGCAACGACAGCCACCTAGTTGAAGGGCGAGTGAGGTGTCTGAAAAGTGGACGCCCAGGAACGCAGGAAAAGGACTGAAAAGGGGGGATATGAAAAAACAAGAGAGGCCTGAAGCCCCAGTGAGAGGCAGGTTCTGTAGAAGACCCTGACCCCTGTCATGTTTCAGTGGCCCGGGCAGGATGGAGGAGCAATAGACTGTGGATATTTTCCTGTGGCACCTCAAGGACTCCCAGGCACCCGTAGGGTGGAGATCCAGGTAAAGCAAAGTATTACTCCATGATGGGCCACCGGTCCTAGGATGGGCTCAGCGTATCTTCAGCTGCCGGACCCTAGCCTCTCCGGGGCCCGTCATCTGCCAGTCCTCCAAAGGATGCACGAAATCAACGGTCACCCACACAAGAGCCCACGACACACCGACCAGTCCTGGGGGGACCCAGAGCATGCACCTGGGTGGTGCAAGCTGCTGGGTGCACTGCCACGGGGCGGGGGGGGGTGAGGGGGGCGATTCACTCTTCTCTCCTTCTTCACGTGGGGTGGGGGTGGAAGGTGAACCTGTTTACCACTTCTGCTCCGGGCAGTGGAGATGAGCTCAGACTGGCCCTGTGCCTTCCACGGGCAGGGCCAGGCCTGAGTCACGGGGGTCAGATGACTGCTGAGGCTAAATGGGTCCTGTCCTGCATTCCCAGGAGCCACTGCACACCCCACCCTTCCAGAGCAGTCGGGCACCTCTGGGAGGGCGGGTGGAGAGGGCACGAGGGTCAGGCGACCTCCTCTGGGCTGAGGGCGCCAGAGGAGGTGCCCTGCTTCCTCTGTGTCCAGCCGGGCTTGCTTTGCAGAACTGTTCTCAGCCCCCCAGGGGCAGCCCGGCTCAAGCCAGTGCCCTCCTAGTATGCCACAAACTCCCGCAGTTACAAGCCCCAAACATACTTCTGACCTGAATGGGATCTGGTGGTCATGTGACTTCTCTCTGGGCCTTAGTCTGCTGAGATGGAGCTCCAAGTCCTCCAGGGGGCCACATCCCACCTGATCTCTGCCCTCCACTCCAGTTCCTGCTCCCGGGGCCACAGTAGACAAAACCCTGAGAGAAGCCCTTAGCTCTGTCCCCGGGCTGGTACAGGGGCCTCAAGGAATCTCTGCTCCTCAGAGGAACAAGTCCTGGCCTGAGTAACAAGCTCATCTTCTCAGTGTGTCTTCCCTTCCAAAGTCTGTCCTGGCATCATGGAGCATTTGGTTTCCATAAATAAAATAAAATAGAATGGAATAAAACAAAACAAAAAACGATTCTGGGGCTGGAGAGATGGCTCAGTGGTTAAGAGCACTGGCTGTTATCCCAGAGGGCCCACGTGACAACACACAACTATCCATGACTACAGCTCCAGAAGGCATGACACCCTCTTCTGGTCTCAGTGGGCATTGCACACTTGTAATACACAAAAATACATACATGAACAGATACACGTGTGATATACAAACACACATGTACAGATACACATGCAGGTAATACATCTATACACATAAAATAAAAATAAAAGTTTTTTTTTAAGTCTTTGTTTTCAAATAGTTGTTTTTTGTTTTTTTTGTTTTGTTTTGTTTTGAAGTTTTGAAGGAAGGTTTCATGTAGCCCAGGCTGGCTTCAAATCAAATTTACCGTGTAGTGAAGGATGACCTTGATCCTCCCATCTCCACTTCCTGATAGCTGGGATTACAGATACACACTTCCTTTTTCCTGTGCTACTAGGAATCAAACCCAGGGCTTGGTATACGCTAAGCAAACAATCTATCAACTGAACTCCCAAGCAAATGTTGGCTTTCTGTTGTTTGCTTTGTTTTGTTGAGTACTGTTACACATAGCACATAGTACTGTTACACATAGCCTCAAATTCAACAAGCTTTGTGTCTCAGGTTTCTGAGTCCTGGGATTAACACTCAGCTCTGAAAATAAATTCTCCCCCAACCCTAGCCCCACCACCACCAACAACAGTTTCTCCGTGTAGCCTTGGTATGTCCTGGAATCTCTCTTTGTAGACCAGGCCGGCCTCAAACTCACAGAGATCTGCCTGCCTCTGCTTCCCAAGTTGCTGGCATTAAAGGCTTGCACCACCACAACTGGCTTGAAAATAAATTCTTAAAGTGGACATGGTGGCACATGCCTGTAATCTGGAAGCAGAGGCAGGTGGATCTCTGTGAGTTCACGGCCAGCCTGCTCTACATAGAAAGTTCCAGGACAGCCAGGGCTACCTATGGAGACCCTGTCTCAAAAATAAATAAACAAACAAGTTCTTATTGGAGCTAAAAGCTTCTAATTCTTTGCTACTCTGTAAAAGCTACAGATTCTGTGGGACCCTCTTCCCTAAGACTGAGAATCACCCCACTGTTGGTCCTGAACAAGTACCCAGTAAGTGTTCATGGCTTTCCGTCTGTCCCGTTTGGAAGGATTTGGGCCCCGCAGGGCTTTTGGCCCCAAGAATGGCCTTCCCAATGGGCCCCTCAGAAACACCCTTCACCGTGCAAACCCAGGGTTTGCACAGATCCAAACACACAGACAGCTTCAGTCCAGGTCTTGCCACTAGGCTCACAGGGTGGCCTCACCTAGGCCAATCCTCCACCCCTGGGCATGGCTGTCCTTTTCTGTATGGAGGGACCTTGAAAGTCCAGGATACTACAATATGGTAGTAGCAAAACTGTGTATATTACAAAATTGAATAGCTGAGGGAAACTTAGGGGAGACTAGGCCCAGGGTACCCACCCCTGCCCTCTGCCCCACAGCCCTGAGCTGGCACCAACTGCTTCCCACCACACTCTTGGCAATGCCCACTTCCTCTTGGCCTCCCCCAAGCTTTGCTGCTCCTCCACACTCCACCCCCGTCAGCCTCTTGGTTCAAGCCCTGACAGTGCCCCGGCACCCCCATCCGCTCCTCTGATCTTCTACCCTGGCAGCCCCTCTGCCCAGCTTGGCACTGTATCCTTTACCCTGCTGCCTGCCAAACCCAGGCGAAACCCACTCTCATGCCCAGGCACCGGGGCTTGACTCTCCAATCTTCAAGTCTCAACACTGTCCTTACCCACCAGCCCTTGGGCACTGGAGACTCACCGACTCCTGTAGAATTCAGCACGGTCATCCCCCTGCCTCAGGGCTAACGACCCCGCAACTCCCCAGCTCCACTGGCTAGTGAGGTCACTGACACTGCCTTAAGTCCTGAGACATCAGCCCCTCCCACCCCTGCTCAGTGCTTGGGGTTTGAACCCATGACCTCAAGCATGCCAGGCAAGCACTGTATCACAGCCACATTTGAAGCTCTCCTCCAGGGTTCTCAAGATTCCCAACGCAGCCCTCTTTTCCAGAATCTGCTCATCGCACAAGGCACACCAAAGTGTGCTAATGAGAATCACAGCCCAGGTCAGAACACTACAGCGTGGGCTGGTCAAACGACTCTGCCTGTCGCCAGCTGCAATGACCCGAGGTCAGTCTCTGGGGCTTACAGGATGGAGGGATAGAACAAACCCCCACAGTTGTTCCCTGACCACACATGCTGTAGCCTGTCATCCCAGCACTCCGGGAGGCAGAGGCAGGCGGATCTCTGTGAGTTCGAGGTCAGCCTGGTCTACAAAGCAAGTCTGGGACAGCCAAGGCAACACAGACAAATCCTGTCTGGAATTAAAAACAAAACAAACAAACAAACAAAACAAAAAAAATATTTTCCTGGCATCCGAGTGCATCCATTTATAAACGGACATGTTCATTAATGTTATTAAACACATGGAATCACATTACAAGCATCCTACTGTGCCTGGCCCCTTTCTTTTAGTTTTATCTAACTGCTGTATGTACCTCTAATTGATCCATTTCACTGGTTTGTGGTATCCCACAGTCTTCCTCCTCAGTCCACTCATCTACAGTTCTCTGGGTGTCCTCTGCCCCCCACCCATGTGTTCATCACAGAGGTCAAAGGCCACCCTTATTGGTCAGCTCTTGCCTTCCACCCTGATTGAGGCTGGGCATGCCCCAATCTGCCCTTGAACTTCTTTAGTACTTCTCCTGTCTCTGACTCCCATCTCCCCTTAGGAGTGTGGGACTCACAGGCTCATGCTAACCCCATCTGGCTTTTCTGTGGGTTCTCAGGGTTTGCGCTCAGGTCCTCACACTGAGCCATCTCCCCAGCATTGTGTGTGTGTGCAGGGGGAGGTGTTTCTTGGTGTTCCCCACGCACTAGCCTCCACACCTTGCTCTTTGAGGCCCACGAACCTCCTTCTGGATGGTCACAGGCTGCCAAACTGTCCAGAGTAGCACTCAGGCATCCGATTTCCTTGAGCCAAGCTGCCTTTCATCGTCCCCGTGTTTCCCATTTCCTGTCTGCCAGACCTCACACCCAGGACACCCTCTGTTTTCACGGAGCTCAGCCCTCTCTTCTCTAGCTCAGGACTGGCCTCAACCAGCCCCACTCCGGGTCATCCCTGGGCTATTGCAATGATCCTCTCTCTACCTCACCTCGTAGGCACACACATTCTCTGGATAAAGTTCTACCACACCCGTGGAAGAGCCCTGGCCCAGTTTGGCTGGACGTCCCAGATCCTTGTTTGTGAGTTTGTTTTTTTTTGTTTTTTTTTTTTTTTAAGAGAGGCTCAGCTGGGCATGGTAGAACATGCTTAAAGTCCTAGCGCTAGAGAGACAGAAACAGAAAGATTCTGAGTTCAAGGCCAGCCTGGGGTCTGTAGAGATGACTCAGCAATTATGAGCACTGGCTGCACTTCCAAAGGACTATGGTTGGATTCTCAGCACCAACAAGGTGGCCCACAACCTTCTGCAGTTTCAGTCCCAGGACACCTGATACTTGTTCTGGCCTCCGTGTGCATACAGGTGCTGCACAGAGACCTAGGGGAAACACCCGTACACGGAAAACAAAATACAATTTTTCTAAAAGGTAAGACAGATTTAGACTTTGTAGTCTCTAAGGACTGAGCAGAGATGGGATGTGAAATGACCCTTGGCTGTCGGCATCTTCGGGGGTCAGAACTGTAGGAACAGGGATCAGACCCACCAGGAGTGGCAGGGCCTAGGTCCCAGCGCCAGACCTGGTAGGCCCAGGGAACGCCAGCCATCTTGACTTTGACTTCAACAGCCCTCTCTGCCTCATCCTAAGTGCTCAAACATCGGGCCAGAAATGGATTTCTCTCCTAACCCCAAGGTGTCCCCAGCTGCCCCATAGAAGGGTTTGGCAGATCCAGGAAGGGGATGAGGAGGACATGGGAGTCCTTCACATCGAGCTGTGGTGGCTCAGGAGTCTGGGTAGTGGTCCAGGAAAGCAGGACAATGTATGTCCTGCAAGGATAGCCCCAGTGCTCCCTGAGTCAGCCAGGCAGACTCCCACTCCAAGATACTGTTTCCACACTGGAGTCTTTTTTTTCAGGGGAGAGCGGCAGGCTGATCTGCAGACAGTGGGAACCAGAGGCTCCGTTCAGTAGACCAGGGACAATGCATTATCAACATTTTCAATTAGCAGTGCACTCTCCTCCAGCACTGACAGCAGGCTCCAGGAAGAGAGGGCTGGTTTTAAACAGAGCTTCCCTCCCCTGGCTAACGGGGTCAAACCAGAGGGATTCACTGCTTGCAGGCCCTGGAGAGGTGAGCAGGTTCTTTGGTTCTCCCCGAGGCGAGGGGCAGTTCTAGAACCCAGAACTCCTGATACCCAACTTCCCCGGTCTCCCTGGGCCCACCCTTTAAGATCTAGGATGCTAAATGTTCTCTAAGGAAGAGACTCCACACAGCAAGATCCAGCCTGATAGCAGGCACCCAGTCGCCATCCTTAAGAGGCAACTGGATGGTGAAACACCGGGGACTGCCCCATGGCTTTCTTTAATCCGGGCTTTCCCAGGGAATGTGGATAGAGGCTGTTGTTTAATTATATTATTAACGGCAATAATTGCTGCCATTTATTATATGCCGACAGGGAGCTAAACAAAGGCTGCCCAGAGTTTTCTTATCTTCTTAGCCCCAACAATCAATCAATCTCCTCTCTCTTTCTCCCCCCGCCCCCCACCTGAGCCTGTTGTCTTTGATAGGGTGGGGAAGGGGCTGGTGATGGGGTGGTGGAGAAGAGGGGTGCTCTCCTGATCATTCTCAAAACTCTGATCTGGGGGCTCAGCAGTGAAGAACACTGATTGTCCTTCCGGAGGACCCTGGTTCCATTTCCAGAATCCGTATTGTGGCTCGCAACCTAACTCCAGGCCCAAGGAATGCGACGCCCTCTTCTGGCCTCCACAGGCAGAGAACACTTGCAGGACAGAGGCAAACATGGAGACAAAACGCCATACACATAAAACAAAAGGTTAAAAGAACAGACAAAACAAAACAACTCTGATCTGCTAGCAGTAGACTTGGCAACACTTTCAGGCCCTTTCTAGACTCTAGACCCTTCCAGAAATGGGGGTGGCAGGAATAGAGGCCAACAGCCTAACAAGGCTAGAGATGCCAAGAACACAGAGATTTGGGTTAAAGCCTTCCAAAAGTGGGTAAGTATCTGCCCACCCGAACTCTGGGCGCAAGGACCGGATCACGTCCCAGTGTGGCCAGACGGGGCATTCTGCCCAGCGCTCTTGCTCTTCTGTGGACGCCCTGCTGTGTCAAAGCGAATGTTCAGTAAGTCCACGGCCAACGAAGGGGAGCAGTAAGGTAACTGTGAGCAAGAGCGACATGTCCAAGCAGAGAGTTTGTATTTGTCGGCCCAGGTCTGGGTTCGGGGGGTAACCTGGGCCACTTCCCTTCCAAATGGAAGGAACCCATTGTCCCTCTATGCAAAGAACTGCTCATCAGAGCCCATCAACGCAGCTACCGACAAGCTGCGGTGAGTCGGTCGGAAGTTTCCACGTGGGGGCGCTGGAAGGGCGTGAGAAGGCCGGAAGCAGGGTCCAGCGGCCTCCTCCAAGCGTTCTCTAACCGCGGGCCTTCTTCGCAAGTGTCCCCACGAGGCAGCCGAGACCTCTCACCCGAGCCCCTCCCTGCCCCGCTACTCATTCCTCCCCTGTTCCGGTTCCTCCGTCTAGGAAGTAAAGGAACAAAACAAGCCACATGAGGATCCTGGTTCGAATCCAGACTCCGCCACCCATGGCGCCTGGCCTCCCGGAGCCTGTCTGTGCCACCGGGCCCACGGTCCCCCTCCTCTGGCCGAGTGGGCGCTCGGAAGCGTCGGCTTCCTGCCCGCAGCTCGCCCGCGGGATCTAGGGTTTCCCTTTTCTCCCTCGGCTTTTTCTTTTTCTTTCTTTTTTTTTTTTTTCATCCCTCCGCGCTTGCATCTTTTCCTTCCCGGCTCCGCAATCCTGGCCAAACCGCAGCCTTTAGCAATCCTTCGCGCCCACCCGGCGCCCAGCGGACCTCACCGCTGCCGCGACCCGCCCCGCGGCCAGAGCGCCGCCCGGCACCGGGTCGCCCACGCGCGGTCGTTCCGGAGCTGAACCTGCGCTAGTGGGTCGGCGAGGGCCGCTGCCGGCCTCGGCCGATAGGGGGCGCTGCCCAACTCACCCGGCCGGGAGGGCACTACCCAGCTCGGCCGCTGGAGGGCGCTGCTCTCCCAGGCGTGCTCGACCTCCGTGGGTGATGCCGGGGCCCCGCCCACTCCTGGGTCCATCCCAGACCGGAACCTTCCAGGGCCCCGCCCACCCCGCGTTTTCCTGGGAACCTCGCCCTACCTGGCCCGCTCGGGGCTCTGCTGTGACTTTGTCTCTTCGGCGCTCTAACCCAGCCACCACCCTCACCCCCGGGCCTCAACGCAGCAAGCGAAGGGACTCACCGGCCAGGACCTCGCCCGGGTGGCCGAGGGCACCGGGCGGGACTGCGAAGCGGGTCTCCGGGCCTTCCAGCCTGTGCCTGACCGCAAACCGAGGGCGACGCTGCAAATAGCCGCGGTTTGCAGCTGGTGCCCTGCCTCCCTCTGGGCCTTCCGGACCTTTGGGGTTTCTCTCTCTTCTTCCCTCCACCTTTTCATCTGCCCCGTGCCTCCCGCCGCGTCCACACAGTGCGCCCACCACATCCTGCCCCACATGCACTGTGGTTCCTTTGCAGGCGACGTGGGGAGCCTCAAGACCAGTGCCGAGGTCCAGGTTTCCCCTGTGCCTGTGAACAACTTAACCGGTCATTCTTGAACTGCTTGCCCTACCCTGGCAAGTTTGCAGACGGGTAAACCGAGGCTTACGGACTAAAGTCAATCTGCACTGAAGTCAAAGCCTGCACTGTGGAAGGCCACCTCCCGCTGGGATCAATGCTGGGGTTCCCCAGGCCAGCCTGCAAGCTCCCAGTGGTACTGGGGTCCAGCATACTTAAGAACAAGCCTGAGCTGCCTGTTTCCACATCTGCAAAACGAAGTGGGCAAAAGTGATACCTATGAGGAAGAATTTGTTAAGGACGTTGATGGAAAGCCCAAAACGAGGGTGGGGCCTTGGGAGAGTTGAGTAAAAGACAGGTTGAGTTCCTCCCTGTGGCGGGCCGAACCAGGAAATCTGCATTTTAGCATGTGCTGGCATTCTGAGACAGTTCTCATTGCAACCCACCAGAGGTTTCCGGTGTTGGGGTCAGGCACAGTGTCCTCTTCATCTTCCCAACCAGTCCCAATATTAGTAACAAGTTAGCCAGGCGTGGTGTCATGTGCCTTTAATCCCAGCGCTAGGGAGACAGAGGCAGGTGGCTTTTTGTGAGTTTGAGCCAGCCTGGTCTACAGAGCTAGCTCCAGGACAGCCAGAGCTACACAGAGAAACTGTTACCTCAAAAAAAAAAAAAGTAACATTAACAATAGTTGATGGACATTAAATATTTACCACTCCACATTGTGCTGAATGTTCCACATCGGTTAACCTCATTTCATCCTCAGCCCTTGCAGAGGGTCGTTCTTGGCCTCCTGTTACCCGGGAAGATCCTAAGGTGTAGAGGGTTAAGTAACAGCCAGAGGTCGCATAGTCTTCAATAATGAAGCTACAACTGGATCTCTGGATCTCACCGACCACAGGGCCCTCGTTCTAGGCTGTCAGGTGGATGAGTGGTAGGGCAGAGGGAGAAGCTGAACAGACAGGAAATGAGCGTAGCCAGCAGCTTGGAGTGACACAGGGCCTACAAGCAGAGAGGGCAAGTGTGTTTCAGTGTTAGAAGGAAAATCACTGATGGTCAGTGGCTGACATTTGGGCTCTGAAGCCATTTTCTGGCAAACCCCAGTTTCCTCTCACAAGAGGCCTCGCTTCTTTAAGGGCTGGCACCTCGTGGGGCATTCAGTGTGTTCTAAGCACAGACGGGGACCAAGTTTGGGCAGAGTACAGAGGAAGAAGAGATGGGGTGGGAGTGGCTGATGAGCAGTGACCCACTGCTGAACCTCGGAAAGCACAGGAAGAAAGCACCATATAGCCCCTCTTCCAGCAGGAGAGAGAGTCCCGGGGTTGTCCCTGGCAAGCTGTAATCTCCAGGCCGCACATACTGTGCCATTGTGCACCTGTCCCAGGAGGGAACTCAGCCAAAGGTAAGGCTGGTGTTGCATCAGCGTTAAGCCTTGGGATCAAATGGCGGAGGGGGAAGGTCTAGGCTCTTGATGTCACTGGCTCCATCAGCCTGGGAGAGAGGCTGTTACATGAAGCTGCCCAGGGGTGGGATAAACCGCACAGGAAGGAAGCAGAGACGCTAGAGGACCTGGAGAACAAGGGGAGGTTTCCCACCCACACTGGAGCGGCCCTGGGTGCGGACCTGAGCCTGCGGGAGGAGGAGGCTGAGTCAGGCTGAGAGGAGCTCCCTGGACAACCTGGACAGAGGGGCGCTCCCTCACCATGCTGTCCCTCCTTGCCCTGTGTCTCCTGATCGGGCCGGCGTGCACTGCAGTGGGAGACACAGAGGAAGCAGAGTCTTGGGTGACCATGACCTCGAAGGTACCTTTCTGAAATGGTGACATACAGTGGAGGGCTGGGAGACCCCTTCTGAGGCTGCCAGGAGGGCAGAGGGCACGGCCCTAAGCACTTTGACGGCAAGGTAGGCTCGTTAACTCCCTTGGGTGGGGAGGCTCGAGGTCATGGGTCCTGATGTGTCCAACCACCAGAGGGACGCGCGGCTTGTGCAAGTGAGGGCAACAGTGCGTGCTGTGTGTATGGGAAGACTTAGTGTGAACCACTGTGTTCCCAAGACTGTCCCGACTACCTTAGAGACGAAAACCCACTTCAGCCTCACGGACAAAAACACCATCGTCATCCCCATTTCACGGCTGAGAAAACCGAGGCACGGAGAGGTCAAGTAGCTAGTCCAAGATGTGCTGCTTCAAAAGCATAGCTTTTTCCCGCCTTAGCTATGTTCTGACTCTATGCATCTGTGCATAAGAGAGTTTCCAGAATTTCTTCTTGAGGGACCAGCTGGAGCAGGGTCACTATTTTGTCACGCGTAATGAAACACTTTAGTCTCCTGACGAGCACTGGTGTTTGACTAAGTTGGCATCTACCCCACCCCATCCTGCCCCTCCACCCCCCTGCATACCGCCACTGGAAAGAAATGTCAAAGCTGGAGCCCCAACCCTACTCTGAGCTCCAATACCTCTGACCTAGGCCAAGACTCTGACCTTGAAGCCCCCAAGCTCTCATCAGGGAACCACAAGAAGAGACTGGCATTCAGAAAAGCTTGCACAGGAGGGTAACTGGAGCCTGTCTCCTCACGGTCCCAGGATGGAAAGAACACTCAGCTGATTTTGGTGTATTTCACTGGGTCATGTGAAGTCCCTGGAAGCTCTTGGAATTGAGGGGTTAGGGATGGGGCTCAGTTGGCAAAGGGCTTGAGTAGCCTACGTGAAGCCCCGGGTTCAATCCCCAACGTCACATGAAACTGGGAGGTGATGCATGCCTTAGTCCTGGCCCCCCGGCACTCAGGAGGTAGAGGCAGGGAGATCAGAAGTTCAGGGTCATTCTTGGTTGCACAGGGAGTTCAAGGCTGGCGTAGGGAGGAGGGCAGAACTAAAAATGGGACCCCAGGAAAAGCCGTGCCCAGACAGCCCCTTGGAGGGTGGGAGGCTCCCCTCTGGTTTGACTGGGGAAATGTGGACAGAGGGACAAGCCAGCAGGCTTGGGAGACCCTGGACTCAAGTCTCAGCTTGTCTGCCGACTCCTGTCATTCTCGGCCTCAGTTTCCTTAAACCTGCACGATGGAGGGAGAAAGAAAACAGCCCCTAGCTCATTCTGGAGCTATGACACATTTTTTTGTTTGGAGTCAGTGACAGACACGCAATGAGTGAAAAGTCCTGTTGGGCCGTGGGGATCTCTGGACACGGCCACATGGACGTGCCATCAGCGTCACATGGCTGGCGTCGGCAGCGCTGGTTGGTTTCTACCTGTAGTCGTGCGCTCACCCTTTGGGAGTGACTCTTGAATCTTGCCCCCTCCTCTCCCAAGACACGAGGTTTGCAATAAGAGAGAAGAGGCTAGGCTAGAAGAGCGGCAGTACCGACATGCTCTGCAAGTTGCTAAGTATCACTACAGACGGGATGGGACATGCTGGCAGCTCCCAGTTCCCAGGCTGCCCCGCCTGCAGTCATCACCCCTGGGCTTCCTGGGTAAACTAGAATGGTCCTCCTACTGCTTCCTCTCCCCCTAGCAGAAACCTGGTGGATAGAAGCGGCTGCTTCATTTAATCCGTAAAAGACCGCTCTTTCCAGTTTGCACTTGAAGGATGCCCTTTATTAAGGCGAAGTGGTTTTCATGAGCTTTTTCAAAGATAGGCCTAAATCTCTAAGGAGACTTTTCTCTGGTTTCTGGCTAGGCTGGGCGACTCCAGCTGGCGACAGCTGCCCCAGTCACTGACGTCCTAGAGAGACAGATTAGAAGACCAAATTAGGCCAAGGCTTAGAAAACAGTCTACCCCAATCACAAAAATAGGGTGGGACCAGCCCCAAACAGCACGTGGGTCTTCCGAGACTCCCAGCTGGATCCCTAGGCTCCCCAGATCTAGCGAGAGTCCCTGATCTGATCCAGCTCCCAGCCTCACTGGAGGTTGTTGGCCTATCTTCAAGCCTTGTTGGAAAAGGTGGTTCCCACCTGTCTCCGTTCAGAGATGGTCACAGAAAAAAAAAAGGTGATCCCTCAGAGACTTAAGATCAGAAAGGGAGAAGGCTTCGGCCAAGGTCACAGAGGGAGTGGGGGAAAGAGATTTTGGGTCTACAGCATTTGGGGAAGAATATTGCCAGTTGGGCTGGACGATTAAAATGGCTTTTCCCTGGGTAATAGCTCCACCCAGCCCCCCAGGATGCTGGGCTCTGGGGAGGGTAAGTCTGGGACAACAGGGGAGGGGAGAGAGTAGCTATTAGCTCTGTTGCTCTGTCCTATTAAGCGGCAGCCCAACTCTGGTCTTTGTTGGCAAGGTGACTCAAGATGAAAAAGAACATTTCTCAAGACTTTCGAATCCTGTTTCAGCTTGTGTGTTACCCTGGTGAAAGGTATTAGCTACCTCAGTTTCCACATAGGTAAAAATGGGCAGAGGATCACACTCTTTTTGAGACAGTGTCACTGTATATCCCTAGTTGGCCTGAAACTGTATGTATACTAGTCTAACATCTATTTCATAGCAATCCTCCTGCCTCCCAATGTGTTTGTGTGGTAGTGTTGGTGGCAGTGTTTTGGCTATGTGGTTCAGGTTGACTTTGTACTCACAATGCTCCTGCCTCAGCCACTCAAGTGCTAGGGCTGCATTCTCATGCCAACATAGCCAGTTCCATAGTCTAATGGAGGTTAATACTGAAATTTTGACTGGAGTATTTGAGAGCCTTCCCTTTGAGCTACATGGCTTGGGTTTAAGTTCTGACTCCATTTCTCACTTAGTTATGTTATTTTTGGACATATTTCATCTCTGTGTACCTGTATGTCTTCATCTGCTAAGTGGCGACAGTAATAGTAATTCTCACCCAAACCTCATGAAAATAGTAATTAGGTACTATTTTCATGAGGTTTGGGTGACAATTAGTGAGTTACTAAATTAAAGTGCTTAGGGCAGTGCCAGGAACCCAGTTTGTGAGATCCTGTATCATTAATACAGTGTGCTGTTTGGGGTGCCAGGCTGTTGTTGAGATGGCTCTGCACCCCACATCTCCTCCTCTGTGGCACACCCTAATGCTAACTCTCTGCTTCCCCAGGGAACCCCTGTCCCCAGCATCAGGCTCCAGCTTCCGGAGGTGAAGAGAAGCAGGACTCGCCAGTTCTATGGTCTGATGGGGAAGCGGGTGGAGGGTGAGTGACAAAGGCAGTGGGTGTGATTCTGAGTGGGTCCTGCCATACTGAGTAGAGGATGCCCATGGGAGGGTGAGGTACACCCCCCACCAGTCATCACCCAAGCAGGATGCTCCAGGGAGAGCCAATGGCAACAGGTATCTAGGGTCTGTCCGGCATATGAGGGGGGCTGAGGCTTTGCACACTGGTTCCACACCTGGGTGATGGGGAGAATGTTGTGGGGCTGGACAGCAGCCGTGAGATAAGGGCATGGCAGGCTCTCCAGCCAGTTCTGCGCAGATGAGCACAGTTATTGAGGGTACTGAAACAAGGAAGCTGTCCAGCGAAGAGAGAAGTCGGGCTGGACAGAGCTCAGGTTCTCTCGGCATGCTCACAGTCATGCTCACAGGCATGCTCACAGGCATGCTCAGGTGTCGGCACTTGCACTGTCCATTTGGGGCACACTGGCTGCAGCCATCAAAGTTGGAAATGCATGTGCTTTGGACCAATAGTTTCACAATCAGGGAGTCTCAAATTTTCATGAGAATGCCATGTGAGCCTTGAGGTGTTTGCACACAGGGTGCATTGTCAAGCTGATCGTTTTCAGCAAGATTTTGCAAAACATAATACCACCAATGGGGGAAAGGTCAAAATAGAGAACATAAATGGGGGCTGGAGAGATGGCTCAGTGATTAAGAGCACTGTCTGCTCTTCCAGACGTCCTGAGTTCAAGTCCGGGCAACCACATCGTAGCTCATCACAATCTATAATATGAACTGATACCCTCTTCTGGCATGCAGGTGTAAATGCAGATAAACACTCAGACATTAAATAACTAAATAAATAGAACATAAATGGGACATGGTGGCACATGCCTATAATCCCTACACTCGGGAGGTAGACACAAAATGATTAGAAGTTCAAGGTCATTCTCGGCTACATAGTGAGTTTGAGGCCAGCACAGGCTATATGAGATCCTGTCTTAAAAAAACAAAACAACAACCTAGGGATCAGGGAGATGGCTCAGCACAAACACGAGAGGCTGAATTTAGCACCCAACAGCCACATGAAAAGCTAGGCAGTTCACCTGTAATTCCAGCCCTGGGGAGGTGAAGATGGGACAACATTTGGGACTTGCAGCCAACCAGTGAAACTAAGTCGGTGAGCTTCAGTGAGAAGCCTACCTCAAAAACCAAGTGGACAGTGATCCAAGAAGACAATCAGTGTTCACCTCTGGCCTCTATTTACACACACACACACATTTTGGAGGGGGGAATAACAACTTGAGACTATGTAGAATGAGACATTGAAAACGATGAGGAATTGAGCTAGCCGTGGATCTCAGTGGTAAAAGGGGTATGCTAGGCCTTTAATCCCCGGCTCCGGCAAAACAAACAAAATGCTTAAGTGGGCTGGGGATGACACCTGCCCTTTATCCTGGCACTCCAGAGGCAGAACTGTCACAAGCTCCCTACTAGACTACATGGTGAAACCTTGTCTCTTTTTTTTTTTTTTTTTGCCCGTGAGCACAGCAGAACCTCACCACAGTCAGCTCTCTAGGGCAATGACACCCCCATATGCCCAGCAGGTGACTGAGGTTCTGATAGTAAGTGCTTTTCCCAAGGGTGCCTTCCCCAACTGGTGCATGAGCTCCTCTGGGCATGCCCCCACTGTCACGAAAGGACAGTGGGATGGCTAGAGTTCCCATGAAGAACCCTCACACCTCTCCGCAAGCCCCCAGGGAAGCAGGACAGTCTTCATCCCCCTTTCCTTCTCCCAGGAATACATCCGATCCAGCCAAGGGAGAGAATGGGTGAGTGCTGCCCTGCCTTACCCTCAGCGTCCTCCTTGGGGTGGGGCGCACTGTGCTGGCTATTAGCCACCCTGGAATAAGCAGTGAAGCTCCAGCTGGGTGCATGCCTGGTTGGCACTGCTGTACCGTTAGAGGGATGCTGTGACTTGACCAGAAGATAGGCTTTCTGGCTATTTCCCCAGAGGGTGGGATATCCATGCAGGAATGCCTGCAGGGGTAGGAGACGGGGCCAGGGCTGCCAAGTTAAGAAAATGAATCAACCAGAAAGATTAGAGAGCTCAGAGATGCAACCCTTTGCCTCCAGAGGATGTAAGAACTGCAAATCCAGGTAGGCTTTATTCTGCTTAAGCCCTTCATCAGAGAGGGAATCCAAAAAGAAAGTTTGGGTGTGGTAGCTCACATCTGTAATCCCAGCACTTGGAAGGCTGAGGCAGAGGGATTACAGTGGCCAGCCTGGACTACAAAGCAAGAACCTGTCTCAAATGAAACAAAATAAGACAGAAAATAGCAACCTGTTCCCACAACTCCTGAATGCTGTGTGAATCAGGCCTGGCCCCTTCATGCCCTTTGGGGCTGTTACTGATTTCACAGCCCCATCCCTAGCAGCTAATGGACGACTGCAGACAGCTTGTCTCCATGAACTAGGAATGATGCTCTTCTTGGCACACTGCATTGTCCTGCTGTGTCACATGGCTCTTGTTCCCAGCCTGGAAACTCCCTGCAGGAAGACCCAAGGCCTTGGCCACTTTGCATCCTTAATACTCAGCCTGGTTTCTATACATGGACCAGCAAGATTAAGGAATCAATGAGTAAGGCCATAGATGAACGAAGGGATCCAGGGCATTTCTTCACGCCCCATAATGAGAATGGCTGCATTTGTAGGGCCCTACCGTCCCTGTCCTTCCCCCACGTGCAAGGCAGCCTTCCTTTACGGCTCTTTTAACTCTTCTTTCTCCCTCTCATCAGGATATCAGCTGGGACGAATAGTGCAGGACCTCCTTGGCACGAGTGGTCTGTCCATAGAAGGTAGGCAAGGGCATCATGGGGAAACAGCCAGGCGCTGTACTGCCATCAGATAGAATAGCTGTCTGGCAGAAGGGACTGTGGGAGGTGAGAGCTGAGGTACAAGAAGAAAAGGCCTCTGATGATTATTTGTGTATGTTTGTGTGTGCTACAGCAGGTGTGTGGAGGTCAGAGGTCAAGTTGCAAGAGTTGGTTTTCTTCTTTCATCCTGTGCCAGAGACCCAACTCCGGGTGGGCAGACTTGACAAGCTGAGCTGTCTTGCTAGCCCTGATGATCTTGAAAGCTGTATCTCCCCTAGCCCATTCCCTCTTAGTTTCAGTGGAGCCACAAAATATGATGTTCTGCAGACTCCTTATCTTTGTCTATCTGTACAGTCCTGGTTGTTGATCCCTAGGTCAGGAATGTTGTCTTAAAGAGGCTGCCTTTAACAGCTGTCATGAAGTGAGCAGCCCCATGAGAGAGGATACCCTAAGCAGCAAACACCACCCCCTGCCTCAAACACTCAAGCAGGAGCTGTATTGTCAAATGGTCCCTAAAGAAGCCAGGCAAGAAAATAAATGATTCAGGCTAGGGGAGGAGCACAGAGCCTGTGAGTCAGAGCAAGGGCAGTGGATGAAACAGTGATCGGCAGATGCGGGCCACAGGGAGCTCCAGGCTGCTTCCCTCTTGTGCTGACATCTGGCCCCTTCCTATCTTTCCTGAAAGAGAGAACAGTGGCTATTGGGAAGACAGGCCATGAATCCTGTTTTCCCCGAGACTTTTCTCAAGGCACTTGAGTGTTTCAGAGGAACGCTGGAACTCACCCCAATATTGAGATGAATGCCTTACATGCACGGTGAGGTGGCTGGTTACAGACATCGTTTTCCAGGGATGGAGCAAGTAATTTGCCCTAGGTCACACAGTGAGCTAGAAACAAAACCAGTTTCCTGGTCAGTGGCAGCTCCACGTGCCCAGGGAGAGCTTTTGGGCTTCAGGATACCATTCCCCTTTCTGTGGAGGATGGCCGAGGGCTGGCTGGGGAGGTGGCAGACGAGCCTGTAATTTAACTGCTTTAGGAACCTGCGGACAGGAGGCACACCACCAGGCTGCAGGGCCCGGAGCAGTAGCCAGAGAAGGCCTCCAGACTCAAAGAGGAACACCAGACTTCTCTCATCACCAGCAACTCGTAGGGCTGTCCCTAGGCCCAGAAGAGGACGGCCAGGGTTCAAAGTGAGCCCCAAGGATGCCACGCCCATCTCTTTCCTGAACATCACAGCCGAAGAGCCTCAAGACCAACAGGCTTGTGTCTTCTGTCCTCCGCTGGGGCATTCATTTCCTGCCACGCCCGCACTGACCTCTGCATTTCTTCCAGGACTCTCAGCATCAGGTATCTATGGCATACACAGCACCAATGCCTCACAAGCTGGAGTGAGCCAGCTCTCCCTTGCGCCCAGGCATTACAGGGTTAGCTTCTCCCCACGCCCAACATACCGTAGCAGGAAGCAGTAGCTTCCTCAGCCACGCGGGGTGGAGGGTGGGATGCCAGAAAAGCAGAGAGCAAGATTACAGGGCTCAAGTCCATCCTCAGCTGGGAAAAGAGCTTGGGGCCTGGCTAAGAATGGCAATACAAACATGGCAAATGTCCTGGTGGGGAAAGTGCAGCATGTATTTGGGGGTGGGGTCAGCGGCCTTTTTCCCTTTAGGTTCCCGGTAATCCTACCAACAGGGGTCACCCTTTGGGCCAATGACATGGCTCAGTGAGTTAAGGTAATTGTTGCCAAGACTGACAACTTGCGGTCAATCCCTAGGACCCACAACGTGGAAGAAAAAGTAAAATTCTCCAAGTTGTCATTTGACATGTGTCATGGCATGTGTATACAAAAAAATAAAATTTTAAAACAAACGTTTCTCAAAGAGGTCACCTCTCTAACCCAGTCCTCCTGAGAGTATAATCTGGTCCCAGGTGACTCATCCATCTTCTTGTATAAGGTGGCCCTTCAACTGCTTTGTTTTAAGAAGAGTTAGTGGTCCTCATTCATACACCAGGGAAGAACTCCAGAGAAAACAGCTCCAGCTGGCCCCATCTAGGAAATCCTTGTGCCTGTGACAAAGGACCCTGGTGTTTAGAGACATCAGAATCTAGGTACAGTGCTATTTATCTGTAGTGTCAGCCCTCAGGAGGCTGAGGCTTGAGCTCAGGAATTCAGCCTGGATAACATGCTGAAACTATCTCAAGACCAAAAAAAAAAAAAATCCTGTTCTAGTGGGATGGCTCAGAGCTTGCTGCTCCAGACCCAAGGCAATCCCTCAGACCCACCCGATGAAAGGGAGAACGGACCCCCAAAACTTATCCTCTGAATCCAATGCATGGTGCGGTGTTCACACGTGCCTGCGCGCACACAGGCGCGGGTAGGCGTCTGGATGACAGCAGAGGCTGCTGAAGAGAGGAGACCCAGTCGGTCAGCCTTTACTTTGTTCCTCCCTCCTTTCTTCTTGAGAGGGTAACCCAGGATGGCTCTGAACCTGCAAGCCTCCTGCAAGCTGAGCCTCCTGAGTGCTACGATTCTGTACGCCACCCCCAGGCAGCCTGCAATGAAGCCTACAGTGAATCTGCTCTGTGGTGACTCTTCTTGCTTACCGAGATCCAAGCGAATCTCGAGCCTTTCTCCTCCCGTGAGGATGAACATGGAGTGGGGGACAGAACGGGCTCCCTCCTTGGAGTCTGTCCTTACAGCAGACTCTCCCAGCTGATACACTTCATCTGCCCACCTCCCAATCCACAGAGCATCAAGGTGCCTTTCACCCCCAGGTCCATCCAGGTTGTGGTCCTGGGGTGGTTCCCTGCAGTCAGCCCAGTCAAGACTCAGCAAGGGAAGCGACTTTTATTCTTTTGCTTCAAGCTTGGGAGGTTTAGGAAAAAATAAAATTCACCGACTGGGCCAAATGCGCCTGATGGGAGCTCAGATGCCGCTGGGGATTTGAAAGCCTTGCCAGCTGTTAGGAGAGGCAAGAGGTATGCATTCCGGAAGCCCCCTCTGGGTACCTGTCGAACCCACCACGTTCCCCCAAGCTCCCATCTCTGCACACATACTAGCTCCTTTCCACTGATTTCTAGTGCATGGCCTGGCCAGTTTCTCTAACAGTAGCTACTCAGGAATCATCAGCTGCCTCCTCAGCGCTCACTTGTCGCCACTCTGCTAAGTGGTTAAGAGAACACTGGTGCTCTAAATGCTTAGCTGGTCTTTCAGGAAGGCGGGGTTCCTCAGTCACTGCCTAACTCCAGCAATGGCAGTGTTGAGGTCTTTGGAGAGTATTCTGAAAGACTCGGAATGTCGTTTTCAAGGAGTGTGTCTCCAGGGAGCTACACCGTACAGCTTACTGAAATAGTGGCCATCCTGAGTAGACAAAAGTTCTGCAACTCGTAGTGTCTCAAGTAAGTATGCTAACAGATACCTGAAATCCCAGCATTCAAAGGTGGAGGCAGGTGTTGTTCCAGAGCCCGGGGTCTGCTTCTTCCCCTCAGGGCATCCAGTCACTGATGTGTCCAGATGCAGCTCGACTTGAAGGAATGAAGCTTAGCCAGGTGGGTGGGTTAGCAGGATCTTGATTCTGCACTGAATGCAGGGTCGTGGGGGTGGGGTTAACCGGACAGACAGGCGCTCGACACAGGTCTGACACAGCCTTCTTCCACGCTCTTACAGTGATACAGCTATCTTTATTTGGGGGAGGGTGGTAGAAATAAGGGTTCTAATAACCTTAGAAGGTAGGGGTTTTTGGGTGAAGTGAGGTTTTATATCATTGCCTGGGGCTGCGGTGCTGGGAATGGTTCATTTGCATGGAGAGGAATTCCAGGTGCTAGCTGGACATGTTTTTATGAGGAAACCTGAAACCCGGTCACCAGGGTACTTCACTACTTCAAGGGATGACAGAGGTGGAGGGTTGCAAGACTACTGTGGACCAGAACTTTCAGGCCCAGAAGAGAGGGATGGTCCTTGATCCTTAACACTGCTGGTCTCAAGATGAGATGTCAGGGTTCAGAGAGTCTCTGCCTCACTCTTGCTCCAGGCCTGTTCTCCTG
Organism: Meriones unguiculatus; assembly: GCF_030254825.1. NCBI lineage: Eukaryota > Metazoa > Chordata > Mammalia > Rodentia > Muridae > Meriones > Meriones unguiculatus. The sequence goes on along the minus strand of NC_083355.1, from coordinate 25,740,796 downwards.
TCCTCAAGGTCAGGCAGGGGGATCAGGAATTCAAAGTCAACCTTGATTTCCTGCATTAGAATGGGAGTTCAAGAACCCCAAGAGTGGGCTTTTGGTTCTGACAGCCAGAGTACCTCAGTTGTATCCAGTCTCTACACTGCAGGCCAGCTTCTGCTTCTGGTCCACAAGCATCAATCCATCACTTCTGTAACCTTTCTTTCATTTCCATATTTTTACTTATGTGCACTGGTATTTTGCCTGCATGTCTGTGACAATGCCAGATTCTCTAGAATTGGTTTAACAAACAGTTGTGAGCTGCCACGGGGGTTCTAGGAATTGCTCTGGAAGAGCAACTAGTGCTCTTAATCATTGAACCATCTCTCTAGTTCCATCTTTTTGTTACTGTTTTGCTTTTTTTGAGACAGGGTTTCTCTGTATAGTTTTGGCTGTCTTGGACTCATTCTGTACACCATGTTAGTCTGGAACTCAGTGATCCGCCTGCCTCTACCTCCCTGAGTGTTGGGATTACAGGTGTGCACCACCATATCCAACAGTCCCAGCTTTTGTAACTTTCTAGGACTCAAAATCCAAAGTCTGGTCCACACTCAAGGAAGAAAGGGAACCACCACGAGGGGCCTCACTCACATAGAGGGACACAGCGGGATCTAGAGGGCTCATACTGTGAAATAAGAGACAAATCTCCAACAACTTGAGACACAGTGTTAGCTGTTTTCCAGAAACAGCCCCTATTGGAACGTGACTTGCCAAGAATAAAGCTATTTCTCTCTAAAACAAAACGCATGGGAGGCACCAAGGAGCCGAAGTGGCCAATAGGCCAGGTTATTTTCTTCACTTCTAGGCACACGTAAACAAAGCCAGGCGTCCAAACAAATGCCAGAAGGCACTGCATGAAAGGGAGGGAACAAAGTGACTCTTCGCCCAGGGGGGACATTTTCCTCGCCGGTGAGTCTTGTTTCTGGTTTAGTGACATTCACTGGAATTGCTGAAGATACCACAAAGGAAGTGAGCAATTACACTGCCCCCCATCAGTCTGGAGAGGCAGTCATTTGCAAGCCTGTGGCCAAAAGACCTGAAGTAAAACCAGTTCCCATCCAATTCCTAGCACACACCACATCCTATTATTAGCAAAGGTGTTCTCATCTTCTAGTCTCAAGACACACACCCCACGAGGGCCAGCAGCTAGTGGAACAGACCTCACTCAGTACTTCACCACTCCTCAAAGCGGGTTACAAAAACTAGTTCAGAGTCCTGAGCAGAGCAAAGCAGGCAGAATTGTTTCCTGCTTTATCACTGAGGCTTCTCAAATCAGGACGAGGGAAGCACCAATGTGCTCTACACAAAGTGTATACTACACTGCTAAAAACTACTCAGCAGGACTTGGGATTCTCACGAGGAACGGGAAAACAATAAAGACCTAGGTGACCAGGCTGCACCACTACATGGCTTTTGGAGGCAAGAGAACCAAAGCTCGCTCTCATTCACTATCTGAAAGTTCTCACTAGGTTAAGGAGCACTCTTGCAAAAGAAGAGTTCTCAAATCTTTCTAATGCTGAGACCCTTTAATACAGTTCCCTGTGTTGTGGTGACCCCAACCATTAAGATTATTTTCACAGATTATTTTCGTGGCAGATACCTATAATCCCAGCACTCTGGGAGTCAGAGAGGCAGGTGGATCTCTGTGAGTTTGAGGCCAGCCTGGTCTACAAAGTGAATCCAGGACAGCCAAGGCTACACAGAGAAACCCTGTCTCGAAACTGTAATTTTGCTGTTATGAATCACAATGTGAACGTTTTCCAATGGTACTAGGCAACCCCTGTGACAGGGTTGTGACCCACAGGCTGAGAACCGCTGCTCCAGAAACATGCCTGTTTCTAACAAGTGTCTCTACCTACAAGAGAAAGGATGATTAAACACTAGGAACTGAAGCCGAGGAAGGCAATGGCGGAGGTGCTACAGATTCTCAAATGGGACAGAGTACAATGGGCTTCCTGGCTTCTTGGCTCACGTGCTGCAGTAGGCCGCAGTTTCCTTCTATGTGACCCGGATGCGCAGACTGCAGACACTAATGCAAGGGTCCAGGGAAGCAGTGCTGAGCACACATGCTGCCGCCCCACACGGGCCTCCGCTGAGCGGCTCTCAAGAATCAGACCCAGGAACGACTACAGAATATCGCTCCAAACTTCTCCTCTAGGTAGGAAGGGCAAGTGAGCTGTCAAGGGAGGCGAACACTTCCACACCAGTAAGAGTGTCAACTTTGGTGCTGACTAGTATTAGAGACAGCATCAGGGCTGTGCTACATTTCTCTCTCAGCACTCAAGTCCTCAGGGTCCATGTCACCTACCTTCAATTTTCAAACTGTGAAAGAACAAAACTTCCCTTTGCCACAAAATGTTTACAGCAGACTTGAACAAACCCTGTTCTAAGATGACTAGAAAGGGAGGTTATTTTTCTCCATTCTATTTCCCACCTGAAGTGCGAGGCCCTGCCAGTGAGCAGCTCCCCCCCCCCCCCCCCCCAGCAAACAGCACTCTTTTGACCATACAGATGGCAGTGTCCAATCTCCCTATCCCTGCCAAGCAAACACAAGCAAAATGCAGCTACTTCCAGATGCACAATCCGGCTTGACATGTTTAGAGATGGCATGGCTTGCTACTGGTGAACGTACTTGGAGAAAAGGAATACAAACGTCCATGGTTTACCCCACCCACCTTAACTTCCCATTGGTTCCTTGATTCCACCAAACCAGAGGCAGATGAATTGAAGAATGAGTTATAGTAGCTAGTCCCTGTTGTGCATAACTGGTTCCTGGAGCCAAAGGAGGCAGATTCAATTTGTTCTACCAATTATGAGTTGAGAGAAGACACCCAGTCAATAATCTGCTTCACGGGGGAAAAATAATCCACAGCTACAAACCCCACTAACACTTCACCAAACCATTAACCACAGATAAGTCCCACCACTTTCACATATAAACGAGCCTCAGACCAGTCGGCCATGAGCAGAGAACATGCTTTATTGAGTAGATACAGAAGAGCACATTCTACCACCTGTGGGGAAGGGCTCGGCATCTGTAGATGGCCTTTAGCCCTTCAGAAAAACCCCAGGGAAGCGGCTTTTGGATACATTTTAACAGTGACACTGAAACTGGAGGGGAGCTGCCACAGAACATGCTTAAAATCAGCTCCCTCCAACCCACAGTGAATATTAGTAGTGTACAGAGATGACAAGAGAAAGGCACAAATGACCAGAGTTAGGGTTGTGGTGAGGGTGCCACGTGAAGACAGCAGTGCTGGAGGAGGACAAGTTGGGAAGGGTGACATGTCAGACATCAAAAGCTGCCCCAAGATAGCAGGTTATATAACGGGACAGGGAGAAATTAGAGGGAACATTTCTTCCTTCACTTAACACCACCAAAAATAGGAAACCAGAAACAAGATGATGGTGGCAAGTCCCAAAAGGGAAATGGAGCTCTTGGAGGGGCAGAAGCACTTCAGCCTGTTGGAGGGGGAGGCACTGTTGAAAAGGGACGCAAACCCTAGCAGTGTGGCCACTCTGTCTTGCTGAGTCATGGGCCAAGAAACAAGTCATTTTCAACCATTTTCCACTTCTCCCAGGAAGCTCTGGACAAAGTCAGTGCAACTTATGTGGAAGTATGGCTACCTCATACCAAACTGGCAAAGGCAGGCAGAGAGATCTGCAGCGTGATTTGTCAATTAACATGTGACATGAACAAATCTGAAAATATTTCGGCAACTGCCAACATAAAAGGGGGCGGAAAATAAAAAGCAAAGTGGGGCCACTTTCTGCTGTGGCAAAAGGATTATTTCCTTCCAGCGAAATGCTGCCCTAGTACCCGCCAGTGAATACAAAGGAAAACATGGAGTAGCCACCTTACTCTTCACCCATCTCACTCAGATGGACAATGTGCTGTGAACCCCTGGGGAATGTCAGAAGTTCCTAGCTCTGGTCAGCCTGGGCTTGTCAAAAGGCAAGTCTTTTGACAAAAATGAGAAAAATAAGTGACTATGAGATGAAATCCAGGGTGAAGAGATGCCTCCCAGTAGACACACATATACTCACAGGTACTGTCTCTTGCCCACCCCTTCACAAAGAATGAGTGAGGAGTACCTGGAAAGGGCCCCTGGGTAGCAACCATGTTTGGCGGTCTGGTACCCAGGCAGAAAAGCACGAGCACAAAGTTTAGGACACAACAAATCTCACGGGGCTAAAGAAGACAAGGAGAGAACCAGTGACTGGACAGGTACAGTACCATAACACAACTCCTTGGGTCAGTGCTATGCGGGATCTGTACTCAGCCTGATACAGATCCGTCCAGGCAACCTCACTGAGGCCGAAACAACAGTTCCTCAGAACTAGTGTCTGCAGTGTACATGAAGGTCGGAGCCAGGACAGTCCTGAGGGGGTGGCCTTCCCAAAGGATACTGTACTTGCCAATCACAAGAGCAACAGAAATGACAGACAGATCCCTAGGGTACGGATTCCTACTGCTGGGGCTTGCTGGCTCGGAATGACAGGTCACTTAAGTGCCCTTGGGAGGGGTCCATTTTAAACAGCTTGGATCCATGGTTTTATTGGAGTTGGACCTTTTGGCCTCTTTGGCTATCCATTCATCTATCAGGTCCTGTGAAGAATAAGGGAGCAACTATTACATACATGAACTAACACGCTTTAAAACAGATCCCAAAATGACTATAAACAGGATTCATCCCAGGCCTAATAATATATTAAAGGTACGAGATGATATTATCTTTGAATTTGCACTCTTTTCTCTCTAATCTATTCCTAGTCTGCCTTCAGTGAGAACTGAAAATCATTATTCATTTATGCTTATGACATGTAACTAAAAATGCAAAATGGGCCTGAGCTGAGGTGGCATTCGACAAAACAATTCCAAACCAGTTGCAAGAGTCCTAGAACTTGCAGCTATGGGCAGAAGCGTAATGCCACACAAAGCCGCTTAGCGTGTGTCATCCAGATCTGACAGAGCTTACCAAAAGCTCTGATAAGGACAAGGGAAAAGATAAGCTTAGCAACAAAGGCTTGTGGACTTTGCTGCCAGCTGGAATGGGCCTCAAAGGAGCTTCCAGTTAAATCCTCTAAGGGAAGTTAACTGTGGGTAGTGCGGTCCCATTGAGCTCTCCCAGGCTTCAAGGACAGCACAGGTAGCCGAGGAAAATCTCACCTGTCTCTTTAAAACTAGGTGCTTGCCTTTCCAATACTTGAGCATCTGAAGGGCTTGCAGAGTACTGACAATGTCCACGGGATTCACAGCTGTTTCCTGGCTGATTTCTGTAACAGAGGAGCCATTGAGATCCCAGCGGAAGCACAGACTCCCATACCCCATGTCTCCCAAGGCCTCTTTCATGCCTGTTTCCAGAGGCCAAATCTGTAGTACTTGGGCCAACCTGTTCAGAATGTTTCACCAGTCCAAGTAACTACAAAAAACAAATTTAATGGTAAGAAGCTACTCTTGGCCCCTTAGAAATCAAGGTCAAATATGGAACCTCTAAATTCTTCTGGAGTAAGAAGATGGCTTTCCTAAAGTTCACATGTTTCTTCTTGAAGTCTTTCTCCTTGATTTTTAAAGAAATGAGAAGCTGGACATAGTGGTGCACACCTTTAATCCCAGCACTTGGGAAGCAGGGATGGGTGGATCTCTGTGAGTTCAAGGCCAGCCAAGTCTACAGAGAAAAACCCTGTCTCAAAAAAGAAATCAACAAAGAAATGATATATATGTATGTGTATGTATGTGTGCACTTTATGTGTATGGGTGTTTTGCCTGGATGTCTATGCACCATGTGTGTGCCTGAACTAGAGTTACACATGGTTGCAAGCTACAATATAGGTGGCTGTAACTTGAAGCCAGGTCTTCTGGAAGAACAGCCAATGCTCTTCGTTTTTATAGCGCTTCCTCTTGTTTTTTAATAAGAATTAAGTGTAAACAACTCCAGGCAGGAAAAACCACTTTATAGCCATTCCCAGGACCCAGTGTTCTGGGATGTTTAGGCCTGCAGTGCGGTCTCTGCAATGTCTCGCGGTCACGGTCAGGTTAAACAGAATGGGGCCATGTAACTGAGTGCAACCGACCTTTGATGGAAATCTCCTTGCCCTGGAAGTTGTGCAGGTACCGGAGCAGCACTTCTTTCCAGTAGCTGCGGTAGCTTATGAGCCCCAGGTCTGACAGTGGGCGCTCCGGAGAGCCGACTTTCTCTTCCACTTTGGAAAGTAAATAACCTACCAAGAAAAACACAGACCTGGATCTTGTTGTTTTTATTTGGAGAGGGGGACCTTAAAAATGTAATTCCTTATTTTGTGTGCATGTTGGCATGGAGATTAAAGAACAACTTGCAGAAATTAGTTCTTTCTACCATGTGGGTTCTGGGAATTGAACTCGGGACCTTATCCTGGCAGCAAGCGTCTTTACCCACTGAGCTATCTCAGCTCTTGGGTGAGAGGCTCTGCTGATACAAGATCTCACTAGGTTGTGCTGGTTGGCCTATAATATACTATAGACCAGGCCAGTCTTGAACATGCAGTGAAAATTTCCCCACTGTTTCTGTCTCTAGCGTTGGGAAACCCAGCTAGACTTTTTAAAACAACACCAAACCTCATCCTAACATCAAAAACCAGTGTACAGACATAGAAGATTTAAGAAGGACGCCTGCCTTGTAGTACTGGAGAGAGAGCATGTGCTTTGTATAAACAGGAGTGGAAGAATGTGTTCACAGTGTGTCTTATAACAGGCACACAGAAGCAACCCTCGAAGCCATGACAAAGACCTCTAGCACTGGTTCTCTGGAGGTATTTGCTAAGAACTGAGGTAGAAATCCTTTCATTACACAATACAGCAACCGTTTCTTTTCCTTTTTTTAAGTTAACCCAGGCTGGCCATGAATGTGTGACAATGTTCTAGAGATAGGAGTGCTGGAATTATGTGTGAACCACCATGTCTGGCTTTAAAAATTCTTAGTTTGGGCTAGTGAGGTGGCTCAGCAGATAAGATACTTTCCATGTAAGCATGGGAACCCAAGTATGGACTCCTAGAACCCTTATAAAAGTAGGTCAGACATGGTGGATGCCAGGAACCTCAGCCTTTTAGAGGCATAGATGGGCTCTCTGGGACATGCTAGACTAGCCAAAGTAGGTGAGCTCTCAGTTTAGTGAGAGATGTTCTGTCAATAAATCAGCCAGAAGTGGAGGAGGACATCAATTTCTGGCCACCACAGGTGAACATACAAACTCATGACAAAAAACAAAAAAACAAAACAAAACAAAAAAAAACTTAAAAAACATTTATTTGTATTTTATGTCTACCCACATGTATGCATTTATGTATGGGCACGATGTGTGGAGGCCAGAAGAGGGTGTCAGGTTCCCTGGAACCGGGGTCACAGCTGGTTGTAAATCTGCCATGTGGATACAGGAGCCTGAAACCTGGGTTCTCTGAAAGAGCAGTTAAGTCTTCACTGAGCCATCTGTTCCACACCCCCACTCTACTTTGACTAATTCAATGATGGTGGATGCTGACTACGACACTCGTTTGTCACAGTGGTTATGCTCTGCAGCCAATGGGAATGCCAACTTAGCGAATACTGACGTAGCAAATACAGGAGTGAAGCTTGCTTCTTGAGAGCTTTTGGCCAGAGAATCATCAACTTTTTTCTGTGTAACGTCCTTTTCTAAATTTCTGCTTAAAAACATCTTACAACACATTCTGTTGACTCAGACACTGTACTCACAGCCCACAGCACTGTAATTCATGTCTGCAGAGAGCTTGTCAGCACAATGCTGATAGCCATTCTAAATCAACAGTTTATGGCAGTGGTTCTTAACCTTCCTAATGCTGACCCTTTTAATACAGTTCATGTTGTAGTGACCCCAAACCATAAAATTAATTTTTCGCTTGCTATTTCATAACTGTAATTTCGCTACTGTTCCGAATCGTAGTGTAAATAACTGATGTGACTCCCATAGGTTGAGAACCAGGTTTAAGCACTTGCCATCAAACTGATGATCATAGTTCACACCCAGAACCCACAGAGGTGGGAGAACACTTCTGCAATTTGTCCTCTAATCTCCACAAACTAACAAACAAGTGTAGTTAGAACTACTGCCCAATCCTTCTGCGAGTTACACATTAGTGGGTAGACAAATTCAAACCTGATACCCAGGATTAATGAGGAGAGGATATAATACCCAAAGCCTGAGTCAGGTACATGGATTACCTCCATAAGTGCTTACATAAATGAAATCCCAAGCATCAAAGGAGAGTTTTAAGCACTGGGCACACAACTGTGCTGTTTCAGTCTCAGATGGTGTAAGCCTACAGAGCATACTTTATTATTCTCTGCATCTCCTACTAATCCATTAGCAACTCAAGGTTCTCTAGTCATTGATTAAGTGTTCATAGTTCCCCTTTTTGTTCATCCACTAACTAGTTGTCACTGCATGTTAGGAACTGTCAAGATAACAGGACAAAAAACATCCCCAGGGTCCTGGCCTTGAGGAGCTGATGCTCAGCTGCATCACTTACTGAAATCAATGAGCATCTTGCCATAGCCCTGTCTCATATACTGAGGCATGGTGAGGATGCAGGATACATTGTAGTTGAGAAATGAATTCTTCTCCTAAAATCAAGAACAGAACAGCAGATAATGAGGCACTGAAACCAGAAGTTTCACCACCAACACTCCAATCCTACATACAAAACGAATCTAGAGCAGCGGTTCTCAACCTTCCTAATACTGTGACCCTTTAACAAAGTTCCTCGTGTTGTGATGACCAACCATAAAATTATTTTCGTTGCTACTTCTGAGTATAACTGAGTTCTGCTAGTTATGAATTGTAAATTATATCTGTTTTTCTGATGGTCTTAGGCAACCCCTGTGAAAGGGTCATTTGAGCCCCACCTCTAAAGGGATTGAAACCAACACTTGAGAACCACTGGATTCTAAGGCTGCTTGCAAAATTTTTACTACTAGGAACAGGCCCAACAGCTGTTACCACTTCATAATGGCCAAGCTATTAACTTGAGGTTCTCTCTAGCTGAGACTTCCAGTGCCGATTTTGGGCTACAAACTCCAAGAGCATGCTAAAGCCAAGATTGCTGAGTCAGCCTACAAGGGCACTCTTTAAAAAGCGCTACAGAAGGCAGCTTGCCTAGTGGAAAGACAGACCAAACAGAGCTCCCCTAGAAGGCCAAAATATAACCAAATCATGTATTACATGACTTTATAAACATCCAGACTAAAATTAATCCCAGCACTCCCGAGTTGGAGGTAGGTGGATCTCTGAGTTCGAGGCCAGCCTGGTCTATATAGCAAGTTCCAGGATAGCCAGGGATACACAGAGAAACCCTGACTCAGGGGAAAAAAAAATACACACATACATATGTACGTACGTATATAAAATCTCCAGAATCAAAAGGGCCAGGAAGGGTCAATAAAATATGCACAGACTACCAATGTTTTTTCTTGAAAACTGTGAGGACTGCACTGGTCACAGAACTGTTAATATACTACAAGACACTGCTCTGTACAGTTTAAGTGCTGAATTGTATAGTACATTGTATTTTAAGTTGGTACATAACAATCAAAAACCCGTAACCATAGCTGTGGTGACCTTTAATGCCAGCACAGGGGAGGCAAAAGCAGATGGATCTCTGTGAGCTAGTTATAGGCTAGCCAGGACCAACAGGGAGACCCTGCTTCAACAAAACAAAAGAAACCCATAAGCTAGATTTGGCCTTGCATCTTTTAAAGTAAACAGGTACCACCACTGAAGAAATTCGCTGTGCTAGAGTGAACCCAGCTGGAGAAGAAGCAACCATAATATGTGCCTGATTTTAACCTAACACAGAGGAAGGCAAAGCCCAAAGAGTTGGCTTGACTACAAGATGTGTTTTAAATTCATAGGAAGGGTCCATGCCAGAAATTAATAGCTCCAACCCACAAGCCCAGAAAATACAGAGTAAACTTCTAATGACAGGGTGAGCCAGGTGTCCCGGAACAAGTCTGTAATCCCAATCTTAGAGGTTGAGACAGGAAGACTCTCCCAGTTTTGATGCTGGCCTAGCCTGCATATGATTCCAGGCGAGCCTGGATATCAGAGGAAGATCCTGAACTGAATATTTTCATGAACTATCTATGGTACCTGTTCACTTTGCCTTTTTTGCTTATAGGAAGGCTATCACTGTCATCTGCTTCTCCATCAGAGAGCTGAGCCCTCTGATGCCAATACCCATAACGCTGTTGTAGTTGTTAAGCTTCTAAAACACCAGATCCTGCTGACCTTAGAAAAATAGCCAATCAGGTGACAGCCAGTATTGTCTGCTTCTGTCATAACGTAGAACAGGAAAGGTTCTACATCATAGTATAACGTCTTATGATCCAGAAAAAGCTTCGCCAAAAGGCAGAGGTTTTGGCAGTAAATCTGGAAGCAGAAAAAGGAGTTTGTGAAGGCCAGTGAACTTCTAAACTCACCCAAACCAAAACCTAAAAAGAATGACTATACCAGCACTATTCACAAAACAGAATTAATTTCTACCTCCCTCACAAATGTTTTGTGAAGACAAAACATTCCTTTGGAACCCTATCAAAGCTTGCCACTATCACCTCTTTTTCAAGCCACCACTTTTTACCTTGTTTTTTTTGCCATCTACTTCAAACACAGAGATGGAGCCTTTGCGATAAATCTCATCACCAGGGGGGTGTTTCCACACACACTTGGCCTACAAGAGAATGGAGTTCACATGAAGCAGTAAAATTTTTCTGAAACCCTGTTCCTTCACTGGGAAAAGGAATTGCAGGTTAAATGTGGTTAACTGAGTTAATGGACAGTTGAACACACTTGAGGACAGTGAAATCAATTGTTTTCAGAAAAGTTAAAGCCTTCTTAAGCTGTTGCAATACATCTATGGAATTTCTATGGCTGTTTGGAGCTCAAGTTTTCTGGATTATTTCTGACATTATCTCAGCCCAAGATATTGAATCACCCACTACGTAAACGCTAGATAAATAAGAATATCCTTGCTTACAATAAAATGTCTCATGCTAACAGGAAGTTCTTAAGCGGCTTAATCTGGCAGCTTAGTGTTGCTAAATAAGTTACGCTCTCCTTTACCAGTCACTTCCCATTACCATCCTACTTTCATCATCTGTTTGCAGACTGCAAAACAGACCCACAATGATGAAGATCACAGCCACTCACTTTCTGCCCACCTCCTGCCATATGCTAGATAAAGAGAAAATCCTTCTACGGCTTCTTTTAAAGACAGGAGACCTGGGCTTAGCAACAGGAAGCTGGAAGGCACTTGGTTCCAAAATAACCTTTTTCCTTATTCTCAAAATGTTCAATTCATGGTGCTGGAGTAGTACCCAGCATCTTGGGCAACAAGCCAAGTTCTCTACCACTAAATTAACCTGGGCCCGCAGTGAGAAGCTGAAGCAGGTACAGGTGTTGGCTGCCGAGTCTGATGACTCACGGTCAATCCTGGGAACCTACAGGGTAGAAGGAAAGAACTAACCCCACAGGTTCTCTCATCTTCACACACGCCGTCGTGTGTGTGCACACGCACACACACACAAAGTTTACACACATAAAAAATCCTCATCAAACAATTCACTACAACTTTTTAACAACGTAAGCATAAACTTCCACTGGGCCTAGTCGTTGGTCCACGCTGGTCACGCCAGCACTCAAGAAACAGGAAAACAAACTCTAAGTGTGGGGCTAGCCTAAGCTAGAGACCCTATCTGAAACAAACAAAAACCACACACTCATCCTTCAGGAATTATGTTCCAGGTTTGGAAACACAGCTCAGTTACATGCATGCACATCTTTTCCTATTTTAATACAATGTTCTGAACACAAACTACCAACCCTTCTGTTACTTTCATCATCCATTACAGGTGGATTTCTCTATATATTCGCTCGACACACATTTCACAGATACCTACCATCTAAAATATAAGCCATACTGTCCTATCCACTAAAATATGTTTTCATTGAGTCTGGTACAAACACAAACTGTAGGAAGAAACAGAAGATGTTTGTGGACAGGATGTAATCAAATGCCATGCAGTACCAGCTCTCGCAGAGGGTTATCCCGAAATGTAACTTTTAGTTCCTTCTATCTCTACCCATTGCTCAGGATACTTGGGAGATGTAATCTCTAGGACACAATTGGGAAATTGTGTAAAAGTACCCTCATGGCCACGGTCACAGCAATGGAACTCAAGAGAACATACCATGTGTCGGCGGAGTATTGTCTGGCTCTTCATGTATTTTAAACAGAATTCACACATGTAGAGACGTCCCAGCCGTGCATATTCTTCAGGATAGGGAGAATGGTACCAAGTATCCAACTCATAGCGGCCAAAAGCAATTGTTTTAATCATGTTGCTTCCCTCTGTGATTTGGCCTTGAAGCCTTAACTTCTCCTATCACCAAGAAGAAACCAAAACAAATAAGAATTAGAATCCCTTATCTTTGGTTTTAAAATTAGATTTTTATCTATGTGTATAGATGATTTTACATAATACATACATATATATATACACATATATTCCACATGCATATCTAGTGCCTACAGAAAGGAAAGGGCACCAGATGTCCTAAAATTAAGACTTACAGGGTGGCTATGAGCCACCCTGTGGGTGCTGGGAACTATATGTGGGTTCTCTGCAAAAAAAAAAAAAAAAAAAAAACAGCAAGTATTTAATCGTTAAGTCATTTCCAGCCCCTATTATTCTTGTTTTTGGAAGCCTCTACCAGGCCGGCATGTAAGCTATAAAAATAATCAGCTAGATTTGGCCTCTATCAATGAGATGGCCACTAAGGAGAGTTAGCAGAGCATGGAAAAATCAAGCAAGTTCACACAAAACATGCCAGCCATACTGCCCAGGTATCTTTAAAAAAAGAAAAGAAAAAAGAAAAAGAAAAGGTTTCTTATATTTTGGCTCAGCCTCAAATGAGGATAATGAAGATGACCTTGAATTCCTGACTTTTCTGCCTTCATTTCCAGACACTTCAGTTACAAGCAGGCACCACAGCAGATTTATGTGGTGCTGGAGATGGGCCCCAGGGTGTCCTGAACCCCAGGTAAGCACACTGCCAAAAGAACTACAGTACTAGCCCATTTCTGGCTTTGTTTTTAATTTTTTAATTAATTTTAAAAATATGTGCATGTAAATGCTGAGGATATTCAGGCTTGAACTCAGGCTTGTCAGCAGGTGGCTTCCTGGTCCTCCTTCCTCCACCTCACTAGGGCTAGATTGTAAGTGCACACTAGGCAATTACTTTTTGTAGTAGCCAGATGGATCATTTGGAATGGCTGGCCTTAGGCAATGACCTTCATGATGGAAAAGAAAAGCAGGAGGCAACCAATAAATATTCCAGACCGGAGCAGTCACCAAACCCTCCTCCTGCGACTGATGTAATTAATAAAAGGAATGAGGGGAGGAGATGAAATCAACACTACTGTTTTTCTAGACCAGCAACGGGTATATAACAAGACTGTATTAGAAGCGAACAAAAAAGAGCATTTCTGCCTGGGTATCACACACACCTATAGACTCAGTGGAAGGATGATATGAACCCAGTATGAACCAAAAGTTCCAATCTTGCTTAGACAACAAAATGAAACCCCTTGTCAAAAATAAATACATTCAATTAAATATCTGATTGCAGTCTTCATTTTTCTTCGCTGTTATTTTCATTCTTTTAGGGTAAATGTATTGAAATAAAAAGAAACCTTACAAAAAGAATGGTGCTGCAGGCCCCCCAAGTCCTGAGGATCTCAGAATTGTAAATTTCACCCAAGAGACAAAAGGGTACCTAGAGCTTAACCACCCCCTACCTCAAGCCAAACTGGATGAGGGAGATAGAGAAGGGAAGGGGATGAGAAGAGGGTGATGAAGGAAGACTATCTCTAAAGACAGCTAGGGTGAAAGGGAAGAGATTTCATCAGTAATGCACGCAATTCCCATCAGACTGGTTGATAATCACTCTTCTTGGAAGTTCTAAGGGCTTTTCACAAGGGTCCTCCCCCCATTGTGGGGGTTTGATACTTACCAAATCCTCAGAAGCCCGGGCTTGCGCTCTACGGAAAAGATCTAAGTCATATTCGCTTGTCAGGTTTTCCAAGAGAGGCTCCCGAGTATTCCCATAGGTCTGTCTGTGTTCCTAGGAAAAATAACCAGGGGTCGAGACTGTCTGTGCAGAACCTGGTTAATTTCATCCCAAAGGCTACAAAGCTATTTACAGAGTACCTATCATTGGGTCAGGAGGACTGAGCTCAGGCACAACTGCAGCAGGTCAGTGCCAGAGCCTGCCCCCTGCTCACCCTATGAATCTGAGCAACATAAAGGCCAACAGCTCCCACAAGGCACTACAGATCCTAGAATCCTAGAGCTGGCTGAAGGGACTCTGGCCAGCTCAAGCTAGGCAAGCATGGCTCTGGCAGGTCTTGCCCTTCTCCCTCATTCTCTCTGCCTTGCTAGAAATCACTAGATTACACTCCCAAAACTAGCCAGGAAAATCTATTCCCTTATTTGGTTACTTCCTCTTCCTGAGGCTGACTACCAAAGTCCACCTATCAAAGTACTTAAGTCCAGCAATCAAAAGCCCCCTTTGGTTCACTTAATTTAGTATGCCCAATCAAAATGTACTACCACATCCTAGCCCTCTAACAAAGCCCTCCCCCTTGTTCTTTTCTTATAAATTACACCTGGAAGGCCATTTGCTGCTGTTTTTCTGCCTGAGTCAGAGAGCGGCCACTTTAATTTTTCTTCCCCACTTAATAAAGGATCTCTCTGAGAAAATAGGTGCTTGGGTATAGTTTGTGCCTAATCCAGGTCTGTGTGTGTGGTGGCGGTCTCCTCCATTGATGACACTCCTGACAAAGCAGCATTCTCCAAGCCTTGGTGCTTGAAGACGCTGCCTGGAAGGAAAACGTTAAGCAAGGGAAGGCAGCTGGACTAGTGGGTTTCTGTAAGCTGCTTCTGACATTACTTCACTGTCTGACTTGTAAGGCTCCCATGTTACAACCCCAGCCAAGTAGACAAGGAAAGCAGCTCCTGGAATGTTTAACAGTGCCTTATTAACATCAAGAAAAATTAAAAATAATTAAAAACATAAAAGGAATCCAGTTTTAAGTAACTTTCAAATCTTACCAAGCTAGTCACTACAAGTTTCCTTTCCATGAAAGGAAGGTTGAGGAGGAGGGAGACTTTTCTTTAAAACTGATTCTAGCCCTTCCCTCTTTATTCTAGGCTCCACGTCCCCAGGAAGACAATGGTAGTTACCTGGAGTAGAAGACTCATCCCAGGAAGATTCAACACTTAACACACATCCGCATCTAAGGAAAACACTCATCCTATGAACATTTCCTATGGCTAATATTGAGTTCAATCTTTTTGAAATTTGGACTCTGGGACCTAAAATTTAGGTTCTAGGAATTAATGATTTCTTCTACTTCTACAAAGGATAACACACCTTTCCCCATTTCTCACCTTTTGAGAAAGGATCTGACGTAGCCCCCTGCCTCCACTCCCCAATGCTGGGCCTACAGGCATGCTGAGCCACACTGCTGGGGGATCAATGTGCATGTTCTGCATACAGGCAACCAACTGAGCAACTTCTCCAGACAAAAACAAACTAGACAGGGGTAGGGTCACAGGCCTGCAATCTCAGCACTTGGGAGGTATAGAATCAGCCTAAGAACAGCCCTAGTGACACATTAGCAAATTCAAGGCCAACCTCTGCCATATGAGACCCTATTTGAAAAGGCAAAAAATAAGCAACAAGAAAAATATCTATCTTGCATTTTAAATCAGGAAGAACCCAAATAACCTGTCTCAAGCTAGTGAAAAGCAGATGTCTGCAAGGTTAAACAGCTCAAGAGCTTTTTTATATGAGATGCTCTTTCTCCCTGTGTTAACTGGAAGGTCTGTTACCTTTTCTAAGCCCTTTCCCAGAGTGAACAGAGAGTGTATCATAGCCTCTCAGTGAATGACATCCTTGTGTTTCCACAACTATACTTATCAACAATGAATAGGCAGGGCACACTTGCATCCACTACCGGGGACCTCCAACCAGTCCATAAAACCAGCACTGGCACTGCATGTATTTAGCTACAGATTCTCAGTAAGTTCAGCTACAACTTATAAATCGTACATTTATTGCCTGTTCTCATGACAGAGCAGAATAGCATTAAAATTCTATGAAGAAAAGATACTCAGACCAAAAGACACACATCAACACGTGACATAACATATACCTACATCTCAGGTGGGTGATTTTTATGGGGAATATCCTCTACGTTTGGTCCCTCTTCCATCCCAACCACCCCCAAGACAGGGTCTCCTTGTCTCATCTAGCATGGCTTAGTCTCAGTTTGTGGCCCATGCTGGCCTCCAGCCCATGGCCTCCCTGCAGGTGTTGAGTCACCACTCCTGACTGGCCTTTCTTCTCTTTTGTTTTTGAAACAGGGTCTTGCAATGTTAGCTACCAGGCACAGACCACCATGGCTGGCTTTATTTCAGTAGAAAACATATACTAAAACATTTCCAGGAAAAGTAAATCTTTACCTAAAAAGCTGTATTTTATGCAAAAAAGGTTTGAAGACTTGTTAATGTCTTGAACTTTAATGAGGACACTGGTTCAAGATCATTACGTGAAAAAAAGAACAACTAGGTAGTATGTATAAGTATAATGATGAAAATAACAAATTATGTAGTTAAAATATAAAAAGCTAAAAACTTGATAAACACTACTTTTAGGTAGATTAATCTTATCTTCTGTATCTTCCTAATTTTTCCTTATTAGTATAAAACTTATTACATTCAAAGTTAGTGCTCTGATGTTTAGCTCTGCCCCTAGTCCCTGAATATTTAGACAGCCATTTGTTCTAGTAGGCAAATTTGCCTCCTTCCCCTGGGACTGCCAAGTGAACCAAGACCCTTTACACATGCTACTACTGATGTATAAGACCAGGCCTTTACTTTTCATTGGCAACAGGGGCTTTGCTAAACTGCTGAGGCTGGCCAGGAACTCACTTGGTAGCTAGGGAGGCCTGGATCTCATACCCTCTCGCCTCACTCAGCCTTCAGAGCAGCTGGGACTACAGAGCCACACCAACAGGATCTCTTTAACTGTAATCACTTAAAACTTTAGTGAAGGAGTTTTGCCAACTGAGCTCCATCCCCAGGTCCAGAGGATGGAGTTCTCAGAAAACCAAAACTTTATTTCACCTGTGCAATCCCCCTGCTCTCCACTCAACAGCTCCAACCTGGGGAGGGTACTGGGATGTTAAGAGTCCCCCAGACCTCACTGGATACTCTTGTAGAAAACAGCTAAGTAATCTGAAAGGCAGACGCTCAGACTGGGAGTCCAGTCTCATTAAGTACTGGAGTTTTCCTCACCATGTATTTCTCTTTCTGCTCTTTGCTTAGTCCAGAATTTCTTTTCTTCCTGAGTTCAGCCACTTTTTCCTTATACCGAAGCTGTCTCTCTGTCGGTGCCTGAAAGAAAAACAAAACTGAGAAACTACCTAGAAAATTCAACAGAAAGAAAAACAAAACTGAGAAACTACCTAGAAAATTCAACAATGTAAACCTCAAAATCACATCTTTTAAAATTTTTTTTTCTTTTTAATAAGACAGGTTCTCTATAACCCAAGCTGGCCTCCAACCTGGAATTTCTGCTCTTGCTTCTACCTCCTAATTCCATCTTGCTGGAATTACAAATCCAAACTGCCATGTTTAAAAAAAAAAAAAAAAAAAAAAGAGTCAGTCTTCTCTATATAGTCCTGGCTGGCAATCCTTCTTTCTCTTAAGAGTGCTGAAATTATAAGCATGGACTACCATACTGAGCTTTAAAAAAAAAAAAAACACAAACCGGAAAGAAAAAAAAAATTGCCAGAAACAATACTGCCACACAGCTAACTAATAATATTAATTTTATGATTCTAAAGTAGATTCTTTTACCATCTAAACCACAGTTCTTACTTTGTTAAGTTGTAAGAAATAAGTTCTCATTGCCCTTTCAGGAATGCAGACTTATTTTCACTAGTATGAATGAAGACTGAAAGTCACAATGGAGGAGGGAGGAGCATTATGATTCATGTTTATAATCCCAGCAGAAGCAAAAAGACTGCTACAAATTACAGGCCAGATCGATAAAAGCTCTATAACAAGAATCCCCCCCCATACACACACATACACACACACACACACACACACACACACACACACACACACACACACATGCTGGATGATTGTGGTACACACCTTTAATTCCAGCACTCAGGAGGCAGAGCCAGGTGGGTCTCTGTGAGTTGGAGGCCAGCCTGGTCTACAGAGCGAGTTCCAGGACTGTCAGAGCTACATAGAGGAACCCTGTCTTGGGGGAAAGAAGGAGGAGGGCAAAAATAAAACTCTATGACAGAATAGAAAAGAATAAGGATTAATTACAGATTACAGACTGTGTTTGCCTACCAAGCCCTAAGGTGAGATATTACACACGTTAGATGACTGTCCCCACAGGCAGGCATTACTCACTCCTTCAGATTAACAAAGAAATCAAGTTTACCATCTGGCCTGCCCAGGACACACAGCTAATAGGAGAACAGGAGTTTTCAGATCCAGATGTTTGGCTCCTTACCACGGTGCCTCCTCGGCTAGTCACCTATCACCTAACTGCAGACACAGACACTAGACGACAGAGCTATGACTAATACTCTACAAAGGCCGACATCTGGGGGAAAGTACACAAGAGGAATACACAGGAAGATTTACTAATTGTGGGAGAAGGTCTTGGAAGAATTCCTGTAAGAGCGAAGACTTGCTCAAGGCCTGGAAGGATATGTATGTAATCTCTTCTTGGTAATGATATAGAGTTCTCAGAAAGATCAAAGTCATTTAAGAAGAAGGAAGGAGTTAAAGGCAATCCATGCACCCTGAATGTCCAGAGACGATGATGAGGTCAGAACAAGGATGCTTTCTGCAAATCACAGAAAAACTGAAGTGGAAAGTAGCTCAGCTGACAAGTGTCAAATACTAAGAAAATGCCACTGGTGATATAAAAAATATGCCAGCAAAGTCAAAGGTGTTTAAAAGCCAACGACAACAGGTTAAAATAAAGATGCAAAATGAGAAAATGGCCATACAATGTAACCTTTCAAATAACCAAAATATTTTATACTATTACTTACTACTGTTACTATGATTACAAATAGCTTGATTCCACCACTTATGAGACAGCAATGTTTGCTTTATGAAAAATTAACAGTTGAAACCAAACATCATTTCAAGTTGATGTCTGGAAGACCAGTGATTCTGATGTGTCATGGGAAACAAGAGGCATGGATTTGCCTATAAAGACAGTTATGGAGCAAAGGAGATGCAAGGCAGACCTCAAACTGTGGCTGGCCAGAGCTTTCACAAGGCCCATACCTGGTGCCTGGTTGCATGCCTGTTGTTGTCATCTTGCCTGTGGGACAGCATCCTTTCTTCTATCTGCTTATCCCGGCTCTGTGCTCTCACCTGCAACCATCAACAATGTCAATAAATCCACCTGCTTCTAAGACTACATTTACTTAAAGCATAAGAATTTGTGATATCCTTTGTGTTTGCACGATACTTTGAAAGTATAAGTATTCTTATTGATTATTGCTATCTCTATTAGAAAAAAAAATGAGGCCTCACAAGGTGCTTTCTCAACCACTAAATGAATAAATAGCAAAGAAATGAAACGATCACAGTTAAATGTTGTAAAGTTGAGACTTTTGATAAAAATGATGACTGTGGCCTGGAGTTCTTCCACTATGCTGGAAAACTATGAAGAAGTAAATAGAGTAAGGAAATATGAAGAAAACATCAGAAAAATCTGAGTTTAGGATGGGCACAGTGATTCTGCCTGTAGTCCTAGTTAGTAGACAGACTGACACAGCTTAGGAGTTCAAGACCAACCTATGCAGCATAGGGAAATAAGACCCCACCACAAGGGCTGGGAAGGAAGGGGGAAACCTGAATTCACATCTATAGGGAAACAGACTGTAGATACAAAACCTCAGACAAATCACATCGCTCTCATTAGTTTCCATTTCACCCTTTGGGAACTGACACACCTGCCTGGTGGGCTGCATCACTGAGAGGACCAATATTTCTCCCATCTGCTCCACTGAAAGAAATGGCACCACCTCAACGGCTGATCAATTCAAAACTTGGGCATAATCCTTCATTTTTATCCCATCTCCACACTGAGCCCATCTTCTACTGGCTTGCTCTCCTTCAAACCACATCCTGAATCCAATCATTTCTTAGGACATTTTACAGACACCATGCTGGGCCAAGCCCTCAATTACTGCAAGAACTTCTAAAAGGCTTCCAGCGCACCTATCCTGCGTCATCTCTTTCTTCTCCTGTCATTCTCCTCAGGCTAAATCGTTGTTTCAGTGACATACCCTTCCTCTTCCTGGACCCTCCACATGACTCCAACTGCCATGAGAATAAAACATAATCCTTGTGCCAAGGCCTATGGGCCTTTAGGATCCGACTCTGCTTCTTCATTTCCAATCATGCTCCCATCATACAACCTACCTTCAAACCCAACAGTCTGTCCCCTGCTCATGGTCACTGCACTTGCTATTCTTTCTCCTTGGCTATCTCCACTCTTTGGTTTTTACCTGTTGTTACTTTGACACCATCCACATTCTAGATCATACCCCAGACTCAAGGAGGGCTTCTCTGACCTCTAGCAAAAGTACTATGTTATTCCCACCTTGAAAACAGACTCTTTCTCCTTTGGTTTATCATTACATAAACTTATATTTACTTATTAATTTACAGGTTTCCCCATGGGAAAACAAATTCCTTGACTGCAGGTGTTTTTTGGGTTTTGATTTTTTATCTTAGTCACTGAATCCTCAGCTGTCCATAAAGTTACATGCAACCACACAATACACCAGGAAATGCAAGAGCAATCATGCATAAGCAGGTAGTTTAAAATTTAGGCACTTTCACCAGGCTAGAGAAGCAGCTCAATAGTGGCGCACTTGCCTAATATCTACAAAGGCTCTGCTTCCCAGTGGCCTCCAAGCACATGGTCCACTAGCAAAAAGATGAATAATGCTAGCCTCATTTCCCCTGGAGAGGAGACAGAGGAAAAATTTATAACAGAAATGGTTCCCTTTATTCATGATTTCTTCCCCTGGTCTGAAGTTTTCCTGAAATTTCTGAAATAAACCACTGAAGGGACTTAAGGTGCAGATATTGCTTCAAGCCATACTCTCCAAAGCCATGCTTTAGGAAGAGAGATGCAAGACAAAGCGCTATCAGATGGCTATGTTTAAGGACAAACAGTAGAGGAACATTATGAAAACACCATCACAGTTATTTTCAGGAAAAAGAGTGTGAGTGTCTGGGCAGCTTCTGAATCAGGTGCTGACACAGCCATGCTTGCTCTTACCCACCTGCAGACAGTGGAAGACAGCAGGAAGAGCCCACACAGAAGGCAAGCTGTCTTACACAGACAGATGTGGAATTAAGGCAAAGAGCAGGGTCTTTAGCAGTAATATACATGTAAGCATTTCAAGTTTTACTTGGTGAAAATTTAAACATGTAAAGAGACACTCCCCCAAATCCACCCTTAGACCTTGTAAATAAGAACAAGTTCCTGAAGCAAGGAGAACAGGAAATTGAATTCTTTTCCAAATGAGACCTGCTCATACAAGCATAAACCTGTGACCCCCAGGCCTTGTGAGCAAAAGAACAACAAAAAGTAACTAACACTCTGCTGTAGTCAAAGTATTTAGTTTGGATAACTTGTCCAAAGACTACCTGAGCTGTCTAATTACTACTTGCAAGTCTTGCTTCCCCATAATTAGCTGTGATTCCATCCTCGGTAGCAGTAACTCAGGCAGGAATGCACAAAAGAGGACCTCAGGCTCGAGTCTCAGACACATCACCCAAGTCCGGAAGGTTATTTAGGAACTGTGTTTTTGAAGAATTTAAAAGAACTAGCCAAGAACAGATGTGAATGATAAAAGCCAAGAAAACAGTATCTGCAGAAATGAACAGAAGAACAACATTTGAAAAAGCAAAACAACTTCATGTACTTGTTAAGAGAACCTATGGTGGAACAGTGGGGGTCAACTATCTATGTGAGTTCCACCTGAGTAGAAAAGATCTGTCCCTGGCAGGATCAAGTCTTACCAAGGAAATGAATGCAATAGTTGTGAAGTTCCCGGTATTCTAAAGATAAACCTACCTACTAATTTCCTCTTGAACACCCACTACATACTACAATTCTTTTGTTTGTTCATGTAGTTAGCTTTTGTTAAAAAAAAAAAAAAAAAAAAACACAATTTTTTTTTCATTGCTTCCTCCATTGACAGGTAAGGACAAAACCTTGCTCCCCTTGTTCACTGATGTACCCCAAGTGCGCAGCACACGGCAGGTCGAGAGCAAGCACCCGGGAGCACACCCTGGGTAGAGAAGCACACGGTTACCTTGCATTCATCAGCCGAGAGGTTGTGATAGAGCGGGCATCCTGAGATGGAGAAATGTCTCTCGTGTTTCCCTGTAAGATGTCCTGTTAAAGGAGGGAAAACTTAATTTCCAGGAAGAACATGCACACTCAGGAGCTGAAATTATTCTCAACAACAAATGTTTTTAGTGTTCCATTTTATTAAATAAATGTTACCAAATTTAAGTGCTGTCAAGATCGCGACTTGTGTCCACCATGTGTTGCTTTCTTCCACAGAGCAGACCTGGCAGTCTTTGAGTACACGTTGGTTTGCTTTCTGAGGCAGTCACTATGCAGACAAAACTGGCCTCTGCCTCCCGAGTGGGATAACTGAACACATTCCGTATCAAGCGCAGTCCCTTCTTATTGGAAGAAGTATCAAATCCCTAAATGACAGAGTCCCACAGCTACAACACACAACATTATAAATAGGAACGCTTTCTTTTGGAGGAATTAAACCCCTTAGGTAGCTGGGTGGTGGTGTCACGCCTTTAATCCCAGCACTCAGGAGGCAGGGCCAGGCAGATCTCCGAGTGAGGGCAGCCTGGTCTACAGAGTGAGTCCAGGACAGCCAGAGCTACACAGAGAAATCCTGTCTCTAAAAACAAAAAGCAAGCAAGCAAACAAATAAACAACTTTGTTAAATTAATCCAGTTTTAAGAAATTTGAAAAAAAAAGTATACTATTCTTTCTACTATGCAAAACTATCCTATATTTAACTCCTTTCAAAAATCAAAAGAAAATTCATTAAAAGTGAAGAAAATGGCTATTTCTTCAATATAGAAACATATTTTGATAATTCTGAATGAGATTCAACATGCTTTTTTCAAAGGATGAATATTTCAAGATTTGAACTTATACAACTAAACTCTAAGACGGGGCAAGTAGCATAAGGCCTTCTTAGAAAAAAACACTAGGATGACACAGGAAGCTTGTTCTAACTAAAGGGCAGTCTTCCTAGTCTTCCTCCCTCTTCTTGCTCTTTCTCCTTTTTTTTTTTTTTAAAAAAAAAAAAAAAAAAAAAACATTGCTAAAGGGACTGTAACCCAGGGCCTAAGTCATGCTAGACAAGCACTCTCCTACAGAGCTACATTTCTATCCATTCTTCCAGTTTTCACACAGATGGCTTTTTCTTTGTTTTCTTCTTTTGAGACAGGGTTTCACTGTGTGGCCTTGGCTGGGTTGGAACTCTGGCCTCAAACTCACAAAGTTCTGCCTGCCTCTGGCCCCCAAGTGCTGGGATTAAAGGCCTGTACCACTACCACCTGGCTAGAATTATTATTATTGTTGTCATTACTAACTCATGTGTGCTGAAGAAGACAACTTTTGGAAATTGTTTCCTTTTTTTTAATTATTTATTTATTATTTATACATGTATGCCTACAGGTCAGAAGAGGGCATCAGATCTCATTATAGATGGTTTGAGCCACCATGTGGTTGCTGGGAATTGAACTCAGGACCTCTGGAAGAACAGCCAGTGCTCTTAACCTCTGAGCCATCTCTCCAGCCCTGGAAATTGTTTCTTAACTTCTACCTTCTTTTTGTTTGTTTATAATTTATTAAAACTTGCTATTATAAAGAACCTGAATACAGAAGAACATCACACAAGGAATAACTAGACATCTCAATGAACTCCTATAGTTAGAATAACCATTCTGAAGCTGTGTAACCTCACATTGAGTTTTACACTTTTGTTATTAAATATATGTACTTAACATCAAACAAAAACAAAACAACAAAAATCCCACGACAAAATTAGTTTTATGTCCTCTTTAATGACTTAAGTGCCCATTACTTGCATTCAGTTCTTCAGCTGCCCTTTCTATTTGTTCTTACATGTTATTTTGTGCCCATATGTACATTTGTTTACATGTACAGTGTGTGTATAGATTCTATAATGAAAGAGAACTTGCACTTTTGTTTTTTTCTTTTTGCTTTCCACCCTGAGACGGGAGCTCGTTGTGGGTGCCTTTGTGGCAGCATTCCTGGCTCTGCCAGCTTCCACCAACAATTCTACCTCTGCCTCCCATTTCAGGGTAGTAGGAACACTGGGCTTATCTGAGACACTTTATAAGGTTTCCATCATTAGGCTTGCTTTTAAGGCAAGCACATTCACCCACAGAGCCATCTTTCTGGACCCCTTAGGCACTATCTAATCTATCTATCTATCTATCTATCTATCTATCTATCTATCTATCTATCAATCGACAGGGTCTCACTATGTCAGCTTTCCGGGGATTCAAGTTTGACAATGTGAGTTCGATATCTGGAACCCACATAAAGGTGACAGAGAGAACTGCCTCCAAAAGTAAGTCCTCTTTCTCCACACTCATGCCGTGACAAGTGCTCCCACCTCTACATACATAACAAACTTTAAAAATACAGAAAGCTGAACATTATTTCTTTGCCATATATCTCTTCCAAGAGGATTATAAAATACCAATGATTCAAAGAGGTAGAGAAGACCAACTAGTCAAGCTAAACTGCAAGCCTACAAAAACCTTCACCTCCTGAGGACACCCACTATCCATGCACTTGGCTCAGGCATCTGCACATACATACACCACACAATTTTTTTCAGAAGGTTCACTGCTCTTTCACAGTGAAAACATGATTTTGGAGGGTTAAAGAGACATTAGAATTTTCAAAATTAAACAGCAGGGAGGTGGGGTTGAATCTGGGAGGGGTCAGGGGAAAAGATATAATCAAAATACACAGCATGAAATTCTCAAAAATAAATAAAAACATAAAGAAACACAGTATAATCCATGGAGTAAGCTTTGAAGAATGAAACTAATCCAAGCATGAAGGAGTGGTATTTTATGACATGCAGGCTGTCAGTTCTCTAGGATTGTATTTTAGTCAGGCATGGTGGACATACCTGTAATACTTGTACTTGAAAGACTGAATCAATTTCTCTGGGAGCGGGAGAGAGGACTATGACTCAGAAAGTACTTGTTGCTCCTCTAAAGGACCCAGGTTTGGATCCCAATACCCACAACCACCAATCAGAACTCCAGTTCTGATCCCACAACCTTTTTGACCTCCTCAGGCACCAGATACAAATGTGCTATGCATATATACATGCTGGCAAACCACTAATAAACATACAGAAACAAACATCCTAAATAAGTCTTGACATAAATTTGAGACCAACTTGGGCTACAAAGTGATAATCAAGCCAGTCAGGGCCACATAGCAAAAACCTATCTCAAAACAAATTAAGATATAAGGAAACAAATTATAACTTTTAGAGAACCACATACTTAGTCATATACTGCCTAATGTTGAGTAAATAACGGCCCTTTAAACATAAAAATAGCAGACCACACAGATAAGGGTTCTATGACAGAGTGGGGCTAAAAAGTTTCTATTAGTTTGTGATACTGCAGTTGCACAACTCACGGATCTGTGCTCACTCTGACAGAAACAAACCTACTGTGTAGATCATAGAAAAATACAGCACACACAATTCTACAGAGCACACAATGACTGACAATATAATATAAGCAACTATGTTATCGGTTTAGGGTATTTGTTAAATTTTTCATTGTTCTCTTATTTATTTAGAGATAGACTCACTAGACAGCCCAAACTGGCCTTGAACTCAAGCCCTTCTATCTAGGCCTCCTGAGTGCTGAAGTTAAAGGTACCTGAAACCACAATCCCCACCTAATCATTATTTCAGTGTACTCCTTCTAGTTAATAAAAAAGGTCACAGTAAAGCAGCATCCAAGTCACACTAGCAACCGTCACCTACATTTCGAGTTTATCAACTCTCTAAACTGGACCACGTTCTCCTTGTGTCTGACTTACCTCAGACTGCTTTGTTCATTGGGGTGTGCCATAAATAAATGCAGACGAACATACATTCACCAGCCTGAGTGTAGCGTAAGCTCTATCATCTGAGTTTGCGAAAATTTATCCTTGCTTTAAATTAAGCAACATGAGGCCATTTCTTAGAGAAAAATGTTCAGTGATCAAACACCAAGTATAAAGTGCTGTGTCAGTACTGTGCAAGCCTGCTTTCATAGAGTGCATGTTTTACAATCTGAAGGCTGTGGCCACTTTGTTAAGTCTGCTGGTATCAATTTCCCAAATGCTTCTAAATCATTAGCATCTTTAAGAAAGCATTTTAGAAAGTATTTACCTTTAAAACAATAAACAGCTAGCTGAACATGATAGCACGTGGGAGGCAAGGCAGGCAGATCTCTGCAAGTTCGAGGCCAGCTTGGTCTACAAAGCAAGTCCAGGACAGCCAGGGCTGCACAGACACCCTGTCTCGAAAAACAAAACAAAGCAAAACGACCACAATGCTGTTGGCACACTTCATAGACCACAGTATAAGCATAAAGGTAAGTTTTACATGCACTGTAAACCAAAATCATACTGGAAGACACCTTATCTATCAATCAGGACCTTCCAACTTCAGGCAAAAGTTCCCACTCAACAACTGCATCTCTGCTCACTCAAGCAGCACAAATAAGCTTGAAGTCACTGTAAGAATCTCCAAAGTGATTCACTTACTCTTAGGGAAACAACATAGTTATCAGAAGAGTTTATCCTACCTATACTAACTAAATACACAAAGCCATAAGAATTTGACAAACTCCTGGTCAAAAAAGGCCAGGTCTCACGCAAACTCTCTTGGATTTATAGCCTCTTAAGAACTGTTTTCCTCGTTTCTTTAATAGCTATGGCCATTCTTCCAATTTTAGGCACTATCTTATACTGTATCAGTACTTATGAGCATCAACCATGTGCCACATGATGAGGCATTTCAAGAGAACTTGTTTTCCTAAGTTTGCTTCTGCTGAGGGAAGGTGGGAATTTTTCACGGTGAAAAGCATGTTGAATACAGTGAATGGTTCATCTTATTACATCTCACTGCAACTAGGTCTGTTATTATGCACAGACAATAGGCCAAGAATAGTTCTTACTCATGCTTGCTGAGTTCCCGACCACTGAAGGGTCCACAACAGTCAGGAAGCTGGGGCGCTTACCTAGAGAGTTGCAGCCTGGCGTGGGACACTTCATATTGAAATTGTAGCTCTCATGAAATCGACGGCGCTTGGGCCGGTGAGAGAGATCACTGCCTGAGTCCTTCAGAGACATGTCCTTGGCAATGCTCTCATCATGAGACGCGTTGGGGCTGGAGATGTCTATGTCAGACTCAGAAGAAGGTGCGTTTCCAGTTGGAGTTCGAGGTGGTGACTCATCATGATCAGCTGTAGTTTTTGTTTCTACAGAAAAAGAAATTGGTGGGTTCCTTTATTTTCAGATTGCCTAGATAGAAGAGTTTATGGACTCTGCAGTTCTCTTTCTACAATTGTCTTTTTTTTTTTTTTTTCCTTTTTTTAAAGACAAGGAGTCATGTAGCCCAAGCTCTCTAGGTAGCTAAGAATGACCTCCCCTACCTGCCTCTACTTTCCTAGTCTGAGCTTATGCCTGGCTTTATGCAGCTAGGTAACAAAATCAGGGGCTCACACAGGCTAAGCCAGCAGT
This sequence comes from Meriones unguiculatus, assembly GCF_030254825.1. Classification (NCBI taxonomy): domain Eukaryota; kingdom Metazoa; phylum Chordata; class Mammalia; order Rodentia; family Muridae; genus Meriones; species Meriones unguiculatus. Next base: position 25,712,743 of record NC_083355.1, on the reverse strand, counting down.
CTACAAATGAGCTACATCTACAGTCTTCCCAGACCTAACCAGTAATTTTTAGCTACTTATCTGCTGTAAGACAATGCAACCATCACTTTGGTATAACTTTGAAGTCTGACTGAATACAAATCTGGGGTTCACCTACTACATGTTACTTTTCCACGGTTCTCCTAAGCTCTTAATGTGAGTAATCAAAATATAAACAAAGTCTTTGAAAAACTACCAAAAGGACCCGAGTATGATAAACTGTGTTTTCTGCCATTCCAAGTGTTGTTTAGTAGTGAAACTTAAAATTATGCCAAAAAAATTCACCAAAATGTATTTATTCTTTATTCCTTATTGAAAAAAACAGTAATAATCAACCTGTTTTCCTGAAGACACACAAGACGGAAAATAAATGAGCTGGGTGTGGTGGTGGCCTCCTTTAATCCCAGCACTCAGGAGGCAGAGGTGGGTGTTCTCTATGAGTTCAGGGCCAGCCTGAACTACAGAGCAAGGCTACAGACAGAGGCCCTGTCTCAAAACCAACCCCCACTTTAAAAAAAGAAAAAAAGAAAAAAGAAAAATAAAAGAAGCGAAACTGATTTAAAATGTTTCTTTTAAGGGCTAAGAGCCATCTCTGTGTGTGCATCATCAACATGCCTGCTACCTGAAGTCTCTACCTCAGGAGTCTCGAAATCCTGAAATGCACCTTTTCTTTTCTTTATTAGTAGTTCTCACTATGTGTCCCTGGCTGGCCCGGAACTCTCTATGTAAGGCAGGTGGGCCCTACACACACAGGGATCTACCTGCCTCTACCTCCCAAATGCTCGGATTAAAGACATTTAGCACCAATATTTTTTTCTTTTTAAGATTTTATTTTTAATTATGTGAATGCAGGTATACTGTGGGTGGGTGGGTGTTGGCAGACCCAGAAGAGGCTGTCAGGTCTAGAGCTGGAGTTGCAGGTAGCTGCGAGCCAGCAGGCGTCTGCTGGGAACTTCACTCAGGTCCTCAACAAGATCAAGCAGTGCATGTGCTGTGCTTGGTGGCACATGCCTTTAATCCCACCATTTGGGAGGCAGAGGCATTCCGATTTGTAAATTTACAGCCCACCTGGTCTATATAATGAATTCCAGAGCAGCTAGGAATATAGAAAGAAACCCTGCTCCCTTACCCCTGGGGGGATGGAGGGGGGTGGGAGGGGAAGAGGGAGCAGTACATGCTCTTAACTAAGACATCTCTCCAGCCCCAGAAACTGCACATTCTTAAAGTCTAAAAACCAGATGCCTGCAGGGTTGGACACAGTAAATTATTTCACTGTCTATCCAGAGGTGACAACTATTCTTCAGCTCCAGTCAAAAATTACTATGTGAGTAAATGGCCATCCAATATTTCTACATCTTCCTGTTTTAAATCTTAACTACTGGGAAGTTAGTGGTACACGCCTTTAATCCCAGCACCCGGGAGGCAGAAACAGGTGGATCTCTGTGAGTTCCAGGCCAGCCTAGTCTAAAGAATGAGTCCAGGACAGCCAGGGCTCTGTTACACAGAGAAAACCTGTCTCAAAAAACAAACAAAACAAAACAAATTAACTACTGATATATGAATTCAAAGCCAGCCTGATATAGATAGATAGTGAGTTCCAGGCTAGCCAGAGCTGTGTAGAGAGCCTGTATCAAAAAAACAAACAACAACAACAACAACAACAACAAAAAACCCAAAACAACAACAAAAACACAAAAAACAAAACAACAACAAAACACAACCAAAAAATTAAGTACTGGGACTGAAGAGATGATTCGTTGTTTAAACACTGGCTATTCTTACAGAGGACCAGAGTTTGATTACTAGTACCCACATAGCAGCTCACAATTTTAACTTCTGTTCCAGGAGATCTTATACCCTCTCCTCGCCTCCATGTGTACCAGGAGGAACAAATGTAGTCCACAGACTTAAATGTACACCAGATACCAATATACATAAAATAAATGAAATTTTAAAACTTAGTGCAGCTTTTTATATAAAAATCTTTGTATTTCTAAGTATTACCAAGAAAGTTAAAAATGACTGAAACTGCACAGACCATTTGAAACCAATCATGTTGCCTGACTGAAGAACCTCAGTAGCTTCTAAGATCTAACACTTTTTGCTCTAAAGCTCCTGAAGTACTGGGTCATAAACCTCAATAGCTTAACACTGCCTGCTACTCAAGGTCACTGCTGGTCAGCAGTCTGGAGGTGAAGTGGACTAGCAATCATGGCTCTAACTAAATCTGGGTCAGACATTCTTCCTGTGAAGGTTCAGAAGGTTCTACTTCCTTCTTTTTATTACATATCCAATCTAACACACTCCAGCTTCTTGGACCCTAACACTCTAGCAACCAAAATATATTGTGCAAGACAGTAAGAAACCAGATAAGTAGAGCACTCTGGAGGCTGAAGCAAGAGGATCACAAGTTTGAGGCTACATACTGAGAGCCCTGTTTGAAAACCTACAAGCAACACACAAAACCAAACCAACCAAACAAAAAAGTATCATGTTTGCTTACCTAAACTCTGACAATCTCTCTGCAGTGCCAAAGCCTCCCGTAAAAGAAAGTGACCAGATCCTCTGTACGGTACCCGTCACACAGACCTACTTACCTCTATCTGAAAAATCAACCACCTGTTCCGTTTCAGAGCCGGAAGAGCGAGTCTGCCGGAGAGGGTACTTTTTTGGAGTCACTGGGGTGGGCTGCTGCTGACTACGGGTCACTCTTCTGGTAGAATAGGCAGGTTCCTCAGTGCCGAAAGATGGCAAATTTCGAACAGGGCTGGAATCTGACCCCAGTTTTAAAAGGTCATAAAATAAAGAAGAAAATCCATTTTATTCTCATCCACAAGATTAATCAGAACGCAGTTCCTTCTCTTCACAAAACCTTAGAATACACTGATCTCCCTAATTAATATATGACAAAGGAGCTCATGCTGCTATGATACCATAGCAGCAGGGCAGGCTCTGCAGTGAAGGCTGAGCACCCTTAGATTCCACTCTACCATAGCAACCATCTGTGGAATCTTGGGGAAGTTAATGTCTCCAAGCTTGCTTCTTAACCCAAAGAAAAATACTCACTCACCTTAGCTTGGGAAAAAAAGAAAAAAGAAAAACACTAGTAGTATATTCCTCAAGCTTACTATGAAAAGGCTTTTTGGTGTTCCTAAACACGGTTTCTCTGTGTAGCCTTGGCTCTCCTAGAACTTACTCTATAGACCAGGCTGGCCTCACACTCAAGATCCATCTGCCTCTGTCTCTAGTGCTGGAACTAAAGGTGTGCGCCAGCACTGCCCAGCAGGAGAAAAGTTCTTCCCCAGTACTATAGAAAAGTTTCACCCCTTGCTATAACCCATCATAATACAGATGTCTTAAAACTAGCAAAATAGTACACAAATACTGGCTATCCTTGTACCTTATGTGAAGTCATAATGAATTCTAATTTAAGACAGACCTAGTGATACAAGTTCTCCTACTACTTGGGAGTCTGAGACAGGAGGATAGTAACTTCCAGGCCAGCCTGATCTACCTACACTCTGTCTCAAAACAAACAAATAAAACAAAATTTTAAGGTTTTTTTTTTAAGCTTTATTTTTATATGTATGAGCGGAGAAGGGCATTGAGTCCTCTGAAACTGGAGTTACCAATGGTGTGAGATACCACCATGTGTGTGCTAGGAGTCAAACTCAGGCACTCCGCAAAAGCAACTAAGCACTCTTAAACTGCTGGGCCATAGCTCCAGTCCTTACATGCTTCCCATTGAGAAACCTACTCTGTAACCTTCATAGACCTTTCATATCTCTAACCTGTTGCCTCTTAAAGAAAATAAACTAAAAGCTGAAATTGAAGAGTATTTTAAATAACAGTGTCCTATGACAATGTGTAAGTTGAAGCTCTCAGGCTGTCAGAACAGGTAAGTTAGTACCAGGCCAGGTCCCCAGGTCTCTATACTTTCGGGGGCTCTTTTCACAAAACTGTCTATTCTTCACACTAGGGAGTGAGGCCTTACCTGGTGACCTATGCTCAAGAGTTGTGCAGCTCCGTGGCCATGAAATAAAATAACTACAGAAACCCCCAAGCTCACGTGTCTAGCCGTTTAAAATATGTGTCATCATTAGGGCATAGTTAATTAGAGTGTCTAAGAACCATTATGCCTCTTTACATATATGACTTCCTTTGCCTAAAACAGTTTTCAAACCTTTAAATCTGTAACATCCTACTAGACTGCTACCACCCTGTTCTAGGAGGCCTTCCCACAACGATGTGGCTGTCCCACCTCTAGGCTTCCATAGATTCTTTAGAAATCACTTTATTTGTGTGTGTACATGCATAGATATCCATCAAGCTATATTTATGTATGAACATCTATCTATATAAATATGTATTCTCTTTTTGTTTGTTTGTTTTGTTTTGTTGCGAGTTAGAGTCTCATTCAATATGTAGCTCTGGCCAGCCCTGAACTCTCCATGTACTCATTGAATTGAGAGACCTGCATGCCTCAAGCTCTAGGGCTAACGGTGTGCACCACCACCCCCAGACCCCTATCACTACAGATTGATAATCACCTTTGTGTATTAGCTGAAGCCTTTCTTCCACACTGAACAGAACTATGAGGGGCAAAAGGTTACCCTCTAACTAAGCCCAAGTGACAAAGAACACTAGAGAGATTTCCCACAACCTTCCAACCACAAGCCTTCCCCCCCCACCAAAGCAAAATTCTGGTTATTTATTAAGTTGTATCTATCAAACTGTGACTGCACTCTAAAATCAAACATGCTTTTACAAGCTTTAAGCCACACTAACACATTCAATAGGCATTTTAAGCACTTAAGCCATTGAATTTATAAAGCGGTGGGATAACATTACCATTTTATGATGACTGACAGCACCACAGAGTCGTAAAAAAAAATACTCAGGGCACCTCTGTCTCACATGCATGCAAGCCCCAACCTATAAACAGAGCATGGTACCTGACAGAAACCATTCTGAAGACAGGGTATTTCTGCATCTGCCTTACACTCCGACACATTCTAGAATCTACACCAGAGGTTCTCAACCTGTGGGTCATAATCCCTTTAAGGGTGGGGTGTCAAATGACCTTTTCATAAGGGTCACAATCAGACAGCCTGCATATCAAATATTTACATTATGATTTATAACACTAGTTATGAATTAGTTATGAAGTAGCAAGAAAAATAATGTTAATAATGTTATGTTTGGGGGTCACCACAACATGAACTGTATCAAACAGACACAGCATTAGGGAGAATGAGAACCACTGATCTACACCGAGCCAAAGGACCATTTTCTCTAAGAGTTAGCACAATGACACCAATCTGTCCCAAACTGTCCACTGTGAGGAACAGTTAGGAAAAAAAAAAGAAGACTTTTACCTTGAGAACTCTGGCTTAGCCTGGCTGAAGAGCGGGTGACTCGGGCAGAGCGGCGCGATGTGCCATCGCTCTCTGAACTGTCTGTGTGCTCGAGATCTGTAGAAAAATCGGAATCTTCGGTTCCATCTGAACTACTGCCTGCATTTCTCTGTAATACCATAGATCCAGACATTAGCACGAAAGCATTTACTGTGGGTTTCTATTAGCACTGGAAGTAAAATGAACCAGATGCTGAAGTACCAAGTTCCAACACAAGAAAAGAACTCTGCCACAGGCACTTCCTCTCCCTGCTGCTCAGAGGGAGCCCTTCATTTCAGACATTTTAGTGGAACAACCTACAACTAAGACACCTCTACTAAACAAACTTGAAAGTGAAGCAATTCTTACTGTATTATCACTAACTCTGAGACAATTCAAAGTTACAACTTTCATAAAAGATAAGCATAAGCTGGAAATAAAAGCACCCAACCCAACAACAAAACACTCAAATCAAAATAGTCTGGCTAGCATAACCGTGTCAGAAAAGAAAAGAGAAAAGAAAAGGGAGAGAGAAAAAGAGAGAGTGAAAGAGAACGTGCAAGCAAAGATGGTGAGATGACCCAGTGGCTAAGAGAATACTGCTCTGGCAGAGGACCTAAATTCAATTTCCAGCACCCACATGGTGGCTCACAACTGCCTATAACTCCAGCTCTAGGGGAGGCCAATGCCTCCTCAGGCACCTGTACTCATACATACATACACATAATTAAAAATAATATATCTAAGTATTTTATAAAAACAAGAAAAAGTCCAAGGTAGTATATAAAATGTTAAGGCTAGGTCCCATTTAATTTCAGGGTAAATTTTATTCAAACTCCAGATCAACAAAAATCACATTAGCTGGTAGGTAGAAAGATCTCTGTGAGTTCCAGGCCAGACTGGTCTACATGAGTTTTCACGACAGCCAAAGCTACATAGACAGACCCTGACTCAAAAACAAAATATGGTCTTATGGTTGAAGAGATGGTTCAGTGGTTAAGAGCACTTGCTGCTCTCGCAGAGATCCCGAGTTCAATTCCCAGCAACCACATGGTGGCTCATAACTCCCTGGAACTCCAGTTCTAGGTGACCCAAAAATCTCTTCAGGCATCTATGGGCACCTAGCTAAAAACTGGTTAAATCAATATACATGCATATATACACACACACATTATACATGCAAAAATTTAAAACAAACATGTTATAGTCTAGAACTCTAATCCAAAAATAATTTAACCAGAAAAAGATACAAATTATTTTCTTAGCCATCTGTCCTTGAAGTTTCTCCACATGGATGTCAAGTGCTGGGAAAGGAATTTATACTAAAGACTCATAAGTATTCAAAACCAGGTTTTAAAAAAGTTAAGATTTATTTTATTCTATATGTATGAAAGTTTTGCCTGCATGTCTATTTCTCACATAGACGCCCTCAGCGGTCAAGGGAGGTTATCAAATCACCTGGAACTGGAGTCACAAATGGTTGTGAGCCAAGATGTGGGTGCCTCCAACTCTGCAGGAGCAACAAGTGCTCTAAACTGTTGAGCTACCTCTCCAGCCCGATATGCCAGGCTTTAGCAAAGTCACATCACATCCCAGTCATAACTGTCAGCCTCCTGAGCAGTGATTAGCCATGAAGATTACTTTTATCAATTACGCATTTACACTATGCCCCTTTCTAAGCCAAAAATAGAACAGCATTTGCTGAAACTTCAGCATGTCCCCAAACTGAAGTCCTAATATTTTTGGCAGGGACGAGAAGTGGGATGCAGTAGGGACCGAACGCAGGGTTTCAAGGCACTATCTACACACCACAGCTCCAGGTCCCAATTCTTTATTCCAAGAATAAAATGCCTGGGGCCAAATATGCTTGGAGTTAATAATTCTTTAGTTCTTGGAAAGAACACATATATCCTGCAAATAACACCTCATACCAAACACATTAATATTTCTATAGAAAATAGAAATTTAGTGTAACATTAAATGAGACATTAAAAAAAATTAGCCTAAGGGGCTGGAGAGATGGCTCAGCAGTTAAGAACACTGGCTGCCCTTCCAGAGGTCCTGAGTTCAATTCCCAGCACCCACATGGTGGCTCCCAACCATCTATAATGAGATCTAGTACCCTCTTCTGGCGTGCAGGCAGAACATTGTATACATAATAAATAAATAAGTCTTTAAAAAAATAGCCTAAGGGTGCTTTAGAACAGATTTGCCAACAAACAAGTTAGTGACATATTTACATTTGGGGTCTTGTTGTTTTTGAGAGAGAATTTTGCTATGTAGCTCAGGCTGGCCTGTAATTTACTATATAGCCTAGGCTAGCCTTGAGCTCCTCCTAGGTGATCCTCCTGCCTCAGCCTCCAGAGTGCTAGGTGTGTGCCATTATACCCAGCAAGAGCTTACATTTTCATCTTTTTTCTTTCTTTCTTTTTGAGACAGAACCTCTCAGTATAGTAGAGCAGGTACCTCAAGCTAGAGATCCACTTCCCAAGTGCTGGGATTAAAGGCCTGTACAATAACATACTGTAAGAATTTACATCTTCCAGGACTCTGATTATTTGGAAACTGCTAGACAGAGACAGGACCTATTCAAACATACCAATACATACGTCTCTTGCATTTGGTATGCCTGGATATAAATGTTACCTGTCAACTCTGGTCACTGTAAGAGACATTAATATAAATATTTAACTTGGAAAACCTTCATGATGAATGACTTCTGCAAAAATATGAATACCCACCGTCCATCCATTGAAACATTTTATTCAAAACAAGTAAGTAAGTCACAGAGCATCACTCAAAAGTCACCTCATCCAATAACCTGGATGGGAATTCATGACCTATCAATCTTCCTGGCTTAACTCTGAAAACTGGCTCTTCACCTGTTTATTTTCCGAGCCCACAACTTCCTTACAGTGGACACAATTTCAAGCAGAGGTTGTACTGCAGCCTTCTTTGTCTGTGTTCTCCACTCAACTGTGATAACCCTTTTTAAAGCAGTGATCACACATAATTTTTTAAATCCCTAGAAACTAGCATGTAGCAAGAGGTCACTAAATATTTGTTGAACTGCATTACATTTGCCTGATCAGTGCCTTAGACCCAGTTTACCTGTCCTCCGTATATTCAGTTTTAACATGTAAAGCGCAGGGTCCCGGATGAGGAGATGGCTTATCCAGGCAGAGCACAAGCATAAACGCCTTGGTACAGATCCCCAGCATGCATTTAAAACAACAAAACAAAACTACACGATCCTGGAACCCTAGCGCTGGAAAGACAGGACAGGTGGATCCAGAGAGCTTGCTGGTCAGATAACACAGGTTCTGGTTCAGTAAGACCCTCCTGGCAGTAAGGAAAAATAGAGGAAGATGTCCTGCTCAAGCCTTGTCAGTCACCCGTGCCCACATGTTCAAGGATCATAGCTTTCCTATTTCAAGATTGAAAAGACTTCTATTCCCAGAAGTTTTGTGTTTTTTCCAAATTGCATTTTCCAGGCAACGTCAAACTGAACAAGTAAGTGGAAGACGTTGTCTGGGATGCAACAGGCCTGCGAGCTATCCCTTGGGAGTGGGCGCTGGTTTCTCTATCACTCATTCTTCAGCTTTGTTATACCTCCCACCTGGAACGGAAAGTGGTCTCCCCAACTCGCCTCTGCACCTATCGCCGTCTCTCTCTCCGGAAGGGCGGGGCGGTGGGCGACCCAATCCAGGCCTTGCTAAGCCGCACCCGCCACAAGGAGAGACGGCGAAGCTGGGCCAATGAAGCGAAGGGAGAGCATTCTCCACAACCAGTCGCCGAGCACCAGGACGAGACCCAGACACCGCCCACGCACGCGGGGAGGTGACCGTTGGGCCCAAATAGGCGGCGTCACCACCCAATCAATATGCTTTAAGACGTTTCAGCGGCCAATTAACAAGAAGAACGCCTCCGAGCTAGGCAAGCAGAGGGCGGGAATTAGTTACAGGCATAGGCCGAGGCCAGGGTAGGGCCCGCATTTTTCTGCCTGGTACCAAGAGGAGACAGGAGGGCTAGGCTAGGTTCGGGGGAGCGGGAAGTTGGAACCCAACCACTGCGAGGCATGGCAAACTGCGTCACGTTGCTCAATCGACTCTCCTTAGAAACCCGCCATCCCTTCTCTGCCAATTCTCACCTTCCTTCGCGGCATTGCCGGCGGCTGCAGCCCGACGGTTCCGACTCGGGCGGCGGCGGCAGCAGCAGCAGGAACGGTGGCTCCGGAGGGCTCCGTGGCGGCCTCTGTAGCAGTCCCAAACCCTGCGGACGATCCCAAGTGCCTCCTGCCTCTAAGCGTCTAGAGGCTTCTGCGCAGGCGCCGCGGGCTGAAGCGCTCTTTCCTTCACTTCCGGCTGAGGCTCGCGTCACCGGAAGTGTCGGCCAGAGAGCACTCTGGGAGTCTCGCAGCTTTCAGTGAGGCTGGTGAGCGCCATTTTGGAGTTGGGCAGAAAGCCACGCCAATTGTGAAACCTTGGAACAGCTAGTTCTAGTTAGGCGTGTGGCATCGTTTGTCGAACTAGGTAGCCATGATTGTTTAGGGCAGAAGTCTGACACTTGAAGTTAACCGTTTTCATCTTTACCTCGGGCAAAATCTCACTTCCTGGTCATTTTCGTGTCTGGCGTGGAGGAAGGAAAACCCCAGAATCCATCAGGTTATCGGGTTTTAACCCTTTCGTTTCCTAATCGGTCAAAGGACGTTTCCGTTTATCACGTAAACTCGGGAGTTGGGAGATATTTTGCGCAAGGAACTGTTTTAAGAGCAATTCCGCTGAGAGGAGACGAGGGAGGGGGCTACAGCCGGGATACAAAGTGAATAAATTTTAATAAATGATAATAAAAAAGTGAGGGGAAAAAAAAGAGCAATTCTGTGTTCCGGAATGGTGTGAATGGGGCTTGATTAAAGGATTGACAGTGTTCTGTCAATCATGAAGTTTCCTGTCTGGTAGAGGAGACATCGCCCTTGCGTTAAGAGAACAGCCAAGTAAGTTACGTCCACGTTACAGGATGATGCAGAGCCATTCGCCGAGTGCCGCGGCGCTAAAGAATTCCCAGTTTAGGTCTGCCCCCGGCTTACCAGCAGATAACTCTGCTTTGGTTTTTGAGAGCTTTGGAAGACTGGAAGAAGAGTCATTAAGAAAAGCGTGGAACCGGGTGTGGCGGTTCAGGCTTTTTGAGGGAGGCAGATTTTTTGAGTTCAAGACCTGTCTACACAGCGAATTCCAGGCCAGATGCTGTCTCAAAAAAGAAAAGGCTGGAAATTGGTTAGCAAGTCTTGAAGATTTTTGTTTGCTTGCTTGTTTGGGGTTGGGATTTTGTTTTGTTTTGTTGAGACACGGTTTCTCTGTACACCCTTGGCTGTCCTGGACTCGCTTTGTAGACCAGGCTGGCCTCGAACTCACAATGATGCCTCTGCCTCCTTGAGCGCCCACCCAGCTGGCCTTGAAGTTTTAACCACTGATTACTTGAGAGAACCAAAGCTTGATCAGGATTGATTCGCTGGGATCCAAGCAAGCTTAATTACGAAGTTAGGATTTTGTTGTTGTTGTTCCAGATTTGTGTGTGTGTACAGCTATGACTGGGTGAGTGCTCAGAGGACAACTTGGTGGAGTAGATTCTCTTTTTCCTCCTTTATGGGGTCTCAGGGATCACCAGGCTTGCTGGAAAAGCAAGCACCTTTATCCACCAGAGCCATCACAGGCCTCTATCAGAATTTCAATCAGAGGCAAACTAAACTGGAGGGAGGCTTTAAAAACAGATTACAAACACCTGACTGATATGCTAAACAGAGGACTCTTTAGAGTTAAAAGGTTCCAGACCCTTAGCCCACATTCCTTGGGAATAGCTTGAGCCATTGTTGACACAGGCAGCATTTAGTATTTCCCTCTTAGTACTTAGTATAAATACCTTTGAATAATCTATGTGAGTTGAGCTGCACATTAGCTTGCTTGAACATGGCTCAGATTTTTTTCTTTGTATTATTTTAGTGCTCCTGTATTTAATTCCACAATATCACTGTTCTTTCACCTTCATGGATGTGTTCCTGGGGTTACTTTGGAATGTTCTAACTCCCTAACTAATGATAACAACCTCTTGTATTTGAATGATCTTATTTTAAGTTAGCTGTGGTGACACACATCTGTGATCCCAGGCCTTAAAGCAGGAAGCGGGAGATTCAGTTTAAGGTTTTCAACTACATGCTTCTAGACAGCCCAGGCTGGATGAACTGTCCAGCCCTCTGTAATTTCTTTTCTTTCTTCAGTCTTTCCTGATTTACTGTTTGTAAGATAGTAGAGCACCGTGACATTATTTTGCAGTGACTACGATATATTCGCCTCTTAAAATTGTTTGGATATTTTGTTCCCCACTCTATTTCTCAGCCAATAGGAATGTAAGTCCTATTTGTCAGCTTTACTAATATCGAGTAACAAGGCTTTGATGTCAGTTGTAGATTTGAATCAGTTCTGTCCTTTTTTTTTCCTCTCTGTGTTGCTCTTGGACAAGTTTTTAAATTGACCTGGGTTTTCTCATCTTAAAATGTGTGTGCTAATGACTAGCTTAGTAAGTGGTTTTAAGGAGTGAAGGAAATGAGTGTTTTTAAATACTCAGCAAGTTCCTGAGCTAGAATAAGCTCAACACATGACTTTTGTGTCCATAGTGTCCCTAATCATGATTAGTGTCCCTAATCATGACTCTAACATCCTACTGTTTGGTATTTTCATGTGGTGTCAGTGGTTGCCTTTATCTACTTAACCTCACTTCAGCTTTAGAAACACAGCAATTACACAAACACTGTGTCATACCAAGATGAAGAAAACATCACCTTCCCTCGGTGGAGCTATGAGTCCAGTGGGGAAAACTGGCCACTAAGTTCATAGTTCTAAAATACTATGGAGTATTTAAAAAAAAAAAAAAAAAAAAAGAACCAGGTGGCATACACCTGTGATCCCAGTGCTCAGGGAGGCAGGGGCAGGTGGATCCATGTGAGTTTGACACCTGCCTGGTCCACAAATCAAGTCCAGGACAGCCAAGGCTACACAGAGAAACCCTGCCTCAACAAAAAGAAGAAGAAGAAAAAAAAAAAAAGTATGGGGAAGGTCCACTGGGTACAGAGAAGGAGGCAGGCTATTTCATCTGGAAAGTGTAGCTAAAGATTCATAAGAGGAGTGAATAAAAAAATGGAATTTAATAGGCGGGTGACACAGGAAATAGGGGCTTTCCAGGCAAAGAGTACAACATGTTCAGAAGTCGAGGTGTGGAGCAAGCATCGTGTCTGGGGTAACTCACTTGGCAAGGGGGAGTGAAGTGGTTGCCAAAACGGTGCTGGGAACCAGTTCATGCAGGACCTTTGATGCCTGGGTAGGGAGACTAGATTGGATGTGCTAGGCTCGTACTGAAGTACTGTAAGCAGACAAGTCCCATGACCAGACTTGCATTTTAGAGATTTATTTTTGGCAGCTTTTAGAGGAATGAGCAGAGTAGCAGGGAAGCCCAAAGTAGGTGAATTAAAGTGCTGCTGCAACCTCCTGAGCAAAAGATGGGGGATAGCAGAAGTGGGCTGTGACAGACGGGACAGCTGTGGCTGTTTCTGCATATTGTCTTTACGTGTATCTGTGTCCTGTCTCCTCAGTTACATTTTTGAGTGCCCTAAAGAGTTCCTCAGCTTCCAGGGCTGGAGAGATGGCTCATTGGTTAAGAGCACTGACTGTTCTTCCACAAGACCAGGGTTTAAGTCTTCATGTCCTTATGACAACTCACAACTGTCTGTAACTACAGTTCCAGGGGATCTGACACACAGACTTACATGCAGTCAAAAAGTTTCTCAGTTTCCTTTAAAGTAAACCAAAAAGGGTAATATTAGGTGATGAGGAAGGACAGAATGCAGGCAAGAACACCTGATTCATGGAAGAGGGTATAAAGGTAAGACCATTTTCCCCTAGTTTCTGTTCTGCAATAGTTTTTCTTTTTTCTTTTCAGTGGATAAGCAAATAAAAATGTGCAAAATTCTAAACTAGTGTAAAATTCCAAGCCAGGTTCCATTGCTTCAGAATAGCCATTCTAACTATATGGAAGTTTGCTAAACTTGGGATGGAGTTTGGGACTCAGTAAGTGTCTCAGCAGCTAATATAATCTAGCTGTGTGGTGTTTCATTTGTGAGTTCATTACAATAAAGTGATTTTATTAAAAGAAATTCAGAGGTTTAAAAAAAATTCCTTATCAGTAAAATGATAGGTACCATACTTCAAATACAGTTTCAATTGCTCATTACCTGCTTCAAAGGCCTTAGAGTTCCTGAAGGCTAGGAACTTTGTCACCATTGTCACACTGCCTGCAGCTTCATTCACTCTTGCAGCTTGGCATCTAAAGGACTCAATAAATGGGCTAGTCCCAAATTAAATGTTCCAGACCCCAGGGACAGGTGTTGACTCAGCTAGGAAAGACATCCTCTTTTCTCTGACCAGGCTTATATCCTCAGGGTTAAAGATAAGGCATTCCCTCTGTATTCAGATACTGACTTGTAAAGTGAGTGAAGCCCACCTGGACCTTTTCAAGACAATGCTACTGTAACTAGACCCATCTCATCTGATAACTTTCAGCCAAAAGTATTGATCTACCTTCTATCCCTTTGGGAGAATCTCAGCAGTTGCTGATGTCACCATAATTCATATTAAAATCTTTCTTTACATTTGCCTTAAGAATAGAGTCAGTCAAACCAAACCAAACAGCAGACAACCCTCCCCTCTAAAAAAAAAAAAAAAAAGAAACAATAAAAAAGAAAAAAAGCATGGTGGCACACGCCTCAATAAAGCAACAGCCAGGGCTACACGCAGAGAAACCGGAAACCATGTATGGAAAAACCAAAAAAGGGAAAAATAAATAAATAAAGTCAGTCTGTCGTGGTGAAGCACACCTCTAATATAGAGAGGGAAGTTCAAATTTAAGGGAACTGCAAATTTAAGGCCGGCCTGATTTACACAGTAAGTTCCAGATTTGCCAGAATTACATAGCAAGACACAGTTACAAAATGGTAGGAGAAGAGGGGAGGATGGAGGTGCTGTAGCTCGCACCCTTAATCCCAGCCAGGGGTGGGGGGTGGGGGGGAAGCAGGGTTCTGTGAGTTGGAGGCCAGCCTTGTCTGCACAGAGTTCCAGGTCTGTGAGAGCTACACAGACCCTGTCTTAACAACAACAAAAAAGGGTGAGCCGTTCTTTTCCCCTGCTGGCTGTGGCCCGAAGCGTCTCTTAATGTTCTGGCCACTGGTTAGGTTGGTTCTTGTGTCATCCTTAGCCCCCACCCACAGCCCACCCTGGGGGAAGTTACTGGCCAGATCCCGGTAGGCGCCAGCACAGCTTCCCGCCTCTGCAGCTGGGGTTATAAATAACCACCGAAGCTAAACAGTCAAATAACCACATTTTGAAAATCGTTTTAAAAAAAAAAGAAAAGTCATTATGCTGCTTCAGTCGCGGTTCTTCTCTCCTGTCCTTCGCCCCACCCCCTTTCTCTTCCACTTAATTTATCTCCCTTCCCTGATCCAAGCCCTCCAGGGACGTGTATGTGAGCACAAAAGCTGTCCTATGATGGAGACATCCTTTTCCATATTTGACGGGGCCAGGGCCCTCCAGGGCTGTAGTTATAGTTACATGATGTGGTTATGGCAGCAGAGGCCTCGGGGCAACATATGTTCCTCAGTGTAATTGGGTTTTCTCTAGCAGACTGTCTTTCTTTGGGTTCTCTGTGCTCAAATTCACTTATCAAGAAGACCAGGGAATTGCCATTATGGATGACCCTCTATGTTGTAGACTCCAGGAAAACTGGATTCCCTTTTATCCTTCAAGGCGGAACACACTCAGTAAGCCTGGATTGTGACTTTCAGATCGCAGGCATTTTCATTGACTCACCAAATATTTACGAAGCATCTGGTCTGTGGGGGCCATTGGGCCGGGAAGTGAGTGAACAGGGAATAAGGCCATTGACTGGAGACAACTGCTTACAGGAGGGGGCTGCGGAGCATGGCTTTCACCCGCATGCAGCCCCCTCTGCCTTTCCAAAAATGATTAAGCCAGTATGATAACATAAGGCAAGCTAATGAGGAAAGCGAGGCTTCCTAAAATTTACTGCTACTGTAAATCACACACATGCACGCACGCGCGCGCACACACACACACATTTAGAAAGAAAGACATTAGGATTTCCTTTCTGGTAATTTAAAAAAAGATTTTTATGTGTATGAATACTTTGCTCACACGTATGTAGGTACACCAGGTTCATGCCTGGTGCTCTTGGAGGTCAGAAGAAGGTATTGGATCCTCTGGAAATGGGGTTAGAGGTGGTTGTGAGCCACCCTGTGGATGCAGGGAATTGAACCCAGGTCCTCTGGGAGAGCAGCCAGTGAGTGAGTGCACTTACCGAGCCATCTCTGCAGCCCTCGCGAGGAGCCTGGTTGATGTAGGAAAGCCAAACACACAGGGAACAGTGTCACCCATAGGCAGGCACTCCTAGGCCGCGTGGAAAAGGTGGCTGGAGGAGCAAACTGCTAAGCAACATTCCGCTGTGGCCGGTGTTTCAGTTCCTGCCTTGGCTTCCTTAGATGATGAACTGTAAAACAGATTATCCTTTCCCTTCCCCAAATTGGATTTGGTACTAGAGTTACCACAGCAACAAAGAAGCGAACTAGAATAACAATTATCTTCTGTGTTTCTCTATGGTCTTCATAATCGAATATCATTGCTTGCTTGCTTGCCTTCTTATTTATTTATTTATTTGCCTATCTATCTATCTATCTATCTATCTATCTATCTATCTATCCCATGTGACATTGCACTGTGGCTCTAAATGCGTTTTCTTTTCTCCAGTCTTCAGGGTCTTCTATGTCAGAACATTGCAGTGTCCGCTTGCCCCCGCTGCTTTTATTTCTGCCTCAAATGTGTTCTCTCTTTCTTCCTTCAAAGGGTGTGCACAGTCACTAGCGCATATTCACTGGTATGAGAGTGCCAAACTAAGATAGTTCCAGAGTTAAAGTGTTATATAGCTCAAAAGAATATTTGTTTAATGAGGTGGGGCCTCCTGTAGCCCAGGCCGATCGCAACCTCTTTTGCTTCCCAAGCTAAGGAATTACAGGCATGTGGCACCACACCTATTTTTTATGCTGTGCTAGGAATCAAATGCAGCACTTTGTGTATGATAGGCAACTGAGCCACATCCCTAGCCCCTCAAATCTACTTTTGTCTTGTTTCTTAAGAGGATGGCATGCTAGTCCTGTGTGTGTGTGTGTGTGTGTGTGTGTGTGTCTTTCATTTTTATGAAATTCTGTTCATTTCCAACTTCTCTAATGGGCCCTTGGTTTTTAAGTTTGGACGAGAAATAGAGATTGAGAGTGGGCTGGCCTTTATCTGAGCCACATTCAATTACAGAGGAATTGGTATGAGGAAGACAGGATATTTGCTGCATAATTCTTTCTCCAGTGTTGACTGCTCTCTCTTTCTCTTTGGCTTCCCAGTCACACCACTGGTGAATTCTGCCAAGTGTACATGCTATCAGTAAAGAGGGAAACTGAATGGGACGCCTGCATAAAGTGCCTGAGGGCAGTCAGGCAGGTTGTACCGTACCCCACACCTCATAAGGGTTCACCTTAATCCCTGTAGTCACAACTGGGGACATAGCTCAGTGATGAAGTGTTTGCCTGGCATGTGTAAGGTGCTAACCCTAGGACCAAAAACAAACAAACAACTACAACAATAACAGCTATCTCTTCCTAGCACTGTAGGAACCATGAAAATGTTTCTGTCTACACCATTTCCCTGGTAATCTGATGCTGAGCTATGGTGGCGCACTCCTTTAATCCCAGCACTTGAGAGGCAGATACAGATGGATCTCTGTGAGTTTGAGGCCAGCCTGGTCTACAGAGTGAGTTTCAGGACAACCAAGGACTACACAGAGAAACTTTTGTCTTAATAAATAAAAATAAATAATGAAAAAAAAAAAACCAGAAAAAAAAAAACCACCTCTGCCTCCTCCTATTTTTAAAACGAGTCTTTTTATTTGTGGAAATAAGCTTTCCCAGAAACAAGGACTAGAATTGGGTCCCCCTGAGTCATTACATGTGTTTACCCAAACTTCCTCTGTGACTAACTGTACTTAAATGGCCAACATGGGTTACAAGTTAGCACCAGAAGAAGCACTTTCATCACTTAGCACAAACTAGCCTATGGCTCAAACCTACAGCTTCAGACTTTTCTACTTGTTTGCTTGCTTATTTATTTATTTATTTGCTTGTCTATCTATCATCTATCTAGCTATCTAGCTATCTAGCTAGCTATGGTTTTTCGAGACAGTGTGGTATTATCTCTGCCTGTCCTGACACTCTCTCTGTAGACCAGATTGGCCTCGAACACAGAGATCTACTTGCCTTTGCCTTTGCCTTTGCCTTTGCCTCTGCCCCCTGAGTCCTGGGGTTAGTGACATGCTCTACCACTATCCAGCCTTTTTTACTTTTTAAAACCTTTATTTTAAGGTATTATTTTGTTTCTTTATTTCTTCCTCTTTCTCTCTTCCTCTTCTTTTTCTTCAGTTTTACTTTACTTAAAAAAAAAAGATGTATATGAATGTTGTACAAGTGTGTCTTCGTGAGGGTATGTCACTTGTTTGTGGGTACATGCAGAGGTCAGAAGAGGACATTAGATCTCAGAACTGGAGGTACATATGGAAAGTTGTGAACTGCTCAGCATGGGTGCTGGGAACTGAACTGAGGTCCTCCAGAATAGCCACAAGTGTTAAACAGGCACAGTGGTGCACACCTGTAGTGCCAGCACTCTGGGAGGCAGAGGCAGGCGGATCTCTGGGTTCAAGGCCAGCCTGGTCTACAAAGTGAGTTCAGGACAACCAAGGCTACACAGAGAAAACCTGTCTCAAAACACACACACACACACACACACACAAAAAAAAAAAAAAAAAAAAAAAAAAAAAACAACAATAAGAGCCACAAGTGTTTGTAACAGCCATATCTCTCCAGCATCTCAGAAGTATGTAGAACGCAAGGGGTTGAACCCAAGACCTCACAAATGTTAGGCAAGCACCCTCCTCCTGAGCAATATATATATATATCCCTAGCCTTTTTTTGTGCTTTTTGAGACAAAGTCTTACTAAATTGCCCAGGGCAGCCTTGAATTTACTCCATAGCTCAACAGGCCTTGAATTTGCCCTCCTGTTTCTGCCTGTGAGTAGCTGAGATTACAGGCCTAACCACCAGGTCTACTATGATGACATTCCTACTACTCTGGAAATTAAGTGAAGATGAGTGGGCATCTGGTCATTTCATTACCTGCCCAGCCTTGCCAGCAGATGTCACTGCACCAAGCCACATTCTCCAAAGATATACTTAGAATAAAAGGAAGGGCTTCCGAAAGGCCAGGCCTGATCCTCCTGACTCTCTTTCCCCATGGCTTCCATTAGTACCTCTGGAAAATGATTAAGGATATACACACACACACACACACACACACACACACCTCAACAAAACTGTGGCATAAACTCATCAGATCAAGACTCCAGGTGCTGGGCAGAGTCAGAATTCTTATCCAGATACCTTTCCCAGTTTGGGTGGGGGAGCAAAGCTGCTACAGAGAGGCAAGGCAGGTGAAGAATTTCAGCGGGGGTGGGAGGGCAGACGTGACAGAGTTATCTGGGAACAAGGACTATAGTCCTGGGGCTGTTCCAAATGTCACTGTGGAGCTGATACCTCAGGCAAAGCACTCCACCCTGACTTTCTATCCAAACAGGCTGACCCAATAGTTTGGGAGCAGCCGTACTACGTCAGGACGATAAGAAAGTTCTTAGCGGTTCAAACCATCTTTATCACTCTTAAGGGGTAAAGAAAAAAGCAACAGTGATCTGAGAAAAGGATCCGCTTTGGGTTCTTTTGTACAACCTTCATTCCATACACCTTTGCACTGTGGGAAAGGCCGGTGGCATCCTCTTGGTCAGCCCTCTGCCTGACCCTCAGGACCCTTCTCATACAACCCTGCCTCATGCTCTGTGCTGCAGCATCATGGGCCTTCCTGCAGTTCTTGGGGTACACTGCTTCCCCTTCCCACAGGACCTTGGCACCTGCCCTTTACTTTGCCTGGGCCATTCTTCCCATATTCTGTTTCACCTATTCGCACTAATCTTTTAGGTCTCAGCTCAAATATTAGGTCCTCAGGAGACCCCTCTCTAAGCCTTCTAGACTATACCAGAACTCCACTTTTACACGCATGGCACCCAGTACTTTCTTCATAATGTTTGTCTGTCTCCGTTTCTAATTGCATACTCAGTTGTGTGATATTTGGAGTCTTTACCTCCTGTTTCCCAAACATACCCAGATGCTAGCCTCTGTCATGGGACTGTCTACTCTGTTCACTCAGGAGAGTGCATGGTGCCCAGCAGGCTTTCAAGAACTACTGGCATGTAAACAAATAACGGGTGGATAAAGGATGTTAATTAACTTAGTGTTGTACTCATTCATATAGTATTTGCATTTAAAATATAGTGCCTAATTCTGGTTACCCTGCCTGCTAAGGAGGACATACTAGAGTACAGAGAAAGTCATCCAAATTGGTCAAACCAAAGGTTTTAGCATGTGAGGCCAAATTAAAAGATTGCAAGAAGGGAGAGGTGGCTCAGCTCTTAAGAGCATTTGCTGCCCTTGTGAAATACCTGGATTCTGTTCTCAGCATCTACACTGGGCACCTCACAACCATCTATAATTCTAGTTCCAGGGGATCCAAATTCTCATCTGGCCTCTGTGGGCAGGTCAATGAATGGGGTGCACAGAAACTCGTGCAGTGATACACACACACACACACACGCATAAGTAAAAGTTCTTGAAGAGAGTGCAGGAAGATGGAAGTTGAGCTTATAAACCATGTGTAGGAAATATAAAGGGGTAGATGAAGATTTTCTTACTAGATCCCAAAGGTCATTAGGAAATATTTTGAAAACCAGGCTTCAGACATATAGGTGTAATTCATCTATATGTCCCACTCACCTAGCATGATACTGGACACATAGTAGGAGCTCAAGAAATATGTATTGAACCATTGTGTGTGTGTATGTGAAAAAGAGATAGTCTTTGCTCTAGAATAAGGTAGTATGTAATTATTCACTTGGGAAACCCTGGGGACCAAAAGAGAAAAGCATGAATAGGGTCAAGAAGAGTTCCTTTACATGTGTGGACAATAGCTATACAATGGACTGTTTCAGGGACATTAGGGCCATTCAAGACCCATTCCTTGACCTTTTGAGATCATCCTTACGAAGGGCAATTACCATGCAGCTCTCACAAAATGCATCTTCTCTCCACCAGCAGGAACCAAAATCTGAACAATATCAATCACTGACTTGTCTCACCCTATCTTGGGCTCTCAAGTGATCTTCTTCCCAGCCTGCACACTCTTAGGTGCCCTGTTGATCCTTTGGGCATACGCTGCTCTGTTTCCCACCACAGAAGGGGAGATCCCAGAAGGTGGTGTCCTTCAGTCAGAAGTAAAAATGGCTGCATCTCTCTGGGCAACCAGTGCCTGGTCCTGGCATTCCCGAGTCCACAGCGGGGATGCCATTAGCCTTGCTCCCAAGATCCATGCAACCAGCATCCCTGGCATTCAGCCTACCATCCCTGGCACTTAACCCCATGGCCCTCTAAGAAAGGACATTTCAAATAGTTTTTCTTGGAGCCATGGAGGGTTCAAAAGAATTCTTTCATGTTAAAAAAAAAATAATAATAAATCCTGCAAAACTAGCAGTCACTGAGCGGCTCGCCTCACTTATTTCAAGGCTGAGGATTTGCACAAACGTCCATTAATGTCTTATTCTGCCAGTTCCACTGGTTTTAGTCAATACAGAGCCAGGGTCTTGGGCCCCAAGAATAGGGAAGGTTATATCCTGTCCCAAAGGTGGCCTGAAGTCACAGGTGTCAAGAACACGAGTACCTTGATTCTTGTCAGTGGGATTCATGGAAACTAGTCTGGGGTCTTCTCTCTGCCCTCCCACCTAGGCCCCTTCCAGGAGCTCATAAATCACTGTGTTTAAAATATTGCCTGGAGGATCTCCAACCCCTGCTTGGAGGCTCCCTGCCAGGCAGCGGCTACACATTAAGTAGGGAGCAAAGAGAGAAAGGCAGCAGGCAGGGGTGCCCATCACTTACCAAGCAGACGTGGTGGGCAGTTACTGTGCCCAACAGCATTTTGGCAGGCATAGCAGGCGTTGCAGCCAGGGTTTTCTGGCTCTGGAGAGAGCTGTGCAAACAGCATCCCTGCTGGTCCGATCAGGTGTGAGGTCCTCTTACTTTGCTGTCCAAGATAGGGGGACAGAATGAAGGGGCAAATCCTTTTCTCTTTTGTTTTATAGTGGCTTCAGAATTAATACTGTCATCCCTGGATAGATTCTTTTTGATTGGCTTTTTTCAAGGCAGGGTTTCTGATTGTAGCCCTGGCTGTCCTTGAACTTGCTCTGTAGACAAGACTGGCCTTGAACTCACAGAGACTTGTCTGCCTCTGCCTCTCAAGTGTAGATGGATTGTTTTCTTCTCTCCCACTCTTTTCCTCCAAGTGTTTACCTGGGTTTCCTTTAATGGCTTCTCTTTTGACCTCACAAAGAGCTCTCTCACTTGCCCTGGCACACTGCTGTGCTTCTTAAAGAGTTCTGGCTCAAACGCTTTGGCAGGCCTTAAAGAGTAGCACCACCCTGCCACCTCCCTTGTCCTTTTTTCTGTGAGGCCTCTATCCCCACCCCCTCACTCTTTTCTCCTCCCCCAAGGTAGGAAACTCAGAGAAAATTGGAATTGGCCCTGGCCTAGCTACCAAAGCAAACACATGACAATATTTTAGAGGAGAAATTAAAGTCCTAAGGAGGCGCAGGGGTGGGAGCAGTTACACCCAATCGGATTCACCTGCATAATTTCTGAGTAGCATAAACAAAATCAGAGTTTCGGAAAGTTTAGGTGTGTGTGGTGGGGGGTAGGGGGAGCTGTGTTGTGTCGAGACTGATGTGGCCTATATGGCCTAATGCTGACCCTTAACCTCTGGGTCAGGAGTACACCTCTAGATCTGGATTCGTCTGACCCAGGACACTGCCTCTTGAGTAGTGACGCAGTCTTTGTGCTGTCACTTCTACCTGTGTAAACTCATAGGTATATGTCCTGACTTCTCATCGTCCCAGCCTGTGAGTTGGGGGCAAAAGTGCCTGCTCTAGAGAGTAATCACGAAGGCGGCAGGATGGTAAAACGGGACGATGTATGCAAGTGGCTTCCTGTCTTCTGTGCTGTGTGGTTCAGGCACCTATCCCATAACGTTATGGCGCCGTTGCTTCTAGAGCGACGGTCTTAGTGTCCTTATAGGTAAGGGGCTCCTTGGCCCTTCCCTGGCGTCAGAGATGCCCTCACTGATTCAAGAATCCTACGCCCTCTAACGTGTTTGGGGAAATTCAGAATTGGGTGTGTTCAGAGCCATGAAATCGACAGAGTTGGTGTTTGTACTCTGACTCAACATTTCAGGCGACTCAGGAGGCCAGAGAGTTGGACAGCACTTTTGGGTGGGACCTCCAGGAAAGGTGCCAGTGTGTGTGATATTATCAGAGTGCCATGGAAAAAGCAAGACTAAGCTGCTTCCTACCCGAATAGAATGTAAGCTACTTTGTAAGCTAGGAGGCTTTTGCCAAAGGTGAATGGAAGCAGGTTCTCTCTGAGACCCCTGGTGGAATGGACTGGCGCTTCCTAAGATTTCCTATGGCAGGAAAAACCACCTGCTCTGAAAACAACATCATTCTAAGTGCCACCAGGTTACTAAGGAGAAGGAGTGGTAACCCAGCACATTGGGATTTTTCATTAGCCAGAGAGACTTGGCTGTCAAGGCCATTTAGTTGAGCCAGAGCCATTTTGTGGAATAAATGTGTTGGGTACAGGAAATCCACAGGAAAAGCCAGGAATAGGCACCTAATTCAGTCAGATCTGAAGAATTGGCTAGGATGTAAGCAGGCTTTATTCTTTCAGTCAGAACAGATTTACTAAGATGCTAATGAAACAGTGTCAAAGTTCCCTTCCAAGGCTCTCCACCTAATTCTATATTTATAGTTTTTTTCTTTTAATTTAAATTCTTTAAGAGAAACAGTAAAACAATTCTTTAAAAAAGAAGAGCTGGGGCTGGGACTGGGGACTGGGTGAGAATGCTTGCTAGGGGCCTGAGTTCAAATCCCCAGCACTGTGTAAAAAGCCAGGCTTAGCTAGCTGGGTGCCTGTTACTCCAGCACTGTAATGGTGTTAGCGATAGAGACAGGAGGATCACTGGAGCTTGCTGCCTGCCAGCCTAGTGGTAGAAAATGATAGAGCAGGACACCAGACAACTTCCTGTGGACCCACAAAATGCATGAGCACATACTCCCCCAAACACACACACACACAGTTTTGTTTTATTTTATTTTATTTTATTTTTAAGGTCTGGGACTGTCACTTAGTGGTAGACCACTTACCTACACAGAAGGAGGAGGAGCACAGAGGAGAAAAGAGAAAAAGGACCAACAGCGAGTAGCATTGGGCCTCACAAAACTTGGAGCCTTCCCTGCTTTCGGTTTTTAGGGCTTTGAGCCTTAGTTCAATAGTAACCAAAAATGTTGGAGAAATGCCTACCTAAGTGACACCACCTCAGCTTTGATGGATGCAATGGCTTGCTGACAAGATAGCAGAGGTCCCCTTCTTCAGAAAGAAATGACAAACGCGCATCCACATATGTTTAGGAAAAATAACAAAGGTGCTCAGATGCTACTATGAGATAGCAGGCTGTAAAGCCCCTTAGCCCTGAGAGGATAGTCAGGGTCTGACGAGGTTAGCTGAGGGGCATTTGCAGAATAGAAGTGCAGGTTGAAGTAAAGGATGATGAAGAAGATGGCATTCCAGGACAGGGGAAATTCTCATTAATCAAGCCTCAAAGATAAAACCGGCGCTCAGGAGGCAGAGGAAAGCAGATCTTTATGAGTTTGAGGCAAGCTTGGTTGGTCTACATCATAAGTTCCAGGCCAGTTCGAGGCTACATAGTGAGATCCTGTCTCAAAAAATACATGAATAAGTAAGCAAATCTATAATCTCAACTCCACAGTTATTTATTACAAAGGCCTTTAGATTTCATTTATTTATTTTAAAATAAGGTCTCATTGTGCAGCCCTGGTTAGCCTACAACTTGCTATGTAGACCAGGCTGGCCTTGAAGTCACAGGGATCAGGCGAAGTCACCGGCCTCCACCTCTCAGGTGCTGGGATTAAGCCTTTTGCAGAGGATGATGCTGGTCCTGAAGGCAAGCTCTAGAGCTAAGCTCTTGGCAAGGAAGAAAGCAAACTAAAGACAGACTTTCAAATCAGCCTTTCCTGTTGGGACTTTTTGTCTTTGCTAGGATTTTGATGCCTGACTTGGCGCATGGTATGTATGAGAGTTAGAGAGGGACTGAATGTAAAATCAGATGGAGACTTTCAAAAGTATTGTAGCTTTTTTCCCCAGGGGCTATTACATTTTTAAGGCAGACGTAAAGGATTTAAATGAGAACGCTGGTGGAGCAGAGAGAACTCTAAAGTGAGAGTGAAGCAAGTATGTCTTTTGGTCTCTGCACAGTCCCCTGAGAGAGTACTGAGCTTACATGACCTCCCCAGAGACTTTCATCTTTGGGGCAGGAGTTAGGTGTGGGGTGCTGTCCTAGAAGCCAGCTGGCTCCCAGAGGTACACAACACAAACCACGCGGCATGATGGACCTATCTATAGTGGCTTGTTTGTTTGTTTGTTTGTTTTGTTTTCTCCGCAGTGTTGGCCTTCCTGACTGACACAACCTGTCCTGTCTTAGCTAGGCCAGGCTGGTCTTGAACTCACAGGGATCCACCTGCTTCTGCCTCCCAAGGGCTGGGATTAAAAGCACAAACCACCACACCCAACCTGAAAGTATATTTATGGAAATGATTATTTTTTTTTATGTATGTTGCATGTGTGTGAGGACGTGCATGTGACTGTGGGTGCCCACAGAGGCCAGAAGAAAACAGATTCCCTGGAGTTAGACTCACACTTGTGAGTGAGCTGATGTGGGGGCTGGGAACTGAATTCAGATCTCTGACAGAGCAACAAGCTCTCCTAACTGCTGAGCAACCTCATTTAGGCACTCTTGGGGGAGGGGCATAGCACGCCGCCACCTCATACCAACGGAGGTCCAAGGACAAGTTACAGAACTTGGCTCTCTTCTCCCGTGTGTGGGGGTTCCAAGAATTGAACTTGGGTTGTTAGGCTTGGCCAAAAGCATCTTTACCTGCTGATCCATATCACCTGCCCTAAAGTGTATTTTAATTTCTTTTCCTGTGAGTTACCATCTGCACGCTGGTCACAGTGCTAGGCTATAAAGTAATGAGCAGGACACCCCTGTTTTAAGCTGGGCATGGTGGCAGTTGGAGTTCAAGGGCAGCCCCTGCTATATATATGATCTGGAGGTTAGCCTGGGCTCTATGAGACCCTAGCTCAAAACAACAACAAAAACAAAACAAGGCAATGGACATGAGGCTCAGTGGTCAAGAGTCATTAGTGCTTTTGCAGAGGACACAGGTTCAACTCCCGCATGGTGGATCACAACTGTCTGTAACTCTAGTGCCAACCAATCCAATACCCTTTTCTGGTCTCCAAGGGCACCAGATACTCACGCAATGCACGTAACTACATGCACTGAAAACACTTATACACATAAAACAAAAGCAAGATAACCTTTAGTTTTCTTAGGAAGCTTACTTATCTATTTTCAAAAATGAGGAATGCTGGTGCTAGAGAGATGGCTCAGCAGTTAAGAGCACTTGCTACTCTTCCAGAGGACCTAGGTTGGATCCTAGCACCCAAATCAAGTGACTGGTTCACACCTTCCTCTTGTTCCAGGTCCAGGGGATGTGATATCTTCTAGCCTCTGCTGGCACCTGCACAGATGTACACACACACACACACAAACACACACACACGTAAGTAAATCTTGAGAAAAGTTGGGTATCCTTAGGTATCCTAAGTTTGTAATGTCTGTTCTTGAGTCTCTCAAAGTGACCTAATAATGCCAGGATGACCTTTCAGCAGTACCTGAAAGGAAAACACTTTTGAAAAATGAGCTGGGGCCTGGCTTGAGCCTGGCACAACCTTTAATTCTAGCACCAGGGAGGCAGAGGCAGGTGGATTTCTGAGTTCGAAGCCAGCCTGGTCTATTAGAGTGAGTTTCAGGACAGCCAGGGCTACACAGAAAAACCATGTATTGAAAAAAAATTCTTTTAGAGGTTATTTGTGTTTGGAGGCAACACTGAACAGAATGCAGGAAACTTAGTCTCCTCCTCCTGCCTCTAGCTTATCCTGTCTAGCCTAGTGGCCTCTGGCAAGTTCTTCTTTTGGGTGTCTGATTCTCCATCTGTAACACAAGGGGCTTAAATCAGAGAATCTGTGATATCTCCTTCAATAATTTTTTCAGGTGTAATATGCAAAAGAAAATACATCCATTTTTGTTTGTTCGTTTGCTTGTTGAGACAGGTTCCTGGCTGTCCTGGGGCTTGCTTTGCATACCAGGCTGGCCTAGAACTCATAGATATCCTCCTGCCTCTGCCTCTCCAGTGCTGGAATTAAAGGCATGCCCAGCCTGTTTATTTTCTTTTTTAAATTAAGTATCAGATCCATAGTGTATCCCTAATCATGTTTGTCTTTTTGTGGTCGTGGGAGACTGAATCCGGGATTTCACATGTTAGGCTACTGTTCTGCCATGGAGCTGTATCCTCAGCCTCTTTTTCTTTATTTCTTGAGACAAGGCTTCACTAAGTTGCCCAGGCTTTCTTGAAACCCACCCTGTATCCCAGGCAGCACTCGAACTTGGAATCTTCCTGCTTTAGTCTCCTAAGAATCTAGGATTATAGGCCTGCTGTGCCAAGCTTGGCATATAATTACTTCTTTACATTTTAAAAATTTCATTTATGGTGTGTGTGTGTGTGTGTGTGTGTGTGTGTGTGTGTACTCTCACTGGGGCACTTGTGTGATGGTCAGAGGATAGTCTGTGAGAATTATTTTCCCCTTCCATTATGTGGGTCTCAGTGAATAAACTCAGGTCATCAGGCTTGGCTGCAGCAGCCTTCCTTAAGCCAGCGTGATGGTTTGAATGAGGACGGCCCCATAGGCTCATGAGTTTGAATGCTTGATTCCCAGTTGGTGGAAGAGTTTGGGGAGGATTCGGTGTGGCCTTGTTAGAGAAGATGGATCACTGAGGGTGAGCTTTGAGGTTTCAAAAGCCCACACAATTCCCGCTTTGCTCCCTCTCTGCCTGGAACTTCTGGATCAGACGTGAGCCCTCAGCTGCTGCTCCAGCACTTGCCTGTTTGCTGCCATCCTCCACTCCATGATGGTCATGGACTCTAAGCCTCCAAATTAAATGCTTTAAAAAAAATTTTTTTTAATCACTTGTCTTGGTCATATTGTCATGGCAATAGAAAAGTAAGTCACCCAGTGAGCCATCCCATCAGCCCCTAATTACTTCTTAAAACAATGCAACTACATCCTTAAAAAACATGTACCCTGAATCTTGAGTATGGTAATACAGGTATATGATCTCAGCTCTGGGAGCTGAGGCAGGAGGATCAAGAGTTTAAGGCTATCTACTAAGACCCTATCTCAAACAAGTAAATAAAATAACAACAACAACAACAACAACAAAAATGTAAATTGTATTTTTACTGGGTTCCAACAGGCATCCCAATGTTCTAGGATTTTAGGGTCTTTTGTCCTCTATTTACTTTTTACTTATTTGAACATTTCTACCGTATCCTTCCTTGTTAAGGATAAGGATATCTTTAAAAGCAGTTGTGGTTTAGCAAGAAAAGTAGAGTCTTACTGAGAGTTAGGGACTGATGGCCACAAGGAGAAGAAAATGTGAGAAAGAACTGACAAAGAAGACAGAATGTATGGGCCACAGCAAGGGACAAAATGTGTCAGAGAGAATATAAAAGGTCAAAATCCAGGCCAGCTGGTTACCGTGGGAGTAAGGGAAGGGATACAGGGAGAGAGAAGCTACCAGAACGGGAAGAGGTGCTGAGGGATAGGACTCCCCCACACTTCTGTTCTCATAACCTCATTCATTTCCTCAACCCTCCTTCCCAATCCCTCTCAGGCTGCACTGCTCCTTTAGCTCTGACCCCATTTCCTCAGGATTTAGTTCCCCGAGGAGCCAGGCCTGACATTTCAGACAGAGGCTGAGGAAAGGAGGTAGGTCAGAAAGAGACACTGCGTGTCTGCATCAACTTATAGTCTGCTTAATTATTTTGGAACTATGGGGCCAAAGACAAGACATTTACCAGGAAGTTCAGAGAAGACTAGCAAGAGTTCTCCGGTCTTTGCCGAGAAATTGCTACTGGCTATCATATTTTGAACCATAGAAATTTGGAATCCCCATATATGTGCCATAAATGGATATCTGAGAGCAGAGCCTGAACCTTTAGAGTTGTGACATTCCTCTTGGCTCTGACAACTGTATCCTTTCTTGATGCAATGGCCACTAGGGTAAGACCTTCCTGCTGACTCTGACTCATCGTTTCTCCCAGAGCCTTTTATCCCAGAAATCCCTCGGGGGTCTTCTAAAGCCCCAGAGTTTTATAGACTCTGCTTGAGGAGTGGCTATCTTGACTCATGTCTGAGGAGAAATAATTCCAGCTCCTTGAGTACCTGCAGCAGCCATGGCCATCCCAAGAGCAGCCTGAGACCAAGGGCCTTTCCTATATATTTGCTGTCGGCATCCCTTAAACACCAGATGTGGTAGTACACACTTCAGTCCCAGCACTTGGGACCAAAGCAGAAGCGGGCAGATCTCCAAGAGGCCAGCCTGCTCTGCATGCAGAGTTTTATACCACCCACGTTTCTATAGTGAACCGGTCTCAAAAAACCTTAAACTATTTAGTGTGAAATTGGTGAATGAGTATTGCTCTTCTTGCTGTATAGAATCCTCCACTTTTGATGTTTTTCAGTACCTGCCTCTGGCCAACTCATCCTCCTCCTTCTTCTTTTCTTTTTGTAGCAGGGCCTTTTGCTCTTGAACAGCTGGAGGAGCATCCTAAACTATTAATCTTCCTTCCTGCACATCCTCAGTCAAGGATGACGGGCATGTTTATATATCCATACTCAGTTTTATGTAGCACTGGGGATGGAACCCAGGGCTTCATGCATCTGACACCAGCATTTGACTGACTGAGCTACGTCTCACCCGTGAAAGCAGAAACCAGGTCATGATTTCCTACTGCAATAGCATCTAGCCTGTACCACCTCTGTATACGTGTGCACAAGCTTCAGAGACTGCTGTGCTGTGAACTTTAAGGTAGGAACAACATCTTTTTCTATTTTTAACAGTGTGTGTGTGTAGGTGTGTGTGTGTGTGATGATGTGCTTCTGGAGGTATAGAGGACAAATGTGGAAATCAGTTCTCTTCTTCCATTTTGTGGGTTCCAGGGATCAAACTCAGGCTGTCAAACCTTATGGTATTTACTGGGCCATCTCCCTGGTCCTAGGAACCCCATCTTGAACATTTTTGATATTCTGTAAGTTCAGAGTCTGACACGCGGTCTCGTCAACAAATCTGTGAAGAATGAATTACTGACAACGATGTAGATAAGGATGACAGTGAAAAACAATACCAACCAGGAAGGGAAGCCTCTCCCTCAGCATCATGCAGCTTCTCCAGTGCCTTGACTGTGGGCTCTTTCTGTAGTAGAAGCAGACAAGGGCCAGTCTTCAGATGAGGCCCTTATCCTGTTATCATGCCCTTGCTAGGGGAAGCTATCACATAGAGAGAAGTGAACAAGAGACAGCTGGTTGGGCATGATACCTAATAGAAGACAGGAATTATATTCATGCCTGCCTCCTATGCCTCAAGCCAGGGTCAACGTCAGTGTCTTCTGCCAGCAACTTATCAGGAAAGACCATAACTTTCTGGATGCAGAAGATTCAACTCTTCATTTGTGCCACCTTTAGTGACTCTTTTTCCACCATCTAGGCCCTCCACACTGGTGGTACCTTGGCTTTGGAAAAATGTTTAAACTTTGTGTCTATCTAACCATCTGACTCCTCTCCCCAAGGCAAAATTACATCTATAAAAATAATGCGTCAATTTACTCTTACGACGTTTGTAAGGTTGATGGATCAGGGTTGATCCTTGCAGGGAGAGGAAGCCACTTGCCTGATGTGCTTCAAAAACCCTCAGTCCAAGGCTTTTTATCACTAACACACACTCAAAGTACTCAACCAATAAAAACCGCTCATCATTGCCTGAGACTATCTGAGGATCCATGTACATATGAGGGGTCCTAAAATAGTATACATTATCAGACAAATATTCACCCTTCTCCTCCCAGGCAGTTCCAGTGGTCAGAAAGTTGAGTGTTAGTTGGGAAAGTGCTTGAAGCTGGAGTCAGAAAACCTAGGCTGTAAATCCTGTGTCTGCCAAAAGATCTTGGGCAGATGGTCCAGCCACTGTGACCTACCCTCTTATAGAGTGGGAGACAGTCATACTTGCACTTTCTACATTCCGTGTCTATAGTGAGAATTAAGTAACACGATGATATGATTGCTGTAGAGCACTAGGCAGGGGTCAGCACAGTAGCCAGATATACCTCGTTGGAGGAAAAAAGTTCATGAGAAAGTTTTATAAGCATAGAAATCAAGCAAAGCTCAGCTCCGTAGTCAGCCTCCAGGATAACCCTGAGCGTGGTACTTCTTTCCAAAGACTCAGTAAAGAGGATGTAGTAGCAGCCTCACTCCCCGTTCCAGTCACAAGCCCTACGTGACTTGACATGTACCTGGCATGGAAAAAGGGATTCGTTGAATGTTAGGTGCTATTGGTTTTGATTTTATTACTGAGGCTATGAGACAAAGTAGTAGAAGTCTTGGCAGAGGGCAGAGATAGGAATCAAAAAGCTCTTTGAAACCCAATTTTTCCCACTTATACCGTGGAAGAATTTGTGTTTCTCCTTGTCCAGATAGTTGTGAGGGTGTTTTTTAGTGCATGAAAATGTTGAGCTAATTGAAATTGAGAATGCAATCTGCTTTTCTCTCCCCTTCCCCAGGCCAGAAATCAAACCTAGGGCTTGGAGCCTGCCAAGCAAGTGTTCCACTGACCTCCATTCCCCACCATAAGATACATATTTTTTAAGCTGAGTTAATTTGGTAATGGTTGAGTTTTAATTCAGATCATCAGGTTTTATTCATTCCCCATCTGCATATGGTAAGATTGTCCTCTTCCCGGAAAAGGAGTACTGTTTTCTTTCATTGCCATATCTCGAAACAAATCCTTAAAACATGAAAGTTGCGTCTTTCCAAAAAAAAAAAAAAAATCTTTTTACAGAATGTTCATTTCTTTTGTGTTCACAGGCTGATTTTAGTATCCAGCCAACCCTCGAATTCCCACTTTGAGCACTATCTGTCTTCAGTATTTAATCCCAAGGTACCCTCACAGCACACTCCCAGCTTCCTTCCTTTCCCCTGATTAGTAAGTGTGCCTTCAAGGGAATACCTTTCTTTTAACACTAAACTCGGCAAAGACTGAAATAGAAAGACAAATCAGTAGCAAGGTCAAAATTAGAATTCATAACTAAATATAAATCTAAAGGGAATTATCCAATTACTTGGATGGTCCCTTCTCACAGACAGTCCAGGGTTGATTGACTTGTGTCTTTTTCCATATATAGAACAAAATAGCAAGGGTAATCCATTTTTTTTTTAAGAAGCAATAGTTTTAATAATGTCTTAAATTCTGTTTTTTCCCCTGAAAATGCCTTCATATATATATATATATATATATATATATATATATATATATATATTATATATCTCATAAATTTTCACAACTGCAAGGATGCTCTTTGGGGACCATATGGTCTTTGACTTGTAGGTCAGAGAGCAACTGAGCTGGGAAGACCAAGATTTCCTAATGGAGCCACTATCAAACTCAGGCAGATTTATCAGTCACTTTGTTTTGCTCGGTAGACTTACAATGGATGGCTCTGTAGGGAAATTCCCAGCTCCCTTTTAAAGTCTCAAGTTAATTTACAGACTAGCAGCTGTTTTTGTTGAGATTGGACCAGCTTCAGGAAGGGATTTGGAAACGAAGAAGACAAATGAGTGTCATGTGAGGCAAAGTAGCCATTAAGTGTACGAATTTAATGCAAAGCTCACGCAAAGGATAGCAAACGTTGTATAAATGCATAGTACCTCAGTTTGGAGTTTGCCAGCAGCAATGGACTTTCAATGAGAATTGAAAACCAATGTTTTCAGGTTAAACTAAATGTCATGGCTTTTGAAGTTAGGCTTCCTCAGCCCCTCCAGAACTGCTTAGGAGTTTGATACTACCCCAGTATAAAGATTTCTTTAGTGTTTGAGTCCAATCCACGTTCAGCCCCGCCCCCTGCACAGCCTTATATCACGTGGCATATATTTGCATACTACCTGGGCCTGGGTGTGACGAGTCTCCTCCCTGAGCCTTCTCATTGGCGGTGCTGGAGAACCAGCCCTCTATCGGAAGGACCAATCGGCAGCCTTAAGGGCATGGGTAGGGGGGTGGAGAAGAAGAAGAAGAAAAGGAAAAAAAAAAAAAGAAAAGCGGGAGGGTGGGGTCTCGTGGTGATGGCTGAGCACCCGGACCAATCACCCTCTGAAAAAGAAGAGCCCCCGCCGTAGATTGGCTCGGGGGGAGGTCCTGG
The DNA here is from genome assembly GCF_030254825.1 of Meriones unguiculatus. Classification (NCBI taxonomy): domain Eukaryota; kingdom Metazoa; phylum Chordata; class Mammalia; order Rodentia; family Muridae; genus Meriones; species Meriones unguiculatus. Next base: position 25,679,582 of record NC_083355.1, on the reverse strand, counting down.
ACCTCGACAGGCCAATTGAAACTCTAAGTCGAGGGGGCCGGTCTCCGCCCGTAGGGCAGATAAGTAGCGGCGGCCGGGGCTGGGGGCTGTGTGGGGCTCGCCCTGGGTCTGAGGCGGCAGGTAGCTGGGTGGGCCATGTCGGGGGCCGCAGCGGGCGGCAGAGGCGGAGGTTCCTGGGGGCCGGGGCGCGGAGGGGCGGGGGGTCTCCGGCGGGGCTGCTCTCCACCGGCGCCCGCTGGCTCCCCCCGGGCCGGGCTGCAGCCACTCAGGGCTACGGTCCCCTTCCAGCTGCAGCAGCCGCACCAGCGCCGGGACGGGGGTGGCCGCGCAGGTGAGCCGGGTCCGGAGCGGGTGCCGGGGCGAGGGTCTGGAGAGGGGGGCGGTGGTGGCCGGGAGGCGAGGCAGGGGAAAAAGGGGCGCACAAGAGTTCGCGGAGGGAGCGGAGGCGAGCAGCTGCGAGCGTGAGGTGCAACCCCCGGACGGAGAGTGCCGGGAGTCCGGTCTGGGAGGTGAGGGGAGGGACCTGGCAGATGGAAGCTAACTTTGGGTGGGGGTTGGGGGGCGTAACCGAAAAGTGGCCCGGAGCATCCGCCCGGGCGGAGTGAGAAGGGCTGGGGTGCGTGCAGGGAGTATTGTGGGCTCCCGCAGCCGAGGGCTTCCCTGGGAGCCGGTGGGCGCTGGACGCCTGCTCGGCGAGGGGGAGGGGCATGGAAGAGAGCCGGGTGGAGCCATGTGTTACTTCTCCAGCTTGAGTTTGGCCCCAGCCTCGCTCTGAATGGCTCTCTGAGTTCCTTTCTCCACCACTTCACGTGCGCTCCCCATAATGCCTCTTCCAGGAGGTGATTTGAACCCAGCCCGTTGGAATAAGTTAGTTAGTTTAACGGCTTTTACTGCCGTGCAAACGCACCTCTGTTCCCGATTTTCTACATTCCTCTCGGTGTAACCCAGAAGTTGTGTTCCCCTATCTTTGACCTGCTTAATATGGCTGTCTCCTTCCAGTTATCCCATGCGTGTGGGTTTATGAACAGGAGTTGGGCAAGTTTGCACCCTGCCTCCTCCGAAGGTGGTTTTGTCCTGAGCATTCCCAGGCAACGTGGTAGTGCTTACAATCCAGTATGCTGTGGCAAATACCTCACTTTCTGAACAGCGCCGAAGCAGTTTCTTAATAGCAGCTTGATGTGGTGGGTGTGGGGAAATTAGGGTGGAGCAAATTTAACCTTGCTTTCACACCCAAGGCTGTGATGGGACCCACAAATGCAGGCCCTTTGGAACGGAAAAGGAACCTACTTGCATGAGGAGGTTGGCAGTAAGTTAAAAGTGAAGTTTGCTTTTGATTCACACCAGATGTGACAGGATCATTGCACACTTCCTAAGCCTAAGTTTGTACCAAATGCACAGAAGTTATGGTCCCTGCCATTTTAATGTGACATTCTCTAAGCCAGTCTCTTAGGGTTTTTGCAGATTACGGTAAGCTAAGCTTGGATGTTTCCTATTCCCTTCCTGAAGGTATTCTCTTACAAGAGTCTTGCTAGATACGAATGGGATTCATCAGGTCTTTGAGGTGGAAAGCCAAGTCTATTTGGATCCCATTGTATGTGTTAGTATCACATCCTGGAACGCAGAACTTGGTCAAATCTGGTAGCAAGATGGTGACCGAGTAGTCAAAGTATGTGTAGAATCTGGTGGTGTAGAAGGCGGCAATGCCCAGACAAACTCATGCCTATCATCAACTATAAAGCAAACCACAAGGCTACAAACCTGTTGGTTTTTGTGTGGGCTTTGTTGAAACCCAGGGAAGTGGGAGCAGCAAGCCCCAGAACCTTTGGGTAGGAATGGACAGGAGCCTCGCCTGTGCCGTGCTTAGACGCTGTTTGAAGAGCAGTGGTGTTGTGCTTCCTACAGAGCTGGCATTAAAAGGGAAAGCACCGTGGAGGCTTGGGTTCTTTACGTGGCCAGCTCCTTTTGTAGGGTCAGGGTCTCTAAAGACACAGATGAAAACAGGAAACCAGAGGTCTGTGTAACTTGTCAGGCGACTTGGGGCAGATTGAATGGGTTCCTGCATGATGTATTTGGTTGGTCCATTGTTTCTCCACCTGTTAATATCCCAGAGGTATTCAAAAGACATTTGCCTATGGGGTAGGATTATCGTTAGGTTTTCAGTAGGTAGGAGAGAGGGAGGAAACAGTAGCCTGAGCCCATTGGTCTTCTTTGTGGCCAAACATTAAAGGGGGGGGAGGGGAAGGAGATGTCCCTGGTTTTTGGCTTGTGCCCGAGAGCCTTACCTTCATGTATCTTCAGGTTATTTCTATTTCTTCTATGTCTTGGGAAGTGTGCAGGACTTTTCCTCGAGGACATTAAGACATGTACCAGGGATTTTTTTTTTTTTGTCACAGACCCTGAAAAGAATGATGTCAGTAGTCTGGGTTTTGAATACAGGCTCTTCTATTTACTAGCTGGCGTACTCTTGAGGAAGTCTCTGGACTCCCTTTCTTCTGTGGACAGCAGCATCCATATCATAAGAGCTAACTGAGTTCAAGAGTGCCTGGCACAGGAAAGGCCCTGTAAAGTGTGTACTGCTACCGTGCCCATTGCTCTTCGCTGCACTGCACTACTCCGAGAGCACTGCTGTTAGGGAAGAGCCCACTGCTGTTTCGGGCTTCAAAGAGCAAACCCAGATTGGTCTGAAACCAGTGCTACAGGTTTCAGAATTTCAGGGCCTCTTGCATTTTTATTCTGTCATGTTTTAAAATGAGCTCTCTAAACAGGTCCCAGAAACACAACTGTTAGAGCTGGGACTGGGTTTCAGGAACAATTAAGTGTCGTCACTGTTCTGTTTCCCATCCCCAATGATGTAATATTCTGCCTATGCAGTTATCTCTTGCCACGCACCCTGCTGTGTTCCTGACAAGATAGATTAGGCCTTATGTAAAGGGTTCTGGTGCAAAGAGTGGCCTTACCTTCCTTGACTGTTCATCCAGAAGGGATGGCTTTATTTTTATGAGCTGGAGCTGGAAGAGCTGAGAGAGAAACGAGGGCCAACTCTAAGAAAGCTAAGAGCCACTGGTGGGTAGTGGAAACGCAGGATATAATTTCTCAATGCAGTTGCCCCTTGAAGTAAATTCTTTTGTTTGTGTGTGTGTGTGTGTGTGTGTCTGAAGCCAGTTCGAGGCTGCTAACTTTTGTGTGCTTCCAGAACCTAATGATGATGGATAAAACAGGGATAGGGAGTGATTTTTTTTTTCCTCCTGGGTTCCAGTCTTATCTATCCTAAGTGTTTCTTTCCTTCTCCATACCCCTAGAATGGAAACACTAGTTTTGTTGTTTATTTTGTGGTGCTAAGGATTGAACCCAGGGCTTTGCGAATGCTGCACAAACATTTCCACAGATCTGCATCTCCTGCCCCATGAAGATAACAGTTAATTAAACTTTGCTAATTATTTCTCCAGCAAACCTGGGAAACCAGATGCTGCCTGGGAACCACCAGACTCCACCAGAACCTTTTTAAACCAGGAGCGGGTAATTATAGCCTGTAGGTTCTGTCTGGCTCTGAGCCTGTTTTTTGTAAATAAAGTTTTATTGGAACACAGCCACACTCTTTAGACATTAGCTAGGTCTGTTTTCATGCTGTCAGTGGCAGAGTTGAGTCATTGTACAAAAGTTTATCCTTGTCCCAAACAGTGCACCTGACTCTTACTTACTCCAGTGTAAAAATCAATGTAAAAAAAAAATTGTAATGCACACTTCAGAAAACCCTAAAGTAGAGTGAGGCGGCAATCCGGTATCCCTTATTCATGTTTTAGGGTGAACGGAGCCATCTGTTTCTAGTCAGTCCTCAGTCTCTGTGGCAGATCATCAGCAAGTGGCATACAGATTCCCCACCCCCACGCTTGTCAGCTCTCATGTATTCGGTAGACGCAGCTCGTTCGAATTTACATAAACTCTTAACTGGTAAGCACATTTGTTCCCTCTCTTTCCTGATGGCTCCCTACCGTCAACCTAACAACTCCAACTACAGAGAACATATTTTAAAAATTAAACGGAAGTCACGTGAGGCCTATCTCCTGTTTTGAATTTTTTTTTTTCTTTTTCTCATTACCTTTCGGTTTTCCGAACAGATCGGTGAGCGCTGGTATTAGTCATGGCTGCCCTAAAATACTAGATTCCCCAGAGGGACATAGGGAGTGTTCTCCGGAGTGGCTGTTTCCTGAATATAAGGTGACACTGCTACTTGTGATGTTATCGCTAATTATTAAAGGCCTTTTCTTGCCTGGCTCTGAGAACTTAGCTCTTGGAGGACGGGTGTTTAGAAGGCTATGAAGCCATAGCAAAGAGGTTGTGTATTAGAGGTTCTGAGAGAGAGTGCTCATCCTTGTGGCCTGTGGTACCACAAACAGATGGAAGATGAAAATAGAGTTGCAACTTTCTCTGCCAAGGAGTCACATTGGTACAATAAAGCTTGGGGGTATAGTTAAAATCCTTAAAGAGCCACGGTTGTTCTGTAACCCGTGGTTGAGACAGCTTCTATTTGGGGAGCGTTGACACTCCGGTTCTCCCTAGCCTGATGCTCCTAACTGTTGTCTTCCATAGCTGCTCCAGGCTCAGGTATGGTCATGAAGTGCATTTGTGAAGCATCTGACCCTTAAATGTTTATCCACAGTGATGACTCTCTTGAAGTCAGGGGCCTCTGGTTTCTAGGATGTCATTAGCAGGGAAATTGCCAGTCTTTTGGGTACCCAAAGGGATGTGGGACCATGTGTTCTTCAGGGTGTTTTTTTTGTTTGTTTTTTTGTTTTTGGATAGCACAGCATTCAGTAGTGTGAGAAGTCCTTATGTGACACAGGTCTGTAGAACACTGTGGAGCGTGGTGGTAAGAGGATACCGTTCTTCCTGGTCCAGACACAGATCTCTAGGAAACAAAATTTTCATAGCTACGAAGTGGATTTGAGTGTTGCCAAAGCAGTTGGTGGGCTTGATAGCCAGGAGAACTCTGCCTGCACTCTCTGCTGAAGTCAGCGTGTTCTGACTCACACGGTAGGCCCCAGGTCCACACTATCCTCTTGATCCCAGTAGGACTGTTAAGAATTAAGCAGCTGCCTCTAGGTTCTTACCAAGTGTCACTCTGAGTCCTTCTGACGTCGCAACCTGACATTTTCTGACAGGTCTAGCTTTGGAGTTTTTAATAGATCCTGTCACGTGTATCAAGCCCTGTAACAATACTAGCTCGAGTGTTCTGCCTGGTCTTACCTGGTCTCGCCCGGTCTTACCTGTGGGCAGCTTGGAGCCCTTTTAAGGCCTGGAAAAGTAAACCTGGTGTTTCTTTCCTGTTTCACAGGACAAGTGGATATTTGTTACTTATCTTGTCGCTGAGACAAGATACCTGACCAAAAAGGAAGGAGGAGTTCATTTTGGCTTGCAGTTCAAGGGTAGAGCCCAAAAGGACAGGGAAGCGCAGAGTAGGAGCTCGATGCCCTTGTCCCGGCTGCACTAGGGAGGCAGAGAGGGAAAAACCGCTCACTTTCTTTCCAGGCAGACCAAGGAATGGTGCCACCCAGACTTTCAGGGTAGGTGTCCCCACTTCAATTAACTTAATATGTATAAGCAGTCCCTCAGAGATGTACCCAGAGGCCTGCTTCTCCCATGATCCTAGACCCGGACAAGGTGGCAATCACAATTAACCAGCACAGATGCCCAGCAGCAAGCTAGTTTAAGGAGTGTTGGACAATCTCGTGATGACTTTATAATTTCTGCCTTCCTGATGTGGAATTTCTGCCCTCCTGATATGGAAGTTGTCCTACTCCCTGTCTTAGAAGCCAAGAGGAGCCAAGTAAGAACCGAGCTCAGCTTTCTCCTCTGCCTGAGTTACAGCCTCACAGAGATTCCATTATTTGGCTTGCAGAGTATGAATTAACCAAACACTAGCCAAATCTATTCACAAGGTTAGGTCAAAAACAAATCCTGGTCTCAGGGAGGGAAGAGTTGAGGATACTATCTGAACTTCATAAATTATCCGTGCTCCAGTTCCTTCTGGAGCTCCGGCTGGGCTGTCGTTCCTGGGCACAGCTGGCCGTGAACGCGAAGACTTCCAGCTCACGGTGCCCACTGGACATCCTAGCTTTCCAGCACTTTGCTTCCTCCCTAGAGTTACAACGAAGCCGCGTGCCTGGCTTTGGAGCCATTTAAATGGTTATCCTCGGGCTGAGTAAGCTTCAGTTGATTCTCCTGCGTGGGAGTACCGCAGCCAATCAAGAACAGCTTAAGTGAACTTAAAAGAACGCTATCGGAGTATTTCATAATAAGAAAACTGCAAGTCCAGCCCCAGGGGACCTGGAACCGAAGTCTTGGCCATGTACAGACACTTACCCTGCCCTGTTGAGGCACACAGGTCTGCAGATTCGCTCATGGGCCTGAGACAGCTGACACAGGAGGAGGCCAGAGTGCCTCAGGCTTCACCCGCCTGCACATTAGCAGTTTGTGTTTCCACCTCCCTATTAAAAGGAGCGTGTGGAAGCCTGGGAAGATTCTTCTGAAGGATTTGATTGCTCTCAGGCAGTCGGGCCATGATTAAGAACTGTGGATGCGTTCTACTGGAGGCTGCCAGAATGTGTCATCTTAAAAGGTGGACAGTATTCGGCAGGGCAAAGTCGTAAATTTAGGGCACCCCCACCCCCATCCCTGACCGTAGCTCCTTATCTGCTAATGGCCGGCAGCGTTTTCCAGAGAACCATCTTGTTAGGGAACAGGTGAGTGTGCGAGCAGCTCTGCCACCTAAGACCCTTATCCCATGATCTGAAATGACAACCTTCAGAAGAGCACTGAGGTGTTAAGGTCAAAGGTAGGATTTGACACACCGCTCTGAAAGCAGGTGCTATCAGATCCACAAGCAAATGAATTATAAATGCAAGCTGGAGAAGGCACAGAATAAAGGAATAGTCAGTGTGTGTTAAGGCTAATTATAGAACTACAGGGTTTTGAATATCCCTTCCTTCCTTCCTTCCTTCCTTCCTTCCTTCCTTCCTTCCTTCCTTCCTTCCTTCCTTCCTTCCTCGTCTGTCAGTCGGTCCTTCCTTCCTTCCTTTATTTTCCTTCTTTTCTTTCTTCCTTTTCTTTCCCTCCCTCCCTCTCTTCTTCCTCCCTCCCTCCCTCCCTCCCTCCCTTCCTTCCTTCCTGTTGGCCAGTGTGTTTTCCCTAAAGTTAAATAGGTGTCTATTGTCTTCTTTCCTTTCTCCTTCAAAAGTAATATCTTTTGGAGCCTGGGATATAGTGCAGTGGTAAATCGTGTGCTTAGCATGTGCAAAACTTTGTGTTTGTCCCCAACAGTGCATACACGTGCGTACGAGCACCCACCCCCACCCCCACCCCCACCCCCACCCCCACCCCCATACACAGAGTGCCATTGCTGTAGTCTTGTCTAGTCGGGAGTGTTCTCAAATCTCTGTAGCTCATTCTGCCCCATCCTGGAAGTTGTGTGTGTGCCTTTTTAAGAAGCAGGTACCTCATGTTTCAAGGGCAGTGGAACCCACCCCACAGCTTGAAGAGATTTGAGTGCTTTTACTGAGGGAGGGCCTGGGGCTGATGGGGAGTGTCATCCTCAATAAATACTTGTTGGATTGAGTTGCTGGAAATGCAGTGGAGTGTAGAAGGGAGCCACACCTCCAGCACAGGCTCATGTGAAAGGGCCTTTCCCACTCCTGGTCCCCATACGCTCTGGTCCCCCTCTAGATTACCTTTTCAGTTACTTGCAGGACAACCTGCCTGCTCCCCAAAGCGCCAGTGTTCCATCTTTGAATCCTTTTGATCCTGGCTTTTGGGCTTCAAGCGCAGCTGGTGGTTGAGGTGTTGCATTTCCATGGAAGTCGTTGCTAGGCCTATAGGTTCTCTTCCAAACACACTTAAAGCCGGGGGAAAATGTGGGCAGTCACCACGTGGATCCATGGAAACAGACAATGTGAAGGATTTTGGTGGAGTGTCAGTCTGAGCTACCTGGCCGTTGGCCTAGAAGTAGGTATGGTTGGTGGGTCAAGGAGACGGAGTGCCCAGTGTCCTTTCACACCAGACAGGCTAGTACCAGGTTTTTGGTCGCGCTGTACTGTACAGCAAGGAAAAGCAGGAATTGCAAAATTAGTCAGTGGCTTTTTAGGCTTTTTAGGCAGAATCACTAGTGGAACCCTAGGGTGGCTTTTCCAAGTGTGATCAGGTTGAAAGCCCCCTTCCCTCTGCCAGACACCATCCCCTAACGTCAGATATGGCTGTTCCTTCTCTTTCCCTGCTAAAGTGGGGAAAGGTAGGAGAGGTATTCACGATCATTGTCCAAACCCTGGACGTTTAGACTGCTATCCAGTCTGTTTCCCTGTTTCCAACCCCGGGTCTAGTGACTTAGACAAAATGGTTTAACAAACCTGCCTAGCTGGGTGTGACTTTGAATAGAGTGGACATGCGATCAGGAGGGCAGACAGCCCTTCTTCCCTCCGAGGTCCTCCCTCTTTCTTCTCCTTCCTCCCTCCACCCTCCTTTGTACTCCCTCCACTTGAGAGTTCTCTGAGCCTGTTTGATCGCCCCACATGGCTTCGAGAGAACCACTGTTGCGAACACGTGCATTCCCTGCCCCGCAGCCGTAGCTGGGCAGAAACCTGCCAGGCTGTCCCAGGACCACTTAATTCATGCCCAGCAGATATTACAGAGGACTCGGTAGGTGGGAAGGTGAGTGTGGATCTCGTAGATGATGGAGGATGTGCAGCCAGAGGCTTGTATAGTGAATACAGCATAGCATGGAGGGAGAGGAGAGAGGAGGGCCGTGGGAGCCACCTCCCAGGGGACAAGCACCTCTTAACCCGAGGGAAGCACTGGGCGCTTTCTCAGTGGCGCCGTCGCACGAGCCACTCTGCATTCGCAGCAGAAAAGCAATCAACAGCTGTTTCCATAGTAAGAGGCTGAGAATTCCAAATCTGAGAGGCCCCCGAATTCACCTGTATTGTTCAGAGAACTTGAGACTTAAAATAGCTTTGTTTTGACAGTGTTCGTTTGTCTGTCTCTTGCTGCTCATGATTGACACTCACACGTCTTTACATCTGCCTTCACGCTGTCCTGCTGCTGAGGATGGGTTTCCTTGTTTTAGCAGATAGGGAAACTGAGACCCAGAAAAGAACTTGCCCACAGCCGTGTGACTGGCAAAGCCCTTTTGCTCGACTCAGCAAAGGTCTCTTCCCACACATGGAAGTCTGTTGTGAGCTTGATCCCGGGCATGGCATCCCAGGCCTCCCGCATCCCCAGCTTTTGTTTCCCTTTTGTTTGTATATCTGTATTTCAGACACAAGGTGCATCTGGTAGACTGATTAAAAGAGAACCGGAAATGGGCTGCAAAGATAAGTCAGTTCTTTCGGCATTCCAGGGTTTGCACACAATGGGTTTGCCTACACCTTGGGCTTATCCTGCGAACTATAGACTGGCAGATAGTGGGAGGATGGTGGCATGTATGTGTGGTATGGCTGTGGCGGCCTTTTAGTGCTTCTGGCTGTTCTGAGATAGGCAGTTACCACCGGGAAGGAGTAACTCACCAGGGACAGGTAGGGAACTGGGGGCACACGGACATTCCTCCCTCATGGCTGTGGATCCTGAGTTTGGAATCATGTGAGGAAGACGTGCCTGAGGGATGCCTAAGAGAGGGTATCTTTCTTATGTGTGACCATGTGAAACCATAAAAAGCACCCAGTGCGGGGCGGGGAGGGGGGGGCAAGACAGATGTGGATAGTGGGTTCTTATGGCAGGGCGTGGGCACAAGTGGCCATCAGGTGCCATGAAAACAACTTAGTCCTCCATGGTGGCCAACCCCTGGCACCACCACTCCCACATCCCTGATGGCAAAGAAGCCTGGAGCACACAGTCTGCCAAAGCATGTCTCTCATCTTGCTCTTAGTTAACTGGAAGTGGGGTCCTTGTATTTAGTGGCTCCCAGGAGTGGGGACAACAGAGGGCTTGAACTATGGGTGAAATCTCCATCTAGCGAGCATCACCTGGCCGGCTTCTTGGAGTTACTAATTTCCTCTACAGGATCACTTTCCTGTCTCTATAGAATTATGTCATATCCTAATGTTTGTATGCTTGTATGTAAACTTTCTTTTGCAGTTACTACCCAACCTTGTAAGGCAAAAAAAAAAAAAAAAATCTCATTTTAACAAATATTATAAAGGACATTTCTGTATAATAAAGTTGTTTCGGCTTATATAATGTTTTGTTGTTGTTTGTTTCATAAGTTTGGTGTCTTTGAGTAAAAAACAACAAGAAAGAAGGAAGGGCTAGGAGATGGCTCAGTCGGTAAAGTGCGCGCTGTGCGAGCCTGAGACCCTGATTGAGATCCCCAGCCCTCGAGCAGAGGCAGGGCGCAGTGGTGCGCAACCGCTACTCCAGCGCTGGGGGGAGGAGAGAGAGATCTCTGAGCTCCTACGCCAGCCAGCCCAGCTGAATCTGTGAGCTTCGGGTTTCGTGAGAGACCATGTCTCAGAAATGAGGTAGAGCTAGTAGGATGGCTCAGTGGGTAAAAGCGCTTGCTTCCCCGGGCTTGACCTGACTTCAGTCCCCAGATCCCATTGTTGAAGGAGAGAACTGACTCCTGAAGGTTGTCCTCCGACTTCCACGTGCACACCATGGCATGCTGTTCCCTGTAGTCCCCCCCCCCCCCACACACAAATAATTTTTAAAAATTAAGTTTCAGTGTGGTGGAGCACGATTTTAATTCCAGCACTCCAGAGACAGAGGAAGGCAAATCTCTTTGAGTTGCAGGACAGCCAAGGCTCCATTGTAAGATCCTGGCCCCCAAAACCAAAACATTTTTTGTTTGTTTGTTTTGTTTTTTGGGACAGGGTTTCTCTGTGTAACAAGCCCTGGCTGTCCTGGACTCTCTTTGTAGACCAGGCTGTCCTCAAACTCACAGAGATCTGCCTGCCTCTGCCTCCTCTGAGTGTTGGGATTAAAGGCATGCGCCACCACACCTGGCCAAGCAAAATAATTTAAAATTCAGTGGAGAAGCAACTGAGGGAGACTTTGGCCTCCACTTGTGCATGCATGTGCACACACATGCGCACACACACACACGCGCACACACACACACGTACATGCACACCACAGCACAGAAAGAGACAGAAACTGACTATATCAGTTTATATAACTCGTCTAAACTGTGTGGTCACTGTCCACATAAAACAGAACATTTGAGTGCTTGCTGTTTACAGGGGAAGGAGCAGAGTCCAAAAGCCCTCACCAGTTAGCAAGCCTTCCTTTTCCTTTCTCTTCATCTCCAGCCTTTCATTTTGTCATTGCCTATTCCTTTCGAGAAATAAAAGTCTCTCTCTCTCTCTGTGTATTTGTTGAGTGAACATGTCCGTGTTAAGTATGTGGGTGGGTGTGAAATGCACGCGACAGCCAGCGATCAGTAAACCAAATGGCATGCGTGCTAGCAGGCAAATCTAGGTAAAGATTATGTATGTGTCCTGTGTACTCCCTCTTGGAACAACCAGTTTCAGATCATTTCCAAGTAAACATTTAGCTAGTAAACACTAGGCCGCTCTGACTGTCAGGCTCCTCCTCCTTTGTTTGTAACATCTCTTGTTCTCCCCACTTAACAGATGGAACAGTTGATACCTGAGAAGTTATGGGACCTGTTTTGAGTTTGCATAACATGCTGGGTTGGAGCCAGGGTCTTGCCTCTATGTTAGATGGCCTTTCAAGAGCCTGCAAGCTTGTCCTTCTCCAGCTGGACAAAACTGGTATGAGACCCCGGGAATGGACTGGGCACCAGTTTGTGTGTTTGCAGATGCAGTCCCTGCTCCGCACTGATCCAGCATTAGAATGGACAGGGTTGCCCCAACGTGCCGCCACTCTGAGCGTGCCCTGTGTGTCCAGTGTCTTCTGCGGGAACGCGCCTCCTGCGGGAATGCACCTCCTCTCTTGGATATGAAACAAACGCCCGTACCATACTCCTCTGCTCAACACCTGAGCTCTTCATTTTTTAAAGTACGTGGAACTGGAAGGCTCCTCTGTGCCAGAGCCACTTCTCATTTGCTTAGAGAGGAGAGGACAGAGGGGTGAATCCACAGGGTTGGCGTAGAAAGTGATGTCAGGTCACGGGGCCTAGGCCAGATGGCTCTTCTGTGCCGTATTCGGGGCAGTTACTGTACCCTCTGCCTTGAGAATGTGGTAGGCCCCAGGGGAGTTTGTGTGGTTTTAGTGCCCGACACCGCACCTAGTGGGGCAGGAGTTAGAACGTTTCCCTTAACCCCAGGCCCAAGGAGGCTGGGTCTGGGATTACTAAGCAGAGTTAGAGGAACAGGCAGACCTTGTATCCTACCCTTTCCTCTCACTCCACAGCACCTCAGCCATCTGGCCATGCTCCTTAAAGACATTTAATCATTCTTGTCATTTTTGCTTATGCTGCAGGGAATGAGTGAACCCTAGTCTACTTATTCTGGTCAGTTGAGCCAGATTCTTACCGTGTAGCCCAGGCTACTGCAGAGCTTGCCGTCCTCCTGCCTCCGCTGTCTGACTGCTGGGACTGCAGATTGTATGTCACCGCATGTGGCTCTGCTGTGTAGCATAGTTTTCTGTGGCTGGAGAGATGGCACAGGTTAAGAGCACTTGCTGCTCTTACAGAGACGCCAAATCCAGTTCCCAGTACCCACATTGGGTAGCCCCCAACCACCTGTAGCTCCAGTTTCAGGGGTCCCAACACTCTCTTCTGGCCTTTACAGGCGCCTGTGGACACATACACAACCCCACACACAGACACACAAGTACACCAATGCTTAAAAATAAGAAATAAATCTTTTTGTTCTTTTTGAAGGTGGTTTTCTGAAAATCTTCGGTTTTTGGTATGCATCCTTTATCTCTGGTGCTTGCTGTTGCTGATGTGCGTTTGGTTAGCCTGGCTGTAATTAAGCTGTCCTTAAAGGGTTGTTTTTTTTTTTTTCATTGTCCAGACAGCTATGTGAAGTAGACCTTGGGCATCCACCGTGTGTTCCCGATTGCTTGCCCTTGGGAAACAATCAGATTTTATAGATCCATGATCCTCTTTATGTATCTGCCCATGTCCACCACTATTCTGGTTGGATCCTATCCCAAAGCTGCCCCCCCTCCACCTCCCAGGGGGTTGTCTGAAGCTTAGTTGTCTGTGTGGGAGCCATTGTGCAAATACATCGCTGTCTGCTTCCAAAGGGCTAACCTGGACTCACCTTCTGGGTCTCAGGAGCTGCATTAGGACATGTGGGTGATAATATCCCATACTGTTTTCCTGGGTCCAATTATCCTTTTGTGTCAGTAAGATTGGCCTTTACTTATAGGAGGTGACATTACCATGAAGCAGCTTGGGGCAGGAGGTCTGGTGTGTCACCTACCCTCAGCCTCTGGAAGCTGCCCGTGGAGAGGTAACCGGGGAACAGCCTTCTGTTAGGAGGCCGCTCAGTTGCAGTTGTCAAGGCTCTGGAAACTGGGGCCATCTAGCCTTGCTTTTCAGGCTGGCTCAGCCCGGAGGCACTGCAACACCTCTGTGCCTCTCTTAGGAAATCTGAATGACTGGCAAAGACCAGGACTCCAGAGCAGGGGCTGCCCTGGAATGTTGCCCAGCACACTCTGGGGTTTTTCCATAGCCAGGGCACAGTATGGTAATTTGCCACTGGTTTCCAGCTCAGTCCCAGAAGGTCAAGGCCCAGGTAGGGAGTCTCGATGTGGGATGCAGAGCTTTTGTGTTGTCTCCCGTGTGATGCTGGGGATGTGAAACAGAACTTGAGCGAGGAGATGATCCAGGCTTTCTGCAAGTGGTACGAGATCGTCCTCACACATTTTTGTTGTTGTTTTTGCTCTTGGCAGCATTGGGAATTGAACCCAGGGCCTCAGCCATGCCAGACAGATGCCCTACTACTGAACTGCTCCCCCAATCACCTTCCCACAGGCTTTCACCAATGAGGCCAAGCAGATTCAGTGACTGACATTCTTGGTTCTGAGGAACCTAACTGAGCCCTTGTTCCTTGTTATGTGACCCTAGCCCAGCCCAGCCCAGAATGAATCAAAAACCAAAGTTAAGTGCAGTGAATTCTGTCAGAGTCCAAGCTAGCGAACTGTAGCGAGCAGTTGCCGTGCAAGCCAGCAACCTGTGTGCCCTCTGTGCTCCTAAGCATGCTTGGTGCTTACTGCAGCTTGCCTAGCCATGTGACCAGGCCTTCTGCTGTGGCCAGACACAGGTAAATTAAGCACTATTTATGCTTGGGAGGAGGTGGGCAAGGACATCTGGGCGCCTGTAACACAGCTGTCTTAGCTGCCTGTTGTGCGTGTTTACCTCTGACTTTGTCCTGTTTTCTTTTTCTCTCTTGTGCCCCAGATGATAACATGAGTTCTGAGATTGCACTTGAGCTCCATTGGCCAGCAGCCGCTCTCTTCTTTACCATTTAGGAGTTGGAACGGCTCAAGGGCAAATATTGAGTCAGGAACCTGTAATAATCTCTTCCTGGTGCTGTATTTAGGGGCAGACAACTTTAAAATCTCCCTCACACAGTGTGGATGAGTGAGTTGAGATTGTCCCATTGTCAAGCTAGATTCTCCATCACATATATGCCTTTAATCCCAGCAGCACTGGGGCAGAGCCAGGCAGATCTCTGAGTTTGAGGCCAGCCTGGCCTGCAGAGCGAGTTCCAGGGTAGTCAGGCTACATAGGGAAACCCTGTCAAGGAAAACAAACAAATCAAAAAAGTCATTTTTGAGCTTTTCTAGACCCTGTATTTTTTTTCCTGTTTCCTCAGAAGACAAGGGCAGGTGAATCTGAGTTCGAGGCTAGCCAGGGCAACATAGTGAAATGCTGTCTCAAAACAAAAATAGGCTTTTTATGGGTAAAGTTGTGTCTTCATACTGGTTACTTTAGGAAGTATAAAGTACCAGCCTGTTCCTAAGTAGTAATGCTGTCATTGAAGATGGGACAGGGATTCAGGGATTGAACACAAGGGCTTCATACACAAATGCTGTGTCTATGAGCTGTACCTCCATCCTGGTCATGCTAAATTAGACCAGTTCAGGTAGTGACGACCAGATCTCACTGTAAACGCATATTGTTCTCTTCAGTGGTTTATGGGGTGACATTTTGGCATTGTGTAAATACCCTTTTCCTCATAACCTTTGGCCCAGTCGTCTTGGCATCAGTTAACTCTTTACATTAAGAATTCCATAAAGACAGTTCTGAATGAACACAAACTGAAAAGAATATTGACAGGACCAAATCAACAAGAGGAATAGCAAAAACAATTTTCCTTTTTGGGTGGATGGAAGCAAGACAGGCCTGTCAAATTCTGTCAGCATTCATAGAGGTTTCGTGTAACTTGGATTATATTGAATTGCATATTAGTTGTTTAAACTAAACATATGTTGCCTAGAAGTTTACTGGAAGCCAGAAAGAAAGCAGACTGGATAGAGTTAAAATTACTAATGGTTTATTCATAAAGTGGAAATTATTTTGATTGTTTAAAAATAGCTTGTAAGCTTATTTTCCTTTAATTGGTTCTACCTTCCTCACTAGAATTTCTCTCACTTTTAATCCTCTTCATCTTTTCTTGATGAAGATGACCGACATGCTGAGTGACTAAAGCAATGTTTCCGAGTCCCAGGTAGGATCATCTGGTTCCTACCTGGAAGGGACTAAAACCTTCCGGTTCATAGTATTTCCTGAACCATGGCAGCCAGGAAGCCATGAAACAGTTGAGTCTGACTAAATATAAGGGTGGGAAATGTTTTTGATTAAAAAAAAAAAATCTTCTATTTGGGGAAGAAAGGGCCTCACTTTGCACTTTGACCTTAGAGTAATGAGTTCACCTTTCAGTGTGAGGTGATATACTCTTTTACTCTGCCCCATGGGAAATGCCTGAGCATGTGGGGTGCCCAGAAACTGCGTAGAGAGCAGGGTACAGTTTCACAGTTGTCCTGTTGCAAAATTCATTATTGATGAACCTCCCCAATCTGGTTCTCCCTTCTTACCATCTACCTCAAAAGCTAACTTCAGAGCTGACTGGGTGTCATGACTTCTGTGTTTGATAGAAATCAGGTTACCGTTAGAAGTGAAGCAAGGAGAAAGATGTTTGCCCATCCTTTGAATTTGTACGTCCCCAAGGAGCCTGTTGGTTTCAGACAGCCACGAGGTGAGGATTGTTTTATGGGAGGAGGCTAGGCTACTGCGTGTGCTCTGCTTGCAGAGGCTCCCATTAGATCATAAAGGAAAACATGCTTCCATCAGTAACTGCTGGCGGTTTGTTTTGTCTCTAGAATGCTACAATCCTACAGAACTCCTCTTCAGAGACTTGAGATAAAGGGTGAAAAGTTCACACTACTTCCTTTTCTTCTGACTGCAGTTTCTCGAGAACTGAACAAATGTCAGAGGCCCTTGCAGCCTGCCTCTCCGACGGCCGGGCATACACTCTGGGGTTACCCTTTGCCTCCTGGGAGATGCACAGAGTTAGTGTACTCCTTACTTTCTTTCCCACAGTGACATCTCCAAAAAAGCTTCTCTTGGCCCATTCCCCCGGCTGCCTGCAGCTGTGATCTCCATTTTGGGAAGTCAGACATGAAGCCAGACATGGTTTCCGTGGTTCTCTCTTGAGTTGTACGTTTAAATATGGAGTCAGAGTGATTGATGGAGGGCTTGGCCGAGAAGTCTCTTCGAGTGTACACAAATACCTCTGCTCTTTCCTGGGTAAAGTCTTCTCAGTAGAGGAAGCATGATGGAACTTTTCCCCCAGCTCCAGTCTAGTCCTCTTGAGTGTCTTCTCCCAGTGAAGGTTGAAGTTAGCCGTGACTTAGTGTTGAAGGAAATGTTAGTCAGGATTGGGGTTATGGTGCAGAGGCAGAGTGCATCCCTGAGTTCAAGTTTCAGCTCTGGGAAAAAGAAGGAAGATAGCCTGCTCAGAGCCCCAGCCTTAATGCCTGGGATGGACGGGCTTTCCATGGAGGTCCTCTAACCTTCGTAGGGTCATGATGTCGGGGGTTTCCGTTTTACTACAACCTCTCTCCAAAACCCACGTGTCCCCGAGCTAAACAGTGAAGTGGCCCTGAAGCGTAGGGAGCCCGTGAGGCCACCTACGCTGTTCAGTCCCAGCCCGTGTCCAGAAATAGTAAAGGCAACCCCTGTGAGGCTGTGTGGAGGAACTTCCCCTGTGTGCTGCGAATCTGTTCTTGGGGAAATATTTAGAAGTTTTGAGACCCTGTTGTTTTCTAGTCTCTGGATTTCTCAAGTGCTGCACCACAGTGGACAGGGTGGGGCGGGACCCCCCCATACTGTCCCACCCGTAGTGTCCCAACATAATGCCCCGGCCTTCCCTGCTACTCACCCCTAAGTGAAGATCAGTGATTGAAAAACAAAAGTAAACACCAGCATGCGTATGTGCATGGGGGAAAACAAAGGATACACGTAGCACCGTGGTGACCTCTGGGTAGGGCACGGATAGCTCTTAGTTTGGGGTTTTCGCTCATCTGCATTTTCTTTTTTCCTGTAACATATCTGCAGCATTTATTATAAGCGCCATTTTCTCTTTAAAAGAGGGGGCGGGGAGGTGGGAAGGCTAGCGCTGAGAATGCTTCGAAGCCTGACGGCATGAGAAAATGACTCATACCTTGTTTGTCCAACCAGCTAGTTGTTGAGTTTTTGCTGGGTGTAAAATCTCATTATGTCTCTCCTACATTTTTTGGGGGGGTGGGGGTGGGGGGGAGTATTATACTAAAAAGGCCAGGCACAAGCTGGTAGCAGAGGAAAGAGTACATGCATCTTTCCATCTGGGTTTTTCCCTCCTGCATGGCCTGAAAGATAGCGAAACGATGGAATTGTTCTTCCAGATGCCCAGCCAAAACCCTTTGATCAGGGCTGATTTCTCCTGGCAAATCGCTTGGTTCCCTACCCCTGGCTAAGCTGAGAAGAACCAGAAGCGTCTAATGTCCTCCACTGTCCGTAGTCTTCGTCCTAAGAAGTACCACTTGTCCTTGGAGCTCCTCTGCTGGGGCTAAGCTTGGGTTGATTTCCGGGGAGGGGTCTTGGGAGAGATAGAGATGAATTGGTGGCCCTTCCAAAAGCGCCCAGGGGGTGTGCCCGGTGATATATGGCTGGCACTGAGGGGGCAGTGGCATCGGCCTTGCCCTCGTCTACCCTGCCAGTCGCTTCTTGTCCTATCCCTGCTCCTATCAGCAGAGACTATCAGAGCGTTGGTGCTTAGTGGGCACTCAAACCTATTTACTAAAGGTGTTGTCTGCTGTGTGTGCTGCTGGCTCCAGCGACAGTCCCCTAAAGGGCAGATACCACCTGACTGCTGGGCCTCTTCCCTCTCAGCCCCTCTCCCCGAAGTCATACAAGTGTAGTAGTTGGGAGACAGGGCCAAGTGGCTCTGGAAGATAGCACCTAAGGCTCCTTATCTAGTATGTGCTGTTTTGTTTTTTTCTCCATTTGCTGTTGCCCAAGAACCAAAGCATCTGCCACTGCTCAGCTGCGTGGTGAAATGGTCTGGCCTGGTGCCAGGGTGCCTCGCCAGGTGGCTGAGCTGTGGTGGCTGCTGCATGCGATGGGCTGATAATACCCCACGGTGCTGTAAACAGGACACTCCACCCTCCTGCAGGCACCCAGCCCATGCCCCAGCGCCGGCTGCTTTGTCATTGCCTGTCATGATACTGGCTTGTCTTCTCTGATACAGGAGCCGATTGTTGTGGTGCTCTCCCAGGCTCCCAAATCTGAGAGGGCCGCTTTCCAGAAACGAAACCGGTTCATCTTCCAGCTGCAAGCAACCGTTGTGACTTGTCAACACTTCCTATCCTTTAGCAGTAATCACAGGAGTGCAGGACAGAGCCCTCTCCCTAGGTGTTTCCGGTATGCCCGCAAGCCCCTACCACTGCTACACTCAGTCATGAGACTACTGAGGAGATGCTTTCAAGCAATGGAAACTAAGCCCTCCTCCACAGATGCCGATGGTCCAAGTCTCTAAGAAGCTTTATTGATTGTTGTTTGTTTGAGACAAGGGATCGCCGTAGGGCCAAGGCTGGCCTGGAACTCATGTTCCTAATGCCTCTGCCTCCCGTGTGCTGGGATTGCAGGTGTGTGCCTCCTGGCTCGCTTCCTGGACCACTTATCTCAGACGATATCCGGGGCAGCAATAGACTGTCCCTAGTAAAGGAAAGGACTTTCACAGTCAGGCCTGGTGAGACAGGCTTATAATCACAACTGCTGAGGAGGCTGGGACAGAAGGAATGTAAATTCAAGGCTTCCTGAAGCTAAAGACTGAGTTCAAGGCTACCCGGGGCAAGTTAGTGAGACCCTGTCCTAAACTAAAGAGTGAAGAGAGTGTGGAGGTGATAGCTCAGGTAGAGTGCATGCCTGGTGTGTGTGAGGCCCTAGGCCCAATCCCCAGGCCTGTGATGCACCTTCCCAGTTAGGAATGCGCGTGCCTCCAGATACTGTGGCTAGATCCTACTCAGACCAGGCTTTGCAGCAATCTCCTTTTTCTCCACCTCCTCTCCTGTACTTCCTAAGGGACAGAAGCAGATTTGCATTTCTTTTCTCTTCAGCATCCGTTGGAAGTAAGGTGGGCCACATTGGGCCCTGCTCTCCAAGAGAAGGCAGGACCATGAAGGTGTCAGTGTTGGCTGTAGTCGCAGCACAGTGAGGCTGTGGCTGTCAGACAGGCTTTGCTGTCTGTGTAGCCCCCGTCATGTATCAGAGGCCCACACTGAGTCCACTGGTCAGCAGCCCCTTTAAGCGTGGCACAGAATCACATCAGTATCTGATTTTGGCTTTGGTTTGTCTTTAGGGGAAATTGATGCCTTGGTTTAGCTCTTACTCAGTTTGGTGCCTGAAACAGCAGGTGCTTGCCAAACCATTTCGGGGGAGGTTTATGAAATAAGCGGCAGATTATTTTTTTCCTAGTCAAAAATCTAATCTCTTTAAAGTGCCCTCTCCTTTACTTCCTAGGCATGAAAGAAACATGGCATTTTAGTCTCCTCAAAGGGGCTGGGGCATGCCAAGAATTTGGGGATTTGGGAGGGGCTGAGGAGCCTTGCTAAGGACTCTGAGACAGGAGGTAATTCTACCTTGTGGCTAGCTAGGAGCTGAGCCAGCACCCTGGGCTGAGATGTGGCCGCTGTGGAGATAAGGCTAGGGCCCAGCTGTGACCTCACCTGAGGGGGTGGGGAAAGCGAGGTGGGTCCAGCAGGTGGGCTCAGCTGACATCTTTGCAGGTCTGTCTGCCAGCAGGGGAGGCAGGGCAGCGTTTCTTCATTCCATGTTCTCCTTACCTCCCTTTCTCTCTTTTCTCCTTAAAGAAAAAAAAATTGTTTTTATTTTTTATATATATATGAGGAACAAATCACACAGCCTTTATGAAGAATTCTGATCAGAGGCAGTTGGGAAGAATGTAGGATCAAGGAGACTTGATCCTCTTACCAACTCCAGGAGTTTGGGTATTTGCTGAACCCTGTCTGTCAGTACTGTGAGCGAAACTGGAGCCCAGCTAAGCAGTTCACTGACTAGGGTGGCCAGGAGGGGTGATGGGAACTGCTGTAAAACCAGTGTGGAGGCAGTTGTCACTAGGCGATAGATTCCTCGGTTACAGGCTTCGGAGGCCTCATAAGAAACAAATGGAAACCAGTACAATTTACAGGAGACCCCAAATCAGGTCTGTCCCTACCTCATATGTGTCTGCCTGAGAGGAGCTAAAAGGGCATTCATTCTCCCCTCCAGGTAACCAGCAACCTCAGAGCAAGGTGGGAAAAGAGGCTCGGTTTAGGTATAGGATGCAGCCACCTTTGTGAAATGTGAGGTGTCGTGCGTGAGACACTGTCGCTCTGTGCCTTGACTCTCCTCAGTCTCCGTAGCCCTGTCCAGGGCTGATGAGAGAGGAGAGGATGACCTCACACCAAAGTACTTTATTGTAACGGAGCAAGACGGAAAGGTGTCACCTAAGCAGGAGTTATTTTAGGATCTCTGGAGAGCCTTCCAGCTGAGAGGATGAGGCAGATGGCTCTGAGTGACCCCTCTCCCCACCGCTGTTCCTCAGCCTCGGAGTCACAGTCCGCCCTTCGACATGGGAAGGAGCAGCCTCCAGGACTATGGCATCCTAGCCTACATGCCAGACATTTTCTCCCTGCCTCTCCATCTGTCCCGCAAAGGTGCTTTCTAGAGGCCCTGCCTTCTCACTGGGCTCCTAAGAACCGTCTTAAAGGAGGCCCCTAGGACAGCATTTCAGTGTCTGAGCTGGTTACTGTAGTAGACCAGAAGCCCCAGAAATAGTTGAACTACTACCACCTTTCCCATTTTTTTAAGCCCATCCCAGAATAGTGAGTAAGTGAATTGCTTGCATGGAAGGTAAACCTGAGGCTTGAACTAGTGGACCTGACACTAACTTAATTGTAGTAACAAGGTCACATGAAAGTAAAGGAAGAGCTGGAGCCCCCCAGAGCCTCAGACAGGGACAGACAGATAAGTGGCAGGTGAGCAGCTGGCGTGGATCTGCACAGGCTCAGTGGTGTAATTACAGAAGCTTTATCGTTCTACTATAGATTTTTCAATTTTAGTCAAGTACTTGGGTTCTCGCCAGCTTCTATGCCTCGGACACCGTACATACACACTGGGGGCTACAAAGATAAATCAGAGCCTGACCTTACAGACTGTTCATTATCTTGGAGTCACAAATACCTGCCGCCCAAGAGAGGACAGTAAGTACAAGAAAAGTACAGAGTATACTGAGCAAACCCAAAACGCCCTGAGCCACTCCTTGCAGGGGATTCCCAGGATCTGCAGGCTGGGGAGGAGGTGGAGGCAGTTATGCTGGCCTGGCAAATGGCTCAGATTTCAACACCGGGCAGAGGAGGGAAGGCCTGGTCAGTGGTGGGAAACGGTACAGTGTGCCCTGCCTGGGATGTAGAGGAAGGAATGGAATGCACAGGACAGGTTAGTGGGCCAGAACATGGAGCCTCTGACATATGGCTTTGGCTTTTTTTTTTTTTTTCACCTTTGTGTGTGTGTGTCTGTGTGTCTGTCTCTCTGTCTTGTACACATGCACGGCCAAGGCATGAGAGTGCAGGTCAGAGGACAACCTGAACAGCATTCAGGAGATGGCTGATTCTTTCCATCTGTGGGTCCTGGCCATCAAACTTTGGTCTTTAGGCTTGCCATCGGGTGCCTTTTAGACTTTCAGCATAAAGATTTTATGATCATTTCAAATAATGTATTGGCACGCATGGAGGTGCATGCCCATAATCCTCGGGAGGTGGAGGTGGGAGGAGTGATTAAGGCCTGATTAGGCTATATAAAGAGTCCAGCTGAAGCCAGGTGCGGTGACACACACCTGTAATCCCAGCACTCTGGAGGCAGAGGCAGGTGGATCTCCGTGAGTTCGAGGACAGCCTGGTTTACAAAGTGAGTTCAGGACAGCCAGGGCTATACAGAGAAACCCTAGCTTGAAAAACCTGAGAGAGAGACAGTGAGAGAGAGAGAGAGACAGAGAGAGAGAGAGAGAGAGAGAGAGAGAGGTTGAAAAAGCCAAAATCACTGTGGTAGCACAGGCCTTTAATCCCAACCAGCACATGAGAGGCAGAGCAGGCAGATCTCTGAGTTGAAGGCCAGATTGGTCTACAAGTCAAGTTCCAGGACAGCCATGGCCACACAGAGAAACCCTGTCTTTGAAAACAAACAAACCAAACAAAACCTTCAAGGTCTGCCTGGGTGCTATAGTGAGTGACTGTGGCAAAAAATAAAACAACTTCCTTGCAAAAGTATGTCGTAGTCAACATATATTGACTTAGAAAGGAGGTGGAAACACAGCCAAACAGTCTTATGTGCTTCCATTGTTTATTTATTATTGTTGTTGTTCTTGTTGGGACAAGGTTTCTCTGTTTAGCCCTGGTTGTCCTGGAACTCACTCTGTATGTAGACCAGGCTGACCTTCAACTCAGATCCATGAGCCTCTGGATTAAAGGTGTGTGCCACAAAACCCAGCCCATTTTTTAAGTTTAAAATGTATGTGTTTCGTTACAAGGTAAGGATTACATGATGATAGCCTTTTTTTTTTTAAAGACAGAATCTCTATGTAGCCCTGGCTAGCCTAGAACCCACTGTGTAAGGCTGGCCTCAGACTGAGAGATCTGCCTCCTGAGTGCTGTGATTAAAGGCATGGGCCACCATAGCCACCAGTGGAACAGTGATTATCTCTGGGTGATGAGGTGAAGTTTTGTGCCTCTGTGTTTAGTTTGGCTTTTTTTTTTTTTTTTTTTTTTTTTTTTTGGTTTATATAGTTCTTGCCTTTTTGACAATTCATACTTAACATTTTTGTCGTTAAAAGTCAGTTTTAAGTTCTTCGAAGCAAGTACTTATTTGCTGGCTGAGGGAGATAGATGATTTAGAAACATGACAGATGTTAAGTTAAAAACTAAGACTAAAGGTTGGCCATGCACTAACATTGATGAGGAAACCAAATGGCCAACAATGTAGGAATGGTTAACAAATTACTCCTTGATATCATACAGTCTTGAAAAATAGCTAATATGTAGATTATTGGTACTTTGAATTGGTATTTTGTAATGTCTGGAACAAGGCAAAACATATTTTTGTATTGATTATAAACCTGTCAAAATATATGTAAGTAATTAACTTGAAGAATATGACATTGTTGATATCTCTTATTTTAAACCGTGGCTAACAGAAATGATGTAAAATTTACCTCTGGGCAGCAGTGGTGCTCACCTTTAATCAGTGCTTGGGAGGCAGAGGCAGGTGGATCTCTATGAGTTCCGAGGCCAGCCTGGTCTACAGAGAGAGAGAGTTCCAGGACAGCCAGGGCTACACAGAGAAACCCTGTCTTGAAAACAAAACAACAACGGCAGCAAATCACCATTTTAAGCATCTTAAGTTTACAGTTCATGGCATGAGTACATTTACAGTACAGCCATCACCATACCATTTCTAGAATTTTTTATAATCCCAGACAGTTGGCGTCTATGAACAGAAATCCCCACTCCTCTTCCTTCTGTGCCCATGGCCACCTCTGCTCTCCTCCTTGTCCCCATGGATTTGCCTATTCCAGATGGTTCGTGAAGGTAGACCCACACAACCTTTGCCTGTCTGTCTGTGTCTGGCTTATTTCAGTTTTCAGTTGACTCCAGTTTGGGGCTTTTGTAATTGATGCTACTGTGATCAAAGGTGTACAGATAACTTTTCAAATCTCTGCTTTTGGGTATTTTCTGTTTTGTTTTTTTACATGGGAGTCCATACCTAGAGGTGGAATTTCTGGATCCTAAGGGAATTCTCTGTTTAATTTTTTGAGGAACTGCCAATCTTTTTGTGTCTTTTTTAATATAAACCTCTTCAAGTCTATTTATACCCACAGTTCCCAGTTCTTTCTGCGGTACTGAATACACATAAATTACCAAGGGATTACTATAGATGTGAAAGCATTTTGTTCTGTTTAAAGGAGAGTCTTTATAGATCAGCAGATAGTAGAGTGTTTTTAATGTGGCCATGGAAAACAGGGTCAGCCCAGACCACTGAAACATCCGGACGATCCCAGAACCCTTACATTTTAAAAAGAGTTTCTCTCCCTCCCCCTTTCTTTCTTTTACATTGGTGTTCTGCCTCCATGTGTGTCCTTGGTGAGGGTGTCAAATCCCTTGGAAATGGAATCATAGACAGTTGTGAACTGCCGTGTGGGTGTTTAGTATTTGAACCCAGGTCCTTTGGAAGAATAACCAGTGCTCTTAAACCACTGAGTCATCCCTCCAACCCTGAGTTTCAACTTTCAATTTCCCAGAAATCTTTAACCAATGTGAAATGAATGCACTTATAATTGCCCCCCTTTTGTGTGTGTGTGGTGTGTTTTTGCCATTCAGATAAAAAGCAGAGAAGGGGTTGGGGAAGACCCGCAAACTTGGATATTCTCCTGCACTGGACTCCTCTTTCGGTAGTTGTGTGGTTTTTTTCCGTGAAGTTCCCATGTCCTCCTGAGACCACCTAGGCCGAAGGAAACAGGGAGAGTTTTTCATGCTGGGCAAGGTGGTACATACCTAGAATCCCAGCCGTCTGAGAGACATGCGGAAGGATGTTCAGGGTGGGCCTGAGCTACACAGCCATTTCAAGGCCATCCTGGGCAATGTAGCGAGAGCCTATCTTAAAAAAAAGGCAGGGGGGAATGTCGAGTTGTGGAACCCAGTTCTGTGGTAGAATGCTTGCTTAGCCAATATAAGGCTCCGGGTCCAACCCCCAGTACCACAAAAAAAGAAGAAAAGAATTTTTTGAATGAATTGAGCCAAGGGCAGTGCAGAAGCTCCAAAATGGATGCAGCAGGCGGGAAGGAGGACAGAAAATAAAGAAGGGGAGAAAGCTTAGTTTTATGAACATGGAGCTCTGAGGCTAAGCAGCAGAGCTCCTCCCAGGAGCCTCAGGGTGGAAACTCTGGAGTCTGGAGTTCTGGACACAGAGCAGGAACAAGGGCTGTGCATAAAGTAACCCCGGATTTCAGTGTGAAGTGGAGAAAACTGTCCCTGGTGAGGAAGGGAAGTCAGGAAAGCTGGTCAGACAGGATGTGCTTTTGCTGCTATGAATTCTTTCAGGAGGGGAGGAAAGACACAAGGCAGGTGAGGCGTCCTGGAGGAGAGGAGGCTGGTTGCCAAGACTCCTTTCTCCATGCTGATGTCATGGCGTTGCGGGCTGTGCTCTCTTTCAGCCAGTGTCCCGTGTTCGGTGGCCCCAGAAAAGTCAGTGTGTAGGCCTCAGCCACCCCAGGTCCGGCGTACATTCTCCCTGGACACCATCCTCAGTTCCTACCTTCTGGGCCAGTGGCCACGAGATGCCGATGGGGCCTTCACCTGCTGTACCAATGACAAGGCCACCCAGGTAATGCAGCCATCTCCTCCTAATGGGGTCAGGATGGGCGGGAGGGCTGGCTGAGGAGGCCGCTGGTCCATCACTCACGAGTTCTGTCACCGAAATTTGTCCTGGGTTTTGGTTGTACATAGAAGCTTTTCATCTTCTGCTATTTCCCTGGGTCTTTTGTTTTCGTTTTTCTTTTGTGAACATGGGTTTGAAAATGAGTTTGTGTTCCACCTGCCTGGTGGAAGAGAGACATCAAGCTGGGGTTTTCAGTTTGCCTCTCAGGGTTTACACGTGGGGACTCCGCAGCTGGCTTTGGAGTTTAGGATTTTTAAAATGAGATTTGCCTTTCTGGGGCTAAATCACAGCCAGCATTCAGTCCGATTTGCATGCCCTAGGAAGCGCAGGCAGTGGCCAAAGAGGTTGCTGAACCAGGATGGACCCCATTGGAAGGGTAGGAGTAGGGCATCCCATGAAGAACTACATCTTGCCAGCAGCCAAGCTAGGGGCTGCAGGTCTCTAACCCCAGGCCTGCACAGCCCAGCTTTCTCTCCTTCTGTGTTTTCACGACGAGTCCTGCCCTTAGGAGGGATCCCCACAGAGCACCCAGTCCATGTGTCCATCTTTTGAATAAGACAGTGTTAGCCTCAGCAAGAAGTCATCTCATCTGGAAATTGCCCAAAGATAATTCTTGGTCTGACCTAGGACTTCAGGCTTCTTAGCAGCCGAGTTGCTAAGAGTAAGGCTCCCTTCGGGGCCAGTGTAAGCAGAGTCCGGTCAACTTCAAAACAGTCAAGTTGTTTCTCTCGATGGGTGGAGATGCAGGGAAGAACACCCAGCTCTGCTCAGCCCTCCATTCTAGGTAACAGGACAGGATGGGGTGAGGCAGCTCTTCCTTTGCTTGCTGAGTAGAGCATACCTGCCCTGCCCACATGCGTGCTGCATGGTGGCCGAGGGGTGTGGACCCCATGCCCCATGCCCCATGCAACTCACTCTGCCTCCTCAGCACATCCCATTGGTTCCTTTCTTTTCGTGAGATCCATTTTTGGATGTTATTAGTGAATGTTAGCATGCCCACTCCTTTCCAATGGGAACAAGAGTTAGTTTCCTTGCTCCCGGTTTCTCCTGCCCCGAAGGCTCGTGAACAGACAGCCAAGGGATGTCATGGGGCCAGTGTCTGGCAAAGTTTGGAGGAGCAAGATTCACACAGAAATGCCTATGCTGCACCAAAAATAATTGAAACAAGTTTAAGACAGTAAGGTGTCGTCAGTGGTCCTTTCTAGATGTATAGGTAGAAGGGGAAGGGAAGAGGAGTGGGCGTCCTCCTGGGAGCCCAGCACTGTTCCCCTCTATCCTTGTAAAAAGATAAAAGGATATGCTCTTTCCCTCATGGGCCTGGCAGTACACATCCCTTTCTCTATGGCTCAGACCAGATGATGCACTCAATCAGGGAGAGCTTCCTGCAGGAATGGGGCTTGAAGTGGTGGACTGACTCAGGAGCATCAGGCCCACTTATCCCCAACTCTGTCACTTCCTGTTTGCCAGCCTTCCACAGAGTGACCATCCCACTCCTCATGTGGGTTTCTCTTGGTCACCCGTAGGCAGGCCTCGCCTCAGATGTCCTCTGGCCAAGTGAAGTGGCCTGGGTTCTCAGCTGCATGTTTTTGCTTCGGCTCCAGCTGCAGGCCAGATCTTTTATATAACAAGTCTGGGCTTCTTGCCACAGCAAGACAGAGGTCAGCGATGTGCCTCCATGGGTCTGGCAAGGCCCAGCCCTCCAGCTTTCCTCTTCCCCGGGATGGGCTCCAGCCCTCGAGGAACTCTTAGCAACCTGTCAATATTGTGGCTGCAGGCGAGAGAATTCTGATCAGTGCATCCAAGCCTAAGTTTGCACTCTGCCCATCTTCCAGTCCTGCTCTTCAGGGAATTTTCTGCTCCTGGGTTTGGGCTCCACTCAAATTCCTCCTTGAGGCCCCTGGCCTGGCACAAGCTACCATTTTTAGCGCTGGCATTACACTGTGAAAGCCCTAGGCTCAACTGCCACCTCCTCAGAAGACCTTGTGTTTTTTCCCTCTGAACAGTGAAAGATCACCCAGAAAGGATGGCTAAAGAAGAAATTTTCAGGGAGTATGGAAAAAGGGACTGGGGAGGAGAGAATCTAGATCTTTGAAAGTGTGTGTGTGTGTGTGTGTGTGTGTGTGTGTGTGTATTTAGTTAGTTAGTTAGTTTGTGGTATTAGAGATAGAGCCCAGGGCCTCAAGCATGCAGGGCAAGCACTCATGCCCTACCACTAAGCTGCATCCTGAGCTCATTAAAAGCTTTTCAGCCGTTAGGAGTGGATGGGTGTCAGACCTCTTCCAGTGGCTTTGAGCAAACCAGCTATTCCCACCCTGCCCTTCACTTGGGCCCATTCTCTCCTAGCCACAGCAGTGGAGCATTTCATAGTTTGCTTCACCCAGCCTAACCGGCAGGTACCTGTTACCGCTCTCTTAGGTGCCTGAACGCCCCGGGTTGGAGGCCATCTCATTCCTGACACACCCAGGGGACATGCTTTTCAGTTACGGCCGAGGCTAAGCAGCTCTTTACCCAGAAACCTCCTAGAGGGGCCAGGGCCTTGCTCCCTCCAATCCAGTGTCAGCCAGGCCCCAGACATACAACACCTGCCACTAGGGAGCTGGGTGTGCTGCGCACCTCAGGCCTATCTATGCATGTGACACAAAACAAAACTCTCAGCTCTTGGGTCGATGGCAGTGTTGTCAGCAATTTCAGGATCCCCTTCCTGGCCGAGTTCTGTGTTTCAGTTAAGTACAAAGCCAGTCCTCAGGCAGCCAGAGGTTGACATAGGAGCTAGCTTCCTCACTTATTTGAGGTACAAGGAACAAATGAAGGGAAGGTCTATTGTGGAAAAAGAGCTATTCTAAGAAGGAAGAAGGGTGTGTGTGTGTGTGTGTGTGTGTGTGACTTTGACAACTGTGGAGGGGTACTATGGAAGTATTGCTTTGTTGCCTGTATCTTTGATGGTGTTAGGGATAGAACCTAGGGCCCGTACCTGCTGGCCAAATGCTCAGCTCCTGAGCTAGACATTCAGCCCGGCATGTTTTGAGCCCGGCAGAACATCGTAAAAGGTGTGGATACGTGTCCCCAGCATTGGCCTGGGCCAAGCAGGACTGGGAAGTCACTCCCTCAGCACCCCTGCGGTGTCTCCATCTTCAGTGGGAAGTCCTGTGTCTGAGAGGAGCTTTTTCAGAATTGCCTGGGTTCACTGGAGTGTGTTTTCTCCTCTGTGGCCCGCCCTTCCCCCAGGCCATTTGGTGACCCAGGGCTGGCACCAAGTGCTTTGGGTTTAGTCTCTCCCTAGTGGCTGGGCCCAGGCCTGGGCCAGTGATGGCAGCACATGCCAGTGGCTGCGGTCACCTCTCTCCCTTCTTACTGTGCAAAGCATCTGAGCCTTGTACTCTTTTGGAGGGAGGAAGTGGGCTTACCACAGCTGGGATGACTGTTTGAGCAAAGTTCCCCCAGCTGGTGGCATCCTGCCCACAGAAGGGACCTTGGGTACCTGCCCTGCCTGGTTACACCCACACTCTGCTTCTTTCCACCCCTATCTCTGCTTCATTAGTTGGTAAGATGGTAAAGCCTCTGTGATTCCATCCCTATACTCCCCCAGGTACCCTTTACCTCTGTCTTCTCTTTTGGGGGAAAATAGTCTAAGTCCTTAACAGACCTCATCACCGAGCATCCCAAATGCCAGAGGTGGAGGCAGCCCGATGTTTGGAGCGGAACTCCTCTCTGTCTTTTCCCTGCATTAGGGTGAGGAGTCCTCCCTTTCCCTGAGCTAGTGCCTCGGTGCTCAGTGATGGCACATCATTCAGCGTGACCGTCACAGACCTTTAAAAACTGTTTCGCTCTGTGGTTGTGAGGGCTTGGGCACAGAGCCTGTTTTCCAAAGTAGCAACCAGGACCATGGCTTGATAATACAGCAAGCACTTGAAAATGGGGCCATGATGGAAAATCTGAGGGTCGTCTAGTCACACTTGAGCTAGAAATGGTGGCTTTGGCCACTTGCAGCCAGAGTTCTAGTGCTGGCCAGTGAACCACCCTTGAGCCTTTTTGTTTGGCCAGAGTCCTAAGGGACTGGCTCCCTTCTGAACTGAGCTCACCATGTGGCTTCTGACCAACCATTGCTCCCCAGCCAGTCCCATCTGCTCTTTACTTCTAACAGGTACAGTGGGCAGTGTTCCCAGGACGCAGCCCAGCTCTGCAATTGGGGCATGCTCAGGAGCCAAGGTCACTGGAGACTTTGAGGGCCTGGACTCTTCCCTCCTGGTCATGACCTCCAGGTAGAAACTTAGCTGGTTGGAGGCCAGGAGAGACAGTCCAGTGTGGAGGTTCCATCCTCCTTCCTTTCATTGCTCTGTTAGCTCCCTGGGAGGCTGTCTTCCTCCCCCCCCCATCTATCCTTCCACATGTTGCCCTGAATCTTAGAATCCCTGGCAAGGCATTCGTTCTCTACCCATGCATGTCTGGCCACTCCACTCATCATTAGTAAGTGGTAGCCTCATCCCTCCCTCAGTTGCTCCCTTAGCCAGGGTGTGGAGTGAGTCCATTCTAATGCTTCAGTCCCCTGACGAGCATGACTTTTTGGCCCCCTATGCCCAGACTCTCCTCTAGACAAAACAGCATCTAGAGTAACCACCTACCCTGCTGCCCCACAGCTTGGCCTGACCCTATCCCGGTGACCTCCCTGAGGTGGGTCTTAGCCGTGACTTTACCGTCCACCAAGGACACTGTGATCTAGACTTTTGTAGTGAGGCTTAGGAAGGATCCTGAGCAACGTGGTACACAGTCCCCCTACTTAACATGCCCACTGCGTAAGAAAGGCGTAAGGCTAGACCTTCGTGCCTGCCAGGCTTGATGCTCATACCGGCCTGTAAGCAGCTTGGAATTGAGGCAGCCCTGCTGTGGTAGTTTCCTCAGGCCGCTCTAACCATTACTCCAGGCTTCGTGGCTTAAAGCAGCAGAGTTTTAGATTCTAGGAGTCTCCAGGTTCAGTTGCAGTGACTTGACATGAATGTATTGGCAGGGCCGGGCTGTTTTTGTTTTACTTTTTGGGGTCGGGTCCTTACTATGGAAGCCAGCGTAGCCTTGAAGATTGCAATCCAACAGTCTCCGTTTCCTAAGCTCTGGGATTGCATGCAAGTGCATGGCACCTGGTTCAGGATACAGTCTTCCTGCTGCTTGCCTCTTCTGGCTTCCAGTGGCTGTTGGCTTCTCTTAGCTGGTAGCACCTTGCTCTAGCCTCTGCTTTAGTGGTCACATTGCTTTCTCCTCTGCATGTACCGGCTCCTTCAGCCCCTCTCTTACAAGGACACTCTGGCAAGGCTGGGAACGGCTACAAGGCACCCCATCTTAAAGGGGAAGAGGCTTAGAGACCAGTGGGATGGGTAAGGTAAAGAAAAGGAGAGAGAGAGGAGTTTGCCTGGTTTGGGGGATGGGCTGATGCTCCCCACGGGCAGGCGGTAGAAGTTCCTCTGCTCCTGTGCCGGCCCACACTTCGCTTTTACCCCTTCATCTCCTAGAAGAAGGTAGTTGAGACATTTGAAGAGGTGTTAGTGGCCAGTTGCAGCCTGACCTACAGTGTGCTTCTTCTCTTTCGCCATCCACGGTGAGCATAGTACCTTCTCAGAGGTGAGGAATTAATGCCATCCTCTCAGCTTCTGTCATCTCGTCTGTGGTCTTTGCTCCTTTTCCAGAGGTGACAGGGATGTATGGGGCTCAACTATACTAGCAGCACTGGTGATCTGTGAGCTCGGCTTAGGCGTACCAGGACATGTGTGTGTCTGTGTGCGGAGTCCTGTGTCCTCCCTGCCAGCCCGAGTAGCTCTTCTGAGGTCTGAGACCCTGGGTTAGAGAGAAATGGGCATTTGGAAGGAGATCAGCTTCTTGGTTTCCAGAGCCAGTGTCACCCAAGGGCTTTGGGATACATGATTGCATTCCTGGCTGCACATTCCCTAAAGGGAGAGTGATGGGAATGAACCTGAGGATGTGCTCTACGGTGATGCCAGCTGTCTCATCCTGGCTATAGCACACAGCCTGGTAAAGGTCCCACTTATGGGCAGCTGCAGACGGGAAGGACCAGCAGTCCAGTCTGCAGTGGCTTCTCTGCATGCAGCTGTCGCACAAGGCAGTCTGTTTGGACCGTCCTAGCTTGGACTGTCCTGTGAGCTTCTCTTAGCAGCTGTCGGGTGGTGAGGAGTCTTGTTTTCCCCTGATCCTCCCCCTCTCCATGTGCAGCAGCCTCTCGGGGGAGGTCAGCAGATCTCTTAGAGGAGCTGGTTCCCAGGCCCTGTGTTTTTGGCAGCTTGTGCACAGTAGTCAGAGAGAAGCTGGTCCCTCTGGAGCACTCCCCTCCGCCCCTCCCTTGGCATGGAAGTAGGATGTTGGTGATGGGAGGGATCTGGGTGTCTTGAGCTTCATGCTTTGAGCCAATAACTTCCTCTTTCAATGGGGACTCCTCCACCACCATCTTGGATCCCCTGAATTCACACAGTAGAGGAGGGAAGGCAACAGATGGAAAGCCCTTCCCCATGAGGAGCAAGGAAGGCCCATGGGAAGGAGCGCGTGAGCAGGCCAAGGGGTAAGAATCCGTGCTGGAGTCAGAATTCTGGCTCCATTTTCTGAAACCGTCTTTTTTTCCTTGCTTGTTCGGAGTCTCCGGCACTCCCTCCATGTGATGAAATAAGTTTGAGGCACGGTGTTGCACGGTTGCCACCTGCTTCATCCTGGGGCACCCATGGAGGCCTTGCTCCTGTTTCCTCTTTGGAATCCTGACTGATGACTTATTTTCCATGGGCTCAGAGGCACCTGGCATTGCTGGATATGTGGGGAAAGAATAAAGGATATAGGGCTCTTTTGAAGCTGCTTGGGAGAGGGACAGTACTTGGCCTCAACATTGGAGTGCTCCCAGACTGACTGGAGACTATTCCACATGAATGAGAGTGATAAGGAAGGGCTGGTGCAGCTCAGTGCTAGAACACTTGCCTAGCATTTTCAAGGCCCTGTGTTCTATCCCTAATACCAAACACACAATAAAAATTATAAATAAATAAAAGAGAGAGAAGGTCAACACTGTTGGGCACTGGGGAAGGTCTCCTGGAGAGTAAAGATCGGGATGAGGCCATGCACGTGGCATTCCGCGTTCCTGCCTGGAAGAATAAAGCAGGCTGGGTGTGTCTGTGGTGGTGATGAACAGATGTGATGAACCAAAGGCTTCACTGGCCACTGCCTCTGTCCAGGAAACCGCCTAGCTGCTTCCTGCCTGCAGAGCTGCCTGTCTTACTGCATGTTTTTCTGCAGACACCCCTGTCCTGGCAAGAGCCAGAAGGTGAGCGGGCCAGTTTCTGTATGCACAAGCGATCAGCATCATGGGGCAGCACGGACCACCGAAAAGAGGTAACCGCCCTCTCCACCACCTCCGTCTCCTGGCACTGTGGGACAGCTTTATCAGGTCTATGCTATGCTCCCAGTCTTTCCTGCTTCCAGCCAGCTTCCTAAGGGACTGGCTCTTCAGCTAACTCCCAGACTTCCCGGGCCCTGGTTTTAGGTCCTCAGACCCTCTTTCTAGAGAAAGCCCAGCCAGTGGCTGCTGAGAATTCCAGCATCCTGGTTGGGAGAGTCGCTGGCTTATTTGCTTTGAGGGCTGGACTCTGATAAGTGAGTCGGAGACTGAAGGAAGACAGGGAACAAGGCCCTGGGAATCAGGAGCCGCTGGCCTCATTTAGTATTTAACCATCCACCTAGTTTTCTTTTAAAAGGAGAGAAAAATAATCCTAAATACTTTGTCCTGGCCCTCCCTCTGCCTCAGGAGGGCTGGAGGCAGTGACACCAAGGCGAAAAAGCCATAGGTTGGAATTCCAGGGCTTCTAAGCCAGTTTTTTCTGACATGTCATGTGGCCCAAAGAAAAGTTGAGCTTACCAGGATTCATCCCTGACCTGACTACAGAGGGAAGCTGTTTTTGTCCTCCCCGTTACTTAGAGTACTGAGAAAATGGAAAGCGACTGGAGGCTTAAAGCCAAGAGGAAATGTAAAGAGTTCTTAAAGCCTTGAATGGCAGGAAGGGTAGGGAGTCATGGTCTTCGTGGTCTGATTGATCCACCATAGCCAATCTGAAAGCATATCCTTGGCTGGGAGACGCAGCCCCAGTGGTAGAGCGCCTGCTTAGCATGGGTGAGGCCCTGGGCTCAGTCCCCAGCACTGTAATTACAGAGCATTCTCAAGGGGCTGGAGAGATGGCTCCGAAGATAAGAGTACTTGGAGCTGTTTCTGTTCCCAGTATCCACATGTTGGCACACAAACCATCAGTAACTCCAGTTCTGGGGGATTCAATGCCCTCTTTCGACTTCCATGGATACCAGGCACACATGCATGCAGGCAAAACCCTTACATGCATAAACTAAATAAATCTAAAACAATAATTTTAAAAAGCAGTTTTTTAAGTCAGGCGGTGGTGGAGCATACCTTTAATCCCAGCACTTGGGAGGCAAGCCTGGTCTACAGAATGAGTTCCAGGACAGCCAGGGCTACACAGAGAAACCCTGTCTTGAAAAACAAAACAAAACAAAAGCCCTTTTTTTTTCTCGACTGTCACAACTGTTATGGCAGTGGGCAGCAGATGTACTTTCTGAATTCCATTAAGCTCCCTTTGCATCCTGCACATGGTTTCAAGGCCCAGGATTACAAGTGTGATAGGAATCATATTCAGAAGTGTTTGTCTACTTATTTGTTTGGCTTGGGGATTTTTGGCAGGAGGAGAGGGTAGGCTATCACTGTATAGCCTAGGCTGGCCTCCAACTAAAAATTCTGACTGAGCCTCCTGAGTGCTGGGATTGCAACAGGCATGTTCCTCCACCACTGCAAACATGTTAGCTACCCTGTGTTGGTTCAGATGAAATGTGGCCCCTTTTCTAGAGAGCCTATCTTTCTACTTTATAGTTTACTTTTAAATGAGGGGGAGGAATGGATGTTCAGACCCCTGGTCTCAAGGTCTTTGGGGTACTTGAAAACCATTTGAGAAATGAAGCTTTATTGACCCTCGGAAATGCCACTTTCAGCGCATTTCTATAATCTCGGCATTCAGGAAGCTAAGGCAGGAGGATTGTTGTGTTCAAGGCCAGCCTGGCTACACAGAACGAGACCTTGTCAGCCAGGTTGGATAGATGGCTCAGCAGTTAAGATCATGCCTTGTTCCTTCAACGTTCCCAGCACCTGTGTTGGACAGCTCACAGCCACCTGTATGTAACTCCAGCTCCAGGGGCGTCCAGTGCCTGTGGTCTCCTGCGCTCACCTGTACACACAGACTCATACACATGCACACACGCAGTTAAAAATAAACCTTTGAAAAAAGTTAATTTTTTCAAAGATTTATATGTGTGAATGTTTTGTCTTAGTGGCTAAGAGCAATTGCCACTTGCACCCCCACCCCCCACTGTGGACCTGAGTTTGAGTCCCAGAACCCATATGGTGGTTTGCAACCATCTGTAACTCAGGTTCCAGGGGATCTAGTGTGCTTTTCTGAATCCTGTGGGCACCAGTCATGCATGTGGTACATAGATTTACACCGAGCTGTTCTGAGATTTAAAAAAAAAAAAAAAAAAAAAAAAAATTGATGTTCATGTCTCTTTCATGTGACTTCATGGACAGGGGCCTCCCCTAGGGGAAGGAACCAGTATACTTTGGCTTTGCCTCACCCTGTCTTTCTTCTCCCTCTCTGCCTGCCAGATCACCAAGCTGAAGCAGCAGCTGCAGAGGACGAAGCTGAGCCGCAGCGGGAAGGAGAAGGAGCGGAGCTCCCCTGTCCAAGGGGACCATGCTGTACGGGGAGCAGTGAGGGTAGGCTGCCTCCCCTGAGCACCGGTTCCCCTCTGTCTCCATGGCAGGCCTCTGTAGTGGAGAGAGTTCTCTCCAGCCTTGCAGCCC
Source organism: Meriones unguiculatus (assembly GCF_030254825.1). NCBI lineage: Eukaryota > Metazoa > Chordata > Mammalia > Rodentia > Muridae > Meriones > Meriones unguiculatus. Next base: position 25,643,757 of record NC_083355.1, on the reverse strand, counting down.
TGAGCACAGAGCACTCTGATGCTTTGTGGCCACATGGATGGTCAGGAGAAGTTTTAGCCCAAAGGTGGGTTCAGCTGGGTGGCAGTGGAAGGGCCTCTCACTCTTCTTGGTGTCATTCTCCTCTGCCCCTGGTCCTGTGCAATCAAGGCAGTGACGCTGGCAGCATCTTCTGGATGTCTCAAAGCTCCAGCTCTTGGAGAAAACCCCTCTGAAAGGGCTTGCTGGCAATTTATCCTGTTTTGTTTGTTTGTTTGTTTGTTTTTTCACTTGGAAAAAATGGTAAAGGAAAAAGCTAGGACATGATCATAACTTCCAATCATAACCGGTAACTGGCTGGGGCTTTTGTGGAGGGACTTCTTGTGATTGCTTCATTTACCTCTCCTTAGGCATCCCTTCCCAGCTTCCCCCCAGGATCCCCTGTGCTGCGACTCAGCCCTTGCCTACACAGAAGCCTGGAGGGGCTCAATCAGGAGCTGGAGGAGGTGTTTGTGAAGGAGCAGGGTGAAGAGGAGCTGCTGAGGGTGAGTGGTGGCTGCCCTGAGTGTTCTGACCGGCTGCTCCATGGGGGAAGAAGGGCAGATGGTGGTGTCACTCTCTGGGGCCTCCCAGGCTGTAGCTCTGTAAACAACACGTGAACACCCACCTTCCAGAAGTCATGAATGGGGTTCATTTGTCTCAAATGGACTTGAGCACAGGAGCAGCAGGGGTGGGTGGGTGCCACCAGGGAAGGCCCCATGGTGGGGACAGGCATGTTGATTATTTGCCTTTGCTGTGACAAAATACCCAACAAAGCAACATAAGGAAGGAAATGCTTATTTTGGCTCTCAGTTCCAGGGTGTAATCCATCATGGAGGGAAGTCATGGTGACAAGAGGTTGAGGCAGCCATGGTCAGGAAGCAGAGAGCAGTGCATGCTTGTGCTCAGTTTGCTCTTTGCTTTTTATTCAGGCTGGGACCCCTGCCTTGGAATGGTGCGTGTCCACTAATGGTGGCTCTTCCCACCTCCGTTAGCCTAGTTTAGTTAATGCCTCACACATGTGCTCAGAGATTGCTTCTGCTGGGCTTCTTACTTCTCTACAGTTACCCCTCACAAATAAGCACAGAGGGCGAAGCTAGGAGGAAACTGTCAGCTGACTGGTCCCTAAGGACTGGCCACCCTTCCCCACATGCACCTCAGCTCATGCACTTCACTTTCAGTAACGACTTCCCTCCGTCTGTCTCTCACTGGTGACATACAGACACCAGGCCTTCATGCCCGCTTGCCATTCGCAGCCTTCTTCCTGTCCCACTCTCAGACAGAATTACCAGCTACCTCTTTTGCAGTCTCAGGCACATTTTTATGTTGACACAGTTCAATTAGGGAATGGCAGTTGGGCTGTATGCACATAATCCTGATGGGCATAGGCCTCAGTTTATTATTATTTACCTACTGGCTGGTTGATTGATTGATCACTTATTCATTTATTCATTCATTTGACACAAGTTCTCACTATGTAGCTCTGACTGTCCTGGAACTCACTATGTAAACTAGTCTGTTCTTGGCAGGCAGAGCACAGAGATCAACTCACAGAGATTGGCCTGCCTCTGCCTACCAAGTGTTGGGATTAAGGATGGGTGCTACAACACTTGGCTTCTGGCTGATCTTTAAATTGGATCTAGGTAGGATTTCATATGCCCCAAATACATGTACACAACTAGTTCACTGGGGGTCCAAATACCATCAGATGTTTAAAAAGGAGGGTTCTAGGTTTTCAACATATAATAACCACCTGCATGTTGGTCCTGCAGTGACTTATGGCATGTGCAGTGTCCGGGTGCCTTGCCATATTATGTCACCCGATGTACCAATCCCCTTTGTGTCCAAGAGACTCGAACACAGAGGGGCACTGATCACATCACAGAAATGAACATGGGTGTACATTGGACTAAGAAACCTCGAGGAAAAAGAACAAACATGCTCTGGGAGAAACAGAGTTTCTCCTAGACTGAAGGTAGGTCAGGGAATAAATGGCTTGAGGAAGTGACATTCTTCTGTCCTCGAGGCTAAGAGACAAGGTGCACAGAGTTCCCTGAGAGTCACTGCAGTGTCACAGCCCTGAGAAGGCCCTGGACTGAGTCTCTTCTCCTTCCTCATCAGATCCTTGAGGTCCCTGATGGGCACCGTGCCCCAGCTCCTCCACAGAGTAGCAGCTGTGACCATCCCCTCCTCCTCCTGGAGTCAGGCAACCTGACCAGCTCTCCCTCCATTCCGCTGGCATCCCCCCAGCCTCCTGGCCAGGCCAGCCGTGAGGAGCACCGCGATGCCACTGAGGAGCTTACAGCCATCCCCAGTAATAAAGGTAAGTCATGGAGCCAAAGCACTAGAGCTGCTCTGGGCTGCAGCAAGGGGGATCCCCTGCCCGCAGCTAGGAAGCACTTCCAGGCCTGGCGTTATGAACCAAGCAGCATCTTTGTGAATCATCGCTCTGCACACCATACCTGTGGCAATAATGGTCCTTATAGCACTCTGACTCCTAGCTTATATTATAAAGTCTCTTACCCAAAAGAGCAACCTTTCCCATTCCCGTTATTTGGCTGAGGTTCAGGGTGCCCAGGCAGAAAGCCAGTGCATCTCTGTTTAAGGGTCCCCTTGACTCATATCCAGCTTCAAAGCTGTTATAAATTACATAAGAAAATGTCTCTTATTCAGGGTCCTGCATGCTTAACCTGGACTTGACATCTTAACCTTCTGGTTCTGAATCCCTAGTTTCTCCCATTCATGACTTGGCTGTCCACTTAGAGTAAGGCAGGAATCCTACTAACACCCTGTGTTAGAAAATACTGTTGCCCACACCATTGCTGCTCACAGTAACCTCATGAGGTAGGCTAGTCAAGGGCACGATCTGACAATACACACAGGGAAATAAACAGAGCACAGGATGAGGAGGAATAAATGTAAGAGAAACACAGAGAAAGTCAATATTTGCAGCCTTCTCATCGTGCAAATCACAGGATGGAAAGTGAGAGAAATTTTATCCTCTGGGTGGGGTAGAGCCAAGGTTGCTTCTTGGAGTTAATACAGGAGTACATTCTGCAAGGAGGGGAGTGCTTTCCCCAGATGCAGACAGGATGAAGCTATGGTATTTCTCAGGTAGGGCACTGGCCCCAGGAGAAGGCAGAAGGACAGCAGGTGTTTCCCTTATGTCAGAGATCCAGGCATTCTTTTGGCTGCTGGGTATACAGGATTGAAAAGAGTCTTTCAACAACTTTTGTCCCCTTTGGTGGTGCTGCTGGGAATAGCCTCATACTGTTTAGCAAGTGCTCTACAGCTAAGCTACTCCCCACTGCTCCCCCCACATCCCCAATGGCATAGCATGAAACACACCAGCCTAAATAGCAGAGCCATAATACAGAAGACTTGGGCTGAGGACAGTAGAGGTTTTCCTTTGTCTCCACTGACTCAGCGCTGCTCTCTCTGTTTGTAGCCTCCTCTCCAGGCCGCCCAGCCTTCCCAGAAGATAGCAGCCCATCTCCAGTCCTTGCCTTCGCTGCCTCCCCTCGGCCCAATCACAGCTATGTCTTCAAACGGGAGCCCCCGGAAGGCTGTGAGAGAGTGCGTGTATTTGAGGAGGCCACGTGAGTACATCCCGTGGATGAGGCATGGGAGGGAGGGACAGCAAGGAGGGTGCGCTCATGTCATCCCACCAGACAGGTCCTTCTCCAGGCTCCAGCCTCTCAGTCTAGAGGTGTTGTCAGACCATCAGTCTCGCAAATTTTCCATGATCAAACTTGTTGACATTACCTACTCTGAGCACTTAAATCTTTGCTTATCGTTATCTCCATAGAAACCTGCTTTCTGCCCACATGCCAGCCACAAGCGCAGCAGGCGCTGAAAGGGAAAGAGATCTGAAACCTAAGCCTTTTGTTTCTTTCTTTTTTTTTTTTTTTCTACCATCCGTGGGGAAAGTGTGAGGACTTGCTAAACCATAATCAGAGGGAGAGACAGAGAGGCAGAAAGAGAGGAGTGCAGAGACAGAGGATGAATATGAATAAATGAGAGAGAGAGAAAGAGAGAGAATGAACATACCAGTATTTCTTTACCCTCTGGCTGTTCAGTTCTAGTGTTAACTCTTCTGGAGAGAAATTTTGAATGCTTGCAAGAAAGAACTTTGGAATATTTTTCAGTCATATTGGGTGGTTCAGAGGCCATCCACTGATCTCTTACCATCTGTGTGGGTTTGAGTTTAGCCTTTCCAGAGGCTACCCAGCCCCCTTTGCAGGCCTGGGAGAGCTTGCTCTATTTTCTCCTGCAGCTTTATATTCATTTGGGCAGATTCACACTGGAAGTTGTGGTTTCGATAGCAGCCAGGAAGTTTAGTCATGGTGTGGGAGTAGAGATTTGGCTAGGTCTGGGCTTGGGGCATTGAGGGCACCATTTATATCTAAACTGAGGGAGAGGGTAAGCCATGGTGGTGGGCTCTGGAAGAACCTCTGTCAGCAGGACTTTGTTACTGTTCCCACTGCCGCCTGGTGTTCTTCCGGCTTCTGGTCCTCTGAAGCGTTGTGGAGGAAAGAGGCTTTCCCTCATAGCTTATGCAGGCTGGGTTCTTCTAGCTTCCCTCACTCACCAGAAACTCGAGTGGAAGTGAGGCCGTGACTGGCCCCCATTCTGTCATAGATTCATGAAGCTAGAGGCAGTCTCACAGTCATCTCTGGCTTCCCACTCTGCATTAGACCTTTAAGAAAGGCAGTGTTGATCAGTTATTTCCTAAGAAGTGGGATTTTTTATTTCAGCAACTTTCCTACTGGGAAGTTCCTTAGATGTATATATTTCTGTATTGGGCCATAGAACTCAGGGCCTTGCACATTCCTCCCTAGCCCAAGGCACATTTTTAGTTGTCATAACTAGGGTGAAGCAGACACTCTCCTGCTGATACCTGGTTGGTGAGGTCCAAGGATGCTGTTCAATGTCCTGTGACATGCAGGGCAGTGTGGTCTACCATGTTCCCTGCAACAGGAAATTGTTCAACCCCAGATGTCAACAGAGCTAAGACTGAGAATCTTGCTTCAGGCAAAATTCACTACAGCAGCAATTAGACCTCAGGGGCCTGAAAAGTGCAGAGCTTTGCTGGGTTTGGCCAGGTTACTGTCCTCCTGAACAGGGACCACGCTTCCTTTCTTTTCTTCGCCTTTCCTTTCCTTTCTTTCTTTCTTTCTTTCTTTCTTTCTTTCTTTCTTTTTTCTTTTCTTTTCTTTTTTTTTTTTTTTGACAGGGTTTTTCTGTATAGCCCTGGCCAGGCTGACCTGGAGCTCACAGTGATCCCCCTGCCTTTGCCTTTCTGAGTGCTGGGATTACAGTCATGCAAGCTTTCTCTTTATAGCCCTGGCCAGGCTGACCTGGAGCTCACAGTGATCCCCTTGCCTTTGCCTTCCTGAGTGCTGGGATTACAGTCATGCGCCACCTCGCCCAGCATCTCCTTTCTTTCACTGACTATTTTTTTACCCTGTGTACTTATGTGTCTGTGTCTCTCTCCATCCCTCAGGTCCCCAGGTCCTGACTTGGCCTTCTTGACTTCCTGTCCTGACAAGAACAAAGTCCATTTCAACCCGACTGGCTCTGCCTTCTGCCCTGTCAACTTGATCAAGCCCCTTTTCCCCAGCATGGGCTTCATCTTCCGTAACTGCCCTTCCAGCCCTGGCTCCCCCCTTCCCCCCTCCAGCCCCAGGGCACCACCTCGGAAGGATCCAGAAGCTTCTAAGGCCTCCTCACTGCCATTCGAACCATGGCAGCGCACCCCACCGTCAGAAGAGTCTGTGCTTTTCCAGAGCTCCTTGGTAGTCTGAGTGCCCCTGCCCCCTCCTACACACACTTTACCATGGAGACTAGTGCCTTGGTGGCAAGCTCCTCATTAGCTTTCCAAGCTGGGCAATGGAGGAGCCCTTCCCTCTTGGCCTTTGAGCACTTTCATTTATTGTGTCAAAGTCCCGGGTCCTTTGGTGGACATCAGCTCCTCCAAAAGGGAGGAGACTTACCTTTTCCACTAGCAGCTAGGCAGCTCACAAACTTACACTTGTGTACCTACGGCTTCCCTTATTCACTGGAAGATCTTGAGTCTTCTAGCCTAGCGTGTGAGCTCAAATGACTTATAGGAGGCTCTTGTCATGGAACAAGTAGGCTGTGACTGAGAGGGGAGATGCCACAGGCTTCCTTACAGCTCCACCTCTAGAGACGCAGAAGAGGGGACCAGATGGCTCCCTCCTAGAGGAGCTGACCAGAAATGGTCCTCAGGGCCAGAACCCTTGACCAATCAGCTGTCGGAAGGGGACCATGAGATTTCCCAAGTGGCATTTTCATCTCACTTTTACCCTGACTAAAGATTGTCTTAAGCAGCATCCCAGCCCAAAGTGGATAGTGGGAAGAGGGCAAGCTGGCATTCCTTCAGGGGCATGCAGTGGCTCCGGACCCTCCACCTGCCCCAGGGTTGGGTTGGATTAGCAAAATGCCTATTTTTCTTGTATCGATGTAGAAACTCTATTTTCTCCCAAAGACACTATTTTTGCAGCTATTTGAAGTTTGTATATTTTCTGTACTGCAAAGCTTACACAAAATTGAAGAATGTTAATGTTCAAGTTTTCTTACCTTGTGTTTAGAGTTTTTTTTTTTTTTTTTTGGTTTCGTTTTGTTTTTTCAGATCTTGATGTTACTAGATTAAATAAATAAGTATTCCAGCAGTTTGAGCTTCCTGAATACCTGGGGTGGGAGGAGTGGGGCAGCATGGAAGGTATTCTATCTGTCACTTCAGTCTGTTTTCAAGAGAAGGAGTCTCCATTTAACACACACAACGGTCTAGTTGCTGTGTGCATGGGCCTTGCTAGAGACTCTTCACAAAGACACACTAACAGTAGACACATGAAGTCCTGTCTAGAATGGAGAGCATGCTGTGCCCTGCGAGTAGATACGGAAGTCACGAGGGGAGGGGCCCATCCTAATAAGAGTCGGTGAACTTGAGAGAGAACATGAGGGCAACCGAGGGGAGACAGTTTGACATTGCAGGTACTCCTTGCATTGGCAAGGCAACGAGACCAGGGCATAACATTCTGCTAGGACAGTGTTAAAGTTCTCACCACCATGCTTATCCATATCTCGGTGAGTACCCAAGGCATAGTTTGCAGCCTTAGAGGGGACAGAGAAACCGTTGTTGTTCTATGAAAGCCTCTCCGTTGTAAGAGCTCTTAGATATTTGAGAAAAGTGGGAATTGCCATCCCAGCGTTCTGTTAGTGTGTGGACTTTACGAAACATTTCCACAAAAGACAATTTCCATTCTACTGGGTGGCAAGTTTACCCTAATGAGCACAATTACATCTGTCTCAGAAGATCTCAGGAATGACCCGTAGGCCATGTTGTTCCAGCTACTATCCATTGGTTTGGTAGTCACCAGCAAACCAAATTAGGGGCTTTAAATGAAATGTCATTGAAAATATGACAATCATTGGATAAGAGAAATATAAGGACCACTCCATGAGTGAAGGAGGGTCAAAAAGATTAACTTTTTCCAAAAAGACCATACCAACTTGTGGGATGGGGGTGGGGGAGTAAGGATTAGAACCCTAATCCATCACAGCTGGTGATGTCTGACCACAGAGCTCTCCTGCTGGTTATTATATTGCCATTGATTTCACATGGGAAAACCATCCAAGTCAAGTGAATTGTTTGAGATCTCAGTTGGTAAATAAAAAGGCAGAAATGGAATCCAAGACTCACCCAGTTACTGTTTGGTTCCCTGGAAGTGTCCGCTGATTCAGTAGGGCAAAGGGCAAGAGAGTAAACACGTGGGAATTCATCTTCCCAAAAGGAGACAACTAGGCAAGGGACAGACCCTATCTTCTCTTGGTCCTCCTGTCCCTGAAAGATGTCTGGCTTGTCCCCAAAGCTTTACTGAGTCAGGTCCCTAGTGATGGGTGTGGTGCTGCCCGGCCTTTCCTTCCTTTGCCTGAAGCTGTGCCAAAGGAGCAGGGCTGCTGGAAGAGAACAGCAACCTCAAGGCCTACACGACTGCCTGCGACGTGGGACAGCTATTAGTTGGGGGACTCAGTAAGCTGGGGTTAGTCTTGCTTTGGCAATTCCAGCCAAGCAGGTGGAGACCCAACTATTGGATCAGGAAGGAGTCCATCGATGAGCCCAGTAATAGGAAGGGGTGTGTTGTTAGGGGACTGCTTCATTGGAGAGTTGCAAAGTCTTGAACAAATTCACTTAAGTACTTGGGAGGGAGGTGGAGAGGAGAAAAGGATTGTGAGTTCAGCGTCATTCTCTTACATAGCAGGATCGATGACAGCCTGAGCTACGTGAGATCCTGTCTTTTTTTGTTTTTTTGTTTTTTTAAGGCATTTCAATAAACTTGAAAATTTCACTTCCAAGAGGTGAGGAAGGAAGACTGGAGCTGGAAAAAAAAAAAATATATGTGATGACTAGTAATACCTCAGACTTGCACCATACTCATTACAGTTTATAAAACACTTCGGCAAACCTTAGCTCATTTAACCCTCAGAACATTCAGTGGGCGACAGGGTGGTGTTTACAGAGTGAGAAAACCATGGCTTGGAATTCAAGTAACATGTGCTGTGCTGCCCCTAAGTGACAAGAGTTCTGAAAACCTAGTGGAGTGCCTGAAGAAGAGGACCTTTACTCCTCAGCCAGGTCTTGAACGCCCGGTAGACGGGGATGGAGGCGCTGGCGCTGGGCAGCGGCTAGAGGGCGCTACGGCTCTAGGAAGCATTCTTGGCGTTAGGACCCAGCCGAGGCCTGAGAGCTGACGGCTAAAAACACTTTTTGATTCACTCTCTTGGCCACACCGCCTCTTTCTCCGCCCACCTGTCTATTTTCACTCCGTGTAGCCAATTGATAACATCCACATACTGTCACGTCATCACTCTGCGCCGCGTCGTCTCGTAGGCCTCCCCGCCGAGCTCCGGGTTGTAGGTGTCCTCGGCGTTGCCTGATCGGAAACTCTAGACAATGCGCCATTAACCTCGATATGGCTGGCTTTTCTGGCCACCAGGAATGGAGCCAAGGTCTCAAGGCCTGCCTTCTTTCCTAGAACGCTCCTGCAGGGGCGGGAGGCCTTTTCCTCTCGGAAGATCTGAGCTGGCATTTCTGGAGGTAGCTGCTCCGTCCTACGAGCCGGCGGTCGCACGCAGCTCCTATGAGGCCCCTGCCGCCGGCCGGCGATGTCCGCCTGGAGCTTTCGTCTTCGCCGCCGCTACCGCTACCTGCTCTGAGCGGGTCTCCGGCCGACTCGTCCGTGCGTCTCATGGCCGCTAGCAGATCCCTGGTGCCTGACCGGCTGCGCCTGCCGCTCTGCTTCTTGGGTGTCTTTGTCTGCTATTTCTATTATGGGATCCTGCAGGAGAAGATGTGAGCGGACCCTTTGGGGGGCAGGACTGCTAACATCCCCTTGCTAGGGCGGGTATCCAGTTCCCACCGTCCGCCTTACGGTCTGGTCCACAGACTTCCTGTGTCTGGTACAGATTTCCTTCTTCCCTGGCTCGGCCCTCTGACCTTTTTTTGCACTCTGCTATTATGCATTGCCGGCTGAGCATCCTTGTAATTAAAAAAACCACTGGATTTTAGGGACGCGATTCTCCCCGCCTCCCTTTAGATATTTTTACCTTTGTTGATTCCAAGAACGTTCCGTTGCCTGAGATCCAGGTCCTTTATTTATTTATTTGTATTTTAAACTCTCAGATGCTTGTAAACCGTTAATCTTTTTGCACTTGGCTTTGCTTTATTTTCCAACTGGGGGTACTTTTCCGCTGTCCGACTTTCCTTGTTGCCCTTACCTGTGTTTTTTATGGATATGGTATCAGTTGGCTGCCATCTAGCCTCTAGGTGTAAATCAGATCAGCCCCTTTGGGTAAATAAGGTCAGTGGTTCTTACTAACTCTTAACTACATCCACAAAAGCTCGATACTTTGAAAGCCGTCAGTGGCTCTGAGCATATTTGATGACACCGAGTGACACATGCTAATTTCTCCCATCTTTTTAAAATGTGTTTCATCGTAGAACAAGAGGAAAGTATGGGGAAGGACCCAAACAGGAGACGTTCACCTTTGCCTTAACTTTGGTTTTCATCCAGTGTGTGATCAATGCTATGTTTGCCAAGATCTGTGAGTACCTCATAGTAATTTGTTGGGTGCACTTTGCTTCCCCCACATTCTGAGCATTAGACGTGGGTTCATCTTTAGAAAGCTAAGTTTTCCTTATCTCCATACCCTTGAGTATTTAAACAGCCTCTATACAGGCTGTAAAACCAATGGCTGTGAAATGAGATTAAAATATTAGTCCTCTAAATTATACCAACTTTTGAGGCAGGAATGACCGGGTCTTCTGTATTCCAAATCCCCATTGAAAATACTTAGAACATTTCCCCCTTTATCCCTTTGACTTTGCTTTGTGTGTCAGCTTCAAACATGTCTTTGTTCCTTGAAGCCTATCGGCAGAGTTAAGCCCTCCTTTCTTGAGCTCAATGAATCCCTACCTCCACTCTGCATGTGGTCTTGTTAGGCTTAAGGGGAACTGGGGAGATGAATAATTTTTAGAGATTTCCCAGCTTAGGAGGCTAGAAATAGCTGTCTTAGTTGACAGGCAAGTTCCTCTCATAAGGCCTCAGCTTTTGCTTTGTGGTCCATCCTTGCCCCACCTGGTTTCTCTTGTATGTTTTGTTTGTTTTTGTTTTATTTTTTTGTCTTCTCCCAGTGATCCAGTTTTTTGACACTGCCAGGGTGGATCGTACTCGGACCTGGCTCTATGCTGCCTGCTCTGTCTCCTATGTGGGTGCCATGGTCTCCAGCAACTCAGCACTCCAGTTTGTCAACTACCCAACTCAGGTGAAGTCTCAGGGTGAGATGAGAGTTGGCTCAGAAATTGTGTGGACAGGACTTAGGGGGTCTTCCCTCAGGTCTGTGATTTAAATAAAAGGAAACAACCCTAGAGGGCAAGGGATCTAGCTCGGTCAGTAGAGCTTGCCTAGCATGCATGAAGACCTGCGTTCCATCCCGAGCACTGCATGAGCCAGGCACGGTGTCACATGCCTGCAGTACTAGCACTCAGGAGGTAGAGGCTGGAGCATCAGAATCAGAGGTTTAGGATCATCTTTAGCTATAGCTACATATGCAGTTCAAAGCCAGCCTGGGCTACTTGAAACTATGTTAAAAGGTGGGGTGGGGTGAAGAGGGGCACAGGGGAAGAAACAGTCATAGCAGAGTATACTTGAGAAAGAATGTAGAGTGAGGACAGAGAGTTGGGGTATAGGTATGGGTTTGTCCCTGATAGGGCTGTCTCTTGAGGCCAAGCTCTCTGGTACAGGTCCAATGTTAACACCTCTTAATGTAGCGCCTGGCTTACTCCCTGACACATCACAGATGCTCAAAAAGCATTTGCTCGCTTTTATTTCAGGTCCTTGGTAAATCCTGCAAGCCAATCCCAGGTAAGCAAAGAGGATGATCTCCATCTTCTGTGCCCACTCTTCCTCTTCCTCCTAGAGCTCTGAGTGGCTCTGGGTTTCCGCATCCCATGATAGGTCTCTCTGGTGCTCTTCCTGTCATCCGTGTGCACAGGTGCGCACAGGTGGCATAGGACCCAGAAGCCGACCTTGCCTATTTTGTGCCCTCAGTCATTGGAGTGTTTCCCTGTGTTTACACTGTCAGCTCACGTCCTGAGTCCCATTTGGGCCAACATTTTCTTCTTTCAGTGTCTTCTTTCCCTTGTTCTCCACCCCTGCCCAGCTCCTTCCTGGATCTTTGACTTTTGTCCCCTGCCCTTCTCTACCTGTTCACTACTCAAACCTGTTGCTCAATCGTCTTTATCTAGGTACCAGCCTGACACTCCTCCAGCCTGTCACCCTGTAAAGGGCTTCTTACTCGGACATTTCTTTCCTCCCTCAGTCTCGACATGGCTCTCTGGAGGAGGGTGTTGGGGTCACTAACACCAAGGGCGACTTGTCAATGTTTTTGTTTTTGTTTTATAGTTATGCTCCTTGGGGTGACCCTCTTGAAGAAGAAGTACCCAGTGGCCAAGTACCTATGTGTGTTGCTGATTGTGGCTGGCGTGGCTCTTTTCATGTACAAGCCCAAGAAAGTGGTTGGGCTGGAAGAGCACACAGTCGGCCTTGGAGAGCTGCTTCTGGTATGCCGTCCTGTTGTGAAGGCAGCCTTTTCTAGCAGATTCCACCAAGGACAGCCCCAGTGAGGCAGGCAGACAGCCAAGGGAAGGTGTGTTGTCCCTCGGCCCCTGTTGGAGATCTTTGCTGCAAGGTCCCTGGCTCTGCTATGGCTACAACAGGAATCCTGAAATAATTAGTGGTAGCTAAGCAGGCTCTCCTAAGCTAAGCAGGAGAAGAGTGCTCTGAGGTCTGTGCATAGATCCTAGTGTGAGCTCAGAGAGACCCAAGAGCTGGTCTGTGCTTCCCTGGGTTTTCAGGCAACCTAGAAGCCGGACTTGAGTGAACAGGAGCTACTGTTTAGTACCAGGCCCTTTCCCAAGTGCTTCACATCTTTACTGATTAACTTTTACCACAGGCTCCTAACATGGGTTGTGTTCTCTCCATTTGACAAATGACGAAACTGAGGAGAGGCTGAGTCACTTGCCCAGTTATACACTTACATGGCATTCAGGATGCCAGCCAGGCAGTCTGATCACAGAATCTAGTCTCTGGAGAGTAGTTCTTACTAAGCCAGAAAGCCAACCCACAGGAGGAGGCAGCCCGTGCCCAGCTTACCAAGGCCTGTCTTGGTCCCTGTGCATCAGCTTGTCGGCTTTGACATTGAGCAATGGTGGGCTTCCTGCCCTACTCTGACCGCAGTTAGTCAGTCCAGTGCCTGCCAGAAGGAAGGCTAGTGTGGTCTCTCTCTACTCCCTACACCTGACCACAGGCAGCTTTAGTTCTGAGGACTCTGTCTTAAGGTAGCAGCTTTTTGAAGTGCCTGAAAGGAGATCTTGCGTCCTGGGTTAGGGAGTGGCCCTGCTAGACAGCTCATTGCTAGCTGCTCCTTTTCCTTTCCCAGCTCTTGTCTCTGACCCTGGATGGACTGACAGGTGTGTCCCAGGACCATATGCGGGCTCATTACCAAACAGGTTCTAACCACATGATGTTGAACATCAACCTTTGGTCCACATTGCTGCTCGGTGCTGGTAAGGAGCCACTCTGCTGTTCTCTGCACAGATCACCAGAGGGCAGGCTGCTCTCTAGTTATCCCTAGCTCAGCAGCTCAGCTGCCAGTTGCTCTCTTTGTGCAGGCCAAGGGCCTGACTTGGTTCCAACATGCCCTCCTGTCCAAGGCCTGAGAGACCTTCCTGGAAAGACCTGTGCTGGCAGGATCTCTCCTCTCCCTGTTACTAACACTATAGGGTTAGACATGCTCCAGATGTCCTGGGAAGACAGACAGTGAAACACAGGGGTGTCTAGGAACATTCCTTCTCGTGAGGCAAATGAGATATCAGTATAGTGCTCGCGAGTAAACTGAATGGAGTTCATGTATGAAGGCCTTTGCTTTGGAATCAGTGGTTTCTAACTTTCTCAAATCTGGGCACATGAGGAAAGTATTTTTTCATGTAGTGCGCTGGGGTTAACGGTAGCTGGAGATGACCGGTTCCAGGAGCTTCCTTGAGCTGGAGACCCATGGGTCACTGTGTCTGCAACATCTGAGGATCTCCGTGTTTAATCACTTTTTTAATTGCTGGCTTTGGTTTTTACTTTGTTTTCTGAGGCATTTTCTCAGTCTAATTTAGGCTATTCTGAAACTCATAATCCTTCTGTCTTAGCTTCCCCCCCATTTTTTTTTTTTCTTTGTGCTCTGGTGTTTTGCCTAAATGTCTGTGTGAGTGTATCAGATCTTGGGGTTATAGACAGTTGCAAGCTGCCGTGTGGGTGCTGAGAATTGAACCTGGGTCCTTTGGAAGAGAAGTCAGTGCTATTAACTGCTGAGCCATCTCTCCAGCCCCATCAGCTTCCCAAATCTGAGCATCCTCTGCCTCAGTGTCCCAGATTCTGAGATTACAGGCACAAGCCAAACATACCCAGCATCATTCTCTGATAGAAGCAGATCATTAACTTCCTAGCCTTTCTTGGAACATCACATCAGTCTCTGTAACTAGACAAGAAACTGAGAACAAACTCCACAGACGGCCCCTCCCCCAGCCTCCCTCGTGGCACTTAAGCAGGCTGCATGCAGGTGCGTAGGTAAGCAGAAGATGGGCCGTTCACCTCTTCTTTTCTTTCCAGGGATCCTGTTCACTGGGGAGCTCTGGGAGTTCTTGAGCTTCGCCGAGAGGTACCCGACCATCATCTATAACATCCTGCTCTTTGGCCTGACCAGTGCCCTGGGTCAGGTGAGTTCCCCGGAGGAGGCGGCCGCCTGGGAGCAGAGGGGCAGCACAGTTGGCCCAGGTGTCTGTTGCGACATCACGGCGGTGCTCGGGCGTCTCACACACCCCTCTCTTTCCAGAGCTTTATCTTCATGACAGTGGTATATTTTGGTCCCCTGACCTGCTCCATCATCACCACAACACGGAAGTTCTTCACCATCTTGGCTTCTGTGATCCTCTTCGCCAACCCCATCAGCAACATGCAGTGGGTGGGCACCGTGCTGGTGTTTCTGGGTGAGTTTTGTCACAGCAGGTTCCTCCGGGGACCACAGAGGGGAAATGGCAGAGACTTGTTATTTTAGAGAAAACTTCCCTAAAGGAGAAAAGGAAGCATTGTGTCTAGTGCAGCCTTCCTCCTAGCATTTTGTCTGGTGATGTCTCCCAAGACACGGGCTTTCAAGGTCCTGAGTGGGACAGAGTCTGACAGTTACTCCTACCAACCCGAGGTGGTATATGACAGCCGAGAGAAATAGCTGGGAAATTTTGATTCTGATTTTTCTTTTGGTCTTGGTGACTTTTCATCTGACGACATTCTGTCGTCTTTGAGGAAGCTATTTAATCCTAGTACTTGGGCAGCAGAGGCAGATCTCTTGTCCTCATAGTGAGCTCCAGGAAAGCCAGAAGGACACAGTGAGACCCTGTCTCAAACCAAACCAAACCAAAGCAAAGTTGGTTGTACGTAAGCCCCACCTGTGGGAAGCTAAGCTGGCTTTCTCAAATCGTTGGTTGCCTTTGTGTCCTCCCACGGAGTTGTAAGCAGCTTTTCTCCTTTCCATAGGTCTCGGTCTTGATGCCAAGTTTGGGAAAGGAACAAAGAAGACCTCCCACTAGGAAGACAGAGTCTTCCTCCACTCCAGAAACACTTAAGTTATTATCTCCAACAGTGACATCTTGGAAAAATGGACTCAGTCACGATAAGGGACTGGGTTCCAATCTTTTTATATATATATTAAAAAAAAAAATCAAAGGAAGGAAGATCAGATATTCTAAACAAAGCACTTGGGGTTTAACAAGACAGGTTGCGAATTCCCGGTTTTGCACAGACTAGCACAAATAAAGAGAAGCAAAGCAAGCTGGAAGCAAGACCCTGGTGCTGCTCTCTGGGCTGGGCTGGGCTGGGCTGGGGCTTGGCGAGACTGGTGGTAAGGCCCCCCCATGAAGTGCATAGAAGTGTGTATGAGCAGAGGGAGATTTGGGAGTTGGCAGGGTTGAACCAGCAGCCTCTGTTCCCACGGGCAGCTCTAAATATGCTGAGACAGGTGGCTGGCTGCTAGAGCCAGAGGATGTAAAATCACTTCAAAGCATGGCGGCAAACGAGTCGCCAAAAATGAAAGGTGCTTTCTCAAGGAACACCTTGAGGTTGAAACGGGCCCAGGACCTCAGAATCCACTGGTTTTTGTCTCGTCCCCCAGCTGCCACCTGCCAGAACTTAACCTACAATCTGTGCAGGAATCATGAACGTGTTTCCAAGGTGCTTCTCCTGATTCCCTACCTTCTTCCTGTCCACCCAGCCCCCTCTTGGGAGCCTGGATTTGTTCCTCCTGTCCCCCTTCCCCCTTCAGCAGAAGCATCTCGGTCCTCTGCCATTCTGGCATGCCAAGGTGTCACCATGCCAGCTTCTGCCTGTTGAAAGGGATGCTGGCGGAAGGCAGGGTGGCTGAGTCCTGGCTCAGAGCAGCTGTCAAGTGCTCTGGGTGGTAATGGGGGGAGAAGGAGGAGCATGGAGCAGAGCCACCTGCCTACTGCTGCCTTCAGAGCTGGATCACCATCCTCCAAGGACCAAACTTTACACATGAAAGTGCACTGCCACCAGCTGCAACTTTCCCTCCATCTGTTCCAGCCCCCGCCCCTTGGCTCTCCAGATGGGAGCCTGGCCTCCTTTCTGAGCGCTGCCTTGACACCCTCTGCCCAGCCTGTTAAGCACTTCCCTTGAACTCCTCATGCTCCCTAGGGGCTGGGTATCACGAAGCTCCGCCTCTAAAGGCCCCTTCTCAAACCCCTTTCTCTTGGGGGAGGGTTTTAAATGCATGTGGTGGAGTTGGCTTTTTTTCTTCCACCCTTCTTGTCTTTTTATCACCCAGAACGCTGTTGGCTCCTCTGCTGCACTCAGTTTCTTCCTGGGTGTTCTCCTTTGGGTCAGATGGTAGTTAGAGCCTGTTAGCAAGGCCAGGGCCCCACAGGTGGCCAACATCTGTGTCCGATTTTCTGACAAGAAACATTGCTTTCCTGGCTCTCAGACTTGCTCTTTCCCCGTGCCATTGAGCTGTCTTCAGAAGTACCCTGAGCTGGTCACCAAGATGAGACCAGTTTCAGCAGCTCGTGGTGAGAGGGCTCATAGGGTCAGTTTGTCCTGCCAAGTGGGTGCTCAGGAATCCAGTTCCTGGGTATTCCTGTCTGCTCATCTGACATCTGGCGGTCCCTCCTGTGAGCACGCAGGAGCTTCAGTGGTAGCTAAGACTGGTGCTTGCTTCTGGGAGGCTGGAAAACAAACCACTGCGTCTCGGAGACTCAGGATACCCAGGAAGGTGTCTCGGCAAGGTGAGGCCTGACTAGAGTGTAGGAGGATGAAAGCCGGGGCAGAAGGAGCTTTGGCTTCGGTGCCAAGCAGGAAAGGCAGCTGCCTCACACCCTCACCTGCTCTGCCGTGCCCAGTTAGTTTCGGTGGGAACACGTGGTGGGACGGTGGTTTTCAGTTGAGGCAGCAATCTTCTCCAAGATACCTAAAAGCTAAGCTTTGTTCAGCCCGGCATGCCCGCCTGCAGAAGCATGGGAAGAGAAGGCCAGAATCAACTAACTCCGCCCTCCTGTTCAGCCTCTACCAGGCCTGCCACTGAAATACCAGGCAAGTTCAAACAGGTGCTGTTGATCTCTAACCCCGGGCAACCTGAGGCCTCAGGTTTTTGAAAGATCAAAGGAGCTCCTGTGCAGTTAATTCTCAGCTATGTCAGAAGGGAGGCACCCAGCTTGCAGACTTCCCCGAGCCTGTGTTTTTACTATAGGCTGAACTGCACCTAGCTCTAGTTTGGTCAAAGCGCCAGGTCCGCCTTCCCTGGGTCCGTGTTTGGGCTCCAGGTAAAGTGATTTTCCGTTTCGGCCTGCAGCAGGGAAGATTGACCCCCATAAGTGCTATTTGGAGTGTAATCTTAGGGAAAGCTATTCTGGAATTAAATAGAAATAAAAAAAATTATATTGCTTTTAAAAGGATGTAGAAGTGTTAAGTCTTAAGTGTTACTGGAGATCATGCATAAGGAACAGACTTTTCACCCTCACCCCCCTGTCACACGCTTGGAAGGAGCACTGAACAAACGTCTGTTTTTTTTAAGAGACGGGAGAACCTGAGTGCCGGAAGGTTAGGTGACCGATGGGCTGTAGGTTTCTGGTATGTCTTCCAGTTGTCTCCTGGGCGTGTGCCCTCCAAAGGAGGAATGTGAAGCCCCTCAGGAGGCCCGTTGCCTCCAATAGCTGGTTCCATTTGTCAGGGAACAGTTTGTGTGTTTTACAAGCAGAACTGGTCATTTCCCCCCAGATGCCCTGGCAGAGAAATTGGCCCCTGGTCTCTGCGGGCTCATTCAGACCTTCCCATTGCACGCAGAGCAGCTGTCTGCGGGAACACTGAGCTCACATGTTTATAACACTCCTGCTTCCCCAGCGCTCTTTAGGCTGTGCCACGTTATCCTTAAGGCACTCTTGGGGAGAGCTTGGGCCAGCAGCCTCCCATATGGGAAGAAAGAAACCTGAAATTCACCAAGGTGCGTTGGCTGAAGGTTGAACACAGCTCTGGGGGAGGGGCTTCTGGGGTGTGAGCTAAAGGCAGCCTGTTTTGTTTCCCTACACCGGGTCAGGGACTGCTTTAACCCACAGCAAACTGAGCTGGTGGATCTCAGCTGCCTGTATTTTCTGACAGTTCCTAGTATAACCTCCAAAGAACTTGGGGAAGGACAGCAAATAATGCTGACAAATATAGTCTAAATTATATATGTATACATAAATGTGTATATAATAGGTAAGATATAGTGCTGTCATAGGTTATATATAATACTATGGTAGGCCATAAATGTGTACATTATAATAGATAATATACAATACTATTCTATATCCTATAACAGCTTATATATACAAACCAAAATCTGTTACGGTTGACTTTGTTTTGTTTTATTTTTCTGCGACAGGTCTCATCTAGGCCAGGGTGACTTAAGACTCAGTACTTGGGACTAAACTTAAGCTGCTGTCTAGATGATGGAGAGAGAGCGTGGGGGTTGAGGGCACTTCCTGCTCTTGCAGAGGATTGAACTTGGGTTCCCAGTACCCATGTTGGTTGCTTGCAGCCACCTGTGACCCCAGGTCCAGAGGCCCTCACACCTCTGAGGGCACCCATGCTCACATGCACAACCCCCAACACAGGCACATCCAGATAATGAAGAAACACACAAACTTCTGTCTTTATCTTTCAAGTGCTAGGATTACAGGGTGTGTAATGCCATGCCCAACACCACTACAGTTCAGAAACGAACATTTAAAACGAACATTTAAAAAAAAAAAAATTGGGAAGGGCTATCCATTTTCTCCCAAAAAGAATATAATTATTCCACTATCTTAATGATAAATTCAGTTTTCAGTTGCAGAAGATGCTGGACAAAATGTTATTTTCTGTACGAAGGCCTAGTATATGCCTCTCATTTCAGCTACTTGAGACTAAGGTGGGTTATGAATTCAAGGTCATCCTGGGCAAGTTAATGAGAGCTCGACAAAAAAAAAAAAAAATGAGCAAGGAGAGTGGATGGGCATGGTTGCCATGCATGTAATCCCAGCATTTGGAAGATGGAGACAAGAGTATGAGGAATTCAAGATAATCCCTGTCTCCGCACAGAGTTCAAGATCAGACTGGGGAATGGGAGACTCGGGCCTGGAGATGCAGTGCGCTTGCCAGGGCTCTTGCCTGAGTATGCGTGAACTCCAGTTTAGATTGCCAGAACAGCACAAAACCAGACATGGTAGAGCATGCCTGCCTCCCCAGCCCTCGCAGGAGTGAGGGGAGGAGGGAGCAGAAGGATCATCCTTAACTAAATAGCAGGCTTGAGGTTAACCTCGGCTACATGAGAGCCTTTCTCAAAGGACAAAAACAAAGGGGAGCAGGGACGGGGGTACAGCTCAGGGGCAGAGCACTTGCCTCTCATTTGTGAAGCCCTAGGCTCAGTCCCCACCCCTGCATTAATGTTTTCTCCAATTAGACACCGCACGGTATTTTACTCTGAGTGTTCACGTGGTGCAGTTTTCAGTTTGTGCTAGTGCAGTGGCTGGCTCCTGGTAATATTAGCCACTGAGGGGCAGAGGCCAGAACATTGCAAGTTCAAGGCCAGCCGAGGCAACTTAGCAAGACCCTGTCTCAAAGCAGAAATTACAAAAAGGCTGGGGCTGTAGCTCAGTGGCAGAGCATTTACCTAGCATAAGTGAGGCCTTGCGTTCAAGTCCTGGTGCTGGAAAAGTACAACCCCCTGCAGTGTTCCACAGTGCAACCGAGGGGCAGTGTCAAGTGCGCTGGAAAAGACACAAGGGAGCAACCTGGGATGGAAAAGTCCATGATTCAGAGCAATCTGAGAGCCCCAGGTGACCTCCCCTGGCCTCTGCCCCCTCTGTGGGGCCAGGTGGAGGACAGGCTGTGGAGGCTCCGGGACTTCCTGAGAGGGACTGTAAGGGGTCTCCTGTGACTTTTCCTGAAACCTTACAGTATGTTCAGACTGGCTTCACTCATACAGCTTCCCATGTCATCCGGAACATACTGGACAGTAGCCGCAGGCATGCTCTGTACATGAAGGCTGGGAACTCCATGAAGAGTGTGTGTGTGTGTGTGTGTGTGTGTGTGTGTGTGTGTGTGTGTGTGATTCCAGGCTGTGGAAAAGGGTCCACAGTCTCCTCAGATTCACTGGGAGCTCCATACACAAGATCCATCATAACCACGGGACTCCTTTAATTTAAAGTGACTTCCCAGTCAGCCACGGTGGCACACACCATTAATCCCAGCACGCAGGAGGCAGAGGCAAGCAGATTTCTGTGAGGCCAGCCTGGGATATGTAGAGAGACCTTGTCTACATATTCACAAGTTCGCGTGCACACACACACACACACACACACACAGTGATTTCATAAAGAGAGCAGTGCAACTAGGCCACATTGCAAAATATGGTCATTGTTTTTGGTGGCTGTATGGATGAGGAGGTGATGAGGTTGAAGGCACGGATACCAACCACAGCAGCCCATCCAGCTGAATTCCCAGTCTCCTCCTGGACCCTCCAGAGGCTCTCCAGGGCTGCCAGGTTCAGGGAATAAAAGTACAGGCTGCTTATCCCACTTGGAGTTTCAGATAAACAACACATTTTTGGTATATGTCTCTGCATTCAAATTTAGCCAGCATTCTATATTTTATCTGGCATTAGTCATTACCCGAAATGTTCTCGTGGGCCCCTGTCTTCCCAAGGAGGCGCTCTCGTTTTCATTCAGGTCGCGCTGTTCGGTGCTCCAGGCGTTCAGGTCCTTTTTGTTCAGGGCCAAAGTTTTTTATTTCCCTGGGTGGCCCGGGGAGGTGCAGTACCAGACATGATCAGCAGGGGGCACCACTCTCCTAGATTAGATTCTCCAGGCGAATTTCTGGGGGCTTCAGGAAAGGAAAGGTGGTGACACCGAATTGAAGGTTCTATTTGTTGCTTCTCTCCTCTTCCCTCCCCCCCGCCCCTCCCCGGAGCTCAAGTCTCACCTAACACCCTGCCAGAGCTATTTCTGTGGATCAAGAACCTGATCCTGTCACTTGGCTCCGAAATCACTTCCAAGGTTCCACCGTTACCTCCCCAATGCAGCTTAAAAAGCCCTTCAGGATCCCACTGGTGTCTATTTTCCCTTCGTCGACTCCTACGACTTCCAGCCTGCTCCATCACACCCACCTCACGTTCCCAGCACTCTCATTCACCAGGAACTATTTGCAGCTTCCCTTGTATGGTATTTACCGTCGTGCCTCTGTGCCCAGAGCTTCCCTTGCTCGGAATCCCCTTTTTCCATTTGGTACTTTTAGCCACACTGTTCGTTCAACATATTGCAGTGCTATGCACTCAGGCAGGCCGTGGCAATGTGCTCTGTGGAGCAGAAGGCTGCCTGGAACTCTTCCCCTGTGATTCCCTCTGAGGGGAGGATGATACAAGTAAATACACAACAAAGTACTTGGACTTGGCTCAAAAGTTGACTGATCTGTCTTCCCCAGATGGAGGGTTCCCTCTCCGATTCTCTGACAGCTCTCATGTTAAGGGTCCAAAATCCTGACACCTGCCCAGCCATTTTGGAGAACACTTGTAGACGAAATAATTGGCTGAAGTCAGGAGGGAAGGAAGGGGTGTGAAGGGGTCCGGCTGGAACTGTCTGAGACAGTCTGAGATGCATGTACCACCTGGAGGGTGCAGAAACTCCTCACATCCTCTGGATCAATGACATTTGCCACTTCAAGAGAAGACGGAGGGCTGGGGACATAGTTCAGTCGGCAAACGGCTCACCTAGTGTGCACAAAGTCCTGGATTTGACCCCCAGGACCTCATAAACCAGACGTCACCATAATCTCAGAGCTTGGAAGGTAGAGGCATGAAGACCAATTCTCAGCTACACAGAATGAGTTTGAGGTCAGCCTAGATCACATGAGACCCTGCCTCAAAGGAAGGAAAAGAAGGGGAGGGGATGGAGGGAGGAGGAGGGCGGAAATGCTCTCTTTTTCCAGAACTTTCCCAGGTCTTTGTTCGCTTTACTCTTCGCTAGTTTAAAGCAGACAAGCGTTCTCGTCAGTTATGTCCTAAGACCACCAGGCGGCCATCACCACAGCACTTTTGTCAGAGCCTAGTATCAGTGCTTTTTTGGGCTTTAACTGACCAGCTTGCTCTAAGTGTTCAACAAATGTTTGTGAAAGAGAGGAAGGGAGAGAGAAAGGCAGGAGACGGGGTGACAGTTTGCGAATAGGAGCTCTTATTGCTGTTGCTCTGGGCATGGAACAGATGGAACCCAAAAGCCTGACAATGAATTTATTGCTGAGTATGCATATGTGCATACACACATGAGTTCCCATGTTAGCAGGTGTGACAGCTGGAAAGACGCGTCTAAGAACCATCCGCTCCATTCTCGGCGGGGCTCTCCAGCTAGCCCTTCTCGTTCTTGGAGGATGGGGAGGGGGGACTGGGGAAGAAGGCAGGGCTTCCTGGCTTTCTTCCAGGACCTGCAGCCACTGGCATAAAGATGAGAAAGAGTTTCTGTAGGCTTTTGGTACCAACTGATGCATCCCCGGGGGAAGGTGTCTGGCAGCTGCTGCCACCCACTGCCTACATACCAGAGTGCCCACTGCATAGCAAGCAGTCGAGTGGGTCAGAGTTAAAAAGCTTTCTCTTCTCACTTGTCCAAAATGAGATCATCAGCATGATCCCTTAGCCTGCGTTGGGGGAAAAGGATGTACGAGTGATCAAAACTTGCAAGTGAAAGAGAAGGAAGGCGGGGGTGGCTCACACCCCTCACTGTGGCCCCCAGAAGCAGAACAGTCGCTTGACTACGGCTTGACCCTGCCGTAGTCTTGCTGCTTTTCTGGAAGGCTGTGCTGTGCTTTTCATCTAGAGAGGACGCTGCTTCCTGCCCACACAGAGCAGCCCAGACGCATCCTCGCTGCCACAGCGAATAAGGGCACGTCTTTGAAAAACAGATATCTGAGGCTTCCGAGGCATATTTTATCTTCGAAGTACCCGGATCATTCGAGAAGCGGAGACTCCACCTTGGCCCCCGAAATGCCTCTGGAGTCTTTTTGAATAGCGTAGAGCAGAGGGGACAGGGGTAAGCTGCTGCAGATTGGAGTTATTCTCTAGGCTGGGTTTGGAAGCGTCTGCTCCATGCTGTTCTCTCTGATGAGGAAAATAAATAAATAAATAAACAAACAAACAACAACCTCCCGCAGCCTGACTCAGCCACCCAGAGCAAGGCAGGGAAGGAAGCATTGTAGCAAGACTTTCCAGGAAGCGATCCCTAGGGCAGGCGGCTCTGACACGCTCAGGCTCCAAGCTCGAGGTCTAGTCCTTGTCTCAGAGTGGCAAATGAGACAGAGGTACCAGAGAACTGTGGTCCTTGCGGTGCATCTACAGTACCAGAGAAGGGGAATAAAAAAGGGGAAGGAGAAAGGGGAAATGAGACAAAGATCCTGAGCCAGGGGGGCTTTTGCCAGGAGGAAGGAGAATCAGAGTGGTCCAGTCTTGCAGCTTGCAGCGTTTTTTAAAACAAGGTATGCCTTCCCGGCTGGGTGTGGTGGCGCACGCCTGTGATCCCAGCACTTGGGGAAGCAGAGGCAGGTGGATCTCTGTACGTTTGAGGCCAGCCTGGTCTACAGAGCGAGTTCCAGGACAGCCAGGGCTACCCAGAGAAACCGTCTCAAAAAACAAAAACAAAAACAAAATAAAACATAACAAGGTATATCTTTCCTAAATTTCCAGGGCGAGAGATAGTGGCAAACGAAAGATCTGGTGTATTTATTTATTTGTGTGTATGTGTGTGTGTGTGTGTGTGTATGTGTGTGTGTGTGTACAGAGGACAACCTTGGGTATCGTTCCTCAGGCCCCACACACAGTTTCTTGGAGATAGGGTCTCTCCCTCACCAATGACACAGCCAGTAGGCTGGCTGGGCCCTGAGCCTGGGGCTCTGCTGGGGCCTGCCTCCCCAGCAGTGTGATGACAGATGCATACCATCAGGCCTGGCTTTTTTAAGTGGGTGTTGGGGATCGAACTCAGGTCCTCATGTTTGCAAGGCAAGCACTTTAGCTACTAAATCATCTCCCGGGCCCTCATTTATTTATTTGAATATTTACTTGTGTGTGTGTGTGTGTGTGTGTGTGATCAGTATGCATGTGTTACCACACCCATGCAGTTTCTGGAACACCTGGAGCCCCAGAAACTGGAGTTACGGGTGGTTTGAGCCACCATAGAAAACAAACCTGGGTCTTCTATAAGCACAGAGTCCCGTTAACCACTAAGCCATCTCTCCAGCCCCCTATTTATTTATTGGATGGATTATCTTGCTTTATGACCCAGGCTGGACTCAAACTCATAATCCTCCTGTTTCAGCCTCTCAAGTGGCAAGATTATAAGAGTGCACCAGGACACTCCTTTATAAAGTCTGTTGGGTGTTGAGTCTGGGAGCAAAAACATTCATTAGTCCATTGTCCAGGTTTATGTTAGCATTTCTCTCTGCCTCTGTTTCTCTGTCTTCTTTTCTCTCTGCCTCTGTTTCTCTGTCTTCTTTCCTACTCATTTTTTTCTTAACCCCTTTCTCCCTCCTCCTTGCTTTGCTCCCTCTTTTCTTTCTTTTCTTCTTTGAGACAGAGTCTCATATAACCCAGGCTGGCCTCAGCATCACTATGTATCCAAGGATGGCCTTGAACTTACGATCCTCCTGCCTGTACCTCCCGAATACTGTAATTGCAGATGTGTGCTCCTATGCTTGATTTCTTGGTGCTGAGGTATAAGCCCTGGACTTGGTGTGTGCTGGACGGTACTCTGCCTAATCCACAGTCTCACTTTCCCTTTTTCCCTTCCCTTTCCTTTCCTTCCCTCCCCTCCCCTCCCCTCCCCTCCCCTCCCCTCCCCTCCCCTTCCCTTCCCTTCCCTTCCCTTCCCTTCCCTCCTCTCTCTCTTTCTTTCTTTCTAGACAGTAGACAGGGTCTCACTGTCTAGTTCAGTCTGATCTGAAAATCCCAATACTCTTGTCCCAGCCTTCCAAACGCTGAGATTACAGGTGTGAACCACCCTGCCCAACCCAGCTCTCATTTCTAATCCAAACATCTAGATTTCTAGTCAATGCTCAGGACAGGACTGGCTATCTCTCTGGGGCTACCGCCTGACTCTGACCTACTTTCTCCCACCCCACTTGGATTAAAGAGGGATGCCTGTGCCCTCTCTTTTCTTCCCTCTGAACCCTTCCATATTTGCTGCCCCTTCCTCCCCTTCTTTCCTGGTGCTCCCAAGCCCCTTCCCAACAGGCCTTCTCCCCACACTCCTGTGTTCTTCTCCAACTCAGCAGTGAGTGACCACACTGAATCCTTTCCTTGGCTCGGGCCCTCAACTGCCTGACAGACAGCCCTGCTGGGTTCCTCTCCTTGCTTCTGCACCTTCTGTCCAATTATCCCTCTGGCTAAGCTGCTCGGAAGCCCTTCTCTCTGGCCACCCTGATCCATCCTGCCTCCTTCTAACATCCAATGATTAATTTCCATTTGGGGGTGGGGCTGGGAAACCAGTTTGAAAAAAAAAATAAAACAAAACAAAACAACAACAACAAAAAAAAACCCAAAACCAAAACCCTGGAGCTGTTAGGCAAGCTACTCTGTGTTCTGCCTGCCCTGAGAGCTCCAGCCAAGCAGAGAAGATGACACCACAGTCCAGGTCATGAAAGGCCACAGGATCTAGTTTTAAGAAAAGTTAAGATCAAACGCTTTTTAGAGTCAGGCAGGCCTCACAAACAAGGGCTGGTGGTGGGGAGGATCCGAGGCCCTTCCACAGAAAACAAAGCTCTGACTCAAAGGCATCCTTGCTCATCCACGTTCCTGAGTTTAATGTCCTTGGCTTGGGAATTAACTTTGAGGCTTTCCAGCACAGATAAAAATAGGTCTCATAAATGCCATCGCGGGCACTTTCCGATAAGGTGGCCTTTTAAGGGAAGCTTGGCTCCTAGGAGAGGGGCTGAGCCAAGGAGCCTTTTGGAAGAGTGATCCTGTTCTCAGAACCAGCTCCAGCTAAACAATGGATTCAGGAAGAGGAAGCTAATGGTAGCGTCTGTGCCCCAAAGACCAGGAGTCACGGTCTTGAGAGGAATGTTTATTTCACTCATTCACTTACACACTCAGCCCACAGGCATTTATCCGAATACCTGCCATGGGCTGGATTTGCTGCTTGGTCGTAGAATCACGAAAGAGAAAGAAGAAAAAAAAAAAAGGAAACCTCCACCCGTGGGAGTGAATAGTTTAGGCAGTAACACAGGAAGGAACCAGACAATGACAACCAAAAGGAGAGCCCAGGGCAGGAGACAGTGGGTATAACCAAGTAGCTCAGGGATGTGAACACCAGACAGTGTCCTGAGGCATGCTAGGAAAAGAGCCCCAACAGTCGGCAGAGAATTAAAGGCTTTTTATTATATTCATTTCCCTCTATGTGCGTGCAGGTGTAAGGGAGCATGCCACAGGACATATTTGCATGCTATGGCTTGCACGTAAAAGTCAGAGAATAACTTGTGGGCTGTTGGTTTGTTCCTTCCATCCTGTGGGGACCTAGGGAGTTGAGGCCAGGTCATCAGGCTTGGAGGCAAGCCTCTTTACCCACTGAACCATCTTGTTGGCCCCTCAGTGGGTGAGTGAGGGCCTAGAAAGGTGTTAGGGGGAAATGTGTAAACAGCTAGAACCTGTTCTACTCAGGGAATGGAAGCAGGCCTCTGTATGACCAGAAACTTCATTGCTAAGGGAAGGAGGAGCCTGGAGACAAAGCACAGGTCACAAGGGCACAGGTCACTTAGCAAAGAGGCTTTCTTCTTTATGAAAGAGTCTGGACTTTATTTCCCTCAGGGTGGAGTGGCGCCGAGGAAGGGTTTTATGCAAACAAGTGAAGAGATTAGACTGGCATTTGGAGTGTTCACTCTGGCTGGAGAGTGGAGAACCAAAGGGCTGGGAGGCCTGGGAGGCCTGGGAGGAGGAGGCCTTTGTGGTCCAGGGAACAACTGGGGATGCGTCAGCAGAGGTGGAAGGAAGTGGGTGGGACTGAGAGATGAGCAAAGGATGAGTGTCAGAACTCAGTGATGCATTGGATCACTGCAGTGATGCCTGGGGGAGCTGAGCCTGCTTCCCAGGCTGCCAGGCTTGCGCTGCTGGTGAGACAGATGAAGCAGGTTCCAGATCTGCTGTGGTTAGGTGTCTTTAGGTCACCAGGGAGATATCTGGGTAAGTCTAGGGTTGGAGAGAAGGGCTGGCTCAAGGCAGATTGGAAATATTCTCTAGCAGATGGATGGCAGTGGAGCTGAGAGAGAGTGAGCCATCTCCAGGCAAGTAAGGACAGTGTGACAAGAGGAAGTGAACAGATCCAAGGAAAGCCAGCGTTCAAATATAGCTAAGGAAAAGAGTCTGATGTGTCAGAAAAAGCAGTCAGAGAGAAATGGGGAAGCAAGGTTGGGGGTCTTCAGGGGATGACTTCCCTCTCTTTCCAATAGTGCTTTAACTTCCCTTTAGAAAGTTCCCTTTAACGTCACTCCCCCATCCTCATCTCTGTGGTTTGCCTCCCAAGGCCTGGTTCTGCCCACCCCCCTGGCCCATCTCACACTGCCCTCCTGCTTGCTCTCTGTCCTTCAGTTACTAGTTTTCATGGATGCACGCGCGCGCGCACACACACACACACACACATACCCTATATCCTCCCTGGCCTCTATCTGTATGGTTTGTCCTCCACATTTGTCTTCTCTATAACCCCTTACCATATCAGTTTTTCACTTAGATCTCTGCCCTAGTTTGCTTCCTAGAGCCATGATTAAATACTGACCAAAAGCAACTTGGGGAGAAAAGGGTATATTTCATATTGACACCTACAGTTCAGTAAAGGTCCTTCCACAATCCTCCCGAATATATAACATAGTCAGGTCTGTCACAGAACTACCCGACAATCCAGATAGCAATTTCTCTTCTAGTTAGGTTTCTATTGCTGTGATAGATCGCCACGATGCCTGGTGGTGGTGGTGGAATACTCCTTTAAGTCCATGCTTGGGGTGCAGAGGCAGGCGGATCTCTGAGTTCGAGGCCAGCCAGGTCTATAGAGTGAGTTCCAGGATAGCCAGGACTACACAAAGAAACCCCTGTCTCAAAAAAATCAAGCCAAACCAAACCACCATCATGACCAAGAGCAACCTGGAGAGGAAAGGGTTTATTTCAGATCATAGCTCACAGTCCTTCAGGATGAGAAGTCAGAGCAGGAAATCAAGGCCAGAACCTGGAGGCAGGGACTGGAGCGTGGGCCAAGGGGAGCAAACCTGCTTGTTCCTCATGGCTTACTCAGTTGGCTTTCATATACCACCCAGGACGACCTGCCCGGAGGCGGCAACCCACACAATGTTCTAGGTCCTCCCACACGAATCACTAATCAAGAAAATGTGCCACAGGTTTGCCCACAGGTTGATCTGATGGAGGCATTTTCTCAGTTGAGGTTCCTCTTCCCAAATGACTCTTCCTTGCCTCAAGTTGACAAAAAACAAAACAAAACAAACTAGGTGGGACAGCTTCTATGTCCATTCAAGTCTTCTCTGACCTTCTGACAGAGTTGTGGTCACTGCTCACTCTTCCAGGAAGCATGTGCTAAGCGCTTTCTCTCCACGGTCAGTACTGGGCTATATACCAGCACTTCAGGGACAGCAGAACTGACATTTCCCCAGGGAGCTGATAATCTTAACAGGGAAGGCTCATAAACAAACGATTGCACAAAAGCGCATAAATGGTTGTTAGTGTCGAAAAGAAACAAAACAAAACAGAGTACCACGATGGAAAATAACAGAAGATCTGTATTTTGGAGAGAGTGAATAGATCAGAGAAGGGCCTGTGAGGATGTAAAAATGAATCTGAGGCCTGAAGGAATCCGTCCTGCGAAGAGCCAAGGAGGCGTTTCAGGCAGCAGGAATAGCAAAGATCTGTGCAGGGAGCGAGCTCCGCGGGGTCTAGGCACTCTGATAGACGGCCAGCGGGACCGGAGCAAGAACAGAAAACGAGGCTGCTTGATAGGCTGGCACATGGCATTGGGTGCCTGCAGTTGGCAGCACAATGTTTGGATATCATTCTCGGTGCAGTGGCCGTTCAGAGCAAATGTTCGTGTGGTTTATTTGTTTTTTTATTTTATGTGTAGGTGTGAGTACCTGCATGTGTGTTTTGCCTGATGCCCGAGGAAGCCGGAGGACTCATTGGGTACCCTAGAACTGGAATTATAGATGGTTGGGGGCCACCTTGCCGGTTCTGGGAACCTTACCGAGGTCCTTTGTAAGAACAGGATGTACTCTTAAGTGAAGAGCCACCTTCTTTAGAATCTTGTTTCCGTTGCCACTTGTTTGTTTTGTTTGTTTGTTTGTTTTTGAGACAGAGTCTCATGTATCTCAGGCTGGCCTCAGCCTTGATTTGTTGGCTGACTGTGATCTTGAACTCCTGATTTCCTGCCTCTATCTCTTCAGTGCTAGGATTACAGACAAGTCCTACCAGTCCTGGCCCATTCAAAGGTTTTAATCGGGACTTACATTTGACCTTAGTTTTTGTTAGATTGCCCTAGTTGCTAAGTGAAAAATAGATTAAGGAATACATAAAAGATTAGGAAAATACTTGGCATGGTTGAATAGCTTTAATGTCAGACCTCTTTGGGGAGACAGACCTCTTTGAATTTGGGGCCAGCCTGGTTTACATGGAGATTGCTAGACTGGCCAGGGCTACATAGTGAGACCCTGTCTCAAATTAAAAAACACAAATGAAAAGATGAAGAAGATCAGTTAGGACTTTCTAGACTCAAGCAAAAGAGGATGTTAGCTATAACTGGAATGAGGCGGTGAAAAAGTTGTGCATTCAGAAGCTATTTGAAACTGGGATTTATGGGGGTTCCCGAAAGATTTGGTGTGAGGTGCTGGGAGACTGTGCCTAACTTCTGCCCTAAACCAGCAGAGAGAGGTTTGGCCTGTCCTAACTCCCTTGGTCCCCTCTTTCTTTAGAGCCCGGGGCAAACTGTCAGAAGCCCAGAGAAACAAGCCGCAATCTCTGAGGTCCCTTCCAGTTGTAATTTAATTCTGCTTTGGACTGAAAAGTCTGAAAATTTGGAACAATCTTGTGATTTCTTTGGACTCATCCTGTTGTATCTGGTGGAGCTCCATGTTCAGGGAGAATTCAGTAATCTCTATAGTTGACTTTTCACTCGGGTACCAAACTTCTATAATTGAATTTTAGATTAAATTCTCAGGGAAAAACAAAACAAAACAAAAAGAATTCTAACGTAGGGTAAACTTTCATTTGAAGTCAATTGACCTGGAGAAAGTAGAGCCACGGCCAGGCTAATCAAAAATTGTAAAATCCAAAGTAATTCTAATGTGAGTGGAGGCAGAAAACCTTTTTTTTTTTTCTAAGTTAATTATCTGCAGCTCCATTTAGGTAAATGTTGTTTTGTGGCAGATGTCAACCGGGAATCAATCTCATTCAAAACAGAAAAGAAAGAAAAAGAATAAAGCCAGGTGTGAAGGGCCGCACCTTTAACCTCAGCACTTGGGAGGCAGAGGCAAGCAGATCTCTCTGAGTTTGAGGCCAGCCTGGTCTATCTGGCAAGCTCTAGGCCAGCCGCCGGGGCTACATACTGAGACCTTGTCTCAAAGAAAAAAATAAAATAAGAAAGCAACCGCTCCCAAAATACACAATAATAATTGATAATGGGTTGTAAAGTGGATAAAATTCTTTAGTATATCTTCCCCATCTCTGCATTTCTTTCCTTTTTTAAAAAAAATTTTTTGAGATAGGGTCTCAGTATACAACTCTGGACTATATTGACCAGTCTGGTTTCCAACTCACGGAGCGCTGCCTCCTGACCTCAATATATTCTTTGCTTAAAACAAATATTCTGCTTCTATAATTTACTCTGAAGTGATGAGTTCTGAGATTTTCCTAGAACATTTACTTACTATTAATTGATTTGAAACAGTCTCACTCTGTCACCCAGGGTGGCCTGGAACTCACTGTGTAACCCAGGCAGGTCTTGAACTCATGGAAGATCCACCTGCCTCAGCATCCCAAGTGCTGGGACTACGGGCATGAGCTGCTACATCTGGCTTTAGACCCATCTAGAAAAGTGAAGACAGGCAGACGGAGCAGTGTGGCTGGTCCAGCCAAAGCCTAGGATTTAAATCTGCAGTTGCCCTGCTCTTTCACTGGCGCTTTTTTTTTTTTTTGCCTGGCGCTCCACCTTTCAGACAGCAAGTTTCCCAGCCATTTTCTCGGGTTAAAAATTCAGAACTTCAATATCTATAAGCTTATTGAAATCAAATACTCAGGTAAGTACATCATTCCCAGACTTTTGTTTTATTAAAGAGGAGAGCAAAATGACAGAATACCTTTTTATATGCCAAGAGCTTTTGAACAAATACATCGTTCAATGCTTTGGATTATCCCACGGTGCACGGTCCATTTAGCCAAGGAGGTAGGGAAGGCAGTGGCCCAACGTTTGACCTGCTTCCTGTGAATCCCTTGCTGTGGAACATGAGCGCTGGGCGTGCTGCATGCGCCCCAGCAGCGAAGCCCTTCCTCGTCGCTCCCTTTGGTGAACCGGCTCTCAGGTGGGGTCCAGGGCCGCTGCAGGGAGCAGAGCGGAAGGATGGAGGAAAGATTAGGTATCCTTTGTAGCGCTGATGGTGATACTTTGTGTCAGTGTCCGGAGGCCGGACCTCTTCACCGCACTGTCTGAGGGTGATTCTTCTTCTACCAGCTGAATTTCCAAATCAGCCTCTGGAGCCCCTGTCAGTATTTCCTCAGTAAATTCCAGTTGGGGTAGATGGAACCAGAATTGGCGCAGTTCTTGCAACCGGGTGCTCCTGTGGAAATGTAAAGAAACTGGCTCCAAGGTCGAAGACTTTGTATGGGAGCCATAATTGGCAAGAGGCAGTGTTCTGGCTGAGAGGCTGTGCCGCCTGGAGAGTTCTACAAAAGGGCACAGAGGCGCAGGGTAAGCCGGGTACACAGACGACAGAGGTGAGCGGAGAACAATTACCCCAAATCCACGCTCAAAGACACATGCATAAATAAGCAAGTCTCTCGCGCCAGAGACTGAGCTGTGTTCAAATATTATTTTAGCTCATCCTCATCACCATATAATAAGTTGGAAAATGTGAGTCTTGGGGAGGCTTATCTATATTTATATCATAGTAAATGTTAGTGCTGGGTTTGAACTTGAGTCTGCAGAGAAGCCTGCTCGTTCATTAAGCCACAGCGTCACCATGAAATTGAATCAACCAATTAACATGTTTCCATTGTCAGTTTCCTATTAACCTCGGCATGGCCCTAGAACAGCGCTGTCAATGTGTTCTTGTTTCTTGTTTGATTTTTTTTTTCTTGTTTGTGATCTTACATCTGGGTCTTTGAATGTGTCACCTGTCTCTTTTTCTTTAGGCTGGACATTGCCAGCATCCAGAACTGTATTCCCTACTGGTCTTCCTGTAAATCCATCGCTACGAAGGACCCCAACACGGCAGCCATTGTGGGGGGATTGGGAGGTGGGGTTCAAAGCTGTCATTGAACCGACTGAAGAACTCTACAAAGACAAGAGACCTGCCTTCTTAAAGTGCTTACATACTTCTCTTCAGGCTGGCCTGCCTCTACCTCCCCTATGGTTCCAAAAAAAAAAAAAAAAGTGCCTTTGCTTATTGAACTGTAAAATGGAGCCCAAGATCCGTGTTGGCAAAATAAATAAACAGCAGACATCCCAGGGTCTTTGGGGACAGATCCCTTGCCCAGACGTGGCTCGTGACAGCCAATGAACATTTTGTCGTTTGTGTTTTGGATTAAGAAAATGAGTTCTGCATGTTTCCTAGCCTCACAAGGAGCAGTGAATTGAATTGGTGCCATTGTAAGCTTGATTGTTGTTGCATAGATAAAAGCCTCATTAAGTCCCTCATGAGGAGAGAAAAATTTTATTTTGAGGAAAGAGGAGCAACGGGGGCTTCTCTGCTTGTTGTGGTTACAACAACAAAACATTAAATGGAGGAAATAATTAAATAACTGAACTTTTTTTTTCTTTACCCAAACCTTGTCAAGAGGCTGGGTGAGTTTTTAATTAGTGCTGCATTTTCAATAAATCCAGATCAGTACGTGGTGCCGATTCTTTCCTGGATAAGGGAAAGATAATAATGAGAATCTTATTTTTCAGTCCCACACTAAAGGGATGCCTGGTATATTTAATCATGCTGTAGAAATCCTGGCAGCCTTCTCTGAGCCTGGCCTCTGCTCTAATTACATTTCTAGATTTTAGTAAATTGAAAGGGAAAATGTAGGAACAAAATAATTAAAACCGAAGAGGAAGTGCATATTAAAAAGGAGAAGCTGTTTAAAATTCTTGCACATAGTGCTTCCAAGGACATCTACAATCATTTAATCAGCTCCACACCAAATCAAAGCCCTTTGTGCAGAGGCTGGTGGGATCATATCTCAGGTGGGTGGTGTGGTCCTCACAGTAAAATGGGAGCCTCACTGCCGAGCTGCAGATGGCAGCAGGACCTCTTATGGCCCTCCGGATCACTGGGGATTCAGGCTCAGTCTGGACAAGCTGCTGGCACCGATTCTAGACCCGGAGGAGTCCTCTCCCATATCCTGGGCAGAGTCTAGTTAAACTGTAAGGATTAGTCTCAATGGTAAGGGAGCTGGACCAGATGTCCATTCCCGTAACCGTGTCTTTCTGCACTTCTTCCCCATGCTCCTTTTCCTAGGGGCTCTCTTTCTCTTTCTCCCTCTGCTTTTCCTGTGAAATCAGAACAGGTGGCTAAACAGGTTCAGTGGCATGAAGAGCCAGTGACTTGTAACTGGTCACCAGGTTAGCACTGGGACATTTTCCATTTTTACAAGGACCCAACACCTCTCTGGCTTCAGCTCAAGAGAGAAGTGTTTATTGATAATGATGATAAATGAAATCTAACTGGGCAGTTTCAAACATCTGCCTAACAGATGACAAGAGCTCTTTCTTTTCACTTCAGAGGCAAGCACACTGACCCTACCATTAGAGAGTCTAGGCTCTCCGGGCTTAAATCATTTTGGTTGGGCATGGTGGAGCACATCTACAATCCTAGCACTCAGAGTCAGGAGTTCAAAGCCATCCTCTGTTACAATAGTGAGTTTGGGGCTAGCCTGGACTATGTAATGTCATCTCAAAACAACCCTCCCTACCCCCCAAAATAATAAAGCAGAAAAAAGAAGAAGAAGAAGAAGAAGAAGAAGAAGAAGAAGAAGAAGAGTACTTTTATCTGGAAGACAGGTTGTATAAGCTCTGGGGGGTTCTAGTGTTTTGCCCGTGATTCCTAGGTCATTTAAAATGAGGATTATGGGGTTTGCTCTGTACTTGAAAGTTAAAGGCAGCTTGGTGCTGTCAGGGGTTCTTTCCATCCCCCAGGCTCGGTTCCTGGGCTGCCAGCCTTCCCTGCTGAACAGGCTCACCAAGAAGCATGTGGCAAGAGACAGGAGCACAGTCTCCTGGAGACTGTCCCACAGGCCTGGAAAGCAGTTAGGACTCCAGGAAGCTGTTCCCAAGATAGGCTGCAACCTTGTTACCTCATGACCCACAGGGTCAGTGGGTGGCTGCTCTTTGGTGGCCGGACTAGCTGCATGCCTGATTTGTATATACAGGAGACACAGTCTGCTTCTGATTTTGAGGGCTTTTTTTTAAATTTTATTTTAAGTTTAAGGCAATCAAAGAATGTAACAACAAATATGTTGACATCATTACTTCAACGTAAAGATGACTGTTTTCTTAGAGGGCTAAGATGGTCTGAGATAATTCTACTCAACTTGGGAATCACTTTTGGTCCATGGGAGCAAAGACATGAGGCAGACTGGGGACTCAGGTGTCCTGGTCAAGAAATTGTCGCAGAATCAGCTTCCTCTCCATTGGGTCACACACACACGCACACACACGCGCACACACACACACACTCACACACACACACACACACACACACACACACACCCTTCTGCCTTTCCCAGAAAGAATGGTTCTTTGGTTGTCGTTTTTAAATGTTAATTTAGTTAGTTAGTTTTTGGGACATGGTCTCACTGTGTAATTCTGGCTGGCCTGGAACTCAGCATGTAGACCAAACTGGCTTTAATCTCATAGACGTTGTCCTGCCTCTGCCTCCTGAGTGCTGGGGGGTTTTAGCCGCGTCCCACAGCGCTGGAACAAAGTACTTGTTCGCATTTGCAGGCTAGGCTTGCCACACATAAGAATCTGGGGCCAGCCAGTCCACAAAGAGTGCCGGGCCAGCCAGTGCTACGTAGTGAGACCCTATCTCAAAAACCATGCAAAAACAAAAATGTAAAAAGTTCTTTTTTTTTTTTTTAAAGTCTCTAGCAATCGTTATAAAGTCCAGAAAACATTTTACTGAGAGTTGACTAAAAAAGAAAGTACGAGCGAAATCATCTGTAATCCACAAACTGCACACCCAGGTTTCAGTTGTAAAATGCCTGTTGCGCTGCTCCACCCACCGGGTCCCTGGATCTCTGCCTTCTCCATTCCGGACCTCGCACCTCAGCGCGAACTTCCGCGCGCTCCACGCGCCCCCCTCCGAGTTCCCGCCTCTTTCCACTCTGGCCCCGCCTTCCGCTCAAATCCCCGGGCCCCGGCACCGCCTCGCGACGCTTGCGCACTAGGCAAGGTAGGCGGGGTCTTACAGGAGGAGGAGGAGCTGGACTAGCTTTGAGAGGGGCGGGGCGGGGCGGGGCCGGACGGGGCGGGGCGAGGCGGGGCGGGGCGGGAAGCCAGGGGAGGAGGCCGCGCGGGGTGGGGCCCGGCGGGTACGCGCTCGCTGCGTCGACGTGCTGACGACAGGACGCCCAGGCCGGTGTGTGTCGGTGTGTATGTGTGTGTGTGTGTGTGTGTGTGTATGTGTGGTGTGTGTGTGTGTGTGTGTGTTTGTATGTGTGTGCGCGCTCCGAGAGTGTGTATTTGTGTATCGGCGGTCACGCAGGTCCCGGATGTTGCGGGCAGTATGAGGCGAGCGCAGGGGGACGGGGACCAGCAGCTGTCGCCGCCGTTCTCAGGTGAGTGTGTGTGTCAAGAGTCGAGGAAGGGGGCTGGCCTGTTGGGGTGCGGGGGTTTTCCTTGAGAAGTGCTGACCCCCCCCTCAACACACACTTTCCCTCGTGTATTATTCTCCGCCCCATTTCCTACACTGGTTTCATGGCCTGAGGAAGCCAGAGCCTAGTCAGCCGTCCGTTCTTCCTACCTCAAGCATTCAGGAAACACAAACGCGCCCCCTGCCTCCAGCCTCCCTCACCATCCTATCCCAGCCCCATCCCCCTTGCCAAATAGTGAGCTGTCGCCTGCGGCGAGATGGAGAACTGCGCATGCTCGAATGTGAAGGAGCTCGGGGTGCCTGGTCGCTGCCTCAGGACGCATGCGCATTGCTGTGTTGCAGGGACCTGCGGGATAAAGAGCCTCTTGACCACGCGCCCGCCTTCTTCCCAGGCAGGGCTAGACTTGCCACCCAATAGTGAGCTTGTCGCTCCGATCCGAGAGGGAGAATTTAAATTATGCGAGGGATTTAAGGACAAAGCACTCTTCGCATCTGGTGTTGCCCTAGAGACTCCCAGGCTACCAACCCTTCCTAGAGCCAGCGTGTCCCACGCTGACCCTTCTTTTGAAACCGACTGCAACTTGTAGTTCTAGAGTTACTTCCCTCTCTACCACTCCTGTCGTCACGCTGAACCGTTACTACAAACTTTCCCCAATGTTGGGAGTGAGTTCAACTCATTTGCTCTGGCAGGGGATTTTGATAGCCTTGTTAAGAAAGGACTAAGGGCCATGGAAAATCAACTGAGGTGGGAATTCCTCCTTAGTAAAATTCCAAGTTGCCTTTACAGAATTAGAGAAGGGAGCGATGAGTGCCACACGCGGTTTAAGGCTTGGGGTAACAACAACAAAACGGAAATCAAGCGATCGGGAGCTTCATTTCAGCCCTCTTACTTTGTGTGACCTATTTGGCTCTTTGCGGTGTGTGTGTGTGTGTGTGTGTGTGTGTGTGTCAGAAAGTACTCCCTTAGTGTTTCAGTTTAGCTGTACATCAGTGATGTTCTGTGACCATATGAAAACGGAGGCAATCAGAAATAATTTAACAACTGGTTCAGAATTATTCATTTCAAATAACGAGTGATAATTCTTTTATATTGGCAAGTTCCAAAAAAATTAAAACGAGAAACTTTACAAAAATATTACAGTGATTTAGGACCTGGGCTTTTAGTTGGCAGACTATACTTGGTTTTTTAGTTGGCTGCTGTGTTGTCACACTAGAGTTTGCGTCTACCATGAGGGGAAAAAGATTTTTTGCTGTTGTTGTTGTTTGCATGTTTGTCTTCGAAACAATCAGGGTCTCATTTAGCTATGGCTGGCCTGGAACTCTCTATGCAGACCATGGAGTCTCAAGACTAGTTACAGGGATCTGCTTACCTCTGCCTGCTGAGTGCTAGGTGTACACTACCACATCTGGGTCCCAAAGGTGAACGCTTCACTAGCAGGAAGTTTGCTATTGTACTGAAATGAATAGCCAAATTGTTCAGTGGAGAGAATGGACATTTTCTGTTTTTCAGTTGTTTGGCTAACCTGTGCCGCGGCTAGACTCCTGGGAGTGGGATATAATTCAGCATTATTTTGAAATTCCCTTTCCTTCATGTTCTTTCTTTGGTATTCTTTCAAGATGTGTTTTGGTTGCCATTTTAACTCTAGAACCTTATGTTCCTGGGCTTTAAAGTATATATACGCGTTTTACTTCCTCATTTGATGCTGGCCTTTATGTGGTTCAGCTGTCTATTGTGCTGTGTTCAGTTGCCATGTTGCTCTTTGAACTAGGAGATTACACAGAAGAAGCACAGTGGTTGCCAGGGTGGGTGGGTATATCATTCTGTTGGGAAAGAGCTAGACGCTCAGCTTCCATCCCCCACCTGTAATATAAGTTATTGTGTCAGCCCCACATTTCTTCCACACTTGGATCAGGCTCTTGTAAAATCTAGAAGTGAAACTATTGGGGTAATGCTCGTCTTTCTTCACAGTAGGCTTTCTTCGTCTAGGATGCTTTGTTCTTATCTGGAAGCATTTTGTCTTTGAATACACTAAAGCCTTATTTAAATTTTTGATGGTACAAAAGCATGGAACACTTTTAGGATTAAGATAAGTTGTTAATTAATTCTTATTGGTGCTGAAACTTGTTTTAAAAATAAAAGGCAATACAGATGTGAAAAAATTCAAAAGGTACACAGTGAGAATGAAAAACCTTCCATCATTCTCCTCCTGTCCATCAAATTAACCTTTCCAAAGGTAGCATCTTCTGCTTCTAGAGTCTATTTACATAGTCTTCCTGTTACTCTTTCTTTTTTCTTTCTTGTTCTCTTTCTTTTTTGCCTGAGACAGGGTTTCTCTGTGTAGCTCTGGCTGTCCAGTAACTTGCTTTCTAAATCAGGCTGGACTTGAACTCGTAGAAATCCACCTATCTCTGCTTCCTAAGTGCTGGGATTAAAGGTATGTGCCACTTCTACTAAGATACTCTTTCCTTCCTTCCTTCCTTCCTTCCTTTCTTTCTCTCTTTCTTTCTGTCTCTTTCTTTTTCTGAGACAGGGTTTCTCTGTGTAGCCCTGGCTGTCCTGGAACTCAACTCTGTAGACCAGGCTGGCCTTGAACTCACAAAGATCCGCCTGCCTCTGCCTCCCAAGTGCTGGGTTTACAGCATGTGCCACCATGCCCAGTCACCTACATAGTCTCTGGTATCTTTTTTTTTTTTTTTTCCCTACAAATGGTAAGGTGCTATATCCATTTTTCACTTTTTCACTCAGTTTATCTTGGTGATCATTTCATATAGTGTGTGTTATTATCTCCTTTTTAAAAAGTGACAAGGGTTGCATTGCATTATGATGTTCCACCATCAGCCAGTTCTTACCTAACATTAGGCTCACAGAGCCACAATTCATTTTTTTCTGTGTCTCTTGGATTAATTTTGTGTGAATGTGCCAGACCAATAGATGAATGCATTTTAATACTGGCAGTATTACTGAATTGTTTTCCACAGAGATTTATGAATTTATATTGTTGCCAACAGCTCATCTGCCTGTTTCCTAATCAACATTCTCATACTTTAAAAATAAATCTTATGCAGTGTTTTCTCTGAGATTTTAAGTTGGTTATATAGTTTCATTCCGTTGCGTTGTGGACGAATTGTCACTGTTTTGTGTGTCAGGAGCATTAGAGAACACTCCTCGGTGGAAGGACAATGCCATAAGAGTGACGTCGCACACCTGGGTAACAGTAAACCCATGGCAGTCCTAGGAGAGCATATGAGACCTGAGTTCCAGTTTCTTCCTTTTTACTCTCAGATTCTAGTTTCTTTGTGTGGAACTTCAAAAGTTACGTTTGATGTTTTGCCTCAAATATATTTGGCAGCTATGACCAAAAGCAGGTGAACTGCTTTTTGTTGAATCAAAAAGGCAACCCAGTGGTTAAGGTACTTTACCAAGTGTTTATTATCTCCATCAAAATGTTGGTCTTAGCAGTCTTCTCATTGCAGAGTACCTTACTATGAGCTGTAAAGAAACAGAGAAGGCTGGCTATGGTGGCACACACCTTTAATCCCAGCACTCAGGAGGCAGAGGCAGGCAGGTCTCTGGGGATTTAAGGCCAGTCAGGACTTCATAGTGAGACCCCACCCACCCTACTTCCCTCTCCCCCCAAAAGATGAATGAATGAAAAGATTCTGGAGGAAGTGTATGCTGAGGTTTCTGTTTTTATCCAACTGTTGAAATGAAAGTTTAAACATTCAGCAAAGTAGAGAGGATGTTACATGGATTTGGGGATTTAGCTCAATGGTAGAGCGTTTGCCTAGCAAGCACAGGGGTCTGGGTTCAGTCCTCAGCTCTGGAAAAAAAAAAAAAAAAGACAAAATAACGAAAGGATGCTACAATTATTACCCTTCTGTTTTC
Organism: Meriones unguiculatus; assembly: GCF_030254825.1. Classification (NCBI taxonomy): domain Eukaryota; kingdom Metazoa; phylum Chordata; class Mammalia; order Rodentia; family Muridae; genus Meriones; species Meriones unguiculatus. The sequence continues at coordinate 25,603,611 of NC_083355.1, read as the reverse complement.
CACATCAATTGTTCACACTTTTGCTGTATTTTTAAATTTGTATGTGATATATATGTTAGGATGTATAATATACAAACATATATTGCAGATATATTTTACCCTTTAGATGCATCTTCTTGAAATACATTGTTTTACTCAGTCGTTCTTACAGTGTTTGTCACAAAGCAATTATGAGTAATTTCAAATTTTATTTTATATTTTGAGACAAGGTCTCACTATGTAGACCAGACTGGCTTAATTCATAGAAAGCCACCTGCCTCTACCTCTCAAGTGCTGGGATCAAAGGCAATTACCATCATTCCCGCCATTGTTTGTTTTCCCTGTTTCAAACTTGTCTCTTTAGTCTCAGAACCATCTGAAGCCACGCAGGATTAGCAGCGTTTGCTTTTTGAAGAGACCAGCCATTTGTGTTCCATTGTATATCATCTCTTGGAATTTTCTAATTTTTTTTGTTGTTTGTTTGTTTCAATAAATTTGTTCTTTTATCAGTATAAGCTGATACTGAGACCGAAAGGTTTGGTTAGAGTCTGATTGAACAATTTTAGAGAAAGCATAGCACCAGAGTCCTCTGTTAATGATATGGGGCTTGGTTGTGTGTTTTAGGTGAAGAAGCCCAGACTCCTCAGTGAAATCCCCTCCTTTTATAATCAGCAGGTAGTCTTTAGAGTGGTCCCACTTTGGCTACTGTTATTTTTCCAGTAGCCTTTCTCTTAAGATGACAGTTTTTTTAAAAATATTTATTTATTTATTTAATGTATGAGTGCTTTATGTGCATGTGCACCTGCAGGACAAAAGAGGGCATCAGACCGCATTATAGATGGTGGTGAGCCACCATGTGGCTGCCGTGAACTGAACTGAGGACCTCTGCAAGAGCAGAGCTGCGCTCTTAGGCGCTGAGCCATCTCTCCAGCAAGATGACAGTTCCAACCTTAGTTAATTCGGTAGTTGCAAAATGGTGATTTTTAAATCCTGCCATTCTTTTCCTTTGACTAATTTTCGATTTTCTATAAATTTCTCCCTAGTTAGTTAGTAGTAAATTACAGTTTCTACAAAAAAGTTGAGATGGATCTTTCTTTCCATTTAATATTTTCTGAGTAAGGAGGTGGTTTAATTAATAGACAGCTAGAAAGGCCACAGATCAACAGCAGTCCTGGGGATTTATTGAAGGCCTGGAACACGGGAGACAAGTAAATGCTCTACCTTAGGTCATCCCCATAGCTCAAATAGTCATCCTTACTGGTAGCAAATGAGTAGCTTCTTTTTCTTTCTGTTAGTACCATCTTGCATGCATGGCTTTTAATATATTTGTCTTACCAACAGTTACAGCATTCTTTACGATGCACAGGATGTCCCTTGTTTTGCCTCCGGAGCCCTGTCAGCTCAGCATCTGAGCGCACCCTTGCTTTCTGCCGTAAGAAGTTTCTGGCTCTGTAATTTTTCTCTCCCAGATGTGCAACCCTTATTTTACCTTTCTTTTTCCCCTTTGTATTTTTTTTTTTTTTACCTTTATTTTTATTTTATGTGCATGGTCTTTTGCTTGTATGTGTGTCTGTGCACCTTACTCATGCAGTGCCGTTGGAGACTAGAAGAGGGAATCCCCTGAACAGTTATGAACTGCAGTGTGGGTGCTGGGAATTGAACTCCAGTCCTCTAGAAGAGCAGCTGGTGTTCTTAGCCAGTGAGCCATCTCTCCAGTCCCCCACTTTACCTTTCTATAGCTTCCTTTTCAGCAAATTAGGTTGTTCATTCCTTTATGGGGTTCTGTAGCTAAATTCTAAAAAACGAAGTTGTCATTATTTTAACTCTGTATTCCCAGTGTTTGACTCACTTCTCTGCTACTGGCTTTGCTGGGATCTAGATCTTAGAACTCACAATTTGTCTTGAATATTCTTTGTGACAGTTAGGTAGTGTCCCAAGTGACAGCATTGCTATCTCGTATGTGAACATAAAGTTGGCTATAGGAAACATTGGAGGTCCTTTTTTTTTTCTGAGATGAAATATATGAAATGTAGCTCAGTTCTTAGAGTGCTTACCTATGTGCTTAGCATGCAGGAAGCCCTGGATTTGATTCCCAGCACCACATAAACTGGGCATGCGGTCCACAACTATGAGCTAGCACTTGGAATGTGAAGCCGGAGGAGAAGTTTAAGGCAGCCTTTAGCTACATAGGGAGTTTGTCACACAAACTTTTTGGAGCATGTGGTGTTTTAACATTATATAAAAGTCTTTGTGGGTATGTGTATAAGTATTTGCTTTTCTTTCCTTTTCTTCATTTAAAGTATGTCTTTTAAAATTTCTATATATATTTCCCTACATGAATGTTATGTAAGATTCTGCTGTTATAGCATATTTTTTTTCATTATCATTAGATTTTTCATCTTTAAAAAGGAGCAAGACAAATTGTTCTTAATTAGGGAAAATTTTCAGCCAAACCATGACCTCTGATTCCCAGTTGTCTTAACTCGGGGTCTGGAACATTGCTGTGTCCTGTAATACTATGTACTGTAGACTCAGGGAAAATGTCTGCTTATTTGAGTACTTTCTGCAATTCTGTCACACTAATGAAGACTAACATAAAGAAAAGCTACACTAGAGCCACACTTTGTAGCTGGTCTTAGGGTGGGAACTAATTCTTGCCTTAGTAAAAAAAATGTTTAATTAGATCTTTCTATGCAGTGATAGTTTGAATAATCTCCCAGATTTCAGGTTACTCAAAGCATTGCAGACAGTAACAATATTCTGATACTTATTTGAAAGCCATTTCCCAAGTTCTTTTTACCATCATCTCATATTTACACGGTTATTTATTCTAGTTTGGTTTCATAACATTTCTGGCTCCACATTAAATTCTGCTTGTGTATTTGAGGAAGCACACCTGTTTCTTGTGTTTGTTTTCAGGCATGGTAAAATTACTCTGAAAGGCTCTGTGGACACATTTGCTAATAAATTGGATCCAGTTGCTTTTTTCACTTTTGTTTTTGTAAAGCTCCCATCATTGGAAAATACTTTAGAAGTAGAGTTTTGAATGAACTCTTGGGCCATCATTCTTATTCCTATAGCCACATTTTATTTATTTAAAATTATATTTATTTGTTTGTATGTGTGTGTGTGTAAGTGTGTGCATGTTTGGGTACATGTGTGCCACAGTGTGTGTGTGGCAGTCAGAGTTGGTTCTCAGTTTCTAACATGTGGGTCCCAGGGATGAAACTCAGGTTGTTAGGCTTCACAGCAAGTGCCTCTACCAACTGAGCTACCTCATAGGTCTGAGAGTCACATTTTCACGTTGACAGAAGTTGCTGAGGTGCTCTCTGCGTGTGGCAAAGCTGGTTATGCAGCTTTAGGGTAGCTGCATACAGCTCTTAAGAGTGGAAATTAAACAGAGTAAGTCTTCCTTGAGACAGTGACCATTAGTCTTGACTGTTCCTGAGAAGCTGCTGCCATAAATTTTCCTGCCATCACCAGCTACCTCAGAGAGGGGTTGCATAAGTTTTCCAAAAACTTCTCATTTCCCCTGTCTGCAGATCTGCTTTTTTATTTGTAAGAGGGAAAATGTAATTATTTATCTCCCTAGATTGAGATGTATATACTCTTTTACCTGATATTTATTAAAAGGCAACACGTAGAAGATTGCTATAAATAAAAATAAGCTTTTTAATATAGGACGCCATTTATACTGCCTGCCCTAAATTTTACATTATAATTTGAGTGTAGTGGTGCACACCAGTAGTTCAGTGCTTGGAGGGTAGAGGCAGCGTGGTAGGGTTGCCTCAGATTCCAGCCCAGTCTGGTCTATGTTTTAGGGGCTAGGGAAAACTCAGTTGGTAGATTGAATTGGGATCGCTAGCACCCAGAAAAAGCCAGCATGGCACCTTGTATCCATAATCACAGTGCCAGGTGGCAGAGACAGGAGGATTGCTGGGGCTTTCTTGACAGACAGTCTAGCCAAATCAGCGAACTGTAGGTTCAGTGAAAGATTCTGTCTCTAAGCACACCGTGAAGTGATTGAAGAAGGTGCCTGACATTAACCTTTTCCTCCACGTGCACCCATATTCACTACCCCAAAATAATAAATAATCTTGAGTATAAAATACTTTAAACATGTTGAAAAGCAGAGAGGGTAGTTCCATTGTATACCACCACCCAACTATATGAAATCATTTTTTACATGTGTATATGTGTGTGTGAAGGCCAGAGGACAACTTTGGGTCCCATTGCCAGGAACAAAACCAACTTCTTTGAGAGAGGTCGCTAATTGGCCTGGAGCTTATGAGCAATTGGTATAGACTGGCTAGCCAGCAAGCTACCCTAGGGATCCTTTTGTCTACACAGCACTGGGATTACAAGCCTAAGCCATGGGGCCCAACCTTTTTTAAAAAGTCATTTATTAAAAATATTTATTTATTTTTAGTTTATGAGTGTTTGCCTGAAAGTATGTGTGTTCACCATGTGTGTCTCCAAAGGCCAGTAGAGGGTGTTGGATCACCTGGAGCAGAAATTACAGGTAGTTGTGGATTGCCTTGTGGATGCTCGTACCCAAACCTTGGTTCTCTGTAAGAGCAATCAGTGCTCTCAACAGCTGAGCCATTTATTTCTCCAGCCCCAGTGCCTGACATTTTTGTGTTGCTTTTTCAGAATCTAAGTTAGAAATGCTCTGATAATAGGTATACAAACTTTTCTTCAAAATGTTGCTTTCAGTTCTTTAGTGTATATCTAGAGTTGGAATTGATAAATCATATGGTAGTTCTATTTTTGATTTTTTTTTCAAGATCCTTCGTTCTGTTTTCCATGGTGCCTGTATCATTTTACATTCCCTTCAACAGTACGCAGATGTTCCAAATTTTCCACATCCTTGCTGGCACGTTTTTTTTCTTCTTGGTAGTGGTGTCCTACTGGGTGTCATTAAATTCTTTTTTAGCTTTTCTTTTATTGAAGTTGAGTCTTAAGTTTTACTTATTTTTAATTTTTTAAAGATTCATCATAATTTTGTTTATTTATGTGTATGTGTCTGTGTGCTATGAGTATATGGGTGCCCAGGGGGCCAGAAGAGGGCGCAATATTCCTTGGAGTTGGAGTTAGAGGTGATTTTGAGCCCCATGATGTTGGAACCAACTCTGGTTCTCCAGAAGAGCAGTACCTACTCTTAACTGCTGAGCCATCTCTCCAGTTCCCAAGGGTTTAGTTTTGTTTTGTTTGGGGGGGAGGTGAACAAAGTTGCACTTGGTAGCCCAGGCTGGCTTGAAACTCATGATCCTCCTTCCTTAGTGTCTCGGGTACTAGATTCTAGATTACAAGTGTGGGTCTTCGTGACCAGGATAAACTTTACAACAGTCAGACGTATTTTGTGCTCCTTTTGATGTTTGTTTGTTTGAAACAGAGTCTCTCGAGCAGTATAACACAGGCTGGCTTCAAACTTGTGATCTTTCTGCTTCAGGCTCCCTAGTGCTAGGATTCCAGGCATATGCCACTATACGTGTGTGTGTGTGTGTGTGTGTGTTACAGAAGGAATTCTCTTTTATATTAGGCTAATGATTAAGTCTTGTTTTCTCCTACATGTTTTATAGTTTTTACGTATAGGTCTGTACCTTCAATTTATTTTGATATTCAGTGTGGAAAAGATAAAACTTCTTCCTTTCTATAAGAATATTCCTAAAATATGAATCTAATTTTGCATGAGGATAACCCAATGACCCAGCCCTATGTTTTGGATAATTCATCTGTTCTCTACTCTTGTTAAAATGTCATTTGTGTTTGTTTATGTATATGAGGATTGCCTCTCTATTTTCTTTTCTGTGCCTTTGGCCAGCTTGCCTGTGAGCTGTTACTATACTGCTTTCATGATCAGAAACTTACAGTGATTGTTCTTTCTGATAAGCAAGTATCTTTTTCTTTCTTATGTTCATCAAGCTCCTTAAAAAAACCTGGTCTGGTTGGTTGTTACATTTTAATGTAGTCATTTACTGTTAAAATATGTTCTTGTGATGTTATTGTGGCCTCCAAAATGGGGGAAAATTAAGCCTTCCTTCCTTATCAAACAACTGATTACTTGTTCTGAATGAGCCTATAATTTCAATTCGCTTTTGTTTCGTTTGTGTGGTTTTTTTAAAATTTTTATATAAAGATAAGATCTTCACATGGAAGATGACTTGGTATGATTGTATTAAAACAACAGTAAAACAGTTTTGTAATGGCATTAGTATTGAAATTGATGCTGCTAAAGATTTCTTTCCTCCTCCTTTTTTTGTTTTTGTTTTTGAGACATGATCTCAGTTTATCTCAGACTGGCTTCTAATTGGTGGCAATCCTCCTGACTCAACTTCCTAAAAGTTGGAATTACAAGTGAGTCACCCTGCCCAGTAGTATTAAAACCTTGATTATAAGGATAATGGAACCTATTTAAACAAAGAAATTATCAAAAAGATATATATCAGCTGTATAGTACAAGGAAAGCTAAACAACCAGGTTTCAGAAAGTCCTGGAACCAGAACAGTCACAGGGATTTCAGCAATAAGAACTGGAAGACTCTGGTGCTCTATAAATAAGCTTTAGTTTCCATGAAGCTTAATTCAGATTCCTAAGGGAGATCTGATTTGGTCAGGCCAAGGCTTGATTTCCCATGGGCCTCATATGTGCCTCAGGTTCAACTTCAGTTGTTTATGGGGAAGGGGAAGTTTGATATAATAGAAATTTGGGGAATGGCTGGAATTAAGACAGATTTTTTTTTTTTTTTTTTTTTGAGTAATGACGAATCTTAGGACTCCTTATAATCTTAAAATTTTTGAGTATCTTAAATAATTTTGTTTTCAGCCAGGCATTCTGGCACATGCCTGTAATCCCAGCACTCAGGGAGGCAGAAGCCAGGTGGATCTCTTTGAGTTTGAGGACAGCCTGGTTTACAAAGCAAGTCCAGGACAGCCAAGGCTACACAGAGAAGCCCTGTCTCAAAAAAACCAAAAGAAAAAAAAAAAGAACTTTGTTTTCTTTTTTTGAATGTGGGTTATATCTATTGGTCATTACTAAATTACAACGTAGAACACAGATGGCTCAACAGAAAGGTGTTCACCACCACTGTGGCAGAAGAAGAGAATTAACTTCTACAAGTTGTCCTCTTACCTTCACTGAGCATGCCATGCATATACACGCTAAATACATGTAATAAAGAAAAAAGAAAACATTGTGCAAAACATGGGTCCATGGCTGTCCTGGTTTTGTAAATCAGGCTGGCCTTGGACTGGAGAGGTGGCTCAGAGGTTAAGAGCACTGGCTGCTCTTCCAGAGGTCCTGAGTTCAATTCCCAGCAACCACGTGGTGGCTCACCACCATCTATAATGTTGCCCTCCTCTGGCATGAAGGGCATATATGCAAGCAGAATAGTGTATAAAAAATAAATAACTCTTAAAAAAAACCCATCAGGCTGGCCTTGAACTCACAGAGATCCATCTGCCTCTGCCTCCCAGAGTGCATAAAGTCATATCACCATTAAAGGCATGGTGAGGAATGCCTTTAATCCCAGCACACAGGCAGGTGGATCTCATGAGTTTGAGGTTAGCCTGGTCTATAGTGAGTTCTAGGACAGCCAGGACTATAGTAAGACTATATAGTAAGACCCTGTCTCAAAATAAATAAACAAACTAACTGAACTTATCTCATATTACACTAAATAGTATTTTTTTGGTCAGCCATATTTTTTCTTTTATTTTTAAATTTTATATTAGTTTATTTACTTTACATCCTGTGGGTACCCCCCTCTTCCCAGTCCCCCCACTTCTTTTCCTTCCCCCTTCTACTCTCCCTTTTCCCCTAGAAAGGGGAGCCTTCTCCCCTTCCCCTGCCCATATTAACCTTCCCCAGCACATCATGTCACGTTAGGACTGCACATATCTTCATCTCTGAGGCCAGGCAAGGCAGCCCTGCCAGGAAGAAGTGATCCAAAAGCAAGCCATAGAATCCATGTTAGAACCCCCCCTCCACTTGCCAGGTGACCCATTTGAAGACAAAGCTTCCCATCAGCTACATGTGTGCAGGGGGGCCTAGGCACTAAATCGTATTTAAAAAGAAAAAAAATAACTTGAGTCAGGTGGTGATGGCATATACCTTTAATTCCATTGGCTGAGTTTCACATGGATCTCTATGAGTTTGAGGCCAACCTGGTCTAAAAAGTAAGTTCAAGGACAGCCAAGGCTACACAAGGAAATCCTGTCTCAAGAGACAAACAAACAAAACCTTGAAAATGTAGTGAGATTGGCTTTTTTTTTTTTTTTACACATTTTTGAAATCCTTTTAATGTCTAGCTTAATGGAAGACAAGTTAAATTTTCATATCAGGTTCTATATTCTTGGGTTTTTGTTTGTTTGTTTTGTTTTTGTTTTTTGAGACAGGGTTTCTCTGCTTTAGCCCTGGCTGTCCTCGAACTCACAGAAATCCATGTAACCCTGCCTCCCATGTGAGGCATTATTGTTGTTGTTTGTATGTGCTTAGTGTGTTTGTATATTTGCGAGAGAACATGAGCACATATGTGCAGTGTGAGTAAGTAAGAACCAGACTTTGAGAAGTGATCTCTCGCCTGCTACCCTGTTTCTGAGGACGAGCCTCTCGTCTCCACAGGGCTGCTTGCTTCAGTTTAGCCAGCTTCTGAGCCTCTGGGTGATTCTGTGGGGAGAGCCTCCCATCTCCGCATCGCAGTGCTGGGGCTGCAGAAGTCTGACAACTCGGGGTCAAGGTTGTCGGGCCTTCCTGCCAAGTACTTTTACCAGCTGAGCCATGTTCCTGACCCTCTGCTTCTGTGTTCAATCTGATGTGGTAGATAATTTTGGTTGAAATACGGGAAGCAAATGTAGTCTCAAAGGACAATTAGAAAAGGGAGAGGTATTTTATAGCCATTTCAGGCAATCACAAACATTTGATATTATAATAAAACTTGACAAATGTTAGTTTCCTTGTAAGCTGGGTTTCAGTGTTGATCTGCAAATTATATTGATGCAACTGTTACGTTGACATATGTTGGTATGTCTTGCATTTGAATGGATTACTTATTTAAAGAGATAGTATCTCCTCGTGTCGCCCAGACTGGCTCCAAACTCTTTCAAGGGATCTTTCTCAACTCCCTGAGAGTCGGAACAAGTTCACAGTTGGATGGATTTACCAATAGTGTTAGGCACTGGTCACTGGGAAAATTATTTACTCACTGAGTTCAGCAGATCTACATGTCTAGAACATCTTATTTTCAAGAAACACTTTAGTTATGATCACTATCCTTTTCATGAAAAAAAATCAGTGTTGGGGAAACTGTCGAGCAGCTACAATTATCTAAAATTGTATTTTTTTAATTAAACACTCAGATTTTATCATTGGCAACAAATACTGTCAGTTGTTTTCCTTAATGTGACAGACTCACTTCATTTTCAAGAAAATGTCTGCTAGGTATTTATGTCTGAATAACTAGTTTGTTCTTTTTCCAAGAAAAAAGTAGTGTTTCATGAAAAAGAAGCTAGTTGAGCTGAAAACCCAGTCACAAGTTCTTTTCCTCAAAACCATTGTCCTCGAGAAACTAAGAAGTGCTGTCTGTTCACAGATATTCATGGGTTTATTTTTATTACTTCATCAAGAACATTCCTGAGCCAGGCATGGTGGTCTACATTTGTAATCCTAGCATTCCAGAAGTTGAGGAAGAGGATCTGAAGTTTGGTTGAAGGTCAGCCTACACTAGATCCTGTCTCAACAAAACGGAAGGAACATTCTTAGTGCAGTTGACTTTATTTCTAAGTTGTTAGTGGATGACGTTGATTTAATGCCACTTCCCCTGCTTTATGTAAGGCACAGCAGTTTCTGTTCATGATTACTTTGTGTCATCAGAACAAATGTCAATATAGTTATAAAGTTAAACAACAACTTATTATTATTGAAATAGTTATGACTTTGAAGACCTTTCAAAAGGTCCCTGCCAAGCATTGGCATACCATACTTTGAGAACTGCAGTCTTAGGAGGAGAAGCAAGTGTATGACGTAGAGACAAGTGCATCACGGTGTAATCTTACTGGGTTGCTAGTGTAGTCACTTTGAGTTCCTGAACATGACGTCAAAATGAATACTGTATTTTAGAAGTGCATAAAATGGTTTAGATTTCTTTCTCAGAAACATATCCTAGGAATTAACATTTTCAAATACTAGAGTTTAAGAGATAGATATTCTTTCAAGTATGTGATATTCTTGGCATAAACTAATAACATATTTATGTCTTATAGTACATAAAATTAACATTTTTTCAAAAATTAAAAAAATTTAAGTGCATCTTTGTTTATTTTGTGTTTGCACATGTATGTGTGCAAGCCAGAGAACAATTTGGGGGAGTCAGTTCTCTCCGTATACCATATGGGTCCTAGGAATCAAGAAATATTGACTTTTGATTGGCAGAGAAGGGAAAGGGAAATTTAGACAGAAAATTCGAGGAGCAAAACTATGGAAATGGGGAGTATTGGGTTGTAATCCTAGGTTTAGTTAGAGAGGGCCTCTTGAAATCTCTGTAAAGATAAGATTTAAGGAAATGTCTTTTGGAGGGCAAAGAGACAAGAGGGCAAAAGCTATGGAGCATGCTAGTATCTGGTGTGTTCAGAGACCCAGCAAGGAGGCCAGCATGCCTAGGATGAGGTGAGACAAAAGTAGAAATGAAGAGGCTAATGCATCTAGTTCCTGTAGCTGGCTGCTTGTTAGGTTTAGCAGATCTGGGTAGCCTGCAAGAGTCCTAATTCCTGGTCTCTACCTGTATGATGAAGTAGAAATCTTTGCAGGTGGGACTGTGGCAGAGAAGAGGGAGAGAAGTGACTGCATTTGAGAAGTATGTCAAAGAAGGAATCCATTTAATTATAGATTGAATGTGGGGGTTGAGGAAAAGGGAAGTGTCATGAATGATTCCAGGTTTCTGGCTCAAGCAACTGGATGGGTAGAGGTGTCATTTACTGAGTTGAGACTGAAAGATAAAGAAGAATGGGAGTAGGTGTGGGATTTAGATGGAAGATCAAAACTCAGGAGTCAAATTTTAGATATGTCAAATTTGGGATATTAATGAGGCTAAGTATAAATATGTTAAGTAGGCAAATATATGAGTGGAGCTTCAAGTGAAATCAGACCTTAAGGTAATACATTTGTATACCATCTGCTTATTGATGGTGTTTACAGTGTCTAAATGACATCTTACATGAGGTAAGTTTGATGGAGGAAGATCTGGGACTGTGGGAACTAGTTAGCTTCTTGCAGTTATCTGAACAAGAAGTGGTGATAGTGTGAATGAGGGTGGTGTTGGTGGATAGAGCAGAGAGAAGATTGGAGATCTGAGGACCTGTGGAGATGGACGGACACAGTGGGCAAGGAATTGAAGCTAGCTTTGGAATGTCAACCTTGGATGAATAGTGGGTCTGTTGGCCAATATAAAACAGTCAGAAGTGGCTGGTTTGGGAAGTAGTTGGCTTTTGATGTGTTAACGTTTAGTGGACACATTCCCAGCAGCAGGCAGTTTGGATTTTTTGCACTGGGTTTTAGAAGGGCAAATGAAGTTCAAAACACAATTCTAGAATTCATTTCCATGAAACAATTTCATTAGTATAAAAGTGATTCACCAAGATTTATAAAAATAGCAACTTCTACAGCCAGTTTTGATGTGTTAGCCTGCTGACACGTGTCCTTGCTTGCTTTTGTTTAATGGAGTGCTTCCCGTTGGTCACCAACTTGAGATGTACTGTCTTTTCTGTTTCTAGTGTTTCCAGTTAATTTTTCCCTTGTAACTTTTCAGAAGTTAGTATCTGAGGAGAAAGTTTCCAAAGTTAGGTATAGGAGTAGGGGCAGGAGAGATAGTTCAGTGGTTAAGAGCTTGGAGCACAGTCATGAAAACTGGAGTTCAGATCCCAGGACCGATTTAATAAGCGAGGCATCTGACATATGCCTGTATCTCTAGCTCTGAGGGATCCAACTTTCTCTTCTGGCCTTCACATGCACATGGGTGTATACAGACACACATATATGTATGCATTCATTCAGACACACATAAATAAATGAAATTAATTTTTTTTAAAGATATGGTAGTACAGATAAGCATTTGAAATGGAATGGCTGTGAAAACTGGTGAAGGTGAAACCCTGTCTACACAAAGGCACCAAAGCATTGGAAAGATAGTGATGGTTAACCTTTGAAATATAAGTTGATTCAGTGATAACTTGATTCATGGTCATCCATCCTGTTTATGGAAATAATTTTTACAGGGGTGAAAAACTTCCTTCAGTGAAAATGACTCCAAATTATTTTAGAAAATTCTGGAAATACTATGAAGAAGATAGCTAACTGTATAGCTCAGTTGGCACAGTGCTTCCCTGGCATGCTAGAAGCTCTGAATTTGATCCCCAGCAAGAAATAAATTGGGTGTGGTGCTGTATGTCTCTAAATGAGGTGTAGGAACAGGCAGGTAGAGTAAGTTGAAAGCCAGACTGGATTGCATGGAGGAAAAGAAAAAGAAAAAAAAGAAAAAAAATCTGAAAATTTAGCTAAACCAACTTTGATACACTGTTAGTGAGTACCACTCTTCATGAGCTACTTTGTCACTCTTTAAGTAGTGGTGATAATAGCAAATGGAGTGATTGACCCATATTCTAGTCCTTAAAGAATTTTTGAAAAACCTATATATTTTTTTAGAATAAAAGCATTCTCTTTTTCTCGTTCTAAAATAGTTCATAAAATAAATAAATAAACGTGGAAAAGATTACCCCAAGACCCATCACATGGAATTAACAGAGGTTGACATTTTCATTTTTCTAAACCATTTGTTTGTTTCTGTTTGTGTCTAAGTGCAAGTTTGTGGGTGTGCATGTACATGCCATTTGTGGTATGTGGAGGTTAAAGACAATTTTCAGGAGTCATTTCTCATCTTGTCCTGTGTTGAGGCAGGGTTTGTGTTGTTTCTGCCTCTGTCTACTCTAGGATAGTTGGTCCGCAAGCTTCTGCATGATTTTCCTCGCTTAGCCCCCTGTCTCACAGTGAAGGCAGTGGGAGCAGCAGAATAGGTAGGATTGTATATGACTGTGTGGGCTTGTTCACATAAGTGCAGGTACTCTCATAGGCCAAAGACATTAGATCCCACAGGAGCTTGAGTTACAGGCAGTTGGGAGCTGCCTGACTTGGGTGCTGGGAATCAAACTTGGGTCCCCTGGAAGAGCAGTACACACCGGTAGCCATCTCTCTAGCCCACTCTTTCTTTTTTTTTAGTGACAGAGATTACCCAGTGAGCCATCTCATAAGCCCAATATTGACTAACTCTTATTGGGCGTTTCTTTAAGTATCCATATGTATGTATTATATATTTACGTAAAGATATATTTTTTTCAAAAATTGAATTATAAGTTATTTTAAAATTTGCCTTTAGAGCTAGATGTGTTGGCACATGCGTAATTCCAAGACTCAGAAGACAGAGGCAGACTGATATGTGTAAGAGGCCAGGTAGGGCTACATGAGGAAGCCCTGTTTTAAAAAATAAAGAGTGCCTTAAAAATTCCCTATATCAGGGCTGGGGAGATGGCTCAGCTGCTCAACCCCAGCATACGTGGCAGCCCACAGCTGCACCGCCAGTCCCAGGGGATCCAGTGCCCTCCTCTGGTCTCCATGGGCACTGGATGTACATGTGCACTTACATGCCAGTCAGAAACACTCGTGTACACAAAATAAAATCTCAAAATACCAGTGTTTTTTCCATGTTGATGAAAACACGGTTTATGTATTTATTTATTTCGGCTTTTTGAGGCAAGGTGTCTTTGGGTAGTCTTGGCTGTCCTCGAACTCACTTTGTAGACCAAGTTGGCTTTGAACTCGGAGATCTGCCTGTGCTGGGATTAAAGGTAGGGGCCACAAAGATTTCTTAAAGTAACGCCATAGAAAGCAGAGTATATTGGCACACTCTTGTAAGCTCAGCACTTGAGAGATGAAGGCAGGAGGATCATGAGTTCAAACCAGTATTACCCTTATAGGAACTTTAAGACCAGCCTTAAAGATTGGGTTGCATGTGATCTTGTTTCAAATGAGAACAAAAACAGTGCAAAGGAGATGGTGTGGTAGGAAAATGCTTCCTGTGTAACCATGAGGATCTGAGTTCAAATCCCCAGAACTATAAAAAGCTTCACATTGCTGTATATGCCTGTAACCCCAGCATTAGAAACTGGAATCTTGGTGGGTTCATTGGCCAGTCACCATGGGGAAAACTGTGATCTTCTGATTCAATGACAGACACTGTCTGAAGGAAATAAAGCAAAGAATGACAGACAAAAAAAAAAGTGACATCTTCATCTGGCCTCTACATATGTACACTGTCTTGCTCAGACCTACATACTCAGGTGCATACACTACACATAAGCCACACATACGCACAGACAAACACAAGTAAAGGAATCATAGACATCTGTTGTGCGAATACATAATATGTTAGTGTTTTGTTTAGTTAGGGTTGTTTTGTTTGCTTGTTTTTTAAGTTAGTTGGGTTGTTTCATTTTTGAGACAGGGTCTCATGTAATGTGAACTATCATGGAACTTGCTGTGTGGCCAAGAATAACTTTGAACTTCTGATCCTTTTATCTTTAACTCTGTGAGTGCTGGGAGTACAGGCATGTATCATGTCTAGTTTATGTGGTTCTCAGAATAGAACCCAGGGCTTTGTGCATGCGAGCCAAATACTCCACTAATTGAGGTGCATCCCTAGTCCCTGAATACATAATACTCCATTTAACCAACTTTCTATTAATTAAACTTTTTTTCTAGTTTTATCTGTAAATTATACTGTCATGGACATCCTTGTGCATATGCTGATCTCTTAGGATTGGTTTCTGAAATGACATTATTATTTTGTGAAAGTGTGAGCAACAGAACCCATTAGATGGTTCAGTAGATAAAGGTGCCTGATGCTAAGACTCACTTCCAAGCCATCTCTTCAGCCCCTCGTTTTTTATTTTTTCATAAGCACTTCTCCTCGGTGTCATTGGCTCTAGCAAAAGTGTATGTAGGAGGCTAGAGAGCTGGGTCAGCGCTTAAGAGCACTTCTTACTGCAGAGGACTGGCGTGTGGTTCGCAGCCCCCACGTGGCAATTTTCAGCTGTCCATAACTAACTGCAGGGGATACACCCTCTCTGTCCTCCTGGCAGGCAAACAGTCAGACACATTAAATAATTAAATATTTTAAAGGGGGTATATGAAATTTAGGAAGGACTTTATAGAGCAACTACAGTTCCGGGCTTTCCAGTTATTTGTTGGCTCCTGACTTCTAAGTTCGTTACAGTAAGTGTAATAGGAGTTCAGCGCGAACTGGGGCGGCAAGGTGGAACTTGACCTGGATCTCGAGAAGTAATATTCTGATGAGAGGAAGAAGAATGCTTTTAGCTTTCAGAGTGCTGTGAGTCAATTTGAGAGAGGCAGGTGAGTGAGATGACAAAGAGGCCACAGTCCGCTAGTTGGAAAGGAGAGTTTATTTGTGATGTAGTTGAAAGGCTTTATGAGGGCTATGTTGTATCTCAGGAGAGTCATTTTATTTTTAGTACATTTAAGTTGTATAGTGTAGAGATACAAGATAAAGTAGACAGCCATAGCCCAATTTTAAACAAACTAGAAACAGTATAGTCAGTTTTTATAAGAAATAAAGATTAAGGTTTATTTATGTGTAAATTACTTAAACAGTGAACTTCCAAACAACAAATATTTATTTTACTGTATATTTTGTAGACACATTGCCACTATTGTGGATCTTACTCTCCTTTAAAATTAAAGGGTTTATTTAGCTTTTCTGACAGTGAAATTATTACAGAACTTTTGAGGATTAAGAGGTTTATGAAATGACTGGTCTGTATTCATGTTTGGTACCCATTTCTGGCTTCTTAGGCACAGTAGTACTCCACGCAACTTGCTTTTTCTCAATCTTTCATTTTTAAATGCCATTTAGAGATTTTAATTTTTTTTATAATATTTGTGTGTGTGTGTTCACGCACATGTGCATGCCATGGTTGTTGAGTGGTGGTCAGAGGACAAACCTGTGGCAGTTCTGTCCTTCTACAATGTAGATCAAGGTTGTAACTTAGTTCCTCATATTTGGTGACACAGGAGAACTTACCCACTGAGCCACATTGCTTCCCCAGAGAGTCTCCTTTTAAAGTGTCCTATGGCTGAGAGCAAGCAGCAGGAGGATAATAGGAGTTCAAAAGGAGTTATTATAATTGTTTTCAATTTACCCATGCTGGCTTCCTATTTTATCATGCCCATGATAGCTTTAATGTATATCAAGGATATGTAAATTATTATTTCATAGAGGAGATAATTTGGGTATAAATCTTTAGGAAAAATTATGTTAGAACATTTGAAAGTAAGATGTTAAAAGTTTTTTTTTAGTATTTTTAATTATTCATATTTTTTATACTTGTTACAGATAATAATAGTAATTTATAGACTCAAGAGCTTTCAGCCGGGCTGTGGTGGAGCACACCTTTAATCCCAGCTCTCAAAGCAGAGGCAGTCAAGTCTTTGTGAGGTAGAGGCCAGCCTGGTCTACAGAGTGAGTTTCATCCAAGGCTACACAGAGAAACCCTGTCTTGGAAAACCTTACAAAACAAAAACTCCAGATTCCTACTAAAGTACATAATTATGCTGAAAGCCAATTATTCACTTGCTTTATTTCTCTTCTAGGGGCACTTTCTTAGGTAACTAAGCGCACAGGGAATGACAGAGAAACTAGAATAGCATTTTGTCAGTGTACTTCAGAGTATTGTCTGTAGTAGAGACCACTTCTCTGTTTGGTCCTTTCCCTTCCTAGAGACATAGTAGTGCTAAAAATAGTTACTGAACATTTGAGCAGGAGTGTCAAGCATGGCAGTAGACATTTTACATGTGTTTAGCTCATTCAATGTTCATCGCACTCTGATAAGATATTCTCCTCTGTATTTTACAGGTGAAGAGTCTGAAAAACACAGAAAGGTTTTTTTAAGTAACTTGCTGCGATCTAATAACTAATATTCTCTGCTGTAATCAAACAATCGCTACTCCATGGTTAAGCCTGAAGTCTTAGCCAAGGAAAGTAAATGGCTACAGGCCGACTTTTCTAAATCACGGTGTACATGCTCGTTCCCTTTTCACATGTTTATTAAGCACCTATAGTTTGCTGGGTACTACTGCTGAGACACCAGACTTACTAAGGTTAATGCAACATAGGATGTGTTCTCCAGGGAGTCTCAGTCTAGTGGGAAAGAATAATAATAATTACAACAAGAAGTGATACCCACATTGAGAGTAAGGAGGAAGCATTTAATTTTCCTTGGAAAGATCACAAGGTGTTTGCAAAGATGAACTGAAAGCATTCCGGATAGAAGAAAAACTTTCAAAGATGCCATAGCAAAAATGAGCTCACTATTAGTAGGAATGAGAGAGTAGTATTGCATTTAAAATAACATTTTAGAATATTGGTGTTCTGGACTGATACATAGATCAAGAAAAAGAGATTAGTTTCAGATGTATTTCTAAGATAATATTGACTAGAATTGGGTGGTGGGGAGTTGAGGTAGGGATGGGAGAAGAGAGTGGGGAGTGAAGGCTGACTCCTGGGATTTTAGTTTGACTATTTTGTGTAAATAAAGACTCAGGAGCTGGATGCTGGGGTGAAAACCTGCTATCTCAGAGAGGCAGAGAAAGTACCCAACTGACATCTCAGAAGGAAAAAGCCACAGCTACATCCCAGAAGGAAAAAGTTCTTTCTCATTCTTCATGCTGTCTTAAATACTCTTCAACTCAAAGTCTCTCCATTCTACTTCCTGTGTGTTTCTCTATCCATTCTCTGGACTTCCTCTCACTCTTTATGGTTTTTTCCCCATGCTCACTTCCTGTCATTCTGATTGCTTACTCTGCCTCTTGACCTAGGTTTACTTTATTTAACTCTTGGATTAAAGGTATGTGCTAGGGCTGAGCCACACCGCAAGTACTTGGTTACAGTAAACAGAAAGCTCTAGGAGCAAAGATGGAGACATACCACCTTAGAAATAGGTTTTTACAGTTTACAGTCTCAGGGTTCACAGTGGGATCAAATATCCTGCAACAATTTTTTTTTTTTTTTTTGATTCTGAGACAGGAACAGCCCTGCCTGTTCTGAATTTACAGAGATCTCCCTGCCTCTGTCTCTAGAGTGCTGGGATAAAAGGCATACACCATCACGTCTGACTTCTTGGATGTATAGTAGGATCACTGTGGAAGATAATCAGGTTTTTTGTGGAAAGACTTTTTAAGTAGAAAATGGAGAAATAGAGAGCTGTTTGAGTAGCAGAAAGTTACAGAGATAGGCAAGCTTTCAGCTCAGTGAAATGGGTGGATTATAGGGTAGTTTGGACTGACTTACAGACAGGATTAGAAGTAGAGAATGGGCCATTTCTCTGTTTTAATTAAATCCACATTTAAATTTTTATTTTGTTGATATAAATTTTGAGACAGGGTCTTACTGTGAAGCTCTGGCTGGCCTGGAACTCCGAGATCTGCCTGCTGAGTGATGTATTAAAGGTGTATATTACCATGCCTATTTCTGGTCTAAACTTTTAGATCTGATTTATCTGCTTCAAACTTGGTAAAAAAAAAAAAAAAAAAAAAAAAAAGCTACTGAAATAAATGGTTAGCTCTTATCAGGTGGTTGTCCTGAAATTTACCTCTCTATTGCTTTGTGTCTTGGTTGGGGTGGCATGACTATAGATATATGTAAGAGTTTACAGAACTATGTGCCAAAAGGTGTAAAATTGTAACAAAAATATTAGCTCAGAGTTCTGTGGATATTTTACTGTCTATGGCCCTTGGACAGCATATAGTTAGATCTTTTTATGATATTAAAAACCTAATTTTATTTATTTTAAATTAATCTCAGTCTCTACTCTCTTCTCTCTTTCCTCTCTCCTCTCTTGTCTTTCTCCTCTCTCCTCTTTTCCCCTCTCCCCTCTTCTCTTTCTCCTCTCCCCTCTCCTCTCTCCCCTTTCCCTTCTGTTTTCTCTCCCTCTTTCTGCTTTGTAGACCATACTGGCCTCAAACTTACAGAGATTCACCTGCCTTTGCCTCCCAAGTGTTGGAATTAAAGGCATGCACTAAATATTTTTTGTTTGTTTCTTTTAAGAGGGAGGCTAGCCTTCCTCTTACAGTGTAGCTGAGGTGACCTTAAATTTATTATCCCTACTTCTCCATGCCAAGTGCTAGGATTACAAGTGTAAACTATCACACCTGGCCAAAAGTAATGTGTTTTCAATATTTTTGAATGAGCTCTTGAGCTCATTCAACTATGGCTGATATTATAAATCAAGGTCATAATTTCATTCCAGAATAAAGAATAAACAGTATCATCTTTGTTTCTAACCATAATATAACAATATAATTTGAGAAAATTAAAGTTTAAAGTTTATAAAAGCAATTGAGTCAGTTATAAATACTATGAAAGTATCAAAACATTGGTGATTAGTTTTAAAGTCACGTATTTTTGTAAGTGATTTGCATTATGTAATCTGGTTGGATAAAATTTTTTGGTGCTAATGGATAGCAGCCAGTGTATATGCAGCTTAATTATCAGGCAGTGTATAGCCAGCCACAGCCTAAAATTGCTTTAGTGTGTTCTTTACACTGTAGGCATGTCAGTGTTGTGTTGGATATCTTTGGATTTGCTGTTTGGATTAATATCAGGTAGCTTATTTTTCTTTCCTTGAGCCACTGCTACTTAACACTATTCCTAAGTCTAAGATGTATGTTTTTGTGTCTTAGAAACCATATATTATCTCAGTTCATTTTATGATTAGAATATTTGGAGTTTTTTGGCTCAATTTTTTTTTACTTGAAAATTCTTACTTGTTAATGTGTAGAATTTGTCTGGTAAATGGGATGTTGAACTATTAGGTAAAATTTGCCAACACATCTACAAGACTTCAGTTTTTCTTCAGCTTGCAGTCAATTCTTAAAAGCCTTAAAAGTCAAGTCAAAAGCCTACAGGTCAAGGCTTAATCATCTCAGAATTTGGGGACCACCCACACTTTTTGTTAATCATTTTCCAAGTAATCTTTCTTTGACTTTATCTGGTTGGCCTGAATCTTGTTATATAGATCAGGCTGGCCTTGTTCTTAGAGCTTCACCTGCTTCTACATTCTAAATGCTGGAATTAAAGGTGTGTGCCAGACCAATTACTTTCTTTTGTGTGTGGTTGCTTGTATGTTTCTGGGTGTACATGTGTGTGGAGGCCAAAGGTCAACCTTGGTATTGTTCCTCTGCATCTGTCCCACTTTGTTTTTTGAAACATTATCCCTCACTAGTACTTATGGCTCAATAATTACATACGGTGGCTGGTTGGCAAGCCCCAGGGAAATGCCTTTCTCTGCCCCCCAGTTCATGAATTACAAGTGTGTGCTACCACTTTGGGCATTTAAAAAATATAAATTATCCCCCCCCCAACAAACAAGCAAGCAAACAGGGATACTGGGAATTGAACTTAGGAACTCATGTTTATAAGGTCAAGTCATCACCCTTGCCCCTTATTTGACATTCCAGCCAACTAATGTACTTCTTGATGTCTCTGTGGGTGACTAGAATGATACTTCTAGTACTGTGAGTCCATGTCGCAGTTGGGTCCTGTTCTGATACAAGAACAAGGGCTAAGAGACAAGTCTCATTTGGAGAACAAGTTCTGGCCTTCAGCATAGTTAGTTTACCGGTAGATGACTATAAGCTTGCCCTTGATTCTGAGTACTTCCTATTAATGTCTACAACTATGAAGCTTGTACGTTGCTGATCCCTGATACTAACAGAAATGAGAGGCAATTTTCTTAAGTAGTTTAAATGTTAGATATAGTTGCTTTACATAGGTGAGGAAGAAAGACTATATTGAGAGTAGTCATATATTGTTTTTTTCTTCCATATTAAACTAGAGAGAGCGTTTGCTGAAAATGTTTTTATTTTTTGATAGTGGCCCTAGCTTTGTAGCCCAGGCTGACCTTTAGTTCCCAATTTTTCTACCTTAGCCTCCTTGAAACAATATTTTTAATTTCCCTCTAAAACCTGGTAGTATGCTACAGTTGAAGTTTCATAAATGTATACAATAGCAAATTACAGAGAAATAAATTAAGAAGTTTGTTTTATCTTGCTTTTAAGAACTCTTATGACCCTTTCCCCCACACATATAAGCTCTTAGGATTGTCTGGTATTTACATGTTTTTTTGCAAATACTCCCATTACAAAAATTAGATTACAGTACCCAAAATAGATGCCATGAACTAAATCAGTTATTACTGGACATCTATTACGTTAGATGTTACATGAATTGTTAATTTTAAAACTGTAGCAATACCAAGAGCTTCTTCCTGTTTGTTAGCACATTTAGTACCTTTAGAATCGTAGACTAATGTGCAGAAGTCAGCTGAATTCATAGGAATTCTAAGTAAGAAAGGCAAGGAACTAAATTATATTTACTATGCTGGAAGCCCATTCTGAGCAAAAGTGGCCAAATTAGCGTGTGTCTTAGTAAAATACGTCCTGATCTGAGACAGAACTGACCTTTTTTTGTGGTTGGTAGAATTCATAACACATGGTGTTTCCCTGCCCTCTGAGTGGTAATGCACTTGCTGTCAACATCAGCACCTGGACCTTACAGACAGACGATAGGCAGGCCGAGCAGCACATCTGCTGTGGTTCTGGTTGAAGTTTCTCGCTTAGTCCATGAAAGACAATTCGACCTGTTTGTTTTGTTTTAGTCTAAATCTCACTGACCCTTTTCCATTCCCCCCTTTCTCTGGCCATCTTGAATGGGTAGATACTCAGTGAGAAATCACACCTCAGCTTCCCAAGTGCAGGGATCACAGAGGTTGTAGACTTGTGCCACCATGCTTCTTATAACTTTTGAATCACATAAACTGCTTTTAAACTCATTTATAAAGAGAGCCAGGTAACAATTCTTACAGTATTTCCACCAGGGCGCAGAAAGTAATCACGGGAAATCAGATGAACTTTAGTGTCTGACTAGTCTGGATTTTACTGTTTTTATTTCATTTCGTACCCAGGGTGAATAGATTAGATAGTCTCTGTGACTGTCTTACGCTATTGCCCTCAGTTTAGAACATTCAGATTTAGGAATGTATGTGTAGGATGCACTAGAATTCAGGTGCCAGAATGCAGTAGCTTATGAATATTTTGGCAACTCCTGCTTTTTTTTTTTTTAAGTTTATTTAACTAATGACTATTTCCCATTTTCTTGGAAGACCCAATAAAGTGTTGGACCTACAAGACGAGTTTTAAAGTAACTATGTCTTCCAGTCATGATGAAATGGTGTCATTCCTCTGATGATTTGTAAGTTTGAGGGATTCCATTGACCCCTTAAAGGTATATGTACTTATGAGATCTTTACGTTGTTATTTGAATGAAATGTCTAAAGTCTAGTGCTTTCTTTTTTATTGAACTAGTTAACTAGTTATTGAATAGCCAGTTAAGTAGTTACGTATTCTAAATTTTTAGATTAATTTTATGATGTTTTAAAAAATTCAATCTTCTATGCCAGGGTATGAATATTCTCTGACTTCTAAATGATTTGTTGTCTAAAAACAAACCCTTTAAAAGAGATTAGGAATTGTTCAAGAGGAAAAAATATGTATATTGTGGAGAAGCTCTTAGTTCTTGAAAATGCTTTTTCTTTTATCTATAACTTGAGTCTTCCTACTTCTTCAAGGCCAAAAACGTTTTCTATTCATGCCAAGCAGGGAAATGAATAATGGTGAACTTGATAGCTCAATATAGGATTGGATATTCAGGTTACATTCAATAAATTGCTTTTTTAAATCGCATGTGTGTGAGTGAATGTTTTTTATGCCTGTATGTCTATGCACAATGTATGTGTCTGGTGCCCAAGGAGGAGAGAAGAGGGCATTGGGTTTCCTAGGTCTGGAGATACAGATGGTTATGGTATGTGGATGCTGGAATTGTACTCCGGTCTTCTGCAAGAACCAGCCAGTGCTGTTAACCTTTGAGCCATCTCTCTAGCCTTCAATAAATATTTTTATGGTTGATTGACTTTAGGGCTCAAGCAGTAGAAACATATTTACTAATGTTACAATAAGTTAGATTTAGGATTTTTTTTTTAAAAAAAAATCTGTCTCATAACCTTACTGCTAATAGGAGTGGGGAAAATGTTTATAAAATGTAAGTAAATCACAGGCCTATCTCAAATGGGAGCTGTAGATATTTGATAATAGTTCAAGTAATTTGATTTAGCTGATAGGATGAATCTGCTTGAAAGAGAGTTTTGAGGGGAAGCCCTTTTATATTTTGAACATCAGAGTCAAACTATGCAGGTGCTGTTTTAATCAGTAACAATTAGTTGCATTGTGAAGGAAAAGGGCTACTGTGGTCAAGAGCAAATAGATTTCCAGATTTATCTTTATACTCTCATATCCTTAGGGAGGAGTCCAGTTTGTTGTGGGTGTGACTGAGCAGTGGACTAGGCGGCTTGACAGTTCACTTAAGCTGAGCAGTTACATTCAGTAGACTGGAAAGCTAGCATGGGCAAGGTCAGTGCTGCATTTGTGTTTGACTTGCTGATGGCACCTTTCCTCATAACGAAGAGGGTTTGCTTAGTGCATTTGTACTCTGTGTAATGGGTAGCTAATACCTCAACAGAGGCTTTGTGGTATTGCTTTTAACCTACCCATCGCCATGAATCTAGTGTTCTTAGCTACAGTCGGATGGTATGTCATCAGTGTGTTATCTTTCCTTTGCTCACTCTGAAATTCTTCAGCCTAGTACTCCCCTTTCCCAATAGAACTGTGTTTGGTCTCAACTCTGCTATTGGCTTCAGTGTCAATATCACATTTGGCAAGCTACTCAGTTGCTTTGGAGTTCAGCTTCCTGATCTGCAGTACAAAATTATGTTGCTAGATATATCTTTAGAGTGATTTTTAATTTTTTTTTAACTCTGTGTTATTTTATTAAGTAATCAAACATTTATAGAGTGCATTTTCTGTGCCAGGCACAGTAGAGGATGTTCTGGTAAAGTCCTTTTCTCTCAAGAGAGTAGTTGAATTCATTGCGAAGAACTTCCTTTGCTTTCTTCAGATAAATTTAGTCTTTTACTTCTGAGAAATTAGTATTAGCAAATTCTCTCCATTTTTACGTTATAAGACATTTGTTAAGATGGTTGATGCAGGAAGGGAGGGTCAGTGTGTTTTTTTGTTTTTGTTTTGTTTTACCATGTGCTCACAGGTTGGTTCTCATGCCCCAGTGAATGACCCATGCCTATGTGCTATGGACAGAACTAATTGGACCCAATGTGTTAGGAGGAACAGGGTAGAGAGACAGGGAGAGGACAAGAGAGTACAGGAGAGGGAAAATAGGAATAGAGGCTTAATCTCCCAAAATACTCATGTTACTACCTCTCCCACCACTTTATAAGCAAGTTTCCGTCCTGGGGAACAGATTACGGTGTTTTTGTCATGTTTCATTATGATTAGTTGTTTTGTTTCTTTTTTGAGACAGAGTATCACTAGATAGCTCTGGCTGGCCTGGAATCCATTACATAGATCTGTAGAGTAAGAGTTAATGCTTAGAGAACTGGAGAGATGACTCAGCAGTCAAGAGCACCGGTTGCTCTTGTAGAAGGCTGGGCTTCTATTTCCCGTATCTACATGGTGCCTCATCACCCATTTGTAACTTCAAACCCAGGAGATTTGATATATCTTCTCTGTTATCCTTGGGCACGAGGCATGCACATGGTGTACAGACATACTTGTAGACAAAATACACATACACGTAAGGTAGAGAGTCAGTGGTCAAAAAGAATAGTCTGCCTTTTCCCTCCTCCCTGCCTTCATCCCTCTTTTCATTCTTCCTGTAGTAGGGGTGAGTCCAGGGCCTTTAGAATGCTAGGCAGGAGCTCTACCATGGAGCCATGCCCTCAGCCCTAAATTAATGATCTCTCTTGAAGTGGAGGGGGATTGTAGGAGTAGGGCAGAGGTTAGCTGGATGGCTTGTGTGTAAAGTCACTTCTTTTGCAGCCTAGCAACCTGAGTGTTCTATCCATAGAACCCAAGATGGAAGGAGAGAACCAACTCCCGAAAGTTGTCCTTTGACTTCCATGTGCACACGGGCATATGTGTGCCTACAGAGACACACACAGTCAGAGAAGAGCAGAAGCAGCAGCTCAGGAAGCCCCACCATGCTGGCTGAGGAGCTAGTGATTGGCAGTTGATGGCTGCTGGAGAAGGGAAGAGTTGGTTGTCTTCACAAGTATAGCTGCTGGTAGGTTCTTCGTGTCCCTGTGCATGTGGACCACACTAATTGGATTCCGTGGCTCAAAAGAGAAAGACAAAGTCTAGAGGCCTAATAATTGAAAATATTTTTGAAAATCAGACCTAAATAATTGTATATAACAGGATTTTCTGAGCTTAAGATGGCCTAGAGTTGGACATAGAGGCATGCACCACCTTCAGCTACTCAGGAAGCTGAAGTAGGAGGGTCACTTGACCTTGGGAGATTGGCATAATCTAGGTAGCATGGTGAATTCCTCTCTCAGTTTATCTAATCTATATCATAACTCTGTGGCTTTGTTTAAAAGTTTATGACCAAGAAAGAGAAAATCCTACTGGGTACCAAAAAGAAAAGAAGCAAGCCACTGTGTAAAAATGAGCATTTTCTAAGGAGAGCCTCAGTGCCTTGCCCTGGTTCTCAGCTCTGTAGGAACAGAATGTCTTTGTTGCTGTTGCTTTTTGTTTGTTTCTATAGGGTCTGGCTAGATAGCTCAAGCTGTCCTTGAACGCTCGCCTCTAGAGAGCTGGAATTATAGGCACGTGAGACCACAACTGACTAGAACGGCATAGCTGCACCAAGATGATGATTGAACTTTAGCATGTACACAGCATAGTGTGTTAATGCTTATGAAAGAAATCATCCAAAGGAGTAGAGGCCAGGCTGTTCCTTTTGATTGAGGTCAGAAAGTTTTTATAAAAAGGACACTTTTTCCCTCGCCAGCCCCTTTCTTCCTAC
This sequence comes from Meriones unguiculatus, assembly GCF_030254825.1. Taxonomy (NCBI): domain Eukaryota; kingdom Metazoa; phylum Chordata; class Mammalia; order Rodentia; family Muridae; genus Meriones; species Meriones unguiculatus. Next base: position 25,577,582 of record NC_083355.1, on the reverse strand, counting down.
CTCTTAAGAGGTGACTTGAGTTAGTAGCAAGAAGATAGCAATGATCCAGTGTGGTGATGCATACCTTCAGTCTCAGCTCTGGGAGGCAGAAGCAGAGCAAGAGGAATCTCTTATGAGGTCAGCCAGGTCTAAATAGGCAAGCCCAGCCTACATAGTGGGTTCCAGGCCATCCAGGGCTACATAGTGAGACCCAGTCTCCAAAAACAAAAATAACATAAAGGAGCTAGTAATGTAAATTTTTAGGAAAATGGTCTTTAAGGAACTTCTCAGCAAGGAAGAGCAAGTCCTGAGATGGAAATAAGCTTGGCATGTTTGTAGAAAGCCAGTGATTGTAGAGTCAAAGATGAGGAAGAAAGGCAGGCCAGAAATTTAACATATGCTGTTTTCTATATGTAAGGGTCCTATAGAGGCTAAATTTTATTTTAAATGTGGTTAAGAGGAAAAATGGCGTGATCTGGTTGGCATTTTAAAAAACTTAACGTGGCAATTTTGTGGAGAATAAGCTGAGATACAGAGGAAGCTAAGAGATCATTTAGGGACCAGCTGCCACTGTTCAGGTGAGCGGAAAGCAGACACTGTGGCTTGGACACAGTGGACAGTAGGGATTAAAGAAGCCTTGGGATTGGTAGGACTTGATAATGGGTGGGATGTGCAAACACAGAAGTTTGGCCTGAGCAGCTGTGTTGAAGGTTGTGGCGGTTAATATTGTAGTTATGCTAGATAGCATAGATAAATATAGTTAAAGAACTGTAGAAATTCTGCTTTTTAGTTCTGTAACTGGAAAGGGAGCGGTAGAGGTCTTTATAAGGAAAGGTTTCCTGGGATCAGTAGCATATTATTCTGACAGGTTGGAATATAAACATTTTATTGTAAAGAACTGCTGATGAAGTGTTAAGGTGTTGAGAGCTATTCTGCAAGAATTAAGTATATAGTATCTGTTCTTAGAGGAAGGTATGAATCCAGTCAGTAGGCTGCTATGTCTCCATGGACAATGATGCTCAGAATGCTAAGACCATTTGTACAGAGTTGCCGCTTAAAAACGTACACATTCCAGCACCAAGGAGGCCAAGGCAACAATCAGAATTTAAAAGCCATCCTCAGTTACATAGGGACTTGGAGGCGAGCCTGTGCTCATAAGATCCTATCTAAAAAACAAAAAATGAAATAAAAATCAAATCAAACTTCAAGCTGGAATATATTAACATGCTGTCTGTGAGATATTTCTCCAATCTTCTACATGTTGAATAAAAGACATATTCTTATATATAACCTTATGTAAGAATCAGGAAGTCAAAGGATTAGACTATTAGATTAGTAGTTAAAAGGCTTGTACTCTAACTTAAGCTTCTTAATAACCATGTGACTAGGACAGCTGGGAAGCCTATTTCCTTGTTTGTGAAATGCTTGTTCTGCATGATTCACCAAGTTGGTAAAAATCCCAAATAAGTTCATGAATGTCAGAGCGCTTTGAAAACAAGACTGAAGCCACTGAGTATAACTCTGCTTTTGAGGGAGTCCTTATATAGTCCAGAGCCGTGATCTAAAGGGCTTGGGAGGCAAGGCCTTGGAGGAGCCCAGGAGGATGAAGTAGAGATACATCAGTGTATCCTCGCTCTGAATTTTGAAGTTACAGATTCAGTTACATACATAGACCTATTCAAGGGGCTTTATCATTCGTAAAGTGATTTGTGAAAGAGGTGGCTCGGAATTAATTGAATGTTAGGATGTACAAGTAATTTTGACTTGATAATCAGAACTTTATTTCTAGACTTATTACTAAAAGGAAGAGAGCAAAATGAAGTTAGGTGGTTTTTTTTCTTACTTTTTCTCCTTTTCTCCCTTTAGTTTAGATTTGGACTGTGAAGTGGAATTTCACTTGATTTATTTGGAATTACATTTTCAATCAAGAAGTGAAAAATACAAATTTTGTTTGCCAGAGACAGAACAAACAGAAAAAGTAAAGAAAGGAGAAAACATTAGAAAGAAAAAAAAGACTTAATTTTTTTTTTAAGTTCTCTCCCTTCAAAAAAAAAATCCCCATTTTTTTTTTTCCACACACTAAAATTAGAGGAGGAGGATTGGTTTTCAGAGAAGAGAGGGTCTTCTTCAGGGTATCGTGGTAGAGAGGAGTGAGGAGGAACTCTGTGAAGAACATTTCCTACAGAGACCAAGCCTTTTTGGAGGCATATTGCATTTCTGTGAGCATTACTTTTGTTTAAAACACGCTTCCTTACTAAAATGGAGCCAGTCTCTTTCGACTCTCTGCTTAGGTCACCCAGTGCAATATTATTGGTATCAATCACTAACAAGGTCTCCATTAATGAGATCTGGTTAGATTCATTGGCTTTGAGGATGTGGTGGGGCTCCACTACATTATTGTCTATTTAAAAGATTACTCCGTTTTAGCTCTTCTAATTCTCCATTTCCTTTGATTAAGCTTTTTCTTTTATTATTACTTATTACAATTTTTTCACTTTGTAACCCTGCCACAGTCCCCCTCCCTCATCTCTTCCCACTCCCATCTTCCTCCCTCTTCTCCCTCCTATGCTCCTCCCTTAGTCCACTGATAGGGGAGGTCTTCCTTCCCGACTTTTTTACAAAGCCAAATAAAGAAAGATTGAGAGATACTATCAGTTAAAGAAGTCATCCTTTGTTTTCCACCTTTGCTCCACAGAAAATGTAATATGTATTTTTTTCGGTGTAGTGTATATATTTATGTACATATGTATATGAAAATGTATTGCTTTATGTGTTTGTTCTTCATATAATAAATTTTATATGGATGTGTGAGTACTTATGTGTAGACACATGTAGTGTGTGTATGTGTGTATATATATACTGTATCTATTTGGAGATTCTTTTTCTTTTCTCCTAGACAGTCTCTCTCTATGTAGTTTTTATTGTCCTGGAGCTTTCTATGTAGAGCATAGAGCAGGTTGGTCTTGAACTCAGAGATACTAATGCCTCTGGCTGGGATTACCACACTTAATGAAAGGTTCTACAGCAAGCACTTTTTCATTTATTTTTATTTTTCTGACCACTTATCCACTTTGGTATATATATACTCAGACATGTATGTTCTGTTTGTTTTGGTTTTTGGTTGTTGGGGTTTTTTGTTTGTTTGTTTTTTGAGACAGGATCTCATTATGTATCTCTGGCTAATCTGAAACTCAGTATGTGGGCCAGGTTGGCCTTGAACTCACAGAGATCCGCCTGCCTCTGTCTGGTGAGTTCCAGAATTAAAGACATGCATCACCATGCCGGCCCCTAGGCTTCTTGTTCTAATGATACTATTTTTATTTCATAGTATCACAATTCTGTTGATGGTTATTTAATTTGCCATTACAGACAAAACATCAAAGAATTCAGGTATCCCACCACCCACTACCCTCCTCTCCCCCCCCCCTCTTTCTGGGTGAGAGGAGGGAGAAGAATGAGGAAAAGCTTTTAAAATATATGTAATACTTTTTTTTTTAAACTGGTGTGAAAGGTGGTAAAATTTTCTTTATGGACTCTTCAGAAAATTTGATAATGACAGCTTTGCATTTTAATATTTTATTGTCTTATATCTAATCTGTTTTCCATAAACTTCCATAACTATTGAGATTTGCTTCTTCTATATAAACTAGGCTGGTCTTGAACTTGTGGTGAACTTGCTTGAACTGTGCTTGAACCTGCAGAAGCAGATTCCAAAGAGCTGGGATTACAGGCTGTACCACCATGCTCAGCTCTTTTCCTGATTTTTAACTACTCAGATACTTTAATTTACAGTGTGGTACTATTTAATGACCTCTGACCAGGTTTGTGCAGTTCTTGTGTGTCCTAGTTGTAGCTACTAATTAAAAATGCAGTGCTATCGTGATATCAAATTCTTAAAAGAATCTATAAGGAAAGAAAACTTCAGAGCCTCACCCTAGTAACAGAGGACTAATATTCTGAATTATGGAAGATTTTTCTCATCCTTCTGCCTCCCTCAGATTTAATGACAAGGGTAGCATTTTAAAAATATAATTTTTCATTGATATTCGTTTAGAATTACCACATATAAACTTTGTCCAAGGGATCGTATATTTTGGTGACCAATCATTTTCACTTTAAATATTTTCTCTGTGGTCTTTAATTTGCTGTGCTTTATTTGTCACTGAAAGGTTGAGTATATTTTTAATTTTCACCCTGCATGTTTTTCCCTCTTTAAACCTGGATCCTATTCAGAGTTTCCAGCACTTGAATCTAAAAGTGTTACAATGAAAACTGTTACTCTTCTCTAATAACACACACTGCCTGTTGCAAGTGTCAAGCAGGACTTCCTCTAACAACTACCTTGGGCAGAAACCTGTCTCATGAATATTTGGACTATCTAAGAATTTGGGAAGAACTTACATACTGGGTGTTTTTTTAATAACAAATATGACCTTGAATTGGAAACCACAGTAATAAGTAAAACTAGAGTCCCAGATGTCAGTGTTCTTTCAGATTTGTTCTCATTTTAGGTTGTGGTTCAGATCGTAAGTACCAGGGTTGGAGAGTTCCTTTGATCTAGGCTTATTCTCACTTTTACATGGATGAAGTATTTCATCAAAAGTGCAAACGCAGTGAGGCTTGTTGCCAGCCTGTAATCCCAGCGCTTGGAAGGCTGGAGAATGGAGAGTTTTAGATAAGCCTGGGCTATACAACCAGACCCTGCACAAAAATGAATGAATGAATTGAATAAGCATAGTAACAAATGCTGTCTACAGGCTGAAATAATGTGTCTCATGTCATCTACTAGGCAGTTTTATTTAGTGATTATTCTTCCTTATACCGTGGTAATCATGGAGTTAAAATAGAATTGGTAACCTACCTGTTCTTTGTCACATCAGCTCCACATTTTACATTTTATTTTGCAAAGATATTTTTGTTTGTTTGTTTGTTTGTTTTTTAGGTTGCTTAAATGTATGTATGTCTGGGTATGTGCGTCTGCCTTTGGAGTCCCGAGTCCTCAGATTCCCCTGAAGCTGGAGTTACAGACAGTTGTGAGCTGCCCAGTGTGGGTGCTGGAAAACAAACTTGAGTCCTCTGCAAGAGCACTATTTGCTCTTGACCACTAGGCTGCCTCACCAGCCCAACAACATGTTTGTACCTTTCATCTTCACACTAACACTGTGGAGTGTTCTTTCTGTTCTAGAAATTTCAATGAATCTCTTTTAGTCAAAATATGTATTTTTTAACTCTAATCACCCTCTTGGGCTGTTTCATCTGGATGTATAACAGCATCTGTTATTCTTTGGCAATCAAAATACAAAAGAATTTTTTTTCTTACAGACCAGTAAGATGGCTCAGTGAAAGATAAAGGTGTGGCTGCCAAGACTGACAACCTGAGTTTGTTCCCTGGGAACCACATGGTTAAAGGATAGAATGTGCTCCTGCAAATGTCCTCTTTACATGTCCACTCTAATGTTGATGCTCACACAATAAAACACACACAAATAAATGCAAAAAACAGGAACTTTGTCTTGGTGCTGGAGAAATTGCCTTTGCAGAAGACCTGGGTTCAGTTCCCAGCCCCAGATAGTAGATTACAGTCATCTGTTAACTCCAGACCAGGGGATTCAGTGCTCTCTTCTGGTCTCTAGCAGGCACAGCACACACATAGCACACACACACACACATATGTAGGCAAAACACTTTATGTATACATAATAAAACTAAATCTTTAAAAATATGGTATAAAAAAATAAAGGAAGCTGGGTGCGGTGGCACATGCCTTTAATCCCAGCACTCAGGGAGGCAGAGGCAGGCATAATTGCTGTGCCTTCGAGGCCCCTGATCCATGCTCAGTTTTTACACACTTAAAAATAACAAAAGATACAAAGGGAACACTGTTGTGTATTGTCAAATAGTTCCCATAACATGGGGTTTCTTAACTCTTTGCCCTCAAGGATATTATCATTTAAAACTGTTATTTTGCTTTGATGGGAGAAAATATAATTATACTTTTATCAATGTTCTGGAATCATGTTCCATTAATATAAAATGCATAAACCTAAAACTTGTTAATTAAAAATTGCTAATTTTAAGAGGCTGGAGAAATGGCTCAGTGGTTAAGATGGCTGCTCTTCCAAAGGTCTTGGGTTCATTTCCCAGCACCCACGTGGCAGCTCACAACCATTTATAACTGCAGTCCCATGGGATCTGATGTTCTCTTCTATTGTGCAGACATACATGCAGAAAAAAATATCTGCTTACATTAGATAGATAGATAGATAGATAGATAGATAGATAGATAGATAGATAGATAGATCTTTAAATCCAGTCATGGTGGTACACTCCTTTAATCCCAGCACTCAGAGGCAGAAGCAGGCAGATCTCTGAGTTAGCCTGGTCTCATAGTTCCAGGATAGTCAGGACTTCGCAGGGAAACCCTGTCCCAAACCAAAACAAAAAATTGCTGATTTATAGAAAGGTTAGTTTTTGTTTGTTTGTCTTGAGACAGGGTATCTTTATGTATTTCAAGCTGGGTGGAAGCTTTAGTCTGTAACCCTCCCTGACCTCACACTTATCCTCAGGCCTCATCTTTCCTTGTGCTGGGATGACAGACATGTGCCACCACAGGAATGTATATAGCATTATTGTAAAGTCTTTAAACGATGGAAGTCAGAACGAAAGTTGAATTCAGCTATTTATTAAAATAGGTTTGTTTCTGGCCTGCCATGTGTCAGACACTGTCTAGGTGCAGCAACAAAACACATAAGTCTGCCTTTGTACAGCTTATTTTTCAGTTAGAGGAAATAGATTGTAAAAACTATATACTTTGCTAGATGACTTACTTTATCTAGCATAGGAAAAAAAATGAGGCAGAAGTGAGACTGTTCCTGGAGAGAGGACTGCATTTCAAGGGTATCTGGGAACCTTCTCAAAGAGATGGCGTCGGCAGTGGTGGGTAGTATGCCCCGATAATCTCTTGGGGACTGGAAACATTAACCAGACAGCACACTGTAAGCACAAAGCCCCGAGGCAGGAATGGGCCTGTGCTATGAGGATCTACCACAAAGAAAGGTGGAATGGCTGGAACAGCTCAGGAGATGTAGTTGGAGAAGAGACCAGAGAGGTGATAGAGCACAGCTTGTGCAGGGCCCTTTGGGCCATTGTACAGACTGTGGCTTTTGCTCAGAGTAAGGTAGGGGTGATTAAAAAGTTCTTCAACCACAGCGACATTCCACAAAGCAAAACAAAACAAAAACCCAACCAACCAACCAACCAACAACAAAAAAACAATCATAAAAACCCACTCTGTCCTCATTTTGCTTTTTTCAGAAGGTTTGTTTCTTAAAATAATTGGAGTATTAAGTAATAGTTTCTGGGGAATAGTCACACATGTGTGATTTCAATACTTATGTCAATAGAGGAAACTTCTGAAATACAGATCTTAGGTATTAAAATTAAATTTTAAGCAATATGATAAGATAACAGGCTGTAGGTATTTATTCTTGTGTGACCCTGCTTTATTACCAAGTTCTCAATCCTGAATCATTTTTGAAAAAAGACAAAGGTGTGTTCTGTAGGAGACCTTTTATTCACTGTTATAGTTGAGGGAGCTAGATATCTATATACCATAATGTCACTTTAACAATGTATGCTTCAAACATTTTTATTATGTATTATGACACAGAAAAGTACACAAGAGCATGGTGTCCTGGTTAGTTTCCTGTTGCTGTGATAAACTGCTCTGACCAAAAGCACCTCACAAATGAAAGGACTTATTTGGCTTATAGCTTATTGTTTATTATCCAGGAGAGCCAAAGCAGGCGCTCAAAGCAAGGACTCTGGAGGCAAGATCTGAAGCAGAGATCAAGGAGGAACATTGTCCTGGCTTTCTCATCTTGCCTTCTTACACAACCCAGGACCACCTCCCCAAGGGTGGCACAGCCCACAGTGCATGCACTGAGCCCTCCCATATCTATCATTAATATTAAAAAAAAAAACCTCAGTCATGCCCACAGGCTGATCTAGTGGAGACAGTTTCTCAGTTGGCTCTTCCCAGTTGATTCCAGTTTGTATCAAATTGACAAAAACTAACCAGCACATATGGCTTTATAGTTTAAAGATTAAGTATTTTAAAAAAAGCAAATAATTACATAACCATCAGTTAAATGCCTAGAAATACATCATTGCCTGCATCAGAAGGACACTCTCTATGTCTGGCTAGATCGTAACTTTGAGTTGAAGGCCAGCCCAGTCTACAGAAGGAGTTCTAGGACAGCCAGGTGCTATGCAAAGAAACTCTTGTCTTGGGAGAAAATAAAAATGAGTTGATGGGGTATATTAACTATCCTAGTTTGATCGTTGTTTATTGTACATAAATATTAAGATACCACATTCAACTTCATAAATGTATAATTCTTTTGTCAATTTAAAAGCTTTTAAATGGGGCTGGAGCAATGGCTCAGAGGTTAAGGGCACTGCTTGCTCTCCCAGAGGTTCTGAGTTCAATTCCCAGCAACCACATGGTGGCTCATAACCATCTATAAGGAAATCTGTTGCCCTCTTCTGGCATTCAGGTGTACATGCAGGCAAAATATTGTATACACAATAAAATAAATATTAAAAAAAAACAAAGAACATAAAAAAAGGCTTTTAAATGAAACTTTATTATATTTTAGTTTTGTTGTGTGTGTGTGTGTGTGTGTGTGTGTGTGTACATGCTTGTGCTATAGCAGACGTATAGAGGTCAGAAGATAATTTGGCAACAAGTCATTTCTCTTTAACCTATTGATTCTGCAGAATTGAACTCATGTCATGAGGCCTGGAAGGCAGGAACCTTTACCCACAGAGTCATTTTGCCAGCCCAATTTCAAGATTTTAAAAAATAAGCTTATTTGCCAAACAGTGACACTCATTTGTCTTTATATCAGTACCGAATGTCTCTGCATCTTCTAGCCCTTGCTAGTATCATCAGGTTCTCTAATTTCTTCTGATGTTTAGGGCCTAAAAATGTTAATTCTGAAATTTTAGTTGAAGACAAACCCCAGAAACTTAAGAAAAAGTAAGGAAAGGACTAAAGGTTTTAAGAACCACCCCTATAAACTGGGCATGGTGGCACATGCCTTTCATCTCAGCATGCAAGAAGCAGAGGCAGGTAGCTCTCTGTGAGTTAGAGGTCAGCCTATTCTACATAGTGAGTTTCAGGACAGACAGAGCTATGTAGGGAGACCCTGTCTCCAGAAGAAGAAAAAAAAATCATACATATTTAGAGAATTTTCATTTGTAAAAGTTGGTTACCTACTGCTTGGAAGTTAGTACTTTAAAGCATTTGTCTTGCTGCCTTTGGGATGTCAGGAGCTGTGTCCCATTCACTACTTCCATTAAAAAAAAAAAAAAGTCTTGAACAGTGGTGCTCACCAAATGTTTGTTGAATAGATTTGATCTAACTGCTGTTCTGTTGATAGAACTTTGTGACATTTTTCTAACTTTTGTTTTATGGTATCTGATTAAAGCTGTTTTGCCCTAGCATCCTGTTTAGGGTGATGTGATGGCCCTTTCTGTTACCAATAGTAACTACATTTGGTTTTACCAAGATCTGTTATGGTCTTGAGGGAAATAATCCCAGTGTGTTACAGTTCATGTGCCACAGTTTAGAGACTTTGAAGACTAAGCAGTGATTTATACAGTGCTTCATTTTCCTACATGAAAGGAAGAATAGGCTCTCCCTCTTCCCTATCTTTGACTAGGTTCTGTTCCTAGAAGCCCAATTCTTGTTGTAGGATATGTGATAGATTTTTAGAGCAGTTGTGCTGCAGACAGCAGCCAAGATACCAGTCTTCAGCAGAAACTTCTTTCTCTCCCTTGTACAATCAATATTAATAACCTGGTCTTCTGTGGGCTCCCCCCTGCTATTCCCTAAAACCATAGGATAAATGACTTTGTTTAAATGTGTCTTGCCTTGGTGTAATTTAGCTACATAGTACCTTTAATAAAAGGATATTTTATACTTTGTAATAATATTTTCTCAATATTAACACAGGGCAAATGATATTTCATTTTTGCTTGTTAGAATCAACTATGGTTTTCTGACTTTCATTTTAAGTGTACTCTTTTTTTTTAATTGTATTCTTTCTGAACAAGAAATAGATCGTTCAGGCTAGAGATGTTAGAATAATAATTTTGTCTTCTAAGTCCTTTTACCAGTCATTTCATTGTAAATATATCACCTGATTTTTGTGATCCTTTTTCCCTTTTAAGAACAGCCAAAGTAAGACATGTCTGAGACTCAGAGTCTAGGTAAGCTGATTCATCATCTCTATTTCTAGCAGAGATTTGCTACTAGACAAGACAAATTAGAGTTTTCCAACTGATTGGACTTGGTGGGTTTTTATATAGTTTTATTTATACAATATAATCTTGAATGGGTAAAGCAGAATAAAATAGACAGAAATATTTCCTATGACTGAAAACCCACATCTTTAGTAAAACCTACTGTTTGATTTTAGTGCATATGGAAGGTAAAACTGAAATCGTATAAGGAAAATGTAAATTTTCTTTTTAATGTGTGTGTACTTGTATGTGTGTAAATGTGCAGGTGGAGGGCAGAGGACAGTCTCAGTCATCCTCAGCAGCAGTAGCCATTTCCTGTGAGACAAAGGCCTCTCACTGGCCTGGAGTTAGCAATTAGGATAGTCTGGGATTCCAAGGAGTGCCACCATGCCAAGCTTTACCAACTGAGCCATCTCCCCAGCCCAACCAAAGAAACTTTTTTTTTTTTTTTACTTCAATAAAGGCTTTATCTTAAATATACCTGCTGGGAATTTCCTGGAGTCTTTTAGTCGTATCTTTTCTGGTGACTATTATATACTAGGAAAAGATTATACTTACTAATGGTGGGGGAAGCAATTATGTTTCTATTTGAAATTTTTTTTTTTTTTGAGACATAGTGACACTGTATAGCACAGGCTGTCCTCAAACTCACTTTCTTCTGCCTCAGCCCTCTCAAAGGCTAGGATTATAGGTGTATGCCAGCAGTCCCAGCAAGGTTTAAATTTTTAATCAAGGGTTAATACATGATATGGGAACAGAGTAAGAAGAACTTCTCTGAGGCTTAGGATTACAGTTCACAAAGCAAAAGGCCGTAAGCGGTGTGGTGGCTTTTTTGGTCTGTAAAAGGAGTTAGAATTTTGAGCAATTTGCCTTTTTATATTGTACCTTAGAACTCAGCTCTTTAATGTTGACTTAAAATCTTGCTACCAAATGGCAGCTCTTTTAAAGTATGCTCTCTGTGCTCTGGTTTTCGCCCCAAACCTTTATGTATACTTTTTACATAGTTTTACTGGGCAAAAAATAGGTATTACTGCATTGTAATCTTTTTGACAAAGGTCATCAGGAACTAAGGACATTCTCTTAAGATGGACATCCTGTCCAGCTTTTCCCTGTTTTGTCTACCTATGTGTTTTACTTTCCCTTTGACTCAGGAATTTGGAATGAATGCTGGTTTTCCTTTGTTCTGTTGAGTTTATTTAGATCCTTAACATAGTTCAATGCCTGACTAGACTGGCTGTCCATTGAGTTCCCAAGACTCTCCTTATCTACCTCCAAGTGCTGGATTCCCAGTCTAGGTCTCTGGTAACACTTTACCCAAAGAGCCATCTCCTCTGAGTGTTCCCCCTATCTGTTTCTCCCCTCTCCTATCTCTCTGTTTCATCCCCCCACCATCTCCAACACACACACCCATACAGAATCTCACTTATTCCTGGCCTCAAACAATGTGACTGAAGATGACCTTTTAACCGTTGGACGTTTCTGCTTCCACTTTCCAAATGCTGAGATTACTGACATGTGCTTTTTTGTTTGTTTGTTTTTTAAGACAGGTTTTCTCTGTGTAATGTAACCCTGACTGTACTAGCTTTGTAGACCAAGCTGGCCTTGTGCTCACAGAGATCTGCCTGTCTCTGCCTCCTGAGTGCTGGGATTAAAAGTGTGTGCCACCTGGACATGTGCTATTATAACCAGTTTATGTGGTGCCAGAATCAAATCCAGAGCTTCATGTATACTAGGCAAGAACTCCACCAACTGAGCTCCATGCCCAGCCTAGAATTTGGTTTTTTTTTTTATTTATTTTTATTTGTTTAATTTTTCATCAAATACACTTTATTCATTCTGCGTCCCCCCATAAGTCCCTCCCTCCTCCCCTCCCGATCCCACCCTCCCCCCTCCCGAATTTGGTTATTTTTAAGAAGGAATTTATATTCTGTGTTTAGTTTTTAGATAAGGCGTCTTGCTTCATTTAATCAGGAGATTATTTAGTTATAACCCTAAAGAAAAATATGTTAAGCTCAGCACACACATACATACATACACACCACCCCAAACCCACCACACACTACACACACACACAAAGAGGCTGGGAAGGTAGCTTTATGGTAGAGTGCTTGTCTATCCTAGTTGGAGGGGTTACTGGGGCTTTTCCTTTCAAAAAGTGTTTCTGAGGAAAATTGAGTTCCCTGATAGGTTATAGTAGTTAATTCAGAACACAATGTTTGCTTTTGTAGTATGGTAAATGCCCTGGAGCACATGAGCCTTTTCTTTTCCAAGTTATTGAATTTACCATACTCTATATCCCAGTAGTGAGTCTGACTCTTTCCTTTTATGTTTATTCTGTGGGCCCCCTATCTGGCCAATTTTTATTAGCAATAAGTATCTTAAATGTTTTCTTCCTATAAGACTAGATGATATTATGGGGTTATAGGCAGCTCTCCTTTTTTTGTGAAATGGTTTCAGTTTTTTAATTCCTTGCATGTGGGGGATGGAGAAATGGTTCAGCAGTTAAGAGCACTGGCTGCTCTTCCAGAGGACCTGGGTTCAATTCCAAGTACCCACATGGTAGCTCACAACTGCTATGACTCCAGTTCCAGGGATCTGACACTCTCACATAGAAATGTATACAGGCAAAACACCAATGTACAAAAAATAAAATTTTTATTCTTGTGTGCTAGACACACATACATAGCAATAGAGGTAATCTTTTTTTTTTTAAGTATTCTTTTTGTTGTTTTTGTTTTTTGTTTTGTTTGTTTTTTGTCTTTTTGAGACAGAGTTTCTTTGTTGTAGCACTGGTTGTCTTCTCTGTAGACCAGGCTGGCCCCAAACTCACAAGAGATCCACCTCCCTTTGCCTCCCAATTGCTGGGATTAAAACCATGCACCACCACTGCCCAGCTTAAAAAGTATTCTTAACTATACTGTGTGTGTGTGTTTGTGTGTAAGTAGGTGCCTGTGGATGCTGGGGGCTGGGATTCCCCCTCTGGAGCTGGAATTACTGGGGGTTTTGAGGCACATGAACTGGGTACTGAGAACCAAACTTGGGTCTCCTTTAAGAGCTGTATGGCTCTTAACTGCTGAAACATCTCTCGAGTGTGTTTACTATGTTTAGGTTTTGGTTCAGCCAGCAAGATGGTTAGTGGTTAAAGGCCCTTGTCCCCAAGATTGCTGACCCGAGTCGATTCTTAGGAACCACATGGTAGGAGAGAACCAGCTCCCACAGTGTGTTTTGTTCCTGGTGTGTGTGTACAACACTCCATACGATGAATGAATGAATCAATGAGTGAATGAGAATTTTTTTGTGAGTCAAAACTCCTACACTTGTTTGACTTGATATTATGATCTTTCCATTCTTTCTTCAACTAGGCCTATAAAAACTTTATACAATCTGTGTTTTCTCTCGCATCTTATGTATCTTGTGTGTGGGCACACATGTGGTGAGCCTTGGTAGTATTGGCTAATACCAGGGTCTACTTAACAAGGTGGTTGAATGGAATCTCCTTCCCAGGGCAAGCTTCTGAGTTGGAGTATAGATGCATTGCTTTTGCCCAGCATATTTTGTGAGTACAGGTTGATGCCTGTATGATTGTATCAGTAACTTAAAGTGGTGGATGGATTTTAGGGGAAGGAAATTACTTCCAGACCCCTAAATTGGCAGTATTTATTTTTATTTTGCTTTTTTATTTTATTGCTATCTGGAAAAGTCGTATCTAAAGTGAACATTATTTTATATCTTAACCTTTGAGACACCTGCTAGATCTCCTTAGAAACAAGGACAGTTTGTGGTAATGTATAACTTACTGCCTTCTGAGGAGGGCAGTAAGGCTGTAAACCATACCCTGATGCTTGGAATGAATAGGAACATTCTGCTGTTAACCAATTACATTTGGGGAAAAACTTGATAGTCTTTCATATACCTACTTGTTCATTGCTAGCTTAACTTGTAAGCATGAATCCTACCAGTCTATTTCTGTAAAACTCTAGCTTATGATGCTGGAGAAGAAGGAAAAAATGTTGCTTAAAGGTACTGACTTGTACACTAAATGCCACCTTTGTTTCAGAGTTTTCCACATATACAGTAGTTTGAAAAACAATTTAACTCTTTGAGGTGACACTGAATAGGCTGGTCTTGAGCTCCAACACTCAACTGATTCTTCTGCCTCAGCCTTCCAAGGAACTGAGACTGGAGTTATACACTGCCATGCTTGGGCTTGAATCTTGGTTAGAGACATATTTGGCTATGCCAGAAAAATACTCTACATCTTAGCTTGGTTTAGAGAAACTTAGTGAAGTGTCTAGACATAGATGTGTCTACCATTGTACATATTTGTGCACATTTAATTATCAGTTTTATATGTTAATTTTAAGGTAATCAAGCTGTGTCAAATAGGAAAATTATAGGTTAAATCTAAATAAATGCTACCTGCCTCAATTTGATTATTTTATTGGAATTTTATTATATAGAATTTAACTTGAAATTTAACTTTGATTTAGACTGGCACCCTGGCAGAAGCACACGGTAGTACTACTTTCTTTCTTTAATGCTACTTTCTCTTTTCATAGGTTTTTGTTTTGTTTTATCAATAATGGGCTCTCTGTGTGTAGCCCTGGCTGTCCTGGAAGTCATTATGTGGACCAGGCTGCCCTCAAACTCAGAGATCCACTTGCCCCTGCCTTCAGTAGCCACGTGTAATCCCAGCAGACAGAAACAGGATCCAGGGACAAGCCGGCTTATTAGGCAAAGAAGAATTGGCAGGCTACTGGATTCAGTGATAGTCCTACCTTAGTAAATGAACGGGAGAGAGATGGAAGATACCTGACATCAGATTTGGCCTATGCACATGTATATATAAGAGCAGGCTCACCTGCACACACACACGCACGCACCCACTCACGTGAACACACATATATGCTTGCATACCACACATGCATATATATACCTTTATATATACATATATAATAAGCAATTACATATCTATGTAAGGGTATGCCACAGTTTGTATATCTGTACTAACTCAGTAGTTCATGGAGTTTAATTTACCAAGTAGAACACACTAAGGAAAAATATATCCCAAAGATTCTAGCTATTTAACAAGAGGCTGATGGAACAAATATTATTGAGTGCCTGCCATGTTACAATTGGAGACACAGGGAGATGCTATTCTCCCATGGAACATAAATTTTAGTGGGGAAGACGAGACGCGTGTGGAAATACAAAGCAAGGCAATTTTAGTTACTGTCAATAAAGGAAAAAAGGAAATGGGCTTAGAAGTGAGGACTGCCCCAGAGCTGGTGATCAGTAAGAGGATACCTTAGGATACTACTATTTATGGGACACCTAAATAACAGGAAGGAGTCAGCTATAAAGACCTGATGGAGCCATGCCTCACCTGATGGATACCATGCCTCAGCTATCTAGTCCCAACACTTAGGAGGCCACGGCAAGAAGCTCACAGTGAGATGAAGGCCAACCTGGGCTACAGAGTGAGACCCTATCTCAACCCCTGTCCTCTATTGGGGGAACATGAGGAGAGAAAGCTCTGTAGGCTGAGGAGAAAGTTCATGTGCTCAGTAGTGATTTGTGCCAATAGAATTAAAGATAAAATAAAGCATATTGATTAAAAAGAACTGCAGGCATTGTTATGAGGCAGAGAGGCCATGGTGGTCAGGACTAGAAGGCTTATTTTACTCAGAACAGTATAAACTGTATGTTGAGGTAGGTCTCTGGGTTCTTTCTCTATTGTTCTCCAGCTTTTTTCTTTCTTGCTTTTTTCTTTTTTGAGAGAGGATCTCTTATCAAGCCTGGAGCTCACCTACTTGGCAAGACTAGCTAGCTATAGATGCAGGGATCCGCTTCCTCCTGCCTCCTGAGCGCTGGAAGTGTGCATGTGTGCTGCCATACTCAGTCTCTATGAGGGTGTGGGGATCTGAACTCAGGTCCTTATGCTTTTTTTAAAAGCCAGCATCAGCCAGGCATAGTGGCCCAAGCTTTTAATCTCAGCACTTGGGAGGCAGAGGCAGGTGGATCCCTGTGAGTTTGAGGCCAGCCTGGTCTACAGAGTGAGTTCCAGAACAGCCAGTAGTGTTATACAGAGAGACCCTGTCTCTAAAGACCAAAAAATAAAAAAATAAAAAGGTGGGGGGGACAGATTCATAACCCTTGTCCCCTGCCAAGTGCCACCCAACCTGAGCAGGCAGAGCAAGCCTGAGACAACCCCGCCTGGTGCCACAGGTCGCAGGTAGGCAGACCATGCCCAAGATAATCCCTGCCCTGTGCCAAGACATGGGTGGGGCATAGCACTCCTGAGACAACCCCAGACACCCAAAGGGCCTGATGGCCACTAACATGAGCAAGCAAGAAGTAAAGAGATGGAAGAGAAAGAGAAACAGGATGTGTACACAATAAAGAGAGACAGAACTGGAGATTCAAGGGTAACGAGGAACAGCCTGATATGAGTAGCCAAAGACCCCACCTAAGGCCATGGTGAGGTCCACGGGCCATGTCTAGGTCTGTGGCCCTGCAGCAGCAGGGGTCTGTTACCACCAAAAGCCAGGTGGATGTCTCTGGTTTGGGCTGCCACCTGGGGCCATGTTGGTGTCAGAGGGCTGTGCAAAGCTGGCCTCGCCCGTTACCAGCTTCAGAACTCCAGAGAGCTGGCCCTGCACTTTACCTGAGCAGCACAGTAAAGCTGGCCCTGGTAGCAGGAGCATGGAGAGTTGGCCCTGCTCCTTGCCAGCTACAGCATTGGGTGGGATTGCAGGACCAGTGCTGGAGAGCTCACCCTAGTGGTATGGGTGCAGGGGAGATGGTGAGCTCAGCTACCCCCCAGGCCCAGATTCAGGCTTTGAGGTGGCCCACCCCAACATTTACCCCATCTATGATCTACTGGAGTATGTGAAGAGGCTGGTCCTGCAGATCCAAAGCTGTATGACACAGGTAACAACAGGCTGTCCGAGAGCAGTTCCAGTGAGGATCCAGTATTGATAGTGGAGCAGAAGCCAGAGGCCCCAAACCAGACCAGTGACTCATTGCAGAGAACATTAACAAGAAGAGATGTGTGGACAAACGGTATACTGTGACACGCTATAGCTTACACAACAAGATTTTCCTTTTCTTTTGGAGAGAGAGCTTGCAAGAGCAGAGGGCAGATATGAAGGGAGATAAGTGGGATTGGGGTGCATGATGTGGGATTCATAAAGAATCCATAAAAAGTTAAATTTTAAAACAGCCAGAATCTGGCACAGTCTATTTATACTTTAGGCCCTTCTACTCCAGGAACCAATGTTATTATATCATTTCCATTAGTAAAATCTGATGTAATGTAAATTTTTTTTCCTCCTGGTGTAACTTTAAACTCTGTGACATCTTTCAGCACCATATTGACAAGGTCATAAATGCTAGAGGTGTACCAACAATTTTTTTTATCACAATGTGAATTGTTGATCCTATACATTTTTCCATAAGCTTTAGCCTCAGAACTGCATTGTGTTCATGGTTGCATTGGCTGCCGTGGCCACGCTAGAAGTAGCTGGATTTTTGTTGTTGTTTTGTTTTGTTTTTGTTTTTTTTTTTTCAGCCTCTAGATCCATTTACTATTGCTAAGTCCTTCTATAGGTACATAGGATACTTTTATGATCAAAACAAAAAAGCAGTAGTCTTACAAGATTGTACAGACTATAAACTGGCTAGAGACATACAAGAAATCCCATCCTTTCCTTTGCTGATTGAGATTGCTCTTCAGTACTCGTAGTTTCATTTTAAGAAGTGTCTCTATATTAAAAAAGAAGAGCCTGTGTTTTTAATATTTCATTAGATTAGACCAAACATACAGAGAGTTTACTTTTAAACTCACTCAAAACTCACTCAAATATGTCAATATGTCAATATGACCTGTCCCCAAGGTAATGAAAAATTACCCCCTGGGCTGAATATGCTGGAGCACACTAACAGAAGAAACACACTTCTTTTAGGTCACATTAGCCTCTTGAAAATGAATATACCCAAGTCTTTTATATGTTTTTGCTATTTTTTCTTTTTAATCAACAGTGTTGTTTTTGGCATCTTATATTTTAGAAAATGGAAATGTCTCTCAGGTTTAAAATAGGTATGGCCTTGGAAATTTCCTTTAGAAATTGTTCAAGCTGTTAAGAAAGGCAGACTTTAAAGTTCTTAACTGCTCTCTGTCAGAAAGCTCTGTTCCAAGCTCACACTATTCCTAGCTCATTTGTGCTGGGCATTATCCATTGTACCGCGTGGAGGTGCCAATATGCACCTGTTTTGGCATGCAAAACAAGTTTTATGGTTCAACTTAGTATCTTCATGATAGTGTTCCTATCATTTAAAAACTGGTGGACATAAGGCTAACTCGGGTAACATGTATGCAGCGCAAGTGAGATATGTCTGTGTGAACTGATTTGTTTATTTAATTCTCCGGATGAGTAGCTTAGATTGATGATGAAGGAACGCTTATGAAAAATTAAAGAAGATAATTGCACAAGCTGTCTGCTTTACACTTCCCAGAGATATTGTCTTAGCTCAGCGAATAGCATGCATAAACTATTGGCTGTTCTGTTTACTATTAATGGAATCTGTCTATATCTATCTTGGAAGAATTCTGATTGTATAAGAAGTTAGCCCAAATTAATTATTGACTAACCCCAACCAATTAGCCCACTTGATTTATATTGCTAAAATGAAGGAAATTAGTCAATCTTTCTTCCTTTGTGAAAGAAAGACACACTTCATCCTGGCCAGAACCCTCATTTCCAATATTTATAATTTATCCAAAAAAACAAATTACTGATTGTCATTGCAACACACACCCGATGTTCTTAGTGTTATTTGAAAGCCTGTTTTAGAGGTCTGTCAAAAAGGAACAACAAAAATCAGAAAAGTTAACTAACTTAATGTACGGGGATATTTTTACTGAGTGAGTAATACCTCTGTTTCGTGACACTATGCTAGATGGTAAGGGGTGGACACAAAGAGCAGATAGAAACGATTTCTAAGTGACTTTAGACTCTGCTACAGGCAGCAGGGTGTTTGTAAGCCTACAAGAAGGCGGGAAGAGGTGGTCCAGCTGAAAGTGAGCTGTGCAGGCTCAGGCCAAAGCACTGTTTCCACACGATAGCATTAATCTTTTCCCTTCCACACTTTAACCTTCTAGTTTAACATATATATATATATATATATAAATTTATAAATATATATATAAATATATATATTGAAATATATTTATTTCAATAAATATCATACACACACACATATATATATACATATATATATATATATATGATATTTATTGACTTAAATCTCCTTCCAGAAGATGGTTGGTGATGTCAGGGTCTTAGAGTAGGGCTAGGAAGCTTCCCATCAGAGGTGGACACAAGCTAGTAACCCTGCCTCCAGCATTGGAGCTGAGAGGAAGGTACTGAAGTACATTTTTTCTGTGTAATTGCCACAGAGGTCTTTCCTTATAGGTCAGGATTTTATAAAATCTGCAGAAAAATAAATGGTGGTACATAAAGGCACCCTCAGTTTAGAGTTGTCAGTGCAATAAAGTTTGGTAAGCTTGGGAAACTCATTTTCTCATTAGAGAACGTGGGTGGTTGTGTCTTAACTTGTTTGAAGCTGTGAACAATATATTTTGGCTCTAGTTGTCTCTTGCAAGCATTCTCAAACTATGGCCTTCAAATAGGTCTCTTCTTCCCAAGACTGTTTTTGTTGAGCTTCTGCAGCAGTTGGCATGAAATGCTGTCAAGTTCATGCAGCACCAGGTTACCTTGCTCATGGACGCTTTGCCCATGGTGCCCATTATGAGTGAAATTAATTAGACTTCTGTTATCCTAGCCAATTTTCCTCCCAGCAGGTTATATGGTTAGAGCTGAGATCGAGTCTCCAATTCTCTTAGGTGCTGTGCTGGACATTTAAATAAGTGGTGTTTTATTTTATTTTCTCAAAAAAATAAAAAGGGGGGGGGGGGAAATGGCCAAGACCAAAATAATATTTCTTTTTTAAAACATTATTTTAATTTTTTAAATAAAATCACTTTGTTGTAATAAACTAACAAAAACATCATGCTGCTAGATTAAAGTAGGCATCCAAACAAACACTTGCCCAATCCTAACAAAATAGCATTTCTTTCTCATAATGGAATAATATTCAGTGGAAAGAAACTAGGGAATTAATAAAATGTCCTTCGAAAAAGATCTTTTTTCTGGACTTTTTTTTTTTTTTTTTTTTAATTTGTATTTGTTGAAATGATAGGTATTGAGCCTGGGGCTGAGAAGGCTCTCTGCTACCCAGTCCAGGCCCAGCCCTGCAGATGGTTGCTTGGTATATGAATTTGAAGGTTAAAAAGCAAAATAACTTCAAAATCAGCTTAGATCAGTATTTTGTGATGACTCGATGTAGAGTGTAGCCTCCAACACACGCCTCATGAGCCAGGTTTTAAGCTCTTACCTCACATGTAAAATTCACATCTTCTTAGCTGGGCTGCCCAGAAACAGGAAATCCGAAGCATCATTCTCAGCAGCAGTGATAACTGGGATGTGTAAACTGCCTAAGGGATATTACTTGTCCTAGACAAACGAGTCTATGAGACTGGTGCTCACGACTTGAACAAGTTTGCACAGGCCAGTAAATGCGGTGGTTTGAAAGGTTCAAGGAAGCAGCTTGCCATGTTTATAAGACAGTTAACTTCATCTGTGACAGCGAATGGTGCTTTCGTTCTGAATACTTCTAGGGTAGTGTTTATGACCAGTGGAACATTTAATTACGTTTATAAGTATATTTATTCTGGGTAGTATAAATATATCTTATTAACACTGCCAGTGATATTTTAAGCAAATATTTGTGTGTTGAATTACTTTTGATTTCTTTTTCTTTTTCTTTTCTGTTATTTATTTATAGCATTTTCTACCAGGATTTGTGGAAGACTGGAAAAATACTCGGGAGACAGCTCAGTCAGTAAACATGCATGTAATCATGAAGGTCTGAGTTCTGCTCCCTAGCACCCATGAAAAGCCAGCACTGGGGAGGCAGAGACTGGAGGTTTCCTAGAGAGCTAGCCTAGTTGAATCTCTGAGTTCTAGTTTCAGGGAGAAATCCTATCTTAAAAAGTAATGTGGTGAGCCATCGATGGTACTGTTTATCACCTTCTGGCACGAAGGCGCGCGTGCGCACACACACACACGTAAAATATAATAGTTCAGCCACGTAATGCTGGAGCACACCTTTAATCCCAGCACTTGGGAGGCAGAGGCAGGCGGATCTCTGTGAGTTCCAGGTCAGCCTGGTCTACAAAGTAAGTTCCAGGACAGTGAGAGCTACACACAGAGAAACTACCTCAAAAAAGAAACAGAAAAGCTCAGAGAATTATAGCAAAGAGGCAAAGAAAATTCATGAAATTTAAACTGATGTAGATTGAATGCATCATTACATATAAAACAAAGCTTTTAGAATAGGAATATACAGTGTCATTTTAAGAGATGAGTCAAAAATTTTGTCATAGATCGTTTAAGTAGCATATTGGTGAGATAGCTCAAGAGGGTAAGTACTTACTTACAATGCAAACCTGACTGCCTGAGTTCAATCCCTGAAATCCATGTAAAATGGAGAAGAGAAAACTGACTTTAAAGAGTTGTCCTCTAACTTCCACATACATAGCATGCATGTGCTCACACACATATACTCATTTTTGCACACACACACACACAATACACTATCATCATAATTTTTAAAATTACTTAAGCCAAACAATTTAAAGAATAGTAGGTACTCAAGCAGCTTTGTATCATTTTATTTGCTTCCTATCATCCTAATTTTAAAGCAAACATTGGAGGGCCTGGAGAGATGGCTCAGTGGTTAGTAGCACAGGATGCTTTTCCAGAGGATCTGGGTTCAATTCCCAGCACCCACATAGCAACTCATAACTGTTGTAACTCCAGTTCCAGGGGATCTGGTTTCCTCTTCAGGTCTTCTTGGGCACCAGCCACATATATGTGTACAATAGGCAAAAATTCCTATATACACAAAATAAAAATAAATCTTTAAGAACAAAAACATGAGAGACAAAGTGTCTTCTATTCTTTTCAAATCCCATTTTCTCTGGTAACAACTTGTCATGTTTTTGTTATTTTTGTTTTTTCTACAACATGCTTTAATCTCTACCAGTGCTTACATTTGCAGAAATAATGTACTACACTTATCTTTTCATTTGTTTGTTTGATTGATCAGTTTACAGCCTGACTAAAGGTCCCTCCTTCCTCTCCTCCCAGTCTCACCCTTATACCCTTTCACTTCCTTCCCTTTCTTCTCAGAGAAGAGGAGGCCCCCTATGGGTACCAACCCACCCTGGCATATCAAAGCACAGCAGACCTAAGTGCATCATCTCCCATTGAGGCCAGACAGGGCAGCCCAGCTAGAGAGTAGGGCTTATCTCTTTCAAACACCTTTTTGGCACTCTGTTTGATAACCATGGTGTTACAGATCTAGTTGTTAAATCTTAAAAAGAGTTTTCCATTATGTGGAAATAACTCAGTTTACTCACCTGTCCCTTACTAAAGGGTTTTTAGTTAGCTTCTGGCTTTTACTGTGTCACATTGGCACTCTACCGTGTCTTGTGCATAGTGTAGAATTTCTCTAGGGCAGTGGCTCTCACTGTGGTTCCAGGGCTAGCAAAGCAGGGTCACCTGGGACCTTGCTAGAAATGCAGTCTCTTGGGCCCATCCCAAACTGCTAAGTCAGAAGCTTGGGGGTACTATAAACATGCTTCTTAAGAGGTAATTCTGTTGCCTTCCAAACCTGGCAATCCCTGCTGTAGTGTGCATTCTGTTCAAAGTGGGAGTACTAAATTCTGTGGCATGTGTACTTTAAACCTTGCTAGATATGACCAGATTCCTACACACATAATATAATTTGGTTCCTCTGCCTCCCAAGTGCTGGCATTAAAGGTGTGTGCCACCATCGCCTGTCAAGTATACTTCTTGACTCACTGTCTCACCAAGAGTTTGAGAGAGTCTCTGTGGCTGTCCTGTATCTCTGCAACTTTGCATCCTTGGACATACATTTGTTTGTCTGTCTGTCTGTTTGTTTTGAGACAGGGTCTCATTGTTCACCCCTGGCTGGCCTAGAACTCTTTATGTAGACTACACTAGCCTTGAACTCACAAAGGTCTGCTGCTTCTGACTCCTGTGCGGAGACACAGGTGTATAGTAGCACACATGTCCT
The DNA here is from genome assembly GCF_030254825.1 of Meriones unguiculatus. NCBI lineage: Eukaryota > Metazoa > Chordata > Mammalia > Rodentia > Muridae > Meriones > Meriones unguiculatus. The sequence goes on along the minus strand of NC_083355.1, from coordinate 25,554,065 downwards.
AACTTACATTTTTAATAATTTTTAATTTTTATTAATTACAATTTATTCACTTTGTATCCCAGCTGTAGCTCCCTCCCTCATCCCCTTCCAGTCCCATCCTCCCTCCCTCTTCTCCTCCCTTGCTCCTCCCCCAATCCACTGATAGGGGTGGTCCTCCTCCCCTTCCATCTGACCCTAGCCTATCAGGTCCTATCAGGCATTTTTAACAATTTTATTACACTTATTTGCTCTATTTTGTAAAAATGCCATGCCTATACTACAGCACACATGTGGTCTGAGGACGTCATGTGGGACTTGGTTCTTTCCTTCTACCTTATGTAGTCTAGGGCTGAAATCAGATCAGTAGGCTTGGTGGCATGCTCCTTTATCTGCCAAACCATCATAATGGTCCATGACTTAATATTTTAAAAATAATTTGAGTTGGATTTTATTTACTAGTAGTGCATCCCATCAAAATGTATGGCAGCTGTTTGAAAGGGGTTTGGGGCCATGAGAGAAGTGTAAGTTAAAGGGACTTGGGAATGTGTGCTGACAGAAATTTGATACGGTTGAAAGGATTATAACTGTCCTAAGAATGTATATTAAGAATTTAACCATGTGGAGTAACAAAGAAAGTCCAATAAAAAAAAAAATTGAGTGCCAGATGTGGTAGCATACACCTTTTTTTTTTTTTAAGATTTATTTATTTATTATGTATACAGTGTTCTGCCTGCAGTCCAGAAGAGGGAACCAGATCTCGTTATAGATGGTTATGAGCCAGCATGTGGTTGCTGGGAATTGAACTTAGGACCTCTGGAAGAGCAGCCAGTACTCTTAACCTTAATCTCTCTAGCCCTGGCACACACTGTTAATACCAGTACTGGGAAGGCAGAGGCAGGTAAGGTAGATCTCTGAATTCCAGGCATTCTGATCTATGTAGAGAGTTCCAGACCAGCCATAGCTACATAATAGAGAGACTCTATCTAAAAAGAAAAAAGAAATAGAAATTGAGATTGAGGTGATTAGCAGAAAAAGCAAGAAAAATCTAGAGAGTCAGGTGAAATTTTTGACTTGGTGTTACAGAGAAAGGAACATATCTAAAGGAAGTGTAAAGACATTGCCCTTTAAGAGAGCAGCTGGCAGAGGAGTGGAACAGAAGGCTGTTCTGAAGTTTGCAGTGAAGCACAGGAGACCAGAAAAATTGGAGGGTAGGCTACCAAGGTCATTTTCAATAGGCGTAGAGCATTTGTGTCCTAAGGGAAGGTTCTGGTGGCAAGGAGGTATCTAGTATTAACTGTGCTGACTCTTTGTTAAGTAGCCTTTTCAGAAATGTGCTTTAATATATCCTTTGGTTAGGTTTGTCTCTTTTTGTTGTTGTTGTTGTTGTGTTGTTTCACTCTATAGCACATGTTGACTTGATCCTGGCTGTGTAGACTAGGTTGGCCTCAAATTCAAGAAACCCACCATCTATTTCTAGAGTGCTGGGTTGGGAGGTAGTGTGTGCCACCCTGCCCAGCAGTTTTTTAAAGATGATGTTGAGTATTATGCAGATGGGTATTTTATTTATTTATTCAGTTCATTCATTTATTTGAAACAGGGTCTCATGTATCCCTGGCTGGCCTAGAACTTGCTGTGCAGGCCTCACATTCACAGAGATTCACCTATGTCTGCCTCCTGTGTGCTGGGATTAGAGGTATAAGCCACTATGCCTAGACAATAATGTAATTTTACCTATGAGGCTACATGGTCTTCTCTGAAGTTAAATCAGGATAGAACATTTCAGGCAGGCCACGAAGTTTCTAGTCTCTTAGAAGATGAAACAAATAATAGGATAGTAGGGGGAAGGAGACTGGGAAGAGTGGAGGGAGGGGAAACTGTAGTTGGGATGTATTATTTGAGAGAAGAATTTAAAAGTTGAGATTAACATTAAAGTAATCCTATTTGACCTGAATAAGAATTAAGCATCCTCCCTATGGTCCCCCTTGTTACTTAGTTTCTTCAGGTCTGGATTGTAGGTCTGATTTTCCTGTATTATATGGCTAATACTCGCTTAGAAGTGAATATATATCCATGTGTGTCTTTCTGGGTCTGGGTTACCTCACTTAGGGTGAACTTTTCCAGGTCTATTCATTTTCCTGCAAATTTAATGATGTCCTTGTTTTAAATAGCTGACTAGTATTCCATTGTGTAGATGTACCACAGTTTATCCATTCTTCATCTGAGGGACATCTGGGTTGCTTCCAGATTCTGGCTCTTATGAATAAAGCTGCTATGAACATAGTTGTTGTATGGTGGAGCACTGGAAGCAATTGAAAGAGAGAACAGGATGTTCGCCTACCACAAATGTCTTCTGAAAGATTCCACCCAGCAGGGATCAAAGCAGATGCTGAGACTCACAGCCAGACTTTGGGCAGAGCACCCAGAGTCTTATGGGAAAATGGGGGGATAGAAGGACCTGGAAGAGACAGGAACTCCCCAACAGAGGCAACAAATCTGGGCCCAGGAGGCCTGTGGAGACTGTTGTACCAACCGAGGACCATGTATGGAGAGGATCTAGGGCCCCTGCTCAGATGTTAGCTGATAGGCAGCTCAGTCACCATGTGGGTGGCCTAATAAGGGAACAGGAGCTGTCTCTGACATGGACTCTGTTGCCCCTCTTCAATCACTTCCCCTTGGTACAGAGGAAGAGGATTTGGGCAGTCCTGATGAGGCTTGATAGGCTGGGCTCAGTTGGTAGGAGAGGAGGGTTCCCCCTTTCTGAGGAGTTGGGGAGGGGAAGGAGGAAAGAGGGAGGGTAGAATCAGGAAGGGCCTATGATCGGGATGTAAAGTGAATAAATTTTTAAAAATTTAAAAATATTAAAGTAATCCATTCTAAAATAAAGTCTAATAAATCTTTTTAATTATTGGGTCTTACCAGGGTGAAGAAAAACCAGAAATCTTTGCCTCCTGACTTTGGAAACCCAGTTTAACCTTCAAACTGGCGATGTCAAGGGTTCCAAGTCCTCCACCTCCGGCAGAAATGTCGAGTGGTCCCGTGGCTGAGAGCTGGTGCTATACACAGGTAAGTTTGTGTTTTCACTAGTGGTAAAAGCAACATAATCACTTTCTAACTCTTGAGTTTCCTAGTTTCTCTGGGGCGTATCTGCCAAATAGCACAAGATGAGGTCCTTTTTAGCCTTGCATTTCTTGTTTTTCTGACATACAATCTGAATTCCCAAGGGTAGTGCTTTTCTATGGTGGTTTCAGGGGGACTCTTTGGCCGGATCTTTTACGTCCTCCTTGATAGGGTGTCCTAAAGCTCAGAGCAGTGCTTAGATTCCCGGCCCTAGGGATGGCATCAGCATCTCAAGTTATGGGCTTTTTAAGGGCGGCGGAGCTTTAACATTCCCAACCTACCCTGTCCATCTGTTGTTGTTATTGTTGCTGTTCTTCCCTTGACTGTGCTTGTCTTACTTCCAGCCAGTGTTTTCAGAAGTTGAAAAAGTTATCAAACAGTAGGTCACTGAGATTTCTTTAATTTCTTATAATGAACTGATGTCTTCCTGTGGGGATAAGGGAAGGATGCTTGTCTGATCTTCAGCCTGTTTTTTCCAGGTTGCCCACATCCTATTTAATTCCTTCCTAATTTTCTATCAACAGATCAAGGTAGTGAAATTCTCCTACATGTGGACCATCAATAACTTTAGTTTTTGCCGGGAGGAAATGGGTGAAGTCATAAAAAGTTCAACTTTTTCATCAGGAGCCAATGATAAACTGAAATGGTGAGGAAGAATGCCTCTAGTTGTAAACTTTTTCTATAAGTCGCTGTGTTTCCTGGTTTAATAGGATATGGATAGAATGTAAATTCTTAAAGGCAGGATTTTAGTTTCTTATCCCCCATTGCCAATAGTAGGGCCAGACACAGTAGGTGCTAACTAACAAGTGGTTGAAATAATTTAATGAGTTTAGTATAGTTTAGTAAACTCAAGTTGTGTAGGCTGATAAAAGTGAAAAAAAGAGGGCTGGTGTTACCTGAAGATCCACGTTTGCTCCCTGGGGCCCGCATGGTGGAAGGAAAAGAACTGATTTGTTCAAGTTGTCCTCTGACCTCCACACTCAAACTGTGGCACTCATGGACCCACTTACAGGTAAACAAAAGGAATTAATAAAGGTAATTTAAATTTTTAAAGGAGGGCTGGGCGTGTAGCTCAGCAGCAGACGGCTCATCTGTCAGTGTGAGGGTTAAGGCTTGTTCTTGGTACTGCAGTGAGTACCTGCAGACCTGGCAGCCACCCAGCTCTAGCTAACCAGAACTCTGTGTGAAGGGCCAACTACCACCAGATTGTCTGGCTTTTCAAAAAAAAAAAAGCAGTAAGTCCAATTTTTCTGGGTTTCTTTTTGTTTGTTTTGAGATGCAATCTCACTATGTAGTGTTGGCTGGCCTGAAACTCACCATGTAGGCCAGACTAACCTTGAACTCACGATGGTCCACCTGCCTCTACTTCCTGAATGCTGAGATTAAAGGCATGTGCCATCCTGTCTGGCAACACATGTAAATTTTTTTAACACAAAATCTTGACTTTTAAGTTGTCTGCACACACATGGAGACTTAGACTCCATCTCCAGAGCTCATGAGGCGTAGCAGTAGACACTTGGAATCCCACCACTCAGGGGTGGTGAGGTTCTCCGCCTCTCACAAAAGTTCCTGGGGAGGTTGGGTATGCTGGCACAGGCCTTTCATCCCTGAACTCGGGGGCCAGAGTGGATCTCTGAATTCAGGGTCAACCTGGTCTATAGCAAGTTCCAGGGTAACCAGGGTTTTATAGTGAGACTGTTTCTCAAAAAGGAGAGCAGGGCAAAGGTTCAAAGTCATCCTTACTATATAGAGAGTTTGAGGCCAGCCTGAACCACATAAGATCCTATCTCAGATAATAATAATAGCCTACTTTTTCACAATAAGAGATTTATTTGGCCTTGTAAGTGGCAGGATGGAGATAAATTTCATCCAGGAGACACATTGTTGCATTGCAGACCTTATCCCCATGCTATTAAATGTCTTAAATATAGCTTCCCTATACTTGAAGTAACAATGGGCATATCTACCACATGCCAACAAGTCTTTGAGTGTTCTCTGAATTGACTGCATAGTCAAGAGTGTGTTGCTCACGCACAAATGGATTGAGTCTGGGATCCCTGGATAAGTGCCTATTGCCAGGTAAATATGATCTGGGAATGAGGATGAGTGCCTTCTAACCTCAGTGTCATCTTGAGGAATAGGAGCAGGTAGCTAAGGATACAACTATATGTCCCCAGCAATGATCAAAACATTTTGTCTCTGAACCACCACGTTGATCTCTGATAACCCACTGAAGAGTTTATTAATTTAATATTTGTTGACTTTGTACATTCAACGGCAGACTAAGTACAGAGCGAAATGTTATTCCCCAGGCATTATATTTAAACCTCTTTAACATCTTGTACAGTGATATATATGGCATCTGTACTCCCTAGAGAGGCACTAGATTAGACCACCTGTTTGAGAGAAGTGACATAACTTTGGCTAGGCCTGAAGATACACGTGGCTTGTGTATTCTGTGTGGTAGAACAGTGTTTGAACTACATGCACTTCAGCTAATGGCATTTGCAACTTCACTCAGTTGAACCTATTAAGTTCAGTCTAAGTTCTGTTTTGAATCATCTTTAACAGATTGGCATTTCAAACTCATATTTAGAAGCCAAGCTTAAAACATTCCCCTGTAGAATAAGAGTTTTACTTTTATCTGTGCTTCTTCCATAATGCCCCTGCTATTTTAAATCTTAAAATATAATTTCTGGAGGTTAGAGAAGTGGCTCAGCAGGTGAGAATACTTGCTATTCTTGCAGAGGATCTGAGTTTAGTTCCTAGTGTACACATTGGATGGCTCACAAGCCCCTGACTCCAGCTCTAGAGGAATCCCGTGTCTTTGACCTCCATAGATCTCTCTCTCTCTCTCTCTCTCTCTCTCTCTCTCTCACACACACACACACACACATGTGCACATATGCAAAAAAATACCTATAAAAAGAGTATGTATCAGCCAGGGGTGATGATATGTGCCTTTAATCCCAACACCTGGGAAGGAGAAGCAGGTGGATCTTTGTGAGTTCAAGGCCAGCCGTGTCTACACAGCAAGTTCTAGCATAGCCAGGTTTGTTACACAGAGAAACCCTGTCTAGAAAAGCAAACAAACAAAAAAGTGTTACTATGTTTATAGTCTCCAGAATAATTTCCCACAGTGTTACTAAAAGGCTCTCTCCTGACTTTTTAAAAAAATTATTTCTTGATGAGAAACTAAGGGCTACCATTTCTGAGATAGAAGAGTGAAGAAAGACTAGCCTGAACAACTTTTAAATATTTTAGAGTAAGGCAAGTGAATGACTTGGCAGTTGTAAAGGGATGGCAGAGGTAAGGGATGTGGATGTCCTTTTATTTTTGTCTGTTTTTTAAAAGCTATAGAAAAGTTTCTATTGAACCAGTGTCCTGGTAAGGGGCTAAGAGTTTGACAAAACGAAACCTTATAACAGCACAAACAGAAACACTCTCTGGGTTCTGATGTTCCATGCTAGAGTGCAGGAACTATAACTGTTCTTTTGACCCACTTTGGTTTCTGTGTTGAGCAGGTGTTTGCGAGTAAACCCGAAAGGGCTAGATGAAGAAAGCAAAGATTACCTGTCGCTTTATCTGCTGTTGGTCAGCTGTCCAAAGAGTGAAGTTCGAGCAAAGTTCAAGTTCTCCATCCTGAATGCCAAGGGAGAAGAAACCAAAGCTATGGGTAAATGTTTTTCTACTTTCACCTCCAGTGCCTTCATACACCGATAAGTTGTGTATTTGAGTTGGTCTTTAAGTAACTCTAAATATGACTCTTTCCATTTTTCATCCCAGAGAGTCAGCGAGCTTATAGGTTCGTGCAAGGCAAAGACTGGGGATTCAAAAAATTCATCCGTAGAGATTTTCTCTTGGACGAGGCCAATGGGCTTCTCCCTGATGACAAGCTCACCCTCTTCTGCGAGGTGAGTCCTTTTGCTCTGCTTTGAGACTGGCAATTCCCTGACCTGGTGTGTATTGGTAAGCTTAATTGTATTGTGTCAAGGATGTGGAATGAGAAAAATTCCCAAGGGGAGTGGTTCTGCACAAACGTTATTTATGTGACTGATTGAACTGCCTTATGATTTCAAGGTTGCTGGGCACTTGAGCTCTCCACTTGTTACTGTTCATAGGAACAAAGATTGTATCTGTCAGTTTTGAGTTGCTTGAGTCAGGATCCTCACTGTTTTTTTTTTGTTTTTTTTTTTTTTCTTTCTTTCTTTCTTTCTTTCTTTCTTTCTTAACTGTGGGTTTTGTTTTTTGTTTTTGTTTTTGTTTTTTTTTCAAACAATATTTGAAGGTCTGACACTTCAAGCTGAGCAGCGGCTAGCATCTGCAACTAAATTTGTATATCTGTTGCTTAAAGTTCCTGGCTCCTTGTTTAGTGGCGAGTCCAGGTGTTTGACTGTGGTGCTCTCATTTCCTGCTCTGTAAACTAGGTGTTCCAGGAGTTGGGTGTGCATGGTTTGTCTTGCTGGAGTTGGAGAGTGGGGGGCCAGTTTTTCTAGGGTGAAAACTGTGGAAACGTGTACCTTAGAGGGGGAGAGATGGCTATTGTCAGAATGGAAGGTCAGTCTCTCTCACCAGAGGCCTAAGAGCCTCTGAAGAAGCTTTGAAAAATTCCTTGACCCAAGATCCAATTAAAAGGGGGTTTTTAATATGGATAGTGTATATTTTAATGAGTCATTTCATGCCATTTTCCATACAACTAGAATGTAAGCAACTTGGGTTGACAAGAAAAAGCTCTACCCTGTAAACTAGAGTATTAGTACTCCTGTACATCTCATAGTCAGAAAACGTCTGAGAGTCAAGCAAATAACCATTGTACTTTCGTGAGGCAGAGTGCAGCCAAGAGTCCCAATTGTCAGCTAGCTCATCGAATAATAGGCTTGTACTGCGAGTTAATGACCATTCTAAAGGCGTACCACACCTGTGTAGTCCAGAAACTTAGCCCTTAGGAATCTTGCCCTTTCAGGAAAGAAGCATGGCCAGCAGTAGTATGCTTGTGGATTGTAACAAATAATTGCTAATGATTAAGAAACTTTGCACACTGAAAAGGTAAAATTTAGTTTGCATAATAGCAATTCCCTCTCCATTTTAATTGCAGAGTGACTGGATGAAATGGTAGAATATCAGCATCTGTATCAATATGTGACATACGGCACTTGTTTTATGTTTAATGAACATATGTCCTGTTAGCGTTAGGTCACACTCACTTGCCTGAGCAGTACAATGAGAATGACTATAACGGCTTTGTTTGAGCTTAGATGTTATATAAACAACATCAGTTTCCATCTTTACCTGTTGCCTATCCTAGGGATTTGTGGGGGGTTTCTTTGTTTAATTTTTTGTTTTTGGCCTTTCCGGACAGGGTTTCTCTGTGTAACAGAGCCTTGACTATCCTGGACTCTTTGTAGACCAGGCTATCCTCAAACTCACAGAGATCTACCTGCCTCTGCCTCTTGAATGTGCTGGGATTAAAGGTGTGCACCACCGTGACCAGCCCCCACTCGCCTCTTTTTTTAAGCAGGTTTCTCTGTAGCCTAGGGTGGACCTCAAGCTCACCGCTATCTTTCTGCTTAGCCTCCTGAGTGCTGAAGACTTGTGTTTCAAGAAAAACTCTAAGATAGTGTAAAATTATAATTTTGTTAGAAATGAAAGCCAGTCTTCAAGCTTTTCTGAAGCAAATCTTCACTAAATATTACCTCTGGCATTTAGGCAGTGCTGTGACTTGTAGCATTTGCAGGTCTGAGTGGGTCCATCCTTTTTCTTCTGTGCTGCTTCCTCTTTCCCGATACTGTTCCATTTGGCCTGCCCTTACTTGGTTACTCTTATCCGATGGTTAGGTCTGCGGCTGAGTTCCAGCATTCTCTCTTCACTTCCTCAGATGAAATTCTCTTAGGAGAAATCCTGTGGTTAAGTTTAGATTTGCCTTACTGACTTAGAAGGGAAGTGAGATGACACATTGGAAATGAGGAGATGTTGAACAGGGAAACGTCTGCTGGGTTCTGCTGATGCCGTGCTTTCTCGCCATAGAACCAGGTGTGCCATCTGTTCCTCTCACACTTCCCAGTTGGCCACAGGTGCCGAGTGTTGCTTCTCATACTTGGTCTTGTGCCTAGTGAGACTCGATCCTGTTCCAAGGCTCTCTGTGGACTTAGTAGCATTCAACACTGCAAGACGGCTGCGTGGGGGTGTGTATTGGATGTGTGGGTTTTTAAAATGTCTGCAATTCATCCAAGTTTTTAGCACTTTTCACAGCTAGACCATTTTTCATTTAAGTCCTATTACTTTGACCTGTTTCTCCTGTGTTGGCAGAGTAGTTATAAATAAGTTTATTCTAATTCGTGTATATTTTATTTTCTATTAATTTTTTTCTAATTATTTCGAGGTTTTTATGAAAGGATATCCACATTGAAATTGAGGTGCAAGAACCTACTGTGCTGCATTGCACCCTCAGACTGTGCCCAGATACTTTGTGCTATCCTCATGTGCACTAAGAAAAACTGCTTCAAAGGTTCTGGGTCCTGTCAGAGGTCAGGAGGGAACCCTAAGTGAAAGACAGAGAGCCACACCCATGGGTGTTGAGCCTTTGTTTCAGCGGTGTTACTACCGCTGAGAGTTTAAGTCAGCGTGTAAGCAGAAACTATCAGGTGGGTGGTCTGGTTTAGAATGTGCCGCAGGGGGTCCACCTTCAAGTCTTGGTGATTTGTGTCTATTAGGAAATATGGCGATTCTTCCAAGTTGATTTTGTTTAATTAACATACTTACAAGTATTTTCTAAGCATTTCTTGAATCATCCTTTATCACAATCTTTTGAGCTGGGTTAGTTCTGTTTTTTTTGTTGTTGCTGTTGTTTTGTTTTGTTTTTTCATTTCTTGTTACACCGAGAAAAGCAGTGCCTCGGGAGGTCAGGTAATTTTTCCTAACGTTGTACAGCAAATTAATGTCAAGGCCATGTCAGCTCTCCATTTCCCACTTCCTGTCTGCTATGTTGTACTCAGTAGAGCTGAATGCCATTCACCCAGGAGAGCAAGTTTTCTTAACAGAGACTATTTACTTTGGTAATGAAATGGAGAACATTAAAAAAAAGTTTAAATTATTTTAATTTTCTCCTTAATAATTTGGGCCATAGAAAAATCTTTGTGAACATTTTTAGCTTCAGTTAACCCTTTCCAGCTACTTATATTGAAAACAAATATTCGTTAGCAGTGAAGGTGCACATATCCCCCCCTTCATTGCCTGTGCAGATGGAAGAGTCCTCTTTGTAAGGTGGTAGTTAAAAAGAAATAGAAACACCGTGTGAAATACCACTTACAAAGTAGCCAGACATTAGCTTTTGCTTCTCAAACACACTTTCCATTCTCATGCCTAGAACATTTCTTTGGTTGCTTGAGACTATGTACTTTTGTCCAATTTTAAATAAATGTCTATTCATTTTTCCTTTTTACTAGTGAATTGTTGGTATGCATTAATTGCACTGTATGAAACAACCAATATTTTCTCTTGATGCGCAAAGACGTTAACGTGATAATGCAGCAAATTTGTAGGTCATAAAGCATGTTGATGTAATAAACACATATCACCAGGATGTCAGTAATGTGAAGAAAGCCTGTGTGTGCTGTTCCCTTACTGTCCCCTGACCCTCAGAGAGCAAGGAAGTCACGTCAGTTTTTACATTATTCTGTGAGGGTACGCCTAAACAATACAATCTTCAGATTTACTTGGTTTTGAGTTTTATGAAACTGTTGACTATTGTCATTTAGGACTTGCTTTTATTGTTTTAACATTGTTTCTAAAACTTGGACTTTATATGTAATCACAGTTTATTTTTAGTGCAGTCTCTTTTGTGGTTATAGAGTTTGTTCTTCGTGATTGTTTTGCTTTGAACGATGCGCTGCACTGTAAACACTGTAAAAACCTTAGGTCCAGTTTTTAGTTACAGAGACACTAGTGTTCTGTGGATTTTCCCATTTATGGAGATGAATGTACAAGATTCTATAGTCCTTAGTCTTTCATAAGTATTAAATGTTTTCATGGATTTCCCTTTTATGTGGATGAACATATAACACTTGACAGTCCTCAGTCATTCATGAATTTTCTTTTTAAATTTTTATTTTTAGATTTCATTTTCTTGGAAAGAGAAGTTGAAGCTGGGCATTCTGACCCAAGCCTTTAATTCCATACTCAGGAGGCAGAGGCAGGCATATCTCTGAATCTGAGGACAGCCAGGGCTACATAGGAAAAAAAAAAAAAACCTGTCTCAAAAAACAAAAAAAAAAAGAGAGAGAGAGAGAGAGAGGAAAGAGAAGTTGACTTTAAAAGTGAGACCCTCCTATAACTTGAAGCTTGGGAGATTATACAGCCTTCCTGAGACATTTTCATGCATTCATTTATAAGACGAAATAAATGTCACAGTCACATCATCTTCACAGCTGCAGTTCTGAATGAGTCTCCATAGTCAACTTTATAGGCATAAAAAAAGTCTTTCGTTTTTCTCCAAATGGTCTCATTTTAGCATAATCATTTGTAGAGGAAAACAATCCCTCTCTAAGCTAAAAGTTTGGGCTCTGAAGACTCATTTGTGAGTGCCATTTAAAATTTATTTTTAATTAAGCGAATTTAATGTTGGTAAGAGGTGCCAGACATTCAGAGCTCTGGAGAGTCCAAGCATCCATATATCTACAGAATAAGCACGGCTCACACAGGAAAGGTACATTCTCTTTGCTGCTGTGTTCCTGTGTCCAGAGAGAAGGAGTGCCATCCTGAGAGGTGTCACGTTCTTGGGCCCCACTCATTACAAAGCATGTACCTAGCCAGCAGAAGGTCCACTGGTAACCGTAGTTCATTGGACATTCAGCTTAGCTTTTGCCAATTCATTTTACCCCGTCTACTCAGTTGCTATTAAGCGCTAATGATTTTGGGCCCCTGTCAGCCTGGTTTAATTCAAACCAGCAACATAGTGCCAAAAGCTTTCTCCATTCCCTTCATTGGCCGTCCCTGGGGCTCCTGACTTTCCCTTTGAGGAGGTTGGGTTTAACTGGTCTTTTCCTCTTTTTAAAACCAGAATTTAGAACTATAACTGGGAACTGACAACTTTCACTTTTAGTGTTAATATTATATCAAAGAAAAGAGAGTGCTATTAATATGAGAAAATGGTTGAGCCATATTAGAAATCTTAGAAAGGACAGGAGAGGCTCCTGTGGGGTGGTCTGTGCTGGGTTCTTGTTATTAGAATACTGTTATGAACTATGTCTGATAAGTATGCTCTAATGCTGAACATTCATAACTGATTAACTTGACTGCCTCCTTGTGCAAGATTGTAACAGCTGGTTTTAAACAAATGAATAAGTTTCTTGACCTGGTAGTAAATGTCTCACTCTTACACAGACGGCATTATAGGTCATTTGGATCAAGCATTAACTTTGCCTCTGGGTCTATGACTGCAGCTAAAGGATGACTTGCATCTTGAAGGTCAAAAGAAATCTGGGTCATCAAGGATGTTCTTAAACTGTCTTTCTCATCAGACTCTTAGCAGTAGAAGAGAAGGAAGTCAATTCTCAGGGCTTGCGTTCTGCTTAGACTTAACTTTTCTAACATAATATATTATAGGAGAGAAAATACAGTAGATATAATGGTTGCATGACTGCAGGATTTTATTTTTTGTATGATGACTGGCATATTTTATAATGTTAATGTGATTTGTAAATCTTTATAATTGGTATCTTAACATCTGACTTCCAATAACCCATCTATAAATTTAGCTTGGTTTCTATCTAGGTTAAATTAATTCAACTAGTTGGAACATGTTACTGAAGGCAGAGTGGGAAGTTGGAGCCTTCCGTATGATTGGCTCTGTCCTTCTATTCCAGGGTTATAAACACATGTGTAACCTGCAGTTAGCCATCTTGAATGTCATTGTCACAGATGACTGAGTTCAGGTGTAAAACTTCGGGTATACCTGCCCAGTTATCCCTACTGGAAGGCCTTCCTAGCTCTGTCTTCATTGGGCATTGGGCCATCATGTTCATTAATCAAACATTGTTGAGAAATGCCAGTTATTTACCAAGTCCTATAAAAAGTATGCTTTACCTGTGTTTCCTGACCTAACTAAAGTAAGTGAAATGCTTTTGGGCTTAAGTTACTTGATTTCTTTACAGAGTTTTATATGGTGACCTCTGTACAGCTCTTTGTGTGTGACTTTTTTTTTAAGGCTGGGTAAGGGGTATACTTGAAGTTAAGCATATGTTCTTGTCAGTTTCTACTTGGTGGATGTGCTTAGGTTTGGAAGGGGATGGAACTTCTTAGAACTGGAGGAAAACTTATACTGTGGGGCTGTCATTGTCCTGAAGTATGGCATAAAGGAGGTGTGGTTATAATAAATGAGGAAATAATTGATCCAAAGGAGAAAGTCTTGATATGTGGAGATAGTTTCAAGAAAATGTGGTATCTAATTATCTGTAGCACTGAAGGAGAAATTCTCTCTCTGTTGCTGGTAACAAAAGCTTTGTTTTTGTCTCCTTATATTTCACAGGTGAGTGTAGTACAAGATTCTGTCAATATTTCTGGACAGAATACCATGAACATGGTAAAGGTTCCTGAGTGCCGGTTGGCAGATGAGTTAGGAGGGCTGTGGGAGAATTCCCGATTCACAGACTGCTGCTTGTGTGTGGCTGGCCAGGAATTCCAGGCTCACAAGGCTATCTTAGCAGGTTGGTATTTATTCATGGTTCACTTTATAATTTTGATGCAATAGGAAAAATAGTGGCTACAAAATTCCCTTTGGAACAACTTCAACTTTTGAACTCTGCACCTAAATAAATTTTTAAAATTCATTTTCATTTTGGTGTTTTGAGATAGGGTCTCACTTTATAGCTTAGGCTGACTTGGAACTTGTTAGCCCAGACTATCCTCAAACTTTGAGTCCTCAGCCCCTACCTCTACCCCTAGTGCTGAAGTAATATGTGTATGCCACCATACCTGGACTGTATTTTTATATTCTGAAGGCAGTCTTCATAAAAAAGGCTATTCTCCATAGAAATACCATTTCTGGTTTGTCTTGAGTAGACAAAGTATAATCGATGGTTATACAAAGGTATTGCTTATCTTTGTACTGGGAAGGTAGCTCTTGGCGTACCTAAGAGCAGGTGGTAGCTCCTAGTTGGGCTCTGATGCAGTGAAAAGGAGTCTAGTCTAAAGACAAAGTGCTGTCAAGCTGAGACTAGGCCTCAGATAGTTGTCTGTCCACTATAAACATGCAAGAAAAATGAGCCTATTGCTACTGACCCAGAGGATCAGGTCTTGTTCTGTCAGGTCCTTGATCTTTTAAGGCCAGAAAGACATGAGAGGAGGAACTAAGAGAGCTCACTTCATGTTATAGAAGGGGAGCTCTAGCCACACACTGCTCTGCAGACCACAGAGCATGTGAGAGGATCGAGTGACTCTCCAAGTAGCAAACTTTTTCCCAAGACTCCTTTGCTGAGATGTCTCAGTGCCATCATTCTAAAGTACACACTTGAGATAAGTTCAGCCTGACTCATGTGACAACTTCCCATTTCTGCCTCAACTAAGTATTGCTGTCAATGCGCTTTTTAATATTTATCTCTTACTTGTGTGTGTGGTACAAACTTGTATTTGCACATGCCTATGAAAGTACATGTACTTTGTGTGTATGAGCAGAGGACAGAGGTTGAATATCTTCTTCTGTCACTTTCTGCATCACTTTTTGAGATAGGGCATCTCAGTCGTATGGAGCTTACCATTTTTACTGGACTGACTGGTCAGTGAGGCTCAGCGATCCACTTGTGTCCCACCCATGTCTCCACCCAGTGCTGGAGTTATGGATACATACCTGGTTTTTAGGTGGTGTTAGGGATCCAGAGGTCTTCATACTTATATACAGCAACTATTTTATCCACTGAGCCATTCCCCTGCCCTCCCCCCATGTCTTTCTGTAGATGCAGTTAGCTTCCTTTCTTTTTCCCAACAGTAGATACTTCAGACTTCAGCCATTCCCCTCCAACCTCTTCCAACTCCTACAGGATGCCTTTGCCCGTGATTCCTTGCAGGAGGCCCTTGATGCTTATTGTCCGCCCACCTGCCTTTTGAGTGGCAAGGAGGTATCCTCAACTTCAGAATGGAAGTTCTGCTCTCTGAAGCTCATCCTGCCTTTCCAGAAGCCTTTTTCTCTCAGTGCATATGCTCTCTTTCCCCCCACATACCTGAGCTGAGTATCTTGAGGTAGCACACTCGCTGTCTACTTTCTTTCCACACATTGTCCTCAGTTCACCTCCTTGCCAGGAAAGCAGTTTTCTAAAGATACGTGAATGGCCTGTTAGTTTCTAAGTTTGAGAGGCTCAATCATGTACTAGTTGATTCCATGTTCCACTTTTCTCCCAGTTCTTTGACTACCTTGTTCTTTCCCCTTACAGCTCAGAAAATTGAACCCTGAGCCCCATGTGTGCTTGGCATGCACTCCATCCCAGCTATTTCTATGCTGTGGCTTCACTCCCTCTTCCTTTTCCCTTCAGATACCAGCTAGCCATAAGGGTCTGCTTCAGTATTCCCTCTGTTCTCTCAGGGATTCTGTTCCCATTGCATCAGCTGTGGTCTGTCTGCTGGTGACTTTCTAAGCCCTCCCTGCTGATGTGGACCCCTTCCTTGTGTTAAAGCACCACCCCATGAGTACCATAGAGCCTGTAACTCTTTTGAGATAAGAATGTCGAGATATCACCTTCTGAAATAGATGAAAATACTGAGGTTCACAATTGAAAGCTGAAAAAGTAGGGAGAAATTTCTGCTTTGTAACCCAGTCTGATCTCACACTCAGAATTATCCTGCCTTACAGGTGTGTGCTACTATGCCTAGTTCATTTATAAATTAAAAAAAGAAAAGATTCAGAAGGTTAAATAATTTTCTCAAGAAGATGGTTAGAAAATGACAGAGCTAAAATTAGTTCTTTCTCACATAAACTGCAGGCCAAAAGTTCTACGTCTCTTTCCACCTTCCTACCTCTCCATCTGTCCTCCCACTCTTGGGTACAGGGTTGGACTTTCAACTTTGACCCCAACCTTTGATTTACTTAGCAACATGAACATTTTTGAGTTCTTAGTCATTTTATTACTTCTTGTGATTGAAAGTAGGTTATTTCTGTGAGTGAGTGTGTGTGTGCGCGCGCGCATGCGTGCGCACCATTTCATAGGTGTCATGGGTGTTCATTAAAGGTATATGGGCCATAGCTCTGTTTCTTGACTGTTTTTCTTCATTCCCATTTCTAAAGAGAAAAACTGAATTCTCCATAATGAAAGAAATTAAATGCTAAAGAAGATGATTCTATCAAGTAAAGAGAGTTTTGAAGGGCTGTAAACCATTATACCACGTAAGGCTGTTTACAGCCTTTTTGGGGATGATATCAATGTCACTGAGAACCCATAGCCAGAGTAACAGACAACTTGCCTTAAACTTTCATTATCAAGCAAGTGTATGCCATTGAACCAGCTTTTGACCTTCTTGCTCTGTGGTCTCTATAGAGGTACCTTTGTGTCAGCCAAAACCCAGGCATTAGAGCACCCTACTCAGACCATGGCTACCTTCCATTTGAATTTCAAAGTCTATACAAGTAGTATATTCTACCACTGTTGTGGCACACAGATAATTTTCTTAAAATGTAGATTATTAAAATAGAGCCAGTGAAATGTTTTGAAAACATATGTTTATGTTTTGTAATTCCAATGTGATTTGAGTCCAAGAGCATTTCTTTGGGAATAGGACAGGAAGAACAAAGATCTTTATTCTTACTGGGGTAATTGAAAGTTCCCACGTGATAACCTCATTGTTTCGCTCTTACTTTTAGCTCGGTCTCCAGTTTTCAGTGCCATGTTTGAACATGAAATGGAGGAGAGCAAAAAGGTGTGTAACAGGTTGGACATGCATCTTTTTAACCCAGTGATTAAAATCAGACCTTTCCCAGTCTGGCAGATTTATTTTCCTAATTATCTTTTTCTTGCCGTGTCATTAAGTAGAGTTTTTCTTGAACAGATAACCTCCTGAGAACAGAGAGGTTGCCTGGGAGTATCTCAGGTGAAGTGGACTTACTTAGTGCTCAGCAGGTCATCTGAACAGTTTGGGATATTAGAAAGTCCAGAGATTTAAAAAAAAAAAAAAAAATCACATATGTAGTTGTTCTACACTGTATTTGAGGAAATAAAGGTAGTTTACAGTGATGGGAGGAAAGCTACTTAAAAAAACAGTCAGGAGAGAGACATTTTCTAACCATGTTAGGGTTTAGTTGCTCACCAGAACTTAAAATCATGAATAGTTTGGGAATTTTGTTTTGGGGGGATGTTTCTCATTCTCGGCTTTTCTGGCATAGAATCGGGTTGAAATTAACGATGTAGAACCTGAAGTTTTTAAGGAAATGATGTGCTTCATCTACACGGGGAAAGCGCCAAACCTTGACAAAATGGCTGATGATTTGCTGGCAGCTGCTGACAAGGTAAGACATAAATAGGAAAATAATCGCAGGACCAGGTGTTACTATGACCCCTTCAGTTTTTTTGAAAGGGCTTAATATAGGGGTGAAGTGAGCATACATACATCTTAATTTAGGCAGAACAACTTAACTTATATATGTTGTTCCAACACATGTATAACCTTTCAGTACTAAAAGTGTCCTGCTCCGAATAGTAAACTATCAGGGTCACCCTACTATGGAAAAGAAGGGTATGTTTGATATTCACCCCTCTTATTCTACGCTAAATTTAACCTCATCAATAATAAAAATTTAGGTAATACATTTACACTGTACTTTCTAATTTTCAAGATTTTTTTACATCATTCACTTATCAAACTTTATCAAAGAGAATATATATAGTCTTGAGCCTGTGAGGTACTCAGTGGGTAAGGGTGCTTTGCTGCCAAGCCTGAAGCTCTGAGTTCAATTCCCAGAATTCACTGAGTAGGGAAACTGACTACTACAAGTTGTCCTTTGAGTTCTACAATAGATAGATAGGTAGGTAATTAGATAGATAGATAGATAGATAGATAGATAGATAGATAGATGGATGGATGGATGGATAGATGGATAAATAGGTAGGTACATAGGTAATTAGATAGATGGATAAATAGGTAGGTACATAGGTAATTAGATAGATAGATAGATAGATAGATAATTAGATAGATAGGTAGGTAGATAGATAGATAATTAGATAGATGGATGGATGGGTGGATGAATGGATAGGTAGGTAATTAGATAGATAGATAGATAGATAGATAGATAGATAGATAGATAGATAGATAGATAATTAGATGGATGGATGGATGGATGGGTACGTAGATATGATAGAGTAGATAGATAGGATAAGATAGTTGAGATTTTCTCTCCTTCACCCACCCCATCACCTGGTTTTTCAAGACAAGAGTTTCTCCGTGTAGCCCTAACTGTCCTGGAACTTGCACTATAGACCAGGCTGGCCTTGAACTCTAAATCTGTCTTCCTCTGCCTCCCAAGTGCTGGCTGGGATCAAAAGTGAATATCACCACTTAGTTTACTAAGAGATTTCTGAAAGCAAGTAATAACAGACAGCATTTCTCCAGCTTAGTTGACCCTGGAAGCACTTTCCTCAAGAATCACATCTAATTAGAAGACTGAGAACACAATGGGAACTGACTTTCATTGTAGAGGCACATTAGCTAGAGTCCAGAGCCTACCTGCCTTTGTCCTGGGTCTCTGAGGAAAAAAATGGCTCTAGCCAAGAACACCATAGCCTGTCCAGTGCATGGGGTGGGGTAATCAAAAGCTGCTATGTGCACTCTCAGATTCCACTCAGAATTTCCCACTGCGCGGCCTTTGCTCCAAGCCTGTTTGAAGGTATGCCTTATGTTTATACCTCTCTGTGAGTTTTGTAAAACAGAGTAAGAAGTCTTTCATGGAAGGATCTAAACACCTAGAATTTACCCAGGAGGCTGAAACAGCTTCTTCTGAGCCTTTCCAATCTCCTGGGGACATGTATAATTAGACCAAAAACAAAACAAAACATGCTGGCCAGGCCTAGGAGACACAGTTTCAATCTCCCGAGTAAGTACTGCCATTAGGCAGGGTTTTCAGAAGCATAATTAAGGGGGGGAAAAAAAAACTTTGTCCCCCCACGAGACAAGAGTGGCTACTTTTGTTTAATTATGCAGGCGGGATCAGAGCTATTCACAGCAGAAGTCCTTTTAAAGGAATGTGTAAAGCAGGAGAAGAGAGCCAGTCTCTAGCTCTGTAGAAAGACTGACCGTCTACTCAGCTTTCCCCAGCGCCCTCATTTCTTGCTTGTCTAGTGTCATTTCCCCTTTTCCAATGAAAACTGTTTCCAGTTGCTTGAACATAAGAAATTAAAGCAGCACCAAAACCAATAAAAGTTCTTTTTTACTGCAGGAGATCACAGTGCCAGCAGGTATACCTCTTTGCCTGAAATTCATAATAAAATTGTCTTGTTTTGATTGCCATGATTCAGCCTTGGAGGGCCATTCTGTCATTGAATTCTAAGGCCCTGAGGCTGGAGGCCCTATAGAGAGACTGTGGAAAGCCTCATAGCAAATGCTTCTCCTGTTAATTCATTGTGTTTCATGCCTTTATTCCTTAGTAAGTTCATGCTATGTTAGAGAGCAAGGAGCAATGGCATCAGACCTAATCAGCTGGATCAGTGTGCCCAGCATTAACCTAGATCTTCCATTTTCAGAAAGTTTGTGATATTTATTTAGAAAATAGGAGTATTTAAACTAAAGCCAAAACCAAGATTTCTGCTGCTTTGTCCTTTTACCTTAGGAATCTTAACCTCAACCCCAATAAAACAGAACTTGATTTATCTTTTCCTGTTTTAGAGAAGCCCTTGGTTTCACCCTCACTCAGCAACAATGTGTGTCCGGGATGCTGATGAAAACCACCATAGAGTCCCTTTTCACAGCTTGATGGGTCAGTTGGGGTATCTTGGCAGGGCATTGACAATGCTTAAGTAAAAAGAACTGTGTCAGGTGTGGTGGGGGTATATGCCTTTAACCTCACACTCCAGAGGCAGAGGCAGGCGGATCTCTGAGTTCGAGGCCAGCCTGGTTTACAAAGACAGTTCCAGGACATTCAGGGCTACACAGTCTCAAACAAACAAACAAACAACAACAACAAAAAAACCTGTGCTTCAGCTCAGTTGGCTATAAGCAGTAGGACTGCAGAAGATGTAATACAGTGTTTTCCTGGCTTGTAGCTGGCTAGTGCCTCACTGTCAGGTTAGGTGGTGATTGCTTAAGAAAGGCAGGTGACCCCCTGCTCAGATGTAGACCATAGGCAGCTCAGTCTTTATGTGGGTTTCCTAGTAAGAGGAGCAAGGACTGTCTCTGACTGGACTCAGTGGCTTGCTCTTTGATCACCTCACCTTGTTTGGGGGGCAGTCTTGCCAGACCACAGAGGAAGAAGATACACCAAGTCCTGATGAGACCTAATAGGCTAGGGTCAGAGAGTAGGGGAGGAGGATTTCTACTGTCAGTGGACTAGGGAAGGGGCATAAGGGGACAAAAGAGAGGGAGAGTGCTACAGTCGGGAGACTGTATAAATTAAATTTGTGAATAAATTGTAATAAGTAATAAATCAATAATTTTTAAAAGTATAGAATGTAAAAAGAAGAAGAAAAAAGCAGGTGATAAAGAGAACTTTGGAATATAAATCTGCTCTGATTGCCATTTTCTAACAGGTAAGCTTTAGAACTTGATAGATGACCCTGTCCACATTGTTTCAGTTCTCTCCACGTCAAGCTTAAACAACTGGCCTTCAGAGCGTACATTTATAACTGCTGTGTTGGCTTCTCCTGCTCTGCCGTTCTGTTCAGATACCCAGTTACCCAGCAGCACCACTAAGGAGAACAACTTGAGTAGCAGTTAGCCCTGAGAGAGTGCTGCTCTGACGGAGCACTGCTTGTTTTACAGTACGCCCTGGAGCGCTTGAAGGTCATGTGCGAGGACGCCCTCTGCAGTAACCTCTCCGTGGAGAACGCTGCAGAAATTCTCATCCTGGCTGACCTCCACAGTGCCGATCAACTGAAAACTCAGGCAGTGGATTTCATCAACTAGTAAGTAGCATCTTCAAAGTTACTCTTTCAGAATAATTGGGATAAAGAAATAAGAAAGACTTTGGGTTAGTGAATAAAGTGAGCAAGTAGCTCCCTTAACCTTTTGGTAGTAAGAGAGAATTTTCATCTTTTCATTCAGCTTACACAGTGTGTAAGCTTACATGGTTTTGCTTACATGGATCAGGTTCTAGTTGTGAGTGAAGCTCCTTAGTTCCAAACAGTGGTAGAACTTAGTAGTGATAACTAGCTGGACTGGAAAAGCTGTGTGCCCCAAATGACAGCAATCTCATTTTACTTTCACTGGCAAGATGAAAGACTGAGAGATTCTAGAATAGAGGTTCATCTTTTATGAATTACTGAAAAATAAAAATGTTTTGTAGTCTCTGTTAGGCTCAGGGAAAGAGAATTGATGGACATTAACTGGTTGTTAAGACAATTTTGAAAAGCAAACAGTCCACCAGACCTGTCATTTCATTCCCAGTGACAGGTGACCTCACCACAGTACTTTCTAAAGTAGTTTGGAGTTGCTAAGACAGCTTATGACTATAGCCCTTCTTCTCTACTTGGGACGTACTTTACTATTCCCTTGCCTGATGGGGAGCCAAATTTGGAGGGGGGGAAAAGCCTTCACAACAGCACCTTGGGGTTAACAAATCTAAGAGGTTCAGGTAAATGAGTGAACAATTTTAATACAGAAAATATCCAGATATGGGAAAATAATGTCTTCTAGGTCTAGCTACATGGTTGTTTCTAAGATGTTAGCCTGAGACAGAGGAGGAAGGGAAGGACCAGTAAGTGTCAGGTGTGCTCACTGTGGTGAACAGGCAGTTGTTACTTTTCAGAAGGTGACTCAGCCATTGAGCAAAAGGTGGCTATGCTCTTCTCTTTTCTGACCGTCAGATAGGCCCTGGCCATGATGTACGTTGTGGTCAACAAGACTAGTAAATGGCAACACCAGGTGGGCGCTCAGAGGTGGACAATGAGGGAGCCCTTGCTTGCTCTTTCTCTTTATTAGCATCCAGGAATGTAAATGCCATCAACAATGTTAAGAGTCTGATGAACAAGCACGTTTTGAGAGTGCAGTACCTCAGAGTCCAAGTTTTGGGAATTAGAAGAGCCACAGCCCAGTCTTCCGGTCTGCAAATTGTCTGGCAAGCACATTCTTATGCACGTTAAGGGTTTCGTTTGGCTAGTGCTTATTGCATTAACCTCTTCACACCAAACTCTGGAAACATAGGTAGCTGTTTGGTCCATTTGAACACTCCCTTTGGTAACCTCTCTCTCCACATTTCTCCTAGTCATGCTTCGGATGTCTTGGAGACCTCTGGGTGGAAGTCAATGGTGGTGTCACATCCCCACTTAGTGGCTGAAGCTTACCGCTCTCTGGCTTCAGCACAATGCCCTTTCCTGGGCCCCCCACGCAAACGCCTGAAGCAATCCTAAGATCCTGCCAGTTCTGAGACTCCGTTTATTTTCCAGAAGCAGCAGCCACTGTTGCTGCCACTGACCACCAGGTAGACAGTGCAATCTGTGGAGCTTTTACTGTGTCGGGGGAAAGACTGCACCATGACCCAGACTTTCAAACAGCACTAAATAACTTAGGGGACGGGGGGAGGGAAGGGCCCAGGACTCGGGGCTGCTCAACCTAATAAAATCCCTGTTGCTGTGTCACCGTGTTCCCTTTGGCCTGACCGAGTTTGACACTGGGATTCAGTTTAGGCGCTGGCCCCAAGCACATCCCAGCAGCGGTACTTGGGAGAAACCCGCCTGCATCTGACTGAGCAGAACAAATCGTCAGGTGCCTGGAGCAAAAAGGAAAAAACAAACAAACAAAAAAAGGACATTTAGTTTTAAGAGAAGAGAAAAGGAGAGAAGAATTTTTTCAAAAATCAGTTTGTGGATTCCAGTAGTATTTATGTTGAAAGAAGCAAATTTTAGTCCTTCCAACTGTGCTAAACCTTGGATATTTGTGAAACTCCTCACTGCACCGTACAAGTATCAGAAGAGCTCTCTCGTTAGCACTTACTCTGCAGGAGCAGAGCCAGCCTTTTGTCCTCTCGTGAAGAGTGGTGCGTGAAGGCAAAGGGGGAAGGAGGCCATTTGATCCAGAAGATGAGTTTTCATGGTAGTAGCTTTTGCAAAAATCTTTATTGGTGTTGAAAACTGGAAAAAATAATTCATTCAGAATTCATACTGTCTTGACAAGAACTATGGTTCTGTTTTTAGATATCGTGGAAACTGTCTTTTTTTTTTTTTTTTTTTTTTCATTTTTCTCTGATTTTTTTTTCTTCCCTTCTCCTTCCCTTTTTTTCTAAAAAAAAAAAAAAGAAGAAGAAGAAGAAACAAATCCAAAAAAATGCATAAAACAAAAAGAAGAGAAAAGGAAATTTTATTATTATTGCTATGTGAAAAAAATCCCAGCCCAGATTGCCTGGCTGTTTGTATCTGACTTGTCGCCTGCATAGGAGCCAGTCCTGTCACTTCTGATTAGCCCCTCTTCCAAAGGGGAGACTTCCAAATGTTAACTTTTTCTTTTTGAAAATATAAATAATTACTATTTTGTACTGTGTGGTATCTCTGGTCTTTTGTTTCATTCACCTGGCTTGTCTCTTTGGTCCGAGTTTCTTCCTTATGGGATTTTGAAGCCCTGGTTTGATCTTCATCTTGTAGGGATTATGTTTGAAAAGTCTAAGAAGCAATAGGGATTTATTTATTCTCCATAGTCTCAAGTTTCCTTTGTGAGCTCAGCATCTGCCAGTCTTTTGTCCTCCTTGAGGATCTGCCAACCACATCCTGATGAGAGACTGGGACCAGGTCCTACTCTGCCAAAGCAAGCAATTGTAGTGGGCTTTTTCTGCACCCCATGTGTGTTAATACCTAATCCCCAATCTCCTTTCTTCTAACAAAATACCAAATATATATATTTAGGGGACGTGAATATGGAGATTAAATAAAGGGAAATTGTTGTCTCTGATGGGTCCTGTCGTTGACTCATGTGTTTTTGGAAAAGCTAAGTCTTAACTTCCGCTGAGCTCACAAGAATGCTGTGGGGCTCCCAGCTTCACAGCACTGGCCAGACAATGGAATGTAAGAAATACATTGTTTGGCCAACGTTGCATTAAACTGTAGATGGAACTTCAGTCCTTTTCACGTTCCGCTTACTTTCAGTGACTTTACTCTTGGCAAATTTTCTGCTTTATATCCTGGGTTGGGTATATATGGGTTAGTAGCAGTTTTTTTGTTTTGTTTTGTTTTGTTTTCACAAGTAGGACTTGTTTATTGTGCTCTGTGGCCCTTCCCAGTTTCCTTCCAAGTGTGACCTATGTAAGGAAGTATCTGGTTCCCCGAGTGCTAGCTGCTGGCCACTGTTACTTTGGCGCTCACTTGGTACATAGACAGAATGGCCCGCATGGGTCACAGCATCTCCTCTGCCCATGCTGTCTCTGTGTCTGTTCTGTAATCCTCGGTCCCCAGAAGACCTTCATCTGCAGTGTCCCTTTTGACCCTCGAAACCTCTCCATGAGCTTGGTTGGACAGGTGATAGGTAGTGCTGGTCTGTATGTGGAAGAGGTGAAAGCCGAGGAAGGAGCATGTCTAAGGTCACATGAGTACCAAGCACCAGATCGTCTACTGTCATATCCTGGAGATTACATAAGGAATGGAGGAAGTTCCATTTCTGGAGTGCTTAGGTACAGAATTGGAAGTGAAGCTAGCTTCCTCTGGGAATAGTAAGAACAAAGCTCCAGAAAGGTGCCTCTACTGGCCCGCTCTTTAGAGCTTCCAGCAGGGTGAAGCTGACTTGCTTTCCTGAACTTCACTCACAGCTCTGGGTTGAGGATGAAGGACTCAGAGATAGTGCTGTCCTGACATCTGGCTTTTGGCAGGATATAGGTCTGTTCTGGGATTTTTCCATACTTGTAGAATTTCCAACATGGACTTTACTGTGGATCGAAAACTGGTGGAATTTCAGGTACAGATGAAGCTGCCCAGTGCTTCTCCTGTTACTATTTTTTTTTTTTCTGGCCATGTTTGTTTTTGTTTAAACGATACAGTTGAAGCCATCTGGTTAAGTCAACATCAGAGCCCCAGCATACTGTTCATAAACCTCCCACTGCCACCACGTCTTCCCTTAGCCCCCCACATCTGAAATTTAATTCAAGTTAACTCCACAATCTGGGGCATGTGCTGTCACTGCAGAGATGCCCGTGCCAGTGGAACAGTTGGAGATTGCAATTCCACAAGGATATGGCTTATTTATCAAAACAATATTTCAGGCAAGTAGTTCCCCAGAACCTTCGGAGTTTCGGTTTTGGGGCCAAATAGAATATCTCTGGCAGTGTCCTCATCTCCCCACCTCCCTGTGGTCAGCCCCTGCCTCAGATCTGGCCATTCATAGGAGGGAAAATATTTCCTATTTCCTACATCTGAACGAAGGTTATTAGGCAGCTTAGAGACCTTTGTAGGTTTGAACAATTTAGGAGAGAAATGTTCCTCTTACCCTTTTCACCGATAAGGCTGCTGGCCTTCAGCTCTCAGAGAGCTAGTGCCGCTTTTTTCTTTTCCTTTTAATTCCAGCCAGGAACATGAAGATCCTACGCCAGGCCAGAAGATCTCTGGCTGGACCAGTGTTCTGAGAGTTCCTTTTATAAAATGTGGCTTCAACCTATTATGGGTCTTCCATCTTGGATGAGCCTGCACAGATGAAGGGAAACAGCTTCTATGTCCGTGAGCAAACAACCAGCTGGGGAGAAGGGATAGAGCCGTGCTTGAAACTGACTGGTGCTTTGTGCTGGCTCTTCAACTCCTATAAAAAAACTACTAAATCAACATGCAACATGGCTGCATTGAGTCTTTTGGTATATACCGTCGTGAAAGACAAATTCTTGGCTGGAACCCAACTTTATTTTCCACAACTAATTATCTTTTTAATCAGCCGGGGGCCCTGTGCATTTCCTTTGTCTCGACTTTTCACCGTACTTTGCCCTCCATCACTTAGATTCATTTCTGATGGCTCGCTGACTAATCAAACACCCAGGTAAGTATCACTGGCCTGCTTTGTATGTGTATGCGCCAGGTGGCCATGCTTTCCCACTTTTAATTCCAGAGGCGACTGCCACCCTGGACCCTTTGACCCAATAGGTGGATGCCTCCTGGATACACTGAGCAAGGAAGCAGATGTAGGAAGATCAGTCTTGGGGCTAATGAGCTGGGAGAACCAGAAGCTGACCTCCAGATGAGAACAGAAACCTGAATGGTGTTGGCTGATGGGATCTCTAAACCACCAGCACAATGAGCGGAGGCTGCCCCTCTGTAAATCTAACGCTGGAGGAGGAAGTGGCGTCTGCAGTACTGTTTGCTGATTTCTGCACTCGGAGAAAAAGGATTCTAGACTTGAGGGAATTCAATACAAGCAGCAGAAATGATTAAGGAGTTGAAGGGGATCAACTCTGGGGGAAAGACATTATGAAGATAAAGTACACGCCACTCCAGTGTAGGAATGTACCTGCAGCTGACAGATGTCACAGGCATTCTGAGCACTTGCTGGTTTGTCCTGTGTGGCTCTCATTCATTCCAGTTGTATAAGCTGGGAAGGTGGAGATGTCATTTCCTCAAGGTCATGCCTCCTGGTCCAGAGCCAAGAGACAACAGCAGGCAATAAGAATATTTGGTGCTTAGACCCAAGGAGCAAAAAGAAGGTGAAAAGCCACCTTTGCCTGGCAGTAATGTGGAGTTGTCCACCGATGCTCAGGGGAAAGGTCTTAATGATGGCTTCTTCCCAAACTGAAGAAGGAGGTGGCCAAGAAATTCATCTTTCCATGTCAGAGAAGACATCCAGGAAAGAGGATATGTACTCAAAGTGACGGAGACTAAAACTTGGGCCACTAAGAGAGCAAATGCTTGCATAGAATGAGAGACCTCCAGACTTTCCAAGACTGGGTCTAGGATAGAGGGTAGAATTTCTGCCCTACCAATTAAGTCTAATAGAGGCAGAAGCAAACCAGAGAGGCCGTAGAACTAAGGACTAGAAAGCATACATTAGTATGAAAGTGGTTACCGTAAAGCATTTTCAGTCATGGTGGAGGCAGAAGCCAAGGCTAATAAGGATAAATCAACAAATTGAGTACAAGCTACTCTTGGCATAAGTTTGTCAGTGAGAGAAGAAGGGAACCCACCCCTAAGAACATAATTCAGTCAAGTCAGTGAACACACTTATTTCTCTGTGTGTAGTGATATGCAACCTGGTTGTTGGATGTTACGAGAATTTCAGCCACTGATATTTATGTACTGAAAGTCGTGTTTGTAAATAATTGTAGCTTTCAGTTGAGAAAGAAAGCAGCCAGATTCAATCTACACTCTTTTTAGAATGATTCCCTAAAGACTCCTTTCTGTGCTTCAGCCTATCTTTCAAGTAAAAGTTTGCTTCACACCTTAAATGTTTTCATGGGCCAGTGGTTGGTTCACTGGTGTGGTACAAAAGGCATGTTATTCAGCTCCTAAATACAGAAGCCCTTTGCCAGTCTGCATGATGCAAATACTTTCACCATGGCTGACTTCACATCTTCAAGGTGACCTTACTGAATGAGAACTGGGAAGAGATATGCACTGTGCCATTTTCTAGACTCTTCCCTGCAGAGACACCATAGATGCAAACAGCCTCGTGGCCGGAAGATGTGAAATGATTAGGAGGAGATTGACAGCGATTATTGTCTTTGCTGGTTGTGTGGTCATACAATTTAACTTTTAATAGTGGCTATGTAACAGCTAGCTCTTAAGATTCCTGAAAATTTAGCAGTTGGTTCTAGAAAGCCAGTGCAAACCAGCTGTAGGACACCACTGTATGTTTTCTGATTGTCCTCTGAGATGTCTGTGCCTGGTTATTTCCTGTTATCTCACAGGAATAATGCATGTGTGGGGCGGAACAGATGGCTCAGCAGCTATGAGCACAGAGTTTAATTCCCAATACCCCCTTCTGGCCACCTTGGGCACCAACATGCTTGTGGTGCGCAGACACTTATGCAGACAAATGTCCATACACACACAAAATAAAAATAAATTTCAAAATGCACTGTGTCATTTAATGGCAAAGTAAAACAGTGTAATTTTATTCATCTATAGATCTGTTGACATTGATTCATGAACCAATAGTCACATTACACGTTTTGATCTCTCTGGGTAAATTAACACATTTTTATTTCTGTCTCTCACCAGTACTAGAAGTCTGTGTTGATTGGAACGCTAATGGAAAGCAGGCGTCAGCACCAAGGAGTTACCCACCATTACCAGCGGTTCTGCCAGAGCCGTGACCTCCACTGTGCTTCCTTCCAAAGTTACCTAGAAAAGAAAGGGCATTTGAGTGTGTCCAGCTGTCAGTGGGTGGTCCCCAGGGCCCTCCCACCAAAATTGGAAAATCTTTGCCTTGATTTGGCCCCATAAAGGCTTTAGAGAAGCTAGAGTTGGTAGCTCCGGTTAAGAGCATGTTGTGGCTCATCCAGAGGACCCACATTACGTTCCCAGCGCCCATGTCAGGTGGCTCACAGCCACCAGTAGCTTCAGCTCCAGGCAGTCCAGGGAACCAACACACACATGGCATGCATGCACACATACACACACAGAAAACAAAATCTTTGGGAGCTGGAGAGGTGGCTCAGTGGTTTACTGCTCTTGCAAAGGACCCCAGTTGGAATCCCAGCACCCAGTTGGAAACTGCATGTGACTCTTGCTCCAAGAAGATCTGACACCTTTGCCCTTAGGGAACCTGCACTCAAGTGTACATATCTAAACACATATATGAATAATTAAAAATATTTTAAAGGTTCTATGCTGCTTCTGTTTAGTGCTGATAATTCACTTACAGATCCAACATACAGTATGCCAAGGACCGTGCTGGTCTCTAGGCACACAACCACAAGTGAAACTGACAGTTCCCTTGTACCCATGGGAGCTTAGGGTTTAACAAAGGATAATAATCCCATAAATACTGTTTTAAAAGTTTATTAAAGAAAGATCCACCAGTGAGGAAAAGGTGGATAACCAAGAAAAACATAATCAAGAGATCCAGGGCAAAATATGTTAAAGTGTCAACAAAAGAAAGTAAAAAATGTTTATTAGAATAAGCAACGTAGCAATCCTTGTTGTCTGTGGTCATTTCAGGGTTAGACTACAAACGGGGGCAGGTAGATAACTGGACAGGGTGTTCAGGCAAGTCTTAGAGGTGTGGCTATGTGGGAAGGACGGAGTAGGGGGCACGTGAGGGTGCGGTGTGTGTGTGTGTGTGATCTACAGAATGTTTTTTAAAAGATTTTTTTTTAATTTAAGTTTTTGTTTTGTTTTTGAGACAGGTTTTCTCAGTGTAGCCTTGACTTGTCCTGCAACTTGCCCTGTAGACCAGGCTGGCTTTGAACTCACAGAGATCCACCTCCTCTGCCTCCGAAGTGTTAGGATTAAAGGTGTATGCAGCCACCGCTGCCTCTGCCACCACCACCAGGCCAATTTTTTAATTTTTGAAAATTATGTGTAGGGATGGAGAGAGAGCCCAGTGGTTAAGAGCACTGGCTGCTTCTCCAGAGGAATCCAGGTTCAATTCCCAGTACCCACATGGCAGCTCACAACCATCTACCTCCAGTTTTAGGAGACCTGACGCCTTCTTTTAGCCACTGTGGAAATGTGGCACACATGTACATCCATGCAGTCAAAACACCCACACACATTTTAATTATGCGTGTGCACATAAGTATAGGTATCTGCAAAAGCAGCTTTGAGATAGCTGGTCTCCTTGGAGCTGAAATTATAGGTGGTTGTGAGCTGCCTGACATGAGTGCCAGAGTCCTCTGCAAGAGCAGTACTTGCTCTTAACTGCTGAGTCATCATCTCTCCAGACAAGACGTGAGCACGTTTTAGAGCTGGGAGTGGTGAGGTAACCCAATAGACAGGAAGCCGTTAAGGCCCAGCTGTGCTCAGTAGAGAGGGGGCAGTGAGACTGGGCGGCATGTGCTCCATCCCTGCGGAAACTAGCAGGCCTGTTTACTAGTGGGAAGGTAAGTGGATTTGTTCGTATCTAGTGACTCATGGTTTTTGTTGTTTGTTTGGTCTGTTTGGGTGGGAGGTGGGGTGGGGACAAGGTCTCTATGTAGCTAAGGCTCTCCTGTAAGTGGCTGTGTAGACCAGGCTGACCTGAAACCCACAGAGATCCTCCTGCCTCTGCCTCGTGAATGCCGAGGTTAAGAGTGTATGCTACCACACCTATCCTGTGCCTTTTATAGTTAAGTAGGGATGAGGGGATGGCCACAACTGGGAAGGAGTGGGGTGTAAGGGAAGGTCTGAGGTAGCTGTGGAAGAAGAGTTGGAGGTGGTATACCCAGGCACCGCTCGTGCTGCCATGTAGAGTCGGGGCCTTAAGTGGTGCTGGGCGGAGTGCAGACCAGGCTAAACTCTTCCTTTCTTACAATGGACATACCAGACATACCATACAAGTAACTGTCCCATAGAGGCTGGAGAGATGGCTCAGCAGTTAAGAACATTTGGCTGTTCTCCCAGAGGTCCTGAGTTCAATTCCCAGCAACCACGTGGTGACTCATGACCATCTATAATGAGATCTGGTGCCCCCTTCTGGCATCTGGGTGTACATGCAGAGAGGGCATTCATATATATATATATATATATATATACTAAAAATAAATAAATATCCCATCCCTAACACACAAACTTAGCATTGAGTTGAGCCCTCCAGAAAGAGAAAATGCTCTCAGAGTCATAGGTGTTTCTGTATGGTTGCTTCCATTTCTAAACTGTGTCTCAGGTGGCTTTTGGAGTCCATTTCCTTTCAGGGTTTCTTAGAACACAAATCTATAGTGAGGCACTGACAAATATGAGCACCTCTTGGTGATCTTCCACAGCAGAATTCACTCTGGAAAAAAAAAAAATGTCTTGAGGTGCCTGGCTAGCCGGTGTCCTGTGGGCTCAAGGTGTCTCGCTGCTGTTGTAATGTGTAGAAGAGGAAGAAACCACTAGAGTCCCAGGGAAGAACCTGCACTGACTCTTGGTCACCTGGAAGTCACCCTTGGGTTCTCCGTTTATGATCCTCACTCTCACCACTGTGATATCCCCAGAGGTCAGGAGAGCAGACATTCTGGAAGGAGGTAAAAGGCAGGACAGAGCCACTTCAGCCTGTAGTTACACAAAAATAAGGGTTGGCAAGAGGAAGTCACTTGACGCCCAGAGCCCTGCTTCCTCGGCGGCTGCCGCCCTGAGCGGCCCAGGAAATATGGATGCTAAATCAGGCCCCTCTCCGCATGATCCTCCTCCTTTCGCTTCGCGTTTTCCTGTCTTTGCTGATCCCTGTTCCTCCCTCCTTCTGGAGCATGGAAGCTTCCATTTATTTCTCCCCTGTTTTCCTAGAGAACATTTCTCTCCCGTCTCCAGTCCCGCTCACTAGATGACATCTTGAGCCTGATCCTGCTGCATTAAAAAAAAAAAGAAAGGAAAAAAAAAATTCCTGCCTCCAATGAGCCCTTCAGTTCTGATCTCTCCACGGAGATGTGGCAGATGGCAGAGCCTGACTGAGCGGCAGCAGCCCCCATCCCAGACCAGGGAGCTGCCAGGACTAGTAAATGGGCTAGTTATGCGCTGTTCTTGTATACTCAGCTTGGTGCTCCCCAAACCAGAAGTGCTGTCACGCCCTACACAAGCAGCCCGGAGGAGTGCAAGCTTCTCTCCAGCTGCTGCTCTGTCACTACGGGAGGTGTCTACAGAGCTGCTAAGTTCAGGACTTACCTGTGATTGAGACCTCCTAAGTCCTGTGTCTCCCATGTCCTCAGCCCTTCCAGGATGTAAAAGAAATGGCTAACACCGGGCCATTCGGAGAACTCACTGCGAAGTGTGAGAGTCCTCACCCTCAAGGGTCCCATTCAAGGCAAGGCCGTGTTTTACACACGAAGGGGGAACCAGCAAGGAACCCTGGGGCTATCCATGCCGATGAACTAGTCATGCACAGGGAACTGGGGAGAGGTCTGAGACTCAAACCTAGCTGTGCTGTCTGGATAGAGCCTTGTCCTGACCAGAGAAAGAGGATCCTGGTCACCTTGGAGACCATTTTTCTCTCAAGTGGATGAAGATCATGTGGGTGGCCAAGGAGAAAGGAAAGGGGCTGGCTTTGACCGGGACATAGCTGGGGGCCCCAGAGTGGGGTTGAAACCCTGGTGAAGTAGGGTAGGAGAGCACCCAGGCCTAGAGTGTATTGGGGGGCTGCATTCTGGTTATTAACTCACCCTCTAAATAAAGCCCCCGTGGCCACCACAGTCTCAGAATTGTATATTGTTTGTGGGTAGAGGCGTGGAGGGGCATACAGTCGGCTGGAAGGGGCTTACTAGAGCCAGCAGAAGAGGGGTCTGGACCCATGGAACTACAGGACACCCACAGGGCCCTGCTCTTACGTATTTTGTAAAAAGCCATGACAGCCTTCAACCCTTACTTAAGATTTTTCTTTTCTTGTCCATTCTTCCTGGAGCAAGGCATGACAGCCCATGACCGCTATCCTCCAGGCCTCCCACACAGGATATTGCAGGGCTGTGGTGTGTGGCTGTGCTAAACACATTTCCTGATAGGGAAGATCAGGAAATCTTCTGATTGGGAAAGAGGGAAAGAGTATCCCCATTTCACCGATAAGGAAATTCAGATACAAGCCAGAGGTGGTGGCACACACTTATTCCCAGCATCTCAGAGGCAGAGGCAGGAGGATCTCTGAGTCCAAGGCTTAGCCTGGTCTACAGAGTGAATTCCAGGACAGCCAGGGCTATACAGAGAAACCCTGCCTCCGGAAAAAAAAATCAGATATAAAGATGTTCACCGACTTGTCTGCAGTGAGGAAGTGTGAGAACCAGGATTTGAATCCAGGCAGCCTGCCTCCAGAATCGATCCTCAGCTGCCAGAGCACACAGCCTGCTCCGTAAAGGAGAAACCATTGCTCCTCCCATGAGACACTTAGGCGTTGGAGGCGGGTGGCAAAGTGACAACAACCGAGAACCAGCCACATTGCCATGGAGCCCCTGGCTCCCAGCTACGTGAGCAGGTGCGGACGGAGAAGACTTACTGCCCCCTCTCAGAGAGGTCAGGTAACTACATTGAAAATCACCCAGCAAGTAAGACTCGAGCCCAACCCCCTTCAGACACAGGCCGGCTCTACACAGCCTAACCCTGACTCCAGGGAGAAGGGAGCTCGGGTTCCCTGGCTCCTTGGAGACTCTTTTTTTTTTTTTTTCCCAAGTCCAGGTGACACTTCCTGGAATAAAGAGAAGGTGGCAGTTAGGGGCCAGAAGATTTATTTAGTTTACAACCCATGATCCTAAGCCGGATGCCACCCATCACCATTCCCCAAGATCTCACTGTTGAGTTTTTAACGACCATTTTAGAGATGACAGCACAGTCCGCTGAGGACGCGCAGGACGTGTGCCAACACTGATGCTGTGTTTCCTCTGCTGCCCTTGCTCTTCGCAAGAATGCAGGGGTTCCAATGATGCAGCGGCCACTTCCGCTCCTGCTGAATGAAGGTATTCACGGAGGGCGTGGTCAGGCACAGCTGGCCTGAGCCCACACACAGACCTTGATGTGTCCAGGGCGCTCGGGTTCAGGTAGCTTCACACTAGGGGAAGTAACCAGACCATTCAGGTGGAGCCTCACACCCCCTGCCTCAGGTTGCCTCCAGGCTGACAGCAGAGAGCGTGCTGTGTGCACGCTATCCTCCGAGTCCATCGGGGATGCCCACATCTTCTAAGAGTCCCAACCCTGCACATACAGTCCAAGTCAGGATTCGGACTCTGCAGAGGCTGGGGAGAGGGGATGGCCGAGGAAGCAGATTCTAGAACATCAGGGAGAGGAGCGCTGTCAAGACAGCACACAAAGGCCCAGGTATTAGAAGATCCTCTTCCATAAAGCTAAGCCTGGAAAGCTCCCGGACTGTAGTTATGGAGGGAGACTCGGGTGGGGAAGGGCAGGGCCCTGTGGCTCCCACACCCTGGAGCGGCTTCCTCCTGAGAATGCTGTTTCTGCTCCAGCCCCCGGCAGCTCATTGACCCCGATAGAACACTTCCTCTGAGGCGATGGCTCCAGTGTGAACCAATGCTTCTTGTCTGGGTCTCCTGGCCCAGTGGAGACCAGCTGGAAGTTTGAGAGGCTTTATTAAACAATATTTGTTGAGTGAATAAGTACGAAGGAAGAACAGAAGGGGTATTAACGGATGATGTCCACAAGGCCTATAAATAGCCCAGCTCACGGGTCTGGGTTTCGGGCTGTCCTTGCCAGGGCTTGGCAGGCTCTTGCCTAGCTGAACTCATTCTGCCATCACAGAAAGGAGTCCTCAAACTACACAAGCCCTCTGCAGCCCACCGAAGTGGGCCTTTATTCTCTTCCATGCCTAGGACTGTGATGGCAAATAGCGACTGTGATCGAGGCAAAGCTTTCCTTTGATGGCTATGGAAGTGACCCTGTTTCTTTAGCCACACCACTGGAGAGAAATCTGGGCAGGGCCAAGGCCAGGGCCAGGGTCCCTTAAACAGGCCACGCAGGTCCTGCCCTCAGCTCAGAACCAACACTGACAGCATCAGGCTTCAGAGCCTGGCACTCTGTTCCCAAGGTTCTGTTCTGCAAAACCACTCCCCACCATGTCCCAGCTGTGTCCTACAGACCAAGCCAGAATTCCGGCTGTGCTGGCTATTCTGTAGCCACCACAATGGGAGGCACGGGAGGCATAGGAGGCAATGCCAGCTCTCTGGGGGCTGATAGGCCAGCTACTCCTCTGCCCTGTCAACAGTGCCCCCTCCCATCACCAACCCCCTTCTGCCTCTGGACTTCCAAAGCAGTGTTGTTGCAGGTAATTAAAGGGTTTTAATTAAATTAGGATCCCATCTGGCTGGGATCCGTCAGGCCCTTAACGAGGATTATGTGTCACCAACATCAGAATGTGTACGGGGACTTAGACACGTGAGGGCTGAATTTGGGGCCTGGAGGCCCTTCAGACGGGGGGCAGAGAATCCTGAGCTCCCCGGGGCTCCCTGAAATAAAGAAGCTGCTTGTACTACCACCTCCAGAAATGAGGCCGAGGAAAGGAGAGGGCAGCACTTTCCTTCCTGCCTACAAGTCTACACACATTTCTGAGACGCGTGAGATGTGGGGGTGTTGTCTTGACTCTACAGATGAGGAGACCAAAGTCTGCAGGAAATGCACTAGATACAGCTTCAAGAAATGGAGCCCCTGGGGATGTGCTGGCACCTGCCTATGATACCGGACCTCAGAGACAGAGGGAGGAGGACTGGGAGGCGGTCAAGGCCAGCTTCTGATATATAGCCAGGCTAGGCCTGGGCTACATGAGATCTGCCTCAGAAAAGGGGGGTGGGGGGAAGGAACCCTAAACCAGATGCATATAGATGGGAATTTCATTTTTCTCACAGGAAGCTTAGGGCTCTCAGAGACCACATCTTCATAGAGCTTACAACCTGGATGGTGAATGGGGGACAAAGAAGGAAAAAAAGAGTGAACACCTCTATCTTAAGATGCCTGAGATTTACTGTATAATCACTCGGCCTAAAGATCACTGGCCAGATCTTCAGTCACACGGCCACATGTAGAAGGCAGGGGTACGGGGGTAGGGACTGAAAAATATCGGATTATGTCAGGCATCTGTGTGCCCAGCTAACAACTGGGGATCCCTTCACTAAAGAGACAAGGGAAATGGATACTGTATTAGGTAGCTTGTCCCTGTAACAAAAACAGATAAAAAGAAAGGGTTTGCTGGTTTGTTTGGGCTCGCAGTTTGAAGAGACCCAGTCCGTCATGGCAGGGAAAGGATGACATCATGAATGTGGGGCAGGAGTGTGTGATGTTAAGCTTCTTCTTCTTTCTTTCGGTTCAGTCTAGGACCCCCAGCTTAAGGGACTGTTCTTCCCACATGCAGGGCCAGTCGTCCTCTTTCAGTTAAACCTCTCGGGAAACACCCTTGCAGACACTACAAAATGGGGTAAGTGTGGCCCCTGCACCATTCTAAATCCAGTCAAGCTGACAACGCAGATTCACCATCGCATAGACTGTGAGTCAATTAGCCATTTCTGCCACAGGCATCATGTAGCAGCACTAGAACAGGAATCCATGTCTCACCCTCCAGCCTCGCACCAACAATTTCACCAACAATGTACCGCGGTAGACCTTTCTTTCACCTCTTCAAAGAAGGAGGCTCATTGAGTGAGTGGCACACGCCTTTGTTCTCAGCTCTCAGGAGGCAGAAGCAGGTGCATCTCGAAGTTTGAGGCTAGTCTGGTCTACCCATTGAATTCCTGGGCGGCCAAGTTACATACTAAGACTTTGTTTCAAAATATTCAAGCCAGAGGGTGGTGGTGCCACCCTTTAATCTCTGGAGGAAGAGGCAGGTGGATCTCTGTGTGTTCCAGGCCAGCCTGGTCTACAGAGAGAGTTTCAGGACAGACAAAGCTACACAGAGAAACCCTGTCTCAAAACAAAACAATTAACAACAACAAAAACCCTCAAGTAAAGAGGCGCTTGGAGATGGTCCTTTGTCCAAGATCAGACAATCCACTCCACAGCAGGGACCATCTTGAGCTTCCTGCACACCCTCTTCCTTGGAAGCCTCTGTGGTTCAGGAAGAACTAGAATGTTCCTTGGGACACCTAGCCAGGTGGCTCTGAGCTGATGTACCGAGAAGCCTTGAGCTCAGCAACCTTCACTCCCCCTGCTGGACCAGCCTTTCAAAGCTCGACAGGTCAACAGGAAACAAGTTCCCAGATGGACCCAGAACCCAGCCTCTGATGGGCAAGATCCACGTCTCTTGTGGCATTTGTGCCTTGGAGATACTATCACTCCAGGACTTCGAATAACTGGCAGGTTCCGCCCCCACCCCACCTTGCCTCTGCCTGGGGAGGCTGATGGTGTCTCCTGTCACCTGTCACCCCAGCTCCCCGGTTCTCCAGTTAGCACCTCAAAAATTCACGGAAGCAACGTTTCTCTCTCCCACTCTCAGCCATGACATTGGATCACTTCCCAACTCGGAGTCACTGCTTCATTGAGTTTTCCACAACCTACTGCAAATGCCCACTCCACGATCCAAGTCCCCGATGACCTTCAGCCGCCTCCACCCCCACAAACCCCTTCCTCCAGCTTCCCTCTCCACCCACCCACCTCATGCATCTCTGAGCAATGGACCTCTCCACGGGAGCCTGCCACATTGCAAGGTCATCGGCATTCCTGCCAAGAATGGGGAAGGGGGTGACTCAGTTCCCGCTTGCTCATCTAGGGAAGAAGAATGAAGGAGAGGGAGGAGGGACAGAAAGCCCATTCAGTTTTGCCTTAAGCTTCACCGGGAGGACTAACGGGGCTCTGCTGGCAGTTGGCCCCCCTACTTGCTCACAGGTTACAGGAAGTTACTGCAGTACGAATGGGACCGCCGTGGCCACGTGTGTGCAAGGCTGAAGAGCAAAGCAACTCCAGGTGCCCCTGGCGTTCAGAAAAGAGTGGTTCTTTTCTGGTCCTCAGGAGGATGCTAATCTGATGAGAGAGAGGGACAGCCTTCACCTTAGTTTGAAGCGCTACCCTGCTCCTCCTCCTCCAAGAGAGTTCAGGAGAGAGGTGTGACCCCCCCAGCCCCCCAAGACTCTGATGGGAGAAACACGAGCCATGTCCTCAGAGAGCCCTGGTAGGCTTGCTCCAGGGGCTACACTATTAGAGAGACAAGATCCCTACCTAGTGGGTGGAGGCTGGGACAGACCAGGGTCCCCAGACAGCATAAGGTGGTTGTAAGCCAGCCCTCAAGGTGCCTCAGGGAGGTCATAGGGTTGGTGGGGGGTAGGACCACGCCCTTCTCTTGGAGGGACCCTTCAAGAACTAGTCTCCTGAGGGTGTTTCCAAAGGCCGGAGTGAGAGATCAGGGTGCCTTGGGACCCTGGTGGAGCCTAAGGTCTGTCTCTACAGGGGATGCCATAGCTGAAGGACAGAACTGGGTACCCTCTCCCCCAGGGAAGTGGATTCGCTACCCTTGTGAGGATCAAGGGGGCTCCGAGAACTATCTAAAAAGCCTGAGAGGCTGGAGGGCTCCTCCAA
The DNA here is from genome assembly GCF_030254825.1 of Meriones unguiculatus. Classification (NCBI taxonomy): domain Eukaryota; kingdom Metazoa; phylum Chordata; class Mammalia; order Rodentia; family Muridae; genus Meriones; species Meriones unguiculatus. The sequence goes on along the minus strand of NC_083355.1, from coordinate 25,515,789 downwards.
GGAATTGGGATTTGGGTAGACATTTGTTAGCCAAATCCGAATTGAGAACAGCCCGGTTGCTGGGGGTGGGGGGGGGAGGAGGCAGAGAAAAGGAGGCAGAGTGTGCATGAGGGTGAAATGAAGTTATTAAAATGAGCCCACCCCCTGCGCAGGCAGCACGGTTGTGCCAGAAAGGCCGGGCCCTCCAGCTGTCGGCAGCAGCTGGCTCTCCACGGGAGAAGAGGAGTAGGAGGGGCAGGTCAGTGTGCCCCCATGCTCTGCAAGGGTTCAGTGTTCACACGGGGTGGGGAAGGGGGGGGCGCCTCACAGTATCTTCCTCCTCTGCCAGACCCTACAGGTGCCCCGGGACAGTGTCCGCTGAGAGGCACAGGTGGGAGAGCCCTCCCGATCCCAGCAGCCAAGGTTTTTCTTGGGGGAGGGGTGGGAGGTTTGGGGAGGAGGCGAGTCCAACCTCTAGTCACTGGCACGGTTCGGAGGGTGAGGTGAGAGAGAGCTGTGTAGGGGCATGTATGTCTTGAGTCCGCTCAGGGCATAGCTGGAAAGAGAGTGTGCCCTGCGGCCGCCCCCCTCGCATCTTGCTTTCTAGGTCATGTCACACACAGAGGGGTTACATCCAGGTGTCTGTATGCCGCAGCGTGGACCATCCGGGCTCAGAGCTACTGGGCGGAGAGCAAAGACTGGAAGAGGTCAGGCCACAGGCCCTCGCATTAGGACTCTCCTCATTACGGATACCTTGTTTCCAAGAGGGACCTCGGGGACCTGAGTGCTGACCTTCAGAGAGAGCAGGCCTAGAATGACCTCCGGAGGGAGCAACACGGTGCAGGCTCCAGCCTCTCCTTCACTGATTCCCCCCCCCAAGTCAGGGAGCCTGGACTGGGCCTCCATGCATTCTGATGCCACCCCCAGCTGTATGAGGAAGTGGCTACTCTCCTGCTCTGTTTGTCCCCACACCACCTCACTCTGTCCCTTCTCCCCTAAGAGGCAGATGGGAGTCACAGCTGGAGAGAGCAGAGAGGGATGGCTCCATCCTCTGACGCTGGAGCCAAGTTTGCTTAGAGGTCATCAGGCAGTGTTCAAGGTGTGTCAGCCGTCTCTCTACCCAGAGCCAGCTCCTCCTCAGGCTCTACCCACTCCTGCTGAGTCAGGGAGGACCCTGAAGGCTGTAGGCACATCAGCCCTCTGAGAGGACTCTGATGGGCGCGAGTGCTGCCAGAGAGAAGGACATGAGAGAGCAGAAAAATAATGGCAGAGCCAGAGCACCACTGGCATCTACCACTGCCCCCTGCAGGGCCAGAGATGGCAATTCAGTGAGGACCTGTGGAGAAAGATGTGGCCTGTACCTTCCTTGCTGGCTCATACCCCCCCCGAGCTGCCCCTTCAGGTGCCATGTCTGGGCCTCTGGCACTAAGATCTGTTGGCCAGCAAAGAGTGTCAGAGAGGGCAGCCCAGAAACCCCAGCGAGCCCCAGCTCCAGGTGGTCTACGGGTTTGGTCTCCATTTGGAAAATGCTACCCAGACGGGGGGGGGGGGGAGGGGGGGCGCGTGGTCCCTCTCCCCCGGATAACTCAGAACACAGTGCCCCGGGAAAGCTTTATTCCCTGCTCCTAGGACAAGACTCTGCACACGGAAGTGACAGGGCATTTCACGAGACTTCCCACCCCTCCCCCCACCCCACAGACAACACTAGGGCACAGTTCCAGCGTGGCCACACAGTCCAGCCTCCCGCGCGCGCCCCCCTCTACTCATAGCCTCGTGGCCCGGCACTGGGGGCCCTGGTCCCTATTCCAGAATGCCCCAGTCTCACGGACGGACAGACAGACGCGGAGAGCTGGCTGTTTGAGGGAACACTCTCAGCAGGGGGTAGGGGCTGAGGAAGGGAAGGGCGAGCAGCACACAGGCCAGGCTTCTGCTCTTTGTCCTTCATGCTAAGAGGACCTAAGGGTCCTGTTTCCGCTGAAGGACAGGACAGTGCGCCATCAGCAACAGGGTGACACAAGTGCGGAAGTGCTGGAGGCGGAGGGGACTTTTGGAGAGGGGTGGCCCTGGCTTGCTAGCGACAGGTAGTCATGACAGCAAAGACCTGAGGGTGGAGATGAGGTCGCCACTTCAGCCTCAGTGCAGGAAAGGGGCCCGGGGCTGTCCACCGCCAGCCCCCGTGAGGGAAGCCACTGAGCTATCTGTCCTAAGTCGTCTATCCGGGCCTACACAGTTGGACTCCCCTTTGTGGATTGCTGGTCTCTTTTTGAATGGCAAAGAGGAACTCAAGGGTAAAGGTCTTCTCCGTGGCTTGATCTGGGGCCGCCCGGCCTGCCTGCCCAGGGGCCTCAGGACCCAGCATCCGCTTTGGATCGGAGGGAAAGCCCCGTAAGGCTGCCCAGGGCCTGTTTTCTCCTCCATAACAAACACGTTCTAACCTCAGGTGGGGGTCAGCCCCGGGGACCCTTCCCCGACACCACCGGAGGCCTGACCCTGGCCCACCTGGCCTCTCGTGCTCTCCACCCCCTCCCTTCCTGAGACCCATCCCTCTCCCTGCCCAGCATCGTCCAGACAGCCAGCCTCCTGCGCAGACCTCCGCGGCCTCTCCGGGTCACCCAGATGGGTAGTAGGGGGTATCGCTATGGTAGTTGTAATCTGGGCACACCTTCTGCACCAGCCGGTAATCCGTGCTGTAGAAGGCGATGTAGACGCACACGACCTTGAAGGGCTGGGAGCAGCTCCAGGTGGCCGAGCTCTGCGCGTGCTCTCGGGAGCAGATCTTGGCAGGGTCGTGGGTACAGAGCGAGGTCCTGAGGCCCCGCTCTACCTTCTCCCACTCCATCCGGCAGTTGAAGATCTTGGAGGCCTTGGCTTCGATGAAGATCTGCTGCTCCTGGTGGAACTCCACGGCTTTGCTCGGGGGCACAAGGCTGATGGAGATGTTACCCTGGCCCGTGGCGTTGTGGCGGAAGTGGACGCTGAAGGTCCCGTTGCCGTGGTCCACGATCTTCCCTGTGACCAGCAGGTTCAGGGCCACTGTCTTGATGTTGGAGTAGAAATCTCCCCATCCAAATATTTTTTTCACCTTGGTCGAGGGTAGGGGGCTTTGCTTGGGGCGGTTGGGGGGCTGCCCGAGGACACCCCAAGCCTCCCCAGGTGGGGCCAGCAGCCCTAGGAGGGTGGAGTTGGCCAAGGGGCGGGACTTAGGTGAGATGTGACCTCGCTTCCGAGGCACTCTAGGCCGAGGCTGGCCCTCGTGGTCATCATGCTCAGGGTCCTCTGAGCCAGGGGGGCCATCCTCTTGGCCACAGATGACCTACGGGAGGGATGCAGAGAGAGAATTAGAGCTTTGTCCGCAGAGGACCTGGAGGATTTGAGATCTGGCAGACCACCCCATCACCACCCGCATGGTCTCTGTCCCTGTCTAACTAAGGCTGGGCAGCGGAGGGCACCCGCTCGTTCCCTTGTGCTGGGGTCAGGTGTGCGCCCTGGCTCTCTCGCCATCCACGCTCATGCTCTGATACTTCAGGAACCTCCTTGTCCTGTCTTTACTAGCCTCTGGCTGCTATTTAAAATCTGGAAGGGTGGCCAGGGGACGAGGTACCCGAGACACACAGCACTACTCCCCAATAGGCCCTAGTCAGATGGAAGGGGCTCAGGGTCTGATCTTGCAGAAGCCCCCACGCAGAAGGAGAGGTAGAATTTCTACCCCAGAAACGTCCAAGAAGCATCACTTCTGTCCTCCAAGAGTCCTTCGCCTGGAGATAAGGGGCTGCAAGGTGTTTGGGGAGGCCTGTTCTTGTCCTGGGAGCGCACACACGATCTCACGCCTTTCAAGATGTTTCCGTCTTCCGGCTGAGACACCATTCCTAGCCTAGGCATGTCTTTGCCCTTAGAGGCAAAGACAGCCGACAGCCCATAAACTAAGAACCCAGAATCCAATGAGAGGCCTGGTCAGGTATCAGATCGGCTCAGGTTTTGCTAAGGCTAGGAGACCAGGCATGAATGCCACACCCAGATGGCCAAAGCTTGTGGAACCAAAAGCCTTTACACCGAGAACGCACTGGCATGGGGAGGGACCAGATCTCCGGAGTCCCATTTCGCAGGTGAGGACATCACCACAGGACACACGGGCCACAAGTGACAGCCCTCCCTCCCGTCACGAGGCACAGTCTCGCCTCGTACCTTTGAAAAAGACTTTTACTGAAGCCCTGTGTCCACCCGGAATGTCCTGTCAGATTCTGGGCAGAGCTTGTCTTGCCTCTGCGGGCTCAGCTATGGTGACAGGCCACACCTTGGGGAGACATCAGGAGGAGAGTGGAGAGAGCCAGCAGGGCTCAGCAGGGCGACAGGGAGGCTCCCTGGCTCCCTAAGGCTCAGTGGCTCGGAGGTGTGTTTGCTCAGTTTCTGAAACCAACTCCTCACCAGAGTGTCTGTGTCGACGGTGAGGGGACACGGGCTTAACCACAACATCTGGACTGGTGATGGCATGGGTGGGGCAGAGGGATCCCTGAGGAGATGGAATGGGAGGCTCCAAAAGGGTTTAGTTTCTATGCCTCTTGCTCTGGCCTTGGCTGAGCCCATGACTACGTGCAGTGACCAAGCCAGTTCCAGTTAAGGCCAGCCCTGCCTTCCAGGTCCCCGGTGACCCCAGGGTCAGGATAGGCAGGAAGGGAGGCTCCTGGCTGCCCACCTGTGCGTACTTGGCTCTAGGGTTTAACTGAACGGTTGAGACAGTCAATAGCGAATAGGGCCCCAGGTAAGGGCCAAGCAAGGAAGGCATCCTCCCTTCCCTCCTCCAGCCCAACAGTGGGCTGCGGGTAGGAGGATTGTTTTGAGTAAGGGGCAGTTCCGGTGGCACTGAGGCTTCTCCAGGACAGGATTGGGGTCGGGGCAGATGTGGGGCGGCGGGCATGGGTCTGGGGGGGGAGTTAAGCTCGGGGCTAGGGTCCGGGGTGGGGTTCTAGTGCATCCTGGACCGCGAGGGAGCGGGCTCTGGGCGCTCAGCTCAGCTGCTGTAAGCGCCTGGGGCGGGAGCCGCCTGCCCAGGTCCTGTGGGGCTCGGGCTGCGCGCAGCCGGGAGAGGCGAGGAAAACAACAGGCGAGGAGGGAGGGAGCGGGAGGGACGGCGGGAGGCAGGGACGCGGGGGCCGCCCCCAGTCCGCCCGGGCTTGGCGCGCCAGGGCCCACAGTTAGGGGGTTCTCTGGGCCCCAGAGGTCAGGAGAGAAGAAGCCCGCGTCTCCTGACCTGCCCCACCCCCGTTCCGCGCGCGTCCTGGGATGCTACAAGAGGTCGGGTAATCCTTGGCGACCCAGCTCGGGGGGCCTTTTCCCTGGTGTCACTCGCGCCTCCCGCCATCAAGCCGCGGAGTGGGTGGGCCAGCCGGGCACCCTCCTCCCCGCCCCTATTAACCCTTCCCGTCCGGCCTCTGGCCTCGGACCCGCCCTCTCCCCTATCCTCTAGCGTTCGCCCGCATCCCTGGGATGCCGGGAGGGGGGGGAGGGAGAAAGTTTCAGGGCTCTGCAGCTTCCCGCGCTCTCCCCATCCTCGGGCCCCCCGCCCCGAGCCGCTCCCCGCGGACCACTCACCAGATAGAGGCTGCCCTGCACTAGGAACACGAAGCAGCAGCGGGTCAGTTGCATCTTTCTCGTCTGCTCTCACCCGTGTCTCTCTCTTTCCTTTCGGGGTCCCAGGGCCCCCTCCTCCCCGGACTGCTCCTTCAGGCGCGCTGTCCCATGCTCCGGTCCCGGGTGGCTCGCGGCCCACCCCCTCAGCCCTTCCTCGGGACCGACCCCGCCCCCTTCGGTCCAGCTGTGCAGCCGCCGCCGCCCCCTCCCCGCGTCCAGCTGCGCGCCGCGCGGTCCCCTCTCGCGGTCCCAGATGTGCGCCCCGAGCGTCTTGAAGGGGGCTCCGGCTGCGCGGTGGCTCGGTCGCTCCAGACAGGCGCTCGGCGCCCCGCTCGCTTCCAGAGGCTCGGCTCTCGCCCAGATGTGCCGGGGACCTGCGCGCGCGCCCGTCCCCGGTGCTAATTCCCCAGACCAGACGGCCCCTCCCGCCCCGTCGCGGCGCGCCCCCTGGCGGACGCCCCGGGCCGCGCCGAGCCGCGGCCGCCCGCTCCCCGCGCTGCGCCCCGCCAGACTGGAGCGCTCCTGGCGCCCAGGCGGCTCCCGCTTCCTCGTCCCTCCCACTGGCGGCGGCGGCGGCGGCGGCAGGTACGGTGAGCCCAGTCGGTACCTCCGCGGTTAACTCCTCCCCTGCCGGGCCGCAGCTTGGGGACCTGGGACGCCGACTTTCCAGCGCGGGGGACAGGAGGAGGGCGGAGGAGCTCCCGGAGAGGCGGGGATCGGCTGGAACACTGCGGATGGGGACAGCAGCTTTTCCGCCCTTCTGGCAGGGCGCCTTCTTTTCTGTCGCGGCACCAGGAATCTGTCGCCCCACTTACCCCCCCACCAACCTCCCCAGGAGTTCTGGAATTTGGAGAGACAATTCTCTCCAGACCCATTTTTTTTAAGGGCCCAAGGATAGCTACAGTGGATCCCAGCTGCCGCTTCTTACAAGATTTGACGAGGGTGCGGAGGGAAGTTCTTCTAACTGTCTAGCTAGCACCCCTTTTCTTAACACGTCCGCTCCTTTTCTTCTTAGATGATCTCAGGACCTCAGAACAATCATTACGAAGCATTTGGTTGAGGCGTTGGGCTGAAAAGACCACCAGGGACCAGGCTGGGTTTTGGGGTTGGGGTAAGGGTTTGCCTCCTGAGAAGTAGGAGAGTGGATGGGATGGACAAGGCCCCTCAGAGCATGCCCTTCCATTCTTCCCTACCCATTCTCCACGACGCAGGTGCTCACCAGGCTGAAAAGGCCCCCCAGTGAGGGCCCCAGGTTGCTCTGGTCTCTTCAGATCAACAGGGGAAAAAAAAAAAAAGATTAAAACCTAAACATGAGATCCACCCTTCCTCACTCCCACTCTCAATGGCTAGACCTCCTTCCTAGCTCCAGAACTCCCTTCGTCTTCAGAAAACCAAAAAGGTGGGATCCTTGGACCTCTTGGAGGCGCCTGGGGTGACCCCAGCCTAGGCTGGGCCTGTGGGAGGCTCTCCGCTCTCTCCTCTGTGACCCTCTGAGATCAGGTGTGGTCCCTGCCTGCAGCCCCCCAGCTCACACCCAGCCTCCTCCCCCACCATCTGCCAGAAGCTGTGCAAGGAATGCAGATGAATCTTAATATCAGCCTGGGCCAAAGAGAGAAACCGCAGAAGGAGGTAGCCTGGATGAGCAGCCCCCCACCCCATTTCCTGGACGCCCTGGGCCTTTCGTGTGTGTGTGTGTGTGTGTGTGTGTGTGTGTGTGTGTGTGTGTACTCAAAGGCTCCCAAAGCCAGGAGAGGAGGGAGAAACAGGTAAATTTTTGTGTGGCCTTGGAGCCGCTGGTCCAGCTGGGAGGAAAAAGCTGTTGGTCTGAGCGTGGGCAGCTAGTTCCCGCTCTCAGCTAGGCAGAGGCAGAGGCGTTGCTGAGCCTACTCCTTGCCCATTCCAAGTCATGCCCCCTGGAGAGTGCTGCGGTCCAGGAGAAGAAGTACTGTTTTCAGGCCAGACAGTCTGAGATCCCACTGCGGCCTCTCCCCCCTCCCCCCACTCCCTCGCTGTGTCACCTTCGGTAGGTTACTTCCATGTCAGTTTTCAGACCTGTCATCTGGGGAAGGAGAGAGCGCAGACCCAGTGTGGGCACCACGGTTGGCTTGGTGGGGCACCGTGGGAGTGCAGGAAGTGGGCAGGCTCACTTTGGCACTTCCCACGCATTTGCTGCACTTCCTGCCAGCCTTGCCCTCTCTCCCCTCTCGGACACTCCTGGCTCCCACTTCCTTCAAGTTTCTTCTCTGCCTTCATCCATCAGCCACTGGTGGAGCCTGTCCTCGGCACCAGGCTCCAGGCCAGAGCCTGAGCTACGGAGATGAATGGGACATCATCCCTCCCCTCAAGGAGCTCCTCGCCCTGTGTGTGAAAATCGATCATTATAACTCACTGCGGTGAGTGCAATGACACAGCCCCCAGAAGGCCTCGAGGGTGCACCGGGAAAGGTGGGGGAGGGGCAGGAAGGTCAGGGCATCCAGGAGGTCAGGAGGAGTAGGTCTGGCAAGGGCCACTTCTGGCCCAGGGAGCAGGAGGCTAGGAATGGCAGCAGCTTGCTGTTCTGGGGGTGCCTCCTCCAGGGGAGGAAGGGAGGCAGGGGTCAGCCACTGGGGGCTTCTGTGTCAGTGAAGGGGTCTGGACCCATGTTTATGGGGGAACCTTGAAAGGGATTGAAGGGACTGCTGACGGTCCAGCTTGCCTTTTGCACGGCTTTGGAGAATTCACTAAAAGGAGGAGGGGGGAAGGGAAGCAATTAGAAGTTCAGGGTTGCCCCCACCAAAGACATCAGTAGCTGGCAAAACCGGAAGACAAAAACCAGCCAGGCTTTGGCTGTCGCTCATGTGCAGGACCCAAGGAGAGACATGCAGATGCCAGGCAAGGTCCTGCTTTGTGTGGTGCTCAGGCTGCAGGATGGCCAAGGGGGTGCCCTGGTCTGCCTTGGGAGTGGGGTGGGGGGCAGAGTTCAGCTTTGGTTGTGACGTATCTCTGTGTTGCTGTTGGGCATCCAAGGACACCAGAAAGTCTGTGCTGGGGTGCGGAGGGTGCTGGAGGAGTCGCAGGCACCGGAGGAAGAGCCCTGAGCAGCCTGACATTTAAAAAGCAGGCAGAGGAAGACAAATCCCAGGTGCCCACGAGCAGAGTAGGCCACTCAGGAGCAAAGTGGGCCATGGGGCCCGTTCGGGAAGCCGAAGGAGCAGGAACTGTCTCACTTGAGGGTGTCAGGCAGAAGGGCAGAGTGACAGCCGCCACCGTGCAGGCCCCAGGCTTCCTCCTTAGGGTAACGGGAATCCGGGGCTGTATGGTTTCTCAGGCCCTTGCCCCAACCTCTAGCTCTGTCGGAGTCTGGATGGAACTGTGATAAAGTGCTTGCCCAGCGTCCACAGAGCCCTGGGTCCCACCCCATAAACAAGGCGTGGTGGGCACACCTGTGACTCCAGCCCTGGGAAGGTGGAGGCAGGACTATCAGACGGTCCGGGCTACTCTCAGCCACATAGACACACGGCGATTTCAAAGATTTTCATTTATTCATTTATTTATTTATTTTTACTTTTTGTTCATATTTAACCTGCGTAAATGTCTGTGCATCACTTGTTTGACTGGTGCCTGCAGAGGCCAGAAGAGGGCATTGGAGGTTCTGGAACTGGAGTTACAGACAGACAGCTGTAAGCTGCTGTGTGGTTACTGGGACTCAAAGGTGGGTCCTCTGGAAGAGCAGTGGGTGCTCCTCTTTTTCCTGGTTTTGTTTTGTTTTGTTTTGTTTTTGAGACAATGTCTCACAATGTAGCCATGGCCGGAATTCCCTGTGTAGGTGAGGCTAGCCTCAAACTCTCAGGGATCCTGATGCCTTGACCTCTTCCGGTGCTGGAATTAAAGGCAGACGTCACCCTGCCTGACTCAGTCAGTGCTCTTAACCACTGAGCTATCTCTTCAGCCCCTGCAGAGTGATTATGAAGCCAGCCTGGGACACCTGAGCCGGTAGGAAGGAAGGTTCCTTCAGGTAGGAAGGAAGATTGGGTGTGATGGTGCATGCCTTTGACCCCGGCTCTTGGAAGGATGAGGCAGGCAGAGCTTTTTTGAGTTTGAGGCCAGCCTGACTTGCTTAGCAAAGCCCCGTCTGAAAGGAAACGCTCTGAGGTGGGGAATGGTGGAAGGGAGGGAATCATCCACAGCACAAAAGAACAAAGGAATGCTAGCAAGGGAGGGAGAAAAGGGACCCTGGGTGAACTGAAAGCCCTCCAGCAAAGAGCGCGAAGACAGGCCGAAGACACCAAGCACCACAGCAGTGGTAATGGCGGTGACGCACAAGGCATATCCTGTCACCCGGGGCCTTATCTCTGTATGCCCCAAGTCCTGTCCATAGCATCGCTTGCACGCAGGAGAGTCTCAATGAAGACAGAGAGGCTTAATGTCTGAGACCTGGAAGCTCCCAGCCCCAGACCCCTCTACACTCAAATGCCCCCGGCCCAGCATTTGCTGATCACCTCCTCTCCTGTGTGGGTTCTTTCCTCCCTACCTCCCTGGTGCAGCCCGGCCAAACAGCACAGTGGGCCCCTGATTTGCTGGCAGCCAATGAGTGGGAGGTAGGAGTTCCTGACTGTTTGAAAGGCAGACAGACAGTGACTGCCCTTAAACTCGCTGTCTGGAGTGGTCTGAGGGAGAGAAGAAGCGTTGTTAATCGCCTCTCTAGGGTTAGCTGGCAATTTGCAATTGTAAAGAGTTGAGCTAGAGAGTTGCGTATTGGACATTAGGGAGGCCCCGGGGGTGGGGGAACCAGACTTAAATAGGGGTGCCGAGCATGGATCCCAGAGAGATGAGTGGGAAATGATGTGTGGAGCAGCAGGGAGAAGGAACGCACCTTCTAGGCAGATGAAGCAGATCGAGGAAAAGCCACAGATGAAAGAGAGCCCAGGAGTGGGGTTCTGAGGGGGCCCGGATGAAAGAGCCATTTGTTCCATGAATAGTTATCAAGTGTCTACTTTTATGTCCGGTCCTGGCTGGTGTGCAGGACGGCTCTGGATGGGCGAATGACATCTTCATTTGCATGGAGAATATGAGCTGGGAGGGAGTCATAAGGGCTCTGAGATGCTGGCACATAGCACAAGTTCCAAGAGGCAGGAAAGGACAAGGGTCCTGGTTTACCTGGGGCCCAAAGGGTGAGAGGGCCTGGGGCTGCCAGAGGGTTGGGATGGGTCTTCTAGGCAAAGGGATGGCGTATTAACCTCCCAAGCCCACGAAGCTCCTGTAAGGAAGGAGCTGGAAGAGTCAAGAGTGGGGAAGACGGGGAGAAGGGCCAGGGGAAGGGGAGGGAGGAGACAGGGGCTGGTGACGGCAGGGGTGTGAGGGTGCAGGGCTTTGGGGTTGCTGTGAGTCATGAGTCCTCCTGTTTGCTTTCCACCCTGGAGACAGCACCCAGAAGAGCACCCGGGTCCTTGTGAGGGGTAGAGCTGAGAGAGAGCAAATCCAGGAGCCAGGCAGTGATGGCAGCCTCAGTTAGGTCAGAGACATCGGGCTGTGAGGGAGAGAAAGTGGGGACAGGAGGCTCTGACAGGTGTGCAGGAGGGAGGACGGAGGGGCTCAGATTGATCCCCCCAGCCCTCCGGCCTAGGGAACACCAGTGTGGGAAGTGCCTGTGGGGCACTTAGGACTCAGGCACTGTGAAGAGAGATGACAGTGGAGGGCAGGCTGTAGAGAGCAAACCAGGAGAGGTGTGAGCCTAGACGCTCATCTGAGCCCCAGCGGAAATTGCTGGCACAGGGCAGAGCCTCAGGGTAGGTGCACAGTGGGGCCACAGAGCCTGTTTTGTAGGAAGTAATGAAGAGAGAGAGGAGAGAGGACCTCAGTGGTGGTTTGACTTGGAATGCTCTGAAAGAGACTGCTGAAGTCCCCAACTGCGCAAGCCTTAGGCCCTGGTGGTGTGTGGTGTGTGTGTGTGTGTGTGTGTGTGTGTGCGTGTGTGTGTGTGTATTACTCCAAGAGCTTCACAAGCCTTCGCTTTCCTTTTCCTGGAGAAGCATAGTCTATTTGCACTTGTTAAGCGCCTGGCTCTGAGGCCCAGCCCTCGCCATCTTGGTTGGTCTGTCCTCTCGCTGGATCTCAGCGTCTTGTGGATGTGGGAGAGTGTCAGCCTCTCCTGGTCTTTGTGTGTGGGTGTAGCCGGTGAAGGTGCTTTGTAAACTGAACAAAAGGAGTGCTGGGGCTCTTTCCCGATACCTTCCAGCGTCTTGGGAGGTGAAGAGCGCAAGGGAGGAAACGCATCTGGCAAGAAGCCAGAGGCAAATCTCTCAGCCACCTGTGGGCCGGACCCGAGTCATGGTGGTTAAGGAGAGTATCACAGGGGGCGATGGTGAGACGGAGCGCGGGCGTGGTGCGAGGCCCCAAGTGGCCTCTGCTCGCCACCTGGTGGGCAGTCCGGGAAAGGCAAGGCCCCCTGGCCTCCCGCGGCGGCTGGGGCCTGCCTGCTTCCCCTCCCGGATTAAAAAACGAAGGGGCATCACTCAGGATCCAAAGTTCAAGATCATCCCCGTATGTATCTCGAACTCGAAGTCAGGTTAGGTTACGGTGAACTCCTGTGCCCTCCCTCTCCCCAAAAACGGTTTGAATGGGGTTGAGGCGCGTTTGAGCTCCGGAGACGGACGGCCTGGTCTCTGGCCTGGACTTGTTCACCGTCTTGGGGAGGTTATTTCACCTCCGTGCTCTTCACGGTGCTAACTATGGTCTGGCTGACAGTAAGCGCTCGCTGAGGGCTGGCGGTTGTAATATTCTGGTTTGTCATCCAAGCTACAGGTTTTTTTGTTTTGTTTTGTTTTGTTTTCCAAAAGTCACTGCTGGGCTCATACCGAGGCAGCGCTGTTGGTGGTTGGCCACAGGGGAGATGGTGGATGGACCGATGCAGGTCTTACATCTTGGGGCGCACAACTGCCTCAGGCTCGTCACTGTGAAGTGGGTCACCTGCTGGCGACCCACTATTTCCTTTGCACGAAGGGAACGCGGGGCGCCCAGAATCCTCAAGCTCTCCAGTCCCCCGGGGCCGTCGGATTGGCCTTGTGGGCAGCAATTACACTGGCCGGAATTCCGGCGCTGGAGACTGCTCGGACCCCCGTTGAACATTCTTTTTTTTTTTTTTTTGCCAAAACTCCAAGTGTCAGCTCCTTCCACAAATCGATTCTTGTCACCCGCCAGGCCTGTCCAGGAGCTTCAACCCTTCCGGGGGGCCGCTCCCCAGGAGTGCAGACACGCCTGGCTGCGCCTTCCATTTGCAGGCCTGTAGCGACGCCTGGCGACCGAAGGGAGAATAACTGCGCCTGCATCCTGGCGCGCTTGTGACAGCCAGCAGAAAGGCCCTTCTGGTGCGGTCCCGCTGGGCGCTCTTGAACGGTGGCCAAGGGAAGAGCAGAAACTTCCCGTGGGACCCCGGGGTCACAAGGGCTTCCCAGCGTAGCCTTGACTGAGGTCTACTATGTGGATCCCTTCAAAGATCTGGCAGGGGACTTAGGTGTCCCAGGAAGGGGCACGGCGGCCGTGGTCAGATATACTAGGGCCTCAAAGGGAAGGGTTTCCAGCTTGTGCCCCTATAAATTATTTGGGGTCATCGTCGTTCCCTTTTGTGGCAGTTTCAGCTGTCCTAGTTTGCTTTCTTTTGCTTTGATACACACCACAATCAAAAGCAACCTGGGGAGGTCTGTTTCATTTAACCCTTCCGCATCGCAGCCCGTCCCCGAGAGAGGGCAGGGCAGGAAGGCAGGCAGAGCCATGGAGGAATGCTGTTTAGGCTGGCTTGCTCCCCAGATTCCCATTCAGGTGCCTCTCTTGCGCTTCCCAGAACCACCTGCGCAGGAGTGGCTCCGCCCACAGTGAATGGGTGGGTGGGGGGCGGCCTTTTTAGATCAACTATTATCAAGAAAATGTCTCCCCCTCCCAGACGTGCTTGCAGGCCAGACTGAGGGAAGTGTTTTCTCAATTTCTCCCCTCTTCTCAGATGACCCCAAGTCCGTGTCAAGTGGACAAACAAAAACAAAACTAACCAGCGCACAACTCTTAAAGATGTCAATGATAGTACATAGGACAAAGGTGGATGAGCTTCGGAATGACCACAGGCTGAAAAAGACTCCAGTCCAGGCTGCAGACATGAGGCCTAAGGGATGAGCAGAGGGCCAAGGGAGAGGCAGCAGGAAGGACAGAAGGACGCCGCTGCCTGGACCTGGCTTTTCAGCCACTGTGTGAGCGGGTTACCAACATCCACTTCATGAAGACTCAGCACCCGCTTGCCCTGGCCCTGCAGCTGGGGGGAGGCCAGAGTCTGCTCACCCCCGCTAAGCCAGCCTGTCTGTGGGGTTCCCAGGACTGTGGTGCAAAAGTCACACACGTCCACTTGGTAATCAGGGACCTCCTGGGTCCCGCATCGTGAAGGGCCCCGTATTCCTGCTCCTGAGAACTTTGTCTCTGCTCCCTTCCCTCCCCCTCTCCCACTCCGATATGCTGCAGGGCAGGCTGTGGGGACGCCACTGATGTCACGGGGTGGAGGTGGTGGGGGAGGGGGTACTAGTCTCTCCTCCCACCAGCCTTTTCTACACCAAGCAAAAGGGAGTCGGAGTTTGGAAATGCAATCAGTGGGGTATGACCCTGTAGTCTTTCTACTGCCTGGAGCTTGGCAAGTCAGATTGGCAAACACTGTCTGCATTCTCTCGTCTGTCTATCTATCTATCTATCTATCTATCTATCTATCTATCTATCCCAAAGAGGCCGGTTCACTACTGCCACATTTTATACAATGGGAGGGCTGAGGTGTGGAAGGATGAGACAAGAGAGACAGAGAGACAGAGGGAGAGAGGCAGCAGGACGTGGGCATGTCCAAATACCCCGGGCTTCTCAGAAGACAGGAGCTTCTGAGCTGCTGCATTAACTACTTTCCATGTTGTTTTGTCAAATTCCCTAGCAAAAAAGCAACTTCAGGGCTTATTTTGGCTCCGGTTTGAGAGCTGGGTCATCCCTGTAGGGAAGCTGTGGCAACGAGAAGAACAGGCGTGAGCTGTGCCAGCAGGCGTGGGAGGCCTCTGGACACACTGCTGTCGCAGTCAGAGAGCAGGGAGAGGGGAGCCTGCGCTCAGCATCCCTTTCGCCTTTTTTATTATTCAGCCTGAGACCCCAGGGTGGGTCTTCTGGCTCTCCGGATTTGCTCTCACGGACACACCATGGCTCCACCACAGTGGCTTGCTTCCAGATGCTCCCAAGCCCTGCGCACCCAGACGGGACCCCAGGCTTCCCTCCCTCTCCTCGATGCCTCTGCCTGGCCTCCGAGCCATTTGCAGCCCCTCCCTGACTTTACCATGCTGTGCCCTCTACCTGACCCCTTCCTTTCCCCTGCTTGGCTGGTGGGCTCACACCTGCTCAGCCTCGGAGGCAAAACCTGGATGAGAACCTGGCTCTTGCCAAGTCTTTTTCTGTTCATCATAGGGTTACATAAATCTATTTTCATGCAGGCATGTAATTAGGTAATTATGTAACGTACGCTGAGTATTTCCTCACTTTCCTCCAATACGCTCTTCTCTCTCATCACTGCACCCCCCAACTTTGTTCGTGTAGACAACCACACTCCTACTTTCATGTCAACGATGCGTATCATGATTTTTTTGGACCTGCAAAGTCTAGGCTGGAAATGATAGAAAACGTGGCCTTTATCTGAGACTGACAACTCCTTTATTATGACTATCTCCAGTTGTATCCGTTCTTTTTCCATGAAAACAACAGAACCTCATTCCTTTTAGTGGCTGAGAAAAATTCCAATGTGTACGGAAACCCCATTTTCTTCGTCCGCTCCTCCTCGGATGGCCACTCGGGCTGGTCCTGTGATTTTAGCTTTGTGAGTATGACTGCAGTCATCACTGATGTTTGCAAACGTCCCTGTGCCCTGCTGACTTGGAGTCTTTCGGGGTAAATGCAAAGGTGTGGGCTAGAGGGTAGCTCTACTTTTCATTTTTGATTTGGGAGGGCATCCCTACTGATTTCCACAGTGCCGGGCTTACTCACCCAACTTCAAGTTGTACTCCAGAGCCAAAATAAGAAAAAAAAACCAAAACAGTGCCGTACTGGCATGGGCACAGAGGCACAGATCAATGGAATAGAACAGAGGGCCCTGACGTAAACCCACACAGCCAGAGCCACCCGGATTCTTAACAAAGGCACTGAAAATGTACAGTGGGGGAAGTGGCAGCCGCTTCGACGAACGGTGGTAGCAAAACCGGGGATCCAAATGTCGACTGAGGCTAGCTGCCTGCACCTCAGCCTGTGTGAAAATCAGCTCCAAACAGATCAAAGACCTTAATGCAAAACCGGAAAGCCCGAAACTGTGGGAGGAAGCAATAGGGAAAACGCTTCGGCAGCTTGGCATGGGCGAGGGCTTTCTGAACAGGGCTTCCGGTGTGACGGAAACGTCGTTAATGATTGACAAATGAAAGACGTCCACACGGCAAAATAAGTGGTCGGAAGGGACAGCCTGCAGCATGGAAGGAGATCCTTGCTAGCTAGCTAGATGAGGATTAGAACCTAGGATATACAAAAACCTCAAAGAAAGTGAACATCCCAGCTCAGCAAATGAGCTCATGAAACGAGCAGACAGTTCTCAAGTGGCGAGATACAGATGGCCAATACACGCTTGAAAACACGCTCAGCGTCAGAGAGATGCTAAGTGAAACCACGTCGGGATCCACCTCACCCCCAAAAAACAACAACACAGCAGTCATCAGGAAGAAAAATGACAACAAATACTCGGGCCAGTAAGATGGCTTGATGTGTAGAGGCCTTTGCCACCAAGTCTGACAAACCTGAGTTCTACTCCCAGAGCCTTCATGGTGGAAGGAGAGAATTTACCCTAAGTTGTCCTCTGGCCTCCACAGACATGTCATGGTACATATGTACCACGTAAAAACAAAGTAAACGACAAGAAAAAGAAACGCTCTGGCTTCTTCGTTGACTCTTCAGCAGTATATTTGGAAACTCCATTTATTTAGCCATCTATTCGTTTGTTCGTGTAGGACAGCGGTGCCAAGGTCAGGGGACAACTTGCCTCAGGGATTGAGCTAAAGCTGTCAGACTTGGCAGTGAGTATCTTTACCCATGGAGCCATCTCACCAGCCCCCAAACCAAAGCTTTTCTGAAACCGAAAGGTCAGCCTTCCACCGTTGGACCCGAGTCCCTTGTTCTCAAGCATGGCTACCCTGGGTTCTCCTACTAGAGGGCCGGGGGTCTACGGCCCAGCTCCTGAGACCCCAAAGGCACTCCACGAGTAGTGAGTTCTGTGGGAGGCCACAGCCAGAAAGGTGGGTTCCTGATTTCTGTGTGTGTGTGTGGGGGGAGGTGGACACAGTCTTTCCAGAGAAAGGACAGCTTGGGAAACTGAGGAAGGTGGTTCCCCTGGGTAATCAGCCATCATCAGGAAACGCCTGTTGGTTTAGGGGAAATCAGTTTGTCTAGTAAATAAGGCTGCCATATTGTGATCCATCTGGTAGGAAACGAAGCCAAATGTCTCCTTCTACCATCTGACGACACCTACAAAACAGATCCCAGGGGACTTAAAGATCTAAGTAAAAAAACAAAAAACAAAACAAAAAAAAAAAACAAAGAACAAAAATACAAAAAAAAAAAAAAAAAAAAAACCTAAATGTTTCAGAAGAGAGTAAAAACATTAGAAGAAAATCTAGGAGTAATTTTTTAAACACTTATTTTTATCTTGTATGTGTGTTTCCCCTGCGTGTATGTAGGAGAGGTCAGAAGTGGGGAGCCAGATCCCCACTGGAGTTATGCTGCCGTGTGGGTGCTGAGATCCAAACGTGAGTCCTTTGGAAGAGAAGCCAGCACTCCTAACCACTGAGCCATCTCTCCAGCCCCTCAAACACTAATTCTTTTTTTTTTTTAAACACTAATTCTTTACCTTAGGGGAATGAGATAACTCTTTTAAGAACATGGGGGGGGGGGGGGCGCACGCTCGCAGAGGCCAGAGGTGTCTTTCTCAGGAGCCTTGATTTTGTTTTGTTGTTTGTTTTTAATCTGCATATATACCTGCTCGCCAGAAGAGGGCACCAGATGTCCCTGCCAGGGCTTGAACTCAGGCCTTCCTGAAGAGCAGACAGAGCTCTTAACCTCTGAGCCAGCTCTCCAGTGTCCCCGCACCCTTCCCTCCGAGGAGCCTTGTTTATTTTGTTGTTGTTTGGTTGTTTTTTTGTTTTGTTTTGTTTGAGACCAGGTCTCTCACGGGGACCTAGGGCCTGCTGACTACGTCAGACTGGTTAGCCAGTGAGTCCCACAGGCCCTCCCATCTGTGCCTTTCCAGCTCTGGGATTGCAAGTGCCTCATGCTTCTGAGGCAAACACTTTACCAACTGCTAAACCATCTCCCCAGACCTTCCTTTTAGTTTTGCTTCTGGGGACAGGCTCTTAGGTAGCCCAGGTTGGCCCGGAATTCACTGTGTACTTAAGAATGGCCTTGAGTTCATGATCCTCCTGCTTCCATCTCCTTAGCTGAAGGCTTTCAGGTGAGCCCCACCATGCATGGTTCCAGAAGCTCTTGTTTGTTTGTTATGTGTATGCGTGTTTTATCTGCATGTGAGTTTGTGCACCATGTGTATGCCTGATGTTTGTGGGGGCCAGAGAGGGTGTCATATCCCCTGGAACTAGGTCGTGATGCCACTATGTAGGTCCTGGGAATTGGACCTGTGTCCTCTGGAAGAATCTTTTTTTTTTTTTTTTGAGACAGGGTTTCTCTGTGTAGCCTTGGCTGTCCTGGACTCACAGAGATCTGCCTGTCTCTGCCTCCCCAAGTGCTGGGATTACAGCCACTGAGCCCAGCTGAGCTGGTCTTCTTAAGCAGGACAGGTAATTGAGAAGCTGAGACAGACAGGAAGAGGAAGGGAGGGAGGGAGGAAGAGAAGGAGAGAAGGAGGGAGAGAGAATTCATGAAAACTTATTTGACATAAGGTTTCATGGATTAAAAATAAAAACAATAGGTTGAAATATATGTAACAAACCATTGCTATCATTTCTATAAACATACACCATATGCCAATAAGAGGCAGAAACAAAAATCAGGCAGAGGTGCAGGTGGATACAGAATTCCTCTCAGGAGTCAGAGCTGCAACTGAAAACAACAGGCAGGTGGGCATCTCTGAAAAGAGTGGGCAGCCAGGGCCTTGCAAGTTCCAGGACAGCCTTGGCTACATCCTAAGTCCCTTTCTTGGAAGACCAACAATTAATTTTAAAAACTAATGGACTTTTTTTTTTTTAACAGCTCCACACTTACTGAAAAAGAAAAACCAAAACAATAACAAAAACCATACCCAAAACTCTGCTAAAGAAGCACAGCTGGTTCCCAGGTGTATCTTGTCCCCCCGGGAGCCATTTTTACACCAGCACGGCTCACTTGCCACAAGCAATGAGCCAGGGTCTGTGTTTTGTGATTAAAACCCACAGTTTATTCACATTTTCTTAGCTTGTGCATAGCGCTCTTTTTCTGTTCCCTGACCCATCATGACATGTGACACTCATTTCCTGGCACTCCTCTCGGTGGCCTAGGCCCGTTTTTTCAGATCATCCTTGGTCCTGATGACCTAATGGTTTGAGGGGTGTTGCTCAGGCTAGGGGGTGGCACTGTTAGAATTTCTCTGATATCACCCCTCCCTCCCTTCCTGCCCCCCGTCCCCCCTCCTGATCTAGCAAGCAGTCATGCCACCGTTACTGTATCTCTGATCTTTCTGCTTTCTGCTTCTACATGGAGGTCTCACTAAGTCGCTCAGGCTGGCCTTGAACTCACTCTAGCCCAGGCCTACCTCGAACTTGTAGTCTTCTGCCTCAGCCTCCTAAGAGGCTGGGAACACAGGTCTGTACCACTAGGCCTGAGATAGTCATACCGTATCCACGAATCAACCTCACCGCTCTCCCCGCCCCCCATATCTGGAGAGATGGCTCAGCCACTATGAGCATTACCTGCTCTGTTCCTCCAGTTTCAGGGACTCCGTTTCCCTCTCCTGACCTCCTCAGGCATCAGGCACGCTGTGCTCACACAGGCAGCCATAACACACATATACGTAAAGTAAATAAATCTTAATGAAACCAAAACAAACAAACACCCAGACAAAGACAGCTTGCCAGGGAGTTACAAGTTCAAGCCGCAGCCCATTTTGGTGGAAGTCAAGGCTGCAGCAGCTCGAAGTACCTGCCACAGCAGCCAGTCAGGAAGAGGCATGAATCCTCGGCTGGGTTCCCTTCTCCTCTGTTCCAGAATCCCACCCACCGTGGACAGGCCTTCTCACCTCATCTGACTAAATCAAGATGATCACCTCCCTCCCCAGGCATGCCCAGACCCCCACCTCCCAGGTGGTTTTGGGTCCTGTCAGGCTGGCAGGGATCCACTAGCCACCCATCTCATCGGGGGCCTGGCAGCCATACTGCCCCGCCCTCCAGCTAGTCTCCATCCAGCAGGAATCCTAGGTTAAGGGTTCCCAACCTCCCCAACCATAAAATTATTTTATTGCTACGTCATAGCTGTGATTTTGCTGCGGTTGTGAATCTTAATGTGAATGGCTGATAGGTGACCCCTGTGGGGGTTGAGGAACCGATGCCCTACCTAGGGAAGTCCTCAGTGAGCCCTCCTCGGTGCTTCCTCAAAGAACCCCCTTAATGCACTGGCCCCTGTCCCAGCCCCTTCCTCTCCCACCCATTTGCCCAGATCCCTCCTAGAATGTGAGGTGTTGGCAATCTCCCCCTCCCCCACATGTCTTTGGACCCGGAAGGCAGTGGGTGCCTCCACTAGGTGGCTGGCTGCCTGCGTAGCCACTGCTTTGACCAAAACGTCAGGCCATCCGGTGAAACCGCCCCCCACACCTACCCCCACCCCCCCAGAGACACCCTGTGCCCCGCTGGGATCTGGAAAGAGGAGAAGAAAGCTAGCAATCCTGTCTTCAGATTCTCGGGGGTTTGTTTAAGTGATTCCAGAGAACATGTAGTACGTTTGACTTATAATTAAAAAGAAAATCCAATAAAGTTAATAAAAAAAAAAGAGATTAAAGTTTTCATTTCCTGGGGAACTAAACAAAAAGGCAGGAGCACAGGTGTCTCCTATGGCTGCGGGGGGATTGGAGGAGTGAAGAGCACCGGAGGGGTTGGAGAGTGGAGGGGTGAGAGAGACAGGGAGCTGTTTGGGGGCTGTGCGCCAGGGCGGCTGGGAGGAGAGGTTGAGGCTGGGGAGCCGTCGAAGCCGCGGGGTGCCGTCGGCTTCCCGTGGGTTATCTGTCGGGTCACTTGGTGGGGAGTGTGGCTTGTGAAGGTGGCGAGGGCCGGCCATGCCAGGACACCACCCCTGAAAGGTGGACAGCCCGTGGTCCACTTCCGCATACGTTCCGGGTCCTCAGAGCCTTTCGGCGTTAGTCATAGCTCACTTTCCCAGCAATAAAGTGGAGGCTGGAGCAATAGTCCAAAGGTCTTCCAGCGTGCGTGTCCGCCGACTCCTGAGACTCGTGGGAAGTGAGGATGGGCAGGGGTGCTGATGGAGGGGTATCCTCAGTTACCCAAGCTCTCCTGGAGGAGACTCCGCCTCTGGCCAGCAGAGGGCGCTGTGACGCCGCGGCATCGCTCTCTGCTCAGGGCCGGGCGCTGGACTTGCTCCCCAACCGTCCACTCCCTCCCGCCGGGCCGGATCTTTTCCTCTGCCGCTCAGGTCAAGCTGGGGTGTCCAGCAGCACTCCAGGGTCTGCTTCTTAAGACGAGGCTGTTTCAGGAGCCTGTTCAAAAGTCACTGCTTTCATGCCCCGGCCTCCTCTCCTGGAGTTTCCCAGCTACGCTGCAGTCTCTGCTCATGGTGCAATTCTTGCGGCTGAAAAACCTCGTGGGCTGTTTTCTAAAATGTAGAAGCCTCCCCCTTCCTCACCAAGAGATGGGTCAGCCACAGTCGCTCCTGTCCTAGAGACACCACTGCCTAAGCCCGTGTCTTCCCACGGCCTTCTAGCCCCCAGCTCCGCTTGTGCCGCCCTCCTCTCCTGTGGAGTGAAACCTGCAGACCCCTCCCCCACAGTGGGCTAGAGTGGCCCCTGCCTGGTGGCTCCTCAAGACTACTCTGTCTTAGGCAGGTGAGCCCAAGGCTAGCCTACCTCTGGACAGCCCTTGCTGTGTGATTTGCAGACACTTCAAATATTTCCCAGGCGCTCTCCCCCCCCCCCCCCCGCAGCAACCCTAGTCCCCACAACTTCTGATGCCCCCAGTGGGGGTGGAGGGTCTGGGAGAGGTCCTGTGCTGGACCATTTAGGACCTGCAGGCACCTCGCTACAGTGTCTTGTCTGAGTCCCTTCCCTGGTGTACACCTCATTAGTTCTGCTGGGTTAGGCCTGGCAGAATCTTGGCGTTCTCTCTCTCTCTCTCTCTCTCTCTCTCTCTCTCTCTCTGCTCCTGTCCCTCCCCCTCCCCCAGACAAGGTCTCAGGTGCTCCAGGCCTTGAACTCATGTGACTGAGGATGACTTTCTACTTCTGCCTCCGTAATTCTGCCCAAGTGCTGGAACTATACAGACCTGCATCTGGTTTTATGCCAGGGATTCCTGCGTGTTAGACAGGCTCCACCAGCTGTGCCACATCCCTGCCCATTGCGGGTCTATTTCGTCCCAATGTCAAAGGAAGTTCTGCCCCCTCTCACTTGCCCATTTTGTACCTTCTGACATTCTGAATATCTGGGCTATGTTTCCTGGAGTTCACTGGGCCCCCGGTGGGACCAAGGTAGCAACAGAGCAATCTTGGGACTCCACGCTCCTGTGGCCGAGCCCTCAGCCTTCCTGTGTGACTTGAAGTAGAGACCTCTGGCGGATGCTCGGATATCAGGGGAACCCACATGACCCTGACTGCCTGGCCCTAGGCTGACTCACACCGCCTTCTGCCTAAAACTGAGGGCTCCATAAGACTGTTCCCCAGATTCAGGGTGTGCGGGATGCACAGGAGTGAGGCCAGACCCATGGGGCTGCTGGGAAGAGTGTTTCAGGGCCAGCTTCTTAGGAAGAGTACCCAGCATCCCCAGCTGGTGGCCTGTGGAGTAGGAAGTATCTATAACCACGTAGATGTAGGCTTGGGGCTGGAGGGATGGCTCAGTGGTTACGAGCAGGTACTGCTCTTCCAGAGATCCTGGGTTTGATTCCCAGAGCTCACGACTATCTGTAAGTCCAGTTTCAGGGAATCTGGTATCTTCTTCTGCTTTCCATTGGCACCACACACACACACACACACACACACACACACACACACACACGAAAGCAAAACACTCATGCACCCCTTGAACCTGTTGGAAAGGTCTGAGCAACCAGTGCTCTGGACCAGCACAAAGGCCCACCCACAAGACCTCCCCTTGCCTCTGTTCTGATTTCTGTCAGCCGTGAGGATCGGGTCAAAGGGCAATTCCTCAGGATCCCCCATGCTGTCACGAGCTGGGAGTGGCATGGACCTGTGTGAACAGACCATACTGGGAAGTCCTGGGGTAGGCATCAGACTGTGCCCAGAGCTGTCCAGTCCTGACCAAGGCCCAAATGACAGGAATGCATGGTGGTTACAAGCCTGACAAAAACTTGCTCACTATAGCTGGGAAGCCCCTATAGCTTCCCAGCCTCGATTTCCCTACCTACAGAATGGATCCTGTTGTATAACAAGAAAAGGCTACAGAATGGGTCAACAGCATCTCCAACAGCCATGGACTTAAATGATGGATTTAACAGCGGCTGTGAGAGCTAAGTCTGTGCAGTGTCGAGGCAGCTCCTTTGATTCTGCCAGGTGGACTGATTCGCACCCTTGCAACAAGCTTGGGGTCCGCTCTCTCTCTAGCCCCTTTCTGTAGACGGAGATCTCCGCTGGGCTGGAGAGGCAGAGCATAGGCCAGGCATCCTCAGAAGCAGGCGGGTCTTTCTTGCTCACTGACCCTAGAATTCAGGTCTCAAATGTTCCAACTCTCGTTGAATCCTCCTGAGAATCCCAGTGAGCCCATGGGCAGGGAACCAAGGCCCAGAGAGGCCGTGATGCTTACCCAGAGGCACACAGCAGAGAAGGATGGAAGCTGCATTGTCTGGCTCAGGGGCCATGCTCTTCCCTGGGAATGAACACAATGTAAGCTCAACCCAAGTGCTTCCAGGAGGACCATGCCCTCTAAGCCCTGGGAGAGGGCAGGGACCAACTTTGCCTCCCCAGCCTTCTCACACAAGCCTGATGTTCTGAGTTCAAGTCCCAGAACCCACATAAAGGTGGAAGGAGAGGACCAACTCCATAAAGTTGCCCCCAACCCCAACATGCATGAAGTAGCATGGGCCCTCCTCATGGGAAGCACATGTGTGTGCATGTGTGCTCTTGAACACAAGTGCATGCGAACGCACACACATTTATTCCCAACACTAGAGAGGCAGAGACAAGCAAACCCCTACGAGTTCAAGGCCAGCCTGGTCTACATAGCAAATTCCATCCTATTTAGGGCTAAACAGTGAGACCCTGTCCAAAAAAAAAAAAGTGCCCTATTACCTGTTACTTCCTGTCTGGCAATATGATCTCTTCTGCCATTGTGACCTAGCCAAGAGGACTCTTAGCAAAACAGACTTCTTTCTTTATAACTTAGTCTGTCCCTCCCCTTTTTTGTTTTTTGTTTTTTTGAGACAGGATTTCTCTGTGTAGCCTCGGCTGTCCTGGATTCACTTTGTAGACCAGGCTGGCCCCCAACTCAGAGATCCTCCTGCCTCTGCCTCCCCGAGTGCTGGGACTATAGTCACATACCACTGCGCCAGCTATCTCTGGCATTTCTTAAAATGTATATGAACACTCTATCTGCATGTACACCTGCACACCAGCAGAGGGCACCAGATCTCATTATAGATGGATGAGAGCCACCATGCGGTTGCCAGCAGTTGAACTCAGGACCTCTGGAAGAGCAGCAGACAGCGCTCTGCTCTGCTCTGAGCCATCTCTCCAGCCCTGGCATTTTGTTATAACAAGAAAAGGCTAGCGTGTCACCTGGGAAGCTGTGTTAGGGGACTTGAGGGGGACTCAGAGGAGAGGGTTGACAAAGGAGTTAGGACTGAATGTGCAGCCTGGGGGGCAAACCTCTGACCCAAGGACAGCCATTCTGACCGGAACTCCGGGGACCCTCTGGCGGCTGAGCCACTGAAGCAGCTGTCACACAGTATGGCCGCTGCCTGGACTGCTCAGTTGGGGTCAGAAGGGCTTGCAGCTTAGAGGACCCCTACAGGCGGGTGGAGCTCTGAGACCGTGTGTAGACTGCACTGATCTTGTGGGGGGCGGGGAGGGGCATGGGTTGGGCGAGGGGGGCTGCAGTATCTTAGGAGGTATTCTGGTCAAGGTGGAGAAGCAAGCCCAGAGGAGAGGTTCAGCCTCTAGTGAGATTACAGTTCTAGGTTTGCTTAGAAATGGCCAACTAGGAAACGCATGCAAATCAGATGTAAGTGATATGCAAATAAGGAGGCTTCTCTTTCCCTGCCTGGGCCGGAGCCATAGGAATCTTTCTGGAGCCTTGAGGGCAGGAGCATTGGAAAGTGTGGGCTCTGGTTCAAAACCTCACGGGTCTTCCACGAGATCCCATGGGATGTTTCCAGCTGCTGCTCAGCCTGCTTCCCAGCTGTGCGGTGGCGGTGGGGGAGGGTGGAAAAAGGGGAAAGGAGCTCCCAGACTCCAGCGGGGAGAATGGATGTCACAGTGACAGCTGGCCTAGCATGCATTCACCAGTCAGGCCCAGTTGTTGGGGCGCCAGGCTGAGGGATCAAGGGTAGACAGGGCCCCTGAGATGGGCTTGCAAGGGCTCTTCTGAGCTTTCCTTGGCTTTCAGGGCACAGACCTCGGAAGGTGGAGGAACCTCCCACCCCGCCTCCCGCCCCCCCTCCCTGTCTGCAGAGGACCTGAGGTGGCTCAGCGCAGAGCCATCGGGAGAAGACTGTGCCCTCAGTGTGTTTGTCCGTGTGCCAGCGAGGACGCTGCCTGACTCCAGCACACGAGCTGCACGGGCCGGCGCACGCACCAGCCTTCACCCGCCGTCTACACCATCCATGGGGAGGGTTCACCAGCTTCGGGTCCCGGGCCTTGGTGCCCAGCCTCCAGGCCGGGTGCAGCAGCTGCCCACAAATGTGCTCCTTGTTCCCATGTTCCCCCTCCCACGTTCCCACGCTGGTGTCCACAGGAGGGCCCAGCTGGGGGTGCGTGGTTTCCAGGCCCCACACAAGTTCTCCTCCCCACGCTGCCGATTGGGTTTCCGATTCACACGAGGCTGGGGGTCCAGCTGCCTCCGAAGTTGGGGATCCATGTCTTCATGTGGCACTTCTCTTCCACAAGGCAGATGCTGCCACTCTCTTCTTCCCTTGAGGCCCTTGGAAGCAGAAGATGTGTGCTTTATGTAGACTGGAGTTCCCAAGAGCAATGACTGTCCCACTGCCGCTTAAAGGCAGGGTTCAGTACCGGCCCTTGGTCTGGGGTGGTGGGCGGACATCACAGTTTGCCTCGGGCCTAACCAAAGGCCCTGTTGGAATTCAAGAAAAATGTGAGGGCCAGAGGGAGCTGCAGTGACTAACCCATTGAGTGGGGAAACTGAGGCTGATAGAATGGGCGTAGCTTGCCAGTGGCCCATGGGAGCTGAGAGCAGAAGCTGAGGCTCTGTCTCCTGACTTAGGTTTGCTCCTAGATTGTTTCGAGTCTCTAACGTGTTCCTGGTCTCAGGTCCCCCCCTCCCCAAGATGAGGGTGAATTTCTGGCCTCACCTCAGCATGCTTGCTGGTCCCAATTGGCGGTCAGTGTGGCATTTACAGCTGGGTGAGCTTAGGGCCTGGGCCACTTACAGCCGGAACTGGGGACCCTCAGGTGGGTGGCCGTTCCCAGAAGAACTTCCGAGATGAAGCCCCCTGCCTGCTCCCCAGAGTGACAGGCTCCTGGAGGCTAGCTAGCTCCTTCAGGCTGGTGAGTGTTTGGGAACCACAGAGCTGCTTGTTTCTCTCCTGGCCCCGTGGGTGGGACCTGGTGGTGAGAAGCAGGGCCTGGCGAGGACCTCAGCCCCAGCAGCAGCAGCAGGGAACTGTCTCTCTTTCCCAGGAGCTCAGCTCCATGGAGCGTGCCCCCGCTCTGGCCTAGTAATACCATTATAAAGGACAGTGAGATCTCTGCCCTCGGGGAGCCCAAGGTGGCCAGCCCTGCCCTCCCTTCTGTAATCCATGAACCATCACCTCCCCTGCAGCCGGTCAGCGTTGGTCTGTCTCCAGTGGGCTGGGATCCCTGAGACCCTCATCTAGTCTCCTGCCCTCCGTGTGTGTGTGTGTGTGTGTGTGTGTGTGTGTGTGTGTAGCCCGGCCTGTGGCGGGCGTTCACGAGCCGCGTGGAATTGAGCAGTGCGGGTTTGAGAAGCACAGCCCAGCCCCAGGGAGCATCCAGTTCCATTATCTTCACCGCGAGCTCCTGGTTACCATCTTGGGCACACACTGGCCCTACCACGGCTTCCCACCTCTCCTCCAGCCAGCTCTTCCAATTCCTTCTCTCCAAACTCACATCCCTTCTGAGCCTCACACCTCCCATGGCTCCCTCCTGCTCTCTGGGACACTCCAGCCCTGTGCTTGGCGTTCCGGGTTCTTCTCTCCCGGTCCTATGCACGTTCATCCACCACCCCCAATCCCAGACTCAACAACCCCACCCACGCCTCTCCTCCCTTGCCTGCCTGGGCTGCGCGAAGCCCCTGCTCTGTGTTCGTGTTACCCCGTGTACATTTTCTTTCGGGAACAGGGCCCTTGCATTAAGCACGGGGACGGACCCCACACACCAGCCCTCCCTGCCCTGCCTCCTCCTCAGCCCGGTCCCTTTTTGATGTCCTTCTATCACTAGTCACATCAGGACAGACCTGTTTGTGATTTGCCTGTGTGTTCAGCATGAGCTCCAGATGGCTGAGCCCGTTGTTACAACCTAGAGCGGGCCCTGCTGTCACAACTGCAGGCGGCAGCGCTCAAGGGCGGTTTCCGTGTGTGTGCAGGTGTCACCTCCCTTAGGCTCCCAGGACCCCATGTTGGTCAGCTGTGTGCAGACACCTCACATCTTGACCCGGGGCGCGGGTGGGAGTGGTTTGCTGGGAGCGGTGCGGGGCTCCCGCTGGGGCGTGCTCTACACCCCTGCCAAAACTATTTATCCAGTTCAGGTTCCAACCACACCCACTTCCTGTCTCCCTGCTTCAGAGCTGAGGGGGACTGGAAATCAGAGGGGGGAAGCACTGACCAGACAACAAACTTCAAACGCTGGCTTTCCAGCGGCGAAGTGCCTGTCTTAGGATCCCGTAGGAGTAAATGAATGAGCCTGGAGCAAGCAGGACAGCCTCTGTTTAGACGGTCTGCCGGGGTGGCGGGGGAGGGGCAGTGACATGACATAGAACTCCTTGAGTCCATGCTGGGAGAGAGAGTTAAGTCTGCCTGTTTATCTGAGATGTCCCCTCCCTGCCCTTCTTCCCCAGCTATCCACGCTAGCCAGCCCAGCTGTGAGGCTGTCTGGGGCTGTCTGGCTCTGTGGGGTGTGAGGACATCTGGGCACTGAGGCAGGGAGACAGAGCCCCTGGGCTTCTGGCTTCCACGCTGCCAGGTGAACGACCCAGGAACTCCCACAGGCTGGAGATGTGGCTGTCGTCCTGCTGGCTGCCCGGGGCAGAAGGACCAGTGATCCTTTTTCTTTCCTAATGATGGATTGTGGGAAGATGCCGGGGTCCCTAGGTGGAGAAAGAAAATAAGAACAAGGGAAAAAGAAGTGGCTTCTAGGCTGACCATATGTATGGTAGGGCTGGGAAAGATCTCCTGGAATGCCGCCCATGGGGCACAGCCTCACCCAGCCTGGCTCCTTCCGTGCAGGCCTCAGACACTTGCTGGCTTGAGTTCGATCCCCAGTTCTTCATGTTCACAAGGCCCCACCATCCCTACTAGTGTCCAGCTTGTAGCTGATGCTCTCTGTCCCTGGCTGGTCTCTTAAGATCCCTGAGGTCCGAAGCCTGCTGACCCAGCACAACCTTCCTGGCGCCACACAGGATCTAGGTTGTGGTAGAAGGAGCATCTAGATAGGATCCTGCAGAAGGAACTGTCTGAGACATCCTTCCCAGGCACAAGTGTCCACCTCTCCCTGGTGCCCCTACCTGCTTCCCAGTCCGATCATAGACACTGTGTCCCAGACTGTACTGGCTGGTTGTGTGTATGGAGCTGGAGTCATCAGAGAGGAAGGAGCCTCAGTTGAGGAAGTGCCTCCTTGAGATCCAGCTGTAGGCGTTTTCTCCATTATCGATCCTTGAGGGCGGTGCCATCCCTGGCCTGGTGGTTTTGAACTCTGTAAAAAAGCAGGCTGCCAGGCTCAGTGACCCAGCACTCAGGGAGGCAGAGACAGGTGGATCTCTGTGAGTTTGAGTCCAGCCTGGTCTATAAAGTGAGTCCAGGACAGCCAAGGCCACACAGTGAAACCCTGTGTGAAGAAAGAAAGAAAAGAGCAAGTCAGGGGAAGCAAGCCAGTAAGCGGCACCCCTTCATGGCCTCTGCATCAGCCCCTGCCTCCAGGTTCCTGCCCTGCTTGAATTCCCATCCTGGTTTCTGCTGGTGATGAACAGCAATGTGGAAGCGTAAGCTGGACAAACC
Organism: Meriones unguiculatus; assembly: GCF_030254825.1. NCBI lineage: Eukaryota > Metazoa > Chordata > Mammalia > Rodentia > Muridae > Meriones > Meriones unguiculatus. The sequence continues at coordinate 25,486,552 of NC_083355.1, read as the reverse complement.
CTTTTTTCCCCATCGTAGCTTTAGAAATCCCAAGACACAGATGGAAGCTACATGAGCTTTCTTTTTGCCAGAAAAGCTCTTTCCCCTTACCAACCCCACCAAACTCAAAGAGCTATGTTTGTATGTCTCTGTAGGTTGAACCTGTGGCCTCTGTACATCAGGCAAGCACTCTCCCGCTGAACTACACCCTCAGCCAAAGGTGACTTAGGTATGCGAAGCTGGCCTCCCCCAGAGCTCAGGGGCCAGACCTCAGGTACCTGAGGGAGCCTGGAGTTGCCTCAAGGAAAGGGACAGCAATGGCCTTGTCCTCAAGGAGCTAAAGTCAGCTCCCCCGCCTGTGGTCACTGAGCAAACCACAAAAGCAAAGCCTACCGATGACCACATGACCTTGAAAGGGGTCCGGGAACTCCACACCTGCATTCTGAACAGAGACCTCAGACGGCTAACTCATGGGAAGTGAGGGACTCGTCACGTCACACAGTGTCGTTCTGAGCTGTGGGGCTGTGGGGTTCTTTGCTTAGGGTCACAGAGTGGCCCCCGAGACCGGAAGGCAGAACTCGGGTCTGTCCGTGCCCATTCCTCCCACTTCTACCCGTCCCCTTCCCACTATCTCCACCTCTAGGCCCAGCCCGGTGCCTGAGGTATTTAACTCAGTCAAGCCGTACAGAATCGCGGCTGGTCTCAGCGGTGATTTGGGGAGCACAAGTTTTGGGATTCCCAGACTCTGGGGCAACATGGGAACAATGCCAAACCTGTCCCAAGCACACCCCCTGATCCGAGGACCAACTGCCATGTCACAAATGACACACACACACCCTTGTCCTCAACGTCCCCCTCTCCCCCAACACACACACACACACACACACACACACACACACACACACACACGGGGCTGGCGCCACCTGAGGCTCAGACAGCCCAGGCAGACAGCAGCTGGCCCCCTCAGCTCTTCTCTGCTTCTTGCCCCCAGGCTGGCTATGGAGGAAGAGTTCACAGCCACCATGGTAGGTCAGCAGCTGGGGGAGCCCAGATGTGGGGGAGCCCGAACTATGGGATAGTGTTACAGTCAGATGGCCTTCTAGCTTCTCCAAGGGGACAGGGATGGTCACAGTGTCTAGGAATGGAGTTGGGGGGTGTATTTCATACTCCACTCTTACCCCCAACCTAAGTATAAGTAACTGAGGATCAGCTCAAAGGTAGGCTTGAGGACTGGCCCTGGGTTTTCAACACACAAAGGTGTCAACCACCCCTTCCTCTGGGACTTTCCTGCCCCAGACATCCCAAGACCTGGCTAGAAGCCCCCAGCTAGAGAAGCTGGCAAGAAGAGGCTGACCATTCACCAAGGACTTCCTTTGTCCACAGTGAATGCACAGGATTCGGTTTCTGTGTGGACCCCTCCCCTCCCGGCCCCTGGCCCAGGGCTCCATCCATCCTGTCTAGGCCAGAGCTCTCCCAGAGTTGCACAAAGAAAGCATCTCAGGTTCCCTACTCAGGGGCGCCTGCCCTTTGATCTGCCCTTCTCCTGTCCCCAGGGAACTGGGTGCTGCAGGATGAGGCTCCATCCAGGGACAAGCACCCAGAGATAAGATCTGGGATGGGAAAGAGCCTCAGATGAGAGTGACTTTAAAGTGCCGGCAGACACACACACACACACACACACACACACACACACACACGCTTCGCCAAGCTCACTCCTGTCTGCCTACTTGAGCTCTCCCTCTTCTACCAGACCTGGCCTTCCTCCCGGATCCCCACTGGGAAGTCCTCAGAGCCTATCTGCTCTCCCCTTTCCTAGTGGCCCTATGGAAAGGAGCAGGGCAGGCCTAAGCTACCTACTGCAACGCCATCCCCCGGGGGCCTGGGGGATGCCCCTTATGACCAACCCTCAAACCCCAACTTTCAAGACAGACTTGCTCACTCAGCAAGTTGCCACAAGCCTGCGTTCTTCCCGGGCCCCCAATCTTAGGAGTACAATCATGCGTCCACCAGGAACTGGCATCCTTCAGGCACAGACCAGACAGACCCAACAGCTGAGACCCTACATCGCACAGGCTCCCTAGTCCACTGAGGGGCTGTGCCCAAGAGAAACCTATGGCCTTCCTTTTCTGATCCTTCTGGGTTAAGGAGGTCTCAGGCAGGGTTCCTTGGACCAGGTACCAGGAAGGTCTCCTCCCAACCCCCTTTGCTTCTCTTCCTTCATGTCTGTTTCTTTTGCTTGCTTGTTGGAGTTTTGCTGCTGTCGTTAGTTTGTTTTGAGACAGGGTCTTGCCTTGTAGCTCTGGCTGGCCTGGAATTATCAAACCTCCTGTCTCAGCCTCCCAAGTCTTGGTTCTAGGCACTTGCTGTAACCATGCCTGGCTCTCCTTTGTCTTTGCCAGGCTTCCAGACCAGACGTTCAAACCCATGAGTCTACAGGGGCCCCACCCATTCAAACCATCATAGAAGCAAGGCCAATAAACTCCTTGGTTCACCAACCTAGCCTTGGGTGGAGCTGTTTCTACGGTTTGTTCTGGGTGCCCTGTGTGGGGCGGATAGATGTTTATTCATGTTTCCCCAGGAGAGGTTGACACAAGGACCTTAAAGTCATACTAAGAATTTTCTGCTGATGTGAAAATGTATGTTTTCAATGCAACTTTCTAGCTAGCCGTCAAAGACTGGAAGCAACGAAGAAGTTTCTTTAGGCGAATTGTTGTAGGTGTCAATTAATATTTACTATTGATTTATCTTCTGGTAAAGCTGCTGTTAGTCCTAAACAGCTGTATAACCAAATCACCACACAGACACTGGGATTTATTTAGTTAACCTAGAACACAATCCTGGGCAATAGTTACTCCCTCCTAAACCTCCAAGCCCTCATAGTTTCCTAACATTTAGATTTCCCACATGATACTTGCTTTTAGTGATATATTAGGTCCAGTCCATCTCTCCACGTCTTTCCAAGATCTCTCTGCTCCTGCCTCTGTTCTCCCAGCTCTCCCTGCCCCTCTCCTCCCACTCTGTCCTCTGGCTCCTCCCTCTCTTCCTGCTTCCTTTCCCTTGCTCAACATTGTGGCTAGTTGCTTTATTTGGCATGTTTACACAAAGTTGAGACAGGCGATGCTCAGAAAAAGTATCATAATGCAATGTCCGGATTGAAACCAGAGAGTGGGGGAGAGAAATCAGCATTTGAATGAACAAGGGTAAAGTGTGTACATTCCAAAAGAACATTATACCAACATTAGTGTCTGTGCGGTGATTTGGGTAGACAGCTGCTTAGGATTAACAGCAGCTTTACCAGAAGATATATCAATAGTAAATATTAATCGACACCTACAACAGCGAATGAAAGAGCAAACTGGGTACACCCATCCAGCAAATATTATTCAGTGATAAAAAGGCACGGGGGGTTTGATCAGAATGGGTATTTCTAAGCGAATGAAGCTTCGAAACCACGAGGGAGAACCAGGGTGTGGTGATGTAGTCCAACTATCGCGAATATGAGCCGCCCTCACTGGAGAGGGTGAGAGGAGAGACGCGGATCTATGCGACTTGGGAAGTGAGCAGCTGTGCTTACGAGATAAAGGCAGGAGCTCACCCATAAGTGCTGGGCTTTAGCTGATGGAGTCATGCACTGTGGGCTGATACTCTGATGCGGCCCCCCACGCGTACTGGAGCTAATCAGTTAAGCAAGGGATTGGCAGGTTTCCTCCTATGTGGTGGGGAGAAGGAGGTGATGGGATGATTGATAGATTAGATACAGATTGCGTACAGACATATTTGCATCATGTATCTCTCTGTTGCATGCACTAGCACATGCGCCCTCGCGTGCACGCACACACACACACACACACACACACACACACACACACATTTTCTTGCTCTGTCAGCTAAGGCCTCGGAACCATCACATCCTGTGGGATAATCACATCCTTCAAGCCTACATCTTGGTTTCTAATAATAAATTTAGCAAAAGGAACAGGGGGCCCTTAGAGAAACGGCTGACTTCAGGACTTCAGCAGAAAATGATCCTGGAGTTCCTGTAAGTGCCCAGGGGTGAGCATGTGCTTGAATCAGACAGACCAAAGCCCCACGGCGATGCTGAGAGGCCACGGGAGCTAACTGAAGGAGCTTCTGAGGGAAGCTCTCGTGGGCCGTCACAAATGTCTCTTATTTTTTTTTCCCCTATCTCAACGTTTGAGGCAGAATCTCTGTGTAGCCCAGGCCGGCTTCACATAGTGAGATTCAAGTCAGTCTGCGTTACCTAGAAAGACTGAAAGACACTAAAATGAAATAAAAAAAAAATGCATGAATGGAGAGCAGACATGCCCGGTGCAAAGTCACAAATGTGTTATGTGTAGCCTGTGGTACCCATGACTCTACAGCTGTAGATTCAACTAACCATTAGTTCAATTCCCAGCACCCAATTGATGACTCCCTCCAGGCTGTCTGTAACCCCAGTCCTAGGAGATCTGACACTCTCCTGGCCTCTGAGGGCATCACAGGAATACAGGCATCCAGGCAAAACACTCATAAAAATACACATAAAGAGAAAACAAATAGGAGGCTGGAAAGAGAGGCTCAGTGGTTAAGAGCACTGGCTGCTCTTCCAGAGGACCGGAGTTCGATTCCCAGCACCCGCATGGCAGCTCACAACTGTCTGCAACTCCAGTTCCAGGGGATCTGATACCCTCATGCAGACATGCATACAGGCAAAACACCAATGCACATAAAACAAATTACACACAAAAAAATAAAACAAATAAATTTTTGAAAAATTAAAAAAAATAAAAAGAGATCCTATTTCAAAAACAACAAAATTAAGAATTAAAAAAAATTAAATTAAAAAAATAACAAAGAAGCTATAAACAGCAATACTACACACATGGAAGACTTGTATCCATAAGTTTATGAAGAACTCTGAAAATGCAGCAACTAAAAAGAAATATTCTGTGTTAGTCAATTTAGTAATTTATAATTTAAAAAAATTTCATATATATTTTTTTAAATATTGTCTTTTTTTTTTTTTTTTTTTTCAAGATGACAGGGTTTTTCCACATAGCCTTGGCTGTCCTGAAACTCACTCTGTAGACCAGGCTGGCCTCGAACTCACAGAGCTCCATTTGCCTCTGCCTCCGGAGTACTGGGATTGAAGGCGTGCGCCAATCACCACCACCTGATTATAACATTTATATATATTATTGTTATGCCCTGTAAATACATACAACTTTTGTCAATCATATCCTATCAAAGATAAAGGGGAAAGTAAAAATTCAGACAGAAAAATAAGGCTTCTTTGTTTTGTTTTGAGATAGGGTCTCACACAGCCCGGGCGGGCTTGAAACTCCTTATGCCACTAAGAATAACCTTCAACTCCTGCCTCCACCTCCCAAGTGCTGACATTCTAAACATGCACCACTAAGCCTGGCTCCAAAACAAAACAAAACAAAACAAAACAAAACGAAACAAAATTTTTTAAAGATGGAAACAGACAACCAAATAAAAAGCAGGCAAAAAAAAAAAGAAAAAGAAAAAGAAAAAAGAAAAATCTGCCGGAGCTGTAGCCCAGGCTTGGAGTAGTTGCTTAACATGCTTGGGGCCCGGGATTTAATTCTTTGTGCTGAAAACATAAATGATCCAAAGATCTGAGTCAATGTTTTGCTAAAGAAGATACGCAGATGGCCAACGGGTACAGGTAAAGGCGTTTAGCAGCGTTAGTCAGAGGGAGAGAGCTGCACCTGAAAACCTCGCTGGGATACGGCAGAACCCACCCTCGTGTCAACAGCTAAAGCAGCGACTCTGTGCTCTAAGCGTCGCCCAGGGTCCGGAGGAGCTGGGACTCCCACGCACCGTGTGGGGATGGACACAAAATCGCACAGCCATTCTGGAGGACGGTTTCTCACAAGCTAAATGCAGAGAGAGCCGATGACATGACCCTTCCGTTCCTAAGTGCTTTCCCGAAAGAAAAGAAAACATGCATGTCCACACAGAGACTGAACGCGAATGCTCGCAGCCCTACCTGTAATAGCAAGTCTCCCACGAGAGCCTCTGCTTCCTGTTCAGCCCATCCCGATGCTGTGTTCTTGTGTGCTTTGTCTTACGCAGATGAGGCAAGGCCTCGAAAACTGAGCTGTATCCCACGCTCTCTTTTCACCTTGACTTTTTGAAACAAGATCTCCCAAAGCTGCCAAGACTGTCCTTGGTTTTTCTTCTCTCTCTCTTTCTCCCTAAAAGCTGTCCTGGACTCGCTTTGTAGACCAGGCTGGCCTGGAACCCACAGAGCTCCATCTGCCTCTGCCTTCCCGAGTACTGGGATTACACCACGCCCGGCTTATCCTTGAATTTTCTATATACCCCAGGCAGGCCCTGAACTTGTGATCCTCCAGCTTCAACCTCCTCACCGGCTGGGATCATAGACTTGTGTCACCAGGCTCGGCTTTGATGGCGGCTCCTCCTGATTCTTCACGACAGAGGTGAAGTCACTGCTCCGCATGTCCCCTCTCTCTGACCTCCCGGCCACTGGGAGCTGTTATTTTTGACACCGAGCCTCTAACACTTACTTTTTGTGATTTTTTTTTTTTTTTCAAAAGTTGATCCGATCAGGGTCCCGGAGAGGTGGCTCACTGGTTAAGGGAGCTTACTGTTTTTGCCGGAAACCCGGATTTGGCTCCTAGCAACCAGGTTGGACAGCTTGCAACCACCTGTAACTCCAGTTCCAGGATTCCAAAGCTCGCTCCTGGCCCCCGTGGGCACTGCGCATGTACGAGGTACCCGCATGAATGAGCGGAGACATCTTTTAATAATAGATGCCTAGCGGCATCGGACGGCGTGAATATCGTTTGCTGCAAAGCTGAGCGGCGTGCAGTTACGTCAGTGAAACCTTGTCGTTTTATGGACGGGGAAACGGAGATCAGAAAGCTCCAGCGTTCTGTTGAAGAGTACACAGGTGGCTTGTGAGTGGGAGGGATGATGCAAAAGCTTTTTCGGTTGCCTCCAGCCTGGTTACCTTGGAGGGGGACTTGAACCAAGGTAGTTGTGATTTGGTTTGCACTCGGACAGAGGTGGGTCGATGAGAGCAAAAACTTAAGCTTGAGTGAGTGACAGTGTCATCAAGCGAGAAGAGAGCAGTGATAGAAAATATATAGGCCTGCATCTATTACGGCAACTGAATTAATAAAGAATAACTTTTGAAAACACAAAGCACCAGGATAAAAATGGTTTTACTGGAGAATTCAGCCAAATATTTAAAGAAGAAATTACATTAGATCTCTACAATATATCCAGAAGACAGGGAAAAGCAAATTCTTATTCTTACTATTGTTATTAACACTATTATTATTTTTATGAGACAGGGTCTCACTGTTGTTAGCTCAGGCTGTTCTGAAACTTGTAGACCAAGCTGGCCTTGAACTCATAGAGATCCATCTGCTTTTGCCTTCCAAGTACTGTGATCAAAGACATTTACAACACTGGGCTAGAAGAGGGGAATTATTCTTGTTCCATGAGGCCAGCATTACTGTAATAACAAAATATTGTCAGAAAACTACTGACCAACATCTCTAATGAACTAATATGCAAAACCCCCTAAAGGATACATTAAAAAACTGAATCCAAAAAAATATGAAAAAAAATTGTACACCACAGTCTAGTGGGATTAATTCCAGGGACACAAAGTTCCTGATCTGAAAAATCAATTGATGTAACCCATCAATCCAAAAGACTAAGTGAAAAAAAAAATCAATCATATAATTATATTAATAAATGTGGAAAAGGCATTTGACAAAACCAGATATTTGGATTCAGGAAACAGCTCTATGGTAGCATACTTATGTAGTATGCCCGAGTGGTTGGGTTCAATACACACACACACACACACACACACACACACCATATCTCTCTCTCTCTCTCTCTCTCTCTCTCTCTCTCTCTCTCTCTCTCTCTCTCTGTTATGTATAATGTTCTGCCTGCATTTGTGTCTGCACGCCAGAAGAGGGCACCAGATCTCACTATAGATGGTTGCTGGGAGCTGAACTTAGGACCTTCGGAAGAGCAGCCAGTGCTCTTAACCTCTGAGCCATCTCTCCAGCCCCTGGATGCTTTCTTATACAACTCAGGACCACCTGCCTAGGGGTTGGGAGGCCCACAGTGAGCCAGCCTCCCCTATCAATCATCAATCAAGAAAATGCTCCACATTTTTGGAAAAAAATGTTGGAAACTTTTTTTTTTCAGTTGAGGTTCCCCTTCCCATGAAACAAAATAAAACAGTAACAACAAAGTGGACACCTTCTCATAGAATTGAAAGAGCAAGAATATCCTCCCTCACCTCTGCTTCCCCTCCTTCCTCCCCTCCCTCCTCTACCTCCCCTTCTTTCTCTCTCCTCAGACAAGATGGCCTTCAGCAGGTAAACTATGACACATCCAGACAATGAAAGCAATATTCATTGCTTCAAAAAAACAAAAAACAAAAAAAACTGGAAACAAGCTATCAGACCATGAAAAGTCATATTACTAAGAGACAGAAGTCAAGGTGACAAGGCTAGCAGCTGTGGGGTTCCAACCGTGTGACATTCTGGAAAAGATGAAACTATGGGTGCGGTAAAAAGGACCAGAGGTTGCTGGGGAGGGAAGGGGGGGAGGAGGGAGGGCAAGGAGGGCCGAGGGAGTGGAATGCAGAGTTTAAGTACTAACTTGGTGGATACAACTCATTATCCACTTGTCAAAACCCGCAGAATGTACAGCCACCCAGAGAGAACTCCCGCGAATGGTGTGGACTCCACTCTGTTGTGTCCACACCATTTCTGGAATTGAAACACTTCCTTCTGAGGGGGAGAGATGGGGACTCAGCAAGCTCAGAGGCGGAGGCCCTGCTCCCCGGGCTTACATAAGCAGGGGAGACTCTTGCGTGGAGCTGCCTGCAAGTTGAGCAGTGAGCCCCAGGGACGCAGCTCGCGTGGGCTTTTTGGTGATGGAGCTGCCTTTGAGTCGCGCATGCTCCACCAAGCACTTCCGCTCTACCAAGCACTTCCGTCAAACTCTGTCAGGCTGGGCCTGGGTGGAATTGTTTCTCTGGCTGGTTGAGTGCCCCTCCTGGCAAGCGACACGATGCATCCCTCCAAGCTTTCAGATCGTGATAAAGGTGCCCTGTGGTACAAGATCTGACTGGTCACGTCTTCAAGGGACAGACAGTATGCGGAAACTCTCTGTGCTTCCTGCCCGGGTTCCCCGAGACCCTAAAACTTCTCTAGAAACAAAACAGAGATTATTAAGAATAAAAAGCCGACCGCAGAGCTCAGAGGGAGGAACTCTTGGTTTGTTTTGAGAAGGGTGATTCACTCAAGAGCACAGAGTCCCCTGGCAAGCTGCGCGCATGCACACATAAGGGCAAAAGGAAACCTGGTCTAGGAAAGAGGTGCTGGCCGGATGGTGGGCGTGGGGGTGGGGGCAAGCAGGCTGGTGTGGAGGATTGCTTAAGTAGTGGCACAATTACTGGGGAAGGGTCGGGAAGGGCTTCCCCCACCCCCAATCTCCTGAGAAGATGGAGGGGTGATTTCATGTCCTGCTGGCTCAAGATGGCCCCCCCTCATCCCACCCAGACCCCAGCATCTTGCCCTTTAGAGTCCACTGGGAGGTGAAGAAGGGGGGAGGGGAAGGTTGGGGGACCCTTGATGGACAAAGGGGTACATTTTTTTTTTTAACCTGAGTTTTGTTATAGCAGAAGGGCTCAGAGGTGTTTATGGGGTGAGGGAAGTAGAGGGCATTTATAGACTGGGGGCTGGCCCAGGGTGGTGGGGAGAGAAGGGAGGAGTCTTCAGAGGGGAGCACCGCACAGGTGGAAGAGGCAAGGGCTTTTCCACAGGCTGCTTCCATTTATTACAGAAAACGCACGACACTGTGAAAGAAAGGGGGAAAGGGTTTGCAAATACCTTCATTCCATCTTTGACTTGGTTCGGTTTCCTTGTGAAAAGTTTTTCTTGGCAGAGAGAGGAGGGGAATCCAAGGAGGCCCAGGTCAGAGCCAGAAGCCAAGGGCCTTGAAGGGTTTTAACCATGCTGCGTTCATCAGAAATGAATAAAGAGACCTGGTTTCCCACTAGCTCTCCATCCTGAATCCCATTCCCCCACTTTTCCCTGGGGCCACCATTCTCAGGACCCACCCCTGACCTCCACGCGTGGAGGGGACAGGGAGGCCCACAATGCACTTCCATTGAGAGAGGCTGTGTTGTAATTGAATCCAGGGATTTTGAGACAGGCAGAGAGGCCAATGGCTTTTCCCGGCCTAATTAGACGTATTAAAAAAAAAAAAAAAAGGCACCAAAAACACAAAACCTAGGAAACAAATCCATATGGTCTTCGATTCTTTTCTCAGGCTCTTTACCCTCCCGAAGTCGTAAATGTCCTGGGCTTTTTAGCACCAAGGGATTGGGAGAGGGGGGAGGGCCATGGGCTAAGGTTTCTCTAGTGTAGCTTAGCCCATCCGGAATCTGGGGTTTCAGAGCCAGGGTCCTCACCCCGCACCCCAGGCCCTGGCTCTCTCTACGTCTGGCACACAGCCTCCATCCCTCACCCACGCAAACCTCCCTTCTTCCTCAGGCCTCTCCGCCCATGCAAACCCTTCCCGGACTCTCCCCACGCCCCGCACCCGCCTGCTCCCCAGTCCAGGCCTTCGCCCCCTCCACCAGCGTCTTGGCCCTTTCATATCACCTTCTCCCTGGCAACTCATCTCGAGACCCTCTTCACAGCCTCTACTCACCCCACTCCCACCGTTGGGTAAGTGCTCAGAACCCCGGGATTGCTGTGAGGTTCTCTTGCACCAGAGTGAAGGAAGCCTGCTCCCTCCCACGCACTTGGCAAATACCCAACCTGTACACTTTAACACCTGATTCCTTGGAGATGCTGTGTAGATGGCTACTATACTTTACCGCTTGGGGGAATAATGACAAGGAATTATACATCGGTTTAATACAGATGCAGTTTTTAAAGAGTCGTTGCGTGTTTACACCCACGACACTTCACAAGTGTGGAGGTCACAGGACAACGTCCAGTAGTCGGTTCTTTCCTTTCACTGTGCTTTTGAGGCAGGGTCTCTCTTGCTGCTGCTGCACTGCCCTCCTGTGAGTTTCCAGAGGAATCTCCTGTCTCTGCCTCCCGCCTTGCTGAGGGAGCACTTGGATTACAGATTCAAACTGCACAGAATCCAGGCTCTCAGTTTGTTTTTAATTAAATATAGGTTCCAGGGACTGGACCTAGGTCCACACATACTTTTACTCACTGAGCCATGTTGCTGGCTCCCAGTTGTTTTTTTAAGGCTTTCAACCCATTATTAGATCTGGAAAGCTGGCTGCATTTGGAGGGCCGAGGTCTCAAAGGTGGCCCCACCTCTGTTGTGTGGCTATCTTGTGATCTTGGGAGAGGCTTCTCCGAGCCTCAGTTTCCCTGTGTACATTTGCGGTGACTTGTACAAATTGTTCATCGGCACAGGCCGATTAGTAAGAGCTCAGCCATTCTCAAGGAGCCAGGTGGCCCAGGCGAGACACAGAGGAGCATCTCTGAGCCACCAAAGGGGGTTGAGGAATGCTTGTGGGCAGAGCCACCCAGCAGAGAGGTGTCTGCCATCTATCCTGAAGCCTCAGCCCAGCCCAACGGTCAGGATCTCTTTCCCTCGCTTCCCTGGCTTTCCCCGCTGCACGCTCTTCCCCTAGCTCCTGCCTCGGAGGCCCAGGCTGTGTCTGTCTAACAAATTGGTGCCTGTGGGTGGCTTCTCCTTCTCCGTGTCAGCCAAGAATGGGGGAGGGAAGGAGCAAACTGCTGGCCTTGCTGGAGCCTGAGGGACAATCATGAGTAGCTTTTGCCAAACGTGTCAGGCTGGATTAAGTCAAGAGGTTGGGCTCTGTTCCTGTGTTTCTCTCTGTTCTCTCACTTTATCTGTCTCTGTGCACAGTTGGGGGTCTGGGTCCTCCTTGGAAGGCAGTGCTGGTCCTTTTGGCTGTGAGGCTGGAGTTGAGGATGACCAAGTGCGTGGGAGGGACAGGCTTCCTTCACTCTGGTGCAAGAGAACCTCACAGCAATCCCAGGGTTCTGAGCACTTACCCAGCGGTGGGGGTGGGGTGAGCAGTGGCTGTGAAGAGGGTCTCAGAGATGAGTTGGCTTAAAACTTTCTTTCAAAAGATGTGTTTATTTACTTACTTACTTACTTTGAAACAGGGTCTCACTATGTAGCTGTCCCGGAACTCATTCTGTAGACCAGGCTGGCCTCAAACACACAGAGATTCACCTGCCTCTGCTTCCTGAGTGCTGGAATTAAAGCATGCGCCGCTACACCTGGCCTTTGCTTGCTTTTTTTTATTTTTTTATTTTTTTTATTTTGAGCTATGTGTAAATGTTTACATGAACGCACAGTGCCTACAGAAGTTCTGGCCTGGAATTAGAGTTATTGGCAGTCGTGAGCCACCTGACATGGCTGCCGGGAATCTCAGGTCCTCTAGGAGAAAGCAGTATGCGCTGTTAACCACTAAGCCATCTCTCCAGCCTCAGCTTATAATGCTTTCAAATATATAAATCAAGAACCCAAAACTGGGGCTGGAGAGATGGCTCAGAGGTTAAGAGCACTGTCTGTTCTTCCAGAGGTTCCGAGTTCAATTCCCAGCATCCACATGGTGGCTCACAACCATCTATACTGGAATCTGATGCCCCCTGCTGGCATGCAAATGATCTACAGATAGAGCACATATATGCAAAATAAATAAATAATTTTTTAAAAAATCTACCTAAGCTTTAAAAAAAATAATAAAGTTAAAAAAAAAAGAACCCAAAATTGAATGCAAATAAATTACCGAGGCATTCTGAGGCAGTGTGACCTCATGGACAGACAAACAGAAGGATACAGCTGGTGCCAGGCAACAGAGAGAAGCCCTGTGGGCAGCAGGTTGCAGTTAAGGCCCCACGAAGGGAGGGAAGTGCAGGATGGGGGGAAGGGATGGGAGGGAGGCCGAGGGAGTGAGAGGGATAGTCACCCAGTCAGGCTGCAGTGCCCGCATAAGGAGGGTAGGAGATAGGCCGGAAGGGCAGGGTGAGGTTCCCGGGGCAGGCCATCGCTGATACCAGGATGGGAGAGACAGTGACTCAAGGATAATTTGATATAATTATATTCGTAAATATAATTTAACAGGGTTGTGCTGGATTCAGCTTCATGCATGCAGTATTAACGTTAAGCAGCACGGCAAATTGCCCGGTTGGTAACTAATTATCCCCATTTTACAGCTCAGGGAATAGGAGCTCAGATAGGATTTGGGACCAGATTTCCCCAAGACCCCAGAGCCAGTAAGTGACAGGGCCTGGCTTTGAGTCCAGGAGTGTGTGGCTCCAAAGCCCACTTTCCTCTTATTACCCAAGGGATGGGATTGAAATTACCAACAGACGCAGTGGCGAGAACGTTCCGGCAGACGAGCCTGGAGGCTTCTTTTCGGACCGCTGTGGAGCTACTGGGTGGGTCCTAATAGAGGCCGAAGGAGGGAAGGAGTGTCTCTAGGATCTCTAGCCAGGCAAGAAGGAGCATGCCTGTAACCACAGAACTTGCGAGGTAGGGGGAGGAGGATCATCAGGAGTTAGAGGTTAGCCTAGGCTACACAGGGAGCTCTAGGCAAGCCTGGGCTACACAGTGAGACTCTGTCATGAAACAAAACAAAACAGGGGCTGGAGAGATGGCTCAGTGGTTAAGAGCACTTGTGCTAGTCTGGCAGAGGACCCGGGTTCTGTGCCTACCACAGGGTGGCTCACAACTGTCTGGAACTCCCTTTCCAGGGGAGCCCACACCCCTTTCCGGCCTCTGCGGACACGAGGCAAGCATATGGCACATGTGCAGGAAAAACATTCATACACATAAAAACAAAAATGAATTTTTTTTTTTAAAAGAGCAACGTCTCTGAAAAGTCTCGGATCCTTTGGCTCCCCTGTGTGTTTGGCAAGGTGTTATGTCAGCTGAAGGTGGGTGCTGTGGTCCAGGCGGGGTGCCCAGAGCAGGAACAGGTCTGCAGCATGATCCTACTGTCTTCGGGGGCCCTGGACCCCAGGGCTGGCCTGGTTGGCTCTATGCCAAGTTCCCAGCAGTCCCAGCCTGCTGCAGCCGGGGTGAGGGACCAGAAGCAGAAAGAAGAGGCCCTGGTGGGCATCAATGTTCAGACTCCAGGCTCTGGAGTCTGGATCCTCTTTCTTCTTCTCCTGGTGGGTTCCAGCTGTCCCCGCCACTCTCTGGACGGGGACAAGAGCTGCTGGAAGGGGGGAAATCTTCTAGTAACCTTGAAGTCAGGTCAGTTTATCTTCAGTCTCCATCCTACTCCTTGAGTTTCCGTTCTCACCCCCAGCGTCCCTGTATCTCCAGACCCACCCCTTACCCCCGGGGGCCTTTATCTCCATCCCCACCCAGCAACCCTACCTCCAACTTCAGCCTGCTCGTAGCTTATCCCACCTGGGATGGGTCTGGTGCAGTAGAAGGCTCCATGGGGCAGATGGAGCTCTCACGGGGCCTCAGGCAAACCCCTGGCTCTCCATCGTCATGTCTGTAAAGTCAAGCTTCTCAGGCAGGGCCAACGAGGTGAGTATACGGAGGGACAGTTCTGCCCATGCTCTGTAAGCTTTAATGTGCTGGACAAATGGCATCTGATGTCATTAAGTCGTGTTTCCAGGGGTCCCTGACAGGCAGTTAGGTTAGCTCACCGTTTCCTACGGTCACCTGGATTTCCCAGACCCTATTTGGGACTAGACTCTAGATCGGTCCAGAGTACAGAAAACAGACCTCACGGATACCCCTCACCCTGTCAGGCTAGAGAGCAGATCACCCACCAGGCCGGGGAGACTGGCTGCCCGTAGGTCTCCATGGAATGGCTTTGTTGATGGAAGACTGCCCGCATGGGGGCACTGACTCCTTGTTGGGGCAGCCTCGGTGCCAGTAGGGCGAACAGATTTCCACACTACTCCTACCAGGCACCTGGACAGGTGAGGTTCTGCAGTCTGGCGTGGATGGGAGCCTCCCTCCAAGCCCCCACCCTCTCCTGAGTCACTGTTCTGGCTTGGCCCAGCTTCGGGGCTTCTGGCAGCCTCTCTGGAGAGGCATGTGACAGGCCCCAGCCTGACAGGCATGTGGCACTCTCTGGGCACATGCCCAGCCCGTGTGTTACCCTATGAAGGAGGAGCCAGGTACCCTAAAGTGCTGAGGCGTGTGCCAGTCACACACACCACCCCCATCCTTCACACACACATACCAGAGAGGATGCTGTGAGTATTTCACTGGCTCACGGAGCCTGGGACCCGCTTCTCCAAGTCTCAAGGAGGCAGCATTTTGACAAGAAATCTAGGCTGTGGCTCTTGAGACAGAATCCTGCCTCACTCAGACAACTTCGGTGGCCATTTTGACTAGTCCTAGAGCTCCTGGGGAGGAAGACATTGGCTCATGCTGGCAGGTTGATGAGGCAGCAAGAGTAAGATCCTGAGGCCTCAGCAGGGACCTCTGAAGCTGTGGCTGGAGTTCGAGGATAGAGGGCAGAGCTGAAGGTTACCCAGCCAAAAGGCTTAAGGCTCCAGATAATGAGGACCTCACTCTTCCTCGCTCCTCATACAAGACTCCCTTTCCGTCCTACCTTTCACCTTCCTTTCTCAGCACAGCCTCCAGGAGACTTGCTCAGGGGTGGCTCCTGTCTCAGCCAGCCGCCATGCTCCCCTCTGGCTGCCACCACCTGTCTCTTACCAGCCAACCCAGTGGCTTGCCCCAGCCCTTCCCCTTCAGGGTCTCTTCCCTGGAGTTCCAAGCTCCCTCCTTCTAGAAACTTGCTCATTTCTTAAGATTCCTCAATTCAGATCCAGACCTCGCAACTCACTGCCCAAAGCCTTCCAGACTTTCCGCCTCGCTCTTTCACTCTGGTCACCTAGGCAGGATTGTTCAACGGTGTGGGGGTCCCTGCAAATGCTATGGCTGGCAGAGGGACGATCTACAGGAGGCAAGGAAGAAATCCGGGTCAACACAACCTAATTAGCCAGAGTTAGTCCAAACTTCTAGAATCTGACCCGAGCAGCTTATTTTTTTGGCACATCTAAGCACGGTATAACCTTGGGGGGAAAGTTTCCTTGTGATAATTACCACAACAGAGCTTAAAGCTACATGGAAACTCTTTTGCAAGGTACCTGTGACCTCTTCCATAAAAATGCATCCCATGAGAAGCAATGCTCAGGATAAGGGTCCAAGGATCTGGAATAGGCATAAGAGGAGACTCTTTCGCAAAGCACATGGGACCTCTTTCATAAGAATGGGTGATTCGGGTGAGGCCTGGCTCGGAAGGGAGTGAATGAAAGATCGCCAGGTTACTAACTACAGCCCAATCCCAGCATTCCAGGTGGAAGGCAGGTGTAAACTCCTTCCACCGAAGAGAAAAGCCTGGTTTCCCTAATGCCATCCGAGAGCACAAGGACTCACTTTGTAGACCACGATCGAAGGCCAGGAACCCTGCCTCTGCCTCTCCGAGGGCTGGGATTAAAGGCGTGTGCCACCATGCCCAGATGCCGCATTACTTTTCTTTCTTCTTTGTTTGCTTGTTTTTTTTTTTTTTGTTTTTTTTTTGTTTTTTGTTTTTGAGACAGGGTTTTACTGTATAGCTCTAGCTAATCTGAAACTCATTATGTAGTCAAGGCTGGTCTTGTACTCACAGAGATCTGCCTGCCTCTTCCCTTCCTCCCAAGCACTGGGATTAAAGGCATGCACTACCATGCCTGGCTAAATTTTTAGTACATTATCTGACTTATGCACTTGCATGTGTGTGCCTAAGTAAAATAAGCGAATTGTCTTCTACCTTCCTTCTCACTTGGGTCTCCTGCCGGGATCAACCAGTCTCCTTCCTTCTTCCGGACCATTTTCTCACTCAGACGACCTCAGTAGCTCCCCACTCAGTCCAAATTCCTCAGACTGCCACCAAATCACCACTAGACCTGGCCCTGTTCCTTCCCTTGTTCTCGTGAGCGTTTATGGGAATCCAAGCCAGCCTCCCACTCCTTTCCCCCGCCTTTGCTTGGGCTGTTTCTGGTCTTAGGCTTTGGGGCTCAATCCAAGTGCTATCCCAGTAGGACCCTCTTGGGGATTTTCAGAGCCCTAATTCCTGCTGAGTGCTCCTGGACCACAATACCAAAATCCCAAGACAGGATTTCTCTGGCTGTCCTGGCTATCCTGGAACTCCTGTAGACCATGGGCTTCGAACTTACAGATTCTCCTGCCTGTGCCTCCTTAGTGCTGGAATTACAAGGTATGTGCCATTACCGCCTGCCTGGCCCAGTGATTCTTTTCTAGGTTTATTCTCTCTTTCTCTCTCTCTCTCTCTCTCTCTCTCTCTCTCTCTCTCTCTCTCTCTCTCGTGTCTGTGTGTGTGCAGGTTCCCAAAAAAGCCAACAGGGGACATCAGATTCCCTGGAGCTAAAGTTACAGGTAGTAAGCCGCCAGATGTGGAGGCTGGGAACAGAACTTGGGTCCTCTGCCACAGGAGCAAGTGCTCTGAGTTCTCAAACCATCTCTCCAGCCCTTCTTGAGGATTCCTTCTAAAACTTCACACTGGGGCTACCTGATGAGGAAGCAGGAGGGGCAAGTGTTGAGCCAGGATGAGATTGCATTTGATGCTTTGGGAGACGGTTTTAGCAGTCTCATCCCCCTACACACACACACACACACACACACACACACACACACACACACACGTTCAGTCCCTTGCTTCAGGTGAGATGTCATTCCTGCCCCGGGGATGGAGCATTCAACCTTCAGCTTAGCCCATCTGTGATCACGGATGGGACACAGGGATGAGCCAATCAGAACCAAAGACCCTTGGGGACTTTGGTTGGGATGTTAGAACAAAGTAAAGCACTCTCTACCCCAGGACCTTGAATGTGAGGCCTCGCAGCTTTCTTGACAGCCCAAAGGAGAAGGCTACCTGAGGAAGGAGGGCAGGAGGTGAAGATGGAGAAACTGGGTCCTGGGGATGTCCTGTGCTGGCCCTTTTCATTTCTGACCCTGGTGTAAACCGCCTCACCGGCTTGCTCCCTGTTGCACCACAGGGTTATTATATCAAGGGTTGAAGAGAAGAGAGCTCCTTGAGGATGGCTCTGGCCTCTTGTCTGGGGACCCCAAGAGGTCGTGACTGGCTCTCTGCTCCAGCACTGATGAATGGCGCCGGAGTTGCCCTGTGCCCCTGGCCTGCATATCCTGTGCAGAGGGCTGGCATCCAAGGTCTGGGGGAGTAGAATGAGAACCATCTGGACTGCTGGTGGGAGCCTTAGCCCCGGGGTAGGGCTAGATCTCTGGGGTGGACGCTGAGCCCCAGGCCAAGGGTTTTTGAGGCGGGGCTTCAGGCTCCTGCTGGATGACCCCATCTTATATTCTGAGTCACTAGGCTATGGGGTAAGGTAGGGCATTCATTGCTAAATTTTTTTCCCCCTAAGGGAGTAATCCCAGCCTGGGGAGGGGACCCACACTCACCTCTCCATGAGCCCCTTGGGAATGTTGCCGGAAGTGAAGCACTGATTAAGGGAGTGGTGGGTGGGCAGGGATTGCAGGGAAGAAGTACCACCAGATCTGGGAAGTACCCGGATGTGGTCTGAAGGTGTACCATTGAGTATACCATTGAGTGCCCTGGGAGGGATGAGAACTAGAATGTTCTGTGTGTTCTTTGGTGATGGCACCTTTGGGAAACATTCCTGGCCTCATCTGGTTGGCTCATAGGGCTGGCTGGAAAAGGTCACTGCCTAGGTGGAGCATCCTGGGAAATGGGGAGGATCTCCTGGGTTTGGGAGTCCTCACCCTCCATTTGAAGCTGAGGGTAAGGGCCTGAGTTGGAGGCGGTGCACAGGATTGCTCCAGAGCAAGCACAGGGAATACCTAGCCACTCTGAAGGAGCTGGGCTGAGAGCTGGATCTTAGGCATGGAGCAGGCAGGATGGCGGAGGGGTGTCTGGTGTGCCTAGGAAGGGTCAGTGGGAGGACAAGAAAGCTGGAGCAGGGGACCGAAAAGGAAAGGAGGCTAGAGAAAGAGTCCTCCTTGCCTCTGCTTGCCTCCTGATGCCCCGGGGCCCCAAGCCTTCTGCCCAGCAGCTGCCACAAAGCTGAAGCATGTCTGCTTTATATTATTGGAGTTACAGGTTCCTCTAGCCATATGGTCAGCAGACCCTCGGCTGGAGCACCAGGAAAAATGTCTTCTGTTGACCCCCGCTCTGGTCCAGCCCTTTCTTCCCCCTGGAGCTCTACCACAGGCTTGGGCCTCCCAGGCTTCTGCAGAGACCTCATACATTTCTCCCAGGCATCCAGCAGAGACCTCATACATTTTTCAAGTCTCATCTCCCTTTGCCCATTGGCTGACTGAGGGGAGGGGGGTGAGGGGCAGGGGTGGGACAGCTAGTCCTTCAAAGATGAAGGAATGAGACAGAATGAAACAGAGACTCCTGGGTCTGAGTTTAGAGGAGAGATGTCTTGGGAGTGTCGGGAAGCATGCAGGAAGTGAAGGCTGGGTGCTAGGTCCAAGGTCGCTGAGGACGCAGACAGAAGCTAAATGGTTTTCATTTGTCCTCTGGAAGCCCTGAGGAATTAGAGGGAGTCCCTACTCTGGAGGTCCAAATCCCTACATCTCAGCCCGATGCTGCAGTGGCCTCGAGCAGTAGCCGCTAGCCATTTGTGATCCTTGACCTTTGACGTGGCTGGGTCTGAAATGAGGTGTGGAGGAAGAACAGAGACACCTAGGAGCAGGGCGTGGCGGAGCACACCTCTAATCCCAGCACTCAGGAGGCAGAGTCAGGAAGATCTCTGTGAACTCGAGGCCAGCCTGGTCTACATAGCAAGCTCCAAGACACCCAGGACTGCATAGAGAAACCTTGTCTTTAAAAAAAAAAGTCAGAAAGGAAAAAGAAAAATGACAACATCAAAACCAAATAGGATTGAGACAACTTAGTGGGACAAATGTGTATGTGTGTGTGGTATTTCATTATCAATTTTAAGAACTGATCACGTGTTTAAGTGCTATGGGGCTAATCCATTCATAGGGTCAGCTGTTTCTTTTATTTGTGTAAGGTTCCCACTAAAAAGCTGGCACGGGTCACTTGCATTCTGTGGGTACCGGACGGAGGGAACTCATCACTCACTGGGACAGTGTGTCAGCTCTCTACTAGGCAAGACGCTGAGCATGAAGCCGTGAGCAAGACCAGAGCCTGTGTCTGCTTTCCGACAGTCATAATAACCCGACAGTCACTCTGATGGGTGTCAAACGACAAGGGCTTAAGCAGCATAAAGAAAAAGAAGGGCTGGGGCTTTCTGAAGCTGGAACCTAGAAAGCTGCTTTGGAGCTGGGTATGGTGGCACAGTGCCTGTGACCCCCAGGGCTTGGAGTACGGAGGCAGGAGGATCAGGAGTTTAAGGCTACTCTTGGTTATATAAGGAGGTTCAGACCAGTCCAGTTCTAGGAAACCCTGTCAGAAACAGAACAGATTAAACAAACAAACCACACATACAGGGTTGGGGATTCAGCTCAGTGGTAGAGCGCTTGCCTAGCAAACGCAAGGCCCTGGGTTCGGTCCTCAGCTCTGGAGGAAAAAAACAAACAAAACAAAACAAAACAAAACAAAAAACAAAACACCATACACAGAGAGGGGGGGGGACTAATTTGGAGCCAGGCAACTAGTGAGGCTTCCTTAAAGACTCTCGGGACTGAGCTAACTTGGTAAAGAATGTTCTAGATAGGCTAGCACACAAAGAGGCCCTGTGGCTGAGGGAAATTACAAAGTTTTCAGGGATCCTGAGGCTGTTTGGGAAGCATGCAGAGAGGAAGGCCAACTGTTGGCTCCAGGCAGGGAGTCTGGGGGACTTGGGAGGGGCCTCACACAGCCCTTCAGGACCACAGCAGGCATGAGAAAGCTGACTGAAGACAGGAGGGATGGAGAAGTGCGGAGGTTACGCCAAGCCTCTCCCCGCACCCAGCCTTGGGAAGGGATGGGAGGGTTTCAAGTCCTCCGAAGCTTCCAGAAATCCTAAGAATATAGTCCAGACCACTTAAACAGACTCCACAGGAGCCCTGGCCCCTGTCTGGCCCTCCCCCCTTCCCTCCCCTCTTCGCTCTTCTGGGCTCCAGGCTCCAGCATTTCTCCAGGCTGGGCTCTGTTCTCTTCCTGGGCCTGCTACCTCACGCACCCCTAAGAGCCAGCTTCCATGTCCCTTCCCTGACCTCTCTGGGGCTGGTTGGGCTTGACGAGGTCCCTGCTTACACTATGTATGCTAGCTTGGACTGCCTGCTGTCGCTCTCTGAAGAATGCAATCATCGAAGAGAAGGCTCGTGTCCTTCCTTATCTCTTCCCACCAGACAGAATCTGGGTTGTCCACCTTTCAGGGTGAAGATGGCGTTTCTTTCATCAGAATGCGAAGTCCCTCGAGGTTCCAGATAGGTTCCCCCCACCCCCTCATAGCAGAAATCTATTCCTATCGTAGACAGTAGGCCCACAGGAGGAAGATGGGTCCCCAGGCCTTAGGCCTGTGTCCTCCACCAGACAGTGACTATCTCCGCTGTTAGTTTCCTTGTGCTGAGACCATTCTTCCCATCTCCTCTGAGTTTCTCCCCTCCGCCGCCAAGTCATCCTCTTTGCCCACCCTGTCAGTGGGAGTGGGAGACAAGAAGGCTCCTGTCTCCCTGATGTCCGACTCTTGGCTGGACCCCGCTCCCTGGATCTGTTCGCTGTTCTTCCTTCTCCCACCTTCCAGGATGACCACACACCACTCCTAGTACAGGACCTGAACAATGGACCAGTAAGGGATGGGCAGTTCTGACTACTTGCCTCACCAGCCTCAGAAGGGGCACAGCCTGGAGACAGGGGTCCCAGAGCCTACTGGGACAGGGAGGCAAGAGCTCTGCTTAGGATCTGTTCACAGAGTCTTGAGGGAAAGGCCTGACTCCTGGCCAGGCCAGCCAGTCTCCTGCCAGGGCCATCTGGACTAAGATCCTGTGTGATCTTGTGTAAAAGTGCACTCGTGTGTCTTACAGGCCATGTGGGTGGCTAGGCGCTGTGGGGTCATGACCTGGCCCTCCTAGAGAGCCTCTGGCTCCCCTGTGGTCAGTTTCACTTCTGACATCTGGTCAAGTTCACAGCTGGCCAGCTTCCTGCTAGGCAGTTTTTCTTTTTTCTTTTTTTTAACTTTCCCTCTCTGAGATCTGGGTGCAAACGGTCCCCATTCTTTTCCCCCACCCACGTCTTGACTGCACACGTGAAGTTGCTGGATTCTTGTCAAAACTCACAGAAGAATGGACATTCGGAACTAAGTTGGAAATTATAAAGGCTGGGAGTTCGTGGGGAGGACCCTGATCTATACATTCAATTCCAACTAACAAAACATGGGTGTTTCCAGAGAACTCACTTGGTACCATTTTTTTTTTCTCTTTTTTCTTCTTTTCTTTTTTGCTATTTAATGTTCATCACTTATGTTTTACGACGTGTAGGTTTCGGGAGGGCCTGAGACATGATTACACAGGAAGCAAGGGGAAGGTGATAGGAAAGTGACGGGGTCTGGAGCTCAGCATCGCCAGCTGAAGGGCCAAAGGTTCCATCTTGACCCAAAATCAGGCTGGGGAGAGCCCAGAACCAAACACATGCTAAACTGCATTTGCAGCTCCCCACCTTCTGGGGAGAAAAAAAAATAAATACACAAAGAATGTCCCATTCCCCAGGTACCTGGGGAGGGGGGCCAGCAGGTGGGGGGGTGCCCCTCCACTCGATGCAGATTGATGTCCATAAAAATGCCACCCGTGTACAATGCCCCTGGTTCTCCGTACAGGGTTGGGTGGATCCTGGGTGGGGAGGGACAGTGGTCAGTCTGTGCATATCCTGCCCAGGGCTCCTTCATGCTAAATAGAGGGGGGGCCCACTCATTCCAACAGCAAGCAAAACAGAACAGGCCAAGAAGGGGAGTGAAAACACCACCTAGATCTCACGCCCCTTCCTGGTGGTGCTCAGGAAATCAGGCCCTTGCAGGGGCCTTGAAACTTAGGAGAAGCCTGCCACAGCCCACGGGCCAGCATCTGTTTCTTTTGGTTGTTTTCTTGCCGTGTTCTCACACCAGCCTGCTCTTCCTTACTGTACTCTTCTGGCTGCACGGAGGGGGGGAGTGAGAGCATTCCTCCACGTCCCTTGGAAGACGGGCTCCAGCTCAGATGCAGCAGTCCGTGGCCTGCCAAACCCGGGGGTGAGGGAGCCACTCCGATCAAGCTCAACTCCTTCCTTCCGATGTTTCTTCGGCAGTGACCCCCAGCAGCCCAAAAAGAGCCATGGAAAAAAATTTCGAAACATCTTTTCATGTGTGTGTGTGTGTGTGTGTGTGGTGTTAGGACTGTGGGGTGGGAGTCCTTGGTCCCTGACCCCTAGGGCTGATTCTAGGGGCTAATGTTGGCTTCAGGCCTACGCTAAGAACGAGAGCATTAACCGATACATCCTTCACAAATGTGGATAAGCTTGACAGAGGCAGAGGAAGGCAGCATCCCACTCCCCAAGCCCTTTAGCCCGACTCCATCAGAAGGGGCCAAGGGACCAGGTCTTGGCAAAACTTTGTCTGTACAACAGTTGGGCTGGGGCCTGGAAGTAGTAGAGGGTGAAGTAGATTTGGCTTCCAGCTACTTCCCTGAAAGCTACTCCATCCCTGCCATCAAGCACACCTGATGCCCTCATTCAGAAAGGAGAGTGTTAGCCTACGTTTGATCTCCATGTTGCCAGGTGGCCTAGACCAGGCCCTGCCTCTCTCTGGGCTGTACGGTCTTGTGTGTAACAGGGGAGTGTGGACCGGATTCCAAACCTGCCTTCAGCTCAGATAGGCCTATAATCCTCTTCATCTTTGGCCAGAGGGGAGAAGGGAGGGGGCTAAGGAAGGTCTAGCCTACCACAATACCCCCCTGTTCTCCAGTTCACAGTGTGGAGTCCATGGCTCTGGTTCTTCAGTGCCTCCTGAGTCTCTGGGGTACCCCTGTTAACCTTTTCTGGTGTCAAACCCCCAAGATCTGACACAGCTAAGGTGTTGGGAAAGGGAGGAGTGGCCTGAGAGGCCAAGGGGGCAAGACAGGCTTGGGGTGGTCCTGTCTCTCGCTGGAGAGGGAGCATGGTCAGAAGCAAGGGCCCCCTCAGGAGCAGCAACAGGGCTATGGTTTGGGGATCGAGTGAGGCCCTGCACAGAGGAGCTCGGCTCTGACTGTCGGGCCACCCCTGGGGAGAGGGGAGGGGTCAGCTCTGTAGGGGCTGGACAGGGACTTCCGGTCTGTGAGCTCACACTGGGGAGGTGGCGGTGGACTCGCTGCACAGGCTCTCCACGATGTCAGCTCTCTGGATGCGGCGCAGGGCGGCCAAAAGGGCATCGAGCGTTGCGCTGTCCTGGGCAGCCCAGCTGGCCAGCAGGGCTCGGACTGGGCAGGCCTCGTGGGTGAAGGAGTCTATATGCTCAGGCTGGTAGCCCAGCTCGCCTGCCAGATGTCGCCAGGTATCCCCCGCGGAGCCATTGAGCAGCTTCTCCACCTCCTCGCGCTTGGTCAGGGGCAGGCTGCTGTACAGGTTGCCCTCACCCTTGAGGGCTGCGGAGAGCAAGAGGGTGTCAGTCCCTAACCCGGAACTCACTTTCCTAACGCACCTAGAGGCCCAAGGCACACTCCTCCAAGATCTAGAGTTAGAGGCAGAGGGATGACCAAAGTGGGGTCCTAGAAGGGGCCTGGGCGGGAGGGACCTGGGTCCTGCTGACTCACTGTCCCTTCCTCACCCTCAGCTCGGGCATCATCCTTTCCGCTAGCGTCCCCTCCCCCCAACAGTCATCAAGGCCGAGGGGAGGTAACAGGGCACTTGAGCTCCAGACAACTGCAGCAAGTGTCCTAAAGCCTGGCTGTGGGCCGCTAATGAGGGTACACACTTAACCACTTGTTCCCTCGAAGTCCAGGGCAGGGGGCTAATTGCAGCTACTTTGGGCAGTAATCAACCCCCAGGGGGGGCAATTAGCCTGATGAGTCTGATGCTCCAACTTGTAAAAGCCTGCATTTCCCAAGTCATCCCAGGGGGAAAGGGCCCCTTTCCCATGTCCCCTGCCCCCCCCCCCCGCCTGCCCCCAGCTCAGCCTCTCCTACCCTGAGACCCAGCCAGGCCCTCCTGTAGCCTGATCGGAAGCCCAGTCTTTCACCTTTCCACTCACCCTGGCCCGAGGCCGTCTGTGTGTGGGTCTGCTGGTCATGCAGGCTCTGGCTGTCCACGGAGATGCCGCTGTCGCTATGCAGTTTCTCTCCCTCCGGCGGGGGTGTCTGGTTCACTGGCCGGCTGTTGGCTCCTTGTTTGTTTTGCTTGCAGCTGTTCCACCTGGAAGCCAGGGACAGCCCAGGGTCATGGGGTGAGGATGGTATCAGGGCAGCCAACGTCATTGGGTTGATGGTTGAGGCCAGGGGCATGGCAAGTGCCCTCCAGAGTGTCTAAGGGCCTTATTTATTTCCTTATATGATGCTCTTACCAGAAAGGCTGGGAAGAGATAGGGTGCTCATTTCTGTGCACTCAAATATGCATGCACACACACATACAGAGAGAGAGAGAGAGAGAGAGAGAGAGAGAGAGAGAGAGAGAGAGGAAATTTCTTGGCAATTATAAGCAACAACAACAGCAGCAAAAACCCCCAAAACAAACCAAATGTCCATCAAGAGAGGACTGTAACCGAATTACGGTTCAGGCATGTTGTTGAAGGAGAGGCTGTAAATGATCCGATAGATCATCTGTGCTCTGAGGATAGCTCTCCTGGGGGGGGGGGCGGGGATTAAGAGGAAAGCGCACAGTACATTGTTGAAGGTGAATGGCGTGTTCCCACTGAGTCACTGGAAAAGCTCTTCGTGTCTACATGTAATTATAAAAAATTCATGAGTGTGAGTGTTTATATAAAGAAAAGTGCTCTATAAACAGCTGGGAAAGTGTTATCCCAAAGAGATTTCCCACAAGACGGGCAGGATTTGAGGAGCTAAAACAAGGCTTTCGCCTTTTGCTTCAGAAGATGCTCAGACGTCCTGGGATTGGGGCAATTGCTCACTGGCAGTAAGCTTGCCTGGCGTGTTCAAAGATCTGGCATGTTCAGCACCACAAAACGAATTCGGTCTTGTTTGCATTTGCTTTTTAAAAAGCATGTGTCACTTTGATG
This sequence comes from Meriones unguiculatus, assembly GCF_030254825.1. Classification (NCBI taxonomy): domain Eukaryota; kingdom Metazoa; phylum Chordata; class Mammalia; order Rodentia; family Muridae; genus Meriones; species Meriones unguiculatus. The sequence continues at coordinate 25,460,390 of NC_083355.1, read as the reverse complement.
ATTTAAAAACAAAATACAAAAAAAGAAAAAGAACGCATTCAAAGTTGAAAATGCCTTCTGTGAGTTCTTCTCTGCCTTGCATTCCTTGATGTGGGTACCACAGGAGCCCAAGGGTAGCATGGGAGTTTGAGGGTGACATGAAAGCAAGGGTGACTTGGGAAAAGAAGAGACACACGTATGCCCAGGGAACTATGGGGTGAGTAGGGTTGAGGGGTGGCAGGATTTCAGGAATGAGGAGCAGCCTGGGAGGAAGGAAGGCCAGGACAGGAAAGGAAATCCTTCCCTCTCTCTCTCTCTCTCTCTCACACACACACACACACAGCAACCTGCTACACCCAAGAGTCGGGCCTGAGATAATGAGTGAAGATGAGTTTAGGATTGAATTAAAACGGTATGTGTGTTTTCAGGTCAAGGTCGGAGCAAATGTCTCCTCCAACCTCAGGGTGTCCCCTCTTACCTCTTGAAAGCAATGTAGGCCACCAGGCCCACAACCACAGCAGCCAGGATGGAGCAGTAGACAGGAATGAGGTTGTCAGTGGTGCCTCGGGTCAGTACGGGCTGGGAGCTGCCCATCACAGTGGTCACCATATCTGCCACCGTGCTGGCTACGAGGTCTTGCTCTGGAGGCTCCTCAGGCTCCTGGGTACTGGGGGCTGTGCTCTCGGAGCCCTCCGGGGGTGTAGACCTTGTGATCCATCGGCCAGGGATCTCTGGAGGGGACGGGGCCACAGGAGTTAGGACCTACTCAGGCCTTCCTGCTAGCTCTGACTCTCCAGTGCTTCATCAAGAGCGGCTCCAGGCACACAGGGCCAGGCTGTTGGGCATGGGGGATTGGGAGCTGGGACTGTGCATATTAGTCAGGTTAGTGAAGAAGAGTGAGGGCTGCATGACAGGGGACTTATGTCAGTATGGGACCTCGATTTCCCCATCCAGAGGATGGGCTCTCTGAAAAGAAATGGTCTCTAAGCAACTTTTTGGCTTGGGCTGTTGAACCCAAGGATTCTAGCCAGGCGTGAGGCAAACACCCCAAGAAGAAGCCTGAACTGTAGAGATGCTGCAGCGATACCTTAACTGCTTAGAGGAATGTAATTTCCCTGGCCTAGTGACCATGCCCTCAGGAAGGATGGGGCACTTAGGTCTGCCCAGAGACGCTGTCCTGTCTCAGATGCCCCAGGCTCTAGGCTGGCATGGCACTGGGAGTGGAACGCTAACAGCCGGTTCTTGTACAAAGGCCAGAATGTTTCTCGTGCTGCCTGATGCCCTCCCCCCCTCCAAAACAGCCTAGCCCTGGCACCTAGTGAAAGCTCGGTCAGACAGCTGGCACCCTTGTTAGCAGGAAGCAGACGGCTGGCGGAGGGAGGGTCTACGAAGTAAGTATGCCTACTGCCTCAGAAGGAGCAGTTCTGTGCTTGGCCACCCATCTGGGAGGGCCCATGCCATTCGGGCAACGCCAGCCTTCCTGGCAGAGGCTCCAGCCCCTCCTGGCGCTAGTGGGTGGGATTTTCCATTCTGCCACCCAGCCAGAGGCAGTGCTAGAGGTTGTGGGCTCTGGATGATGGCCTGGGGGGGTACTTGTCTGGGCAAAGCAACCTGTCCCATCCATTCTCACTTCCCACGCTTGAGGCAGGGAGGGAAAGCAGACAGGGCATGCTACTGAGGTTAAGGGGAGGACATCTTGCTATCCAGCTCTGCCCTGCCCAGTCTCCGTTGTGCCCACCCAAGCTGGAGCTGAAGCTGCCCACTGGCCCTCTGGGCCTCCCCAACTCGAGACAGAGATGCTTCAAAGGCCCTATTTTCCGCACCTTCTGAGGGGTAAGGCCCCCAGATGTGGGTCTGGAATCCATCTGGCTGGCAGTGGGGAGAAGGTTGCCATCTGCTGCCCAGTCTCACCCCTCCCCCATCCCAGTACTGGGCAGGGAAGTGGAAGAGGCAGTCCTGCCTGGGTTTTGGACCCTAGAGGACCTTCTTCTAACGGGAAAGGTTGAAGGTGCAGCCTTAGTCCTGGGGCTACAGACATATAAGTCAGTTTAGATTGACAGCCCTGGCCCCGAGGCTGATGTGGGTGGGTAAGGGCTGCAGAAATGAAGGAGCCTCAGAGAAGGGCCGAAGACAGTGTCGAGTGTCCGGGGCGCCTTCCCTCAGCCCCTCCAGCCCTCTCTGATGGGGGTGGAGACGAGATCCAGATGTGGCCCTGTCCCCCAGCATTCCAACCCGCTAAGCCCTTGGCAGGTCCTGACAGCCATTTCCGGAATGGGAGCTATCAGGAGGAAGAGGGAGCAGGTGACCCCCTCCGAAACTTCAATACGGCAAGGAGGCCGGGCGCCTGCCCCAAGGCTGGGTGAGTCACCATGTTGACACCTGAAATGTATATGCAGGCAAGTATGCTACATTGGACAAGAGTGGGGCTGCCAACCCAAGAATCAAATTCCACTTCCTGAAAGGGATGCTTGGCCTCGGGGCCAGCCAACAGTTAACCCTTCTGAGGTTGGAGCCGAAAGAAGAACAATATAGGGATAAATGTCTTTTGCCAGGATGGCTGGGAAAATAGGTTGGCATTGGGAGAAATAATTCCCTAAACCACAGGGTCTGCCCTTTCACCTACCTGGTCCCCCCTTTGCTCTAATCACACCCCTGACTTGTTCCCCCTGGCTGATCTAGAACCGTGCCGCGCACTCGCCTGCTGCCTGGCTGCTGAAGCTCTCCCCCTGCTCAGCCTAGCTTCCGAGGCCATTTGCCTGTCTTGGTCCATGAAACTCTCCACCCTGGGGCCTATGCCCCCAACCCTCCCCACATGTTCAGCAGAGAACATCGCAAACATACTCAGGGCCTCAGTGCAGCTTGCCAGCCTTCTCTCCTCTGCTGCTAGAGCAAGCACAAGTCTGGGTAAGGGAGAGGCCCTAGCTGGTTGTCTATTCAACGCGAGGCTGACAGAAGGCAGAATCTCTGAAGCTGGGGCTGCCTTCTCCCTCCAGGGACCAGTGTCAAAGGCAGTCCCTCTCCCGGGAAGACTAGAGAATTCCTGAAAGTGGCACCAAGTGTGAGGGTGAAGAAAAATCGGGTCCATGGGCTCGGACAGAATGGAGAAGCAACACCAATTTCCCCATCCCCTCCAAGATGAACACTACGAAACAGAGATCATGGTGGCTGGGGCCTGGCTCCCAGGTGCCTCCTCCTGTCCCAGAATCCTCCTGTCCCTTTCAGGTGAGCTATCCGGGTAAGGCAGGCCCACAGCCTTATCTTGCCTACAGCCCTTAGGAGAAAAGAGGCCTCGGAGCAGACCCTGCTCTATCCTGCCCCCTCCCCCAGCCCAGGCCTATCATGCCTCTTGTTCTGAAGAACCTCCTCCTTCATCCCCTGGCCATTTTCTGGAGCCAACTCCATCTCATTCAACTGTCACAAGTGTCCACCTCACCCCCAGACGCCACAGGGGGGGGGAACGTGTCACCTACTCCAACAACCCTATGGAGGCCCTGTGGCCTTGAAACACTTAGATCCAGAGACAGGAGTGATCCCCCTGCCGGCGCTCTGGGCTAATTTGATTTGGGTTGCTGCCGCCACCATCACCACCTGCATCTGGCCTCCTGGCTGAAGGGTTCTCACTCGTGTGAGTCCCCAGCTCCACTCCAGTTTGGAAAACCTGCCTCAGGAGGGAAGGATGCCTGCTTCAGGCTCTGGCATCTATGGCTCCTTCCGGGTGCTGTTATCCACCCCTATAATCACTGGGAAAGGAGTGGGGAAGACTTCTTCCAGTGAACGGCAAGCCCGACCCACCTTCCCAGTGTCGGTCCAAAGAAGGAACCAGTGGGAAAGGTTTGGCGGTCGAGGCAGAATCTGAACTCACCACCTCAGTGCCTTTAGCTACATCAAGAAGGCTGCTTGCGGGATGAGGCTAGCCTGGGCCTTTACGACCCCTAGAGGGCGCCCTTCCTTGCGACTCCGGCGCTGCACCCCAACGCGGCCCCGCCCCCTGCCCGGAAGCACGCTCACCCTCGCATTCGGCGTCAGCCCAGGGCGTGCATTCGCGTAGCTGGCGCTCGGTGTCTTCGCACACCGTGCAGGGCAGGCACGGGTCCACGTGGTTGGCTTCGTCTGAGTAGGTGCCCTCTGGGCACTCCTCACACACTGTGTTCTGTTTGTCCTGGCAGGAGAACACGAGTCCCGAGCCCACCTCGCACACGCTACACGCCTCGCAGCGGCCAGTCTCCTCGTCCTGGTAGTAGCCGTAGGCGCAGCGGCACACGGCGTCATCCGCCTCCACGCAGGGAGCCGACATGCTCTGCAGGCCCAGGCACTCCGTGCACGGCTTGCACGGCTCCGTGGCGCTCACCACGTCGGAGAACGTCACACCTGAGGACAAGGCACGGACAGGCTAGCATCAGCCTCAGGACTTCGTCACTTGCACGGTGTTCGGTCGCTTGAAGTCTCTCCGTCCCCATCCCCAGCTAAGGCTATTGCTCAGCATCCGCTTCACCTTCTCTCGCTCTCTTTTCTGGAGTCCCTCACTGTGAAAGCTCCATCAGCAACTGACTGGGAGGGAGACCCATTCTCAGGCCCCACAAGAGCTGCCCCTGAGGCCCTGCGAGGTCCCAGCTGTTCAGGTAGATACTACTAGGCAAACATCAGAGGGTTCCCAGATCTATGCCCTAGTTCCCAGCATGGCTAAAGAAAAATGTAAGCCTGAAGGTGGTGGTGTGTGCCTTTAATCCCAGCACTTAACAGGAGGCACAGGCACTGGAATCTCTGTGAGTTCGAGGTCAGCCTGGTCTACAGAGCGAGTTCCAGGGCAGCCAGGGCTACAAAGGAGAAATCCTGTCTCAAAAAATTGGAAAGAAGGGAGGGAGGGAGGGAGGGAGGGAGGGAGGGAGGGAGGGAGGGAGGGAGGGAGGGAGGGAGGGAAGGAAGGAAGGACTAATGTGAATGGTTCCCACAATGGCCAGAGGTGGGCTGTGCACCCAAGAGCCTCTGCCTGAGCTGTCCTTCCAGCCCTGTCCCATGGGGTGGGGGAGGGTGGCTCTCATGTAGGGTTGAAATGGGAGTGACAGCAACATTTCCAACCACTGACCCTTTACCATAGGGCCTGGCCAAGGGCATGTGTGGCTCATAAGAGCAGGGCCATGCTCCAAGCAAGACAGTTCCGGTACAGCAAGAAAGACAGAAGCTAGAATGCAAGAAGAACTTGTACAGTCCCCTGGCCCTCTCAGAAGAAAAGGGGCAGTTTCCAAGCTGATCATCTAAAGGCATCAGGGATCGTATTCTGGGAAGTACGGGTCCACCATGAGGCGAAGAACAATGACCAGAAAGAAGTGCAAAGGGTAGGAGTGGGGACCGGAGAGACAAAACAGAAGGGGAAGGAAGCCTGGGTAACATTTCCATTTCTAGTTGGCTCCTACGGAGGTGCCCTGTCTCCTTTTCCTAGGGATCAGGCAGACCCTGCTTCAGAACTCACTTCCATAACTTATTAGCTCTCTGATTTAATGTCTCACATCCCTTTCTCTGTGAAATAGGAAATAATAGCCAGGTATGGTGTTGCACAGGAGGATGGTGAATTCAAGGCCAGCCTGCTTCACACGGTGATTCTGAGGCTAGCCTGGGCTACACTGAGAGAGAACCTGTCTCAAAACTAAACAAACAGCAGAGCGGTCGTGGCACACACCTTTAGTTGCTGCGCTCTGCCCAGCAGGCAGAGGCAGGCAGAGAAACCCTATCTCAACAAACAAACAAACACCAGAACAAATAAACCACCACCACCAACAAAACCCTAACTAAATAAGTAATATCACCCCTCCCAGGGTTGTGATGGAGAATAACTGATGGGACCCATAGCTGAACAGTAACACAGTGATCTTTGGTGGTTGACATACAGACAGCAGAGGGCGCTTGGCAGGACATCTGATCTCTCCATTTGAGAGGGTGCTACGTGGGGGTGGGGTGGGGACTAGTCACGCTGGACGGAAAGAGCAAGCCCACTCCTGGGGCAAAAAAAAAAAAAAAAAACAGAAATTAGCCGGAAGGCTTCTGGGAGTAGGTTTTGGATGGTGTGAAAACTGTGGTCTTTTTTGGCAGAGCATAAAGGCAGCAGCTTAATGGGCTTCCTAGTGGAAATGGTTTTTTTTTTGTTTTTTTGAGGGTGGAGGGAAAGTCCGCTGGGGTCTCCAGCCCATAAAGTAGGCTTGTAAAAGCAGCCTGTTAACACAGCTGGAGGGGAGTGTGGCAGGGGGAGTGGGGGAGGGGTGCCCAGGGGAAGGAGTAGGGAATTGGAGAGGGTGCTTGAGCGCCCTCTGAGATGCCCTTGGTTCCTGTTGCGTTTCCTCTTTTCTTTCCTAATTCCCAACATGGCCTTCCTCCGAGCTCCTGACCCACCAGCTGCTGAAGAAGGGTGCCTAGGAGAGAGACACGGGGGCGTGGCCTAGGACATCAATGCCCTGGCAATAGGAGGCAGCCTTTGGTGGCTGATGTGACTGAGCTTACTGGGCTTTGGGATAGAGACTCTGTGAAGCCAAGGCAGGTCAGGTGCCATCTTCCAAGGGGGCAGAGCCTTCCCATCCGGCCCCGGTGCCCCATTGCTGGGGACAGGGGTACAGAAGTCACAAGCACAGAGAAAAACTTGTGTTTGAGGACACTAAGGAGTGGGGATGTCTGAAAGTTGGACAGGCTTGGGAGGGGGCATACAGAGAGAGGTAAGAGCAGGTTGGCTGGTAGGCTAAGAGTTCCCGGCTCTGTATTCTGATACCCAACAGCCCTCCTAGTGGGAACTGAATGTCTGGCAGATGCAGGATCTTACTGTCAGCAGACAGGGGAGACATCTCTGCTTTGGGACCCGAGGCAGCAGCAGAGCCCCCAGGTATCTAGCAGACCCTGGTCCCAGAAGGCACAGGTGAGGATGAGAACAGAGGTGTCATCCTTCTGTTCCCCTTCCCCACCACTCCTGATGGGCCTTCTTATTTCTGAAGGAAATGCCAGCTAGCTCCCCTCTCCTGTTCCCACCCCATGTCATCCCATAGTAAGGACATCCTCGTGTTCCAGCCCCTGTCCCTCCTGGCATCAGAAAGCTACAGTACAGTGGCCTGGAGGAGGGGCAGCCACACCTTCCCAGGATCCCCCAAGGTCAGTTTCCAGGGCAGCCAGGATTTGATCCTCCTCCCCTTCCCCCCAAAGCCACAGAGGGGAGGTTGCAACCATTGATCTTGCAGCAGCAGAAGGTATTTTTAGCCGGCCTGAGCATCAGCTTCTTCTCCCTGCCTGGCTACACGCTCCTATCAGCAGCTTCTCTGCTTGGGGCTGGGAAGGAGGACCCCCTCCCCTCTGGGGATCCCCCACCAGGTCCCCCTCCTCCTCCTGTACACTCCCTCATCTACTCAGCATCCCTCTCTCCCTCTTACATTATCTCCCACTCACTTCTGGTGAGCATACAGAGGTTGGCTGGGGGACCTTTCAGGAGGCGGAAGAACACTTACAAGTTCCGCTCTGTGCACGCCACAACTTTCCCCCATGCATCACCCCACACTCACTGTCCAGGCAGGGTTCACACACGGTCTGGTTGGCTCCGCAAGGCTGGGCCACACCTTCACCCAAATTGCAGGCTTTGCAGCACTCTCCACTGTGGGTGTACAGTCCCGTGGAGCATGTCTCCCTGGCACCTCCAAAGGACACCTAGGTGGAAGGAGATCAGAGGGTCAGCCTGGCAGGAGGAAAGGGGGTGTCTTCCACGGGATCAAACGCCTCCCTCTTAATACCTTCTATTGGAACCACCTGGGCTGGGATGAGCTCACCCGGGAGGCATTAGGAGGATCAAAGCTGGCAGGAAGGAAGGCTGTGGGGGGTGTGGAGGGGGACAGCTCGCCCTTGACTGCTGCTGGGGTGTGAGGTCACAGCCTCGGTGGCTAACCTTCTGCAGAGTTCACCTTGGGGTTACAGCCCTCACGGAGTCCTGAGGATATACCACAGGGGAGGGCAGCCTGAGGCCGACATCCAGAACGGCTGGACAGGTTGCAGCCTGCACAGGGCTCCTCGCCAAGGAGGCCAGTGGAGCTGAAATCTGGCCCAAACTCCGCTCGCTAAGCCTCACACCTGCAGGGCTGCAATTACCCAGCGGCAGGGCCTTTTTAACAAAGGGAAGCAGGGCCCTTCTCCACATCTCATTCCACATATTAAGTATCCAAAGGGGGTTGTCTATGTCCAAGAGCAGAAGGCAGAGGCCTGGCTCTTGGGTTCAAATCTTGACTCTTCTGAAGATTTCTGGCCTGCCCTGGTTTGCCTTTGGAGTTTTCACCTCTCTGCAGATGGATGTGATGACAACGTGGTGCCAGGGTAAAGGAAAGGCTGGTGGTTAGGTCCGGAGCCAAGGCAGAGAGAAAGAGGATGCCTGTATTCAGTGGCTCCTCTCACCATCCGGCAACTGTCCTTCCAGAGTTGACTTCCGGTCAGTAGCCTGCCTGCATCCCCTCCCCTCCCCTCCCATGTGGCCCCTGGGAACAGAGCTGAAACAGGGGGAAAGGGGAATCAGATTCCTGCCACTAAAGCATCTTTGCTCGTGGATGGATCGACTTAGCACCAGAGTCCCCGGAGGGAGGGGCTGCGGGAGGCTCGCTTTGTTGCTGTTCCTTAAAGAACAATCTCAATGTCTAATAAAACTCCAAAGCCTTCTCTGCAGGCTCCAGACCTTATTCGAGCACACAACCATTTGATGCTGAGCAATTTGGGGCTCTTGTCGTGAGGCCAGAGGGCTTTACAAGGTTGTTTGGGCATTCCTCTACTGCTTCCATGCTGGACAGATCTTTGCCAAGACACACACACACACACACACACACACACAGACACACACTGTGGTCTCACCAGAGCTTGATGAAACACAGAGGCAGAGGGAAAACACTGGTTGATGTTCTAGGGGCAGTGTGGTCTCCATAAGCCCAGCAGGGAGAGAGGAAGCCCAGAAAGCTACCACTATCTCCTCCAGGTGCCAGCAGCGGGCATGAGTGCTGGCTGGCAACATCTGCAGACCAGGAGCCCCGAGGCACCCGAGGCAGGCTTCTCCCAGGAGCAGAGATTTCAGAAGGGACTGTTCTGATTTCCTTTCATCACTCGGGGCTCTGCTTAACTATCACCTCCTCGAGGAAGTGGTCGTATCATCCCCACCCCTCCTGGATTAGACCGGTGGAGCTATGGACAGAGGTTGTCCTGGTATCTTCGGCCCTATCTGGCACAGAGTAGGGAGCCAATGTACATTTGTATGTAACTTAAGAACAGGAAACTACCATGTGTCTTCAGTTACCCAGAAACCTGGAACACTGACTTTGGATGGCTTATGGGACCTCAGGGGCAAAACTGGACAGTTGGCATCCAGTGCATTTCTCCTTTACCTGGGTGCAGCACCCTCCTCTGCCTCTGAAGTTTCTCCATCACTGGCGCATTGGGCTGTTAGCACCAGTGATTACTCAGGACTGCAATGCAATAGCGCTCTCATGTTCTTGACCCCAGCTGAACACACTTTTTTTTTTTTTTGGTCATTTTATCAGCTTTTTGATAGTCTTCTCAGCTTTTTGATAGTCTTCCTGTCAGGGTATCAGTTGTCACTTCTTGCTCCTATCATAATATGACCGGAAGAGTCCTTCTCCCAGAACCATAATGTGTCAGTTCTAATGGAATCTTTAAAAATGGTGGCACTGGACCGGGTAAAAAGCTGGCTGGGAGCCAGGTGCACACATGCCTGCGATCCCAGTATAAGGGGGGGCCAAGAGAGGAGGACCTCAGTTCAAGGTTAGCCAGGACTACACAAAGAGAAATTGGGATGAGGGAGAAAGAGGAAGGAAGGAAGGAAGGAAGGAAGGAAGGAAGGAAGGAAGGAAGGAAGGAAGGGGAGAAAGAAAGAAAACAGGGGACATGACTGAGTTAGGAGCTGACATGGAGGGCCAGTACCCTGAGTCAAACATTTGAGCATTAGACTTCCTCCGTTGACCCAAGTTCCGCATCACTCAGGGCCAGAGTGGCAGACAGGTTTTTAATTTCTCTGTGCCTCTGTCTCCTACCAGTGGGTAGTCACTCAGGGCAGCAGCTGCCTGGAACCGCTGTATTGAATGAGTGGGTGAGTGTGGGGTACTTTAGAATTCTTCTTTCCTCTCCCCCAGTGTGTGTTCCCTTTGTGGACCTGGGGTGCGCACCACAGCTCCAGGTAACCATGGTCAGCAGAGAGTTGGAGAGTGTGTTACAGGGAGCTAGGGGCTGTATGATCCTTGTGGGACATATAGTAGTTCTGGGCAAGCCCCTCTGCCAAGAACCTGCTCTCCCCGGTCGTCCCCAGTCCTCCCCAGTCCTCCCCAGTCCTCCCAGGATTTACACACAGAGTTGAGGCCACATAGTCAGCACTCACATCTGCACTTGGTTTGTGTCCCCTCTGCCATAAAATCCTAGAATGGCTGCAAAGCAGTCTGTGACTTTGAGCATTTTGTTCTTCCTAAATCTCAGTTTCCGCTCTCTAAAACACTGGGCAGGACTCCTGCACTGGGTTGCTGTGAGAACTGAATGAAATAATGTATGCAGATCTGTCTGGCGTAGAGTAGGGGTTCAATCGATGGTAGTGAAGAAGTAGCATGACTTCGGGGGTGTGAGCTGCTGATCCCAGGGAAGACAGAGGAGAAAGAGAGCCACCAGCCAAGCAGGAAAGTGTGACTAGAGTCCAGGCTAATTGCTCCAAAATCCGGTCCAAATTGACCAATTTGTCAAAATGACAGACCCATTTGCCTGATAGTTATATCTATTACATTTATTCATTTCGAAGTTGAGAGCATGACTTCTCCATTTTTCAAAATGTTTACAATCTATTTTCGTCGTCGTGGGGCTGGCTTCCAGTGCTCAGATGAATCAATTTTTTCTTTTTAATTGGACAAAACAGAAAACACGCCAGTGTTTGCAACCATATGGACCCTTCCACGAGCTCAATCCTGACCATTCACAACAGCTTCCGAGAAGACTCCTTAGAGAATAGAGCCTGGTCGCAGCCCTATGGGGTAGGGGGACGTTCCAATATCTGGAGAGCCTTCGATAGATTCAAACCCAGGGAAAGACACTGACTCACGGTCCCACTCCTCATTCCTTTGGCCAGCCACTGAGTCATGAGTAGGAGACTGGTGTTAATTCCTTAGCAGGCTGCCCTGTAGAGACTTGAAGAAAAGCAGGGGCGCGGCTCGGTTCAGAAGCGCAGGGCGGGGTCTAACCTTCCCAGCCAGTGGCCGTTCAGGACCACACACCCCTTTCATGGTCTGTAAGTGGAAGGGGAGCTAGCTGAAAAGGAACCGTGCGCGAGGAGGAAGGGCTAAAGCATCGGCTCCCGTCTTCCAACAGGCCGGTTCGGCTTCCTCACTGGGGGAGCCCGGGGTCCCGCCTAAGTTTCCCGGGGGTCAGCCTCTTCACCTGTAAAATGAGAATAACTAAATCCTAAATAAAATAATCCCACCTGGCTGGGACCCAAGGAGTATACCACGTTAAAGCACCTGAGACAGTGCAGGTCACACACCAGGCGCTTCCCAAATCTGACTCCAGCTGATCCACTAGTGAGGAAGCCAGGTGCTGGAGCCAGACTGGGCTGGCCAGGTAGGGCGGAGGCTCTCCCCTGCCGGAACCGCCTCACCGCCCACCCTCCACGCCAGCCCCGACGCTCACGCGTCCCATTTGCTGCCTGCGCTACCGCATCCCTATTAGGCGCATTAGGCAGCCCGGCGGCTCCGGTTACAGACGTCTGAATGACAAAGTGCCTCCATTACCGGCGCGGTCCGCCAGCAGACTGGCCGGGTTGTGCTCTGGTTTCAGCACCCTCACGGCGGCGCAGGAAGAGGCTCCGACCGCCGCGGCGGAACCCGGGAGCGGCTCACACCGAACGGCCTGGGGGGGGGGGCGGTGGTGGAAGGCAGAGGCTGCAGGGGATCGGGTCCGAAGGTTCTGGGCCCCAACCAACTTGCTGAGGTCTCAGCGCCCTTGCGTGCCTTTTATGAACTCAGGGACATCCTCCTGCCCGGGTCCGGAGGCCACACCCTCACCCCTCCGGGATCGGAAGCGCACAGCCCCCACAGTTCCTCTTCGCCATGCCCACCCTTAAGCGGAACCAAGAAGCATCCCTAACCGGAGGCGTTGGCCCGCAAACACCCTCGCCGTCACTCCCAAGTCCCCAGGGAGGCTTCGGGGACTGACAGCTCCCGGGAACCAGGTTTGAGCTTCGGGGATGAGCCCGGAGCGCGAAGCCCTCCACCCGCACCTCCTGCCTATCTCTCGGGACCGTGTTCCCCACATCCCCTACGGGGAAACAAAGTTGACCAGCTCCCCCCACCCCCCACCCCAGCTGCAGCCTTGAGCAGAGAGAGCAGGGAGCCATCCCAGCCAGCCACAGGGCTCTGGCCCCACGTGCTTGCTCGTCCGACCTGTATAAACTCAGAAACCTCCTTATCGGTAAGATGGAGGTTTGGGGGGCACAGCTCTCGGATGAAGGGAAATAAATAAATAAATAAAGGTAGAGGAAAGAGCGAGGACGCCACTTTCATCGCCAGCCTCCCTCGAGATCTGGCCAGAAATAACCCAGAGCACTCGGGTTCTTAGAAGGAGGATCTGATGACCTTAGCCGGAGCCGACGGCATCCCAGCGGCCCCCGGCTCATCTGAGAAAGCTCCGTGGACTTTTCCCCGAGAGCCCGGCCAGGTGTGGGCAGGGCGGCTGATCCCATTTAAGTTCTGGCCCGGAAGGAGCGCGGAGGGCGCGGGGCCCGGGGCGCAGCTTAACTTGGAAAGGGCGCAGCGCGCAGCCCCGGGCGCGCACGCCGCTCCCGACAGCCATCCCGCGCCGCGCAGTGCCCCCTGCGGGCCGCCTGGGGTTGGCGCATCTCCCGAGCTGCGCGCTCCCAGAACGGTCCGTCACCGCCTGGAGCGTCCCGGCGCTCTGCATCCCGAGACCCCGAGACAGGGGGATGCCAGCTCGGCCTCTCCAGGTCCGCGGCGTAGCTCCACACCGTGCGAGAGGCTTGGCGAGGGACCGCCCCCGGAGCGGGCCTGCCCCGGTGAGGTGGGTGCTCCCTTCTCAGCTTGGGATGCCCGGACGCCAATTCCCGGCCTGGGCGAGGCCCCGGGAAAGAGCGCTGGAACCCACGCGGGCAATGTCTGTGGTCCGACCGCCCTCGCCCCGCCGTCCCCGAGTGGACAGGCGCGGCCCCGAGCACTTTAGCATCCTCTTTCCATCTCTCCGCGTCTTCTGTGGCTGTCTCTTCTCTGCCACCCTCAAAGCCCACTCCTAGCCCCGTCCGTCCGCCTCTCTGCCACTCCCGAATCGCTCCTTTCGACGCCCCTCCCCCCTATTGTCTGGCCGGTCCCCATTGTCCACGCCGGGTCCCCTCTGCCTCCAGCCCCTCCAGCCACCTCCCCCATTGTTCCGGCTCGAGCCCCTCACCTCTCTAGCGCTGCTCTCATCCCCACCCCCTTCCCCCGCCCGGATTCTGTCCTACAACTCCCCGGGGACTGAGATGCTGAAGGGAAAAAGTCCTCCTCCGGGATCCCAGGACCCACACGCCGCCGTCCAAAGAACCCAGACAGTCGTGATTCCCAGACCTCCTCCTCCTCCGGGGAGACCCCTCCCGGTCCCCTACACCGCGGGTACCCAAGGACCAGCAGCAACCGCGGCACCACAGTCCGGTCCGCGGCTCTCTGCTGGGACTGGCTGGGTCGCCTCTGCGCTCTCCAAGCGCAGGGAGCTGGGCGCTTCCCGGGGGGTCACGGCCCCGCGGCTCCTCCGCCAGCCGGCCCAGCCTCTGGGGTCCTGACGTCCCATTCTGCTTCCTGGGTGGCGGCACCCGGCTCCCCTCGGGGGGGGAGGTCGGCTCTTGGGAAAAGGTTAACAAGCGTCCCCCCGGCTCCCACTTACCCCCATCAGCAGCAGCAGCAGCAGCGGCGGCGGCGGCAGACGCAGCTGGTCCATGGCGCCGCGGGTAGCACCTGCCTCGGTCGGCCGCCTCCGGCGACGGCGCTCGGCTTCCAGCTTGGTCCGCCGTGCGGGGCGATGGGGCTGCGCCGCGCTCCCGCTGCCCGCTGCCCGCCGGAGCTGGCGGAGAGGCTCCCGTGGCTCGCTCTGGCGGCGTGCGGGGCGGGAGCGGCAGGGTGAAGGCAGCGCGCCGGCCCCGCCTCCTCCCCGCCCGGCCCGCCCAGCTCCCCCCCCCACCCCCTACCCCTCCGGAACCGCGCCCGCCCGGCCGCCTCGGGGTGGGGAGTCCGGAGCAGCCGAGGGAGACGCGTGGGGGAGCCGCGCCCGCGGGCCCCTCGGCGGGCTGTCCCGCGGAGAGGTAGCCGGGGTGCGCCGCCGAGCGAGCATCGGTCCCGAATGCTGCGGATCCGGCGGGGGGCCGTTGCCCTCCCGCTGATAAGGCCTGCCTCGGGGTGCCCTGTCTTAAGCATCCTCCTCGGCCTCTGGGTGGGTTTCTAGTTCCCTGCCCGACCCTTGTTCCGAGAATGAGGGCGCTGAGATAGACACCCTCTCCCGTCCTGTCCCCCCTGCTGCTTCGGAGAGGTGTTTCTTGGGGACATTCAAGGTGGAATCTATCCTAATATCATAATTTGGGATATCTCTCTCTCTCTCTCTCTCTCTCTCTCTCTCTCTCACACACACACACACACACACGGGATAAAACCCAGGACCTCACACTTGCCAAGCAAACATCATGTCTCCAGCCTTTCATGAGCTCGAAGGAGTCGCGGGGGGCGGGGAGGGGGGCATAAAACCCAGGAACACACACACTCTAAAGCACACCTGTATGTACGTGCGCTCACGGCCTGATGTTTGCCCATACCCTCCTCAGGCATTCAAACAAACCCACTTACCCCACAAGGGTCCCTAATGCAGACCAGACATACATCCACAAACACATGATGATGCACACACACACACACACACACACACACCCCTACACATTCACGTGTGTAGTCCGGTGCGCAGGTGTACTTACCCAAGCCCTCGAGTGCTCACAAACTCATTGAACCACTCGCCAACGTGATTAAATGAGCTTCTCTGCTTCCTTCAGGCAGGGACAGTAGTGTCTTCTCTGCAGGCCTGGTACATCAGGTGTTCCCTAATGCTCTGTTGAGAGGATTCAGGGGGAAACTGTTGAACAGACTCAACTTTCACAGACTCCTCCATGTCCTGTGTTCGCCTTCTGAGGACCACGCTTGCCGTGTTCTAGAAACTTGGCGTATCAAAACACCTGTGCACCAGGGAATGTGCGGCCAGTCTTTCAGGAGAAACACCACCCCACCCCTTTTTTTGGTTCCCAGGCAGCCAAGGCTTTGATGTACAGCAGTGTGGGGACAAAGCTGCAAAGACTATGCCAGCACCAGATGTTAGCTATGTCTGGGCTCTGTTTCCTCTTCCAAAATGTGGTCCCAAATAATAGAAACGAGGGACAGACCATGAGCACTTACAAAGAAGGCCTGCTCCTGGGTAGACGCTCTCCTAGTCCACTTAAACTTAATTCATCCATTCACTGCAGAGAAAAGAAACAAAACAAAGCAAAAACACTATCCAGCAAAGTCCAGCAGCCAGTCCCCGGAAAGAATGGGTACTCAGCACTGTGGCTTTGAGAATTCATGTGCTTGAGCCACCATGACTGGACGGGAGAGTCTAGCAAGCAGGAACTCAGAAGTCCCCAGGATTCCTTCCCCCTGGACGGAGATCACTTCTAAGATGTCCCCTCCCCCAAAGCTCTTACAGCTCTGCCTCGCTCTCCCTGAATTCATGGGAGGCAGGAAGGAGAAGCATTAGTACTTCCAGAAGCGTCGAGCTGCTTGCTACCAGGCTATTGACGGTGTGGCATTAATTTAAATACTCCCGTTATTAATTTATGATCCCAGTTACTATTATTGCCAAGGTTATCCATCTCAACACGATTTAATATGACCCACACCACCATGGCTGGGCCTTGGGTTATTAATAATTTCCACGGCCTTGATCATTTAAGCCTTACTCCAACAATTACAAACAGCAATTGTTACTATTATTAGCAGTATTTCTATGATTAAGCTGAAGCACAGGCCTGAGATGTATTGCTGAGTGCTGGAAGGAAGAGTGGCTGCGAAGGGTGCAGAAGAAGGAGGACCTGAGCGAGAAGGCCTGCCCCCCTGCCCCATGGCCTCCTCCTGTGTTCCCTTAGGAAGGCTACGCCATTTCCCCCCACCTTCGCTTTCCCGTCTGTAAGAAGAAAGATGGAAAGGATCAGATAGAGCAGTGCAGCGTTCATCCCAGGAGGGGCTCAGCCCTCTCTTCTTCGCTCAGCGTGCACTAACGGAGCCCCTGCTATGGACCACACACACTTCTGGGTACCGGGGACAAAAGCAACTCTGTGGAGCTGATAGTCTAGATGAGTAGTTCTCAACCTGTGGGTCGTGACCCTTTGGGGAATGTGAACAACCCTTTCACGGAGGTCAACTAAGCTTATCAGAAACTAAGATCATCAGATTATGATTCATAACAGTAAAAAAAATTACAGTTGTGAAGTAGCAATAAAAATAATTTTATGGTGGGGGTCACCATAACATGAGAAACTGTGTTCAAGGGTCACAGTGTTAGGAAAGTTGAGAATCGCCGGTCTAGACGGAGTGTTAGTTATTTGATATGGGGGTTCTCTTATAATGTGACACTTTAGCTTGACCACACTATAGGAAGCGCAGCTGTGATCGGGATATTCCTTTGTTGAGATACCCCTATCACCATGACCACAACCACCTACCCTCAAACCAGGACACACCACTATGACCCCCATAGTCCCCGCCATCTTCATCACCACCGCAATTCACACCATAACAGCTACCTCAGCGAATCCTGGCACTGCCATGACCTCCTCAACCTGCATCCCCCCAAAATCATCATCGTGACCCTGGCCATGGGATAATTAACTCCCATTGCCAGCTTGACTACATTTAGAATCACACAACTCTGGGCATTTCTGTGAGGGTTTTCCCAGAAGGTTTTTAACTGAGGGAGGAAGGAAGCCGCCATGAACTCCGTGGCATCTCATGTTCTGGGGTCCCATACGAAATCCAAAGGAAAGCTTACGAAGCACCTGCATTTCTCTCTCTCTCTCTCTCTCTCTCTCTCTCTCTCTCTCTCTCTCTCTCTCCTTCCGGGCTGCTGATGCAACGTGACCAGGCCCCTGCTTCCATGCTGAGGCGGTTTGAATGAGATGTCGAGTCCTGGGCATTTTAAGACTTGGACCTCAGTTGTTGGCTGTTAGGGAAGGGTTAAGAGGTGTGGCCTTGATGGAGGAGGTGGGCAGTCTAAGGCCTTGAAAAGCCTCCCACCATCCCCTCTCTGCTTTCTGCTTGTGGATCCGAGATGTGAGTTCTCCCCTACTGTTCCAGCACCTTGCCATGCCTGCCTGCCTGTTGCCATGCTTCCCGTGGAGATGGCGTTGGGCTCCTATCCCCCTGGAACTGTAAGCCCCAAATAAACCCTTCTCCTTGTATAAGTTGCCTTGGCCATGGTGTCCATCCACAGCAATAGAAAAGTAACTAGGACACGTGCCTTCCTGATTGAATGGACCTTTGAGTGAGGCCAATAAGCCTCCCTTCTCAGCTTATTTTTATCAGGTCACAGCAATTAGAAAAGTACCGGATAAACCACCATCCAGCACAGACAATTTTACCAAGTCCAGTACTGCATGACTGTCCCCACCCACACTCACCGTGAGCCTGGCCATCACCTTAACGGATGATGACCATCATACAAACCCTAATGCCGTCGAGACCACTGTCATCACAACCACCTCTACTTACCCCTGAAAGCCGCTGCCTGCCAGAACCAAACTCCTCTGACACTGTGAGTCCTGGATCCAAACCAAGAAGTTCAACTGTACGTGGTCCTATCCCAGACTCCACAAGACACACTTTCTTCTCAACCCTGTTTTCTCTAACCACTGAGAGGTGGGGCGTGAGGAGGAGACTGAAGAGATGACCAGCTTGGCAGCACCAAGGAGACAATAGTTTTCCTGAAAGGTCTTCTAGGACTGTCTTCTGTGATAAAGCTGAACGTAGAGAAGATCTCTCTCTCTCTCTCTCTCTCTCTCACACACACACACACACACACACACACACACACTTAGGCTTCCTGAATTCCAAAGCAAAAAGCTCACATTAATGAGCACAGCTCAGCACAGAGCCAGGAGGGGTTGGAAAGACGCATTACTCAGCAGTCCATAGAGGAGAGACAAGCCCTCCCCTGTTCACCTCACCACCTCACCGTCACCATCCAAGAAGATGTCCCAGAATGTCCCCTTCTTCTCTTCCCGTTCCATCCGTCCACTCACCTGAACCTCCAAGGGCCTTCATACAGCTGCAAGTGTAAAGGACTCAGCACCTACAAGGCTCACAGCTCCCTGTACCCATATTCCTGACTATAACAGTGAACCAGCCTGAAACTATAAACCCCTTTCTCGCAGACAGTGAGAATGCCCACTCCCAGAGCCTTTGTATAGGCCAGGAGAGGCTAGCTCCTACACTCCCAGAGCCCCACACCTTCACACTCTCCCCATTAACACCCTAACCCCAGGTTACTCTCCCTCTCCCCTCCCAGCTCCTCAGTCTTTGCCCTCCAGACAGCTGCTAGTTAGCTGTGGAAGAAGGACCTCCACCTCAGAGGGGCTCAGTCCCGTCTCCAGGTCCCTGGCTGTTCCCTGTTGGTGTACATGGCACAGTACAGGCTTTGAGGCTACGTGAGCTGGGCAGAGAGGAACACCACGCTAGAGAAGAAAGGCGAACTCTGCTGACCCCTTTCTTGCCCCAAGAGAATTACTTCTGATTCTCCAGTCCCATGTCCAACCAGAGATGGGGTGCCAGGGGGTGGACCAGAGGAGAGGAAAGCAGAGGCGCTAGGTCTTTCCAGCTGTGTTCCACCGGCCCTGGGCAGGCAGCCAGGCAAGGTAAGTGAAACTCACCACTGTGGCCCCCACCCCCTTAGGAGCTGGCTTGGTGGCTTCGAAGCGTAATATCCTGATCGCCTCCAAACGGACACCTCTGAGACATGAAAATGGAGCCTATTCAATGAAGGGTCAGGAGAGCCCAGAAATTGGTTTAGGATTATTGAGCTTTCATTCTGGAGCTGAATCAGTGGTAAGGGAAGTGGGAAGAATTAGCAATTTGGGAGCCCAGTTAGATTAACTCCGGCATCAAAATGGGCCGTGCCCTCCGTCCTCCACTGCCTGCTCAAGTACGGAGGCTCCTGCTGTCTCCCCTTCCTGCGTCTGCTCCGTAGATGCCCCATACAACCCACATTGACCAGCCTTTCCTGCCCATGAGCCTGACACAGGGGCCCATAACAGGTTGGCAGCGCTGGGCAAAGGCTTCTGGGTTGAGGTCTTCTCCTGAGAAGGTTTAGGCCATCCCCATATGTCTGACAGGACCCACAAGACTTGACCACAAGACTCAGACACAGCAAACAGGGACACGTTTTCCTCAGATATTGTGACTTGGTGAAAAGTTCTATCATAGGGTGAATGATGCATGCCTCGGTGTACGGCAAAGGCCCGTGGGACAGACGCCGAGGCTCAGGGACTCAGAGCGGCCATCTCCTCCATGACCAGGCAGTGGCCCAGCCTCTCTCCTCTCCCCCACCAGGAGGTTCCCCTCAACTTTCCTTTTAGTTCCCAGGGGCCTCGGAGTTGCCCCACGATTAAAAACTGGGTTTTCATAGTAGCTGTTTATTTTCACATGTGTCTTTAAAAATATTTTTATATGTGTGACTGTTTGTCTACATATACAGATGTGTAGCATATGCGTGTCCAATGAGGTCAGAAGAGGGTGTTGGAGTGAAGGACTGTGGTGAGCTGCTGTGTAGGTGCTAGAAACAGAACCTGAGTCCTCTGTAAAGCCAGCAAGAGCCCTTAACCACTGGGGCCATCTCTCTAGCCCTTGGCTTGTTTTCTGGTAGGGTTTCATGAATCCCAGGCTGGTCCTGAACTTGACCTGTGACTGGGGATGACCTTCAACTTTTCTTCTAAGACTATAGGCCCACAGCAGCATGTCCAGCTTATGGGCTGCTGGAGGGTTGAACCCAAGGCTTTGGGTATGCTGGGTAAATTCTTTACCACCTGAACTGCATCCGCAGCCCAGACTCGGTCCTTTGTTTTGTTGGCTTATTTGAAACGGGGCTAAACTCAGTGGGTAGCCAGATGACTCCGAGAGGCCCTTCCCGGCTTCACCTCCCACAAGCTGGGATTACAGGTGTGTACTAGGAGGTCCAGCTGGATCTAGTCCTCTCTTCCCAGCCTACGTTCAAGGACTAAGGACATGCAAGCTGTTTAAAAGGAAAATGAAGTTAAGCTATTCCATGGCTAGAATGTCATGTGAAGTCATATGCAGGGGAAAAGAAAGAAAGGAAGAAAGAAAGAAAAGAAAGAAAGAAAGAGAACCGTCAGAGGCCCCAAGTGCCAGTCTGTTACTTGATGTGTGGCAATGAGCCCATCCCTTCCTTGCTCTGAGCCTCAGTGTCCTCCTCTGTAATGTAGGCATAAGATGAGAGCCTTACAGAGCGAGTAGCCAAGAAAACAGTGTGAGTGAATGTGCTTTGAAAGTCAGGGAGGGCCGGAAAGATGTCAATTAGTCTCATATTTGATGCCGCTATTGATGGTGGCTTCTAGCTAGAAACCGGATGAGGGGTAAGATGACATTTCAACACTGGGGACTGGGCCCAGGGTCCTTCCTGCTGTAGATAAGAGCCAGAGCTGTGTCAGGCCTCTGGCTTCAGGGAAATTCCCACGGGAATCAATGGAGGAGGAGAAGTCCCAGGCCCAAGCTTATCTTCACTCTGCTTTGCTCGCTCCAGTGTCTGGGAAGTGGGGTCAAGTGCAATTGTCTGGGTTGGTTTCCAGCAGGCGAGGGCAAAGGGCATCAATGTGGAATCTGGACAAAGTCATGTTCCCTGTGCCTGTCATCCACAGAGAGGACTCCCTCTCATGGCCAGGAAGGGGGTTGCTGGAGGAGGATTTCTTCCCAGCCCCATCCATCAGGAGGTGGGCTTTTCTGGGACGCACAGATCCTACGCCTCGGATGAAGGGAGGGGGCTTTGGGGGACAGGAGACCAGAGAGGCACCAGATCTTCCCACAGAGCCTCTCTGCATGCTGTTTCTCCCTCTGCTGGGCAGGGTCACAGCCATGGCCTCGGCAATCTTCTCATCTTAGGGGTTCCCCCCCAAAGAAACGGCAGTGTATACCTGGGAGGGGGACATGGCATTCGGTTCCACATTGTGAGCTGGCAGACATGGTAGACAGATGTCGGGGAAGTGAGAAGCTAGCCCAGAGGCAGCCACAACGGGGGAAAATGAGGCCCGGCAGCACCGTGACAGATTCCAAATCTTTTGGTGGGGTGGTTACAGAGGGAGGAGTGACAGAGAGGTTTCAGCGGTCTGAGGGGGCCTTGCCCATTTTCCCTGTGTGACCTAGAGCTCACACCCTCGCCCCTCCAGGACTGCTTTTTCTGCTGTGACATGAGAAAAGAAGACCTTCCCACACTGTCCTTGCTCCTGTGCCGCCATGAAGCCAGGTTCTTGTCCAGTCTGCTGGGTGCCCGGGGAAGTGGGGGAAGGGCCCCTGAAGGAGCCAGCGGAGGAGAAAGTGCTGAGTTGACACTTAGAGCCCAGCCACCTGGCTGGGTAGGTTTATTCATCCCTAACTCCTGCCTCCCTCTCCCCCACCCCAGACCCAGGCTCAGCTCAGAAATGCCTTCACAGCCCATCCCCTGGGCTCCCCCACTCAGCTGGAAACTCTTAAGCAAAAAGGTCGTCAAGATGATTAAATGCAAACAGATTTTTCAGCTCTTTTTCCACTTTAATTAAAAATGTGCTCTCAGTTCCGAGGAAGCTGGAGACGGAGGAGCAGCTCCCTAAAGACCGCTGGGCTGAAAAGTGAAGGAAAAACACTCAGGTGTCTGAGGTTGGCCCTCAGTGGCATGAGGTCAGAAGACTAGCCCAGAGCCATCCTGTGTCCACGGGCCTTGCGCAGAGAGTGCAGCCTGGAGGCCACTGGACATGAGACACTGGATAACTCAGCTGGACAAGCCAGCATCCCGCTGGAGTGGGAAAGCGAAGGGATTTTATTTCTATACCTGCACTACTGAGGAGGGGCCAGCATGAGGACCAGACGCTGCCCTCCAATGGAGAAAGTGGTTGTTCACTAACTCCCCACGAGCTCCAGGGTGGCCCGGGACACCAAAGTACAGATGGCAGCTGGAGGGACAGAAGCGCCTGGAGAAGCGGTGGGAGGCATAGACCTTCAGGAGATGCAGGATGCCAGGAAAAGCAGGTGCCTGGGAGGGGGGGGGGGTCCTGCTAGGCAGGTGGGTGAGGCTGCGGGCAAGGGCCTGGTGGGCAGCCACAGTGGCTGTGTTCACAAGCTGTGGTGGTAGCGAGCTGGCAGAAGCCAGAGCGGGCATGAGGCCTCCACCATTGTATTCTCCTCTCTTCCTCTTGGGGACCGAGGCTCCAAGAGAAGGGGGGGGATGAAAGGAGAGCTGGGAAGGGATTTTGTAGGGACACCTGAGACCATCTTCAGGGGAGAGGAGGGAAGGCGGGGGTGGGGGTGGGGTTGCTGGCACAGGCTGCAGGAACAGCACAGCCTGCGGGCCCTTGGTCACAGATCCTGTTTCCGGTCTGGCTTCAGCCTTTGGCAGGCCCTGGAGTAGAGCTTCCCTCTGAGAGTATAAGACAGGATGATAGCGTTTGAAGTTGTTCTGCTCTGCATGTTCTGATCGCCCCTGCACCTTGAAGACAGAGGCCTCCCACCGTTTCCTGGTCCTGCCCCGGTGGTCCCACCTGCCTACTCTTGGGATGGGGAGCCTTGTCCTTGTCACCGTTTTGGTGAACCACAGTGGTGTTGCTGAGATCACTCATTATGATCTAGCTCCCAGGCAAGAAAACAGTTCCTATCCCCAGACTTCACAGAGGGCTGTGTCCAAGAGCCTTCAGAACCCAGCCTGGCATCTTTCCACATCGATCTTGGTCTGCTACCATTTGATGGTTCCACCAGCCAAACTTGGGGGCCACCAAGAGAGCAAGGCCACCAACTCAGCAGAGGCCGGAAGAGGCAGCTGGACCCTGTGCAGGGAGGGAGTACCAGGGTTTCCTAGTAGAGGGAGACCATTTGAAACTTTGATACAGAACAGGGGTATAGGAACAGAAACCCCATCCGGATATGTGAGGGCTCAGTTTGGGAACAGCCTGAGAATGAAGGAGCAATGGGCAGACACACTAGGTGAAAGAATAAAGTCCTAGCATAATACGTGACCCTGCTCACAATCTGCCTTCCCGCCTTCCCGGTTCCGAATACGTGACCCTGCTCACAATCTGCCTTCCCGCCTTCCCTGTTCTGGGTACGTGACTTAACTACGGCTTTGTTCAAACCACCCAATCAGACCCCTGTAACTATGCTTCTCGCTTCTGTAACCACGCTTCCTGCTCCCGAGCCCTATAAAAACCTGTCACCCCAACCGAGAGGCGCGCAAGTCTTCCGAGAGACTTTGTCGCCCCGGGTACCCGTGTACTCAATAAAACCTCTTGCTGGTTGCATCCGAACAACTGGACTCGTTGAACTTTGGGTACAGGGTCTCCCTGACGGAAGACAACCTTCGGGGGGTCTTGCATTGGGACAGACTCTTAAGGTCCTATCCCCTTTAGGTTGATGAGACACCTTCTCCCCCTTTGGAAGGCCCTTTCTGACTCAAGTCAAAGGCTTCGGCTTCCCCAAGCAGGAGTAGCTGGTGGTCCATCCCTGGCCTTGGCTGGTTCCTGTCACCTGCATTATTCCAGCTCTCTGTTTTGGTGGAAGGGAAGGGACCTCTGTGTTTAAATCTGAGGTGTAGCCTCTCCGGCCCTGTACCTCCATTGGCCTGGTAGTTGGTAGACCAGTCTTTTGAGATAGGGACTCCTGACAGTTTGAGGCCCCAGCGTTTCCCGCCCTCGGCCTTCTCTGGGCTCAGTTGTTCCACTTTTAGAGAACCCCGGGACTCCACAGCAGGCAGCAGCCTATTTTGCCAGGATCCACATAGAGCAGCGCCTGGCACAGGAGCGGTGAATCGGGAAGTGGGTCTCTGTTGGCGGGCACCACGGTGCCCGGAACTCGCTATTCCTCCCCAGTGTTAATTATCAAAATTAACCGAACACTATAAATAACCCGACTCAGAGACTCGAAGTGCCTCGCTTCTAATTAATTCATTTCCAATCAAGACACTTCTAACGCCCCCCTACCCTAGAATCTGAGGGATGGGGAACCTCATTGTGCAGCTTTTAAAATATCGACCCCCCCATCAAACCGTCCCCCTCACCACTCCTGAGAGCCAAGAGCCCAGAGAAAAGAGAGAGGGGAGGAAAAAATCAGCTTGCTTTCTTAGAAGGGGGGGCGGCTATGAATAACCACACATTGGTGTTTTTGATGGACGACTTTCTCATGGAGATTGGCTTTTGCTGGGATGGGGAGACGTAGGGGGTGGGGGGCGGGGTGGCTGAGACTTCCATCTGCCGCCTCGTTTACTGGGCAATAAATTTTAAAGCAAGACTGTGAGTACCGTCCAAGGCCTTCGTGCTGGCTAGAGCTGGAGCGACTGATCGATAGGAGAGGGGGAGGGCAAGGGGGGGGCTAGATAAAGGAAGCTCTAGGATAAATGTGGGGAGGGAGGAAGGGAAGGGAGAAGAAAGAGAGAGGGGGTCATCAAGAAAGGAAGAGTGACAGAAAAGGGAGAGGGCCATTTGTAGTCTCTCCTTGCCAGGGGGCCCAGATGCAGCTCTAGGAAGCGGTCTTCTTTGACTTGTATCCAGCTGTTTCCCGTTCAGGACCTCCATGGGTTGTGGGTGTCCTTTGAAGGACTAGCTGTGACTGGGAGGCCGGACTAGGAGCCTACAGAATGAGTTTAGGGCCAGTCTGAAATGAGGAGGAGGAGGACACCTGGGGAGATGGCTCAGTAGATAAAGGACTTGGCTCTACAAGCATGAGGACCGGGGCTCATAGCCCCCAAACTGACAAAAGCAGGGCAGATGGCAGTGGCCCTCAGGAGACAGAAACAAGGGATGCCCAGCCAGGCTGGCTCCTATACTGGCTGGAATGGGTGAAAGACCCTGGCTCAATGAATGGAGTGAGAAGCAAGTAAGGAAGTCATCTGCTATCCGATGTCACCTTCAGGCCTCCACATGGACACACACATACAAACACATGCATACACACTTGCATCACATGTAGACACACAGATTGCTATCGATAGCACCAGGAGCAGGGCCGTGCCACAGCCGTGCGCCTCCTGGCTCTGTCTCCTCTGTCTCCCCTCTCACTGTCCCCTAGGCCAGGATAGGTGTCCATCAAGTAGGGAATCCCTCTGGGGTCGGTGTCAGTGAATAGCCATGCTAGCCTTCTCAGACCACACTGTCCCCTGCCTGGGATAGATTTCTGGGGGCCTAAGAGAGCACCTGTAGACCCCAGGGCCTGAGAAGCCAACTCTAACTCCAGCCATCTTCCTGCCTTGTCTCTCCTTCAGCTCAGCTCAGACCCAGATCGGGAGGGCAGTCATCTCCCACATGCGTTTCTGTCTTGGGCTTAGCTGTGAGTGGTTCAGCATGATGGGGCTGAGGCAGGGGGCTGCCAGGAGCCAGCCCCTGGGCAATCTGATCTCCATTAGTCCTCCTCTGCTTTTCATTACCGCAACCAGGCGGCTTCGGAAACATCATTTCCCTTCAGCTTTTCTCTCCTTCCTCTTCTTTTCTGGAGGTTCTTGTCCCATCCCAGGCTTCCTTGGAGGCTGTCTGTTTCCTCCAGTCAGCCAGCAATGGTCATATGAAGCCACCAAGCTCTGGGGCTGATGATGTGGGTCTGGGCCACACAGTCTGGTGGGGAGGCACGCAATTTTGCTGCTAAACAAAAACAACCCTTCCCGTCTCACCCCATCTTTTTTGGGGGCACTCCTTCATGCTCTGACAGTCTGTGAGGGCAGGGTGATGATGTGGCCCCCTCCTCTGCATCTTCTCCGAAGATTATCCAGCTTTTAGGGCACCAGACGGGGATGAATGAGCCATAGTAACCAGGGAGCGTAGGAATGAATGAAGACAAGTGTCAGAGTGAAACCGAAGAACTCAGCTAAGGAAGTGAGTGAAAGCCAAGGCTGTTTGCGGAAGTCCCCTCTCCAACCCCGCTACTCACCACACCCCTCTTCCAGTGGCCTCTTCCTCTTTTCTGCCCCTCACACACTACACAGAAGCGTCACATCCTTCAGGGAGCCCACTCCCGCTCTCCCTGAAGACTGCACAGTGGTCTCTGCCTGGCAAAGCTTGCAGGAGAGGGCAGCCACAGACCCAAACAGCCTTCATTAAGTGTCTAAATGGACAGGCCTGGGTAGTGCCCAGATGGAGTGTGGCAGACACTATCCCTGCCCTCTGGGCCTTCCAAGATGAACCAGAAACACAGAGGAGGACAGCCATGGATGGGCAGGCGGGAACAACAGTAAAACAGTGTGAAATCAGACTGTGTGTGTATAAGTAACGTAACATGAACGTCTATGCACCCTTCAAGGTCCAGTTCATGTAACCAGCCATTCAAACTGCTGTTTTGTTTTTTTGGTTTTCGTTTTCCTGATGGGAAACCTAACTTTTTATGGAGACCATATACTTTCCACTTTATCTTCACCTTTCTGCCCACTCCAGGAATAGTCACGTGACCAAAGCATTGCCATAGGGAGATAGACATACCATTAAGTCTACCCATTTGGAGTCCTCTGGGCTTTCCTCTTGCTGAGAGGGTAGTATTGGGATGTTGTAAGCCTCCTTAGGAACAGCATGATGGAGAACACAGCCAACATGAGAGGAAAGCAGCACCAAGAGAAGCTTAGTGGGATTTATCTTCTGCACTTTAGCTTTGTCTGGTCCGTGACCTTAACTCTGCCCCAGGAAGCTTCAGTTGCATTGACCATAACTTATCTCTCTCTCTCTCTCTCTCTCTCTCTCTCTCTCTCTCTCATTTGAAGAGCTAGAATCTTAGGGAAAGAGGAGTCCTTGTGGATTAAGAGCCAGGCCTGGGAGAGTTCTGCCATCTTGGAGGTAAACACCAAAATCCTCTCTCATAAGGTAACCTCCAAGGGCGTGGCAGGCAGGAGGATGCCGATTTCCATGCCATCATGGAAGGTGTTGAAGGTGGCCTGGGTGGCACCATCTGTGTCCTTCTTCCTGAGCCCAGTTCTCATTCGTAGACTGAGGGTTGTTGAAGGAGGACCCCAGGCTGCAGCTCTCGCCCTGCTCCTGGGCAAGGTGAAGGTAGAACCAGGCTTCCTACCTCACCACGCAGGATGCAGCCTGCGAAGCTGCAACCCTGAGGTATGCAGGAGAGCCATATCAGTCCATGCCCGTCACCAACGTGAGGCCGAAGAGGAAGGCCACCTCTCTTCCTCCCGCTCCCCTCCCCCACCCATGGCAGTAATCTCTGATACCTCTCCCAACAATCTCCATGATCTGCCCCCACCCTCTGAGCCTGGATCCCATGTCTGGCCACCCCATCTAGGCAGTATAGACCCACTGTCTCTCAGAGCTTCCTTCCCCGACACACCACCCTGCTTTCTCCCCTCTCCTTGTCCATTCTGTCTACCCTTGCTTCTTCTTACCCCTCCCCTCTTCTCTGCCCCTCTCTCTTCCAAACCTTTCTCCTTCCCCGCCCCCACCCCAATCCCCTGCTCTCCCATCTTCCCACGGTGTCATTCCTCCCAGTCCTGGTCTGCAGCTGGGTAAATTTCTATAAACAATCAAATTTGTAATACATTCAACTGTATTACATCCTTATTAGGAGCTTAAAGCATTCGGGAAGAGGGACTCGGGCGGCTGAGAGGCGGAGAGGTCCCTGCCAGCCGAGTGCCTGGAAGTGGAGTGCTCCCATTTCCAGCTTAACTCGAGCACCATGTATTTCATTATCTCACCACACTTCCCAGGGCAAATGATCCCAAGCGTTTCTCTTTCCTTCCTCTCTGCCCGAGAGTCTCTCTTCTACCTTTCTGCAGTCCTCTGGAGAACTGCTATTACAACAGGAAGGAAGTAGGGCACGCAGCAAGAAGGACTTCCCAAGTGACGGTGTCTTCAAAGAAGCCTCGGACACCGGAGAGGTTGAGAGGAGGTGAGGGGGCTTCCATCAGTGGAGGGCTGTGACTGTGGATGGTACAAGAGAATGCCAACTCCCTTAGTCCCAAACCTGGGCATCTGGGACTCACAGAATGGCTGGCAGGGGTCTCCAAGTCCAAGCCTACGGATGGGAAACTGGGAGAAACAGCTGCACACATCTGGAAGAGGCTTGCCAGTCTCCACCAACCCAGGCACCAGCCTGCGCTTTTGATGTTTGATCTTGCCCTGGGCGAAGGGAGGAAGCCAATGAGATGTCAGAGACTACTCATAGAGACACCCCTGTCACCAACCAGACCCCCCCCCCCCCAATCCCCTGACAGTCCAAGCCAACTTCCAAGGCATAAATGAAATGCCAGAAAACCCTAACACGGACACCCCCCACCACCACCACATTGGAGCCAAAGCCAATTTCCTGGGGGTGGAGGTAGGCGGGGTGCTGAAGCCTCCCCACCCCACCCCCACCCCCGCCTTCATCCCTACCCACGCATTTCTTGTCTTTCCCAGACCCTGGGAGAGGGGCTGAGTGCCAGACCACAGTCACGCCTCATTTTGATTCTTTTTTTGCAGAGGGCAGGTAATTGATGGAGAGGTTTGGTTTCTGTTTTGTTTAAAACGGAGGTAGGAGTGAGCCTCCAAGACCTGTTTGGGGATAACAGGGAGAATCAGCTAATTGTCTAGGATGAGGCTATAGAGGAGGGAGAGCCAATTACCTTGAGTGCCTGTTATACACAAACATTCAGAGACGGATAAGGCAGCCCACAAAGGGAGGCAGGCGCTGTGCGCAGATGTGAGGAGAGTGAGCCGGCGGGAAGGGCATCCATGCAGAAAACAGACACAGTTCTGCCGGGAGAAGACGTTTGGAGCTTCACGGAGGAGGTGACCCTTAAAGGGTGCTATGACGGATGAATAGGAGCAAGCCAAGCAGAAAGAAAAGGGAAGAACCTTCTAGAGAAGGTTGGGCTGCACGAACAAGGTCACAGGGTGTCTGGGGAGAGCTGGTGTCACCTCGGCAGCAGTGAGGGAGGGGCGTCGTGAGAAGTGCCCATCAGCTAACGTTGTATCTATCTATACATACCACAACTTGCTGGGTGCTTTTCAAAGCCACTATCTCACTGAGTCCTTGTCACAAACCAGGCAGATTTTTGTTTGTTCGTTTGTTTTGAGACAGAATCTCACGTAGCCCCGGCCGGCCTCCAACTCATTATCTAGCCAAGGATAACTCTGAACCCCTGATCTTCCTATCTATACCTTCCAGGTGCTAGGATTACACACAATCACCAGAATGGCCAGTCTATGTAGCCCTGGGGGTTGAACCCAGGGCTTTGGGGATGCTAGGCAGTATTCAACTAACGGAGTTAAATCCTCAGCCCAGAAAACGAGATTTTAACGTCTATTGGAGGAATAAGGAAACAGAAGCTGTCAGTGGAAGGCAGTGATTGACACAAGTCACAGCTGCCTGTCAGGACGACACGTGAACTGAGGACAGTCACTTAGTCTCTGGCCTTGGTAAACCTGGGCCCAGCCTAGACCAGGAATGGAGAGGCGGGAGCTTCCTCAGGGGAAGCCTGGAGTCGGGCTGGGCTGCAGGGGAGGGCAAGGCAGGGGACTTGCCTGAGGTTGGTGAAGGGATGGGCTGCAGTGAACACCCACCAGACACAAGGAATAGAAGTGAGCAATGGTGGGCAGGTCTGAGTGTGACAGAGCTGAGGGAGAGGCTCTGGATCCAGCCCCGGCAAACACTCACTAGATGGCTGAGGTGGCTTTGCGTGATGTGGACCCCAGAGTAGGAAGGTACCGGCCTCCAGTCTCTTATCTTCAGTTTCCTAGAAAGAACCACTTCAGAAAGGTATTTAAATACGTGCCTGGTTGGCACAGTCCCTGGCTTGTGGCGTGAGTGTGGACTCCATGGTATTTCCGGAACTTTAGTGACGGTGGAAACAGCTCTGCAGAAATTAAAATTGCTAAAAATCTTTTTACCGTGAGGTGGTGGCGGCACACGCCTTTAGTCTCAGCCCTCGAGAGGCAGAGGCAGGTGGATTTCAGCGAGTCCGAGGCCCGCCTGGGGTGTAGAGAGAGTTCCAGGACAGTCAGGGCTACACAGAGAGACCCGGTCTTGAAAAAAACGCTTGTGCGCGTGTCACAGTCTGTACGTGGAGGTCAGAGGTCATTCCATTCCACAGGAGTCAGTTCTCTCCTTCTACCTGTGGGTCCCAGGGCTCAAAGTTAGGTTGCCAGGCTTGGTGGTGTGCACTGTAGTTCAGGCTGTGAACTGTCTCTCTGACCCTTGTTTGTTTATTTTGAGACAGATTCTCATGTATGCTAGACTGGACTTGGTCAAGGACAACCTTGAACTTGTGTTTTTGTTTTTGTTTTTTTTTAAGATTTATTTATTATTTATACAGCATTCTGCACACCAGATCTCACTATAGATGATTGTGAGCCACCATGTGGTGGCAGGGACTTGAACTCAGGACCTTTCAAAGTACCTCAAGTGTTCTTAACCTCTGAGCCTTCTCTCCAGCCCAACCTTGAACTTCTGACACGCCTTCCTCCATCTCCTAGTAATGCCGTTAGAGCGTGTGCCACCATATCTGGTTTAGGCAGTGCTGGGTAATCAAACCCCGTAATCCCCCACCCCCACTTATAAAATACTTAGTGACGACTGAGTGCTGCAGGCTTTGGAAGAATTCCTGCTGAAACTAAAGTTCTCCAGAGTCATATTCCATGAGACAGGCTGGGCAGCTCAGACCCTCTAGGGGGTTCCGGGGGATAATTGAGTTAAGGCAAATGTGAGTAGCTCCAGCAGGTGAGAAGAGCTAAGGAGAATTAGCTCTAGGATGGAGGAGGTAACAAAATGGGACGGGGGAGGGGGAGCAAGGCCCGCATTAAGGAGGACAGCTGCTGAGGTGGTCCAAGCCAGAGGGATTAAGGACTGCTGGGGTCTATCGGTTACCTATTACTGGAGAACAAGCACCCTAAGAATTTCAACCACTTGTCCTCCGGGCATTGTTTCTATGGGGCCAGGATCTGGGAGCAGCTGAGCCGGTGGGAGATCAGGAAGAGATTTCAAGGAAACTGAGCCCGGTGATTCTGGCCTGCAATCCCAGCTAATGGGGAAGTTGAGGCTGGACCGGAAATCTAAGGCCATCCTGGGCTGCATAGTGAATTCAAGGTCGAGGGGAACAAGTTAGTGAGACCCCAACTCTCAACATAAAAAAGTAGGAAGAGAGTTGACTGCTGCCTCACGCCTTTAATCCTGGCACCCTGGAGGCAGAAGCAAGAAAATCTAGGAGAGTCCAAGGGCAGCCTGGTCTACACAGAGAGTTCAGGATAGCCAAGGCTTACAGAGTGAGAACCTTCTCAGAAATAAATAAGCATGTAAGTAAACAGTAATAACGTAATAACGGGACTGGTGGAGTGATCATCTATCATCCACAATTCCAGTACTGAAAAAGAAAAAAAAAAAAGAGGTTGCAAGAGAGATGTCCCCCCTGGGCTGCTGTCACCTCTGGAAGATAGCGGAGGATCCTGGCTGTGACCAGACCAGTGGTTTTCAGCCTTCCTAACGCTGCGACCCTTTAACACAGTTCCTCATGTTGTGGTGACCCCCAGGCATACAACCGTTTCCGTTGCTACTTCATAGCTGTATGTGTGCTACTGTTATGAATCATAACATAAATGTCTGATACACAGGCTGGCCTTAGGCGACCTGTGTGAAAGGGTCACTCTAACCCCCGAAGGGGTCGAGATCCACAGGTTGAGAACCACCGGGCTCCAGGCTCCAGCCCCCTCAGCCCAGAGGCCACTCGAGGATCCTTCCAACATGCCAGCTGGGTTCCCCCAGAAGAAGCAGCCAAGGACTGAACAGGGAGGAAGCCACCTCGTCAAGATCTGACCTCAGATGTCACAGTCATTTCTGTAATAGATTATCATTAGTGACTCCACGTGTTAGTGCTCTATAATGGAGACACAGGCTTACCATAGACCACGCTGGCGGATGCCTCCGTCTTATGGATGGGACAACTGAGGCTCCTTTAGTTAGTCCAGCTAACCCAAAGCTCATCCTAAAACTCCCATCTCCCTCTACCCCAATTCTGCAAGTCCTGCATGACCCCCAACTCCAGGGAGGGGGAAAAGAAAAAAAAAAAAAAAAAAACAACAACACTGGTAGAGAACCCAGGTCTATGTGAGGGGGGAGGGGCGGGCTGACAATCAGGCTTCCCAGGCCTGTGAAATAAATATAATCACATGTTTGCCTTGCAGAAAGCAAGCTCCGGGGTGGGTTCTGGGGTGTGTGGGGGAGGGGGATCCAAAACAGGCTCTGCCCTTACAGGCTTGTGTTTCCCATTTAAAACCACACTCGGATGGCTGAGAAAATACCCCCAACCCCAGCACAGTATTTGGAAATTCAACCTGCTGGGTTTCCAACCCCTCCTCCGGTGACCCTAAGAACAGGCCCTCAGCACCCACCACACTCTTCGAAGCTCACTCCCAGGGTGGTCCCAGCCCTGAAATCGCCCTCTCTGAGCTCTAGGAGCTGGGGGCCATGGCCAAGTCTCCAGGGGCTGGTGAACTCTCTTGTAATGTCAGCTGACTCTGGGCAAGGGTGGCCTTAGGTCAGGGAGACCTGATTTCTACAGGGTCTGAAGGCAGGGCAAGCATCCCCCTTTCCCCTGACCCCCTGCAACTTAACTGGGTTCCCTCTGAGAGTTCCGGAGATAGGCCACACTTCCTTCCTCCAGCTTGGGGAGCTAGGGAAGAGACCCCTCAGGAGGACTAAGCAGGGCAATGGGGTTCCTCTCACTTCTCTGCAGCCCCAGAATTTCTCCTTTCAGTTGAAAGGTCTACACCCTGGGGGAAGAGAAGGCAGTTGTGGCTGGTTGTACTGTCAACTTGCCACATCCTTGACTCTTCCCACTGTAGCTGACCAGAAGCGTGGGCCGTGCTCTGTGACAGCAGCCCTGTGGAAAAGATGAGTGCGTGGCAGATGGAAGATTGCCAGACTCTTGCCCACTTGGCCTTTCTTCCCTCTTGCTGCCCAGTGGGTTTACCCTGGTGCTGCTGCTGCTGCTAAAGCCCACGCTGACCTCAGAACCAGTTTCCAGGCTTCTGTCATTGAAGGCATTCTGTCCATTGCCAGTCTGAGGATCAGACTGGAACTCCTGAGGCAATCGGGCTCCAGAGCTGAGTGACTGACTACCAGGTTGACAGCCTTTCAGGTATGTGAGACGGCTGTTGTTGCTATTTTGGTATTAAGTGTTTGAATTAATCATGTGTATGTGTGTGTCTGTGTTTGTGTGTGTGTATCCTATAGGTTCTTTCCCTCTAGAGAACCTTGATACAAAATAAGGAAGATCACAGTGACAAACCTGAAATGGTCAGTCCTCAGCATTCATCCTGCCTCCACCCTGGACAATCACACACACACACACACACAAACACATCACATGTGCGTGCCATTCCCAGCTAAATGAATATTTCAGAACAAAAAGTTCATAACTAAAGCTGGGCCCGGTGGCTCACACCTGTAATCCCAGCACTCAGGGAGGCAGAGGCCAGCCTGGTCTACAAAGCGAATCCAGGACAGCCAAGGCTACCACAGAGAAACCCTGTCTTGAGAAAACAAAAGCAAACAAACAAAAAGTCCAAAACTAATAGGCACCCTTGGCTCATTATTCAAATGGGGAAACTGAGTCTCAGAGGGGACACAACATTTGCACCAGGGAACTGAACATTTGCACCCATTGGACTGGCTGTGGAAGTGAGCTGCCGTCGTCATCTGTGGACATCTGGCAAGGCCAGCAGTGACTACACCATCCAGGTCACAGACACTTCATTTGGGGAAACTCAGTCGTCCAGGATGGGGGAACCAATGGGAGAGGAGCAGAAATTTGGAGTACCTCAGGATCCCCATGTGAAGGAGTCTGTGGTGGAAACCAAGGAAGTTGGATCCCTGGGGTGACAGGAAGCAGCAAGAACCCAGTGCCCAGGTGTCTTTGCACAGGTGGAGTTCTCTCCAGGTTTTGAATTTGCCATCCAGAATACGAAATTTCTTCCTTCACTCTACCCCCCCACCCCCACCCCCCGCCAGTTGTAACTCAGAATCTTTTCCTGCTGACCCTGGCCTTGGAGCATCCAGAACATGAACTTGGCCTCCCCCACCCCCGACTCTTGACCCCCCCCACACCCCCGCTTCCTCTGTGGTGGGGCGGCAGGAAGAGAAATAAATCCTGTGAGGGGATTAGGGTCACTGAGGTCACTTGAGAGCTCAGATGGCGGCTGAGTTGATGGGTGCTGGGAGAGAGGGGCTTCCTGGCCTGTGAGGGAAGGGTGCTCTAGAGTAGCTCAGAGAGAATCCTCTCTCCTGTGGTGCCCCCCTCAGCTACTTCTCCCTGGGGGGGGGGGGGGTCAGGGTCAGTCATGCAGTCCATGCCCACAATCCTGGCACCCAAAAGGCTGAGGTAAAAGGATGACTGCCGGTTTGAGGCGATCCTGTGCTACAGAGTAAATCTGAGGGCAGCCTCGACTACGCGATGAGTGAGACCTCTTCTTAAAACAACAACAGCATCAAAATGAATGAGAATCTATTGGATAATCTGAAGGGCTCGCAGACAACGGAGCAGGCTGGTATGCTAGACGCCTGGGGCTGAGGCAGTGAGGACAGGAAGGACATCTCGGATGAGGTGAAAAGTCCACGGCACGTGAAAAGTCCAAGAAGGATTTGGCCAGGTAAGGAAGAACGGCAGAGCATTCTGGGAAGAGAGAATCGCAGCGAGTGTACAGCCTTGAATCAGACCCTGAAACATTTGCTGGCAGATTTAGAACAGGAGTAGGTAGTGATGGGAGATGGACTGGAGGTGAGGTCATAGAGATGGCCAGGGACTGATCACGAACGTCCTCCTAAGTGACGGAAAGCAAGGAGCTTGGATTTAAGGCCGTGTGGGAGTTATGAAGAGGGGCATAAAGAGACCCAATTTATGTCTCCAAACACTGCCTGACTGCTGAGTGGAAAGGCGGTAAGTGCTAGGGCAGAGGCGGCGCAGGGAAATCACATTGGGCGGTTGGAGTGTCCAGCTACCAATGCTGGTGGCAGCGGACCCAGGGAGAAAAGCCCGTTTCTGGATTTGGTTTCGAATTCATGGCTGGCGAGCCACACTGCCTAAGGCTGAGGGTCAAAGGGAGGCGTAGAAATGACAGCCGGGCTGTGGTGACGCTGCCAAGAGGCTGGTGTGCATTCCATTCATCAAGCGCCACCGCAAGCCGAGGCTTCCTCTGTCAAGGCTGCAAGATACGTGTCCATTCACAGAGTCCAGTAGGACGTGAAAGCTTCGGCCTGGGCCCCTTGCTAGCGGAAGTGTCTGTGTCGCCTGGCCTGCCCTTGCTGGGGTGGAAAGCCCCGCCTACCTGGCTCCACCCGAGTGGGCGTGGCTGGTCTGCTCATTCCAGTGAGATGGAAGACACTGGGGGCTTGGTGGGCTTTGAAAACCAACGTGTGCTGAGGTGGCCAGGAGAATGTGGATCCTACCCATACCCATACCCAGGAGGCCTGGCTCCAGTGGACAGCTTTTGTCATTGTGGGGCGTAATGAACCACAGACAATGCAGAGGACCCAGACATTGTCATAGGACAGCTACCAAGGAGTGCCTGGGCCTGGGCTTAATTATCTTCTGTCGATTCCGTGCTCGGAAGGCTCAGACGGAACAAGTGACTTACACGAGCTCACACACCCTTAGGTCTCTCTCTTCTTAGCAGCAGCTTGAGACAGAGCTTCAGAGTGCTGTAAGGCAGCAGCTCTCAGTCCCTGGAGTCACCTCATGTCTCCCAGTCAATGGGTTTCTGGGTCTTTTATAACCAAATCCTTTTCCTGCCCCCAAAGCCCCTCCTGTATATTCACCTGCAACCCAACTACCGTTGAAATCATGACCCACACTTACCGTGGTTTCCCAGATGCCTCGGAGCGCACGACCAAGGCTCCAGCTACCTTTAGACACGCCCCCAGCCTCCAGAGGCTTGGTACCTAGGTGGCGCCCACAGCCTCAGATGGCAGCCCTGAACCGTCATCCCTGCCCCCACGTTAGAGCACCCGTCTGTCATCAGTGATGGATGCTCGGCCGTGGTCCCTTGGAACGGATCCTGGATCTAAAAGCCTCACGCTGCAGCGATCCTGGACAGGAGGCTGGGCAGAGTGGGGGTGGGGACTCAGGGGTCCCCCAGAGCCCGGCTCCTTGCCATGAATCAGTAGTCCAGCAGAGCCGATTAGTGCAGACAGGAGCTGGGCGATGAATCATGGGCCCATTAGTTCCCTGGCTTGCACCCTCCCCCAAAGTAGGGTCCTGGCCCTGGTGCTGCTGGACTCTCCTCTCCAGAACCTCACCCCCACCCCTACCCCTTCAGAACTGCTAAAAATACCCTCTTCTTGGAGAGAGACCAGCAGTGGCAAGAATGGTGGCACTTTGGATCATTTGCCTATAATTTGCATGGAACAGGGGTACCGGACACTCCTTGACGAGGACCCTCCCACCTTTACCCTCTGGACTCAGCTTGCCAGACTGCTGGTTCACCTGGAGAAAACACTGTACGGAGGTTCCGTTCGCCCCACCTAAAGCAGGCCTGGTGGTACTTGCCGCAGTCTTCCAGAGCTGGCCCTGGCTGCTTAAGGTCACCAGAAAGATGAGCCCTGGGTGGGGCTTCAGATACGGCCTGAGCACTGACAGAGGGTCTTATTAGGGATCTAGTTCATCCTGACATTATCACACCCTGTCAGCCGGCCAGTGTGCCCACCACTAACCGGACGGGGGGGCGGAGAACGGGGGCTCCATCTTCAGCAGGTGACATCAATGCAGAGGTATCCCCCACAAGGACCCAAGGAGGTGGAGCAAGGGAGGAAGCCATCGGGGAGCAAGGACTAACCCACTCAGGTTTCAACACCTTGTTAGAGGTCGATAGTCTATCGTCAGCTCCGCTCCGTCAGCTCCGAGCCACAGGGCCCTGATTCCCTC
This sequence comes from Meriones unguiculatus, assembly GCF_030254825.1. Taxonomy (NCBI): domain Eukaryota; kingdom Metazoa; phylum Chordata; class Mammalia; order Rodentia; family Muridae; genus Meriones; species Meriones unguiculatus. The sequence continues at coordinate 25,423,253 of NC_083355.1, read as the reverse complement.
CCGAACTCGGCCACATTCTTCCAGCTACTGACTTGACATTCCGACCAGCTGTCCCATGGGACCTCTAACAAGGTGTTGAAATCTGAGTTGGTTATCCCTGGCTCCCAGCTGGCCTCCTCTCTCCTCAGGAAAAAAAAAAAGTTAGCTGAAGACTGCCCAAGCCAGCAACATGGGCTACTCCATCTGCTCTTCCTCTTCCGAGGTGTGCCAGGTAATTTTTGAGGATGTAGTTCATCACAAAACTAACCCTTTGTACTGTCCAGCCACATATTATCTAGCCATGTATTGGCTCGGGCTCTGGGTCCTATTTGCTTAGAAGGTTCCTGCAGTCTCCTACCAGGTCCGGGCTCTCATCACTCACTTTCTTCCTGCATCTTGCACATCCTTTGCCCTCTACATCAAGCAGGTTGGCCTCCCGCTACTTTCAAGGTGAAATACAAAAGAAAAAGAAAAAAAGAAAAAAAAGATCCTCATGGTGGGCCTAAAAGACCTTTCTAGACCTACGTCTGGCTTCTTTCTGTTAAAGTCCAGTCAGCTGCTGGCCTTGTGGGACTCCTTGCCTTGTCTAGAATGTATTATAGGCTATTACCCATGCCGTGGGCCCCGGCGTCCTCTCCCTCATCTCCCACCCAGCGGACCGTCTTGTCTTTCCATGATCAGTTAAGATCGGTTAAGTGGCATCTCCTCCGGGAAGCTGGCCCTGCCCTCCCGGCAGGATGGATGGATGACAGGATGCAGCCCTGAGCTCAGACTGCTAGCCCAGCGTTTTCACACTTCACGGCAGCGAGCAGCTGGCCACCCGGCACTTGGCTGAGAGGCCTGGGACAGGATCCAGGAAGCACTGACCGCTGCTTCTGTGACCTGAGACATTTAAGATGTTCAGCGGAGGACTTAGGAGAATTAACCTCCCTGGTTGAACCCATGAGAGAGAGGAGTCTCACTGAACTGCTCTGGGAGTTGGCTGTGATCTTTGTGGCCCCTGGACTCACATCTGTCTGATCTGGACTACATGGGTGACAGTGTGAAGCCGGGGGATCAGACTGAATCAAAGTGGGAGGCTGCAGATGAGGCCCTGTTGTTCGGTGGGCCTCTGTTTCCTTATGCTTACCTGCTAAGTGAGGCGGTGAGCTTTGGTCCTGAGATTCCAGAAGATCTGGGGCTTATGAATATAGGATGGCTCGGGGGTTTGTGACCAGGGCTGGCACTGTGATGCCTGCATTGAGTATGAATGAAGACTGAGCGGAGACTGGAAGGCGACTGTCCAGGGCAGGCATGAGCTCTCCCAAGAGGTGGCTCCCCAGAGAATGAGGGACGACTGGGGGGGGGGAGGTCAGGGTAGACACGCCAGGAGGGGGTGGCTCTTTCAGAGTCAGTAATTGTGAAAATCAATGGTGTGGCCGGAGGCAGGAGACAGAGAAAAGGCCTGGGGGACTAGACTCCCAGGAAATGACTTGTGGGGGAGTGCAGTTTCTTCTCTGCATCCTTTGTCAGGGTTCAAGAGGATAAGGGAAGGCAAAGCAAAAGCCTAGCATTAGAATCTTGGGGAGAAGGACAAAGAGAATGAGGGTGCAATGAAAATATACATGTATGCAAATTCAAGGGAATCTCATTGTCTGTGTTTAGATGGGCAAATCACGGTACTGAAGACAGCCCCTGGCTCTGAAGCCCAGTCAGACCTGGGCCGTGGTCCTGCCACCGACTCATGCGCGCTGTGGGCTGAGCAATTCCCTCCGTAGTACTTTGACTCGTCTGTTCTCCACCTGTGCAATGATGACTTGTCTTTGAATATCTGTCTCTGGGAGCCACGGCACACACGGATGTCCCTTCTGTACCCCCACGTAGAGGCAAGTTTATTTCTAATCCCTCAACTGCCAGGCCCTGGCTTCCTTCTATGCTGGCTTTCTCGATGCTTTCGCCCTCCGTGTGGTTCCCGCCTCATGGCTTCCCACACTGCAGTCCCCCAGTCTCTTCCTAAGGTCCTGGTTTGGCAGCTCTGGAGAGATGCTGGGAGCAGACTGTGGGAGGCCGGGCCAGACCTCCCACCCTTTCTCCTCCCTCATCACCCAGTGACGCCACAGTAACCCACACCCATCCCACAGGAGGAAAACAACAGACACTGGGGGTCCTGGGGAGGGAAGAGAGACAGACCCTGTGTGGGGTCTGAAGGGGTCCTGGGGTGGGGCCTGGGGAGAGGAGGAGGAAGGAGGGGGAAGCAAAACTATTTTCGAACAGGAGCTGTTCGCCGGGCAGGGGGTGCCAGTGCTGACCCAAAGCTGAAAGGAACTTTGGTCTGGCCCAGCCCTTTGATCGTCCCTGGCCAGCTCCCTAGGAGGCTGTTAACATCCTTCTTTATGAGCTGGGAGCGAGCCAAGCTTCTCACCTCATCTGGGGCTCCCTGGCCTTTGGTCTTCTCACCATGCCCGGCGCCTGCACGGGGACCTGTAGCTCCTTTCCACATGCCAGCGACACCAGGCCTGGTAGGAAATCCAATGGGAGGCCCGGTGTCTGTTCCCATGCACTCCTAGTTGGATGCCGAGTAGGTCGGATATTTTTGGCCAACAGTCTAAAGCAGTGGTTCTCAACCTTCCTAATGCTTAGACCCTTTAGTACAGTTCCCCGTGTCGTGGTGACCCATAACCATAAAATTATTTTGTTGCTACCTCATAACTGTACTTTTGCTACTGTTATGAATCTGATATGTACAATATCTGGTGTGGGACTCCTCTGAAAGGGTCATTCTAACCCTGAAGCAATCACGACCCACAGGTTGAAAACCGCTGGTCCAAAGAGCTGGACAGTTGTGGCAGGATAGTGAGGAGTGAGGAGTGAATGCCTTGGTGGACTTCCTGGAAGAGGCAAGGAGAAGACAGAGGATCTAAAGGAAAAGAAGGAGGGGAGTAGGCCAAGCACGGGTTGGAGGTGAGGAGGCAAACAATCTCAGAAGTAGAAATGATGCCACCCCGAGCCTCAGTTGGTTTGTCCATAAAATGGGCCAACACTTGCTTCCCTAGCTGCTATGAGGATCAGCCAGTACGTGAAGGCCCCAGCTAGAGATCACAAAGCCTTCTCCCTCATTTCCTGTACCGTCTTCCTCTCTGTGACTCTTCCAAGTCCAAAGGGGCCAGCCCCTTCCCTGGACCCCAGTGTTCAGCTGCATCCAGAAACATCTGCCTCTCCTGTAAGCAGTCCCTGCGAGGCTCTGGCAGGAGGGGCAGTGGTGGGGGCGAGGGGGGGCAGGGCGGGAACAGGGGCTGGATGAAAAGAGTGGGGTCCATCTTCCCACTGCTCTCCCCCAGGCCTTGCTGGACGAGGGAGTCCATCGCTGTCTTCCAGCTGCCCTGATGCACACCTGCTCTCCCTCTCAGCTCCTGGGGTGGCCTCCTCCAGGACGGGCCTCCACTTCCTCCCGGCTGCCTTTGCTGGCTTCCCCACAATCGATTCTCCAGCCCTGTTTCCAAAATTCTAGCCAACTTTTGTCCTCCAGAACACTCTGTGTCGTTTCTGCACGAAGACATCTTCTCTCTGGTCAGGCTGCCACACTTTTCCTTTCTTTTGTTTTTAGATTTTTGAGACAGGGTTTCTCTGCATAGCCCTAGATGTCCTAGAACTCGCTTTGTAGACCAGACTAGCCTTGAACTTAGAGATCTGCTTGCCTCTGCCTCCTGAGTACAGGGGGTAAAGGCATGGGCCACCAAGTCTGGCTAAGCTGTCACACTTCTTTGAGTCCTTATCCCTCACCTTCACTTAAGGCACCCCAGGAACAGTTAAGGGGTCTCTGTACTCCTAATGAGCCATACTGTCATGATCCTGGGGTACCCAGAATTCTTTGTCCTGCTCTCAGGAAGAAGCCTCTTCCTTAGGGACAGAGGACTGCCAGAGGGCTAAGGAGACTTACAGGGACGGTCTGGGTGAGCAATGAGAGTGGAGTAAGCAGTATCGCCCACAGCAAAGGGAGCTTGTCCTCTTGTGGGCTAACTGCATTCCCAGGGAGGACTTTGGGATTCTTGTAATTTTGTCTCTCCGACAACAGACAGATGAAGAAGCCGAGAGCAGGCAAAGGGCTCACTTCCTTTATCCAAAACGGTCCTGGTTTCAGGATCCAGATTAGATGAGCAGAATAAGGGTTCCCTGAAAAAGCCCACATCCCGGTGCCCAGAAACTGTGACCCTATATGGGAGGTGTGACTGAGTTAAGGGTCTTGAACCCAGGAGCTTGGCCTGGGTTAACCACATACGCCAAACAATTATGATTAGGATCCCAGCCAGGAAAAGAGAGAGAGGTCGGGCTGGAAGTCACAGAAGCAGGAGTGGGACCCATGTGTAAAGGGGGTCACGAGCCAAGGGGGACAGGCAGATTCCAGACAGGGAGGGTAAGCAATGGCCCCTCCACTTCTCACCTACCACAGACTTCTGACCCTCGAGCCCACAGGGGAAACGGAGTTTCACCAGACTTATGACAGTTAGTTTCAGCTGTACTAGGTGATTAATTCTTTCTTTGGTTTGGTCTGGTTTTTTTGTTTTGTTTTGTTTTGTTTTTTCCAAGACAGAGTTTCATTGGGTAGCCCTGACTGTCCTGAAACCCACTATGTAGACCAGGCTGGCGTTGAACTCACAGAGATTTGTCTGCCTCTTTGGGCTGGGGATCAGTCATCAGTTAAGAATCAGTCATCAGCACAGCTCAGCCTGGCTGGTGACTGATTCTTAACTCATCACCAATTCCGCAAGCTTTGGAGTGAGAAGTGTTATGGGTTCACTGGCGACCCCATGAGCCTTTCTTCTGCATTCTTTCATTCGGTGTTAATTGCAAACCTGCTATGGGACAGACAGATACCAGGTGGCTTGTCACGGCCCCGGCACTCGAGGAAGGCACTCGAGGAAGACACTCGGCGCAGGAGCACCGTGTAACAAGGGAGACTCCAAGCTGCAGAGCCGGTGGCTGCGGCTGCGGTGCGGCAGCTGCAAGGAGACGGCTACTGGGCTTTGGGGACAGGAGGAAGTGAGTCCCAGTTCTGACTGCCTATTTGTATGACCTGGGGCAATTATTTGTCCTTGTCAAGTGTCAGTTTCCACACCTTTAGTGTGGGAAGAACCATCATAACTCCCTGGTAGGCTTCTGGGGATCAAATGATGTTGTCTAGAAGGAGTCTGGTACAAGGGAGGTGCTCAGAAAACAAGGCATGCCATAACAGGACAGATGAGAGTTGAGCTCTGACTTAAAGACCACATAGGAATTTGTTGGATAAATAACCAAGATAAAGCATTTCCTGGCACAAAAAAACCAGCTTGGGCAAAGCACTGTGGGCTGGGATATCCGTGGCCTTTGGAAGCAAATGCAATGAGATTTAGGAAATGAGTCTGAAGTAGCTGAGAATCCAGAGGTCCTTACTTGGAGAGGATAGTAAGATCGTCAAGGGCTCTTCTGACACCCCAGGATCATTTTATGCTAACGTCAAGAGGGAGCTTGAAAAACTAAGGTTTTTGAAGGTGCTTGAAAAACTTAGGCAATCCAGCCAGATCATAAATTGGGAAACAGTCCTTCTTCTTAGGTTAATACCAAAGAGAAAAGAGATTTGGGAAGGGGATTCATTCTAGTTTTCATTGGTGGGAAATGGGAAAGGGAAGTACTCTTGAGAGAAGATCTCTATAGAGAAGGAGGCTTTCAGGACCACAGTGAGTGAAAGAACAAGACCCAGTGTTCATACAAAGAAACTGAGAACCAGAGGTCTTGTGGCAGGATCCAGTCATTGGTTTGTTGGACTCCTGGCCCAGTGTTCATTCTAAGGCATCCTGGCAGGCACCACAGCTGGACAGGAATCCATTGAACACCAGTTGTGTTTACAGAGCTCTAGAGAGTGGTGATGAACTCTCTGTTCTTGTCAGCTTCTCTGGGGACCTTATGATTGCCTGATCTGCCCAGAGAAGTGAAAAGGGGCTAAGGTGATGATTTATCTCTCTGTGACCCCAAGCTGCAGAGTAGGGGGAGGGGAAGGGCAGAAGCAGAGAAATAGGGGTTGCAAGTGTCCTGGTCCTGCCTCCGGCTGGCAGAACTTCAGCTGTCCTAGGTGCAAGGATCTGCGCCTTTGGTGATAATAGTCTAGTGATGTAACAGTCTAGTCTAGTGAGCTAGGCACCACTGCCTAAGCTCCAGAGCCAAGTCCCTTCACTTGCCTCATGACAGCCCCAATGAGACAGCAGACTGACTCTGTGTTCCTCTGGGGGACCAGGGCTGAGCCTTTCAGTCCCGTCTATGATGGTTATAGAAGCAGCTACCCAGAGTCTTCTAGAACAGTGAAGCTCGGCAAACAACATTTGGCCTCTTTGCTCTGGAGAGTGCCTGGTGGACTCCCACTCCCACCCACTCCTGCCATTCCCCAGCTGGCCACAAACTCACACGGACAGAGACCCCGGCGGCACACAAGGGACTTCCTAAGATGCTGGCCGGGACTCCTGACTCCTTAAGTGCCGCCGGGACCCTTCCAACTGCAGAAGTCTTTCTCAGTGTGTGTGTCTCGGGGCTCGCCAAGAGATGCTCCAGCAGAAACAGTCTGGGGATAGATACGGTTGGGAAATGCCCCTTCCTGGAGCAGCAGGCCCTTGGGGGATTCATATTCTGTGGGAGCTTACGTAACAAAGGCTCTGAGAAGGCCTGCACCTTAGCGTGGTGCAGGGTTAGGTTTCCGACTCAGCTCTCCCGATCCTGGTGCATCACACATGGCAGTTCAGCACACACCACCCCTTCTGAACGTCACCTGCAAGCAGCACAAGACGGGGTCCCGCAGAAACACTTTTGGAAACAGTACATTGAAGGGCAAAGCAGAAGACCAGCTGGGGACAGGATGGTCCGCTATGACATGCCCAGTCCCTGGTTGCGGCAGTGTGCATACTGGGGAGCATTTGGGAAGCCATACTGATGGGGGACGCTACCAGAGAACCCCCACTGGCCACTTGCCCTCAATTCAGTCACCTCACCTGAATGTGTGTGCTAGCTGTTAGGCCTAGCATTTCCTGAGTGACCTTTGGCCTCCCGTTGGACCCAGAAGCACCTGACTAGGGGGCCACTGAGAAACTGTGCAAGCAGGAGACCCTTAACCCCCCCAAAAAAAAAGAATGTTCCAGACTGTTTGATAAAGAGGCTAGTGTCCTAGCAAGTCACCCACGGGAGGACCTTCTGTGAGCGAAGGCGCAGGCTTCAGAGTTTAGTCTGGGCATTCGAGTCTGACACCACCACCACCACCACCACCACCACTGTCCAGCTGCTGTGGGCCCAGGCTAAGCCACTCTGTTTCTCAGGGCCTCTTCCTCATCAGAAAATGAGGGAGTAAAAGCTGCCTTCAGGATTGCCAGGGGAACCGGGACTCACGCAAGACCTTGCTACCTCCAAGGTTAAAATGAGATAAGTCTTGTCACCTCCAAAGTTGGAGAAGTCCCTCCAATGTTAGGATTTCATTTCACTGTTCATGTATTTGCTCACTCATTCATTCATTCATTAACAGGCGCCTACCATGGGCCAGCAGCTAGGAAGGCAATGCTGAGTTGAAATAGTCTGGTCTCTGCCGGCTCAGAGCTTACAGTCCGGTGAGGTTGCTCTTTCTTTCATTCTACCTTGGGTGGCCACTGCTGGCTGGTCACCAAGATAATCACGCTCAAGCCCCTGGTATGGTACGTATGAGGTATGTCCACCATTATCAATTGTTTGGTCCTTGTGTCGGTCTGATGAGATCACACAGCCTGGAGCCACCATCCCGCCAGAAAATGACTTCCAAAAGTTCAGAAAGGTGGTGTGGAAACTTCATTAGAAATCCACTACTTCCTTTCTCAACAAGTGCTCCCTAAAACCTGCCCTTCCAGGTGCCGAGTTCCCAGAGACAGCAAATGTTCCGGCCACTTGTGGATCCGACAGCCATTTGTCTGTCTGCTTATTGGCTGGTCCTGATTTTGCCTGAGCCTCTGGCCCTCCCTCTTCAAGCAAGCCCTCAGCTGTAACCTTCCATGCAACAAGGAAGCCAAGAATCGGTACCTGGGACCATCTCCCTCCCCAGCTCACAGCCCTGAAACCATTCCTGCCCCTGGAACTTATATATCTTATAGGCCAAAGCTGCCCCTCCCACCCCGCCCCATGCACCCTCCTTGGGTAGAGAAGTGGTCAGAGGATCTGGCCTTTCCTCAGTTGGGACCTGAGGGGAGGAGCAGAGCAGAAATGTTTTTCAAAGCCAGTGAGACCAGAAGCTGGAGTGGAAAAGGAAGAAAGAGAAACACAGTGGGTGATGCGGCATCCACAATCTTTTTTTTTTTTTTTTTTCTGGTGCCTGGAAATTGACAGTGACATCTGGAGGGAGGTTCTGAGTGGGGAGTGTGACCTTGCCCAGCACCCCTTAGATGAATGCATCCCCAGCCACAGAGTGGACTGTCTGATATAGCATCCCCTAAAGCTGCTCTCAGCTCTGGCTGCTGCCTCTTCCTCCTCCTTTTCCAGGAACAACTCTCAGCTCCTCTACCCTGGCATTCCCTGTGCCTGTCTGGCTGCTCCACTTCTTTGAGTATGGAGTGTGCCTTCTCTCTCACAGCCTCGCCACAGTTATAGAGACCCTAAGGCAGGCTGGGAGTGTGGAGGCTCCTCTGAAGACCCACAGCCTGTGATGTCTGACCTCCGGATGCCCTCCGCAGACCCTGTCTTCTCTTCCGTCCCCTGCTCTAGGTTTTGCTGACATTCTTCCAGAGGCCTGTTGGTAGCAGGGCCGTAGGATCTCAGCCACACTGAAGGTGCACTTCTGTCTTCCGGGTTTTGGAGAGGATGTAGGTCTGAAAGATCTGGGCTGGAACCATGGTGGAATGGCCTGGCTGGAGTGGGTGAGCTTTGCTGCTTCTCCAGCTGCTTCCAAAATCTTCTGGGGGATGGGAGGGGTCTCTTTAATTCATTTGTGGCCAGGAGAAAGTGGAGCAGTTTTCCTTTCCTTTCAGGTGAATCTGGAACAGCCTGGCTCTCTGTCACTCCTGATTCAAGGCAAGGACTCAAGCCAGCTCTCCGGACCCCTGTCTTGGCCTCCCACAGGTCTCCCCCTTTCCTGACCCTGCTCTGTAGATTTTGCCCCTAAACTGATATTCAAACTGACCCGGAAGAGCTCATCCAGCCAGTTCCTGCTCTCCCCTCTCTCTCTCTCTCTCTCCACTGTTCCCCTTGCACTTTGCCTCCAGCCTCATCTTCTCCCAACAGCTTGTATATACTCCTTTCTGCTTCAACACCCTTGAAGATACCATCCCCTCGAGCTGCGTCTTGTGTGTCCATTCCCTGGACCAGGCTCCCAGCTTCCCCGTGCTAGGCAGATCTGAGCATTCTTCACACACCACCATTCTTATCTTCTTCGCACCCATCCAGGCTGTCGCTCTGGCTCCAGCTGTGCACCTCCTGTCTGATTGACATCCGCTTCGCACTGAGCTGCAGGTTGTATATGGGTAGAAGCCAAGTTTGTGCTGCTCTCTCCCTGTCCCCAGGCCAGCACAATGTCTGGCATGCAGAGGACGCTCGATGAATGTTTGAATGAGCAAAACTCAAAGGAGCCAAGTGCCTGCTGGAAAGCTACCCAGTTAGGTCCTCAGGATCTGGGGTTTCAGTGGGTAGGGAGAGGTTAGCTCTCAGAGGCAGCTGGGGAAGAAGGATTCCACCTACTACTTAAAGACGGGGTTCCCCGGTAGCCAGCCAGGGCCATTACTGCGTTAAATCTCACCATAGCCGTCCTGCTGTGAGTCCTCCTAGGCATCTAGGTCCTGGGAGCTCAGGACTTGTTGCCTTTTCACCTTTGAAATGGTCCTACCCCAATCCATCCTGGAGGGGAGAGGTGAAGCCTTCAACCATGTTCAGGGGGTGGAGACTGGGTGGGAAAGAGGAAGAGGGAGGCAAGAAAGACAGCATCTTTGAGAAACTCAGAGTGGCAGGAGAAAGGTTGTGGGAGACAGGATGTTGCCTGGGGAGTGGGAGGGGGTGGGCAACATCGTTTCTCTGCTCTGGAAAAGGGAAAAGGGTGTCTAATGTCCAGATTCTGTCAGGCTGGTTCCTCAGAGCAATCCCAAGGGGCTTCCTGGAGTAGAGAAACTTTATAGAAGCCACAAGTGGCCTGGGAGGTACACAGTTCAAACCCAGGACGCAGGGAGGGAGAGCCTTGGATGCCTGAGAAACAGGACATAGAGGTCAAGGAAAGGCAGTGGGACCAGGAAAGAGTGTGATGCGAGGGCCGGAGAGATGGCTCGATAGTTCAGAGCACTGGCTGTTCTTCCCAAGTCCAATTCCCAGCGACCACATGGTGGCTCACAACCATTTATAACAGAATCTGATGCCCTCTTCTGGTGTGCAGAAAACAGAGTTCATACAGGCAGGAGTTACCCTGCACACTAAAATGTTTGGCTGAGGTCACTCTGGAGTAGCGGTTCTCAACCTTCCCAGAGCTACGGCCCTTGAACACAGTTCCTCATGTTGTGGTGACCTCCAACCATAAAATTATTTTTTTGTTGCTACTTTGTACCTGTAATGTCGCTACTGTTAGGAATCGAAATGTAAATAAATATTGGCGTTTTCCGATGGTCTTAGGCGAACCCCATCAAAGGGTCATTCAATCTTGGCAGAGTCAGGACTCATAGGTTGAAAACCACTGCTGTTAGGAGCTCCATCTCCCTGTTTCCCTCTTCCTGTTTCCCCCATTGCCCTCACTCCTTGAGGGTCTCCACGCACCTGAGGCCCTCTCTCCCTGAGGCCCTCTCTTCTGCCTACAGAGACTTCCTTTCAGAGCCGCAGCTCTCTCCTTGCCTCCCTAAGGCTCTGCTCCATAAACCCCCCCAATCCTGTCCTGTAATGCTGCACATTGGCTGCTCCAGCCCTCTCCCCCTTCCCTTCGCCTGCCTGGCCTTTCTGCCGCAGAAGCACCTTCTAGAACACTCCATCACTTATTCCCTCAAGGAAGAAGTCGAAAATGTCAGCTGATTCTCGGACGTCTCATCAGCACCCCGGACAGTACCTGGCCCACTGCTGGTGCCAAGGCACTAGGATAAAAGGCAGAAAGTTGCTGGGGGGCCTGGGAGTGGAGAGGAATCTTGTGATTGTCTCGAAGGTTCCCTGCTCAGCTGGGAGGAAGCAGGCTCACAAGAACCCTAATTCAACCCCATACGCCAGGGACGTGGTTGCCTCCCTGGCTGTCACTTCAGTCCAGTTGAGGCTCACCCTCCTCTCTTCTCTCCCTCCCTCTGGAGTCCTCCTAGGGTGAGGGTGCTCCCAGCATCTGGCATCCATCAGCCCCTTCCAGAAGTCGTCGTGAAACAAAAGGGGGTGACTAAAGCGATCCCAGATTGGGGCAGGCCAAGCGTGCCTGTGAGCTGCTCCTGTCCCAGGGCCTTTCCCACCCACCCCAGCCCTGCCCAGAGCTACCAATCTACTGGTCTCCCCTCTCCTCTCCCCTCGGGCCTGGGGGAGGTTGTGGCCAGTCACGCAGGACTGCTGGCTCCAGATGTGAGGGGATGCAGAGGGGAGCTGGCAGGAGGGGCCGGGCAAGCAAATGGGACCTGACAGGGGCCGGGCACCTCGGGCAAAGAATGTAAATAAAAAATCAGTAAATATTTAGGGGAAATGGAGCGGGAAGTGGGAGAAGGAGGGGGGAGGGGATGTGTCAGAATACCAACAACATCTGGAGGGCAGCCCCCTCCCCCACCTTCTCCACACTTGGTCCCACCCATGGGGACTCTCAGTTCAGCCGTGGTGGCTCTTGGGAGGGCTGGCTATAGGAACGCTGGTGGATGGTCTTCAGGGCTGGCCATCATTAAAGGCCCCTCCCAGAAGGCCTTGCTGGAGCTAGGTAAAGGGGTTCTCAGATGGAAACATACGGTCCCTGCCCTTAGAGACTTCTTAGAGAAAACACGTTGGCAACACCTAAGGGGGGGTCTTGACAGAGAGGTGGAGGGGGTTAAGAAATTAAGATGGAATAGGGACATCAACGGGAGGGAAGGGACAGTTTCCTAGGGAGGTGCCGGGGAGATGTGGGAGTGAGGATCATTTTCAGAGGCAGGTGAGAGATGGGACATCCGTGAGCGAGGTGGGGGCTGGGGAGAAGATGGCGCAGGCAGGGAAGCTGTGGAGGAGGGATGGGCCAGTTTGAGGCAGTCTCCAGCCTCACACCGCCTCTTCCCACCATCTCACCCTTCTAAAGAGTTCATCTGAAGGGCCCTCTCACTTCTCTCCCAGGGCCTGGGAAGGAAAAGAAAGCCCCCATCCTAGAACAATGCTAGAAACAAAAGCAGCAAGCAGAGAGGCCCCTGGGTCCCGCACCCCCACTACTGGGCAGCGTGCTCACTGTCCAGACTAAGGTCAGACCCCAGGAGAGCATCTAACAGTCTTCCGGCTTTCCTCTCGTCTTAGCCTCGTGGAATGGTGGCTTCCCTCAGCTAGGCCCCCCGAGAGCCAGGCTGTACTGGGTGTAGAGCAGGGCTCTAAAGAGGGTCACAGGCCTACAGTGTCATCTCTGCCTCCTGCTTCCAGGCCAGAGAACAACCGGCCTTTTGTCCGGCAGAGGATGCCCAAAGGGTGAGGTCACCCCCAACATGGCTCTCTTTGTCCCATAACCAGTGAAACATGAAGGCTGAGCGCAGGCCGTCTGCTTGTATTCTCTGTCCTCAAACCCTGGCCATCTCCCAGGGGCTTCCTCCAGGTCACAGGGAGATAGGGAAGGTGGCTACCGTGGCAGGTACCAGGGGTGGTGAAGAGTGTATAGATAGGTCCAGTGTGGGGTTGATAAACAGCCCCCAGGAAGTGGGCAAACCTTCCTCACAAGGAGCTCCAGGCACAAATGCGGGTTGGCCCAAAAAAAAAAAAAAAAAAAAAAAAAAAAAACAGTGCTTCAGAACTCAAAAGGGAAAAGTGGAGGGTCTGGAAATAGAGGTTCTGGCTGTTGCAAGGGCCCCTCAGAACACTGGTGAACCCCAGCTAGACCTGAGGAGGGAGAGCTTTAAACAGATCTCTAAGGTTCCTTCCCCAGTGGTAGCAAAACCCCCTCCCTCCAGTGGGGCCTAACTGAAAAAGAGGTCCTGGGGTAGGGAGGTGGGGCCTAGAGGAAAACCAAGGCAGGGTCTTCTAAAGGCAGGGTGATGTCCCTAGATGGGCCCTGGGCCGTCATCCCCCTCTGCCTCAGACTTGGGACGAGGGCAGGTTTAGCAGTCTGGACCATCTGTCTACGCAAAGAGTGCTGAAGTTTGCCAAGGGACAGAAGACCAGGGTTAGAGGGTTCTAGAGTCACCCAGCGTAACACAGTGAGACCCAGAAGGACAGGCAAGGGGCTCCCTGAGGCCCGGGGAAACTGGAACAGCTGCCTGTAGGGAGGAAGCAGAGCCCCGTGAGGCCCTGACTGGCTGGCCAGGGAGGACAGCGATGCCATTGGAGGGGTTTACTGCTATCCAAAGACTGAGGGGCACATGGAGGGTTGGGTCCACCCAAGATGCTGAACGGACCAAGGGAAGTCAGGGAGAATGGTGAGAGCATGGGTTTAGTGACAGGACATGATCTGGCCAGCTCATCCTCTAACTGGATTCTCAGGCTGCAGTTTCTTCTGTCCCCCCCCACCTACCCCCCCCATTCACTCTGAACCAGACTCCACCCCATCTGGGTAGAATGTTATGGGAGCCAAGAATAGCCTTTGCTGGGGTCAAGGAAGGGAGGGACGCTGGGGACTAATTGCCCTAAATAAATGAGCAATTAAGGCTGTTAGAAGAAATAGCTAGATGCCCCCACCACCACCCTGAAATATCACCATGGTAACCACAGCCCAGCTACTCCCCAGGAAAGGCTGAGCCACTTGTTTGGCCCACATAGCTGTCATTCAGAAAGAAGGGTGGCCGGAATGGCTTCTGTCTAGAGAACCAGAAAGAGTAGAGGAAAAGGACTGGCATGGAAGGGGAGGCAGAGGGATGACCGGGGTGACCTGCTGCCTTAGGACTCTCAAGGATAGCTGGAAGTCAGTAGGGCCAAGGGGAATAAGGACCCGTGCTCATGCTTCATGGCTACCGCCTCCAAGCCTAACAGCACTGCAAGCCAGTGTGGCAGGGGCTTAGGAATGGATGTTGCCAGGAGTAGACCTTGCCAGGTCCCCATCTCCTCTCAGCACCTCGCCCCTCCCCCTATACTTCCTGTAATGGCGTCTCCAATGGGGAGCCCATTAGTCCTTCTCAGGGTAGCGCCTAAGTACTGTGGCTGATAAATATAACATGAGCCCATCGATTAGAACCCTCCTAGTCATGCACAGCATGACTCCCTAATAGCTCCCCCTCCCTCAACCCAGACTCCCACCCACCCCCACCCAGGGCCGTTTTCCTGGCTTACTTGGAACTTGGAGGCAGTTATTACTGGAGAAGAAGGAAGGAGACACGGGCAACCCCCAGGGCCCAGTCGGAAAGGCCCTTCTTCAAGACCTACTTGGGCAAGTCTGGGCCCTGAGGTGGCCTGGAAGGCCCTCTGTCCGTCAGGGTGCCAGAGTAGGTCGCTGGCTGTCCCGGCTCATAGGGCCCCTGCCTCTCTGAGGTCCAGAAAGCAGAGGACCTCTGCCAATCAGGCCTCTGACAGCTCTCCTGATGACACTCAGGGAAACCTGCGGTGCCGCCAGCTTTGACCCTGTCGTCCTATCCTCTTGGAATGCTGGGCACTGGATAGCCTTGCTGTACCTGTCCTAGCCCACCAAGCCCTCCCGACTTCCCCTGCCTTCCCCCAACTTCCCTCAACTCTGACACGGGCCCTTTCTGTCTTGCTTCAGCCGGCCGTGGGCTGACACACTCTCTTCAGGTGAGAGATGCTGAGGGCAAGGAGGGACCATCCGTCTCGTGGTGGGAGCTGGGAGGCATGAGCTACCTCCCTGATATCTCCAAAGTGGAGTGGGAGACTTCAGTGGGTGAAGTCTGGCCCCTAGAAGGTAATCAAACCAATTAGGACCTCACTAACCACCAGCGCTGGGAGCTGAGACACCCCCCCTGCACCCTCTTCCCACAACCTGAGTGAGACCCCTTGCCACTGGAGCCCACTGCTGAAGACAGCTGCCCGGAAAGGCTTTGACAGAGAAGTCAGCAGTAGCTCTTGCCCGGGTGCCAGAGCTGGGTGCTTAGTGGGTGGATGGTGGCCCAGGCCTGGGAGGGGGCTGCGGTTTTATAGCACTGTGGCTCTGGGTGGAGGCTGCCCACAGAATCCTCTAACAGGAAGGCTGAGCCAGGCTGGCTGCAGCCAGGAAGTTAATCCTTAATGTGCCTCTGGCCTTGCTGCTATACAAACTCACCGCTTAAACAGGCCCCGGTTGGGGTGCAGCCACAGAGCTTGCATTCCTCGGGGTGGGGCTTGGTGCCATGGCGAGTTGTGTACCAAGGATGCTGCTGGGGCTGTGTGTGCTCGGGAGTGCCTGCCCGCTGGAGAAGCCCGCTGTAAGACGGGTGGGTAGGCAAGAGGCCGAGGGTAGGTCTGACCCATACTCTGTTGTGTGCCCCACCCAGACCCTCTGCCTCCCTGAAACTTCTAGTAGGCACTCCATCAAAGATTTGAGTTTTATATGTGTGTGACGTGTGTATGCATGTACATGGGGAACACACGTGTGTGTGTCCGGGCTTGAGGTCAACACCAGAGTCCCTCAGTCCCCAACTCCCTCAGTCCCTCTCCACCTTATTTTTAAAATAATATTTTTATTAATTCCTTGAGCATTTCCTACAGGGATACAATGTGATCATTGGATCAGATTCACCTGAACTCCTCTTTATCTCCTCCCAGACCTGCCCTGCTCCCCCTCCCCCCCGCTTCATGCTGTTAGTGTGTGGGACCTGGGGGAGGGGGGAATGCTCTGAGACAGGGTTTCTCTGGGTAGCCCTCGCTATCCTGGAGTTAGCTTTGTAGACCAGGCTGGCCTAGAAGAGATCAACCTGCTCCTGCCTCTCCCCGCTGCTGGGATTAAAGGTGTATGTCACCATGCCCGCTTGTCCTCCCCGTCCTCCCCCGCCACCATTGGGTCAAATTCGTGCTGCTTGTTTACAAGGAGGCTTGGAAGTGTTGGAGAGGACTGAGAGAGAACATCCAGCATCTTTCCAGTAGGATCAGGTCTCTCTTCTTGCGGCCTTATTTAACCTGACTCCCCCCTAAAGGCCCTTCTTCTCTGTAGGTTCAGGCCAGGGCTTTAACAGTTCAAGTACAGCGCCGGAATGACTCCATCCTTTCCCATGTCGCACCCAGCTGTAAAGATGAGCAGCTGGGAGATCCTTTTCAGCTGACCAAGCAAACAAGCCTTTCCTCACCTCCCCACTGCTTCCTCCTTTGCCCCCAGCTTTCCCAGTGCTAGAATTCTAGGGTGAGTCCAGAGCATCTACAGGCCTCAATAGCCTGAATTCAGCCCCCAGCCCGGATATATTTAGCTGAGTGCCTCAGACACTAGACAAAGCCATTTCCAAGGGGCTGGTGGGAACAGGGTTGGGGACGGGGGGGGGGGGGTTGCCCTTCCTGTTCTTTCCCCTTCCTGATATGGGGACCCCTCGGTTGCCCTCCTGGGGTTACTAGGAATGCCATTCTCAGGGCGAGCGCCTGCATGTGGGTGAATTGCTCTCTATTTCTGGACCATCTGCCGAGAAGGGAGCTCCGAGGGTCTGCCCCTGCCTGAATGGGCACATTCTGGAGTTCTTTTTCATATAGTCACTTTCACTCCGGTAACCAAGGGAGCTTTGAGAGAGATTTAGCTGGTCTGGGGGGAGACCCTGGTATCCATCTATCTGGAGGACCGTATGTCTGTCCATCCGTCCGCCCACCCACCCATCCCTCCACCCATCCCTCCACTTTTCTCTTTTTTCTTGGTCTCTCTCTCTCTCCTTCCTTTCTCTCCCCTCTTCCCTTTGTCTCTGTCTCTCTCCTTCTCATTTCTTTGAAAAGCCTCCCCAGGTGAGTTGACTGCGTCCTGCGGATAGCCGTAGGATCACGGGCGCACAGCTAGAAGCACAAAGGAGGAGGGGCTTGTTGGATCCTTAGATGTCACCCAGCCACAGAAGAAGAATCTACCTCAACAAGCTTCCCCCCCAGGGGGGGGGGTCCCACAGAAACTCCAGTTTAAGAATCACTATTCTAGGCCTTCTATTATAGTGAGCTTCCCAGGGCTGGTCAAACAGCCAACCCTCCCAACACACACACACACACACCCGCACTCCCTTAGTGCAACTCAGGGCTCTGGTTTATTTTTTCAATTTTTTTTTATTTGTGTTGGGGGCACATGTGTCACGGCCAGAGGGTTAACTTGTGGAGTCAGTTTTCTCCTTCTTTTATGAGTTCCAGGGGTCAAACTCAGGACTTCAGGCTTGCATAGCAAGAATCTATACTGAGCCATCCCATTGGCCCAAGGGCTCTGATTTTTTAAGACCCTGTTGTCCTGGTCCTTTCTACTAGGTCCAGAAGTAGGTTCAAGGTCCTCTCTGGGTCCCCTCTCTATTTTCACATTCACTTATTTCTCAGTCCCTGACTCCAGATGGACAGATTTACACTCATCAGAAAGCACACAGAGAAGTGTGGTGAGCATCTTGGGTCCGTGACTGGACGCGCCTATCTGCAGCAGCTCAGTCCTACCCAGAACTGCCCACTGCTCTTCCCTACCTGCTGACACCCCTGCCACACTCCATCCTGAAACCTCCAGTGTCTCCATCATAGAACTCCTCAGGACCCAGATGACACCCTCAGGATCCACTCCTGGGAATGTCTTAGATGAAGCTTATGTTTCTCAATCCTTCCCAGCCCTTTGTTGGTTACTCGCTGTCTCTGACAACATGCAAAGTTCTCAGAGGAGCATGGAGGCCCTGATCTGTGTGAGCTCCCTCAGACCCCTCTGCCTGCCCCACTCCTGGTACCAAAGCTACATCCAGCCTCTCCTGCTACCCTGAGGATTCTGCCCCTCTTGTTCCCCAGGCTGAGATGTGTTCACCTCTTCCTTTCCTGCATGCTAATAATAGTCTCCTATTTATTCTTCAGGTCCCAGATACAATGGCTTTCCCCTGAGATCTCTCTGGCACCATGAATGTCTACATGGCTGCATCTATATGACTCTCTCCTGATATGACATTGTATCTGTTGGTTCTGTCTCCTTCTGAGTCTACTCAAGCAGAGCAGCTTGTCTTGCTTATCTTTGGCTTCTGGCACCTTAGCCCAAAAGCCGGTGAGGAGTTGAAGCCTTAAGGACAGTGAACATTGATGCTGAAAACTATTTCTCACAAGGCTCCACGTAAGTCCTCTATGTAATATAGCACGCGTTCTCCACATATGCTACGAGAGAGACTCTTTCCTTATCCCCATCCTATGAATGTCTGATGCTGGGAGAAGTGAAGCAACTTTCTTGAGACCACACAGTGAATAGGGGCAGACTTGGGACTTGAACGTGGTCCATGAGGTTCCAGAGCCCCTGTTCTCTGTGCATTTTTTGGGTGGATGATGGGATGAATGAATGAACAACTTGATAATCTTTCTGTGGGAGCTTCCTAGAGCCACCTCTTCATGAACACATTCTTCTTCGCTGTGATCGATCCCACATTCCTCCCCTCCTTGCCACTTTCATCACCCTTCATTAGGAGCGAAGCAGCTAATTGGCCCCGGCACATATGACTGTCAAAGGGTTTAGGGCTTTGTTTCTGGCCTTTTGCTTTGAGTGAAATGAATATTGGCAGTCCAGCTCGGATCCAGATCCTAGGTCCACCATTTGCTGCCTGTGTCACCTTGTCACAGGCTTCTGTACCCAGCTAAGTCACTGGGCACATTGCCTGGTTCCTCTGAGCATCTATATTTTTCCCCCTAGGGGTGTAGTAATGGTATTTACTACTAATGTTTACTGATCCAAACCTTAAAGGAGGTAATACAGATGAAGCCTGGCCCGCAGCGAAGGCTTGGTTAACATCCACCATCAGTATCCCTCCTACCCTGAGTGCAGAGTGTTGGGAGGGGCTGTGGCAGGGCTGGACAACGACCTGTTCAGGCCTTCATCCTCATCTTCCCAAATGGTCGGAGTGGCCACACCAGTGGATCTTGGTTTACACTGGAAGAGAGGGTGCAGTGAGGTGCTGGAATCCTTGTAGCCACACCCTGTGAAGCTGAGTGAAGTCTTCCTTAATTAAGGACGAACTCAGAAATCATTCCTGAGGGGCAAGAACTTAAAGAAGGCCCGAGGCGCCCCAGAGTGGCCAGCAGCACTGTAGATCGAGGGCACAGAAAGGAATCCAAGGCAAGAGGCCCGCAGGGCCTCACAAGCTCCAGCAGGCTCTCGCCAGCTGGATGACAGACTCACCTCGCCCAGCAGCGCCAAGAGGGGAGCTCCATTTGCACCCCAGCCTCATGCCTCCCTCCTGGTCCTTGAGGCAGGCCCTAGTTGGCACCATTTCCCAAGTGGGCACCAAAACATACAGAGGTTTCAAGAGGAGGCCTTTGTCTGAAACCAGCAACAACTGGCCCTTGGGTCAGGGCTGGAGGCCAGGGGCCAGTGCTCTGCCCAGACTCTTCCTCTCCCTCTGCTCCATGAGGAATGTGTCTTCAGAGAGTCACCAGCCCAGCAGCTGGCTCTGGTTCACAGAGGGGCTGTGTCCTGACCCCAGGGTCCCTCTGAAGCTCCCATTGTCAGGCATGGTGGAGAAGCAGGCTGGGAACGCATCTCAAAGGCTGGGATATTTTCAGAGGCAGGAAGGGCAGGGGCACACTGGAAGAATGAGACCAAGGGATACCTGTGTCTTTTTTTTTCTTTTTCTGTTGCTCATCCCTGAGCCTCTGTTGACCAGAAAGAGGATCTCCAGGAAGTCGGACAGTCCGAGAGACAGCTTCTACATCTGCCTGCCTCCAACCAACCTTTTCCCATATCAGCACAGACGGAAAGGAGAGAATTAAAAGAACAAAAGCCAGACAACGATGAAAAAAGAAAAATCAAGTGACTTAAATAATATGAGCTAATCGTATAACTCCTTACTGGGAGCCCAGCGCAGTGTCCTGGCCTCGGTGACTGTCATAGTCCATCTTTAGGTCCAGAGATTACCATTCAGTGTGAGGCTGGATGGCCTGCCCAAGGCCACACAGAAAAGAGGGACTAAGCTAGCTGAGCCCGCGTCTCCAAAGAGCATGAAGTCAGGACGGCAGAACATATGCAGGGAGGCTAATGTAGAAGACGCAGCCTTTGCCACCAGCACCGGCAAGGGAAACCCCTAGGTCTCTAAAACACAGCTAAAAAGCACCCTAAATCTTCTCCCGGAATGCCCCCTTAGCGGAGTCTCCAACCCCCACTTCTCAGATCTTTAATCCGAGGCACGCTTGAGAGCTCATCTGCCCTCTGCTCCTGAGACTTTCAGCAGCTCTTCCAGAGGTCCGTCTGGTATAGCGGGAACCGCTCGGTTCCCCAGTCCCCACTCTCCCTGTGGGGCACCGGGCCAGCCCTGCTGGAGGAAATCAAGGCCTGAAAGGGAAACACAAGATGTCACTGATGGTTTTGATGAAAGCACAGGCCTCACCACACAGGGCCTTTTCCCAAGCAATCTTCCCCCAGAGCCCCCAACAGACTGGGAAGTACCTTGTCTGGGCCAGCCATAGAGCTGTCGCTCACACTCCTGGCAGAGCTCTTGTCAAGTTGGGAACACCCAAGGGTCCCTGGAGCCCACTGTCATGAGAGCAAGGTGACTGTCTGGGCAGATGAGCTTTGCAAAATACACACACACACACACACAGAGCTGTGGACCAGGGGCTTGCCGGACACATGCTGCAAGGCCGGGGTGACAGGGGAGGTGGCTCAACCATAAGCAAGGAATTGAGGATGTTTGCTGCCCAGCCTGGAGAATAGCACCCACCCTGGAGCCGTCCAGGGAAATGTGTAAGTCACATTTGGGACCTCCTGGGGTGAGGCGGGAGGCTTTCCCTCCTAGGAGGCTCTACTCTAACTGAAGGGCATACCGGAAGACCATCCCTCCCAGCACAGGGCGAGAGGGGTTCACAGAACCCAGGCTAACTTTCTGGAGGAGTTAGGCTTGTTCTGGGATTTAGAAGGATGGGGAGAGGGGGCTAGGGAGATGGTTCTGTGGGTAAGAGTATTCGATGCATGAGGATGTGAGTTCTAATCCAGGGCCCCACATGAAAAGATGGCCGTGTCCGTGCTGACACCCACAGCACTGTGGGAAGGCCAGGGACCGGAGGACCACTGGGGCTTTCTGGGTGCACAGCCACAGGCCTATGATAAGAACCTGCATGGCTGAGGCTCACAGAGTGGTCCCAACCTTCTTTGTGAGCTATGACAGATAGGTGCGATGCGCCTGCATCACTCCTAGCAGGACCCTAGAGTCTCGCCTCTGGGAGTCACTTCAGATCCCTGACAGCCAATGTAAGGGGTGTGCTTATTTCCGTCCAGACTTCTCCCTTCCCTGAGAGCTAAGCCCTAGAGATACTTTAATACCCCAGAAAGACACCTCCTTCAGGGGACCCTTCCGGATTCTTCTCCTTAGCGGAGGCTGTGCCTCATGGCCGCCGTCTTTTAACTTAGACATCATTATATATGTGGGCATGCTATGAGTGGTCACGGCATGCGGAGGTCAGAGGACAGCTTTGTCGAGTCGGGTCACTCCTTTCACCTTTATGTGGGGTTGCCAGGCCTGTGGGGCCAGTGCCTTTACCTGCTCTTGGCTCCCTCTTTTTGTAACTGGGTTTGGCATGTCAAAGAAAACTGAGGGCCAAGAGGGACTCCTGAGGGCTGGCCACCTGCAGGGCCGACATTGTGGCTGAGGCAGACTGTGGATCACAGCACCTCTGGAAGACAGAGTAGGGTGTGGCCACAGAAGCCTCTACTGAGCCTGGCACAGATGGATGCCAGCAGCCCAGGATAGAGCCCAGGCACCGAGTTGGCATGGCTCTGCTGCCGGAGATGAGGGTGAGACAAACAGCAATTAGTGGAGCACAGGCTTGGGCTCTTAAGGCTAATTACCAATTAGATGGGGCTGGGCGATTAGCAACATGAAAGAGACAGTCAGCAAATAGTCACTGCCTGGCAAAGTGGAAGACGGGGGTGGCCAGTGGCCCGGGCTCCTAGTGGTTAGCACAGTGCAGGAGCTAGGAAGGATCCGGAGTCCCCAAGGGGACTTGGGCAGATTCCTCTTCCTTTTGGTTCCCGGGACTATGGAGCCAGATGGCCTGGCTTGCCACGATTCTGGGGTAATGGCAGCGAGTACTTTGCCACCCTCAGCCAGGTGAGCTCTACAGGGCAGAGCCCTTAGGAGCCTTCATGGCAGACGCCCAACAGCCCAATCGGATGCATTTATGTCTGGAAGGGTGCCTGCAAGGCTGGAGGGATGGAGGGAGGGAGAGAGGGAGGGAGGCCAAGGCTGATGGCTTCCTTCCTCTCTTCTCCTGGCTCAGCACTTCTTCACTCTTGCTCTCTTCCCCCCCCCACTCCCTCCCTTCACCTCCCCCCTGCTGCTATCTCCTCCTCCTCTCCCTCCCTCCCATCCCCACATCTCTTCACTGCTGGCTTTGCTGTCTGTCCCAGGCTCTTTGGGTCTCTGGGTCTCCTCCTCTGAATCCCACAGTCCCTGCTGTGTGATTTTCTGATAACAGGGGTGGGCCATCCCTGGAGAGGGAAAGGTGGGAGTGGGGACTGGCTCCCAGCACCAGGGAAATGTGGGGGTGTGTGCAGATGATCCCACAGACGGGCCTCCTCCAATGCAGGCTCCTGGCAGCATAGACCAGGACCAAATCAGCTTGGCTAAAAGTCTACCCCTGTCACTTACCCCTTCTCACTGGTGTCTTCTAGAACCCTGGCCAGCCCTGTAGGGTCAAGACGATGAGGAGAATCTCAACAACTGAAATGGCTTCCTTTTCAAGCTTTCACAGGCTGGCCTTGTTGAAGGTGGGGGCATCCTGTGTGTGTGTGTGTGTGTGTGTGTGTGTGTGTGTGGTGTTTGCATGTGCATGATGTGTTTGGCACAAACTATCTCAGCCACCATCGATGCCTGTGTCCCCTGGGTCCACAGAGAAGGAAAGGACGCTGCTGTCCTGCAGGACTGGGACTCACAGAGAACAGAGGGGTGGGAGGGGCAGGAGACTGGGAGAGGAAGAGAGAGAGCTCCGGGAGTGAGCAGAGAGCAGTCAAGGGAGGGCTGTGCTGCGGAGGAGGAGGCCTCTGTCCAGAAGACAAGCTTAGCAGTGGGCGTGGCCCGAAGACCTGCTTGGCGCATCTCTCCTGTCTTGGCAGCTTTGACCATAAATGTGCTACGCAGAAGATCAAAGCTCGCTGGGCTCCTGCCCCGGTGTTGGTGGGGCTCCAGGGGCTGCCCAGGGGCCCCAGGGACAGGTGTCACACCCCCAGCTTCCCCTCAGAGTGGCTTCATCATCGGTGCCCTCCCAGCCACGGTGGGGAGACAGACCACTTGTTGGCGAAGGGAGGGGGAGCATCTGCCGAAAGGAATGTGGAAGGAGAGGAAGGGCTCTCCCCGGGGTGGGGGGAGGGGAAGGGCTGCCCCCCACCCCCGCTGAGGCGTCTAACTCTGTATGCCTTGTCCTGTCACCCCAACGTGAGTGTTTTCCTGGGCCACAGCCCCTGCTGTGGTCAGAAAACCATGACCAAGCCAGTGGTCTTCTGACCTCTGAACTCACCCCTCAGCTATGCCTCCAGGACAATGGGGTTCTTTCTGCACGGATGGGCACGAGGGGACCCAGTCATGGACTTGTGACCTGCGGGACAGGCCTGCCCCAGGCCGTGGTCAGCCTTGCTCACATTTGTGGTCACTAGCTGGCCTTAGGCCAGGGTGGACCAAGGAGAGAGCGGGGGGGGGGGGCTCTCCTCAGTCTCTGGCAAGCCAGGGCCTGGGATTCCCAGTTGGCATGAGAGGGCTCAACCGGGCAGAGCTGGAGCCTGAAAGTACCTGCCAGGACTGACCTGTTCCTGGTGCCAACACTTAGTGCCCAATGACTAGACCCAGGGCAGCGCTGCCAGAATGGAGGAAGATGAGGGTGAGGTTAAAGGAGCAGCCCAGCCCCAGCCCTCCTGGAACCGGCTTGGGGAAGGAGCACTCAGAACAGACCCCCACACCTTCCTTCACTGGCCCCATAGGAAGGAAGGTTCAACCTGATCAAAGAGATACCAAAGAAACCTAGGGAGAGATAACAGCGAGAGACACCCCCCGACCCCCGCAGAGAAAAAGTCCATCTCGTCAAAAAAGGACCAAGAAGGCTTCCAAAGGACTGTGGGGTGGAGGGGCCGCGGGGTGCGGTGGGAGGAAGCCTTGCTCTGACAGGTCTGGCTTGGGCCTAGAAATACACCAGGAAGGGGCTCAGAGGAGAGGGAATGTGCAGAAAAAGAGCACAGAGAGGCCGAGCTCAGCTGCAGCACAGCACGGGGTCCCGGAGGTCCGGGTCTCTCTGCCTGGAACCCAGAGCCCTTTCCCTGCCCTCTTAGAGGTTTCTCTTGCGGCCCACACCCTTGGGCAGTGGGGAGATGGGTGGGGGGCAGGAAGCGCCGTCCCAGCCGCCCCTCACCCTCGGTGGCCGGACAGCTGTTCTGCGCAGCTGCTGGGGGCTCTGGGGGCTGCGGCGGATTTGATTTGATTCAGGCCCCAAAATAGCCAGGGTAGCAGGAAGCGGGCCCCTTCCCCCAGGCCCTCCAGGACACTCCATCCGGGGGCTTCGTTGACACCTTGGAAGGTTAGACCCCTTCCCCCCCCCCCCGCCTCGTCCCTGGTCCCCTGAGCCCCGGTTCACCTGCTGCTGCCCTGCTCCACACCCCTTCCTCCGGGAAGCCCACCAGGGGCCACGCTGCTGCCAGCACCGGCTCAGCCCACACACGCTCCCAGCTCCACCCGCAGCCCTGAGCATGGCAGCCGGGGCCTGTGGCCAGGCACGGGGCGGGTTGCGGAGGGCACACAAAGACGCGGGCTGCCCCGGCCTTTGATGAGTAATGGCTATTCCCCGGAGCCACGATTCCACTCGGCTGCTTCGGCGCCCCCTGCCCCTCCCCGCTCCAGCTCCTCAAATAAGACTCGTTTTTGTTCGCAGGACACAATGCGAGAAAATGTCACCCAGGGGGCGTGCCCCCTGGCCCCCAGCCCTGACAACCAGAGCTCTTAATCACTGGGCCTCCTTCCTCCCCAACGTCCCTCCCCAGCAGCTGGTGGAGCTGGGGGAAGGGACAGCAGTGCGGAGGGGCAGTTACCACCTTCTTGCTGTGAGCTGTCTTCCAGCCTTAGGTCATACACACACACACACACACACACACACACACCATCTCCTGTGCTCAACTGCTTCCTCTCTCTCCGTCAAAACTTGTCAAGGACCAGAGAGGTGGGCAGGGACTTCAGGGCAAAGCTCTAGAAAGGGCTGCGTCAGAAAACTGTACCAGAGCTTGGGAAAGTGCAGTAAGAAAAAGAAAAGGCGCCGTCAAGAGTGGTAGTGAGTGAAGACCAAAGTCTGTCCTCTCTGGCCACGGTGTCCAAGCTGCCCTGCCCGAGATGACCTTTAGGCTGAGATGCCAGTGGAGAGAGACACTTGTTTGCATGGATTTAGGGCAGGAGACCTTCCACCATGCACACGCTTGTGACCAGTGGTGGCATTAGGGACCGGCTCAGAGTCAGGAGTGGTGGCACACGCCTTTAATCCCAGCCTGGCTCAGGAGGCAGAAGCAAGCTGACCTCTGTGAGCTCCAGGCCAGCCTGGCCTACAGAGGAAGTTCCAGGACAGCCAAGGCTACACAGAGAAACCCTGTCTCGAAAAACCAAATAATAATAATATAATAAAGGATTGGCTCAAAGAGACAGAATTGCCCCTCCCCATTTATCTCCCTAAGAATCTATTCGGCTCCACTGTATAAGTGTAAGCGTGCTTGCTATACAAAACCAGCTTCCCAAAGAGTCCCTACACTTCTTCTGTATACACTTCTGGAACCTTCTCCACTGAGGTCTTTTTCTCGTTTGATCACAAGACTCGTTTACCGGCCTCATCGTCTCTTCCCTCAGAACCCGTGTCCACCTGCTCACCTTCCTCCATCTCTTCAGGTTCCCCCGCTCATCTGTGCACACCAGCCACCTCCCTCCGGCCTCCCTGCTTCCACGCCTGTACCCCCCCAACCCCGACACACACACACACACACACACAATGCATTTGCCACACAGCAGACAGAGCAATCTTTATAAAATGGAAATCAAATCATGTCACTTCCTCACTTAAAAGTCCCCGCAGACTTCTCATTGCCCAGAGAATGAAACTCCAATTCTGCCGTCTAGTGAAGTGGGGAGGGCGGAAGGATTGAGAAGAGAAAAAAAAAGTGTTTTGACTTTTCACCGTGTTCTAGGAGGCAGCCCCTTCCCCCACCCCCACCCCCACCCCCCAAAAACTCAGGTGATAATGACAAGGAAGAGGCTGACGCCCTTACTTCGGGGAATATGCTTGCACAGATTTAAACGCGAGTATCAGTATCAGAGATTTCCCCCGCAAAAAAAAAAAATAACAAAGCCACACACTCCTCAGCCATGGCTCCCATCTCATCTCCTGTCATTCTTCCCTTTCCTTGACTCCGCAGGGTCCAGCAGAGAAGAGAGAAGATTACAGCCCAGTGTGTGATTTCCCAGACCATTTGTCCGAGCGTTTAATCACTCAGCACATGTACTGAATCCCTCCACCGAATCAAATACTAGTTAGGCACGACCATACATAAACAGGGATTATGGCCTAGCGGGGAAGGCAGACAGATTACAGAGAAATATAAGATGTATAACGATAAGCCTGTCTGGAAACTCTGGGAGTAACCTAGAGAGGATGGGAGGGGTCAAGGGAGACAAATGTTTGTCCTTGAACTCAGAGGAGTCCCAGTTCAGGAGGCAGAAGTCCAGGCTGGAATTCTGGGCAGAGAGACAAAGTCGGGGAACCCCCCCCGAAAGGACACGGGCTGACCACCGGAGTGTGATGAGAAGTGAGGTACAGACAGGTCAAGGAGCATGCTGGGAAACGAGCTTGGGCTGGGAAAGCAAGGGTCAGACCATGAATGGATTCGGAAGCCTCATTAGGACTTGGCTTCATCTTCAGACCACAAGGCTACAGTGGAGATGCTAGGACAGAAATGTGCATAATCAGATTTGTGCTTCAGAAAGCACTCTCTGGCAGCAGAGAGATATGATAGACCGGAGAGGGGACAGGCTGGAGTCAGGGAGACGGACTGGTTCCGGAAGCAGTGGTGACAGTGGGGGCGGGGGCACGGTCAGGGAAAGCCTGTCCGGACTTCATAAACACGGAGCAGGACCTGTGAGAGAAGACTTTGATGCTCATACCCGAATTTCAAGCTTAGGGGGTTGGGGGAGGGGAAGCCTGGGGTAAGTCGGAGTGCAGGGACCTGAGGGACATGCCGGTGGAGACCTGCAAACCTAGTCTCCACCTGGAGAGATGGAGCACACTCTTAGGAGAGGGCCCAGGGTCATGTCAAGAGCATGGATCTCAACAGATGCCCTCTTAGTGTCCCAGGGAGGTTGCTGCCTCTCACACCTTCCAGAGAAATGCCCTCACTGGCAGCAGCTGGGCCAGGAATTGGTGTGCAGAAAACAGCACCAGCCAGAGGGTAAATGACAGTGCCGAGAACAGGGAGACTTCAAAAAAAAACCCATGATAGTGCCTTAGAAGACATCTGACTGGGCAAACCCTCATGTTTTTCAGATGCGGAAACAGAGAGATTATGTGGGTAGAATGGCCTCACAAAAAAAAATTTAATAATAATAATAAATAAATAGATTACATTGAGGTTGGGAAAGTGGACTCTGCATTTACCTTTGATCGATGCACAGACTAGTTCCACGGAGCATGTGTGTGGCAGACAGAGGAAGCTAGCACACAGTTGGCCAAGGGGGAGGTGTTCTGGGAGAGGCCTAGGGACCTGGGAATGGTTGACCCTTCCCCATGGTGGATGGCTGGCTGGCTGCCTCCCAATCCCTAGAGAACTGCCACCCGGTACTCAAGGACACTGGCTCCTCCTAGTGGCCACATAGAGTATTGCTGTTGGTCCCCGTTGGCGCGGAGCTGAAGTTCCTAGAGCACCACCCCCCACCCCCACCCCCACCCCCACCCCGATCCATCTCCACAACTGAGCCCAGTCCCAGTGACCCTCAGGCTGGACAGAACTTCCACCTCACAGAGGACACAGTCACTCTCAGCAAGGCTGTGAGCTGACCCGCAGGTCCCTCAGGGGCCTGACAGAAGTGTTTCCATGATTTACAGCAAAGGGCAAGGAAGCTTGAAGAATCAATCCGTATCTGCGCCTCTCACGGCCAGCCTGGAGCTCCTGGGGGAGCTGAGCCTCCCCGACTTCACTGCTCTGTCCTCCAGGCTGCGCACAGTACTTGCAGTGCTGGTGTTCAGTGTCCGTGGGAATCAGAAGCCCACTCCACCCATCCAGCCCTTGCTCCTGGCTGGAACAGCCACTCTCACTGGGCCTCCACGATTCAATCCATCACGAAGTTAGTAGCTTATTTGTTTAGGTGTTTGTGATCAAACCGAGAGTCTAGCATGTGCTAGCATGTCTAGAGAAGGGGATATACCCTGAGCCACATGCCCAGCCCTTGTCATGTAAGGCCTTTAAATAAAACAGTTTCCAGGGCCAGGGGAGATGGCTCAAATGGTAAAATGCTTGCCACTCAGACATGAGGTCTGGGCAAATAGCGAAGGGTGGCCATTTGTGCCTGTAATTTAATACTAGGAAGAAGGAGACGAAGAGGATTCCTCAGGGATTCCTGGTCTGCCAGCCTATCCGAAAGAGCCTAGATTCAAGGAAAGACCTTGACAAAAAGAGAGAGAGAGAGAGAGACATATAAGAGAATGTGGTAACATATGCCTTTCACTTGGAAGGCAGAGGAAGGCCTGTCTCTATGAGTTCAAGGCCAATCTGGTCTACATAGTGAGACCTTGTCTCAAGAAACAAGAGCAAAGACAAAAACAAGGTAGAGATGTGATTGAAGGAGACACCCAAGATGCCCCACGCCCTCACAGGGCAGGACTGAAAGAGAATGTGGAGTTGAGATGAACCAAGAGGCATTGGGCATAGCGGTGCACACCTTTAATTCTAGCTCTTAGGAGGCAGTGGATCTCTGTGAGTTCGAGGCCATCCTGTTCTACATAGTGAGTTCCAGGACAGCCAGAGGTACATAGTGAGACCCTGGAGAGACGGGGAGGGAGGAAGGCAGAAAGAGAGGAAAACAGACAGAGAGAGAGAGTGTGTGAGATGAGGAGGAGGAAAGGGAAAGGGGAGGGGAGGGGAGGGGAGGGGAGGGAAAGGGAGGAGAGAAGGGGGACCAGCACACTAACACATACACACTTAGTATTCCCTGGCTGGGTCTAGTTGAGGAGAGTGTCTGATATTCAGGTGGGAGGCACTTGCGGGGCACATACAATGGATGAGTAGGATAGAGGTACCAATGCCCCACTGAAGAAGGTGTTTCGAGAACTTAAAGGACAACCGAGGACACTTGATGAGGATCAGCACCTTTCTAGGAAGTCAATGCCTGCCTTCGAGTGGGCCAGCCTGTGACTAGATACAGAAAATGCCCACAAAGCGCATGTCCGACCCATTCACCTCCTACATTAATCCCACTTAATGCAACAGCCCACAGAGTCCTGCCTGTGCACAGCCTGGGCTTAGTGCAGGACTCTAAGGTACCACTCTGTGGCGTGGTCCAGGCCTCCAAGAGCCCAGAGCAAGGCAGCAAACACACCAATGGGCAAGTGTCTTGTGCCATGGTAGCAAGAAAGACGTGTCCTCATCCCCCTTCCCAGAGAAGGGAAGGAGCCCAGAGTCTTCACACCAGTCCACTGTGAAAGAACCAGATTGCCAAGGGAAGGAAAGGGAGGGAATCTGGTTTCTCTCTCTCTCCCCCACCCCAAACATCACCACCATCACCATGAGAGGCCCTGGCTTCAGTGTCCCCAAGCCCCCCCTCTAACTCCCCACCATCCTGTAATCCAACCCATCCTGGCCCCTTCACAGTGCCTGGTTTCTGATGAGCAAAGTCCCTTCTCCCTTCTCAGAAAGCCCCTTGCTCCTCGTGGTTTCCTTTGCAGCTTTCCCGAAGGGGGCTGGGAAAGTTAAGTCTCCACCCCACCATCTGTTTGTTGTTGTTGTTGTTTTCTCATGTCTACCCTTCTTTCTTTGCTTTGGTGAGGATGGAACTCACGGCCTGGAGCGTGGTGGACAAGCCCCCAGACCCTTCCCTTTTTTAACGACTTCCCACAATCCTTTGAAGAGCCATTGACAGGGCTGGAGAGATGGCTCAGTGGTTAAGAGCACTGTTTACTCTTCCAAAGGCCCCGGGTTCATTTCCCAGCATCTACAACTGTCTATAACTCCAGTTCCATGGATTCTGATACCTATGCACTGAAATTAAATAAATGAAGAAGAAGAAGAAGAAGAAGAAGAAGAAGAAGAAGAAGAAGAGCCATTGACTTCCCCCTCCCATTGACATGTGACTTCATGTCCCTTGGCTAACCCAGTGAACCTTGTCACCACCCAAACCATCTCTCAAGCCTCTCATTCCCAACACCTACTTCCCAACAACAACCCCATGTCCTTCTTGCTCACTCTCTTGGGTCTCCATGGCAACCCTTCCTCAAGGACCCCAAGTCAGGTACCACTTTCTGCTACCCAATAACCCTTCCTAGATTACAATCTCTCCACCCAACTTCTCCTCTTCTGTCCTAAGACAAGCAACCGAACCCCAGCCGGAACAATCTGTTATTTACATACCCCAACACCTGGCTGGAAGAGCCAGCCATTGCTTCAGAGGATCCCGGGACCAGCCATCAACCTTCTTTGTTCGTTTGCACCCACAAGCCTCAACAGCTAGTCTGTCCCATCTTGGGAGTTTTGCTTCTTTCCACCTCGTGCCTCCTGCCATTCCTGGAACCTGACACCCCCAACTCCCCTCTATCCCCACTCAACCTTATCCCCACTCCATCATGAATGGAGATGCCAGCTGCCATGACAACACCCCTGCCCACCACCAGCCTCAAACCCTCCTGCTTTTGTATCCTCATCGCTCCTCTGTGACTGAGGCCTTCCCCCTGCTCCCTAGTCAACACCTTTGCCTCTCAGGAGGCATTGCTCCCCTCCTGTGCCCTTTCCTGAGCCTCCTGCACCTCAAGTGTGGGCTCCCCCTGCCTGCTTTCCTCTCTTCATCCCGCCCCCACCTCACTGCTCGTCTTCCATCCCCAAGTAATCACTGACACGCTCAACTGCCGCTTCTTAGAGTCCCATTCTGTCACCATCCCCTGTGCTTGCAAAAACACTCAGAGATGACAGGATTCCCCAAGGAGAAGCCCAAGAGGCGCCATAGCAAGCCAGGTGCTCAGTTGGATCCCAATTATCCATACATTAGAAACCAGGGAAGGATGCCAAGATTCTAACAGCAGCTGTTTATTAAGGTTCCTTGGGGTTTTTTTTATTATTATTATTTCAGTTTCTATGATTCAAAAAAAAATAGTATTATAGAACAGAGAAAAATGCCGTTAGCTAAATGTCTTGTGCCTAAGAAGTACAGGCATGTCTGTGCGCTACGCAATTATCATGGCATGCTCTCTGTAATTAATCAATACTCTAAGTAATTATTTTGATATACACATATCACGAAGTGATTACTGCAATCAATCTCGTTAACACATTCTGCTTATTTTTAGCAGTTTAGGAAAACAGCTTTGGTTACATTTAGAGTCTTTTTTTAATTTTTTTTACTGACAGTAGGGTTCCATTTACATAAAGTTTTGCCACTCTGTGTCTGTTTTCTTCTTTTTAGCATCTGTCTCTCCTTCCTCCTCCTATTTTTTAAGACTGAGCCTTACTATGGAACCCAGTCTGTGTTAGCCTCATTATCCTCCTGCCTCTGAGTGCTCTGATCGCAGGCATGAGCCACCTTGTTTGTTTTTATTGTTGTTGTTAAAGATAGATACGTAAGTAGTATATACCCACATAGAACTCAGAGTTCCAACCAACTGCGATGGCACACACCTTTAATCACAGCTCTAGGAAGGCAAAGACAGGTGGATCTCTGTGAGTTCGTGTTAGCGTACTTTTTAACTCTATTTTATTTTGGTTTCTTATGTCTCTTTCTCCCTTCTCCACCCCAACCCCTCCCAACACCCCAACACCAAGTAGGAGAGGAAAAAAAGGTTAGTGGGGAGAAGGGGCATAGTTTTTCTTAGTTACTTCCTCATGGTTAGGGTCATCAGATTCCTTAAGGCGAGTCCAATCTTTGTTCTGGGAGCTCTCCAATTTCTTGTCACGCTGTAGCAACAGCAACCAGGAGCATCAGGAGGAAGCAGCAGCCTTCTTCTTTCCCAGAGCCCCCAACGCCCTCTGGGCTCCGGCTTTTAGTCCCTCTCAGAGTCCTCAGAGTTAAACTATCTGCAGCTGGCAAAGAGCCCCTCTCAGGGCCCGCCTGAGGCAAAAACTTTGCTGCTGTGGACAGTCTGAATCAGTCCCATATCCTACAACTGGAATCAAGACAAACAAACAAACAAACAAACAAACAAAAAACATGTTTACATCCACAACGAGTTCAAGGACAGCCTGGTCTCAAAATTTTTAAAAAATAACTCAGTTCCAGAAGGTAGATAAAAAATGAACACCCTTCTTTCACTGCTCCCAAATATACATACTTGTTAGCTAGTTACTAGCTAGCTAACTTAGGCAAGGTATTTCTATCTAGCCCAGACTCGCCTCTAACTCCTAGAACACCCCCTCCCCCCCCCCCCGCACCATAACCTCCGGAGCATTGAGAGATTATAAATAAATGCAACGACTCCCAGGCACTTTCAAATCTCATTTGTTTGTATTTTAGACTGGGCCTTACACAGCCCAGGTTGGCCTTAAACTCACTGTCTAGGCAAGGGTAACCTCCTTGGTCTCCTGATCCTCCTGCCTCCACCTCCCAGGTGCTGGGATTTCAGCTGGCTTCACTCTAGCCCTCTTTTTTTTTTTAACAGCTTTTATTATTATTATTATTGTTGTTGTTGTTGTTGTTGTTTATACAGTGTTCTGCCTGCATGCACACCTGAACGCCAGAAGAGGGCACCAGATTTCATTATAGATGGTTGTGAGCCACCATGTGCTTGCTGGGAATTGAACTCAGGACCTACTGGAAGAGCAAACAGTGCTCTTAACCTCTGAGCCATCTCTCCAGACCCTCTAGCCCTCTTTATCTGTTGGTTTTGCTGTCCCCTTCATGTTTCTAAGCAGAAACACACTATTTATTGGCAGAGCTCCCCACAGTCAATACTTACCTATTGCCTTCCATCTGGGAGATAAATGTCGAGTCCATACACACCCTCCCCCCTACTCCCCCTTACCCAGAAGCCCCCTCAGACTTCAGGCAATCTTTGAAGTGCTAACCTTGTCACTGTGAACACATCCCTCACACTGAGCCGGTTCACGTGGCCATATCCTAGGAACGAAACTTCAAATTCTCTTTAAATTCTCACTGGTTTTCCACGTACCCTTTGCTGACGAATCCTCACACTGCCGGGAGTAAAATCCTCCGCTAGTGTTTTATTTATTTGGTTTGGTTTTGTGAGTAGGGCAGGTACATACATGAACTCATGTATGTGTGGCCCAGAGGTCAACCTCAGGTGCTGTTTGTTTGTTTGTTTGTTTGTTTTTTTCTCCTAAAGGTTTTTATGAGTATGTGAGTTTGCATGGGTTGGTGTGTGCCACAATTGAGCCGGAGCCTGAGGGGGTCAGAAGAGGTTATCAGAACTGGAGTTGTAGGAGACTGTGAGCCATTGTGTGTGGGTGCTGGAAGCCGAACAAGGTCCTCTACAAAGCAGCCAGTGCTCTTAACTCTGAAGCCATCTCCCCTGACCCCTACCTTGCTTTCTTTCCAAGATCTCTCACCTGCCTGGAACTTGCTAGTTAAGCTAGGCTGGCTGGCTAGTGAGTCTCAATGATTATTCTGTCTCCGCCTCCGACTTATTGGTGTGTGTGTTTGTGTGTGTGTGGGTTCGCGCGCACGCGCAGGCCAAAGGTTTTTGGTTTTGGGGTTTTTTGTTGTTTTGGTTTTCGGTTTTTCGAGGCAGGGTTTCTCTGTGTAGCCTTGGCTGGTCCAGGACCAGGCTAGCCTCAAACTCACAGAGATCTGCCTGCCTCTGCCTCCCCAAGTGCTGGGATCAAAGGCATGCACCACCACGCCTGGCTCTTCCATCATTTCTAAAATCAGGCCCTGGTTATAATAGTACTTTTGCATATTCTTTGGGGTTTTTCTACACGTGTAATTGTGGTCTCTGTTAATGGAGTTTTACTTCTCTTCTAAATCCTGTGCCTTCCGTTTCTTCTTACATGTTGTGAGCAACTGCACTGGCTGGGCTCCTCTGGGACCATGCTCACTGAGTGAGAGTGAGCATCATTTTGTGTGGAGGCAGGGAGCTGCGTGTATGACAACACATGTGCCGATGTGCGTGCATGTGTGTGTTCGTGTGTATGGAGTCCAGAGGTCGATGTAGGGTGTGCTCTTCAACTTTATTTTCTGAGGCAGGACACCAAGCTGAACCCAGAGCTCATTGATTCAGGTAGTCTAGCTAGTCAGCTCACTTCTCAGCCCCAGACTACAGGAAGATGGCCACGCCCACCCAGCGTTTGTGTGGGCTCTGGGGACCTGGACCCTCACGCTTGGCCAGGGCTCTAGCCGGTCAGGTATCTCCACAGCCCCACGCATCTTTTCTAACTTAGAGGAAAAACAGTTGCTTTTTCAACTCGACTTCTTTTTCTTAATACCATCTTGTTCTGTTCTCATGAGTGGCAAAATCTTTCTCTGAATGTGTTGATTACAGCAAATGATTTGTTTAGCTCTTTTATGTTCTGTGTGTGTGTATGTTTCGTCTCAGATTCTACCAAGCTTTCATTTGTGTTGTTGTGTTTGGTTTGGTTTTGTTTTGATATTCGTTCCTGCTATTGCTTTTCTTATGTTGAATTATGTCACTTGGCTGGTTGCTCACTTAGAAAAATAAGACCCCAGATCCTTTCTTCCGGTGTATTTGGCTGTCCAGCCACAACTACATTTCCAAGCCCATTTTGTGACCACATGAGATCGAGTAACTGAATTTTCATCAATAAAACAGGGCAGAAAATATATGTGCTGTCTGTGCTTCGTTTGCCAAAAGTAAAATCACTACTGTTTTCTCTGTTTCCTCCTTCCTGCAAGTCAGAACACAGATGTACTGTGGCTAGAGGAAGGTCATCGTTTAGGGGGTGGGAAAAAGAAAAGAAAGAAACAAGACAAGACAAAGCATAGTCAGGGGCTGAAAAGATGGCTCTGAGGTTAAGAGCACAGACTCCAGACGACCAGGGTGACAGTCCCAGCACCCACAGCTAGTTCTTCTGGCTCCTGCGGGCACCAGGCAAGTGCATGGTGCACAGCTATACACACAGGAAAAACATTCCTACAGATAAAATAGAAAGAAATAATATAGAAAAAAAAAACCCAACACAATAAAAAGAAATCAAACCTGTGAGTGACCTGTAGAGCAAAAATTAAATTAACCTCTGATGGCACAGACCTGGGATCCAGCTTCAAAAGAAATTAACTTCTATCTTCTTGTGTGTGAGTGTGTGTATGTGCCGGTGTACATGTGAGTTCATGCATGTGGAAGCTAGATGACTTCTTCAATTGTCCCCCTCCTATATCCCCCCAAGACAGAGCTTCTCTGTGTAGCCTTGGCTGTCCTGAACTCGATTTGTAGACCAGGCTGGCTACGAACTCACAGACCACCTGCCTCAGCCTCCTGAGCACGGAGATTAAAGCATTAAAGGTGTGTACCATCACCTCTGGCTTCCCCACCTTAGTTTTTGAGGCAGGGTCTCTCACTCGACCTAGAGCTTGCTAATTGAACCAGGACTGGATGGCCAGTGAGCCCCAGGATTCTTCTGTCTCCAGCTT
This sequence comes from Meriones unguiculatus, assembly GCF_030254825.1. Classification (NCBI taxonomy): domain Eukaryota; kingdom Metazoa; phylum Chordata; class Mammalia; order Rodentia; family Muridae; genus Meriones; species Meriones unguiculatus. The sequence continues at coordinate 25,387,332 of NC_083355.1, read as the reverse complement.
CTCAGCGCTGGGCTCATGCAGCGGACATTCTACATGGGACCAAACTCAGATCCTCAGGCTTGTTTTAATGACTGACCATTCCTGACCATCTCTCTATCTCCTTTTATTGTGCATTTTATTTGTTTTTTTTTTGTTGTTGTTGTTGTTGTTTTGTTTTTGTTTTAAATAGACTCTCACTATGTAGTTCAAACAGGCCTTGAATTTATGATTCTCCTAAGTTGAGAGGTTCGGTTATGTGCCGGGTGGCATGTGCCAGCACACCTAGCTCACTGCTGTTCTCCTGAATCTTCCGGGGGCCACTTGACTTCTGATAGCCCCGCAGATTAGATGAAGGATCTGTGCTTAGCAAAATATGCGAAACCACCGCGCCACTCTCCTCAGCAAGCCACTTTGAGGAACTGTGAGTCTTCCTAAGTTGTTTCTCATTTGATGTTTTGCTCTGTTTGAGACACGTTCTTGCTATGTGGGCCTGGCTGGCCTGGAACTCATTATCTAAACCAAGGCCGCCTTGATCTCATAAAGACCTACCTGTTCGTGCCTCCTTAACGCTGGGGCTCAGGGTGTGTGCCCCGCCATGTCCTGCCGTTTGTTTTCTGGGCCAGGATGTTGACCTTGTAGCCCAGACTGGCCTCCAACTCACACCCCTCATGCCTCAGCCTGAGTCCTGGGATTAGTTGTATGTATAACACCTGGCCACGCTTGTTATTTTTAAATTGATTCAAAGTATTAAATTTCTCATTTTTATTTTGAGCGTGTGTGGAGTTCATATTTTAAAACTCTTTGGGGAACTTGATAGCTTTAAAAATAGACCAGTGTAGTATTAAAAAAAAAAAAAAAGTTCAAGAATAGCCAGAGTTGTAACTCGGTTATAGAGTGCTTGCCTAGCATGCATGAGGTCCTGGGGTCAGGTCTTAGCACTGTCAAAAATAAAAATTAAGGGCTAGAGAGATGGCTCAGTAGTTAAAAGCGTTGCTGCCGTCAGGACAGAGCGTAGTTCCCAGCACGCACATCAGAGGGATCACAATACATGTAATGCTCGCTCCAACAGAGTGATGTCTTTTGGCCTCTGCAAGTACCCTTGTACGTGTGTGCATGTACACACACACACACACACACACACACACACACATGAAAATAAAATAAACGTTTGAAAATTTTTAAATTTAGACCCAGGGGCAGTGGCACACTCCCGTAATCCTAGTATTCAGGGAGGCAGAGGCAGGCAGATCTCTGTGAGTTCAAGGCCAGCCTGGTCTACAAAGCCAGTCCAGGACAGCCAAGGCTACAGAAAGAAACCCTGTCTCAACAACAACAACAAACTTTAATTTAGAAAACTTAAAAAATTCCAAGAATCACTGAGGTAGGGTGATTTGCCAGGTCCTTTTGCTGAGGAATTCCAAGTGTTGCATTCATACATTTTTCTTTTGGATCCACTATTTTCCCCTAAAAGAATCATCCACTCTGGTATTTCAAAGCATTCTAGGACTTGGGTCTGGAGAGATGGCTCAGCAGTTAAGAGCACTGACTGCTCTTCCAGAGGACCTGGGCTCAATTCCCAGCACCCATACAGCAGTTCACAACCATCTGTAACTCCAAGACCTGACACCCTCACACAGACAAAACATGCACGCAAAACACCAATGCACACAAAATAAAAATAAATAATTAAAAAAAAAAACCATTCCAGGACTCCTCAATACACTTAAAATAAAGCAAAGATTTCCAGCCAAGCCTGCAATAACTGGTATTTGGGGTTGGTCCTGGGGGTCACTTTCCCACCCACTCCATTCAGTCATCTTCGTCTTCTTCAGTGGACCAAACTTGCACTGTAGGGAAATAGCTCCACCATGGTGGGCCAGCTACCTAACATATCCACACAAGACCTCTTGCCAGCATTTGCCTCATGAGTCCTTGGGTCTCAAATACATCTGCGGTTTTCTTTAGCCAGTAACTGGCCTAGAAATGGTCAGGGACCCAGTTCTGGGCCATAACAGAAGTGGATGTTTTATTGACATATCTGAGAAACCTTCTCTCAGTCTTGTAAAAAAAAGACCCCCAAATATGGCGTGCCCTGTTCCTGCCTTCTGGCTTTAGTATGAGAAGATTAGGCTCCGACCCCCTATAGCATCTTGTGCGACCTCAAGGAGTCACGCATGAGAACAAGACTCATCACCAATAGGTGTCAAGACCGACGGATGGAGAATTCCATCCTCTGAGACTGATGGGTGTGATGGTAAGTTTTCACTGTCAGCTAGCCTGGATCTAGAATCACCACAGAAACACACCTCCGGCTGTGTCTGAGAGTTTCCAGAGAGGTTTAACTGAGAAGACCTATGCTGAGTGCGGATGGCATTACCCCTAGGCTGTGTCTTGGACTAAGTAAAAAGGAGAAAGCGTGTGAGGCACCAATGTTGGTCTGTTTCCTTCCCGCCTATGCAAAGACAGCTGCCTCACACTCCCGCCACCCCAAAGGCCTTCCTTCCGGCCCAACGGACTGTGCCTTCAAACTGTGCGCCAAAACAGACCCTTCCTCCCTTACGTAGCTCTTGTCAGGGACCTTGTCACAGCAATTAGAAAATTAACAGTACGCGAGCCACTGACTGAACCACCCTCGGCAACGCTCCCCCAGACTTAATTCCTACCCCTTTCCTTATTGCTTAAGACAGCTGAGTCAAGTTACTGCTGCCGCGCAGCCCAAACCTTCCACACAAGTTCCCACATCCTCCAATTGTTTGCTTATACCCTTCACGAAACTACTCAAACTGAACACCTAGCACACAGCAGGCATGGGCCTCAGCAACCTCACTTGTGGTGCTCCTCTCCTCCTTTGTGAAGCCAACAGCCCTTAGAACCACTAAATTTAAATTCCGTGGTTCGTTTGTTTGTTTACTGAGACGATAATAATTTAATTGTTAATATGCTCTTTGCATATTGTTTCTGATCCATTTGAGCTACATAACATCATCCACACTTTTATTTTTTCTGATGAAATGTTTTGTTTTGTTTTGTTTTGTTTATTAGTTTTTAAGTACGATGCTTATATTCACCTCCTTATTACCCTCCCCAGTCCTTTCTCCCACCTTCCGGCAGTCTACATAGTCTTTCTGTGTTTTTGTTTGGTTTTTTTTCTTCTTTTAAGCTAGGGGTCTTTCTGGGTAGCTCTGGCTGTCTTGGAACTTGCAAAGACCAAACTGGCCTCAAACATACAGAGATGGGCCTGCTTCCTGAGCGATAGGATTGAAGGTGTGCACTGCCACACCTAGCTTGTTTTCATGTCTTTTTCTAGGTGTGTGTATGCACATCCTCTCTGAAGAGTTTGTATTTACGGAGCAACATGTCCAGGAGAATAAACACAGTACTTCATTTTTTTACTTAATCGAATCGTGGCAAGGAATGCTGTAAAAGTCACTACGTGCTTGACAAAATTGGAATTGGCAAAACTGGAACGCAGACGTGGATTATTTTTACTTAAGTAAGAGGATGTCCTGTTCTTAGGGAGGGTAGTAAGAGAAAAAAATTGTAGTGGGGAGAACAAAGTAGAGAGTCGAGGAGAGGGTACAACAAAAACAACAGCAAATACGGATATTGTTGAGAACAGGTGAATCTGAGAAACACAACTTCTCAAATAAGAAACTTTAAAAAAAGTGGAGGAGGGCGGCGGTGGTCTACGCCTTCAATCCCAGCGCTTGGGAAGCAGAGGCAGGCCGATCTCTATAAATTCTACGCCAGCCGGGTCTACACAGCGAAATCCTGTCTCGAAAAAAAATTCTGCTGGGCAGCGATGGTGCATTCTGTAATCCCAGCACTTAAGAGGCAGTGGAAGGTGGATCACCTGAGTTCAAGGCCAGCCTGGTAGACACAGCGAGTTCCAGGACAGCTAAGGTTACACAGAGAAACCCTGTCTCAAAAAAAAGGTGCCCAGGAGACTTAGGCCCTTGAACCCTAAATCTAGCCCTTTTGCAGGAGGATGGCAAGACCTGAATGACTCTCTTCCTCTTTTTTCTAAGCCGTTTTTAAGGTTCCGAAGAGGCTCTATCCAAGTCTCCCTGAGGGCCGTTCTTAGCTTCCTAGAAGTGTCTCTCAGCCCATCAGTTATTTCACCTCACCTTTTTCCAAAATGCCCACCCACCGCTTTCACCACCCAGTTACTTCCGCCACCAAGTGGAAACCCAACTCCTTTCCGACCTGAGCTCCGCTCCCAGCAATTACCTCCTTAAGGACTAGGCACGTGCATTTATTACCAAGGAACTACAACCCCCGAGAGGCTTTGCGGCAACATCCCTTCCGTTATCACCAAACAGAAACAGGTTTCCTGAACAAGCCAGCTGCTGCTTAACTTTTTGGGAGTTGTAGTCGACCTCCGAAATGCCACAGAGCCCGAGGAAGACTGCAAACCACACTTCCCAGGATGCATTTCGCTGGGCTCCGCCAATTGAAGGAACGGATCTTGACGAGGGCGGGGCGAAAGGGAGGAGCTGCCTGGCGCGTGCGCAGTAGGTGAGGCTGGGGAAATTCATGTGGAGGTCAGAGTGAAAGCAGGTGAGCGTGCTAGGGGCGTCGCAGGCCTCTTGTTTCTGTGGCCCTGTGGCCCTCCTTTGCTTTCCTGCGTGTGGTGAGGGCATGGGATGCATGCGTGGGGACGCCCAGCGGAGAAGGGGGAAGAGGCTGAGTCCAGAACGAGCTGGGAGTTGTGCAAGGGGAGGGGACATGCCGAGGAAAAATCCAGAAGCTAGGACAGCTAGAAAGGACGGGGTGTCTTCGTGTCAGGGCGGGAAGATGAATGTGCGTGGGGGAAACGGGCTAGACCCTCGGGGGGAGGCTGAGAGAGGGGAAGGAAGGTTTGAAGAGTTCACGGAGGGCGACGCAGGGGCGGGGCATTCAAAAAGTTCAAGGCTGAATGGTTTCTCAGCCCGGTCCGCTCCGTGCTCCCACACACCCCGCCGCAGCCCCACCTCCAGGCCTGCACCGCTCTGCCTCACTGCGCCCCTGCCAGCTCCCGCTTTCCTATTAACAGATATGGGGAGGAGTCCCACAGTGCCGTCCAGAATTCGCTCTCTCCGGTCTACCCTCGTTCCACTACTCCCCGGGCACCTCACCAGTAATAACTTTCATAAAGTAGCCGGAGGTTAAACAAAGCTGTTGGCCACTGCTTAACTTAAATGTTAACAGGAGTTAGGCTTTTGGTTGTTGGCATCACCCTCTCAGCACCCCTCTCTTGGGGGCCTAGGAAATGGGAGTGGGATTCTCTGTGGTGCTAGTTGCTTCCTGGGTACCAAGCATCGTTCCGACGATGAGCCAAGCGTCGCAGACTCTTTCCTTGAATGGTTCTAAAGAAAACCACCTACAGAAGCAAGCGTGGTGCCATGCTTTGTAAGATGTTAACTGTTCTCACGGGGGTGTTTGGTGAGTGAAAAGTGAATGCTGTGCCCCAGAGAGGGTCTTCTCTGAGAAGCTGGATGTCAAGTTGCCTTATTTTTTTTTTTTTTTTACCCCTTGTTTAGGTGTGAGTGGATGCAACGGACAGGATCATGGCTGCCAAAGTGTTTGAGTCCATCGGAAAGTTCGGCCTGGCTTTAGCAGTCGCAGGAGGCGTGGTGAACTCTGCCTTATATAATGGTGAGGCCCTGACTGGGGTGGTGCTTTCTGAATGATTCCCATTGATCTGCGTCGCCCATTTGATATGCCTGATGCCAGCTGCTGTGGGAAGGTGTGTGAGGTTAAGGGGGTTCACCTGCAGCTACCCCACAAACTATGGTTGCATGTTAGCAGACGATCTGTCTTCACGCAGGCAGTGGTTCTCGTCCCTTTTTTTTTCTTTCGTTTTTAAGATTTATTTATTTATTGTGTATACAGTGTTCTGTCTGCATGTACGCCTGCACCCCAGGGCACCAGATCTCATTATAGATGGTCGTGAGCCACCATGTGGGTGCTGGGAATTGGACCCAGGACCTCTGGAAGAGCAGCCAGTGCTCTTAACCAACTCTGAGCCATCTCTCCAGCCCTAGGCAGTGGTTCTCAACCTTCCCAATGCACTGAGACAGTTTCTCATGTTGTGGTGATCCCCAACCATAGAGTTATTTTCATTGCTACTTCATAATTGTACTTTTGCCACTGCTGTGAATTGTAATGTAAATATCTGCCTTTTCTGATAGTCTTGGGTAACCCCCGTACCTCCCAACCCTCCTGCCAAGGGATCGTGACCCACAGGTTGAGAGCTACGCCTTAGAGCTCTCAGCTTGTCCAATTGCTAGTTGGATGTTTCTAGTGCTATAGTTGTTTGAAGTAATGCTGTATTACCTAGATGCCTCTGCGGAGTGGCAGGATTTTATTGGTTCTCTTCTGCGTGTTCATGAACTAACTCGGCGAAATCTCTAGACCAGCTTGAGAATGACGGTTTTGCTCAGCTAGTTGGAGAGAACATAATTTTTGAGATGCGTTGCTGGGCATCAATTGTGCCCCGGAGCTTAAGCTGCGTTTTCTTTGACAGCCTTATGGACAAGTCCCTCCTTTCAGTCCTCAGTTTTCTCATTGTCAAACAGTGGGACTGGACTAGTTTTTTCTCTTAAGAACCCCTCCAACTTTGATATTCTTTCAAAACAGCAACGGATTTGTCTTGGGTGTTTTGTGGGTTTTTTGCTGTTTTGTTTTTTGAGACAGAATCTTACCATGTAGCTCTTGACTGGCCTGGAACTCAGGTCCACTTGCCTCTGCCTCCTGGGTGCTGGAACAAAAGGTGCCCGCTTCTGTACCCAGCTCAAATGTAGTAGCTCTAAGCAACTCAGCCACATCCAGCTGTTTTGTGTGTGGGTGTTTTGTTTTGCTTTGTTTTTTTAAGACGGTGTCTCCTGTAGCCCAGGCTGGCTTTGAACTCCTGAGCCTCTTGCCCCTGGCTATATGACTTTTTGATGAGTATTTTCAGAGTGAAAGTTTTTAGGCCAAGTCTGAATTCAAATAGGAAACGATAGAAAGTAGCTACTTCAGCCAGGGTCTGGGGCCACCATACTGTAATCTCAGCACATATGGCTGAGGTATGAGGATCTTGAGTTGCAGGCAGGCCTGCCTGGGCTGCATAGTGAAACTTTGTCTCAAAAAGTCAGAGGGTGGAGGAGAGAGAGATCTACTTGGCTGGTGAGGCATACCTTGATGCCTTAATCGTGTGTATAACCAGACTATCAGCATCTTTAAATTTCTCTCTTGGGTCCACAGGACATCTCTGCATCCCCTCCAAATGGTAGAGAAACAGCTATTAGAAAGGTGCTGGGCAAGCTGGCCATAGTGGTGGCTCTTTAGTCCCAGCACTTGGGAGGTAGAGGCAGGCAGATCTCTGAGTTCAAGTCTAGCTTGGTCTACATAGTGAGTTCCCAGATACCCAGGGCTATATATAGTAAAAATATATCTTAGCAAAACAAAATAAAAAACTAACCAGATGGTGGTGTTGCACGACTTTAAACCCAGGACTCAGGAGGCAGAGTCTCCGTGGCCAGCCTGATCTACAGAATGAGTTTCGGGACAGGCAGAGCTAAGTATTGAGAACCTATCTTGGGGGGGGGAAAAACAACAAAAAAACCCAAAACAAAACATAGAAGGATACTGGGCAGAGTGATTCCCCTGCTCCCCCTTCCACTCCCAGTGCTGGCAGAGAAGGGATGAGACAGCTCCAGGCGAGTCTGCACCGTATCCTGAGACCCTGTCTCAAAAAAAGACAGCACAGCGTTAACATCTATATTTTAGGGTTCCCATAGTGGGGACGTTGCTTCTGGGAACATCGGGTTAAACTGGAGCCAGTATATACATGTCTTCTGGGGAAGATCGCTTGAGTTATAGAGCTCTTGGGAGGGGATTCCTGGAATTGTGCTGGTGGGAGTCGGGGGTGGGGTGGGATGGTTAATCAGAATTCAATTGCCAGTTCTTTAAAGGAGAAAGAGTGCCACGGAGCAGCCGTCACTGAAGTCCCCAGGGCAGAAAGAGGAAACCTAATAAACGAGAGAAAAAGGCAAGGGTCTAAACTCTTCAAATATTAAAAGAAAGGAGAAAAGAAAAACAAAAAAGGCCAGATGACCTGAGTTCTATCCCCAGACCCTGTGCAAAGGCAGAAGAAGCATACAGGCGTGTGTAATGGCATGCACGTGGTCCCCTCCCAGTCATAAGAAATTATTTCTGAAAATAAAAGAAAGGATTGGCAAAGTGGGTAAAGGCGCGTGCTGTTAAGCCTTACAGCCTGGGTTTAATTCCCAGAACCCACTGGAGAGATTGGCTTCTGAATTGTCCTCTGACCTCCACGTGAGTGAGCATCGAGGCTTGTGCATAAGCACACGCACACTAAAGAATTTCTACAAGTTTTAAAGAAAGAGGCAAGGAGCTTGCAAAGATAGGGCTGCTGGTTTTTCTGACCTGTCAATATTGTTCCTTCCTAGTGGATGCTGGGCACAGAGCTGTCATCTTTGACCGATTCCGTGGAGTGCAGGACATTGTGGTGGGGGAAGGGACTCACTTTCTCATCCCTTGGGTACAGAAACCAATTATCTTCGACTGCCGCTCTCGACCACGGAATGTGCCGGTCATCACTGGGAGCAAAGGTGAGTCTGGCCTGTGGCGATGGGCTGTGCTGCTGTGTTCATTCTAGAAACACCCAGGATACAAGAGGTTGGACTTCACCTCGTAAGAATTTCTATGCTGGGAGGTGATGGTGCGTGCCTTGAATCCCAGCACAGACAGAGGCAGGCATCTGCCTCTTGAGTTCAAGTCCAGCCTGGTCTACAGTGCAAGTTCAAGGACAGTTAGGGCTATACAGAGAAACCTGTCTTAAGGAAAAAAAAGAATTTCTAAGTTGGGGGGTGGTAGCCCACACCTTTAATTCCCCACACTCTGGGAGGCAGAGGCAAGTGGATCTATGAGTTTTAGGCCAGCCTGGTCTACAGAGAAAGTTTCAGGACAGCCAGAACTACACAGAGAGACCCTGTCTCAAAAAACTAAGAGAGGGAATATTTAGTATGGGAGTGACCAGAAGTACTAGGGGGCATTGGAGCAGGGTACACCAGGCGAAATGACTCACATATAGGGAAATGCCATAATGTGTGTCTGGAGGTATGGTTGGTAAGATCTCTTGCCTTGCATGGAGTCCCTAAATTTAGGCCCAGCACTACACAAACTGTGTGTTGCGGTACACGCCTGTAATCCTAGCACTTGGGAGGCAGGGCAGGAGGATTAGGAGTTCAAGGTCATCTTTGGCTGCAAAGTGAGTTTGAGGCTAACCTCTTATACATATAACTCCCTGTTTCAGGGAAAAAGATAATATGGAAGGAATAGAGGAGAAATGTTGTAATAAACTTTGCATGCTAACTTAAAGACTAGAAAGATGCCTGCTGTCAAGCCTAATAGCCTGAGTTCAGTCCCCGGGCTGATGTGGCAGGAGAAGAGAACTGATTCCTGCAAGTTGCCCTTTGACCTCTACACACACAAAATACGCAATACATAAATAGATAAATGTAAAAGGTTAACTTAAAAAAAATTAAAAAAACTTCAGGCTGGTGAGTTGGTCAGCAAGTAGCTCCTGGCACCATGTGCTCTCAAACACGTAGAATATGTAAATAAAAATTGTTATTTAAGAAAATGTTTTAAAGACTCATAGGGTGGCTGTCCAGGAGAGGTACTTGTGTGGATTTGAAGACTGAAATATATTTCAGATGAGCACAAGCAGCAGGATAAATTCAGAGACAAATACAAAGGATTAACCTAAGAGTTTCGTATTGAGGGCTAGAGTCATGGCTCAGTGGTTAAGATCACTTTGTTGCCCTTGCAGAGGACCTGGGTTCAATTCCCAGCACCCACATGGCAACACAGCCCAGTTTCAGGTGATCCAGCAAGCACACATGTGGTCCTTATACTCTCATGCAGACAAAACATTCATACACATCAAGTAAAATAAATCTTAGGGGAAAAAGTTACATACTGTTCTGACTTTGAGGAAATCTAAATGTGTCTTTCCTGCCTTGGTTGACCCTTCCCATCAGTTCTCGTTCCCCAGAGTGACTGTCCAAACCAGTGTTTGGATGTTTGTCTGCCCTCGTGGCTGACAACTTTGCCTTTGCCTTGCTTTCCATGGTCTTTGCTCCAGCAGGGCAGACCTCAGACTGCTTTCTCACAGGCGGGGCCACACAGCCCTGTGCCTGAGATCCTCCACTGGATTGTCAGTTAGAGCCTAAGTGACCGACCAGCCCCTACCATTCCCCTCTCCTGTCAGAGTGCAGGCAGAAAAGGGAACTGTGGGGGGAAAGAGGGATCCAGTGGGCTTGGTGTGTCAGTAGCACCCGATGCCCTCAGGGCTCCTTGGGCTGTGCCAAGCTTGATGCCGGGGTACACAAATGACCAAGAAGAGAGCTAGCTCTTAAGGACCTCAGTCCTTAGGACTGAGAACAAGCAGTTGTAATAGAGGAGAAGCCAGGGCGCAGTGGCGTGAGCCTGTAATCACAGCATTCGAGGAGGCAGAGGCAGGCAGATCTCTGTGAGTTCAAGGACAGCCAAGGCCGCAGAGAGAAAACCTGTCTCAAAACAAAAATAGTACAAAAAGAAGATGGTGTGGAGCTCAGAGATCTGGAGCTTACCCAGAGAACCCGAAGAGTAAGAAGTTAGGACAGGGCGGGGGGTGGGGGTGGGGGAGGATAAGAGGCCTGCCTGCTGCAAAGAGGAGTTGGGGGGGGGGGGTCACTAATGGAGAAGAGTGAGGTTGGATTTATCTGAACTTCCCACCTTTGGGCTTCCCTTCTGAGTAGTCTCAAAGTTGTGCTAAATTGTGTTTGTACCTTCACTTGTTAAAATTTGGGGCAGGCGACAACAGATCAAAGGCTTGTGTGTATTCATGAAATTTCCCACCTCTCTCTCGGTGGCTGGGTCAGGACTCCAGCTCACAGGCAGCTCTTGGCCGGCAGTGCTGGTGATTTAAGCCCAGTGTGGCCTTGCTAGCCGGCTGCTCTCTCTGGCTTCCCCGTCTTCATGGTTTCTCCCCATTCTCACAAACTGATAGGCTGAGTCTGACCAAGGCTTCACCAGGCTACATCATTACTAACCAGCAGCGAGGCACCACAGCCCAGGTCAGTGGACTCTGTTTCCACCAGATCTGAGTAACCCAAGGCTGGCTCTTGACCTGAGCGCGCACAGCAGCCCTTGGAAAGGCTCACTCTAGAATTCTTGGCATTCGCTTATGTGTTGCCTTAGGTGTTCATGGTCTCACTGAGACGCTCCTGTGGTCACACGGTGTGAGCTGCTCTCATCAGAGGCCGTTCAGGGGGTGCTGCAAAGCTAGTGCGTCCCCGTGCCATTCCCAGTTCCTGATTCCGTGGTACTGGTGCTCTGCTGGGCTCCCTGCCGAGGAACCAGCTTAGCCGCCTCTTTCCTTCGGGGTCTGACTGAAATTGCGTGTGTGGCTTTTGATGGACTTAGCGGTCGGAGAGCCCGCCTGCGGTCTTCGTGTTTAACTCCCGTACGTGTCCCACCCTAAGACTTGCAGAACGTCAACATCACCCTGCGCATCCTCTTCCGGCCGGTGGCCAGCCAGCTTCCTCGCATCTACACCAGCATCGGCGAGGACTACGACGAGCGGGTGCTGCCGTCTATCACCACGGAGATCCTCAAGTCGGTGGTGGTGAGTGAGGAGGGCCCTCAAGCCCAGAGCGCAGCCCTAGGGGTGGCTGGGTGGTGGGTAGGCGGGTCCCAGCCGTCAGTAGGCTGCTTGCTTCTCCTTCCTCAGTAACCCAACTGGCTTTCTGTCCATCCCTTTACCAGGCTCGCTTCGATGCTGGGGAACTGATTACCCAGCGAGAGCTGGTCTCCAGGCAGGTGAGCGATGACCTCACAGAGAGAGCAGCCACATTTGGGCTCATCCTGGATGACGTGTCCCTGGTGAGATCCGTGAGGAAGCTGGGGGAAAGGGACTGCTTTTCTTGCTTTGGTGACTGGCTTTGTTTCTGGGCACTCGGGGTTAGGTCCTATATCCACTTAACTGGATCTGGGGCTTGAAAACGTGAAAACTTCCTAATGCCTGAAGCCGTTGCCTCGGGTCTGCTTTTGATTGAGTGTTCTTTACGTCCCATCTGCCACACACATTTTTCTTCTAACCTCTAATTGCCCTGCTGGTCCCCAACGACTGAACTGTTTCCAAAGCTCCCTAGAAAGTGATTCCTGTTGGCTTTTTCAGTACAGGAAAGGCTGGCAGTCTTCCTCTCTAGGGTAGCCCAGCTCTGTTCAGGGATTCCTCAGCACCAAGGGGCTGAGGGTCAGAAGCTTAGTGCAGGGAATCTTGGGAGCCCCTGGTGAAAAGTGATGGAGTGTAAGTGAGTGACTGCTTGGGCTTGGTGTACAGGGGCAGGAGACACCTCTGAGGTGTAAGCTGGCCTCTTGAGACTTTATTCTCTCTATTAATGTGACACTGGGTGTCATAACTTGAGCAGAAGGCAGTATAGCAGTTCAGACCGAGGTGAGAGGAACGGGTCCAGTTTCCAGAGTCTCTGGGAAAAGTCTTAGAGTGATTTGTTCGGGTAACAAGGCAGAGTGCTTCCTGTTCTCTCTGTTGCCGGCCTGGGAAAGGCTGGACTTTCCCTCAGCATCTGTGCAGCTGTTCAAACAGCCATTCTCTGAACAAACCCCATGGCTGTTGAGAATGGGGAGCCATTCTCATGCTCCCCTCCAGGCACAGCCCCTTTTCTCTGTCTCCTAGGGACAAGGGCATGTGGCTCCCTCTCCTGGCAGCATGCCAGGCTGCAGCCTTTGGCTCTGCAGAGTGCCATCCCCAGGCTCTTCCCCTGTTAACACAAGGGCCTTGGCTGTGAGAATGCATGGAGTAAAAACCTAAGAGAAACTTGGCATCTCTCTAGACTCTGACCACATACTCCATCCTGGGGAAATGTGGGCTGACCACAAGAAACCATAGCTTAAGAGGTGTGAGAAGAAAATTAGATTTCCTGGGGAATTTGCTGCCCTCAGCTGGTCCTTTCAAAAAGAAGTTTTATTTTTTAATGACACTTTTAGCTTTTCAGTTCTTAGGATTGTATTTCCGTATCCAAACTTTGGACAAGAGTCCAGAGTGGGTCAGGCAAAGCAGAGCAGCTGCAGTGTAAGACCTAGGTGGGCACATTGTTCCAGGCCTGAAATCTCAGCCCCGTCTTGCTGGGAGTTCCAGCCCACCTGGGCTACAGAGTAAGACTGTCACAGAAAATAGGGAGACAAACCAAAAGGCTTAGGGGTGTAGTGTGAAAAACTCTGGAAGGTGTGAGGCCAAGATTTTCTCCACTAAACTTTGGGGTCTCATATGTTGTAAAAAAGCAGAGATTGGGAGGGTAAAGGAGGAAATGAAGCAGGTTGCATTTGAGCTTAAACTAACCCCTTTCTTTACTTCGTGCCTTTTCATTTTCTTTTTCCTACATTTATATTTTCTTTAACTTTCTTTAATTTTATGTTTCATCTGCATGTATGTGAGTGTACTACATGTATGCATCGGGTGCCCTGTAATTGGAGTTACACATAGTTGTGAACCATGTGGGTTCTGAGAACCAAACCTGGGTCCTCTGCAAGAGCAGCAAGCGCTTCTAGCCACTGAGCCGTGTTTCCAGCCCCTGTACCTACTATTTCAGTAAACAGTTGGGTGCGGTGAAGCCACCCTTCAGGCTAGGCCTTAGGAGCTCCGAGGTCTGTTCCCTCTTCTATACTATCTTTAGAGACAGCTGCTGCAGCCAAATGGTCCCGGCTACCTCTGTGACTCGAGAATGTCTGCGAGTAGTCACACTCAGGCTCTCACCCTGACCAGTGGCTTTACCTGCCTTTTTTTAAAAACCTTTGCCAGCACTGCTTGTGTTTTGGGGATGCCATGATTTGCACTCCACCTTCTCTGTCTTCCTGTCTAGGGGTGGAAGTGCTGTGAGAAGGAAGTGGACTGGTTAATCCATAAGCAGGGAGCATCAGGCTCTCGCATCCCTGGGAACTAGCTACATCCCCCGCTCTCAGGGGCTCGGTTTTCCATCTGCCTCCCCCTCCCCCCTCAAGTCTTGGAACAGGGCATCAAAGGCTCTTGGAAGAGCCATAGTCAGTGGTGGGGGTCCTGGGACCCACAGGTCTCCTCTGGGGGTTGATTGATTGATTAGCTCCCTCTCAGTGTCTGTGGGCCCCATCAAAGCCCCGGGGGACATTTTCCTCATGGGATGACTGACCACAGTGTGTGTAAGCACAGTGTTAGCAGCTAAGAATACAGAGGTGGGAATGAGGGAATCAAGATACAAGGGCATCTCCGTGCCTGCAGCTGCTGCTAGAGCCATTCCTGGCCTCTTCCTTCCAGTGGCCAGGGTGGCCTTCCAGCAATGCTGTCGAAGCAATTACTGCCTCATCCTGTACTCACTTTCTCCCCATAGACACATCTGACCTTCGGGAAGGAGTTCACAGAAGCAGTGGAAGCCAAACAGGTGGCTCAGCAGGAAGCGGAGAGGGCCAGATTTGTGGTGGAAAAGGTGAGCGTTCAACCAGATGGCAGGAGCGGCCCTTCCCTTCTCCTGTGTTAATCTTCCCCATCTGCTGGGTGGCCTAGCAACTGGTCATCTGTCATCTGTCTGGGATAACCAACAAGGGCTGAGGGAACCTTACTCCTAAAATCAGTTCCAGAGTCTTTGGGAGCTGTCATGAGTTTTGGCTCCTAAATCACTGAAGGGTCACTTAGTTTCTACTTGCCCAAGATCAGAAACCCTCACCTACACATAAAAATGTTACTCCTGGAATGTCTTCCGCTTCATCAAGGAGTCATTTTTACGCCGTGGTTACATAGTGAAACTGACAGCAAAAAAGATCAAATATGCCAGATGTGCTATTTTTTTTCCTTCTGTTGCCGAGTCCATCCAGATGTTTCAGAGAGTGATGGAACACAATGTATTTGTATAGCATCGTGCTCTTCCTGGTGTACGTAGAGGCTGTTTGCTCTCTGCCACTCTCCACTGCTAGTTTTTCTAATCTAAGGATGTTTAGTTCTTAAATTGAAAAGTAAGTAAGTTGAGGGAGCATAAACCCCGCGTGGGCAGGGGTGTCTCCTTTTGTGTCTGCTGTGCTCCAGGGCTGTGACAGGTCCAGCACTGCCTGGTGATGTTGGTGCATGATAAACATCTGTTGAACAAACTGGGTGTGTGTTAAAGAGGTAGCTTGGTGGCCGGGAGCTTACCCAGCACATGCTAGATGCTCGATTGTGTCCAGTGCCACAGTGAGGGGCAGGAGGGAAGACTGTTGATCTCAGAGTCCCAGCGCCACACTCTGAAAGCCACATATCCCAGTAGGTGCAGTCCTGTTGGTCTTGGTAGGGTGAACCAAGGACATCCTTGGGTACATGTTGGGGGCCCCTGTTTTCCACAGCTAACTAAGAGTCATGGGAGCAGACTGTTTTTAGTAGCTCTTTGGGCCCACAATTTGGTTTTTTGTGGTGCTAGGGATCAAACCCTAGGAGAGTGCTGTCACTGAGCTATACCCAGCCCAACTCTGCTAGGGTATTTTTAGGGGAGAGGGGGTTGTTTGTTTGTTTTGTAGTCCTGGCTGACTTAAGATTTCCTGTGTAAACCAGGCTGGCCTCAAACTTGCAGTGATCCTCCTGTCTGCTGCCACTACGCTAATATTTAAGATTACAGTTAGCACCACACCTGGATGTCCGGGCTTTCATGGAGATCATTTTGACTTGGCAGGGAGGGAAAGATAGGCCTAAGGATTGATTTGATTCCTTTTTTATTTTTTGTGGCTTTGGATCAGAGTACAAGTGGCCATGTCTTTACAGCCAAGAGAAGCATGTCCTAGAATGACAAATGGACATGCAGGGAATGAGGAAGGTTGGGTGGGCAGTGTTAACCACATCGTAAGGGAAGGATGCTCCCCGAGTGCCTTACGGGCCCTGTGAGGGTGCCCGGCTTGGTTCTGGTTAGGCACATCCGTAGCCTGATGTGCAGTGCTATGGTGCAATCCCAGTCTCCGTACCTCCTCTCCTGTAGGCTGAGCAGCAGAAGAAGGCAGCCATCATCTCTGCTGAGGGTGACTCCAAGGCAGCTGAGCTGATCGCCAACTCACTGGCCACAGCAGGTGATGGCCTGATTGAGCTGCGCAAGCTGGAAGCTGCTGAGGACATCGCCTACCAGCTCTCCCGCTCTCGCAACATCACCTACCTGCCAGCGGGCCAGTCCGTGCTCCTCCAGCTTCCACAGTGAGGCCTCCTCCTCCACGACCAGACCAACCAGGCCACGGCCTCCATCGTTCTGCCCCACCCCAGAAATCACTGTGAAATTTCATGATTGGCTTAAAGTGAAGGAAATAAAAGTAAAATCACTTCAGATCTCTGATTATAAAATGAAGCTTTTATTGGTTCCACTTTTTTTTTTTTTTTTTAACCCACTTTCCTATCCAAAGTTGCCAAGTGCCTATGCAAACCAGCTTGAGCCTTTTGGAACCTGCTTGCCTTCCTAGGCACTGGCAGTTGGCAGAAGAAGGGCAGGGCAGTGTGTGATGGATGGGAGCACAGCGGGCAGCCTGAAAGACCTATATCCTGTCGCATATTGAAGATTTAAGGACAGTGGCACACATACTTGAACCAAAAAGGCAAGCCCTCAATTTTTCCAGCCATTTGAATCTGCACAGACGCAGCTGGGGAGGGCCAGAGGAAGTGCTCTATCTTAACCGTAAGGCCCTTCCCCTCCAACCATGGCCAGCGGAAGCAGATGTGTGCGAACCAGGGCACGGAGTGAAGAATCTGCCATCCAGGTGGGTGGGCCTAACTGCTGCCCCCACCAGAGTCCTAAACCTGGGATGGACTTGGATAGTACAAGAGGCCTGGACTGAGATGTGAGTCCTGTTTGAAGACTTCCTCTCCACCCCCCACCATTGGTCCTCTTAAATACCCAGTGGGATTCCAACTTGAAGGATTGCATCCTGCCCGGCCAAGCACACCTGCCAAGGACGGTGCGGCTGCCTTCCCGCCCCCTCTCTCAAAGCTTGCCCTTTCCTTCCCAAGGCCTGTGGGCCAGTGCTCCGAAGGAAGCAATCAAGGGGAGAAAACACAGCGTAAGCTGCTGTCAATAAACGACACCCAGACCTTCCAGCTGCCTTCAGGGTTTGTTTTCAATTTGTGGGGATCGAGAGGATCAGAACAGAGTATCCCAGCAGTTTTGTGTACGTGTTTGCATCACCAGATGGGGAGGAAGATCCGGCAAGGCAGAAAGTACTTTGGTTGTAGATAATGCCCTAGCTGTGTGTGGTGGATCATACCCCATCCTGAAGTGAACCTTGGTACCAAGCCCTGGGTGAGTTTGTCATGAAATGCATTCCCAGGAGGAGAGGCAGGGGAAGAGGTTAATTTTCTTCTGTGTTTTAGTATCACTACAAAGAGGGTTGCTCTGCTCACCAACTCTGGTCAGTGCTGCCCTGGCAGGATGGATGCAGTTGGTACCAAATCTAGTCCCAGACCCCTCCTGTCCTCTACTTCTAGACATCAGGTGGCCCGAATTTCTCTGCGGTGAGTTACTCTGCTTTGCTTTGGCTGGTGGGATTGGCAGTGTCTTGGCACCTGAAGGATACCAAATGCATGCATTTAGATCATGGAGAGAGAGCTGACCTAGTACCTACCCCATATTTTTAGGAGCAAGGCAGAAACACTTTTTTCCTCTCGTCACCTGGCCCTACTGAGGGCCCCTCAGGATGGCTCCAAGCTCCTGTCTAACCTGGACCGCGCGATTCCTCTCCCACAGGGCCAGGCTAGATAGATTTGTGGTGGAGCTGAAGGATGGGGTTTCCCCACGCTACTCATAGACCTTTCCCTGGGCCTATACAGAATCTGGTCTCTCGCCTCCCAAGGAATAATGACAGAAAGTGATAGGCTCCCTGCCCTCAAAGCTAATACCAACACTCCCATATCCCCGCTTGCCTGGGTGTCCCTTGTAATCTCAGGCCTCCTATCTCTCCTGGGCTGTGCATTTGCTTATAAGCCTGGGGAGGCCTGCGAATGATGAGGTGCCTGGCCCAAGCACACGGAAGACTGCAGCAGAAAGAGCCTAATTTCTAATAAGTTCCAGACCAACATCCACTCTGCAGCCTTCCTCTTTTCCTGCCATTTATTACTTCGGACACCCTTGGGAGGAGGAGACAGGAGGCTCCTCTCTCCCTCAGGCCCTTTTAAGGACCCTGGTGCTTCCTGCATTTGGCAGGAGATTGGGTTTCATTTCCAGGTGTCCAGGAGCCCCGAACTGTAAAGCTGCTTGTTGGTGGTGACTGGATCTCTCCTGCCTCAGGTCAGCCCATGGGGTGGCAGGCAGGCTGGTCCCCTGCTGGCTTTGCTGTTAGCTGCCCAGTGGCGGATGGCAGAGGTGCATCCCTGTGGTAACCTTGGGGCCTCTCTCTGCCTTCACTTCCACAGAATAATTCTTTTCACAAATGTTCAAGAGCTGTTAAGTGGCTTCTTAGCCCCTGATGGCCTCTAGGTTTGTGAGTCTATCACAATGGGCCTTTATCAACTCTCTTCTCCCAGCCTGGGATGGAGAGCCATGTCCTGTCCTGGTCTGGTCAGGAAGGGAGAGAACAGGAAGTGGCTTCCTCCCCGGTGGCGCCATGGAGGATGAATAGTTTCCTTGTTCAGGCTTAAAGTCTCGCATGCTAAGACAGTGGACCCTGGACACGGAAGGGAGCGAAAACCTCAAAGCCTTGCCATTTTTCTCACTTCTGAGAACCTGATAGGTTTGTGGTAGTTGGGGCAGGGTTGTAGTCATTCCTGCATGGGTTTCTGTGAAAAGTGAGAAAGAAGGTGGACTGTTAGTCAAATGCGTGATTAGCAAATGACATTTGTGTTTTTGTTTTTTAAACTTTGTCTGTTTGTTTATTTGGAGGCAGGCTCCCAGGTAGCACAGGCTAGCCTGCATCTCCTGATTCTCCTTTCTCCATCCTGAGTGCTAGGGTTACAGGCATGATGTGCCACCATGCCCAGTGTGCAAATGCCATGCTACCCTTACAGGGCCTTGCGGCAACAGCAGGCAGAGCTGTGTGGTTAGGACCTCGGCATGACCTTTACCCGTCTGCCAATAATTTTGGGTAAAGCCACCAGCTCTGTGAGAAGTAACCTGGGTAAGAAGGAGGCTGTGTGGCAAGGCTCATTTTTGTCACTAGCACCTCCCTTGCAAGCACTGATCCTTACCCTTGTCTGCCCCCCCACCCCCTCACCCCATGCCTGTGTTGTACTTTTTTTTCATAGTCATATTGAGCAGCCTGCCCTCCCCCAACGCCCACAGGACACTTAAGTCTTGGTTCCGTTGTTTCTCTTGAGCAACACTTTTGCCTGTGGTCCCCTGTCTCCTATCCCCACTGCCTCTCCCCAGCCTGAGCAATGTCATGCACATTCTTGTGAGGCATTTAGCACTCGCCCTGTGGTGCAGTCCTATGTGCATGTTTGTATATATATATGCATACTCTCTCCCCCACCATCCGTTAGGCCAGGGTACCCTCCCTCTTCTTGCCCTTTGCCCAAGCCAAGCATATCTGGTTCTTACGGGAATCCGTGTTTGTCGAACGAGAGCTGGGGGCCAAGGCTCTAGCTCTGGCTTAGTTTGGGTTGAGATAAGGTCTTATGTGTCCCAGGCTAGCCTCCAACTCGTTATGTAGCTGAGGATGACCCATGAATTCATCCTTCTGCAGTCTGTTTCTCCTGCCCACCTGTCTTCTCTCCCCTCCTTTGACCCCTGCCCTCTCCCTACCTCAAGGCCAGCTTTCCACCCTTCTGCTTGAGACCCTCACCTCCAGCTGGCCTCATTGAAGCTTTGATCATGAAGTCTCCCTTGGTAAAGAAGAGCCTGTCCCTGGAACTCTGACAACGTCAGGATTGAGAGTAAAGTGGAAAAGTAACGAGGAGGCTTGCCCCAGCCGGTAGATGCCTGGGTGTCTTGGCAAAGCCCGGATGAACGTAGCTGGGAGAGAGGACGGATGGAAATATACTGGACCTGGTTTGTAGCCAGAAGAGAACGTCCTTGCCATTGACACTGGGTGGATGGAGGAAAGAGAGTTTCTGTACAGTCCCCTCTAGTCCAGCTACTGTTGAAGAGCAGGTGAAGCCAAAATGGCAGGGCCACTGTTGGGGGGTTCTTAAGGCTTTTGTCGTTCTGGGAGATGAGTACAAACTGCCTGACTGGAGGAGAAGCCATGGGCTGGAACCATCTGAGTTTGGCTGCAAAAGCTTGTAAGTACTTCGGCATTATTAAACTGTCACCTAAAAACCACCTGTAGCCACTACTTGTTTTTGTAGGAACTGTTTCTAGACTTTTAAAGGGTGGGATGGGGAAATCAAAGGGATAATATTTTGTGACACGTGGAAAATGTCCAAGTTTAATGTCCATAGCTGAGTTGGCTTGGGGTGCAACTGTCTACACCCCTGGGTGCTCCAGCCATAGCACTAAAGGGTTTCAGCAGAGCCCTGTGGCCCACAGAGCCTAAAATACTGTCTCTCCTTTTCTAGAAAACATGGCTGACCCCTGACTTGGGGGATCAGAATGTCTCAAAGGGAAGAGCTCTGGAATCTGGAGGCCCCAGCCCCAGGGGAGTTATCAGATACAGTGTATTGTCCCTAGGGTCCTTGACTGTGTCCAAGGCCACAGTGATCCAAGGAGCGGTTACACTGAGGCTCTGGCATGCAGGTTAACACCACGTGCTGTTCACTGGCTTGCACACATTTCCAAGGCACTAGAAGAATGGGGAGGGGAGCAAATAAGGCTTAGGAAGGAAGGGAACTCTTCCTTCCTAAGGAGCTTAAATGTGGGTCAAACGCCTTTACATCCATGGCTGTGTTCTCTGGGAGGTATTGACTGCTGGCCCATCCCAAAAGCCAAAAAGAGGCTACAGCCAAGGAGAGAGACAAGGACAGTGATGAGGTCCATAAACCCCCCAAATCATGGCTTCTAGCACAGAAATTCCTGCCTCTAGCTAAGGTCGTGTTCATCCTAGACAGTCAAAGACCCAAAGAAAACCTGCAGGACCCCTTTATGGTAGGTTGTACCAAACCTGACCTTTTGCAATTTGAGGGACTTCCTTGTTGCCCTGAGCCACTGCCTCAGACTCTCAAAGGTTCTCTTCAGGGTGTCCTTCCTCCATGACTCCCTTCCTGTCTAACTGTACTCCACTGACATCCCGGACAGCATGGAACTGAGCAGGGAGCTTTCAACTCCTTGGGAACACTTACTCCTTTAGGTATGGAGGGTTAGGAGTTTTGCCCAAATTCCCACCAGATCCAGGTAGCAGAATCGTCATCGTCGTCATCAGGGAAGTCCAGGTCTTCACCTGCTGTCTAGTGCCGTTCCTAGCTTCTCACTCAGCTCTCAGTTGTGCCAGTGTTTGGGGCATCTTGACTTGGAAATCCTTTCTTTGCACTCGCGGGTGCTGACGTGATCTCTTGATGCCTCTCCTGAGTACCTTTGTCACCAGCTAGACTAGACGGGGCAGGAAGCAGAGCAGTACCTTCTCCTCTGAAAGCTCCTTTATGCAAGTGAACCGCAGCACCCACGTTAAAGATATCCTCTGGGGGGGACTGCCCATGTTCTCACTCTAGAAGGCAACCCAGACCGGAGGGGAAGTTGTAGAACAGCAGAGACTTGGGGTTGAAATCTGGCTCTTGGGAGAACTCTGGTCAATCACGTAAATTCTTCATTCTGAGTTTGGGTTTTTTAAATATGTGTTTATCCTTTTTATGGTTTATATATTTTTATTTTAATGTGCATTGGTGTTTTGCTTGCATGTCTGTGTGAGGCTGTTGGATCCCCTAAAACTGGAATTACAGACGGTTGTGAGCTGCCATGTTGGTGCTGGGAATTGTACCTGGGTCTTCTGGAAGAGCAGCCAGTGCTGTTAACCACTAAGCCATCTCTGCAACCCCTGTTTTTGGGGGTTTTGGTTGTTTTTTTGTTTGGTTGGTTTTTTTTTTTTTTTTAGTTTTATTTTTTCAAGACAGGGTTTCCCTATGTAGCCTTGGCCATCCTGGACTGGCTTTGTAGACCAGGCTGGCCTCAAACTAGATCTGCCTGCCTCTGCCGTCTGAGTGCTGAGATTACAGGTGTGTGTCACCACACCTGGCCCCTGTTTTGTTTTGTTTAATTAATAAATAAAAACAAAACTGAGAGGGCTGGAGATGTAGCTCACAGGAAGAACACTTGCACAGCAAGCACAAGGCCCAGGGTTTCCTCTGCAGTACCGAATGATAAAAAAACAAAACAACTTCAACTGCAACAATAACAAT
This sequence comes from Meriones unguiculatus, assembly GCF_030254825.1. Taxonomy (NCBI): domain Eukaryota; kingdom Metazoa; phylum Chordata; class Mammalia; order Rodentia; family Muridae; genus Meriones; species Meriones unguiculatus. Next base: position 25,365,071 of record NC_083355.1, on the reverse strand, counting down.
AACAATAAAACCCTGAGGGTAGTCATTTGGATATAAAAGACTCGTGCATTGAAGATTTGCTTCCTAATGCAAAATCCAAAGATAAAGGTGTGATTTGTGAGAAATGGGTGGATCCTGAGGGCTCCAACCTAATTAACACATTAATCATGGGCTAGGAAGATTTCTTGGTAGATAACAGTGCTTTCTACATAAGCGTGAAAGCCTGCATTCAGAGGCTGGAGAGATGGCTCAGTGGTTAAGAGCACTGGGTGTTCTTTGAAAGGACCCTGGTTCAATTCCCAGCACCCACATGGCAGCTCACAAGTGTCTCTGTGTGTGTGTATAATATAAAGAAAGCCTGAGTTCATATCCGCAGCACCCATATAAAAAAGGCAGGCATCATTTTACTAGTGCCTGTATGCCCAGCATGGGCTTGGATAGAGACAGAAGATTGCTGGGGTTGTGGACTACAACCTATTCCAAAAAAAATTATAAAAAATAATGAAATAAACAGCAAACTCCAGGTTCAGTGAAGCACCCTATCTTATGGAAAGCCAGAATACGAGAGCAGGACCCCAGACTTGGACACCCGCCTCTAGTCTGCACATAGGCTGGTAGATGTGCACAGCCTTACACACATGGACACAAATATTTGCATGGGCGCACACATGCATACAGGCACACATGTATGTGTGTGCACACCACCAGCACCCCCCTCCACAAGATTAATCTCCATGGATCCACAGTTTAATGACCTTAGGAGGAGGTAGAAACTAGGCAATGAGGCTTCACTGGAGGAAGTCAGTCAGTGTGGCATCCATCTGGCTCTCCTTTCCCTTCTTCCTTCTCACCCCTCACTCTCCCAGGCTGTGAGGTAGGTAGTGACCCTGCACAAACCTAGAGGTTTGATGTTTCTGTTTCAAAGCAGTGCAGCCAGCCGACAGTGGACTCATACACTGTGAGCCCAAATAAGCCTTTCTCCCTTTAAGCTGATTTTTCTCAGGAAACCTTTCTTTCAGCAACAAAGACTTAGCTAACATCTCCATAAGTCAGCGATGTGAAAGGAAGAGCTAGGGTGGACGCACTCGCCTCACGGCACTGCGGGGTATTTCTAGCATCTAGGCCTTAGATGCTGCTGCTGTTTGTGGGAAGATTCTCCGCTGGGCTGGGCAAGCTTGGAACCCAGCTTGCCCAGTTTCTTCCCAGTGCCAAACCCTGAGCCAGGCATGACTATGGCTGCTCTTCTCCAGCAGGTGGCAGCAGCCTGATTGCCATTGAGGAGTCGAGGCTGGATGACAGGAACAGGATGTTCAGAAGAAAAGGTCCATCTGTTCCGGCCAGCACTAAAGATAAGCAAATAGGTTAAGGTGACCCTCTGTACATATCCTTCTGATAGAGAACTCCCTGGTCATCTGTGGCTGCAAATATACTAACTGTTCTATCCACAAGCCAAACCAGTGCTACCCATGTTTTACCAGGGGGAACATAATCTCTAGGCAGCCCTGGTCTCACCTGTTCCTAGACCAGCGAGGCCCTCGGGGTGCTAGAATGCTCAGGTTTTAGTGACCTGAGATCACATTGAGGGAGCTTATCCCATTGCCGATGAATTTACAGCAGGACACCGTAGGGACAGTGGATTTCTTTCTGAAGTCCCAAAGTGGTCCTTGCAATTTCCCAAAACATGTGAGAGGAGGGGAGGGCCCACAATTAAACGAGATAAGCCGGGTGCTGAAAGAGGCTCCGCCGGCAATCTCGTGGGTATTTTTATGAATGAGCAGACCTAAAAAAGCAAATGCTATACATACGTGCTTATGCATTCATCTAGCAAGTGTTAGGAGCACTAGGTGGGGTCATAGGCTAGGGGGATGTTTCAGGAGATAAAGCTGCAAATAGGACCTTTTGGGTTTTTGGTTTTTGTTTGTTTGTTTGTTTGTTTGCCTGCACATATGTCTGCGTGAGGTTGTCAGATCCCCTGGAGCTGGAGTTACAGACAGTTGTAAGCTGCCATGTGGGTGCTGGGAATTGAACCTGAGTCTTCTGGAAGAGCAGTCAGTGCTCTTAACTGCTGAGCCATCTCTCCAGCCCCACAGGTCCTTTTTTAAAAGGCTCCATCCAGGCGCTGAGGAGGTAGCTTGGCATTTAGGAGCACTGGCTGCTCCTCCAAGAAATACAACTAATCCCAGCACTAAGGGAGACAGACAGAGGCAGGCAGAACTCTGTCTGAGTTCAAGGCCTGCCTGATCCACAAAGCGAGTCCAGGACAGCCGAGGTTACATAGAGAAACCCTGTCTCAAACAAACAAACACACAAACAAAACCAAAAAATACAGGTTTGATTCCCAGCATCCACAAGGTGGCTCTATAACTCCAGTCCCGGGAAATCAGATTCCCTTTTCTGGCTACCCAGGCACCAAGCACCCATCTGCTGCATAGATATGCATGCAGAACCAAACAACAGCAAAAAACAAAACAAATAACTTTATTAAAGGCTTAGTCCACATGACGAGTGATAGGGTCATCTCTATTAAAGGACTTACTAAAAAATTTTTTTTCCTTCTGATTTCTGTTCTTTACTATCTGGCTCAGGCCAAAAGTTAAACTCTGAGGCGGTGAAATGGGGAAGAAACCCAAAGGGAGTGGTTGGCAGGGTTCCAACTGGTTGGAGGGTTCAGACCTCTGCCATAAAGGATCCGCAGGGCAGAGTGTGGGATCCCCTCCACTGTTACTGGCGGTCAGATCTGAAAGCGAAACATCCCCCCCACACTTCCTCCCTGCCAGAATCTCAGTGAATCACTGACCCCACTCTGCTCCATCCTGAAAGCCTACAGCCCCATTCTTTAAAGGACCTTAGGAAAAATCCTGGCAGTTTAGCTTAATACTCCTGATTGTCAGCGACAAAGAGAGATGTAAGAAAGAAAACAGGGTGGACTATTCTCTCTTCCACTGGAGGATCTGGGGAATCGAACTCAGGTCATGTGGATTCATGAAGGGTATTTTTTGTCTTTGCTTTTGCCTTTGTTGCTTCTAGGTGGCTTTTTCCCATTGCTGATAAATCTTACGCCTGCTGTGTGCTTCTTAAAAGGACCCAAGAGGTCCCTGCACTTGTTTTTATCACATATAACAGGATTGTACCCAAGGTCTCTTCTGGGAAATGACCTTTGGGGTGAGGAGGACAGCAATGCCCTGGGCCCTCAGCTTCCCAGTGACTTAGCATTGAGAAGGTTTTGGCTCCCTGGGGGAACTTGCTGCTGCCTCTCCCCTTGATCTGCAGGCTTAGCTGCTCCAGCTGCCGTCCTCCTGAGCACCCATCTGGGATGGAGTGCTGAGACACCCAGCTGTGGAGGCTGTGCTGTTCAGCGAATGAGGGCCTCAGGACAGGCTCAGGCCAGATTGCCCTGTCTGATTGCTGTACGTAGCTGTGCCATGCAGCTCTGAGAGTCACAAACAAACAGGAAGCCAGTCCACTTCCTCTTTGGTGAGGCTGGCCCCTAGTCTTTATCAGCCAGTTAGCCCAGAGGGGAAGGAACAGGCCAGGATTCAGAAGACAACTTCCTGGTAGAGATGACAAGGAATTTTGGTCCCTTGGCCAGGATGGGCTTTCTACCTGTTTGCCCAGGTTGGCCAGACATCCTGACAATGAGAGTACAGCTCCAGTCTCCCCCATGGAAAGGCTTTTCTGATAAACCCAACCCTGCCTGGGTCCCCTTAGGCCCCAGCACTGTGACATGGAACACCTCTAAAGCAGCTCTTTAGGAAACAGTTGTGAGAATGTGCTGTCCCTAGAGGCAGAACATCTTTCTCTGTTCACTGGGATGCTCAGTTAATGTGTGATCAATTAATGTTTGCAGACTAAAACAACCAATAGGAAGAGGGGTACCACACAGAGCTGGCTCCCGATGGGGCCAGGAAGCATTGCCACATGGGGCCACGGGGCAGCTGAACCAGAGGGTGTGGTGGGGACAGTTACAAGAGCCAGAAACAGAGGTGCGGCCAGGGTGGAGGCTGCAGATGAGAACTACAGATATTTGGTGCAGTCGACAAGTCCTGCATGCCACCAGCTCCCATGGGAGCTGGGCTGCCTAACTGAAAACTCTCTGAGGCAGCAGACAGAGGGCAAATGTTCAAAAGGAACTCAAATTTTAAGAAGTACTGCCGGAGGGGCTGGAGAGACGGCTCATCCGTTCAGAGCGCTTGCTGCTCTTCCGGAGGACTCTGGTTCTATTCTCAGCCCCCACGTGTTGGCGAACAACCCTCCATAACTCCAACCCTGGGGAATCTGAACACTCTCTTCTGCCCCTCTGTGGGCATTCAGGCCCGAGATACACAAACATAGAAGCAGACAACACAGCTATCCACATAAACTAAATATCATTTAAAAAGCTGCCGTCAGACATGTTAGAATGTTGAACATGTGGTCTAATCCTTTACAGTGTGACTCAGAGTACAAAGTAGGATACCCTCCAGCCTCGGGCGAGCTTTGTGACTATCAGTTACTTTGGAGAACATTAGATGTGGGTCTGGCAGCCCAGGTTGAGTCACTGTCAGCCACTAAAAAGGAAGAAGAGGAAGAAGAAGAAACCTCTCTGCTATCAACCTGTTGTTATTGTTTTGTTTTTTAAGAAAACTGGATGGAGAAAGAGAAGAAAAGACACACACATACTACAGAACTCTAACCTAAAAGATAACTCAGTCATCTTTTCTTTGCAGTTTTTAGACGTTGAATAAAAGTAATAAAAGTTTTTGTTTTTGTTTTTGTTTTTATTAAGCATCTGGGTGCAGAGAAGTGACACAGGTGTGGAAGGGTGAGGATAGAGAAGAAAATGAAAATGACAGGTGTGCCAGGATAGGGCTGAGAGAGGACAAGATGGAAGCAGATGGGAGGGAGGGAGCATGGTGCTCTCTGAGCTAGGTCACAGAAAACTGCAGCAAGATCTGGGGGTGTAGCTCAGTGCAGAGCCCTGACAAGCTCAAGGCCCTGGGTCCAATTCTCCAAGCACTAGAGAACAAAGGGAGGAAGGGAGAAGAGAGGGAATCCTTGAGGCAGCTGCTCTGAAGGTTCCCGAGGGGTACCATGCCCATAAAGTGGACAGAGACCCATCTTGGTGGCTGTTCCAAGGACGCATGACCATAGGGTGCAAGGTGTGTTCCTTGGTCTCTTCCTAGCTACACACACAGCCTTGCCAACATCACCGGTGTGAGCTTCTCTGGTGGCCTGTGTGGTTCCCAAAGCTTTGGCCCAGGGCCATGTACAGCATCCATTTCCAAAGCCAGGAAGGGAGAGCTCTGTCCAGAGAGCAGAGCAGAAGCTGGGCTCAGCACTGACGACTGGCCAGACACTCCTAGCCTTATGGGCATACCAGCTCCTGTACCCTCCCCCAGCCCTGTCCCGATCAGATAGACAAGATGAGATAAATGGAAACCTCAGGTTAAAAATACCCAGCCTTGTTGTAAAGAGAAATAAGGACAGGAAGGAAGTGTGGGGAGGCAGTCTAGAGGAAAAAAAAAAAATTTAAAAAAGCTGTTATTAATGGCTGAGAGTGGACCAGGTGGAGGTTCTGAGGCACGCTCCCCAGGTATCCGTAGTGGGCCTCGCAGAGGAATCATCTGGGTCCACCGAGACTAGGATTTGGATCCCCATGAAAAGTCTTGACCCAGGTTTGAGATGGACAAGCAAGAGACCTTCAGGTCAATGGACCGTGGAGCCTCAGAGGAGAGCTTGTCACGCTTGATGTAGTCCCTGGGAAGGAAGAGCCACTGAGCCACCACAGCACACACCCTGTGGAGAGTGGGGAGGGTATTAGGCTGGTTGGGAACCTCACCTGCTCTTTGCGGGGAGAAAGAACAGGGAGGGCAGAGAGCTGAATGGAAGCAGTCAGCAGGGAGTCGGTGCCGCGGAGGTCTCCATCAGGGCTCTGGGTGTAGGAAGCCTGACCCCCCCCCCCACACACACACACACTAGCGTGGCCTTGAACTAGAACTTGACCCCAGCGTCTGTTTCCATATCTGTGGAAAGTAGACGGCTGTAGGCGGTGGCGCGGTAGCATTGCAGGGAAGAATGTCCAAGTTACTGGTCCCTACAAGCTGCTTCTTAAAGCTGGCTGTGGAAGGTGTGATGGGAGGCAGTGCCGGGGGGAGGGGGGGTGAGACATCACCGTTCCCATGCATCTCTAGTGCCAATGGGAGGCCTCTCGCAGACAGCCTGCTACACACCCGGCCAGGAGGGAACAGCAAAGAAGATGATCTTCAGGAAATACAGCCCAGACCCACGTGTTCAGAGACTAATGCCCGATGGAGGATACGCAAAACTAAGTAATCACATTTCAGGGTCGTACGAGAGAGTATTTTTGTACCAATATCCAGGAGGCAGAGATAAACCCTTTGTGTTCGGAGGGGGCCAGGCCAGCTGGTCCTGGCAAGAAGGAAGCCGAGAGAATGACAGTTAAGTCGGAGGGAACATGTACACTCGGGGATGTCTCTGGAGTGGCGGGAGCGAGTGGGAGAGTCGGCAGGGACAGGTGCAAAGTTGCCTGCTGAGAGTTAGCTCCTAGTTGAGGGCAAGGGGTCACACCTGCAATCTCAGCATTCAGGAGACTGGGGCAGGAGGGTCATGAGTTCTGGGCCAGCCTGGGCAACATAGCAAGACTGTCAAAAAAAAAAAAATCAAATAATTGCCAGACATGGTGGCACACAGCTTTGATCCCACCATCCGGGAGGCAGAGGCAGGCAGATCTCTGTGAGGTTGAGGCCAGCCTGTTCTATAAAGCAAGTCCAGGACAGCCAAGGCTACACAGAGAAAGCCTGTCTGGAAAACAAAACAAAAGGTAAGGCCAGGTGTGGCAGCAGTGACCATCATCCCAGCGCTAAGGAAGCAGACATTGGAGAAGCCCTGCACTTTCTGACCAGCTAGTCTAGTGGAATCAGCAAGCTCCAGGTTTAGTGAGAGAGACCCTGTCTCAAAAAAAAAAAAAAATGGTGGCTGGAAAGTAACTAAGGAAGACATCCAGTGTCGAACTTTGGCTTTCCTATAGTCCCTCCGCAAGCGTGTGTACACAGATATACAAATCAAGAGATACACGCAAGGAGAAAAAAAGAGGAGGAGGAGTGGAGGAGTTGGGGAGATGGCTTCATAGGTAAAAGGCCCTACGTGGAGGCCCGAGCTTTGAACCCATGACCTATGTAAAAGCTGTAGATGTGGCTGTGGGCCCCTGTTATCTTGGTGCTCTGAGGGACAGACACAGGAGAGCCGTTGGAGCTTGCCGGTTATAACATGGTTCCAGGTTCAGGGTGGGGCCCTGCCTCAAAAGAATAAAGTGGGCAGTAATAGAAGAAGACAGCCAGCATCTTCCTCTGACCTCCAGGCGTGCGCTGGCACCTGCGGACACACACACACACACACACACACACACCACATACAGTCCAGAATAGATATTTTTAAAGTGAAAGGGGGAAATAAGAAGAAAGAAGGAAAGAGCAAAGTTGGCCCTCCTCTTCACATGTCTCTGTTGATAGTCCCATTACGATGTTAAAACAGGGACCATTTAATGAGGTCTAACAGGAACATGGCCAAAGTGATTTTTGCGATTATTAAGGCAACAATTTGAAGTGGAAAGTTGTGCCATTGTTAAAAAAAAAAAAAAAAAGAGAGTCACCTCAAATATATACAATGGCTTCAGATATTAATGGTAGCGGGCTGTGCGTCAGAGGTAACTGAGCCTGGTGCGATGCGTGTCTTGGGAGGTGGAGGCAGGAGGATCAGGAGTTCTGGGCCAGCCTCGGCTGCATAGCAAGTGTAAGTCCAGTACAGACCGCACGAGGCCTGGGCTGAGTGTGTTTGCTTTGAAAGCACGAGGACCTTAGTTCGGATCGAAGCAACTATGGGAAAGGCTGGGTGTGGCTGGGCCCGTGGACCTGTAGCCTCAGTGCTGGGATAGGGGTATGGAGACAAGTGGATGGCTGGGGCTTGCTAACTACCAACCTGGCTCTCCCTGTTCAGTGAGAGAGCCTTGTCTTGAGGGAATAGCATGGAAAGTGATAAAGGACTCCTGATGTCCTCCTTTGGCCTCTACGAACAAGCACACAGACAACTTGCACGCTCATACACACACACACGGACATACACACACACACCTGAAATAATCAAGCACATACTGGCGTCCATGTTAAAATGTTATTGCTGATAAGATGTGACTGATACCTTAGCCAAACACCGTGGCGCACGCCTCTCGTTCCAGCACAGGTGGATCTCTGTGAGTTCAAGAGCAGTCAGTTCGTTCCGGGACAGTCAGGGATACACACTGAGATCCTGCCTCGAAACAACAAGATGTAATGCTTCACAAAGGCTTTGATTTCGGCAAAAAGTTTTTAAGTCGTGGGTCTTGGATCTCGGAGAATAAGCTGCCTTTCTACTTCCTCGGCGCTGCGCGGCTGAAATACTGAGGATTGTATTTATCCCACAGAACAAAGGGTGCTTGTATTCGGGAGCGCGGCTGCAATGGCTCACTTGTCCTTCATCGCCTCAGTCCTTCCCTTCCTTCTGGAGATGAGAGAAAGATTAGTTGAGCTCCCTGGAGAAAAGCATTAGGTAAATACGGGACGTTGCTGAGCTATTGTTACTATTATTAACAACACACGCAGCTGTGGTTGGTGAAATGTGTCTCGAAGGGGTTCGAGTGAAACAGCCAGGCCAGGGGTCTGTAGCACTCCAACTCTTGTTCTCTTGACACCGTATAAATCTAGGGGTCCCTGGGGCACGAGTCCTAGTGGGCATGACGGAAGTTGGGGCTTAGAAAAAAAAAATGGAAGCCTGAAAGGGGGGGGAAGTGTCGTTCTCTCTGGAAGAACCTATCTCTTTCTAGACAGAGGCCAATAGTGAACTGGGCCAGTGACTGGTCATAAAAAACATGTGTCTAGGGATCAAAGCCATGGGGATGAAGTCTTCACTGAGGTTCCTGCAGCCCACCTGCCAGGAAACCCAGGGTGAGGTTCTCTTCCCTTCCCTCCACACCATTTTGTAGTAAAATAATCATGTGTTCTATTTAAAAGTGCATCTGTGTGAGGAATTTAACAGGGTGAAAAGGATTCTTCTCCACAATTTATATCCAACACATATTCATTGAGATTTATGCTTTGGGCGAGAAACCTTGTGCCAAGAAAACGGAGGAGATGCCAGGGCACAAGTGACCTTGTGGGTAAGTTAGGATATACAGGTAAGCATGGCACAAATGGATGACAGCGACTTGGGAGGTTCAGATGAAGAAGAACCAGAGTGGGACACGAGTCAGACAAGGTCACGAGTCAAGGCCTACTTTTGAAGGGTCAGAGAGTCTGATCAAGTGGAGATGGAGACACAGGCATTCGCAAAGAAGGAGCCAACCCCACAAACGGAGATGTGTGGGGCGCATGTGTCAAACTGAGTCATTCCTTCAGGCCAGCAAATGTGGGAGAAGGAGTTGCAAATGCGTATTGGGGGTGAGAGTCGCTCTCCCACCTAGACCCCCGTTGATCACTCTTGAGCAGTACAAGCCTTGGAAAGTTTGTAGGTCAAAACAAATCCTGTCTGGGGCCCTGAGGTGAGTTCTTGGGGGATGGAGATTCAGGTGGACACTTGCAAGGCTTTTAGCCTTTGGGCTGAGCAGACACGGACAGGTCCGTGGGAAAGCGCCCTGCACCAGAGGCAGGCAGATAGCTTCTCTGGGAAGCCCCGGAGCCCAAGTTTTTAAGCAGCTGGGCTGGGCGGCCTTGACTGCTGTAGGCTTGGGCCTTGTTGAGCTAAATCTTCCCATGGAGCCTGGGTGGTGAATGAGGCCAGCGGCCTCTGGACTGAAGCTCTTGGGAACTCAGGTGGGTTGGGCCGGGACTGGCAGAGTGTGGGATCTCTGCAATAAAATGCAGGGAAAGGAGCCCTCGCGGTGTCCTGGGGTGTGAGGCGCAGGGCGTGGGGCCTTGCATTCCCAGGTAGCTAAGACGCCACCACCGTTGATGATTATCATTATTATTCCTGCTTGGGCTTCTTGGAACTTTCATCCTGCAGGACCCTGCCTGGCTGAGCAAGCGTCACCAGCTAGCCAAGGGGTGGGGCAGGCGACTCCTGGCAGCAACAGAACAGGACGTAAAACCATGATTTTCTGGCCGTTCCGAGCTCCTTTGTAACCATGGGCACACTGTCAGAGTTCCTCCAGGGGAAACTGAGACACACCAGCAAGGAATGAGTTGGCCTAGGTCCCTCAGCAGAGACCCGTCCTTCCCTTACCACGTCCTTCCTGCGGCCGTTCTTATTCTAAGCTGGGGTAGGGCTGGAGGAGAGCCAGAGAAGGTGTGGATTCTAGAAGCGAGAACTGGGCTCGGGCCAGGACATCAGAGCTGGTACCTTCTGTGCCAGGCGCTTCGGGCATCATGAGGTCAGGCTCCTGGTTTCGAGTCTCTCTGGAAGGTTCTGCCATATGGGTGGATCTTCCACAAGCCCCCAAGGGAGGGCAAGGCTGGAGACGTGCAAAATGACCAGCTCTGTCCCATTGGAGGCCAGGGTTCGGCATCCTGGGATAGAAAGAGCCTTGATCTCATAAAGATGGGTCAGGCCCAGGAGCAAAGGGCCAGACAAAGGCTCATAGACTGAGAAAGGTGTGTGTGTGTGTGTGTGTGTGTTGTGTGTGTCCACATGTGTTGTGGCCACATTTCTTAACAGCAGCTTCCAGCGGGGACGTGTCTCTGCTCGCTGAGCTGAGATGAAAGAGAAAAGGGCTGGAAGGGAATGAGAAGGGCAGACTGATGGCTAGCTAAGGAGTTGAGTGGAATCCTGCAATCCGGACACATGAGTTCTGGCCCTCTAGGCACCCACCGGAGGAGGAAGGGAGTGCTCTAACAGTCGTCGGGCTGAGGCCCCATCTCCTTTCTCCACCCGTGCACATCACTTAGAGAGCAGCAGCCCCTGGAAGCATCTTCTGGCTTAAAGGAAAAAGCGGGTCAACGCAGAAGAGGCTATGGGAGCTGGAGGACAGGAAGTACCCCAGCAGCCTCCACTAGCGCTCCTGGGGTCCACATCTCCCAGAGCCAGCCAACAGCCACACAGTCACTTGAGCTTATTAAGCAGCTACTACGAGCATGGCAGGTTACCTGGTTACCGTGTAGTGAGGTACGTGAGATATCTTCTCTGCTCTCTGGAGAAAAACAAGTCTTTCTCTTCGGAGAACCTCTGAGTTGAGTCCAGAGACATCGTCTTCCTCCCTGGTGGTGGGGGGTTGCCGCCTCTACCTATGCCATCAGTCTGCCTGTTCCCTGGAGTTTCACACACACAGGAAGCAAGCTTCACGAGAAGGCTTGCTGGTATCTTGATACCCACCCAGTCAAAAGATCCAGCCCTCAGCACAAGCCCTCTTGAGCATCCCACTGTGTCGGGCCATCTTTGGACTCACTGTGAAGACTTCCGCTCACTTGCTCTCTCCTAGGAGTGATCCAGAGAGCCCACAGCAGTTTCTCAAAGCCAACTAGATACCCTCTGAGCTTCTGGGGGTTTTCAGGACCCTGCTACAAGCTTTCATTCTTACTGCCCAGTAGAGTCCCTTCCCATTCCCAACCACGTTCCTTCCCCTCCGTAGCACACAGATATCAGTGCTGTAATGCTCAACATCTGAACAGCAGTATCAGCCTTTCCAAGGGAAACCTTCCCATGTTTACAGCCAACTCACTCGGCAAACATCTACAGAACAGAGGCTATGGACCAGGCACCGTGACAGCCACTAAGTCGCTCTATGTGTGTCGCAGGGAAGATAGGCCCACCTGCCATGGAGTGGAGGGACTGGCTTGAGCGGGGAGGACAGACGCTAACGGAGACAGATGCAGTGAGACAGAGCAGCGCTCACGGCTGCCCCCAAGCTCTTCCGTGCTGCCCACCATGGTACCATAGAGACTTCCTTCCCGCTTCTTCACATCTCAGAGAGTGCCTTGCTGGGAGGATTGCAGAAGCTTCTAGTGAGACGCTCACACGGCACGATCCAGGAGGCGCCACATTGTTCTCCTGCAGTGGAAAAAGTTTCTCCATTCCTGGAGTCAGCATCCTCTGGAAGTGACACAGGAAACAGAGACAGAAGTTAGAGTCTAAAATATCTGTTTTTGAAACAAAACAAAACAAAACAATCCCTTTGGAGGCTGGACTTGGTTAGTAAAATGCTTGTTAAACAAGCATGAGGACCTGAATTCAATTTCCAGCAGTCATGAAAACAAACAAAAAACAGAAAAAAACAAAAAACAAAAACAAAAAAAACCTCAGCACGGAGGCCCACGTTGTAACCTCAGTGTCGGGGGAGGAACAGCCCAGAGGCTGTCAGGGGTTTGCAGGTCAGCCAGTCTTGCCAAGTCAGTGAGCCCCAGATGCCATGAGAGACCCAGTCTCAAAACTAAGATGGCAAGAGTCTGAGGAAGAAACTCAGTGTTGACCTCTGGCCTCCATACACGTGTGTGTGCACAGCTTGCCTACCTCACCCATCCACCCTTTAAACAACGGAAGTTATGAAAGGCTGCAAAAGGCCCCTACCATTTCACTCAGGAAAGGACAGCTCCCATCCCCTGACCCATAGGGTAGCCATCTTGTGGGGAAAGAAATCCACTGTCCTTGGCTCTATCTCTAGCTATAGAGGTAGGTAATTCTTCTGTGAGAAAGAGAGGGGGAGAGGGAGAGGGAGGGAGAGGAAGAGAGATAGAGACTTGTCCATGAAGGAAGGCTCTAACACCTCACATGGTTGTTTGACTCGGGGTGGGCGTTTCACACTCTAATCAGAAGAAAAGTCTTTTTCAACCGTCTCACCAAGGCAAGATGCTACAAGGTCCTCCTTCTTGCTTATCTGCCCCAGAGCACACGGCAAGTTATGAACTGTTCTCTGCTCTGAACGCACAACTTCTATAAACCAACATAAGCAGGAAGCCTTTGGATCTGATAGCCCTCATTTCCTTAAATATCAGCATTCCTTATGGATAATCGTGAAAGGACCTGATAACTGGGAAGCAGATGGAAGCCAGAACATGCTTGGCTGATCTCCTGGGGCTTTCCTAGGGTCCTTCCTGCAACTTGGTGGCTCTGTCTCCAAGGCACCTTGGCCCAGAGGTAGAATTCTTGGTCATGAAACTGGCATAGCTCCCGCAGACGCTGAGAGAGGTGCTGCTGTGCCCATTGAACCCAGCAGGAAAGCAGTCGTATTTAGGTGTGACTGGCAGCAGTGAAAAGTGTTTGGGGCTGTAGAGTGAGACAGGTTTGGGAAATAACATGGTCAAAATGCTACCCTATGTGTGGAGTTTCCCAAATCCAAATTCCCTCCCCTCTTTCACTGCCTCTTCCTCCCTCCTTCCCCCTCCTCCCCTTCCCTACCCTCTCCTCCCCTCCCTCCCCTTCCCTTCCTTTTCTTTCCCTTCCTTTCTCTTCCCCCTTCTTTTCTCCCATTCCTCTTTTCTCTTTCCTCCCCTCTTCTCCCTGTCCTCCCTCCCCACCCCTAGCCCCTCTCCTTTTTGCTGCCCTGTGGAACCAGTGTGTCCCTACCTCGGGACACCTCTCTGTAGTTCACAGCCAAGCACACCCTTTAACCATCTAGCTTTCATTCTAGTGTGCCTCGGCTCAACTCCATGTACTTAAAACCACCTTCCCCATCCTGTCAAGCCTTGCTTGAACTCTCCTCTCTCTGAATTCTAGTTCTATCGGATAAAGTGTGCTACTCGATATTTTTGACTATACATGTCTGATGTTGTCTAGCTAAATAACGCGCCTGAGTCTTGGTTCCCCAGGCAAGTTGTAAGTGTGGAGAGAGCAGGAGTTGTTGTAGGACTTGATGGAGCTTCTGTCCTTATTCTTATTCTTCTCATTAATCATGGGAGAATGTGTCCTGAAAGGCCGCCATTAGAGTAGTCAAGGCCCATAGCATGCTTGGGTAGAGAAACATCTTATACAACATCAGTTAGATCCCTGATAGACAGAATCCCTGCCTTTGGATGCACCATGGAGAGCCCTGGGGGCAGCCTGCAGGTGGGAGGCCATCTTTCACAATACCACGGGGTCCAGTTACCTGGATGGAGATCAGTTACCTGTGGGGAAATCAGCCTTCCGGTGATTCCAAACAGCACTGCACGCTGAGGAAGAAACCAGGAATCCAAAGAATGTGGGGAAGCCTTCTGTAGGATTGTCACCTGCCAACATGGAAGACCTCGCCTGAGACTTAAGAGCAGTGTAAATGCTGGAGGTTTGAAAAGGACCAAGGCAGACATGGCTCTCTGCAGTGAAGTTTCTCTCCAGAACCATGTCTCAGGCTAAGGGATTGAGACTTGAAGAGGAAGTTGTGTACATGGTGGGGGCTATTGGATAGTGATAATGATGTCATCATCATCATCATCATCATCTCCTCTACCACCTCATCATCGTCCTTCCCCCCTTCTCCTTCTCCCACTTTTGAGATGGGGTCTCAAGAGTCCTGATCCTCCTGCATCCATTTCCTAAGTGCTGGGATGACAGATGTGCACCCCACACTCAGTTTACTCTGCTGGGGATCAAACCAATGGCTTGGTGTATGCTAGAACGCTCTACCAGTTGAGCTACATCTCAGCTCAGCACCTTTATTTCTTTAAGCTGAAACACTGTCTCGTCTCATATCAAGTAAGGACTGGGTGTTCCAGGTGGAAGACCTGGTATGGGGAAAAAACTTAGACCAAAGAGCACAGCCTGTCACAGATGCTGGAGATTTTCAGCACGGGGGAGTCGGAGCAGTGAAGTGGACCTCACATTCGGGCAAGTCCTGGAATGTCTTGGGAAACATTTCCACGTAAGCTGTGGAGATCTGGATGTATCTCCTGCGGATGCTCCAGCAAATCGCCGCAAACTGGGTAGCAAAAAGCCGCACAAACATGTCGCCTTCCATTCTGGAGGCCAGAAGTCTCACTGGGCTGCAGTGGGCAGCATCGTGCCCCCTTTGATAGCCACCAGGAGAAATGGTTCCTTGCCGGCCTGCTTCTGCTCCTCAGGGTAGCCCCCAATCCTCGGCTCACCTCCTCCTCCATCTTCGCAGCCAGCCTCACACGATTTCGGTCCTGCTTCCCTAACCGTAGCTCAGACTCCAGCACTCCTCTGCCTCCGTCTTCCAGGGGCTCTCCTGTGACAGCCCTGGGCTCATTAGAATCAGCGTGAACTCCACACCCCTTAACTCAGTCACCTTGCAAAGTTTCTTCTGCAGTGTGCGGTGACGTGTTCACAGGTTCAGAAAAGCAGATGTGGGAATTAGGGGGCGGAGGGAGGCTACTATTCTACTCATGCGCGACAGGGGCCGGTGAAGAAATCTGAGTGGAGCTTGGGGTGCCAGGTGGTGTAGCGCTGCAGTTAAAGGAGCTGGTGTGGGGACTGGAGGGACGGCTCAGCAGTCTGAAGATTCAGTTCTGAGCACCCAGATCCCAACCAGCTTTAACTTTAACGGCAGCTCCAGGGGATCTGACATCCTCTTCCGGGCTCCAGGTACGCATGTGGTACAAAAAACACATGGTAGGTACTCACATATCCACATTAAAAAAAGAAAAAAGAAATCTTAGGGAAAGAAAAAAGCAGGCGTGGGCCCTAACTACTCCAGTTCGCTCTTGCCTCTGCCATTAAGACCAATGTGCTCTTATGTCATTTCCGACTCACGGTCTCTGTGCCTTGGCTTTCTTGTCCGTAAAACAGGGATACCTTCCTCCTTCCCTAGTGGCTCAGATTATACGGGGTAACAGTGATAAGAGTTAGGACAGGAGGAACCATTCGGTAAACTGCAAGTATCTTGGTGCTCAGTGCTTAGAAACAGAACCTAGCCCACTGGACGGCTCATCAGCACGGGAAGGAAGGAGCCACCCAAGCTCCAGGGATCCTATGACATGAAGAACGTGTCATGCTACAAGCCTCTGGATGACACTGGCCTGCTGCCTCTGTTGGCATAACCAAACGAAAGGCTGGAAGCTACCTACATCTATCCTCCTTTTCTGGTGAGATTTGTTCTGGGTGTCAAAGAGTAGAGGATCTGTTGGTTTGTGTTTTGTTTTTTGTTTTTTGGTGTTTTGTTTTGTTTTGTTTTGAGACAGGGTTTCTCTGTGAACCCCTAGCTGTTCTGGAACTCACTCTGTAGAACAGGCTGGCCTCTGCCTCCTGAGTGCTGGAATTAAACTTATTCACCACCATTCCTGGTTTGATATTTATTTATTTATTCTATATTTTTGAGATAAGGTTTTACTTTGTAATCAAGGCTTGCTTAGAGCTACTATGGAGCCCAGGCTGGCCTCAGGCTCATGGTGATTCTCCTACCTCAGCTTTCCAAGTGCTGGGACTACCAGCCATGACACTTATTTAATTATTTAACATTATTTATTTATCTGTTCATTTATTTATTTTTTTAAAGATTTATTTATTATGTATACAGTGTTCTGCCTGCATGTGTGCCTGTGCACCAGGTCTCAGGACAGATGGTTCTGAGCCACCATGTGGTTGCTGGGAATTGAACTCAGGACCTTTGGAAGAACAGGCAAGGTTCTTATCCTCTGAGCCATCTCTCCAGCCCCCTATTTGTTCATTTATTTAATGTAATGTAATTATTTAATGTAATGCAGGTTTCTGCAACACTGTTTAACTTGACATTTGGCCATTTGAAGACTTGGTAATGTTTCAGACAGATGCCCAGTGGGATGATATACCCCTAACAGATTTGGCAGTCACTTGCTCTGGCTTCCTAGATGCTCTTACACAGGTTTGACCATCCTTTCTGTCCCCCCTTTCTACCAAGGCCCCAAGCCCCCCCCTGCTCTCTTTTCCTTGTTGATTTCTTCTTTAAGGTCTAGCAGGTTGCCTATCAAAAGGGTTGCCGAATAAACCAGAAGTCAGCCGGTGAAATTTGGATTTCAGATAAACAACGAATAATTTTAATGTAAGTATATTCGAAATATTACTAACTGTTGAAGAGTGCTTTATCATTAATGAGAACATTCCATTCCCTGGCATCGCAAGTAATACTCTACTGTGTTCTGTGATGTGATTTACAAGGTAAATCAGTATTCAAGTCCAGAAAGTTCTAGCGTCCTTTTTATAGGTAGTTCTTTGTGGTTAACACAGAGGAGAGAAAGAGATGTTTCTGGAGGGATGGTGGTCAGAAGACTGGACACTGGCCCCTGCCGTCTCACAATAGAGACACTTCTGCTGCCCAGCTCTATGTTTCACGACACACACAGACGAGCCCCCGTCGCTAATGGACACATCAGCCTTGTTCTCTGGGCTCTAAAGAGAGCTCAGGTTACTCATACTGTTGAAGTGTATTGAGGTCGCCACTTTGCTTTTTTCAGACAGTTTTTCTGTGTAGCCCTGCCTGGCCCGGAACTCACTATGGAAAGCAGGTTAGTCTTGAATGCAACTTGTAGGGACTCCCATGCCTCTGTCTCCCAAGTGCTAGGATTAAAGGAGTGTAGCACCATGTCTGGCCCAGATTGTCGTGACTGCAGGCCAAAGCTGAGCCCTGTGCCAGCCGTTCCGCTCCAAATATGTCACAGCCTTGTCTCATTGTCCTGCCCGGTGTTCTCAAGACAGATTTTAGTTTCCACATCAGACTTGTCCGGGCATCCTGTGGTGTAGATGCCTACATTTCCACACTCTTTAAGTCTCCTTTCAGAGACTAAACAGTGCAGAATACTTGAATAGCTCATGGATTTTTTTTTTTTTAAGGTTCATTTTTATTTCATGTGTATGTGCATATACTTAAGTGTGTGCCACATGAGTGACTGGTACCTGTGGAGGCCAGAAGAGGGCGTCAGAAACCCTGGAACTGGAATTGGCAAGCGGTTGTGAGCTGCCATGTGGGTGGTGGGAACCAAATCCTGGTTCCCTGAGCAGCTGTGGGTGCTCTTCCCGACTGAGCCATCCCTTCCCACCCTCCCCACCCCCCAAACCCCCAGCATGAAATCTGAAAAGAAATCCTGGGCTTTTATTTCCAAGTAATGGAGTAATGAACAAAGCCACCAAACCAAAGGCAAGTAGGCCTTGAGGGCTGACAAATGCATCTCAGGTGCACCAGGGCAATGGGTAACCCTCTCAAACTTTTGTTTACTTTCTAGGAAATGTGGCCCGGAGGGGCCAGGAGAATTAAAGACTTATTGGTACAACCTCTAAGAAAAACTTGCTCCAGATAAGGTCTCCTCATCCTTAATTGTTATTGTTATTGTTATTAACCCAACTCCTATGAAAAGCTGCCACAGCTTTGTTAACAACCTCAGGTCTGGGTTTAATTAATACCTCTGAAGGCTGAGCCCTCAGGCAACGTGGTGCCCGCCCCCACAACTCCAGGACCAGGCTCCGCCTCCTCCGACTCCGCTCACCGGTCCTCTCCTTAAGCAGACGCTCTGGTGGCTCCATTATTCTTACTCCTGCCAATCATTGCCCTTCCAGGCCCCTTGTTCCCGGGCTTGGTAATCTCACAGATCTCCTTTGACCTTTTTTTTTTCCTTTTGCAGCTACCATGTTACCTCTAAGAGTCCTTAAGAGTCCTCAAGAGTCAGTCCCCGGTGTGTGTGAAATCTGAGGTGCCCAGAATTCCCTAGCAGCCCCTAATTCCTCCCCTGCTCCCCAGGTCTTTTCTTGAGAACTTCCGGATGTTTCTCAGGTGGTACAGCCGGTTGGGTGGGTTGGCTGGTTTAGGGTTACAGAGTTTGGCACTGACTCTGGCCCCTCTCAGCTGCCCTCTTTAATTAATTAATTCCAATAAAACAAAACAAAACAAAAAAAAACCTCAATTGGACCTCAGTGCATGCCTCTGAGGCACATGTCACATCAATTACCAAAAAATAAAAACAAGAAACACCCCCCAAAACAAGAAACAATTAAGCCTACCACTTAAAAGGGTGCAGGAGCCTCTTGGGAAGACTCACATACAACTGCAGGCTAAGGCTCTGGAACCCTCTGCCATAGACAGACCCTAAAGAGGAACTTGGGCCCAGTTTCCTAAGGCTGGGCTTCCTTCATGCCTTTGCAGGTGGCCTCATTTCTGTAGGATGAGACCAAACTATCTCAGATTTGGAAGTCCACCTCTCCATTATAGGAACTGAATCTTTACCGTGTGCCCCAACACTAAAACGGATATTGACTTGATCTATCATTTTGCCATCACTATAGACCTTGCATGGAGAATAATGTTGAAGATGTTACTGACTGGGAAGAGAGAGGAAAGCAGACATCCATCATCTTTCCTTCCCATTTCTTTCCTTTTTATTTATTTGTCATTGTTTTATTTTTCCTATTGGTTTTGAAGAAAAGAGGTCTCATCCTATAGACCTGGCTGGCCTCAGACCTCAAGCTCATAGAGATCTGCCTGCCTATGCCTTCCTGCCTGGCCACCATGCCTGGCCCTATTTATTTTTATTTTCAATGTATGGGTATTTTGCCTGCATGTATGTCTATATGTCATGTGCATGCCTGGTGCCTGTGGAGGTCAGAACTGGAATTAGATAATTATGAGCTGCCACATGGGTCCTGGGAATCGAGCCCAAATTCTCTGAAAGAGCAGCCAGTACTCCTAACTACTGAGCCATCTCTCTACCCCCTACAAATATTTTTTCATCTGTGAAAAGTTAAGTAGGCAGATTGAGATTAGACCTAAACTTTAGTCTTACTAATATTGTTCTTTTTGCCTGACTGGAATGAAAAGAACATTAGTAGACCAGATAAACCCAGCTTTCCTTATCTATTGAACTCACTCACTTATTGGCATGTGTTGACTATAAATCGCTTTGTTCTTTTATGTTTGTTGGCATCCTGGCTGTCCACTGGAGTCCAGACTTTCAGAGGGCAGAGACCAGATCTATTGAGTTTGCTTTGTGTGGTATCCAGCAAAGAGTTGCAGGATAGGCTTAGAGATATCCTGGACTTGGACCTGGAGACCCAGGTTCTAGCTCTGCCCATGTGACTCTTGAAAATCAGGACCTTATTTTTTTATTGGCTGTTGAATATTAATGTGGGGCCAGGCGTGGTGGTGCATGTTTAATCATATCATTCCAGAGGCAGAGGCAGTTGGATCTCTGTGAGTTTGAGACCAGCCTGGTCTACACAGTCAGTCTCAGGCCAGCCAGGACTACATAGTGAGTCCTTGTTTCCACTAAAAAAATGGGGGGGGGCTGCTTTGAGTCAGACATGGTGATGAATGCCTGTAACTATAGTACTTGGGAGGTAGAAGCAAGAGGATCGGGAGCTCAGGTCACTGTCAGCAACCTAGAGTTTCTGAGGCAAGTGTGAGTTACGTAAGAAATTTGGGTGGGTTCCCTTGGCATAGACACAGTCTTAATTGCAGAAAATTGTGAAGAGCTATCCAAGACCAAGGAACCAGAATGGATGTACACTGAAGGTCTCCTGCAGTGACTGTCAAGCTTCAGTAGCACTAGAAGACAGCACAGGGAAGGGGAAAGAGTAAAATGAGAGCAGAGGAACTGTGCTCCTAGCTGGATCTTGTTAACCAGGCCTGAAACCCAAACACTTGCAAAACACTAGGTACTAAAGGTTTCTTGAGAGAGGCAAGTCCCAGGGGTCAAGAGAAAGAAAGAAGGGGGAAAAATACAGAAGATACAGAGACAGAGCTGAATATCAGGATTCCTTTCTATCATGTGCCAAAGGTACCAGTTGTCACTTATTAAGAATATGCAAGGAGGGGCTGGAGAGATGGCACAGCAGTTAAGAGCACTGGCTGCTCTTCCTGAGGACCTGGGATCAATTCCCAGCACCCACATGGTTCACAACTATCTGTGACTCCAGTTCCAGGGGACACAGCACCCTTACACAGACATGCAGGCAAAACACCAACGCACATAAAAATAAATGATTTTTTTTTTTAAAAAGGCTATGTGACATTTCCCCCTCCCCCAGTGGTCTTATTAAACCCTCTGAGAGACTAGCACAGTGGGAACTAGGGATCTTGGGTCTTGGTTTGTCTCTGTTGTCTACTGGCTTGCATGACTTTGGCTAAGCCGTCAAAACATTCCTTGGCTTAAATTTCCTTCACTGGGAAAAATACCTGTTCTGTCTGCCCTGGCAGCTGGAACATCTGATGAGATAACGGACAGAAACTCCCTTCGAGGACCAGCGAGTGAGGGGCAGGAGATGTCTCATGGGTAAAACTGCTTGTCACCAAGCCTGAAGACCTGATTTCAAATGCATAGGACCACATGGTAGAAAGGGAGCACCGACTCCCACGAGTTGTCCTTTGACCTCTGCACACATGGAGTGGTCGACCGCACACGTACAGAAACATAAATAACAAAAATGTAATAATTAAGACAAACAGACAAACCACGAAGCACTGTTGAAATGGAAGGCTGAGTTAATACAATACTGTGCTTACGAGGGGGAATCCAGACAGTCTGTGGATGGAGAGTTGGACACTTGAAAGGTCACCTCTTTTTTTGGCTATTGCTCTGCATACTCCCATTCAAACAGGACAGGCTGACCAGCAGAGGGTGGAGGAAGGGTTCGGGTGTCCAAGAAGACCTTAGGAGTTCACCAGAACCCTCATTTATTCTCACACTGAATTTCATTTTTATTACCTATGCTTCCTTTCTCCTGTTCTGCTTGAAGATCTTCTCCCCACCTGTTGCAACCTGATACAGACTTAAGTGTTTATCCATGGAGAACACTCTCTATTGAAGAACATGGCCCTAAGTTCCAAAACCCCTGATCCCTGGAGTCTAGAATCCAAGTATAATAAAATCTGAACATCTGTTTTTGGAAGGGGCCAAAGAAAGAGTCAGCTCTTGGACCCTTTATTTGCAAGTTTTAATTTCTTTCTTAGCTTTGTCCCAGACTCAGGTCATTTTATTCCCCGGAGGATTTGGGTGAGTGGGGTTTATGGCCGGCTGTTCTGGGAGAAAATTTTAGCTGGATCTCTGTGGAAATTATTCCCATGCTGTGGGGGTCAGCTTTAATGGAAGAACATTAATATCGTATGCTCTTAAGGATAGAGGAAGGGGTCCGGAGAGCTGGCTCAGAAGTTCACTTGTTACTCTTGCTGAGGACCCTGGTTCAAAGCTTTGCACCCACACAGTGGCCTGCAAACCACCCATAGCTCGTACGTGCTTGCGAGCAGGCAAAACACTTATACACACAAACTAAATAAATAGCAAAAGCAACGGAAGGAGTTCCAACTAAGGCGTGGAGAACTTCAGGAAGTTTGGTTTCTGGTGGGAAAGGGTTATCCTGACGTTAGACACCTTGGGCCTTTTCCCATGGAGCCTTCGGCTTGCCGAGTCATTTTCTCTCCCTGTACGCCAGAGCACTTTCAATTGCAGACACTCTCTCTTGGCTCTGAGCTTGGATAAATGCTACCTTGTTAGCTAATAGTAACATTAATTATATTAATGATTAATAGCTAATTAGTCATAATGTGGTCATACTTCTTGCAGTAGAGCCTTCCCTTCTTGCAACAGTTCTGAGGCTCCAGCACACACACACACACACACACACACACACACACACACACGCACACACACTTCCCTATTCCTGGCCACAGGACAAGCTCGACCATCCATCTGTTCTGCTCACCATCCCGGCGGTCTCTAAATTTCCCCAGTTGTTCTCAGCTATCCCTTTTATCTAGAGAATGAATGCTGCTTATGAGCGTGTCGCTACTTTTATTTCTGTCACTCACTGCTCTGTACTAACAAGGCGGCCAGCACTTAGGGTATGCTTGTTGTTGGTTTTTTTTTTTTTTTCAATCGTATTCCGTACGTCAAAGACATTTACTTCCAAATCTCGCTCTGACCCACTCTTCCACTTTCTCCTGTCTTTCACTTTTATCTTTTCCCCCTATTTCGTGGGATCTCTGAGCACAGATCCCCCGCTTTCTGCCTTCAGGCTTCCTTTTGGCAACCACACCCCCCCCAACCACCCTCCCAAGAGGCGCGCATGCGCAGCCCACGCCTTTACCTGGGCGCTCGGGAGTGGGCGGAGTGGGCGAGGGCCGGGGGTGGAGCAGGCAGCCGGCGGTTATCTGCGCGGCTGAGCGCTCACATTGTGGCAGGAGGGAGAAAAGGTGCGCCCGGGCCGAGCCGAGGGCCGCGCATGCGCGCCGACCCCGCAGCCGGGGATGAGGGAGGGGGGCAGGCGGGGAGGCGTCCGGGATCCCGGGCGCGCGGGGCGGGGGGCGGGGGGGGAGCCGCGAGCGCAGGGGCGCGGGCGCGCGCGCGCGCTCCCGCCGGCCTCCCTGCCCCCCTCGCGTTCACATCCCTCCGGCGCACCCCCCTCCCCCCGCCGCCCGCCCCGCGGCCCCGCTCGGCCTCGCGCGCTCGGGAGGGAGTCGCGAGACGTCGGAGCGGCGGCCACGTAGCGCTGCGGCGGCGGCGGCCGAGGCCGGGTCTGAGGAGCGGCCCAGAGCGCAGACGTTGGGCAGGGGGAGGGGCCGGCCCGGCGGGCGGTGGGGACTGGAGCGACGCGGCGCGGCGCGGCGACAGGCCCCCGCCGCAGGGATGGGCCGCCGAGGCGGCGGCGGCGGCGGCCCGGGTGAGTAGGGGCCCCCCTTCCCCGCGCCCTCGCCCACCCGCCGCGGCGGCGCCCTGGCAGCCGCGCTTCCTCCGCGCCCGGCCGGGCTGGCGGGGCCGGCGGAGCCTGCGCCGAGGCAGCTGCGGGCGCTAGGCCGGAGCAGCCCCCTCTCCGGCGGGCAGGCCCCGGCCGCTGCGCGACTGCGGCTCTCGGCTTGGCCGGGGTTGCCGGCTCCTCACCCCCGCCCCCTCCCCCCGGGACCCCAGCTCGGCTGCAGTTTCCGCGGCGTGTGGGGCTCGCCTCGAGGCCTGACCGGGGTGGCCGGGGTGCACGGGTTGGCAGGCGGAGGGGAACACTGCTCCTGCCCTGCAGCTGGTGGCTCGCACCCACTACCTCCCCCGCCCTGCGGTTGCGCCCAAACCTCCAGCCCTCGGGAGTATTGTGGCACCCGGAGATAACACGCATGTGATGTACACTCGCCACCGGCAGCACCACACTCAGCCCAGTGGGCGATGCAGACCTTTCTCCACCCCCCACTCCGTCCTCCCCTCCAATCAGGCTCTCCTGAAGAGTCTCAGGTCGGAGACACCAGAGAGAGTGACACCCCTGCTAACATCTCCACGAAACGTGTTCATTGTCGCGGGATGCCTCCGGGTAACAAGGATAGAGGTTTCTGCCTCGCCTCGAAGTCGGTCTTCGGGATTTGAGATCCCATAGGCTCCTCTTTGAAGCGGGCCGGGTCTTTGATTACAGCTAGCCGGTCCCTCCCCCAACAACAACATCACGAACACACTCGAGCGCACACACACATGCACACTCGAGCACTTCCTGATTGCAGAACGGCCCCTGTCACTGCGGATCCATTGTCAGAAATAGCTTGTGCCAATCAAAGGAATGTGTCTTTGGAGGAGGACGTTTTCCACAACCAAGCCACGGGATGTACTTCTGACAGCCGGTCTTTGCTTGTCTCTGGATCTTAGCCATGTCTAAGCATCTTCATGATGTTGCTTCTCCGGCGCACCCCCCCCCCCCCCCCCCCCGTGAATTAGGTACTTAACTGCCCACAGAAATGTCATCGGTTTTATTGTTGTTGTGACGTTTACCTTAAGGCGTAGCCTACATAAGGAGTGTTTTAGGATGAAGGTCTATGACTTTTTCCCGGAGGATGGTCGGCTGGCTCCGTATTGTTCCGAGAAAGGCGAGGAAAGGGCACATGCTTTGTTGACAGCATGTGTGTTCGCTGCGGCCGCTTGAACGTATGCTAGAACGTGGGCTGAAGGCTGTTGGTGTTCTCCAGTGGGGCTGGTCAGTGCTGGGCACGTCGGGTGAACGGCTTCCCTGCTTATATCATCGCTGTGCACATGCACCCACGTAGATTCTGTCTTTAGTGTAAAAAGATCCACCGCTAAGTTTTTGTGATTCTGAACTCTTCCCTCGGGCCGTGTGCGAAGTCTTTAGGTCCCTCTTGGCGGTGAAATACATACATGATTTTGCATGCAACTGGACAGTCCTCTTGAAGCTGGCCCTGGGACCTCACGTTACAATCCGTGTTAGGCAAAAGTGAAAGCAGTTTGCGTTTGGGTTTTGTTTCTCTTAAGCGTTAGCGTTACCTTGGCCGTAGAATAAAGAGCAAAGGAGCTCGCATATGTCTCATTGTAGGTTTTGTTTCTGAAAAAAATACTTATTTTTACATGTATGAATATTTTACCTGCATGTGTGCACGTTACATGTATGCCTTGTGCCCACAGAGGTCAGAAAAGGGTGGTGGAACCCCTGGGACTAGAATTAAGGATGGTTGTGAGTCACCATGTGGGTGCTGGGCATAGAACCTGAGTCCTCTATAAGAGCAACAAGTGCTCTTACTGCTCAGCCATCTCTCCAGGCGGCCTGTCATTTTTGTTCTTTGAAGTAAGGCCAGTGAGGAATTATATTTTTCCATCTTCCTGTGAAAAGTTTGAGAATCATTCCGAAGAAGTTAAAACTAGTGACAAAATAATCCTAATTTCACCAATTGATCCTTTATCTTCCTGGCATATTCCAAATGCAGCAAATTTCAACAGCCAAGTGTGTGATCTACTCTATAGTGCCTGTAGGGACTGAAGTGCTTAAAGACTGAGGCTGGCCTCCTTGTCACCCCAAGGTAGAACACCTGTTCAGGGCTGAGGATCTTCTGCCTACTGTGCTAAATCTGGCTTCATGGTGCCATCAAAAATCATCTATTTTAATGGGAAGATTTCACTTATAATTGGAAATTTTGCTCTTCATATTCGGAATCCAGAGCTGGGAATGAACTTTGCACTTTACTGTCAAGAAGCAGTTGATAAATGTCAGTTTTTGTGTGTATGTTTAAATTACTCTGCATTCGGCTTTTGTCTTTTGATCATATGTCAACCAAGAGACATGTGTTGCAGCTTGTGATAGGCCGTAATAGTAGCCAGTCTCCAGGAGCGTATAGTATCCACTTAAAAAAATTATTTGGGTTTCTGAGAGCTTAAGGAATTCCTGGTATTAAATGGCATTTTGAAAGGCAAGTGGTTTGGAATCTTGCATAGAACCCTGTTCTACACAGCTGAAGAATAGCATCTATTCTAATAATTATGTAGTGTATGCTGTGATGTTTGAAAGTGTGCTGAGGTTGCATATGTTGCATTTTTATTACCTCATATGCATGACTGAAGTGACTTATATTACAGGTTATATGTTGTTGGTGGCACACCTGCAGTTTTATCATCTGAATTATTTGTCTATTCTAAACTCAAAGGACTTCAAAGCTGCAGATACGTTGCTTTCCTTTGTCAGTGACTGCAGTTACAGGAGGGCCACTGGAATCTCAGGGACAGTGTGCTCATGTGGTTTAGTTTTGCAGAACCTATTCTAACCAGTCGCTTACCTAGTTAAACACCCACAGACCATGGAGCAGCTGGTCCCGTAACACGCAGGGCTGTGAGAACAGCATTCTCTCTGCTTGCCAGGTTCAGAACATGGAAGCTGAGAAACAATTGCGCAGCATAGCAGTGAGGCAGCGTTGGAGGAGCAGTGATGCCAGCAGCTCACCCTCATTAGTGCCAACAGCTTCAGTTTCTTCAATAGTCCTCTTCAGGCGGCCTTCCCTTAGGAGGCTGCAGACCAGCAGCGCCTCTGCACAGCTGTTGCCTCCCAGATCTGCTTCCAGAGGAGCCGCTTCCATTTGTGCTCTAAGTTTGGGAAGTAAGCTTCTAGTGTGGTAAGAAATTTCAAGTCTGAAGGAAATGTAGAGAGATGTAGGTAGGTAGGTAGGTAGGTAGATAAGTAGAAAGGTAGGTAGGTAGGTAGATAGGTAAGTAGGTGGAGGTAGGTAGGTGGGTAGGATTACTGATATTTTTGGTTTTACAAGTCTGAAGCCTATTGAAGAAAAAAACTATAATTTGAACTATACTTCTCTTTTTTTTTTTTTTCTCATAGGTTTTTGATGACTGTGCCAAAATTGGGAATATGTGCTTGAGTTTCTTTTCCCTTGTTCTAAAAAGTCAGCTGAAAGATAGCCAGAAAGGTGGAAAGAGTGGATTGTTTTGGAGTTTGGACAAATAGTCTTTAGAACGAGTTCTTCTGGACTAGGTGACTTCATCTCCTTGCTCACTTTTGGGTTGTATGCAACTGTTTCAGGTATGTTGTTTTTCTCTTGACTTTGAGGCAAGTGTGTGTGCTGACTTCTGCAGGGATGAACTGGTGTTGCAGTTGGTGGCTTTAGCTAAGGAAGGAGTTCCCTGGAACCAGGAAAACTAGGCTAACATCCAGCCCTACTGTTTTCTGGCCTTACAGCATTGAACAGATCACTTTGATTTCTTTCAATTTAGTTTCCTCATCAGTACAGTGAAGTTTCTTGTGAGGATTAAAGTATGCAAATTCCCAGCACAGTTAATTCCTGATATATGTTCATGTTAGGAAGTCAGGAAATGGCAGGATTTGGAGCATGTCAGAGTGAAACAGAGTGAAGATCACTTTAAGTTATGACAAGCCTGAGAGATTTGGTGTGTTCTGTTTGCACAGATTTAAGATGAAAAAAATTACAAATATTTGACTTGGAGCCTGCCTTTGTCTTGCAGGGACGACGTGATTTTTAGAAAGTTGACTTGTTAGTGTATGTGATGTGTTACTTGGTCAAACTTGGTAAAATCTAGTAAATTAAAACCTAGCTCCAAATTCTGCAGTGTTACCGACAGGCTAAGCTTATTTTTAAGCCTATTCAGATCTTGTGCAGTTAAAAAAAAAGATGTTTTAGGACATTAACATATCTCAGAGAGTTCTGTGTCCAGAATTGAATCTCGTGCAAAGCCTTGTGTAAATTCTCATGGTTAATGTAAGCCATAAAGTGCTTCATAGAGCTAGTGGAGATATCAGATGCTTGTTTATTTGGTTAGTCGGCTTATTTATGTTTGATTTAAAAAAATACTTATGACTATTTTGTGAAAATACTTGTGAGAAATCCTTTTGCTTACCTGAGTTTTCGATCGTGAACTGTCAATAGGGCTGTAGGTTTGTATGTGCTTTGTACATTTTTGCTTTACTGGGGGAAGGAATGAAAGGTAAGGTCTTTTACCTGTTGAATCTAATTAACTGTGGTTTTGGTCTGTAGATTTTGTGTGTAGCCTTGCTTATTACTAAACAAGGAAGTTTTGTGGTAAAATATGTCATTTCATTTTCTTTTAAAGATAGAGATTGATTGCTTTGAAAAATTGGTTCAGCCAGGCAGTGGTGATGTATACCTTTAATTTCAGCATTTGGGAGGCAGAAGCAAGCAGATTTCTGTGAGTTAGAAGCCACCCTGCTTTACAAAATGAATTCCAGGACAGCAGGGCTACACAGAGAGACCCTGTCTCAAAAAAAAAAAAAAAAAGAAAGAAAGAAAGATGAACAGATTCGGTTAAGGTCATGTATGCAGTGGTTTTTGGTGCATGCAACTTTTAAAATAGAATTTCTTCGGCTGGTATAGGATAAATTGTCACTTTTTGCGGGATAGCATTGTGGTTAAGTCTCTGAGCCCACTGGTTACCTAGAGGCTTTTCAGATAAGGAAGACACATATCAGCAATGCATTAGGATTTACCTCAAGGGAATCTGCTAATCCTTATTTTCTTTTATTATTGAGCTGCCTACTGGCTTGCCTATCAGTGGAATCAGTCATTAGCTTTGAATTATGATAAAGAGGGATTGGCAAAATCTTTGACTTGCCATAGATTTTACTGCTTACTGAGAAAAAGGTCCTTGACTAGAGTGTGAAATTGCAGTAGCACTAGCACCGTGTGGACCAGGAATGAAGGAGCAAACACAATAGATTGGGGCTACACATTCCAATCAATTGTAATAGATTTTGCTGAGTACATTTTTCTAGAAGGGATGCTTTCTTCTAACAAACAAACAAACAAGCAAACAAGCGTTACTTTTCCTGGGTCACTAAAATCAAATGGTTTAGCACAAAAACTAGTCTGAATGGGTAGTAAGGTTTTGGGCTTTCCTGTGCCTATGGCATCAGAAGGTGAAACAGTGTCAAAGTGCAGACTATAGTCTTAAGTATACCTCTGCCTCTCAGCTTTGGAATTTGGACTCTTTCAGGCTGAGCATTGGAACAGAATTTTTTGCTTACACTGTGTGACCTACAAAATGAAGACCTAAATGGTTTTCCCCTTCTGGGTGTGTCATTCTAATACATTCAGAGTAGCATCTTACACTAGAGAAGAGGCTGTGATCTCAAATC
Organism: Meriones unguiculatus; assembly: GCF_030254825.1. NCBI lineage: Eukaryota > Metazoa > Chordata > Mammalia > Rodentia > Muridae > Meriones > Meriones unguiculatus. The sequence continues at coordinate 25,335,878 of NC_083355.1, read as the reverse complement.
TGTGGATAAATCTGTGATTGGGCAACTGGAATGGTTAGGGCTTTTCCTGTATTGGTACATGATTATAGTTTGAAAATATCTTGCTTGAAGGTTTCTCATTGTAGAAAGCCTTACACTTCTAGATTTAGCATACAGAGGCATTTACATGAAAATTAATTAATCAAAAGTTCAGAAACCAGCTGGTCTTCAATCCCAACACTCAGAAGACAAAGGCAGGTAGATCTAGGTGTCTGTGAGTTCAAGGCCAGCCTGCTCTATCTAGGGAGCTCCAGGCCAGCCAGCCAGGGCTACATAGAGATTCTGTCTCAAAAAAAAAAAGTAAAAAGGTTCAGAAACCATCTCAATGTCCACCAGTATGGACTTAATTAAATACATTGGCACATATTTACATAGTAGGGATAGTATATAACTGCAACAAAGAATGAGGACACTATATGACTGTGGAACTGTACAGTAGTGCTAATTTTGAAAGGCCAGAGGGAAATTAACGTGGTGGCTTATGTCTGTGACCCAGCCCTTGGGAGGCTAAGGCAGGAATTCAAGGCCAGCTTCAGCTATATAGCAAGTCTGAGGTCATCCTGGGCTATAGGAGACCCTGTCTGAAAAAGCAGAAACAAAACCAAAAGGTACAGAATAATATTCTCGGTGTGCCACTGTCTATATTATGTCTGTATCATGGGGATTTTCCTGTGTAAAAACTTAAGAGTTCTCCAGAAAGCCAGTAATACTGGTTAATTTGTTGGGGGGCGGGGAGGGTGTTGAATGATGGGGAACCAAGTTGAAAGTAACCAGCTTAGTATATACTTTCTTTCTTTTTGGTTCTTCGAGACAGAGTTTCTCTGTGTAACAGCTCTGGCTGTCCTGGACTCACTTTGTAGACCAGGCTGGCCTTCAACTCACAGAGATCCATCTGCCTCTGCCTCCTGAGTGCTGGGATTAAAGGCGTGCACCACCAATGTCTAGCTAGTATATACTTTCTTTAAAGTAACATTTTATTAAAGTGCACACAGAAAAGTAGAAGAATCATGGGTGTGCAGTTCGATGAATTTTTCCTGTGTAATCAGTACCCAGGAGAGGAAATTGTTTTTTGAGACAGGGTCTCACCGTGTGGCTCTGAAAGTCCCTGTGTAGACCAGCCTGGCCTCAAACTCACGGAGATCCTCCTATCTCTGCCTGCATGTGCACCAGCACACCAGGAATGGAAATATTTTTAAAATGAAAATTATTTTAGATTTATTTGTTTTACGTGTATGAATGTTTTGCCTGCATGTATGGAAGTGTACCACTTGCATTCCTTGGTGCCATGGAGGTCAGAAGAGGGTGTTGAATTCCCTGGAGCTGGAGTTATGGATTGCTGTGAGCCACTGTGTATGTGTTAGGGTCCTCTGCAAGACCAACAAATACTCAAATACTCTTAACCACTAAGCCATCTCTCCAGATCTGGGGAAATTGTTTGTTGTTGTTTTAGCTCTTACTGCACTGTTCAGACTGGTTTTGAACTCTTCAGCTCAACCTATCTTCCTGCCTCAGCCTCCTGAGTAGCTGGTATACAGGTGCTGCCGTCATGACCAGCCAAGAAAGCAGATAGATGGTTGAAGTCCCAATAACCTCTTTTGTTCTTTCCCGGTCGCTGCTCCCCTGAAAGTACTCTTCTTCTCAAATAGTATAGAAATGTCATTTAAGTAATTACAGCTGAGCCGGGTGTGCAGTAGACATCTCTCTGTATAGTCCCAGCTCCTGGGGTGGCTGACGCCTGCCCAGTGAACAGAGACCCTGTTGAAAAAAATACAGTATCGGAAAGGCGTTTCTCTGTTTCCTAAGGTTTTTTTAATTTTTTTTTTTAACTATCTCAGTTTATGTATCAAAATCACAACTGGACATGATAGTGCATACGTATATTCCCAGCTCTTGGGAAATAGAAGCAGGAGGATCAGAAGCTCAAAGTCACCCTTCACTACCTAGTTTGAGACCATCTTGGGTACAAGAGGCCCTGTGTCAAAAAACAAACAAACAAACAAAAAGACAAAAAGGCAGCTTCCCTATATTTCTTCATTACTGGACATTATTTGCTTAAGAGCTGGGTGTGGTGGCTCATGCCTATAATCCCAGCATTCATGAGGCAGAGGCAGATAGATCTCTATAAGTTTGAGGCCAGCTTAGTGTATAAAGTGAGTCCAGGACAGCCAAGGCTACCCAGAGAAACCCTGTGTCAAAAACAAGATAAAACAAAACATAAATAAATAAACAAATATAATTGTTCTTTTCTTCCTTTCTTTCTTTTCTTTTCTTTCCTTTTTTTTTTTTTTTTGAGACAAGGTTTCTCTGTGTAGCCTTAGCTGTCCTGGAATTCATTCTGTAGACCAGGCTGGTCCTAAGCTCAGAGAGATCCTCCTGCCTCTGTCTCCTCACTGCTGGGACTAAAGGCCTATGCCACCATTGTCCAGCTATTATAATTTTTATAAATGTCACATGTGAAAGTATATTTTGGGGTACAACAAGTACTAAACAAATAGCAACATAGTGAAGGCTTGCTTTGAATATCTTAGGATTTGTTAAATTTGTCGACCAGTTGGCTGATAGAATGTAGTTGTCATAAATGCACACTTTAGTGAGCCTTGAAGCATTTTCGTTCCGTTAAAACCCACATTTGATCAGGTGTTTCCCTTCATTGTAGAAATGTTGTTCACCCTGCCCCTCTGCTCAAATGCAGAAACGATTAAAGTATATAAATCTGTAACGCAGACTCTCAGCCAGGTGATTTATTTTGCCTGCAGAAACATTTGGCAACATCTAGAAAGTTTGTTTGTTTGTTTGTTTGTTTGTTTTGTTTTAATTTGGGGACTGGAGGTGGTTGTTCACAGAGGTACCCCACCTCTGTGAACAAACATGTTTACAAGTGCCCAGGCTAGGAAGCCAGTGACTAAGCTGATGCTAAGGAGGCACGTGACCGTTTTAGCTTCAACTTTATTAAATTTAGTGCATGACTGAAACTCATTTACTCTAGCTTAGAGAGGAAATAAAGTAGGTTGTTTCCTAAATAAAAGTAGTCTTAGCTGTGCAGACTTTAGCATAAGGTGTAGTGGGCAGGTTTGGTGTGTTCGCTTTTGATACTGGGCCTTCCTATGGAGACCGGGCTGGTCATCTCAGAGATCTGCCTGCCTCTGCCTTCAAGGTCCTAGGACTAAAGCCATGTGCCACCAAACCTGGCAAGTCTGTATTCATATATATCGGTGTTGGTGTGAGTTCAGGAATGCACCTGCAGAGGTCACAGGATAACATCAGAGGTTGGTCTTTGAGACAGGGTCTTTTGTTCACCTCTGCACATGCATAGGCTAGCTGGCGTGTGGGCCCCGGGATTTTCCTGTCTCCCATCTCACCATAGGAGTGCTGGCCTTATAGAGATGTGTGGCTGAGTCCCAGTTTATGTGTGTGTTCCAGGGTCTAAACTCAGGTCCTCACAAATGCATGGCAAGAGCTTTATCCTGTGAGACATTTCCCAGGCCCTGCCTTAAAAAAAAAAAGAAAAAAGAAAAGAAAAAAAGGCTCCTTGCAGTTTTCTAGTGGGCAAAGCCAAATTTTCTGGGAATATAGCTTTTAACTAAGAAGTTAAAAAAAAAAAGTCACACACACACAGAGACATATATAAAACAGTAATGACTTAATTTTTAAAAAAGCAGATAATCCATGATTCTAATATGGTTCTTTGCTCTAAAATTTCAGCTCTTGACCTAATATTAATATATGTCTATATTTAAATTTTATAATTTTATATTTGTAAACATTCTTTTTAAATTTTTATTTTTATTGTATGTGCATTGGTGTTTTGCCTGCTCGTACGTATGTCTGTGTAAGGGTGTTGGAGCCCCTGGAACTGGAGTTACACACAGTTGTGAGCTGCTGTGTGGGTGCTAGGAATCGTACGTGGATTCTCTGAAAGTGCAGCCAGTGTTCACCACTGAGCCATCTCTCCAGCTGCTAAATTTTATTTTTAAATTTAGAAATATTTAAATCTTTGCTATAATGTGGTATGCTAATAATACCTAGTGAGAAAATATTAAAATCAAACATTTATAAATACACAGTAGGAATGACCTGATTTTATTTATTCATTTAAAAAAACATTTTTATATTTACTTCATGTGTATGAGCTGTGCGTCATTGTATTCAGGCCAGAAAAAGACATTAGATACCCTGGAACTAGAGTTATGGATGGTTGTGAGCCATAAAGTGGGTGCTGGGAACCAAACCCAGGTTTTCTGCAAGAACAGCAAGTGGTTTTAATGGCTGAGCCATCTCTCCAGCCCTATTTATAGATTTAATCAATTTGTTTGATCAATCTCACTATGTAATGTTAGCTAGCTTGAAACCTAAAATTTAGATCAAGCTGGCCTCGAAAATCATAGCAGTCCTCTGCCTTGGTCCCTTGAGTGCTGGAATTACAGGTATCAGCCACTGCCCCCAGTAAAATAATAGGATTTTGTATGGGGACTTTTATCCTGTCAGTTTTTGGTAAAGAGATAGGCACTGTGCATGTATTACAGCTTGTCAGATCTGCAGTCTGTTTGTTCTGCTTTCCCATCTCCCTGTCCTTTTGCCACCTATCTTAGTTAGGGTGTTGTTGCTGTGAAAAGACGCGGCAGGAAGCATGGTGGCCTGCAGGCAGACGTGCTCCTGGAGTGGTATTTATTCTCTCCATCCAGCAGTGTTAAACTTGTGGACCATGATTCACAGGAATAAGCAGGCCGTGTGTACTCACATCCATTCACTTACGTTCACGCCGGCACCCACAGCTGAACCAAAGCTTTGTGCCACAGTGCAGCCCTTGCTGTCAGTGGGGCAGTCTGTTTCTATTCAGGCTACTTCATTTAGAAAAATGGAATTGGGCTGGGTAGACAATTTGGAAAAACTACTGCTGGGGCTGTGGAGATGGCTCAGCTGTTGCGAGCACTGGTTGCTCTTCTCCGGGACTTGGGTTCCATTCCCAGAACCCACACAGTGGATACTAACTGCCTATAACTCCACTCCCAGGGGATCTGATGCCCTCTTCTGGCCTCCACAAACACTGCATCTACATGGTGCAGGCAAAAAACCCACACATAAAGTAAAATAAAGGTTAGACAAGCAGAAAAAAGGGAAACCCACTGCCTGTACATTTCACAGAGAGCAACCTCTTAAAATAGAGGCTCAGCTGCTCACCAGGTAAAGAGAGTGGAAAAAGAAATGATAAAGTCATCACGTAAATGGACTGGGGAGATGGCTCAGTAGTTAAGAACCTCTGCTCTAGCAGAGGACAGGAGTTTGGTTCCCAATACTCAGATCAGTAGGCTCACAACTGCCTGTAACTCCAGCTCCAGGGGATCCAATGACCTCCTCAGCCACTCGTACATCCATGTGCTCATAGCGCCACATGACACATGGACACATAACGACAAATCATTAAAAAGCATTATGTGTATTATCTTATCCCATACAAAATGGCAGTTCTTTCAAGACTTGAAATTCCAAAAAGGTTTAATGTTGGGTGCTATTTTGCATCACATTTAAAACAATGATCTTCTTATGCTCAACACTATTTGATATATACACATGCGCTGGGCATGGTGGCTCATGCCTTTGGCAGGGCTCTGCGAGTTTGAGGCCAGCCTGGTCTACAGAGTGAGTCCAGGACAACCAGGGCTACACAGGGAAACCTTGTCTTGAACAAAAAAAAACATCCGCACATGCACACACACACATTCACCTGCTGGATCTTGTTGGTTAAACTGATAGAACTAATGGGTAAGTGGGAAGATTTTAAAATTCTGTGTGTGTAGTGTGGATTCTGTGTGTGTGTGTGTATGTCGTGTGGGCATGCTGCGTTGTCTTGCTGCACACAGGGAGGTCAGAGGACAGCTTGTAGGAAGGGGTCAAGGGTCACTTCTCTACTTCCACCATGAGGTACTTCTATCGTCAGGGTTCTTGGGGGTACTCAGGTTGCTAAGCTTATTGGCAGACCAGCACACAGAAAACTTTTAAACTATGTGGTATAATCTTCTTTAACACTGGTCCTGTTTAAGCAGCAGCTTACATGAATAATGGTTACAGAATAAAAACACAACAAGGACCAGTAGAGGACGTTTATGTCTGTAGAAATCGGAGTTTGAGAGCCTGGCATGGTGGCACACACCTTTACAGCATTCCGGGAGGCAGAGGCAGGTGGATCTCTGAATTCCAGGCCTGAGTCCAGGACAGCCAAGGCTACACAGAGAAACCCTGCGTTGAAAGAAAGGAAGGAAGGAAAAAGAAAAAAGAAATCCATGTAATGAACTTCGATGATATTTTAGAGATGGCTGTGTCAAAAGCAGTGATCAGGCTGGGCAGCGTGGTGCGCGCCTGTAGCCCAGTACTCAGCAAGCAGAGGCAAGAGACTCAAGTACACAGTGAACCTAGATACATGGAGACCCAATGCCAGAAAATAATCATAATCAGAACTTGGTCATCCAGAGGACAAAATTCCAAGTAACTTGGTTAGAGTGCTCTTTCATTTTTATACCCCAAATTACATACTGTGTATTTATACATATTTATTTAACAAACTTACATAGCGATTACTAGTTAATCTGAGAACCTATTGAAGTATTATTATATTGTTTTGTTATTATTAAATCAGTTATTATCAGTCCCATATTTCCAACAGGTCAGTTTTTAATGTTCAGGTTGACAGTTTTTTTGCATTGACAAAAGAACTTTGAAACTATTTTAACTTCAGTAATTGAAAAAGTAATTTAAAGATTTAAATCCAATAACTCTTTCTGGCTTTTAGAAACCTGTAAATGTCAGTATGAGTATATACTAGTGTAGCTATACCACCACAATGAAGGTACAGTATAATTCTCACCCAGATTTCCCTCCTCTCTCTTTACATCATCCCTCACCACCCTGCGAGACCCCCATGGCTGTAGCTTCGCCTTCTGGAGAAGATCATAGAGATAGGAACATGCAGAATGTAACCTATAAAGATGACTTCTTGCATGCAGTGTCTTTGGGGGGTATACAAGTTTCTGTGCCCACCAGCAGTTTGTTGAGCTTTATTGCCAGGTAACATCCCATTGTTGAGTGTGCCACTGATTGTTTATCACTCACCCTTTGAAGGATGTTTGGATTGGTTCCAGGTTTTGGTCATTATGGACAGAGCCACTATAAACATTCACAGGCAGGTTCTGGGGGGCACCACTGGGTCATATGATGTATGTTACCACTATATAAAACCACTAACCTGTCTGCTGGTGCTGTGTTTGTGTTTTTGGAGCAGGCCCTTGTTGTGTAGTAGTCTGGCTTCCGACTCAGGTTCCTCCTGCCTCAGCCTCCCAAGTACTGTCTGTACTACCACATTTGGCTTCCCCCAATGTTTTATTTATGTATTAACTTACTTATTTTGTTTTTTCGAGGCACAGTTTTTTGTGTAGCCTTGACTATTCTGGACTTACTTTGTAGACCAGCTGGCCTCAGACTCACAAAGATCTGCCTGCCTCTGCCTCCCGAATTCGGAGATTACAGACATGTGTCACCGTGCCTGGCTGCTTATTTATTTGTTTGTTTGTTTATTTATTATATTTGAGGCAGGCTTTAATCATGGCCAGCCTGCAACTGATGTAAAACTGTGCTGAGCTGGCTCCCCTTCTGCTTTTGTTACAATGCCTGATGCTGGCATTACAGATGTGAACCATCATGTCTGTCTTAAATTTTATCTTAAGTTTAATCATTATTGCGTGTATGTGATGTCTGTGTGTAAGAGAGACTGTGGTGTTACAGAAGTGGAGACAGGAAGGTCTTAGGGATGTAGACTCCAGACTCACGGAGAGTATGTTTGTGGCATTACATAATGAAACTATATGATTTCCTTCTCACATGTTCTGAAATCTCTTTTTTCACATAGACATATTTCTGTTTCAGTTAATATATATATCTACATCATTAATGTAGGTGGTTTTGTAATATTTCTGTATCTATATGTAAAAATAATTATTCTATAATATTAACTAATAAATACAGGAAATTGTTACAGCAGATCTCAGGGCACTGAAATCAGTATCTAAAAATTCAGTGCAAAAGACCCTCCTTCAGCATTTATATGTACCGATTTTTGTTACTGTTGAAAGTTTTTGTTGCCGTAGCTGATGCTTTAGGGATGTCCCCACTCACATGTCTTCATACACTGTTAGTGGTGAATAGTCCCTGCGGGCTCCAAGGGCAGGTACACCTCAGAACTAGGAGAAGTGCTGAGCTGCACTCAGGAAGTTGTTCCAGATTCACAGTGCCGCCAGCTGTAGGCGACAGTGCCAGTGCACGCCAAAAGTCAGTCAAGTCATCTTGGCATTAGTCATTTTGGGACTTATGCCATAAAACGTATTTACACATGTTTATACATAGATTCTGGAGAAAACCAAACCCATTTGCGCGTTGATAGTCTTTACCAAACAAACAAAATATTTAAAAACATAAAAGCTTTAAAAACAAACAAACAAACCCACTATTTTTTAAAATGTTGATTTGGGCAATTTAGCAAGACTGTGGCTCAAAATAAAAAGAAAGAAAAGAAATTTAAAAAGGGGGGGAGGCTAGGAATATATCTCTGGTAGGGCTCTTATGTGAATGAGGCCCCAGATTTCATTTCCAGTGCAGGGTGGAGGCTGGGAGGGGCAGTAGGACAACCAAAACCAAAACTGTCTGTTTTGAAAAAAAAAAAAAAAGCAAAACAGATTCCTTTTTTTTTTTTTTAAGTAGTGAAAAACTTTTAAGGTGATTATAATTCACAATATGCTACTGCAGTAAGTTTTGTTTTTTTTTTTTTTTATGTATTTGAGTGGTTTTATGTTCACAGAAAATTTGCAAAGAGATAGACACTTGTAATCCCAGCACTGAGGAGGCTGATGAGTTAGAGGCTAGCTTGAGCTGCATAGTGAGACCCGGTCTCAAAGACAGAGTGGGGGAGGGGGAGGGGAGAAAAGTTGGAACAAGCTACCTGCACTTTACTCAGTTTCTCTGTTGATAAATTCTTATGTAACAGTGTTTCTCAGAACTAAGAAACCAACTTGGCTCTGTTCCTTTTAACTAGATATCAGAGTTCATATTTCACTAGTTCTACAGCATACATACCTTTTCTATTTGAAAAATCAATTAAGCTTTTAGACATTAAAATGCTTGAACCTTGTCATAGATTAATTAATAACAATTATTTTATATATATGTATTATATATAATTATATTAATATCTATTTGTTAAGCAAATGTTATCTTTGACATTAATATCTCAAAAATTTAACATTCACAGACAATTCTACCTAGGGCAATTTTAAGTTAGGACTAAAGAACCTTCTCCACCCATCTTGTGTTCCTGCAGAAACATGATTTGTAGTTACCTGTGTGGTTCATGCGCAGCGCTGCCTTTTTCAGTTAGAAGCTCCCATCTCTGAGAGCACAGGGAAAATTCACTACTTTCATTTACTAGGAAGTTGACCTAATTGAGAATGGTAGTCAAGAGTCTCTCTCTCTCTTTCCTTCCAAATATTTATATATTTATTATATGTAGAGTTCTGTCCGCATGTATGCTTACACGCCAGAAGAGGGTACCAGATCTCGTTATAGATTGTTATGAGCCACCAGGTGGTTGCTGGGAATTGAACTCAGGACCTCTAGAAGAGCAGCCAGTGCTCTGAGCCTCTGAGCCAACTCTCTAGCCCTAGTCAAGAGTGTCTTATGTAGAGTACTTTCACTGTCATTTAAGCTAGTTAAATATCTTGGGTTGTTTTGTTTGTTTCTAGAACTAGGAACAGAACCCAGGGCCTTATGCATTCTAGGCAGGGGCCTCCCTCGTGTCCAGCCCTGTCTGGTGCTGGCCTTGAGGCAGAATCCCATTGGGTCTGAATGCACAGAATCCCTGGGAAGCTGACTGCTACTCCTCCAGACTCTCTAAGTTAATGTGAACCATTTGTTTAAGCAGCTGAGCGCATGGCAGAGAAGGAAGGACTTGACAGGACTTGACAGCATCGAGTAGATACCACAGCTTAAATTTAGGCTTTTATTGATTTTATGTGAGTGTGTTTGGAGGCCAGAGGACAGTTTGGGGGAGTCACTTCTCTTTCCATCACACGGTTCTGGAGATCAAACACATTTGTCAGCTTGATGGCAAATAGTCTCCGTTTATTTGGTAAAGGCTATCAATGAGCAAATGGGCCTGGTTTTCACCAGAATCCATGTACAAACATTTGCAAATAAGTTTTCTGGTATAAGTTCCCAAATGACTAATGCCACAATAACTTGGTGGTATACTTTAGTCCCAACACTTTTGATCCATTTCACTGGGTAAAGATGCAGCTTTTTTTTTTCAGACTTATTTTTATTTCATGTGTGTTTTGCCTACATGGAAGTGTGCTGAATGCATGCAGTGACCAGTGGAGGCCAGAAGAGGGCATTGATCCTGTGGAACTAGAGTCACAGATGGTCATGAGCTACCTACCATATAGGCGCCAAGAACCAAATCTGGGTTTTCTGCAAGAGTAACTAACGTTCTCCAGCTAGCTCTCCAGCTTTCAGATATGGATTTTTAAAAATAATTAAATGTTTAAAATTTTATGTGCATGGATTTTTAGGGTGTCTCTGTGTAGCTCTAGCTTTCATAGAATTTGCTCTGTAGACCAAGGTGGCTTGAAACTCACAGAGAATTCCCTGTCTCTGCCTCCTCAGTGCTGGGAGATTAAGCACACTGTTTGAGCCAGGCAGTGGTGGTGTACACCTTTAATCCCAGCATTTGGGAGGTAGAGGTAGTCAGCCATCTGAGTTCAAGCCTGGTCTACAGAGTAAGTTCCAGGATAGCCAGGACTACACAGAGAAACCGTGTCTCCTAACAAACAAAAAGGCACTGTGTCACTATTTTGCCTGTGTTGCCTACATGTGTGTCTATATACTTCGTGTGTGGTACCTAAAGAGGCTAGCAGAGAGCATTGGATCCCCTGGAACTAGAGTTACAACAAGGTGGTTGTGTGAGGCTGTGTGGCTTCTGGGAATTGAACCCGTATCCTCGGGAAGAGCATTCAGGGCTCTTAGCTGCTGAGGACTTACTCCAGCCCCCTTTGTTATTTTTTTAAGACAGGAGCTCATTTACCAAAAGTTGCTATCAACTCTTTATGTAGCTGGAAATGACCTTGAACTTCTTACCCTCCTGCTTTCCCCTCCCAAGTGCTGACACTGTGCAGTCTCCTCATGCTGGGCAAGCAGTCTACCAAGTGGTCTACATCTCCAGCCCCCCCCCCCCTTTTAAGGACAGTAAATCTGAAATACATCTTCCATTTTTGAAGTCAAAAAGCAGAAAAGAGGTGTGGCAGTTGTCCCTTATGTCAGTGAGATAAACAGGCTAAACAGAGTTGTCCTATTCTGTGTGTGCTCACCCAGAGTACACACTGGGTGTCTCAGGAACATTTCTTTCTCTCAAAGAGCTTAGAGTGGGAGGAATGAAATTTGAGAAAAGCAGTTGTCATTTGGATGCTGGGGCGAAGAGAGGACCTGTCTGCTTTGTCCAGAAGGCAGAAAGCTTTTGCAGACTTGTCATGAGAAGCTGTGAGGAGAGGTTGCCTTGGAGCTAGAATTGAAGAATGGTTAGGACTGTGTGATAGCGGGATGGGAAAGGTACTCTCCATAGAAGGAAAGAAGGCCATGCTCACAGAAATTACTTCGGATTTCATTGTAATAAACATTTTTCCCTATTATCAAGTTTTAGTGCCCCATATGTTTCTAAATTATGATCTTTTGGGGGCTTTCCAAAGAGGTAATATTAGCCAAGCTGTGGTGCCACACACCTTTAATCCCAGCACCCCTGAGGCAGAGGCAGGCAGAACCCTGAATTCTGAGGCAAGCCTGACCTACAGAGCCCATTCCAGGACAGCCAAGACTGCACACAGAAACCCTGTCTTGAAAAACGATAACCAAAAAAAGAGATAATACTGCTTTTGAGGAAAAAACATATTGTTAATTGTAATCCTAGCACTCAAGAGAATGAGGCAGGATTGTGAGTTTGCTTCAAAACAAAACAAACAACAACAAAACAAAAGCCCCTAAACAACAGAACCAAACCAAAACTAAGCAAACAGACAAAACAAAGAAACAAAACTTGTACTATAAAAAAATGAAGAGGGAAATGTAAATGTGAGCGTAGGTGGCTCATGTCTGTAGCCCCAGCTTTCAGGAGTAGAGGTGGCAGCATCCCCAAGACCCAGAGTAAGGTCCTCTCCCTCAAAAGGATGGGGGGAGGGGAAGGAAGGGGGAAAGGGCTCAACTTAATATATCCATTGAACCAGTTTCAGTTTCACTTACCTATATATGGAGCTAGTTTTTGCTTATGAATATTGATGCTCACTGCTCAGCTTAGAGCCCCTATCATTAATTTGAAACCATTTCAGATATTATGTTATCAGTATAAGAACTCTTATTTTACCAATCTGGGGATGTAGCTCAGGTGATAGAAAGTTTACCTGGCATGTGTGAAGCCCTGGGCTTTATCTTCAGCTGGGCCTAGTAGCACACACTTGTAAGCCTGGTAGTTATGAAACAGAGGCAGGAGATTCAGAAGCTCAAGGTCCTCCTTGGCTACATAATGATCTCTAGGCCAGTCTGGGCAACATAAGACTCTGACTGTAAAAAATCAAATGAAGACGACAGCTAGCATTAGTGTTATGCTCAAAACCAAAATTTATTACCTTTTTTTAAATCTTAGCACTTGGAAGGAAAAAACAGTCAGATCTCTTGAGTTTGAAACTAGCCTGCTCTACATAGGGAGTAGAGTAACAGTGAGACCCTGTCTCAAAGTAAAAAAGAAGCCGCAGCAGCAGGAGGAGAGGGTGCTGCAGATCCCTTAATCCATGTTAAATCCCTTTAGATCTCTAGGCTGCTTGGCTTCTGTGTCTCCCCTTCCCCCACCTTTGCGGTTCTTTTGTTGACCCAGTCATTTGTTGTATTTCTTATAGTCTGAATTTTGCTGATTGTATTCATTTGATGCAATGTGACATACTTCTTAATTATTTTTATGGCTTGCAATTTGTTTTTAGCTGTCTGTGCTCGATCAGATTACTGTTCAGTTCTTGCCTGGGGTGGGGGGATTATTGTGTAGGCCATGTCCTGCAATTCTAGCAGGAAACATTGTTTCCCTTTCTTGGTGTTGTTATTCAGCCCTTGATTAGCACTGCCTACAAGTTTGTTCAGCAGGAGTAGCAGAGCAGTATATAGTTATATAATTCCTCCGTATTTATTAGCTGCAATACTAACAAAAATAAATTTCTAGTCAGGGCTCACTCTGTAAGCCCAGACGAGAACGCAAGTTTGAGGCCAGCCTGGACTACAAAACAAGACCCCATCTTTAAATTAATTGAGGATATTAATTTATTTTTAAACTGCATATAAACAACATCCAGTCTGGGTAGCACTGCGAAATTTTATTTCCTTAAAAAAAAAAAACCTGTCTAAAAAAAAAAAGAAAGAAAGAAAAAGCTACATGCCTCAAGGAATTCATAAAATGTAAAGTTTTGAGTTTTAAAAGTTATTGAACTTAACTGCTTTATGTACATTTTGATATAATCAAAATCAGATTTTATTCAGATGTGTGGATAGGGATTGAATTGCGCTCTTGTGCACACGCTGTGCATGCGCGTGTGTGCGTGTGCATGCGTGTATGAATGGACATAAATCTTGGGTGTCCTTCCTCACTGGGACCTGGAGTCACCGATAGGTTAGGCTGCTCCAGGGCTCATCCTATCTCTGCCTCTTCAGTGCTGAGATTATAAGCACATGCCAATGAACCCAGCCTTTCACATGGTGCTGGGGATTAAACTCAGGTCCCGATGCTGAGGTAGCACCTTACCAACTGAGCTGTCACTTCAGTCAAGACTTTATTCTTGATCCTAGCAAAGGTTTGATTTCATTAATAGATGTGTGTGTCAAAATGAGCTATCTAAAATAATGTTTTATATAATTTGCGAAATACAATGTATAGTTAGTTGTTTTATATTGGTATATTTGCCCACCTTGGTCCAGAAACTGGGTTTGAGCCCCAGCACATACATTTGACAGAAAGAAAAGAAAGAAGAAAAGCAAAAGGAAGAAGTGAAAATCTCAAGTAAAATAAAAACAAGGTAGAGATAAGCATGATAATCTAGCGTGGTGGTACAGTCTGTTACCCCAGCACTCAGAAGGTGGAGTCAGGTGTATTAAGAGTTCAAGTCCAGGCCAGGTGCAATGGCGCACACCTGTGATTCCAGCACTCAGAAGGCAGAGGCAGGTGGATTTCTGTGAGTTCAAGGCCAGCCTAGTCTACAAAGCGAGTTCAGGACAACTAGGGCTACACAAAGAAACCCAGTCTGGAAAAAAACAAAAGCAAAACCAAAACAATAAAAAGAGTTCCAAGTCCAGCCTTGCCAGTCTTGTAACCAGGGTGAGTTCAAGGTCACCCTGGCCTACAAAGAGACCTTGTTTAAATAAGAAATGATAGGAAGGTAGATAGGTGGTAGAGTAATTATAAGCATGGTGATACATGTCTGTAATCTTAGCGCATGGAAACTGAGGCAGGAGGCTTAAGTCTTTGAGGTTTCCCTTGGCCACAAAGTAAGTGAGGCTAGCTTGAGGTGTAAAATAAAACTTGGTCTTTAAAAAAAATTGTTTTGGAAAGTGGTTAAGAGCACTTGTTGCTCTTGCAGAGGACCCAGGTTCAGTGTTGAGTACTCACAGGGTAGCTTACAACCCATCTGTAACTCCAGTTCTAGGCGATCTGATGCCCTCCTCTGACCTTTGCAGGCGCTAGGCATGCATGTGGTGCACAGACATGCAGGCTGACCACTCATTTACATACCGTAATGTAAATGATTCTTTACATTTAAATAGAAATTCTAAAAATGAGAAAACCAGTGAGTGAGTAAGAGAGAGAGAGAGAGAGAGAGAGAGAGAGAGTGTGTGTGATCTCTGAGTTCGAGGCCAGCCTAGTCTACAAAGGCAGGTGGTCCTGTGAGGTGGCTCAGCAGGTAAAGGTGCCCATCACCAAACCTGATGACCTGTTTTATCCCTTTGGCAACTATTCTAACCACCATACACATGCCATGGCACACACATTAGCGTGCACACACATACACACACACACACTAAATGAAGTAAATAAAAATGTGAAGACAGTTTTTAAAAGTAAACCATTCAAGTTTCTCCTGATTGTGTTTACTCATAGCACATACATTGTGAGGAGTTGGGGTTTTCTTCAGACTAAAACAGCACCGTGTGTCAATCGCAATGATTAATGTAAAAATAATTTTCCTAGTAAGTGTTTCCTCCACCTGCCTGTCTGCAGGCCTGAGTGTCTGTTCACTTCCCTTGGCCCAGTGCCCTTGTTGCTCATTGACACTTTTTAGACATTCTTGTGCAGTTAAAATATAAATGCAGAAACAAATGGGTGCTTACTAACAAACATGTATTTTGAAAGTAATTTCTTTGGGATGTATAAAGAGATCATGGAGTGAACAGATTGTTCAATCAGAAATACAGGTGTGTAGGGCTTCTGTCTCAGTGAAATGTTTTGGGTAAAGATGAATAATTCTATGTGGAGGGCTGGGGACATAGCTCAGTGGTAGAGCATTTGCCTACCATACACAAAACCCTAGAACCATCTCTAGAACTGCAATTAAAAACAAAAGAACAGAGTCTGAAGAGGTGGCTTATCAGTTAACAGCACTGGCTGCTCTTCCAGAAGACTCCCATTCGCTTCCTGGCACCCGAGTGGCAGCCCAGAACCATCTGTAACTCCGGTTGCAGGGGATTTACTCCCCTGTTGTAAGGGCTGGAGGCTAGACCAACCATCCTCTTTTCTTTTGAGAGAGCCTTGACTGACTGGTAGCTCATTATGCAGATCAGGTGTGCCTCAAATTTGTAGAGATCTGTCTGTCTCAACTTCCTGAGGGGATTACAGATATGCATCATCGTACCCAGCTTGATGCCCTCTTCTGGGCTCCACTGACTTCAGGCACATAGGTGGTGAACAGACATACATGGGAACAAAATACCCATAAACATAAAAATGAAGAAAAAAAAAACCCCAAAAAACAGGCTATGTGCAACAAACTTTGTATGTTCAAGAATCATCATGTTTCCTGGCTGAGGTTACTCATGAGCAGTTGTGGATAAAGCCAATAGGCAAGGATAATTCTGTGTATAGAGGGGAACTGCATCCCGCAGCCCCCTCACCCCCAGCACATCATTAAACCGTCACAAGTCCTACCCTAGCCTCCAGTTAAATTTCAGTGTTAGGTCAGGAGTAATGAACAGAGGCTTGTCAGTGTGTGCGTGTGTTCTCTGGACGTGTACTTTTTTTTCCAGACAGAAGACTTGAGCCAGGCTGCAGCACAGGGGTGTGCTGCTGGCCCTCCCTGGCCTCTCTGCTCTACCTGATATCTGGCATGTAGTGAAGGAAATCTTGCTTGAAAGTCGCAGCTCTTGAGGACAGCAGATGCTCCACTCAGACCGAAACCAGGTTCCTGCTTCTGCAGTGTGCCGTGGTTTGCATCAAACGCTGTCTTGGTCTTGACTTTGAGATTATCCCTCCTCTTTGAAGTGGTTGTACTTTAAAGTGTGTCTTAGTCACTGTTCTGTTTCTGTGCTGAGACACCATGACCATGGCAGCTCTTATAAAAGAAAGCAGCTAACTGGGCTTGCTTACAGTTTCAGAGGCTTAGTCCATTATCACCTTGGTGGGGAGAATGGTGGCACGAAGGCAGCCACTGGAGCAGTAGCTGACAGCTACATCCTGATTCATAGGCAGAGCCACACCTGGACTGGCTTGGGCTTTTGAAACCTCAAAGCCCACTCGAAGTGACACACTTCCTCCAACAAGGCCACACCTCCTAGTCCTTTCAATCAGTTCCACTCCCTGGTGCCTAAGCATTCAAATATATGAGCCTTATTGATGCCGTCCTCATTCAAACTACCACATTGTACTCACTAGCCCCCATAGGCTTGTTGAAGTGATGCCAGGAGCTGGGGCACCATCTTCCGCCAGTGCTGGGAAGTGGGGAAAAGGACAAAGCATGTTCATTGGTGTGGCAGAAAAATGGGAAGAATGGGTCTTGAATTTTATCACTAATGCAGAGTTAGATATATCATAATTAAAAAATGCATTCAGTCTAACTTCAGAAGTCCTTGTAGTTTATCATAGAGTGGTTTTAAATTTTGGAATTTTTCAAATTTTTGTTTGTTCGTTTGAGACAAGATCTTTCTATGTAGTTCTGGCTGAAGTGGAACCCACTATGTAGACCAGACTGGCCTCAAACTCAGAGGGATTTGCCAGCCTCTGCCTCGAGAGTGCTGGGGTTAAAGGCATGCCCTACCATGCTTTAAGTTTTTCTTATGTGGTTATTGAACACAAGTTTTGTGTCATAATAAAGTTGAATAATAAAGTTGAATAAAATCTTAAGTTACTTTAAGAGACAATCAGAATACACACACAGCCCTGGTTTCTCTCTTATCTAGAGACTTGTCTGTCCACCTGACTGCTCGACAGGTCACTTCAGAAGTGTCTACTTTGCATCACAAACATGATTAGATGAATATGGATGTTTTGAGATTCTGATAATAGAAAGTCCAATTTTAAAGCAATTTGAAAACAAGGAAAATTTAGCCGCATCAACAGGATATCTTTGTCAGGGACTGGTTTGATTCTGGCTTAATGATAAAATTCAAGACTCATTCTTTCCCCTTTTCACACCGCCTTGAACATACTGTATCCTTTTCCCAGTTCAGAGCATGGTGCAAGATGGCGCCCAGCTCCTGGCATCACTTGTGCACAAGACGGCGTTCAGAAGTCAGCAGTGTTCCCCTTAAATCCCATCATGTATAACTCCACAAGGCCCCTCCAGAC
Organism: Meriones unguiculatus; assembly: GCF_030254825.1. Lineage (NCBI taxonomy): Eukaryota > Metazoa > Chordata > Mammalia > Rodentia > Muridae > Meriones > Meriones unguiculatus. Next base: position 25,317,964 of record NC_083355.1, on the reverse strand, counting down.
CAATCCCTGCCAAAGGCCATGGGGGTAGATGAACAATTTTTGAGCCAGAATTGTGATACAGGCCTGTAATACCGGACACTCCAAATATGGAGGCAAGAGAATTGCAAGTTCACAGCCACCTAGGCTAGAGTGGGTTCAAGGCCACAGAGAGAGAGCATGGCTCAAGATAAAGGGTTAAAAGAGGGCTGAGGCTGCAGCTTAGTGGTAGGGTGCTTGAAGCATGCACAAAGCCCTAGGCTTGATTCCCAGTACTGAAAACAAATAAACAAAACTCCAGTTTTCACACACTATACAGAAGGTAGAATTAGATGCTGTGTTTATATTTGAGACTTTTTTTAAAAAACTAATAAAAAATAATGTAACTTCTTGTCCTTCACCTGCATTTTCCCATTAAATATAGGAATGAAATTTCTAATTGTCTGAGGTGGTCTCTCTCTGGCTGCTTAGGCTGACTGGACTCTGGCCCAAGCTTACCTTGAGTCTACCACATCTCCCCTTTATGGCTCTTTCTGCTATCTTCATTGTCCTTATTTCTCAGACTCCATCAAAACTTTCTGTTCTGTCTTAAGTTTGATCCCTGGAACCCAAGTAAAGGCCAAAGGAGAGACCCAACTACAGAGTTGTCCTCTGACCTCCATACTTACACATGTGTATGCACACGCACACACTGATGATAATAATATTTGTAAACCCCTCCATTCTTTGTCTCTGCTTTACTTTTGTAACCATATCTCCTACTAGCCCCTGGGTTTCTTTAGATGGGTCCATGTCTTCGTTTCTCCCTAAGTAGGCTGTGCTTTATTGAGAACATGGCTTTCTCTGAGTCTTCTCTGGGCCTAGAACATCTTTTTTTAAATAATTTGTTTATTTTTATTTTAGGTACATTGGTGTTTTGCCTGCATGTACCTCTGTGTGAGGGTGTCAGATCCTTTGGAACAGAAGTTACGGACAGTTGTGAGCTACCATGTGAATGCTGGGAATTGAACTCAGGTCCCCTGGAAGAGTAGCCAGTGCTCTTAACTGCTGAGCCATCTCTCCAGCCCCTAGAACAACTTTTTAATTTCCTCTGCCTCCAGATTTCTCCATTCTTTAAAATCCAGCCAGGTTTTCAGACTCTGTACATAGCCTTCCATCATGTCCAGTTTATTCCTTCTAGGCCCTTTAAGTATCATTGGCAGTCATGACTTGCTTTGTGTATCAGGTTTGCTTCCTGGCAGCTTTTAAGTTTGTGAAAGTTAAAATCAGTACAGTAGTTGGGTATGGTGGTATACATTGAAGACAGAGGCAGATAGCTCTCTCTGAGTTTGAGACCAGTGTGGTATTTATAGGGAGTTCCTGTCTTAAAAATAAATGAGCGAACAAATAAATACAGTACTTCTTTTCAGTAATAAGCATCTTCCTCTTATACTTGTGTAGACGGTAGTAAAAGCATTGAGTACAGAAATTGAGCAGGAAACACTTGCCAAATAAACCCACTTACCTATCTATAGCTTTACCTTTATAACAAGAGAATTCAAAAGTGACTGTTTTCGCCTGGGTTGGCTACCCAGAGGCTATTTAAGCTGTGGGCTGGCTTTCCCCAGGGTCCGAGGATTGTTCAAGGTTTCTGAATAAACTGCATTGAAAAAAAAAAAAAAGTGACTGTTTGAAGGAAAGAGAAAGCGAGGATAGTCTCACATATATGCCCGAGGCTGAATGGCGCCAGTTTCAGTAATACTCAGTTCTAGCATGATGCTAGCCAGTATTGTGTATGAGTTATTAATCACTAGGGCTTGCAGAGATCACCTAACAGTCAAGAGCACCTGCAGCTGTTCCAGAGGACCCAAGTTCAGTTTCTAGCACAAACATGGGGTGGCTCATAGTCACCTGTAACTTCAGCTCCAGATTCAACACCCTCTTCTGGTTTCCACAGGTACTGTACATACACTTACACAGAACACATGCATGAATGCACACACATAATAATAAAAATCTTCAATGAAAGATTCACTAATCATAGTGTATCGCCCCAGATCTCAGTATCAATCTCTCTGTGTTCACCTTACCCCACTGCCCCCAACAGAGAAAGGCAGTGTTGGATCAGTTTCCTCGCATCCACCAGGGAAGACCTGTCTTTGGCGGTTTTGCTCAAGCTCCTTGTGGTATTGTTGGACATTTTTGCTTTGAATTTTGATGCAGCGGTGGCATTGTTGCCAGGTTTAATTCGCTTAGTCTTTTATGAGTTACATTTAAAAAAAAAGGGGGGGGGAACCTCTTTTTAAGTCACAAATTTTTAAGTTGAAAATTAACCTATCCCATGGCTAAGGTTGTATTCAGTCCCATTAAGCATACTTATCTCAACACTATTCATTATCTACGGTCCCCAAAATGAGATTCATAAATAATTTTTTTAGTCAAATAAAAGCCACGATAGCACTTTACCGTCACACTAAGATATCTGTGACTGGCTGTTTTATTAGTGATGTCTATACACAGTTTTCAAAACAAAGTATGGCCTGCTGGGGCAAAGAGGAGGTATGTTGTAGCTTGTAAGTTTAGAGGTTGGGAATTACCTGTGTGGCAGTAGGTGGCCAGGTGAATTATTTTGTGGGACAGTAAATGTTAGTGGAATGGAATTTCTTAAGTTCACATTGAAAAAAAAAAAAAGCACCCTGAAGGTTAGGAATGTAGTCTGGCCTGCCCCCACAGTTGAGAAGAGCCTCACCCGGGGCTCTTGCACACTCCCATCCACCCCCCTCACCTCTCAGTACTGTGGCTGTTATTTTCCACTGTCTCAGGCCCAGCTGTTGTCATCTAGTTTATATGCGATGAGCTATATAAGAGATCAATATCATTTTTATGTGAAATATTGTGTTACTTTCATATAATCTTTGAATTGTTTGTGTTCAGATAGTCTATTTCTTTTTATATTTTATTGGTTTGTTTTCAGCACTACAGATTGAAGTCAGGGCCTCACACATGCAAGGCAGTGTAGTTCATTTTAACCGCTGTCTCTAGCCCATAGGACCATTTTAAATGTACAGTTCAGTGCTTGTGTGTATGTGTGTTAATAAGGCTGTATAACCTTCACCATACATAATTCCACTAATGTTTCCACTGACCCTGGAGTCCATTAGCAGTGATTGCCATACCTCCCTAACCACAGCAGCTCCTACTGGCCACTGGTTAACTTTATATGTCTGTGGATTGGTTTATTCTGGCCATTTCACATACAAAGAATCTTCCAGTTATGCAGATGTTTGTGTCCGGTAGAATGCCTTCAGGGTTAGTCCTGAAAGACTAGGCATCAGTCTCCCTGTTGGGTGTCTGATAGTTGTCGACCTACGGCTGTCTACCTGTCTCCCAGCTGATGGTGCCTGTGTGGCTCCCACTGTGTGCTGTTAGGGACGGTGTTTTCTACATATGCTTGGGCGCAGAAGTACTGGGTCATCTCTGCTTAGCCTCTTTTTTATTGACAGTGTCTTTTTAATTCTTTATTAATTACACTTTATATACTTTGTATCATCTGCTTAGCCTCTAGAACTTACAGAACTGTTTTTCAAAGTGTGCCTTTTTATATGTACCAGTAATGTAGGGAGCTTATGCTTTTTCCAGATCTTCTCTAACTCTTGTTTCACCTTTTAACAAATTATAGTTGTTTTAGTAAATATGAAGTGGGATTTTAGTGTGTATTATTGTCTTAGGGTTTCTATTGCTGCAATGGAACACCCTGACCAAAAAGCAAGTTGAGAAAGAAAGGGTTTATTCAGCTTATACTTCCACATTGCTGTTTGTCACCAAAGGAAGTCAAGACGTTAACTCAAAACAGGGCAGGATCCTGGAGGCAGGAGCTAATGCAGAGGCCATGGAGGGGTGCTGCTCACTGGCTTGCTTCCCATGGCTTACTCAGCCTGTTTTCTTATAGAACCCAGGATCACCAGCTCAGGGATGGCCCCACCCACCATGGGCTGCTTCCCCCCATGATCACTAATTGAGAAAATGCCTTACAGCTGGGTCTCATGGAGGCATTTCCTCAGCTGAGGCTCCTTCCTCTGTGATGATTCTAGCCGTGTCAAGTTGACACACAAAAGTAGCCAGTACAATTATTTACATTTTCAAGTATGTTAAAGCTATTTTTATAAAACTATGTTTGTTTCACTACTTTCCCCCTCTCTTTTTTCCTTTCTTTCTTTCTTTCTTTCTTTTTTTTTTTTTTGTTGTTGTTTTGTTACAGAGACAGGGTTTCTCGGTGCAGCCTTGGTTGTCCTGGACTTGCTTTGTAGACCAGGCTGGCCTTGAACTCAGAGATCCGACTGCCTCTGCCTTCCAAGTGCTGGGATTAAAGGTGTGCACCACTACCCCTGGCTCTCTCAGTTTCTCTCTTAATCCAGCTATCACACAAATAATTGAGACTCTTTCATATTTGTTTACTAATGAGCTCCACATCGCAATAACTGAGCAATTACTCTATTCTTAACCCTCTAAACTAATTTGGTTACCTCCCAGCATACATCCCAGCAATATTTACATTTTGTAGCTTTCCTTGCTGAGCTCTCTCTCCTGCTCCCTCCTGGACATCTGGCCATGGCTCCATCCTGTTCTTCTCCTCTAATTCCTCTTCCCCTGGCTGGCAGGAAGTCCAGCCCTATTCTCTCCCCTTCTCATTGATGGCTGTAAGCTACTTTATTGGCATACCAGGGGACAATTGGGGAGCATTGTTTACACAACATTGAGACAGGAGATTCTCAGAACAGGATTACAGCCAGATATGGGGGTACAGAAATCAACATTTGAATTACACAATAATCTTATGCCTACACAAGTGAGTTTTTATCCTTCTACATGTTAGAAGAAATAACTGTTCAAATCTTTTCCCCATTAAATCTTCTTAATTTTAATTAGTTAATTTAAAATTGTATTTTAGTCCCAGCACTGGAGAGGCAGAGGCAGGCAGGTCTGAATTCAGGGTCATCCTGGTATCAGGACAGCCAGAGCTGCGCAGAGAAACCCTGTCTTAGGAAAAAATTAATTTTAAATTATTATTATTATTATGTTGTGTGTGTGTGAGTGTTTTGCCTATGTGTGTGTCTGTGCATCATGTGTGCCGGGTGTCCAGTGAAATCCAGAACATGGCACTGAACCTCAGGAACTTCCGTTACAGGTGGTTGCACACCACTGCGTAGGTCCTGGGAGCCAGACTCAGGTCTTCTGCAAGAAGAGCCCGTGGAGCCACTGAGCCATTGCCTTAGCCCACATTGTGTTATTATTTTTGTCTTTTTATTCTTAAGTTGTGATATATTCTGGATACCAGACCTTTATCGAACCTATGTCTTACTAATATAGTCTTCTGATCTTATCTGTTGATTCTGTTCTCTTGATAACATCCTTTGGTGTGCAAACATTATTTATTTCAATAATGTTCAATTTGTAGTTTTTCCTTTTCTTTTGCCCTCCAGCACCTCTTCCTCCTCTTTCTCTCCCTCTCTTCCCCTTCCCTATCATGGTAGGGAACACATTTGAATGAGCATAAGGTGGCTGGCCTCTGTCTTCAGTCAGAAAGCAGGGAGAGATGACTGTTTTTGCTCATCTGGCTTCCTTCTTTTTATTCAGTCTCCTTGGAAATACCCACAAAGACAGGTGATTCCAAATGCAGTCAGGTTGACAGCAAAGATTAACTGTCGCCCCTTGTTAGTGTGACACCTGTTAAACCATAATTCTCTGCTCTTCCTCAAGGGATTATGGTTATCTCATAATGCAAAATGCATTTCACTCATCTGTAGACGTTCCCAAAGTATTAACAGTTCTAATACTGTTAAAATGCCCAGGATCAGAGTCTCTTCTGAAATTTAAAGAAATGTCTTGTGAGCCTATACAATAAAATAAAAGACAGGTTGTACACTTCCAATATACAAAGGCACAGCATAGACCTCCTCAAGAAAAGATTAGCACAAAACAAAACCCAGCGGGACACACACAGTATCTGGAGGCTGGGTGGGATCCTATGGGCTCCAGTGACTGGTTTCGAGCTCTGCTGTGGGTAGGTAGCATACACAGTTCATTTCCTGGGCTGATCCCATTCTGCCTGTGGCTTACCTCAGCAGATAATCCCACTTTTCTAGTATCTCCAGCATCCTGGTTTCTCCACTGAAAATTGGGCTTCACTTTTTGTCCACTTTAATGACTGACCCCAGGAAAGTGTTTTCTAGATTGTTTTCCAAAGTAGGAACCTCTCTGCAGCAGTCTCAGTCCTCACCTCAGCTCTCCTATTGTCCCACTGCAGAGCAGGAGGCTGTCTTCAGTGGTGCGGAGCTCCAGTGGTTTCTCTGCACCCGCCTTATCTATAGCCTTAAACTCAGAGCTTTTTCAAGTAATATGCTTTCTCTCATGGAGGATAAGACTAGGAGAAGTAAGCAGTAACCGTGCCACAGCCTGGGTATTCGCTGTGCTAACATTTCTTTCTCAAAACAACTTAGTTTGTTAATTCAAATTTAGTCTCACTCAGATTTTCAGGACTGGGAAGAAGGCAGCCAACTTTTACCAGGATGTAACAGGAAAGGCCCCTTGCCCAGTTCCCCTGGACAGGCCTCCATTGATTGAATTGGCATGCTGGTCTTCCAGACTCCCCTTAGATTAGCCCATCAGACCGTTTACAGCATTCTAGGGTTTTTAGCCTACAGTGCCAGACTCTTCCACATCCCTCTCGCAAGCCAGTTCCTAAGACCAGTGGGCCGCATAGTCAGGGTTTTTTGTTTGGTTTGGTTTGGTTTTCACAGCAAAAGCGCCACTTCTCTGTAGAAATTTTCTTTGTGTCGGTCGCCTTTCTTGTTGTGGTAACAAAGCAGCTGACTGAACCAGCTTAAGGAAGGGAGCATTGTTCTGGCTTAAGTTTGAGGGAAACTTGATGTTCGTAACAGCATGGAAGGTTTACCAGCTGGATGCTATGGGTGGCTAAAGAAGCAGAGGGAGGTGTGTGTGTGTTTGTGTTTTGTTGAGGGTTGGGTAGGACAGGGTCTCTGAGCACAGGCTGCCTGTGAATTTGCTTTTAGCCAAAATGACCTTGGATTGCTCATTCCTGCTGGCCACGTGCCGGCCACTACCGGTGACTTTCATTTGTTGGTGTTTGTGTATATGTGCCCATGCCTGTGGCTGCTCAGGTTGATTACAGGAATCTTCATAAACTGATCTCCACTGTGTTTTTGAGACATTGAACCTGGAAATTACTGATTTGGCTAGACTGGCTGGCCAACAGGCCCCAGGGTCCTTCTGTCTCTGTGTTCCCAGTACTAGGATTATAGACACCTACTCCTGTGCCTAGCTTTTAAAACATGGGTGCAGGGATTGAACTCCTGCTGGTGGGACAAGTATTTTACTGACTGAACCATCTCACTTAGCCCCGTCTTCTCATTTTTAACCTTTTTCTTACGTATCTCTTCCACATTTACTCTGCCAAGGGTGTCCAGCATATACATAAACCTCTGATGTACCGGTCACACTTGTAACCTCTTCAGAAAAGCTCTTAAGTAGAGTGGGAAAAGGAACCAGCTCCCAGTCCTCTGTATAACACGGAAACTTGGCCTGTGTGGCTGGATTCAGCCTTCACAATAGCCCTTAGATAGACCTTGAGTATGAGTTTGTGTAAGAGTCACCTTGTCTGGGTAGCTAGCACATTGGGGTAAGTAGTAAGTTCTTGAGGCTGTGCCTTGCTTCCTGCCTGACATTATACAGGCTTGTCTGTAAACTGTGGGCCAACATTTCTGTATATGACCTCAAGGTTCGTCTCCATTTATGTTGTTAACTCATTTCTGACCTATGTGTGTGCTGTAGAAGAAACTAAAGGGGAAAGGTGGAGAAAAATTCAGTTTCTATGCTTTGTCTAAATACGCACTACAGATAAGAAAGAGTAAGACCTACTCTTATTCTTGGGGAGTCAGTGGTGGGTATTTAGAAGTGCACAGCAACATGGAAATTGCATATAAAAATTTCCACTCTCAGTTTTGCAGTGGTGAGAAGATTTTTAATTTTTAAAAGAATCTCACAGTGTCTTAGAATTGCTACTAAGGAGATATGTTAGGCTTGCTGGCAGGGAAAGGCAGGGGGTGTATTTGGGGTATATTATGGTTTGGAGTAAACTTTCCCATCTGGTTCAGATATTTTGATTTTAGACTATTTATACCTGTTGTCTAAGACTAGATAAAATTCCCCCTCCCCTCCACACAGTGCTACTTTGTGAAATGCCAAGAAATTTTACTAGTGAGAAAATAACAGATCCTCAGCATTCCTTGACGCTGTTCCACAGTGCAAGCCATGGTAGTCCAGGCAGGGGTACTTGGGAGGCAGAGGCAGGAAGGAGCTTAAGAGTCAGGCCAGTTTAGGCTATTTAGTGAGACTGTTTGGCTAGCACACGTGAAGACCCAAGTTTGGTTCCCGGTGCCACATAAAACTGGGAGTGGTGGCACCTATTGGCAGTCCCAGCACTCAGGAAATAGAGTCAAGAGGATCAGAAGTTCCTGGTGGGAACTGGAGAGATGACTCAGGGGCTAATAACACTTGCTACTCTTCTGGAGGACTCAGGTTCAATTTCCACCACCCACAAGGTGGCCTACGAACATCTGTAACTCGGGCCCCGGAGGGTTCCAGGCCCACTTCCGTGCTCTCAGGCACCAGCTGCACAAAACACCCATGCACAAATGATCATTCAAAAAGTACTCACAGTTATTAGTTTGCGGCCAGCTTGGACTACATGAGACCCTATCTCAAAAAAGAAAAAGTGGGGCTGGAGAGATGGTTCAGAGGTTAAGTGCACTGGCTGCTCTTCCAGAGGTTATGAGTTCAATTCCTAGCAACCACATGGTGGCTCACAACCATCTATAATGAAATCTGGTGCCCTCTTCTGGTGTGCAGCTGTACATGCAAACACAACATTGTGTATTTAATCTTTTTTTTAAATAATTTCTTTAATTTTTTTATGTGCATTAGTGTGAAGGTGTCACATCCCTTGGTATCTGCACTGCAGACAGTTGTGAGCTGCCATGTGGGTGCTGGGAATTGAACCCGGCTCCTTTGGGAGAGCATACAGTGCTCTTAACCACAGAGCTGTCTCTCCAGGCCCAATCTTTTTTTTTTTTTTTTTAAGTTAATAAAGTACCTGTGACTTTTAATTTTTATAAACTATTGTAGGGCAGGGCATGGTGATGCACATTTTTAGCCCTGGTACTCTGGAGGCAGAAGCAGGCACATCTCTGTTATTTGCAGGCCACCCTGGTCTAGATAGAGAGTTCCAAGTCAGAGCTGCATAGTGAGAACCTGTTTTGTTTTGTTTATTTTTATTTATGTTTTGTTAAAAGAGGACATTTCTCATTCATTTTCATTCTCTATATGGGTTTTCTTTTTTCTTAGCCCTCTTCAAGATAGTATTGAAAATTGCATTCTAGAAAGCTACCCTAGACTGAGTCTTCCCACGACCCCAGCACGATTGATATATATGTAAATTGACTTTGCTGTCCCTCTCTGCTGGGAGCCACAGGTGGGCAGAGTGATGCCAGTTCTCTTCTGGTTCTTGAGAGATGTTGAGCTTTATTAGAGCCTGGATTTTGTCAGATTTTAATAGAAAATGTCTCAGTGAGACACAGAACTTCTTACCTTAAAAATAAATAGTTCCTTTTATTTAAAGTGTGTCTCTGCCTATCCATGATGTCTACAGAGAGAACTGAACATTAGAAAATGCCGTGACCGTTCATTGGGACCCTGTAGGTCCTACAGTGTAGCTTACTTTGTGCCTGATTGCTTCTTTGGCCCACGGTGGTTATTGGATGAAAGTAAGAGTTGCTTAAGCTAGCCGTGTGATGAGTGACACACACTCAGTTTTGTTCTTATGTGGAGCTGTGGAGGCTGTTGCCAGTCATCAGACAGTGTCCAGGAGCACCTCTGCTTTGTCCTCCTCCAGCTAGCTTATTACAACTCACAAAGTACCTCACAATGGGAAGCACTTAAGTGTCAACAAAGATGTGACAAAGTGCTCTGTATAAATGCAGGTCTTTATGGTTAGTTTATAAACCAGAGAACTGGCCAAGCTCTGCAGTTTTGTGGTTTGCTGTCTTGGCTCCCACGTTTTGCATAGGTAGAATACTAAAGTCTAGATGTGAGTACAGTTCAGGATTGACAGTGCAAAAGTCAGGTTAGGAATTAACCCTACTTCTTGGCACCGTGATGAGCCTAGCTGTTCACATGTTCTCTTCCCTAATGGTAGTTTGCTTTATGTACAGCAACTCAGAGAGGCCTAAGTGACTCCTATTACTTGTTAAAGTTACGTAACAGTTCAGTGTCAAGTGTTCTAAACAGTTTCTTATTGAGATAATTTTTAAGAAGAGACAGCAAGCATTTCGGGCAGGGTGGTGCACACCTATAATCCCAGCACTCAGGAGGCAGAAGCAGATGGGTCTCCGTGAGATCCAGGACAGCCAAGGCTACACAGAGAAACCCTGTCTCAAACATAAATAAATTAAACAAAGAAAGAAAGAAGGAAAAAAAGGAAAGGGAAAATAAAGGACAGCATAGCAGTATTTTGTTCATTTTAGGCAAGTGGAGCTGATTATGTTAAGGAAAAGCCAGGAGTGGAGGCCACAGCATTAATCCCAGGATTTGGGAGGCGAAGATAGGCAGAACTCTGTGAGACCAGGGTGGTCTAGTCTGTGTAATGAGTTGCAGGACAGCCAGGGCTACATAGTGAGACTCTTGTCTCAATAAAAAGAAGGGAGTGGGGAATTAAGCTTGCTTTACTTAATTAAAAATCAACCCCATAGCCGGGCAAGGTGTTGCATTGCTGTAATCCTAGCACTTGGAGAGACAGAGGCAGGCACATCTCTGAGTTCAAGGCCAGCCTGGTCTAGAAATTGAGTCCAGGACAGTGAAGGCTACACAGAGAAACCCTGTCTTGAAAAACAAAACAGCAACAACAAAAAAATCAATCCCAAAGTTTTGCAGTAGGTGCTAAGTAGATAATGAATAATAAAAGTGTCTTCAGTGCTCGTCACATGACACTGTCTTAGTAAACACTGTCTTCCTTCATTTTGTCAGCTAGGCGGGATCGATACTTCAGTGTTATTTGTATGACTCAGCTGCTGGGTAGCCGGCTAAATGTGTGAGGCATATTGCAAACAAATTGTATATCCTTCTGATTTTTTTAAAATGGATGATTTTAGAACTTGGTGGTTACTGATTCTCAGAATTTTGTCTTCTCCACAACTGACAAACGAAAAATCACCCAGTTGTAGAGCGGATCTAGTGAGCTGTGCAACAGATGTCAAAATGCCGCAGCTCTACTCCATAGACCTGAAGCCAGTTGTAGTTACAGTTCATTTGTAATTACTGAAAGCCAGGGCACTTTTCTTGTGTGGTTATGCCAGTTAGCTCCTTTATCTCCATGGCCTACAGTGCCCATGTTGCCACCTTTGTTTGCGGGCTCTCACTGTGGTGGCTGATGCCGAAGGAGACTTCCTGAATGGCCCTCTTGAGTGTCTGACGGCCTCCTGTGTCACTGAACAGCTGTCAGTGGATCATGCAGCATGCAGTGTGGCAGGCAGCGTGCAGCAGAGGATATTTACTCATCGAATGCCTGCTCTATGCTAGACACGATAGTAAGCTCTGGAGATATGTTGGTGAACTTGACAGGTGGCTCTTGGCATGGTAGAATTTCCATCCTAACTGAAAATGGGAACTCATGCAAGCCTGTAAAATAATTCTATCCCAAACCTTTTAAGGAGTATAGCGCTTCAGAGTGGATGTAGTTTAATGATTTTAAATTTTGTATGTTGTGAGAAATTTTGTGGCCCAAGAAGGAAATGGTGATAATAATTTTTTCCCTCATTTTATTTCTTTTCTCTTTGTAGCTGAGATGCTCCAAGTCCCTTGTAGCTCTCTGTGGAAGGAAATCAGGAGTGCTCTGCTCATGCCGTAAGAACAGCCTTGTTCTTAACGAGTTGGTGCTGTGACGCAGAAAGAATTGCACGCGGGCTCCAGGAGTTTCTTGTTTTCAATTGAGTACTTAGTTCTCTGTGGATGGAGAAAGAGTTGAGTCTTAATTGCCCTGTTTCAGGGTGTTCTGTGTAGTCTGAACTGGGCCTTTTCCCAATGAGCTACACAGCCAGTCCTTGTCAGGAGCTGGTTGAAAACTGTGCAGTGCATGCAGAAGGAATGGCACAGGAAGAGAGCCATCGAAGTCAGGCACCACCCACCTTCTACCATGGTGCCAGCCAGGAGCTTGACCTGTCCACCAAAGTGTATAAAAGGGAGTCTGGAAGCCCTTACTCTGTGCTAGTGGACAGCAAGATGAGCAAACCACATCTCCACGAGACCGAAGAACAGCCATATTTCAGGGAGCCAAGAGCAGTGTCTGAAGTGCACACTGTCAAGGAAGACCGGGAGAATTCTGATGACACGGAAGAGGAGGAGGAAGTCTCTTACAAAAGGGAGCAGATCATAGTGGAGGTAAACCTTAATAATCAAACGTTAAATGTGTCTAAAGGGGAAAAGGGTGTCTCTTCTCAGTCCAAAGAGACTCCTGTTCTTAAGACAAGCAGCGAGGAAGAGAGTGAGGAGGAGGAGGCCACAGATAACAGCAGTGACTACGGAGAGAACGAGCGGCAGAAGAAAAAGGAGAAGCGAGGGGAGAAAGTCAGGGTTGCACAAAGGCGAACCCGGAGAGCTGCCTCTGTTGCCGCAGCTACCACTTCCCCTACCCCCCGAACAACTCGAGGCCGGAGGAAGAGTGCAGAGCTACCCAAGCGGAAGAAGCGGGCTGCCGCGGAGCCTAAAGCGCCAGTGCAGAAAGCTAAGTGCGAAGAGAAAGAGACTCTGACCTGTGAGAAGTGCCCCAGGGTGTTTAACACCCGCTGGTACCTGGAGAAGCACATGAACGTTACTCACAGGCGCATGCAGATCTGTGATAAGTGTGGCAAGAAGTTTGTCCTGGAAAGTGAGCTGTCCCTTCACCAGCAAACAGACTGTGAAAAAAACATTCAGGTAGGTCTCATCACCGAGAGGGCAAAGTTTCCAGGATAGAGCCTGGCTGTTCAGAGTCATCTGGTGTCTGCCCAAGAGAATAAATGCACTAGAGGCTGAAGGGACAGATTCCGCCAATTTATCGTTTTAGACGCTGCTGCTTGGGTCTTTTCAAAACCGAGGCTTAATCCTGTGTTTCAAAAGCTTTACTCTTCCCTGACGCTGGACTAGTGGGAACCCAGGTGCACTGGAAGGGGGCCCTGTTCTAGATGATTGACTGGGACGTAGGTCAGCGCCGACCTTGCATTGAGAGTCCTGTTGCAGGACCTGTGGGATATTTGTTCTGGCATCTTCTGTCGGGGTGAGAGGTCTTGAGTGAAGGTCAGGAGTAGAGAAGGGTTCCTTTCTATTTAAAAGGATGCCAGAGTCTAGTGCAGCTGATGGGGACAGAAACCATGACTCAGACCCGTGGAAATGGAAGATCTCCAGCAGTGAGTTTCCTTTCACCGGTGGAGAGACGGCAACACTAAATGTGTCAAGAGCAGCCCATGGGGATATGCAGGCTTTAAACAGGCCGAGCAGTGCGGAAATGCTGCTCACCTGGCAGTAGGGCTACATAACACCGCTCAACAGTGCTGTCACTGCAACAACATGCTATTCAAGCCAGGCTGGTGGCTTGGAAAGACTGTGCTGTGACAGCTTAAAAAAGACTGTACTGTGACAGGTTAAATGTATTGCAGCTATATTGGTTTGTGCGTATGTTTGTGTATTAGTGGATATTCATACAAGGTAAGTCTGTTATGTTTCCATACGATATATATAATTACTATGTATATACTCTTTAAAAGGTAACTCTTTAAAAGATAAATTGTTTTACTTTTTATTTGAGAACTGCTAATATTGGTGACCACCTTTAATTTTCTCTTTTTGACAATTGTTTTTTTCATCAGCAACTGAGATCAGTGCCTTTCTTTAAAGAGATTTTTTCGTAATCCACTGATTTGACTTGTATGTCATTATTTGATCAAGATGTGCTGGGTAAATAAACGAAGACTGGCCAAGTTCTGCAGTTGTCTGGGCAGGGAGGAGTTGGTTGCAATGGAGTGTGGTCCCGTGCTGCCCCCTAAAGGTCAAACTTGGCTTTCATAATGGCTCCTTACTGAAAAGGTTCATTTGTGACTCTTAAGACCTGCTTGTTTTGTGGATTTGTTCCCTCCCTCCTTCCCTTCTCCCCTCCCTTTCTTCTTCTTTTTTTTTTTTAAACTTGAATTTGCTGAAATTATAGAAAACAACAGTTTTTGTTTCGTTTGCGAGCTTCCATGCTTTTCCTCGTCATAGTATGTTCACGCTTGTGTGAGTTCTGCCGAATGAAGCTGGTCTTGAAGAGGACCTGAGGTTGGTTTTCCAGTACCCACTTGGCAGCTCCTAACTCTCTGTAACTCTGGTTCCAAGAATCCAGTGCCCTCTTCTGTCCTCCTTGGGCACCAGGCACACATGCAGTATACATACACAAAGCAGGCTGAAATGCCCATGTTCATAAAGGAATATTTTTAAAAGAACGTCCTTCACATTCCTAAAGAACCTTGTACTGGGCTTCTTCATTGAGCTCCTGATAATCCTGACTGCTCATAATAAGAAAACTAACCCTTACAGAAAAGGCAGCTTTCAAGGGTTGTCTGTCCTTTCCCAGGGCGGTGTTCGGCCAGCGGCTTGGCTCTTGGCTCCTGGGTTTTGTCTTCTGCAGTGGCAGTGGTACTCAAGAGCCTTTAGTGACTGAGTTCTTTTACTGCTCATTTCTCAGAGCCTGGCAGTTGCCAAGAACTTTCTGGTATTGTTTTGTTGATTTAGTCCAGCCATGATTTGAGGAAATAATCATTGTGACGTAAGGAGGTCTGCAGTTGAGTGGGTAGGGGATGTGCCAGGGGTTTGGAGGTTATATTAGCTTCTTTCAGAGGGAAATGGCAATGGAGTGAGTTAAATTTAGGGAAAGGTAGGAAACCTTGAGCATTTGTTACAGAGTTCTTTAAATGGTGTTTTCCAAGGCGTAAAGGACATTTTTATACTCTTGAGATCTATAATGCTTATATATCTTGTCTTTACTTGTGTTAATTTCAAACTTATTTATGTTCTCTGCTAAACACATCTCAACTGCATGGCAGCCTGGGTAGGAGGTCTTGCTGTGCTTGCTATGGAGGTCTGTGCTCTGGCAAGCCTGAAGGCGCTCCAAGGCATGCCGGTACATGCTTAGGCTCCCCACACCTTGGAGATGGAGGCAGGATCATGATTTGAGGCTGACCTTAGCCGTAAAGTCAGTTTAAGGCCACCCTGGGCTATATAGTGAGGCACCCCATCTCAAAATAAGCAACAACAACAAAATACATAATCACCAAACAAAATGGATGCCCTTTTGCTAAGTGGAAACTGGAAGTGGTCATAGCTATTAACTCTTTTGGTGCTAGTGGAACTTTCCACTTCTTGCCTTAGATTTTGCCACTGTTGGCACACTCCCAAGGTGTCTAAAAGACGGGTCTTGGAAAGTAGACCATACAGATGTTGGTGTTAGAATATGGACTCCGTGGAGGAAATTTTTTTTTTTTTTTGTCAAGATTCTGGCCTTGTGCCATGAATCTAAAGTAACTCCATTTCCTCTGCCAGGAGGCAGGATGGCCTCCTGAAGCCTTGATAAATAAAGGTTCTTTTTGTTTATCCTGCTCAGTGTGTTTCCTGTAACAAATCCTTCAAGAAACTCTGGTCCCTTCATGAACATATCAAGATTGTCCACGGATATGCGGAAAAGAAATTTGCCTGTGAGATTTGTGAGAAGAAGTTCTATACCATGGCTCACGTACGGAAACACATGGTCGGTAAGTCTCTGCCCCGTGTTCTCCGCCTGCGGACTCTTTGACGTACTCTGTGCTCCACAGTGGGCAGCACCTGTCAGTTGTAACTTGTTGAGACTAAATGCAGCAGCTTGTTTTTAGTAAGCATCACCAAGCTGGATGGTGTAGTCTTCCCTACCCAGAATTCCTTTCAGCACTGCTGTTTGTTTTCTCTTTGGAGCACTAAAGGGAGAGGTAGAAATTAAGATGGCATAATTGCCTCACTTTGTGACATCTGTTTCTTCCAGGCTGAGCTTTTGGTGGAATTGTTTTGAGTTTAAATGCATTCTCTGTTACAGCACACACAAAAGACATGCCATTTACATGTGAAACCTGTGGAAAGTCTTTCAAGCGTAGCATGTCACTCAAGGTGCACTCGTTGCAGCATTCTGGAGAGAAACCCTTCAGATGTGAGGTAAGGGACAAGCCCAGGCCAGGGCCAAGGCTGGGGGGGTGTTGACGATGCAGCAGCAAGAACGAAGTGCAGGCTGCAAAGCGTGGGGCTGGGAGGCTGTGTGCCACGGAAGCTTCAGGCGTGCACCAGGAGTTTGGTGTGTTCTCACTGCTAGGACAAGAAATGTCCCATGAGCACACAGCTGAATCTCTTCATGTAACTTGGGAGTCATGTGCAGTAACTGATCTTTCATTCTCGGTGATTCAGAAAATACGAGCCGGTAACGATTACATGACAAATTTTCCGTGTTCGTAACTCAGCTGCAGGAACATAATGACATAGCTGCCAGAAGCAGGCTGTGTTTGAGTGAGACACCTGTGAGCCTGTGAGGGCTGGGTGAGACTCTGCCTGGCACCCAGCCCTGTCCTCTGTGTCCGTGCAGAACTGCGATGAGAGGTTCCAGTACAAGTACCAGCTCCGCTCCCACATGAGCATCCACATCGGGCACAAGCAGTTCATGTGCCAGTGGTGTGGCAAGGACTTCAACATGAAGCAGTACTTCGACGAGCACATGAAGACGCACACTGGTAAGGTCTCCTGGCGAAGGGTAAATTACCCCGTGCTTCTCCGTAGCCACCTGCCAGGCTGTCCTCAGGCCCAGCCATCCATGTCCATTATTTTCCTGTTGCGTTTTGTCTCGAGGTGAAGTCTTGCTGTGCAGCCCAGGCTGGTCTCAGGCTCAGCAGTCCTCCGGTCTCAATCTCCCAGGCGCTGAGGCCAAAGGTGTGCACTACCATGACCGGCACAAATTTGCATTTGTGCTGTAATTTTCTCTTCTGAACTATTTTTTTAATAAATAAATATTTACTTACTTATTTTTCTATCAATGTATATGAGTGCTCTATCTGCAGGCCAGAAGGGGGCACCAGATCTCACTATAGATGGTTGTGAGCCACCATATGGGTGCCGGGAATTGAACTCAGAACCTCTAAAAGAACAGACAGTGCTCTTAACCGCTAAGCCATCTCTCCAGCCCTCCTCATAACTATTTTTAAAATAATTACTTATGTGAATACTTTGTTTCTTTGTTTTGTTTTGTTTTGTCTTGTTTTTTGAGACAGGCTGTTATACTGAAGCATAGGTTGCTCTGGAACTCACAGCAATCCTCCTGCCTTCAGCTCCTATGTGTTAGGATTGCAGGTGTGAGTTACCATGACCAACTATAAATAACTTGCTTGTTTGTTTGTTTGTTTGTTTGGTCTTATTTTTTGAGACATAGTCTCTGTAGACCTGGCTGTCCTTGTCTCTGCCTCGGGGGTGCTGAGATTAAAGGCATTAAAACATTCTCAATGTTCTTAGAGTCATTTGGATTTGATTTCCAATTACCTTTCAGGAACACATCCATTAAAGAAAATTAAATAAATTTTAACCCTCTGAACGTGTAGGGATGTATGTTCCATAGAATTGATAAGAATCTTATAAACATTTAATTATCCAGCTTCCAAAGGACTGGCTGAAATAATAGCTCCTTTTACAAACACTAGCACTGTCCACAACTGACCTTGGTACTCTACCAGTTACACTGTGTTTGCAGCCCAGACGTTTTATTGGGTGGTTATTTTAGTTGTTATGTAAATTTTTATGATCAATATTCTTTGGCTAATAGGCCAAGAATGTTTCCTCTAAAAGAATACAATTCTTCTCCATTATCAAAGTAACACATACTTATTAAAATATGTTAGAAGGTACCAGCCAGAAATAGTTACACATGCTTTTAGTCCCAGCACTTGAGAGGCAGAGGCGGATGGATCTCTGTGAATTCAAGGCCAGCCTGCTGTATGTAGCCTGCAATGAAAATTAGGAACTAAATAAAGTCTCACCACAGAGAGACCCCAAGATTTAACCAAATAATAATATTTTGGCTGATTTAACCTGTTTATTCTTTAAAAAAAAAAAAAAAAGATTTATTGGGGCTGGAGAGATGGCTCAGTGGTCAAGAGCACTGACTGCTCTTCCGGAGGTCCTGAGTTCAATTCCCAGCAACCACATGGTGGCTCACGACCATCTGTAATGGAATCTAATTACCTCTTCTGGTGTGTATGAAAACAGGGCATTCATATAAGTAAAACAAACCTTTAAAAAAAAGATTTATTTATTATTCATACAGCATTCTGCCTGTATTTGTGCCTGCAGGCAAGAGGGCATCATATCTCACTAAAGATGGTTGTGAACCACCATGTCGTTACTGGGAATTGAACTCAGAACATTTGGAAGAACAGCCAGTGTTCTTAACCTCTGAGCCATCTCTCCAGCACCCTATTTTATTCTTTTAAGATTTATTTATTATTTTTATTTTATGTGTATAAGTGTTTTTACCTGCATGTATGTATGTGCACTGCTAACCTTGGAGGCCAGAAGAGGGCACCAGATCACCTGAAATTGGAATTAAGAATGATTGTAAACTGCCCTTTGGGTTCTGGAAACCAAGTGCTCTTAACCACTGAGTCATCTCTGTAGCCCAAGATTTAATCTATTTTAAATAAATAAATAAATAAATTCTTCCAAGGGCTAAGAGTATAGCTCAGTAATATAGCATGTGCTTAGCAGGCGCAGATTCAGTAGCCAGCACCGTAAACAAAACAAAATGTTCTGTTCTTAGTATGGCTATAGGCAAGTTGTATGCCTAAAATGTTCATATGTTTGTGCATATGGTAATTTGGGTTCTTATACTCTATTCTGACCTGCTTTTATTTCTTTATTTTTTGATTAATTCATTTTATGTGTATGACTGTTTTGCTTGCATGTTTGTATGTGCACCGTGTGCATGCCTGGTGCCTTTGGAGGTCAGAAAAGGATATTGAATCCCCTAGAAGTGGAGTTCCAAGTGGTTGTGAGCTACCATGTGGTACTGAGAATCATACCCAGCGCTCTGCGAGGGCAGCAAGTGCTCTTAACTACTGAGCCATTGCTCCAGCCCACACCAACATGACTTTTAACCTACTTTACCATATATCATTATCAGTAATATAATTTTAATAGCTGTGTAATAGTCCTTGAAAGTTTGCTATGAGAGTAGTCATCATGTATGTACACATTCATCAGGGATTATCTGTTCCTTACACTGATCTCTTTAGCACAACCTTTATAGCAGCCCTATAAAGTAAACGATGTTTTCTGTTTATTTAGCCAACTCCCTATTAGATATTGTTTCCTATTAGAAGTTGTTTCTGTTTCCAGCTTCCATTATAAATAATGCTAAAATGAATAGCATCGCTAATACATCCACAGTCGTTTACTTAGAGCAGAGCTCTGGGAATGGGGTTGACAGGGCAAGGAGGCGGGAAGCTTCTCACACCTGATGGCATGTGTGATAGAGTTAGCCTTCTCGTCTGTTGTCAACACATGTGCTTGAAAAATGCAGCTCTCCGGCCTGGGAGCTGGGAAAGCCCTTATGACCATAAGTGAGAAACAGTTTCAGGTATTCATTTGCACTTTTAGCTACTAAATAGGATTGAATATTTTTTCATTTGTTTATTGAGTAGTAGTATATTTTCTGAATTGCTTGTGCCTTTTGTGTTTTTACTGTTTACAAAAGGTCTTGATATATGAGGTACATTAGACCTTGTTTAATCCCCCACCCCCATGTCTTTCACCTGCCTTTCAGTATTGTTTGTAATAATAAAATGGGGGCCCAGGTGGTAGTGGCGCATACCTTTAATCCCAGCACTGGGGAGGCAGAGGCAGGCGGATCTCTGAGTTGGAGGCCAACCTGGTCTACAGAGTGAGTTCCAGGACAGCCAGGGCTACACAGAGAAAGCCTGTCTAGAAAAAAAAAACAAAACAGCAACAAAATCAACTGGATGGTAGGTTTGAACAAACCTCACCAGCAGAACTGTACAACCTCGGCTGGCCTCCAGCTCCAAGGACCGCAGTGTCTGAGAGACTGCATGGTTCTTCTTATTTTTCTTCCTATTATTATTTTATGTGTATGAATGTTTGCCTGCGTATTTGTCTATATATCATATGTTTGCCTGGTGAAAAGACCAGAAGAGGGTGTTGGATTCCCTGAGACTGGAGTTACAGCTGGTTGTGAGCCACTGTGGGTGCTGGGAATTGAACCCAGGTCCTCTGGAAGAGCAGCCAGTGGTCTTAATCACTGCCCAGGTGTTTGTTGTTTGTTTGTTTTTGTCCTAGTGGTTGAACTAGGGTCATGGCATGTGCTAGTCAAGTTCTCTACTGCAGAGCTACATCTCCAGCCCAGGCAAAAACTGTTTATGCCTTTTTGGCCAACATTGTTTGCCTAAACTAAACTCTATATTAGAAGCTGAATTATGAGAAGGTTTCCAGGAGTAGAGAAGGTAATGTAAGGATCTAAATGGTGATCCCCATACTTCATTGAATTCAGGTTGCCATCAGTTATAAAATGAGTTTATGGTCTGCTGAGAAAATGTTGTAAGTATGCCATTGACTATAAGGTAAATGACAGTTTCAGAGGCATTAAAGTGTGGGAAGAAATCCATGTCTTTAAATGTTTAAAACTCAAATTTATAAATATTTATTAAGAGCCTACTAAGGCCGGGTGGTGGTGGTGCAAGCCTTTAATCCTAGCACTTGGGAGGCAAAGGCAGGTGGATTTCTAAGTTTGAGGTCAGCCTGGTCTAAAGAGCAAGCTCTAGGATAGCCAAGGCTATACAGAGAAACCCTGTCTCAAAACAAACAAACAAACAAACAAAGAAACAAACAAAACTTCTCAAGCTGGGCATGGTGGTACACACTTTTAATAGTCCCTGCGCTTGGGAGGCAGAGGCCTGGTCCACACAGTTTGAGGCCAGCCAGGCCTACACAGAGGGACCCTGTCTTAAAAAACCAAAAGTAGGGTAGAAGAACTTATTAAGTGAAGCTACTGTAACAGGCAAGATAGTGATACCCTTAGCTCCACAAAGTGTCTACTCGGGTTGGGGTTGGGGTTGGGTGTATGAAGCCTGATGGAAGTTTTGTGTTGACAGCTTGGGCAGGAAGATGCAAGGAGACAAGGAGTACAAGGCATGATACTGAAGAGCAGTGAGCAGAGACTATACCATAAAGACTCCCTTAAACCGAGCACGAACCCTTTGGCTTTAAAGAGCAGTGAGAAGGGTGTGTTTTTATGTGGTGTGTGACACAAGTGTTGTGAGAGTTCAGTTTGGCCCCAGTGTAGAGAGTGAGGGGAAGCAGGTGCCAAGCCCAGTTAGCTGAATTAAGGGTAGTTCCAGAGGTTGTAGAATAGTGAGTGGTGTTAGGTAGAAATGGGAGAGTGGAGTGCTTTGCTAGGTAGGATAATGAATTTAACTTACTTTTGTTGGCTTTGAGATCTATGAAACATTCAAATGAAAATGTCCAGGAGGCAGTTTGAGAAAGGATTAAAGCTCAAGAAAGATTTATATGAGGTAGATGAGTGGATATCTGATGCTGCCCGGGCTGTTCATTCTACGTGGGCAGGAATGCTTGGGTTTGGGGACAGATCACTTCCCTTTGCACAGTGTGAAAGACAAGTACCCAAGCACCTTTCTATCTTCCATGCAGTCCTCCTAATTTATAGTGCCCTTCTTCTGGCCACTTACAGTAGACTTCTTGAGCTGGGTCAGCTTTGTCTGTTAGATGAGTTAGTGCCTGTGTTTTTCAAGTTATCTTGTGAATTTAGCTATTCCCATCTCATGGCCCACATTTTTCACGAAACTCTTCTTTAAAGCGGACCATGGTACAGTGGTTTGACTTCAAATGTTGCATTTTAGTTTATCTTATGCTTCAGAGTAACCTTAACACCAACCATTAAGCACAATTAGGCAATGGGACCAAATAATGAGGTGGGAGTAATGGTTTTTTGTCAGGTGAAGGCATGGGACAACAATGTGGAAACTTTTGCTAGTATAATAAGAAGTAAAAGCTTATCAATGCACTAAGATTTTCATGTGAGACATGGATTTATAATCATCCCTAATTCCTTTGTGGCTTCCTATGGCAAGTCACAAGGCCCAGGAGCTTGGGAATGGAGATGATTAAAAGGGTCAGGAAAGTTGAACATGTGTTTATTGACTGAACACTCAGCGTTGGGGCTTGTGAGCCGAGTGTGGTGCTGTCAGCGAGTCAGGCGGGGAGTGTGTGCTCTCCATGCACAGGCGGTCAGAGCTTAGAGGCCCTGGGCTGTTCTTGTCCCTGGGCTGTTCTCGTGTGCTGCTGCAAGGAAGAACACTGACTCTGAAAGCGAGAATGGAGGTTCAGGGTTTAAGCAGTTAGCAAACCACTGTGCTTTTAAAATACTAGAGCGAAATCCTGTTTCCCAGAACCCAGAAGGCTGACGCAATAGGATTGCCATGCATTTGCCAGCCTAGACTGCATAGTGATTACCAGGCCAGCCTGGGCCACATATCAAAACCTATCTTAAAAAAATTAAACATTTTATTGAATAAGTAAGTAATGTTTATTTCAGCAAAACAAGTACAGAAAAGTATTAAATGTAAGGATGTGAGCTGGAGAGATGGCTCAGTGTTAACGATTACCTGATGCTCTTGCAGAAGGCCTGGGTTCAATTCCCGGCACACATATGTTGGCTCACAACCATTTAAAATTGTAGTCCAGAGGATGAGGTACTGTCTTCTGGCCTCTATGAATGTTTGGCACACATGTGGAACATACATACAGCAGAACACTTATACACGTAAGAAAAAAATAATAAGTAAAAAAATAAGGCTGAGTGTGGTGGTGCACACCTTTAATGCCAATACTTGGAAGTCAGAGGCAAGTGTCTCACTGTGATTTTCAGGCCAGCCTGATCTACATATGGAGTTGTAGGCCAGCCAGGGCTACATTGTGAAATGCTGTCTCAAAACAAACAAACAAACAAACAAACACCAATAAAGAACCGTCTGCAGTTCTGTTACCTGGAAGTCCTGGAAGTAACCTTGACAACACACTATTTCTTTCCATGTATTTTCTGTGCACATTTCACATAAAGGTGGGTGCTGTGCACATATTTTTCTAACTTGGCGTGCTTTACTTTGCTAATAGTCTACAGACGCCTTCACATATTTCATGTTGATGGCTACAACCCTGTGCTGTACATGGTTGTTCCCACTGGCGCCTCTCTCAGATGGACGGACCGCCACAATACAGTCTGCAGGGCGCGTGCTGGCCGCTTAGTTACAGATACTTGCTGGGGTGGCAGTGCCCTTGTGCGCTGGGGCGTTTCTCAGGGTCAGGTGCTCGGGCTGGCAGCAGTGCCTCCACCCGCTGAACCTTCCCACTAGCCATATTTGACGTTTTTAAGAGGATTAAAGGGAAGTTGAGCATGGTGGCACAAGCCTGTCATACCAGCCCTTGGGAGGTGGAGATGTGAGAGTTAGACATTCAAGGTCATTGTTGGCCACATAGGAAACTTAAGGTCCACTTCTGGTGCATGAGACGCTTGTCTCTAAAGGGAAGGGGAGATGATTGAAGGGACCAAGTGCTTGTGGTTTACAGCTGTGATCCCAAAGCTCTGGAAGCAGGCAAGGGATTTGGATGAGATACGCAATGAACCATGTCTCAAAGGAAGGAAGAAAAAGATTGAAAGAAATGGATTAAAAAGGCGACAAGCTCAGAACTCAACCAGAAAGATGAGTGTGAGTCGCAGGGAAGGTCCTTCAGCAGGGGTAGCTGGTGTTTCGTTCCGTCTTCTGGGAATTGTGGGTAGGATAGAGGAAGCAGCAGGAGATCCAGCTTTCTCTAGAACAAGAAAGAGTGGACTACAGTGTGGGTGAAGAGCTATTTGCTCCTGGTTACGGGACAGAGTTACAGAAAAAAACGTGCAAATGCATTCTTTCACACATGAAGAACACACCCATAGGGTATGAAATGCTTTGGCTTCTGAGCTGGCAGAGCACGCGCCGGGAGCCAGACTTCAGTGTTCCTAACTTTATGCCTCACAGCGCCTCGGGCAAGACAACCCACAGACAGTAGGGGTAGTATACTACCCCAAACAGTTGCCGGGAGAAGGGACAGCTCCTAGATGTAGTGATCAGAGTCTAGGGGGAGTGTCCGGTGTAAGGAAATAAAGGATGGGTAGCTGAAGTGACAGCTGGCTCAGCAGTAGTTAATGTTCAGAGACAGGGTGCCCATAGGCCACACCTGCATATCCATCACTAGCTCTAACTTCCCTCCTCTTCCCCTCCCAGCACAGGAGGTTACACGTTGTATTTGTGCCTACTGTGACATGTTAAGTCTCAGTTTGGGGAACAAAATGCTATGGGGGACAGCATGAGTGGCCGGTGCCTGTCTTTACGCCCAGAACATCAGCCCTCTTTGTCTGTGCTCATCCTCAGGAGAGAAACCTTTTATCTGTGAAATCTGTGGCAAAAGCTTCACCAGCCGACCCAACATGAAGAGGCACCGCAGAACTCACACAGGCGAGAAGCCCTATCCCTGCGATGTGTGCGGCCAGCGGTTCCGCTTTTCCAACATGCTGAAGGCCCACAAGGAGAAGTGCTTCCGAGTGACCAGCCCAGTGAATGTGCCGCCAGCTGTCCAGATCCCGCTGGCCTCAGCTCCAGCTGCCCCTGCCCCACCTGTGGCCAACACTCCCACGAGCCCAGCCCCTGCAGTCAGTATGAACCCGGTAGGTGGCGCGCTTCCCTCAAGGCCGGTCCCGCACCCTTTCTCGCACCTGCACATCCACGCGCATCCGCACCACGCGCACCACCTCCCCATCCCACCCGTGCCTCACCTGCCCCCGCCTCCAGCCCTCTTCAAGAGTGAGCCCCTAAACCACAGAGGCCAGAGTGAGGACACCTTCCTCAGGCACCTGGTAGAGAAGAACAGTGCGGCCCAGGCCCAGCATCATTAGCCAGCTGGAGTGTCATCCCCACCCTGAGTTGGCGGAAGGGATGCAGCCATGCCTCTCTTGGGTCTCCCTGTCTCCATGGCATCCTTCAGGGCCTTCGCCATTGTCCTGGAGAACCATCAGACTGACCCGAGGGAGTGAACAAGACTGCCCTCAAAACCAGGGGAACCACCGAACTAAAGCCCAATTTGCTTGCATTTTCTGATGACTTTTATAAATTTCAAATACTGAGACTGTGGGATTTTATAATTTCATATCAGCAGATGAGGTATGCTTGCTTTTATATCCAGGTCTTCTCCTCAAAGAGGGGACAGACCTGGTTTCCTTTATACTAATCGGGAAGGCTGTGAGATTAATCCAGAGCATTAACTGTATCACTGTGTATTGTAATGAATTCTTTTCAGCTTCTGGTGCTGGCTGCAGAGTCACGCTGGCCACGTTTCACACAATATCAAGCATTATAGAGAAGATGGGAATTTTCTTCTTTGTGTAGCTCTTTTAACACACTTTATTTTACTACAGAAATTATTTTAGAGTTTTTGTATAGACTTTAGTAGTCTGTTTCTAAAATGAAATTATTTCAATAAGCTGTGTAATTTTTTCAGTGTAGCTAAACCCATGTTGTAAAATAGATAAATTTTTATAATCATCAAAATGTGATTCTTAAAGATGCATATAATAACTTCTATTTCAAATTTATTCTTACATCTGTACAACTCAAAGGTGCTTCTGAGACTGGATGTATCTGAAAGGGCCTTCAGACCAGGTCACTGCAATAGCCAGGCTCAGTACGGGCTCAGTACTCCGAGCTGAAAGTCTTTGCTGGACGTTCAGTCCTTCAGGCTCACGGACACACTCCGACCTGGGTGTCCCTTTGAGCTCCTGTGGATGCAGTGGGGCGGGTGCTGGAATGGAGTCGCCCCAAGCTTGCCTGGTTTGAAAATCTGAGTGACACTGAGAATACTTTCTTCAGAAGGAAGTGGCAGAGGCTGTTCCCTTTTGACCACATCTGTTCTCGCTTAGGAACTGTGTCGTGCTCAGCTGTTAGGGGAAGATGGATTGGAATCTCTTAACTTTGAGGCTGCTTTGTTTTCCAAGAGTTGTTAGGGGAAACTAACGCGGTGAACTGAAATCACAAATGTAATCGCTGACAGTGGCTGAGAACCAGATGAGAAGACATGTTGACGTGCTAGGTTTTAAGATGTCTGCAGTCTCTAAAGTGTGGGTGTCCACAACTGATCCGTATCTTCATTTAAACTGTAGTGAGAGGAAACCCCCAAATACTGGTGCCTCGTCCCCTGCAGGTGAGCGTGACGCAGCGTCTTAGGTAAGGGGCGAGCAGTGCCCCTGCCGCTCAGCAGCTTCCTCGTTCAAGATTTGGGGAGCTTCCACAGAGCCCCGGCACCCTGGAACTGGTTATTCGGAAGGCTGAAGCGCAGGGCTGACGGGGTGGTCTCGGTTAGCTGACAGTTCGCACAGCACAGCTGCATGCCTTCACTTCTTCATCTCAGGATGAGCTCCAGGAGTGGCCGCTTACCCACCACTTCTCCCTCGTGTCTCTTTCCTCAGGCTCTTAACTCAGAACCTTTGCTGGTATTTATTTATCTTTGATAGTAAATGTGCAGATATGCCTCACGCACTTTTTTCTGGCCCCTTACCTCTGCAGTGGGGACACATGGACTACAGATGAAGTCAGGTTCCTGCTTTTAAGTATCACACGCTACATTACTTTTTTTGGTTTACTATTTCTAGATTTACTCCAGTTTTACCTTTGTCTTTTGTAAAGCATAGAAAAAAATTGTGTGCCGTGGCAGAAAATTATCTCAGGGCACACCTTTCCTACAGTTTCTAGGTATAAAGTTTAACGAATGGTATTTTTAATATTTGCATACATTCTCAGAGCCCGCACGTACAAGGTAACGAGGAAGCCAAGTCCTTGTCTGGCTGTCGTGGCCCAGAAGCTTCCCCACCCCCACTGCCCCAGTGGACCTCTACAGGCTCCTTTCATCCACACTATCAAAACAGGTAGAAACTGTAGCTTAGTCAATTGGTTATCTCATTTTATACTGAAGAGTTTTACAGAATTGGGCAAAGATTCCGAATTCTAGGCTCAAGGCTGGTGGAACAGCCATTCTATGGATGTACTATGAATACTCACTGAAAAATTCAGGTAGTCGGTTAGAATTTTTTTTTTTTTTTAACTCAGATGACTATAGCCATAAGAAACTGTCTTCTACATAGGAACTCCAGTAGCAAGTCAATAACCACACCGTCCTTAACAGAAGCAGAAACAAACAAACAAAAAAAAAATTTGAAATGAGTTAGCACTGTCACAGTGTATAATTCTTACTGAAATGTGGAACAGTCTAGAAATGCCACTTTTCCCCCCAGACAAATATTTTTCCCTTGGATTTGTAGAAAACCTGCTCTAAAAAGTGACTCTCGACAGTGTCATAGGAAAAATGAGTATTTGCGTGACGAAGTTCCTAACAAATGCTTCTGTGTCAGGAGCCACAGGGTGGGGCCTTATGGGTCAGGTTTAACTCGATGGAGACTCAGACTCAGGGTTGAGAATGTGCCTGGGGTCGGCTGCCTGCTCTGTGCTGTCTCCTGTGAGTTAGCTCTGCAGAACCTGGTACGTTCCTGTCACCTGTGTGTGAAAAAAGACCTGTGGGAGAGTTTGAGTCCCGGGCCCTTATCTACACTGTTGTCTTGTAAAGACACAGGCCACATCTCAGAATAAGATTGTAAATCAAGGCTTTTCTCATTATGTCATTTTATACTATCTTCAAAGACTTTTACTGTTGCAAGGATTATTTACTTATATGTAAACTAGGCTAGCCATGAACTCACAGCCTGAGTGCTGGGTCTTAAGGACTAAACTACAACAGCCAGCCCACCCAAGAATCTTGGTGGTGGTAATTTTTAGGAGAAAGGGTCTTGATAAATACCTACATTACCTACGCTGGCCTGAACTCCCTAGTGGAAGTTGACCATGGGTAGCCTTGAATCCATGACTCCCCCCACCTCCGCTTCCCAGGTGCTGGGACTAGGGTACCTGCTCTACCCTGCCTGGCTTCCACAAGCTGGTTTTGAGTTGGTGATGCATCTTTTGGTTTGGAGGTTGGGTTCTGCACCTTTAGTCCTTTTCACATAGATTTATCATTTGGATGCAAACATTTTTATCCTAATGGAAGGCGGCTGCTCTCAAATGGAGCCAGGTAGGCTCCTAGTGGGTGAGATTTTAAGACTGAATGAAAATGAGATGAACCATGTAAAGGCATGTGGCTTCACTTTCAGTATATTCTTATTTTTAGCAAATGGGGAGTCTCCACATAAAAGTTAAATAAAGTTCAAAGACACGTTTGAAAATCATTTCCAGGGACTGTCTCAGTGGCCCTCCGAATCAGTCCTTGCGCATGGACCTTTGTGGAGCTGTCCTGCCTGAGAGCCACATCTGTTGACATTGTCTTTCTAAGCTGGCCATCCCCACCCCCTTCCTCTGCTAACCAGAGGCAAAATCTCGGAAGCTTTGAATTTGAACTTCTTGAGTTTTTTTTTTTCAGTTTTTATTATTGTTGAGTGGCTATGTGTTTGTTTTCACTTGTATTTCACTGGAAGATTTACAGTTTGAGACTATGAACTAGAGAAAGAATTCCATTGCAGGGTGTGTGTGTGTGTGTGTGTGTGTGTGTGTGTGTGTGTGCGCGCGCGCTTGAACACCAGTTTGCATGTACATCTATGTGGATTTATTCCCTCTTGTAGATTTTGGTTAGGAAAACACTACTATGGTAGGTGAGTTTTTGTGTTTAAAGAGAGAAAAACTAAAACTTGCATTAAGAGATCCCCTGTTTCAGCTAAAGGAACCCCTCTGTTGGAGCTACTGTATGGAAATACCACTCTTGTTGCTTTGATCGTCCATATGATACAGATTTTGATGTTTTCCAGACTACAGTGGAGCATGTCATGAAAAGAGGCTATGTGAGCGCTAACCATTTTATCCACTTAAAAAAATCAGCCTGGGAGTCCTAAAACTCGAAAGCTGAGCAAAGGATCACTGGCTTTTAAGGGTTTTTTATTTCCTTTTGTGTGTGGGGGAGGGGGGTTGGTTTTTCTAGACAGGTTTTCCCTGTGTAGCCTAGGCTGTCCTGGAACTCTGCAGACCAGGCTGGCCTCAAACAGAGATCTGCCTGCCTCTGCCTCCCGAGTGCTGGGACCACCACTGCCAGGCTGGTTTTTCTTTGCTTCACCGAGTTAGGAATTTTCTCGAGTTCCCTCCATTTTTGTTTTCATTTTCAGGAAGAAAAGGTCATAAGCCATTAGAAATAGTGGCATTGTTGCATGGTAACAACCCGGTAGCTAATCCGCCTTTGTCATCTGTAGCATTCGTGAGAAGTAACACGGACCTTCCAACCCTGGAACTACCTCGATAAAGCAACCCAGAGACCCTCGCTAAACTTTCTATGGAAGCCATAAAAGTTGTCAGTGTGCCCACCTTCACAGCTCTATACTTTTATACTCGCTAGACTTTTTATAGACTCAGACCTTTCCACCTTAGAGCGTAGCTTTTGCTAGACGCCAAGGAAACATTCCTTAAATGTTCCAGCTTCGGAGCTCTAGCTTCAGTAAATGCCATGCCATTCAAAAAATTACACATTTAGATCAAAAGTGCTTTGCAGACCTACATGTTCTGAAAACAAACTCCTTTTCCTCACTCCCTGCCCACAGGCCATGTTGTTATAAAGTGGGGTCTCTCTGCCCTGGTAACTCAGGGTTCCCGGTTCATTTGTGCATAGTGACAGTGTCCCTGTCACTATGTTGTACAGTTGTCTGCTGTAGCACAGAGGAGTGAGTTGTTAGCCGTTGGTCTGTCCCCTGCTGCCCTTGCAGCTTTAGACTCAATCACTCTGCTCTCGAGTGCCTTCAAGAAGCCCACGTCCTGGAACCTTCTCCCCCTGGTCTGAATCCTACCTCTGATTGTTTCATTCAGCAGAATTATTGGAATTCACCCTTAGTCAAAGGGCTTAAATGCAAACTTGCTAAAACCTGGCCGAGGTTTGTGAACACACTTGTCTTTTTGTTGCCCCGTGTCGCTCGCTGCTCAATTGTGTTTGTAGCTTCTTTCTGTCTTACTCCCCATCTACCACACCCCTATACCAGAGCCGTCCTCGTCCTTCGCCTGCTAGTCTTTCGCCACAGGCTGGCTGTCCCTTTAAAACCAGAGGCCACCTGGTGTGTCTCCAGCCATCTTTTTCTCATCTGAAGTCTTCCAAATCTAATTAAAAGGATACTGAATGCTGCTGGTGGGGCACACCCTCTCTTTCATAAGCGTTTTACAGGGTTCTTCCCGTGACCTTATCGTAGTCATAGGAATATCAAAGTGCTCTCTGGGTTTAGCAGAAGTCCTTTATTGAGTTTTGATCGCCCCTTCCCGTCAGCCACCTGTCCCCTCCTAAAGCCCAGTTTATTTTCTAGCTGTCCTTTAAAAAGTGTGACTGGTGTCTAATATATGAAAGATGGAATAAAAAGGAAGCTGAAGTGTGTTCTTTGTGTAACGTGTGCACTTCATTGATCAAAATTGCTTCAGCAACTGGCGGCTCTTTCGCATCCCGACTTACGTAATGGGTTGTGTGCTATGTAATGGGTTGTGTGTTCCCTCCTAAAGTGAAAACAGAGGAACTCTGTCAGTGAGGCAGTTGGGTTTTGTTTTTTATTTATTTTCCTTTTTTGTAAGTGAATGAACACTAACCTTAGCCAAAATCTTTGCTTTCTGACTTACAATCTCTTGCCTCTTTCCTTCAAGTTATTAGTACTCGGGCATCCAAGACTGCTGGCTGTATGAAGTCGGGATCCGATGATAAACTTTTAATCCCTTTTGTCTGAAAACAGACAGGATGTTAATCGGTGGGGCAAATTGTGAGCATTGGTTTGCAAATGTAGACGCCAAGCCACGGGGGTAACCTCACCCCGGCTGAGTAGACAAGGCATTGTAGGAATCCTCAGCCTTGCCCACCCCTCGCCTAGACAGTCGCCTCCTGAGAGCCAGCTGCCTGTGAGCACCACACTTCCCTGTCGCTGGGAGGGCCTGTGTCCTTAGAGGGGCGGTCTTGTCTTGTGTCTTCATTAGGATGCTTCTGGTCAGGTATCAAAGAGAGTTCTTGCCCCTCAGAGGTGCCCCCGTCGCTTAACTCCAGGTTAACTCCATCCTATCTGAACTCTGGTGAGGCTGGGGAGGTGACAAATCAGTTCTTAACAGGAAACGGAGACGCTCAAAAAGGGTGGAAGCTGGGTTCTGCTTCATGTCAAAAGGAAACCCGCTGCTTGTGTTGGCTGGCTTCAGTAAAGAGCCTGCCTGTCTGAGAAGAGCGCGGCCTGTTTCCGCATCTGTGGCTCCCCTGAATGAACACAGCCTTACAGGTAAAGGGACCCATGTTGCCCGAAGCAGGGCCTCGCTAGCACCCTGCATAGGATCTGAGACTGCCTGGCTGCATTGGAAAGTGTGCGTTAAGTCGAAAAGAAATAAATGGTGTGGTGTAATGTTTGTGTTTACTTCTCAAGCTTTATCGCCAGATACATGGCCTCAGAAAACCAGGTGTATTATCTTCCAGAATATGGAGGGGGGAAAAAAAAACATTTTTGAGCGAATTGTTTCCTCTGCGGTACTTGTTTTAGCCATAAGGGGGCGATAAAGTATTTTCTTCTCGGCTTTTAGTCTCTGCTGGGCTTATCCATCCCTTGGTGCTCTGGTTAGATTTGACTAAAGCGTTTTCATGCATCGCTAAGTTGAGTAGTTGCTCAGGCCTAGTGTGGACTCCTGGGTCTGGGGTCTGTGTGGGTTGTTGGGCAGCCTGATCAACCAGCCATTGTTAATATTGGTGTCCAGAGAGAGATTGAAAGCTAGCCCTTATCATGAAGGATCCAGTGTTGACTAAATGCAGAGCTGGAAGGTGACGGTCCTCCCTGTTCTCTTCCTCCAAGTCCTGTCCCAGCCCTGCCTGCCCCATCACGTCTGTGACAGCAGCGGGGTCTCTGGAGTGCCAGCGAGCACACGCCGTCTCACCGCCTGCCCCTGGTGGGTATCTGCTACCAGGAGCAGGTCTTCTTCTGTCTTGCAGCAAGCACCCCTGCAAGACAGAATTTTGGGCCCAGCCCTCTCTGCCAGTACCTTGTCCTTGGGCTCCTGGCTCTCACCAGCTCTCTGGGAATTTTTGATTGTGACCCCTGCAGCATCTTCACATGAACAGGTGGGTATCCCTGGGAAAGCAGCAGCCTGCGGACATTGGCCTGGTGGGATTTACCTGCGGAAGGGTCTCCCTTACTGATTTCTTCCTGGTCCCTTTTTCCGCAAGACCTGAGAACCTGAGCAAGGCCAGACACACAGAGCGAGGGCTCCTTGTAATTCCAGCACTAGGCAGAAGTGGAACAGAGGCAGGTGGCCAGGTGATGTCCCCCAGAGTGCTGAGCTCACTTGCACGTTCTCATCTCTTCAAGGAAGTTCAGTGTGCTTGCCAGAACTCCTCAGCCTTAGGTTTGCAAAACTTGCTGCTGAGTGTCGATCCAAAGGAGTGAGAGAAGGCAGAAGCTGCTTGTTTCCGGGCCTGTCTGCAAGGTCAAGAAGATTAAGACTATGTCTAGTCTAGAAGGGGACGGTGTCTCTCTCTCACCTCTGGAGAGGCACAGGTGAAGGTCAAATTGGGACCCGGTGAGGGAACATGTCTGTCATGCTGTAAAGCTTAGAGGACCTGCCATTGGGGGTGGGGGATGGCAGGCAGGTAGGACAGGACCTCTTGATGTGGGAAGGATGGGAGAGGAGGGCTGCGTGACCAGGGAGCTGTATCGTGGATGGAGCTAGGCGGGCTCTGACTGGCCCACAGTGCCTGGCTTCCGACATCTTTTTCCCTGGCATCCTGTCACTTCCCTGGCGTGATGATTTTCTCCCTTGTGTTAACTACACCAATATTATTTTTTTTAGCAATTGAAATGCACTTTTTTTTAAAAATTTCAACTCAATCATGATTTTAAGTATAAAGATTTATAGATTGTTAAAACTACTTTTTTGTGTATTTTTAACCATTCAATGTAGCATTGTATATTTTATTCTTATTAAGACACTGGTACAAGTTGTGCCATTCAATGATTTTTTTTTTCCCAACATGCTGGGCCTTTGGATGTATACGGTAACCGACTTCATGCTAATGTTCAAAGTAAAAAAAAAAGAAGAAGAAAAAGTAGCCATATTCCCATGTGTCTTTCTTCATTTCTTCCTTAAGCTCAGGTGACATTTTGAGGGCCTCTTGGTTAACGATTGCCCACTCTATGTAAAATAATCACAAAATCCACACCTGAATTATTGGTTGGCATCTCTAGAAATCCCATCTGATCCTTTAGGAATGACATATTTCCTGGTCCCCACCGGCCCAGTTCTAGGGACTGAATCTAGGCCTCGTGCACAACAGGTAAGCCGTACCACTGAGCTACATCTTCCGTTCTCCTCTTGCTTTGTGTTTTGAGACAGGAAGGTTTAACTGAGTTGCCCAGGCTGGCCTGTCTGAAGCCTCCCGGGTAACCCGGCACCACCGGGTCCGTCTGGGTGGCATGCTTCCAAGGCTGCCCACCAGTTAACCCCATGCCCATGTCGTCACTGTTGCTGCCTTGGTGCTCCCGGGCTGCCTTAACACTGCTCCGACCAACTGAGCAGCCATCACAGAATTCCCGACATGGGGATTTGGAGGGAGGATCGGGATTGGGCATGGCCCAGCTAGAAGAGTAAACGGGAGTTCAGACAGCTTATCAAGTAGTCAGCGGGAGTTGGGAGGCAGCCCCACTGGAGGAGACTCCTTTCCTCACCCCTAGCCAGTCATAGCTCGTGTGTGCCCGGTGCTGGCCTAGTGCCCGGAGAGTTAGCAGTGGGCAAGAGGGACCGCACTCTCCCGGGGCATGCCTTCCAGGGGAGGAAACCTGACAGGTGTTTACATCAGCTGAGCCTGGAGCCAAGGCCTATAACTCAGGGAGGCCGAGGCGAGAGGATCACAAATGGAAAGACCACATGGAAAATGTGGAGAGAACCCATCTTAAATAAAAACTTAAGAGAACTAAGGGTGGCGTTGGGGCGACTGGAGTGTTTACCTAACATGAGGAAGGGCCTGGGGTGGTCCATCCTTAACACTGGGAATGAGTGGATGAAGACACACACACACACACACACAATTCACTATGGGGTGATGTGGGTCCCTGTAACCTGAAGCTTGCCCTCCGAAATAGGGCTGTGCCAGCTGGAAGATAAGCCAGCTCTGTCACGCCCTTCCAGCCCCCATCCACCCTGTTTGTTCCTCTTAACAGGATTCCAGTTCAGGACTTCAGTGTCTAGGAAGGAAATGTCAACCTTATTGTTCACATTTCCCTCTGTTTGAAACTCCAAGAATGGAGCAGAGCTGAACAGATCACACAACTGTCATTTTTATTCTCTTCTTTTTGTTACAGGGTACGGGGCTTAAGTGTGTGGTGGGGAGGTGGTTGGGGGGGTGTCTGTGCACACACGTGAGGGGGTGCACTAGGAGGAGCTGGAGTTCTTGGGGGTTTTGAGCTGCGTGGTATAGACGCTGAGAGTTCTTAACTGCTGAGTCATCCTCATGGCTTGGAGAGTCCAGTATCTTGGACTAGAGACAGATAATAACCCACTGTTCCTTTGGTGTTTTTTGTTTGTTTGCTTGCTTGGTTTTGGCTTGGGAGGGTGTTTGTTTTGTTTTTGAGACAAGGTCTCCTCACTGTAAAGATCTGGCTGCCCCTGTCTCCCAGTGCCGCCATTAAAGGGTGGGTGGCCCCAGCCAGCTGTTTGTGTTTTGGGGATGGGTTTATGTAGTCCTGGCCAGGTACTACTTGTTCTCTATTTGAGGGGGCCACCGAACACCTGCCTTTCCTGCTGCCAACTCCCAAGTGCTAGGATTATAGGTGTGTGCCTCCAGCACACGTTTTTCTTGTTTTCTTTTTTAAGATTTGCATGTGTGCCTGCACGCCAGAAGAGGGCACCAGATCTCACTATAGATGGTTGTGAGCCACCATGTGGTTGCTGGGAATTGAACTGAGACCTTTGGAAGCCAGTGCTCTTAACCTCTGAGCCAACTCTCCAGCTCTCTCCAAGACCTGGTTTCTCTGTAGCTCTGGCTGCCATGGGCTCGCTCTGAAGACCACGCTGGCCTTGAACTCACAGCGAGCTGCCTGCCTCTACCTCCCCACCTGCTGGGATTAAAGGCCGGGCCAACACATTTTTCTTATTAGTACACTCTGTATGCCCCTCCACTGCAGTACACCTGACATCAGTGGCTTTCAGACTTTGACCGCAACTTTAGTAAGAAAGTAAATGTTTACTTATATATGTGAATAAAAAAATGAAGAAAGATAGCTTGTATATTGTGCTTTTGTTCATTCATTCACTCATGTGAGAGAGTTTCACTCTTTACCTCTCTGACTGACCTAGAGCTCATGGTATAGTACAGGCTGGCCTTGAACTCAGGCTTCTCTGACCTCAGCCCTCCCAAGTCCTAGGGCTATTAGTATATACCATCAGGCCCAGTTTTATTTATTTATCTGCCTATTGGATGCGTGTGTGTGTGTGTGTGTGTGTGTGTCCCTGTTCATGGGAGAGAGAGAATCCGTAGGCCAGAGGATAGCCTCGGTGTCATCCTTAGAAATGTCGTCCACCTCCTTTGAGAAGGGGTCTGTCGCTGAACTTTGAACTCGCCAGTTAGGCTAGACTGGCTGGCCAGCAAGCCCCAGTGCCTGCTCCGTGTGCCCACCTCCCTGGCCCCAGGATTACAATGAAGTGCTGCCAGGGCCTGGCCTTTGAACGTGGGTTCTCAGATGAACTTGGGGACTCATGCTTGCAAGTCAAGCCCTTTACAGACCGAACTATCTTCCTCCGCCCCTGACCTGCTTTATTATATTTTTAATGTGGATCATGAGCCCCTAAAATTAATTTTAAGGCTCATTAAGGAGTTCTATTTGGGATACAAAACCCTGTCCTGAAGCAGCAAATGTTCGTTCAGTCTCTTTGCAAAAGCAGCCTGAATTCAATTTCATAGAAAATCGGGTTGTTTTAACTAGGTTTTCCAGTATCTTAAGTCTTAGCTGTTTCTCTTTCTGACGGTATCCAGACTTTATGCTCCTCCCCCTCCACAAACTGGCCATCAATCATCCCCGTGTCCCGCAGCGGAGACCTTTCATTCTCAGACACTTTGCAATCGTCTCTCCCTGGAGCCCAGAACCCATTACTAGTGCCGTCATAGGTAGCTAACTACAAGCCCTTCTTTGCAATTAGAACATAGGCCCTCTATTGGGAAATGGGTGCCGGGCGTTGGACTTGAGGGCTTCCACATACCAGGCAAGTGCTCCACCACTTAGCTACCCTCGAGGCCCCTCATAGCCCATATTCTTGAGGCCCCCAAAGTAAGTTATTGTGACTTAAAAGAATTTTTCCCTGTGCTGGGTGTGGTGACACCTCCTAATCCCAGCACTTGGGAGGAAGAGGCAGGTGGATCTCTGAGTTCTAGGTCAACCTGGTCTACAGAGAGTTCCAGGTAAGCCAGAGCTCTACAGTGAAACCCTGTCTCAATTAAAACAACAACAACAACAACAACAAAAAATCCTTATTCCATACTCTTTTATAGAGCGTCCTTAACCCTCTCATCAAAGTCCCCGAGTATGGAGCCGTCTGGCAGCTTCTGCTTTGATTTCCTTGGAACATGACTCCCAATAAAGACACACAGACTTGGAAAATGACACAGCAGTCAAAGCCCTTGTATAATCGTGAGGACCAGAGCTGAGATGCCCTGAGCCCACAGACATGCTGAGTGGACTGTGAGTCTGGTCTCAGAAGGTGGAGACAGGCTCCCCAGAGCAAGCTGGCTAGCCCGGTGAGCGCTGGGTTTGATTTAGAGAACCCGCCTCAATGAATAAGTGAAGGAGCGATGGGCAGTGATTTCTGACATCACCCTCAGGCCTCCGCAGACACATGCACGTGTCCGTACACAGACGTGAAAAAGGAAAGGGGGTGCAGCTCAGCTGTGGTAGGCAGCTCATACCTCTAATCTCAGCACTTCGGAGGTGGAGGCAGGAGGATTAGAAATTCAGGGTTATCCTCAACTACATAGCCAAGTTTCAGAACAGCCTTGACTTAAAAAAAAAAAAAAAAGCTCAGGCTAGACCACTGAAGGATTGGAGGCACTGAACAAAAAGCTCAGGCTAGACCACTGAAGGACTGGAGGCATGTGGACGGAGTTCCCAGCATCCTTGCCAAGTTCCAGATAAGCGTGATATTGCACACGCGACAGTTCAGCTGTCCAGCAGCTCGTGTCCTGCCTAGAGCCTCCGGTGAGACCAGCGGAATCACCACCTAACCCACCTTCAGAATCTGAGAAATCAAGTACTGTTTTAGGCCACGAAGATTTGAGACAGCTTGTTATACTGAAATAGATAACTTGAAACAGCCCACAGATTTGGGTATAATAGTTTCTAGGACCTGATCCCAAGTGTAATAATACCTTGTTTGTTTTTGAGACAGGGTTTCTCTGTGTAGCCTTGGCTATCCTGGACTTTGTAGACCAGGCTGGCCTTGCCCTTAAGAGATCTGCTTCCCTCTGTCTCCTGAGTGCTGGGAATACAGGCGTGCTCAGTGGAGTGTCATACTTTTGATTGTGATTGTCAGCACGTAGGTTTGTTTCTAGATCCCTGCCTCCTCTATTCTGCCCTCCAGGAAGGAGGAAGAAATTTCCCTTTAGGTGCAGGCCTTCCTCCAACTCCCGCCTCCCCTCCCCCCAGCCCCGTGTTCCCCACCCTGTCCCTGAGCTCTGCATTCAGGAAATTTAGGGTTTTCCAGCCTTCTGACTGGCACCCGTTTCACTCCACTCAGTCTGCACAACCTTGATTCTTCCCAAGGAGCGCTTAGAGCAAAGGAACACCCCCCCCCCACGGGCCTGTTCCCAGGTGAAGCCAGGGAACACCTCTCCTCCACCTCATAGTTCCCTGGTTCCCAACCTTCTCAGCACTGCGACCTTTTAACACCGTTTCTCATGTTGTGGTGACCGACCCCTCAACTGCAGGATTATTCTGTTGCTACTTCATACCTGTAATTAATTTTGCTGTTATGGATCGTAATGTAAATACGATATTCAGGATATCTGATAGGTGACTCACGGGTGGAGAGTTGCTGAATCATAGCCCGTGGCTGTGAGCAAGCATCCTGGCCGCTCGGAGCTCGTCCCCATGTCTGCAAGTGGTGGCGTTGGTAACCAGCACCGTAAGGTCAGCATGAGGATTTAAGAGAAGCAGGTGAAAGACTCAGCTGGACCTCTGCCGGGTAGGTGTGAGGACAGTCAGCTTCCAATAACACCGGACTCAAAGATGCCCCCGATGAGCCCACTTCCTAGTGCAGCCACACCCTAAATGATTGGTTCTCCTTCTTGATTTGGCTTGGCTTCAGTGACTTCTTTCTGAATGCCACTGGCAGGGTGAGATTATGAACCCTAGAAATTTAGCCCGGTGTCAAGAAAGTCAGAAATTCAAAGGCTGTATGAGAGACCCTCTCTCAAAAACAAAACTTTTCGCTCTGGATGTGGCCTCCATCTTCAGTCACCAGCCGCCACGTCACGAGGACACGTAGGCAGCTGTGGAGGATGCCACAGGACTGAAGCTGGCCAGCCACCCTGTGAGCCAGCTTGGAGGGAGATCTGCTAAGGCCTGCCGCCTGTCGCATAAGCGAAGTTAGATGAGAGCTCGCCAGTCCTGGCAGAGCCTTGAGATTCTAGGCCGGGAGTGTAAGGACGACAGTCTCCCGAAAGCCCAGGACCCACACACCCAACTAAGTTGAGGTCAGACTCCTGACATCACAGAAGCTGTGAGGTAAGGGGATTTTTAGCCACTGAGTTCAGGGGGGGAGGGGAGCAGTTGTGTTTTTTTTGTTTGGGTTTGGGTGGCACTGGCCTCGGGCATGCTGGGAAAGCATTCTTGAATTGAGCCCCAGCTTCCTTCTCCTCCTCCTCCTTCTTTTCCTCCTCTTCTTCTTTTTGAGACAGTTGCCCAGGTTGACCTTGAACTCCCTGTAAACCTCTAACTTTAGGCCCTATGGCCTAGGCCTCCCAAGAAGCTGGGATTACCGGGCTGTGCCACCAGGCCTGGTTCTAGGGGTGGGATTTGTTATGAAGCAATAAAACTACAAGGACTAGGGATGTATGTGTGCACAGAGCCTTGGCTTCCATCCCCAGCGCTGACCAGATCAGACATAGCAGCTGGCACATGCCTGTGACACCAGAACTTGGGAAGTAGAGGCAAGAGAATCAAGAATCCAAGCTCATCCTTGACTACATAGCAAGTTTGGGGCCAACCTGGACTACAGGAGACTCTGTGAGAGCCAGACACGGTGGTACACACTGTAAGCCCAGCACTGAGGGGGCTGAAACAGGAAGATCATGGATTTCAGCTTCTGTTACATAGAGAGCTATAACTCAGTTTGTCAATTGAGTTCCATCTCTGGGACTGACTCCCAAAAGCAGATCTGACTTCTACACATGCTCCGTGGCATTATCCCCCTGCCCCCACCCCCACCCCACAGACACACAATTCAATAAATAAAATGTGGCAGTACTATTATGGACTATGAGGAGATTCCGTAAACAATCGTTGGCAGTAGCTCTGTGGCTTGTGTCCAGACTCACCACTCCAGGGTGAAGGGGTCAGTCAGCCCTGTTCCTCCCCCAGGACCGTCCACAGCCAGAGTGTCGCCTCCTCTGCCCAGGGGAGGTCCGCCTCCAGTGACTGGTACGCAGACCAGGCAGGCCTGTTGCTTTAAATGGGGTGGGATTCGAGGCTCACCCTTTCCTGAACTCCCGTGACATCATCTGCACACTTTGTTGTGACTGCATCACAGCCAGGCCCTGTGTCCGACCTGCCTACAACGTGACCTCTGACCTGGCCTGCTTCTCCACTTTACCAGCTCTTGCCTTTGGGTGCTGGTGTCCGTGCCCGGGGTATCTGATGGGTTTGAGAGGCGTCAGGAAGGCAGCTCTCACATAGGACTTGCTAACTAGTAATATGATCCCCACCCTGGGGTGGTAGAGCCACCGAGCACGGGGTGTTAAAGGGATGCAGTGTTCGGCAGCAGGGGGCCGGGCCGGCTGGCTGCAGGTCTCAGAGCGGCCAGTTGGGGAAGTCGTGTCTGAGCGCTCCTGGTGAGCACAGACGTGAACTGAAGGAAGCAGAAGGGCTCTGGGTGTTTTGTCACCCGTGGGGCAGGGGACTGAGCAATGGCTGTAGAGTCACGGGGCTCTGAGTTGCTCAAAGCCGCTGCATTTGAGGCGGGTTCGCTGTCTTTAATCCCAGTGCGTGGGCGACAGAGGCGGGCCGATGTCTGTCTGAGGCCAGCTTGCTCTACATCGGCGGTTCTCAGCCTTCCTAACACTGTGACCCTTTAATGCAGCTCCTGGGGTTATGACCCCAGCCATAGCATTTCGTTGTTGCTACTTCATAACTGGAATTTCGCTGCTGTGTCGAAGTGAAGCCTGATGAAGAGGATGTACGGGATGTCTGATGTGTGACCCCTGTGGAAGGGTCGTTTGACCCCCAAAGGTTAAGAACCACATAGTGAGTTCCAGGACACCCAGAGCTACATAGTGAGACCATCTCTCTCTCTCTAAAAACAAAAACAAAAACGAAAAAAACCTGCCATGTGTATGTACCTGCAATCACAGCTCTGAAACTGGGAGGGTGAGGGGCTTGGCAGTACTTTGTAACGTTTGATAAGCAAACATTATTGGGCTGGAGAGATGGCTCAGAGGTTAAGAGCCATGGCTGCTCTGCCAGAGGTCCTGAGTTCAATTCCCAGCAACCACATGGTGGCTCACAACCATCTATAATGACATCTGATGCCCTCCTCAGACGTGCAGGTGTATATGCAAAACACAACATTGTATACATAATAAATAAATAAATCTTAAAAAAGAAAGAAAGAAAACATTATCATTTTCTTGATAGATTGCCTTGAACAACCTTAGGTTAAAAAAAAAAAATACAGAAGCTGGCCTGAGTGTGGTAGCACCCAGGAAGCAGAGGCAGGGAATGTTCAAGGCCAGCCTTGTCTACATCAGCAAGTTCAGGCCAGCCAGGGCTACATGGTGAGACCCTGTAAGCCCTCAAAAAGAATTTACATAAAGGCTAGTGCTAGTCAAAGTGGACATTCCAATTGCTATAGCAATTACTGACACCTTAGGTTGCCTTAGAGAGGACGCGTCTTTGGTGGTTCTTGTTTTCCTTTTGAGACAGTTTCATAGTGCCACCTTGGCTGGCCTGGGGCCATGCTGTGTAGACCAGGTTGACCTTGAGCTCACAGCAATCCTGCCTCTGCCTCCCAAGTGCTGGGCTACACCCAGCGGACAGCTTGGATCTTGAGGAAGAGACCTCAGGAGAAGCAGCTGCATACCCTCAGTGGACACTCCAGACAGAGGAATGTGCCTTTGGGAGCCAGAGGAAGAGAGAGCCGCCGAGGGGCATGACGGTAGCCAGCTCGGTGGGACCATGTCGGGTCATTCTGTGCAGAACAGTTTACAAAGGCTAACATAATGATGACTTCCAGGACTAAGCTTGGCTGCTTTTTTGCTACTCGTGATAACGTGTAAGAAGAAAGAAATACATCGGGAAAGAACTGTGAAACAGAAAGCGAGCTGTGGGAGAGGTCCGGGAAAGAGGCAAGATGGCTCAGCGGGCAAGCCCGGAGAACTGTGCTTCCCCTCCGCCCCGCCCCCCAGCACTTGGGAAGGGGAGGCAGAAGGCCTAGGGTCTTCAAGGCAAGCCGGTCTGCCAAGGCC
This sequence comes from Meriones unguiculatus, assembly GCF_030254825.1. Lineage (NCBI taxonomy): Eukaryota > Metazoa > Chordata > Mammalia > Rodentia > Muridae > Meriones > Meriones unguiculatus. The sequence goes on along the minus strand of NC_083355.1, from coordinate 25,276,012 downwards.
ACGTTGTGGGGAGATGACTGGCGAGATGACTCCAGGAGTAAAGCACCTGCCACCGAGCCTGGTGACCTGAGTGAAACTCAGGGGCTCCACTGTTTGTCCTCTGACTGCCATAGCTGAGCCACGGTGGTCAAGCATTCGCATTGCACAAGTAGGTACACACACCACGCCACGCCCCCCCCCCCACGCTTACACAAAAGAAAATGTGAGGAAGGCAGAGCTGGTTGGGCGTGGTGGCACACACTTTTAATCCCAACCCTTTGGAAACAGAGGCAGGCAGATCTTTGTGAATTTGAAGCCAACCTGGCCTAGGAGATCTGGGACAGCCAGGACTACATCAAGAGACCTTATCTCTAAATAGAATAAAAGAAAACAAAACAGAGCTTGAGAGATGGCTTGGAGGCTAAGAGCGCTTGCTGCTCTTTCAGAAGACCTGGACTCAGTTCCCAGCACCCTCATGGTAGCTGACAGTCCCAGGAGCTCGCCTTCTTCTGTTTTTCTAAGGCCCCAGGCACTCACTTGGTGCACATCCACACATTCAGGCCAAACATTCACACACGTAGAATTAATAAAGATCTACATAAATAAGTGGATAAACAACAAACAAATAAAATGAATATTACAAAGTTCAAAAGAGGCCAGGGCTTGATGATCTGGAAAATTCTCAGCCTACCCAGCCTGTGAAGAGTGCTTTGTTGTTTTTATTAATTTTTGTTTGTTTGTTTAGACTGAGTGCTACTATATAGCCCTGGCTGGCCTGGAACTTGATCTGTAGACCAGATTGAACTCAGAGGTCTGCCTGCCATCCCCTCCCCAGGTACTGGGATCACCGTGTGTGCCGCCTGAAAACTGTTTTTAAAAAGGAAAACAGAGATGAGAGACAAACAAACAAACAAACAAAAAAGATACTAAAGCTCAGGCGTGGTACTGAACTTGGTAGCTTACGTCTATAGTCCCAGCTCTTTGGGAGGCTGATAGGAGGATGGCAAGTTCAAGTCCGGCCTTAGCAAAACCCCGGTGGGTGTCCAGAGCTAAAAACGGGGCTATGGCTTAAGAATATGCCGGCTTAATGTGCATGAGGCTCTAGTTCATCCTCTGTACTCAGACAAAAAAAAAAAAATATTAAAACCAAATTACGAAAATAATAAAGAGGATTAAGATTTCTAAGTGATCCTTGCTGACGTGATGAATCGGAAGGCCGGCCTGGACTCTGTGAGAGCATGTTCCCTGGCACGCCTCTCCTTTCCGGCAGTTTGCTGGCAGCCTTCAATACTCTTTGGCTGGTAGAAATCTCCACCTGACCTTCACCCTCATGAGGTGTTGCCTTTGTGCATTTGTCTGTACCCAAACTGCCCTGGTCATAGTAGATCAAGGGCCTAACCCTATTCCTATTCCAGGGAGAGCCCATTGGTTTGTTTGTTTTGAAATAGAGTCTCCCCGTGGAACCCCCCAGCTGTCTTGAACTTTTTTGTGTGAGACAGGGGTTCCCTGGAGAGCCCTGGCTGCCCTGGAACCCAGAGATCTGCCTGCCTCTGCCTTCTAAGTGCTGGGCTTAAAAGCCTGAGCCACAACATCAGGCTTGGTCTTGAACTCTTGAAACTCCTGCCTCAGTTTCCCAGTGATAGGATTTATAGGTGTGTCCATGTATTCTTTCATTTAGTAGCACTGAGAATGAGACTGGCCTTTGCTTCTCCTGGGCAAGTGCTCTTATCACTCAGCTACGCTACAGCCCTTCACCTCGTCTTAACTGATGGCTTCTGCAAAACTGTTTCCTAATCAGGCTGAATTAAGTACCGGGGCTTAGGACTTCAGCTTATGGGATTCACCCTGTGCTGAGGGGGCTGTTCTTACACCTGCCACTTCCTAGAGGGGGCTCTAGGAAGCTTATGTAGCTTCATCCTTCAGCTTCCTCAGCAGAAACCAAGTATAAAGGCAGGATTTGTTTGTCCTTGATGGATGTTTGCCTGTTTTTTAAGACAGGATTTTCCAGTGGTGCCTTTCTTTAATCCCTGCAACTCAGAGGCAGAGGCAGGCAGATCTCTCTGAGTTAGAGGTCAGCCTTGTCTACGGAGAATTCCAGGCCAGCCAGGGCTACACAAAGAAACCCTGTCTCAAAAGCCAAAACAAAGCAAAACAAAACAACCGTGATAACAAAATGCTTTGGCTTTCCTGGAATTTATGACTTGCTATGTAAAATCAGGATGGTCTGGAACTCAAAGAGATCCTCTTGCCTCTGCTTCCCAAGGGCTGGGACTAAACGTGTTTTACCATCACAAGTAGCTTGTTTTTTGTTTGCTTCTTTGACCTTTCTTTCTTTCCTTTCTTTCTTTTCTTTTTTATTTATTTCCTTCCTTCCTTCCTTCCTTCCTTCCTTCCTTCCTTCCTTCCTTCCTTCCTTCATTTCCTTTTTCCAGATAAGGTTTCTTTGTGTAGAAACCTTGGCTGTCCTGGACTCCCTTTGTAGATTAGGCTGGCCTCAAACTCAGAGAGATCCACCTACCACTGCCCCTCTAAATGCTGAGGGTAAAGGCATGCGCCACCAGGCCCAGCTGATTTTTGTTTTCTCCTTAAAGACAGAATCTGTTTTGGGTATAGTGGCATATACCTTTAATCCCAGTACTGGGAGGGAGAGGCAGGTGAATCCCTGAGTTAGAGACCAGCCTGGTTGGTCTCCTGAGTGAGTTCCAGGACAGCCAGGGCTACCCAGAGAAACCCTGTCTTCTTGTAGCCTGGGCTGGCCTTGAACTCTTGATCTCTCTGTCTCAGCTTCCCAGCGCTAGAAATATTTTGGCCTGGCTCAGAAGAGTTTGCTTTGGGAGGATCTGCAGAGCCTTTGGATAAATAAAATGAGTCCCTGCAAGGCCCACAGGGATCCTGAATGATTTATATCCACAGAACTCAGTAGATTCTTAACTGAGTGGAATGGAAAACAAGATGAAAGAAGGTTCCAGACCTTCCAAACTGTTGCTGCCAGGAAGCATGCTGATGACGCAGCAGCGAACATGAAGGTCCTTCATGAAGAATCAAGGATGGAGCGTGGGCTACAGAGTCCAGAGGGTGCAGGCAAGATCTGAAAGAATCGCGCTCAGAATTAAAACCGAATGGAGTTTGTCCACGGCCCGAGGAAAACTAGCCTGACTGTGGCACTTCTCCCTTGTTGAACTGAATGTAACTGCTTAGCTCATCCTGTCCCACTGTTGTGTATTGAGACTCTCAGTGACATACAATTTTTTTTTTTTTTTTTTTTTTTTAGTTCTAAAAAATAAGTCTTGGATCTCCCCTATGCTACAGAGCTGTATCCCCACCCACCCACCCGATTTTGTCTACTTTTGGAGATAGGATCTTTCGGAACTACCCTGAACAGCCTCAAATTCACTAACAGCCTAGGCAAGTCTTGAACTTCCAACCATCACGTCTTACTGTCCCAAGAAACTGGGATTGCGAGCCTGGCTTGCAACTTTTTTCTTTAGCTTCATATAAGAGGAAACCTACCTAGACCTGTTTCTCATGGGCCCACACGAAAGGAATCCAGCTACGCCTGTTTCACAAACAAAATTTTGGATGTTTTTTTTTTTTTTCTTTTTCATTTCATCTTACTATATGTGAGTGTTTTGCCTGCAGTATATCTGGAGCGCTCTGAATGTGCATGCAGTACTGGAGGAGGCCAGGAGAGGGCACCAGATCCCCCAGGGTTGGCGTTAACAGTTGGGAGCCACCATGTTGGTGCTGGGAATTGAAACTGGGTCCCCTGGAAGAACAGCCATCAGTACTCTTAACCTGATGAGCCATCTCTCCACCACCACCTCCCAGTTCCGTTTGTTTGTTTGTTTGTTCGATAATGGTCACATGAGATTTCAGGTTTGCAGTTCATATCGTCACTGGATGAGGCGTGGGCTAGGGGTTCTGCCTCAGTTTACAGCATAGGGAGCTGCTGGCGGTGTCCAGTTAGAGCAAAGCAGGCCCAGCCACAGTGCGAGCACTTCTCCTTGGCAGCCACTGGGACACCGCTGTAGGATTAGAGGTGAAAGGGTTGACGCGTAGGACTCTGGAGCGCGTCCCTGCCCTCCGTTTAAGATCGCCGTTTTGCACATACTATGCGCCTAAGTGCATATTTTGCTGAACGGCTTCTGAAGGCTGGCCACGTAGCTCAGCAGCAGAGCGCGGGGAGAACATAGGCCAAGCCCTAGATTTAATCCCTGCTGTGGAGGGGTAGGGCGTGGGGGAGGAGCTTCCGAATGGTCTCCCGCAGAAGGAGGGGCTAATGGTCATGTTCATACACGTTCCTGAAGCCGGAACTGCCCATCTCCATCTCGAGTTCAGCTCTGTCAGACCTACAAGGTCGCACGGGCCTGACAGCACTCTGAGGTTTGAGAAGAAGTGCATCCAGGATCGAACTCAAGCAGACACAGGATGCGAGAGGTAGCGGTGAGATGTACAGGCCTGAGGCCCAGACGCCATGGCCTCCTCCGCCACCGTGGTCCCGGTGCCCACATAGGGAGGTAACTGCCCTTCAGGAGCCTCGCCCACAGATGCACTGGCTCAGTGGGTACAAGCCGAGGACAGATTGTCAACTGCGGCCTAGCCCCACTCTGGTTGCCTTCTGGATAATACCAGTGACGGCCAGTCCTCCCAGCAGGCAGAGAGCTTCGGCAGGGCCCGGGAGTATCCAACACTTTCTGGGAAAAGGAGAGCCGTGGGAATAAAAATCTAAGAGTCAAGCACAGTGGGAAAGGGCTTGACTGGTGGCCACGGACTTGAAGGATGGGGACACCAAGGAAGGGGGCCTATGACTCGGAGCTGTAAGCTGGACCTGTGGGAGAGGGCACGAAGTCTGAGGATCCGTGCCTTAAAAGACCACCGGGGAAGACGCGTTGCTGAACCAAGGAGGGTAACTAGGTCACTGGCATTTGCATGCAGCGCGTGCTGTGGTTTCAGTGCGGTTTGCCCCTCTGGAGTTCTTGTTGGAGTTTTAGCCATCCTGAGGTATTAAGAAAGTGGAATTTAATCGGAGGATAGTATTTAGAAGTAGGGCCTTGGGGTGGAGATTAAGATTAAATAAGGTCAGGAAGTGGAGGCCCCATGACTGAATGACAAATGGCATGTTGCTCTAGAACAGTGGTTCTCAACCTTCCTGACTCTGCGACCCTTTAGCGCAGTTCCTCATGCTGTGGCGACCCCCAGCCATACAATCGTTTCCACTGCTACTTCATAACTAATATTGCTGTTGTTAGGAATTATGATATATCTGATAGGCAGGATATCTGACATGTGACCCTCAAAGGGATTGCAGCCCACAGGCTGAGAACACCGCTCCATAAGCATGAGCAAAGACGCTGTGGTGGTGCATGCCTTTAACCCCAGCACTCAGGAGGCAGAGGCAGACAAATATCTGAGTTCGAGGCCAGCCTGGTCTACAGAGTGAGTTCCAGAACAGCCAGGGCTACACAGAGAAATCCTGTCTCAAAAAGACTAACTAACTAACTAGCTAACTAACTAGCTAAATAAATAGATAGATAGATAGATAGATAGATAGATAAATAAATAAATAAATGAGAGACCAGAGGATATAAGTACACATTAACGCATTCTCTGTCTCTTCACATGTGCTGTCTTGGGACTCTGTCAGATATCCAAGAAGGATATCACCAGATTCTGCCCCTCTTTATATCTTACCCATCCGGTGGATACTGTGATATTAGCGAGAGAAGCAGAACTAAGGCAGTGCACAAATGAGGGAGGCCTGAGGAGGCCGAGGATGATGTTGTAACTAGGCCAACAGCACCGGCGCCCGCTCACCAAGACGCGTCCTCCTGCGGCTGGCCAACCTGCCCATAGCAGTGCGCCACGCCAAACCCGTTAACTCACCCTGTGCCTAGAGCCTGTCACACATGAGTCTGGAACTGACGCCTACGCCGGACAGCCCGCAAGCAGCTCGACCGAGGCTGAGTGCGTCACGCGGCTGCAGAGATCTGTGCTGTGATGCAGCAGCTGGGTCCTCCCAGGCTCTCTTCAGCCGTCTACCATCCACTTCCGCAGCTGAGCAAACCTCCTCTTCCCCATTAGAGAGGGCTCTAGATAGCCCTAGCTGCACCCACCCTAAGACTAAGAACAGGACAGAGACAACACCTAAGATCCGCCCCCACTAGGAAGCGAACCCAAGGCTCTGCGCATGCGGGGCAAACACTCTACCCAAAGCCTTCTTTTCCCCCTTTCCCTTTTCGTGTCTGTGTGTGTGAGTGCTGGGGTTAAAGCTGTCCTATTGCTGCCGGCTATTGTTGCTTGTTTTTTTTTTTTTTGAGACAGGCTATCTCTGGGTAGCCCAAGCTGCCCACAGCCAGGAACTTCCCATCTCCTTCGGGGATTCAATCCAGTTGAGTGCTGGGTCTATGGGCGTGCACACCACACCCAGCTCCTGCCCGTTTTGTAAACACGTTAGTTCACGAGTTTCCTTTCTGCAACTATAAAAAGTTCACGTCAGGCTTCGGGTGTAGTTCAGTGACAGAGGGCTTGCCTAGCCGGCCTAAGGCAGACTGTCTCTTCACCGGGGACTGTGCAGACAGAGGTTATTGTTCCGTGGAGTCTGCGCCGCTGTCCAGAAGATGTCGCAACGTTTTGAGGAAGTCATGCGCAATGTTTGGAGAACAGTGCCCATGCAAGTTTGCACGGCGGAACGTGTCATTTGAGGCAGCTGGGCTCTATGTTCCCAGGCCATTGTGCCACCGTCGTTTAGATTTGGCTCAGCATAAACTGGAGCAGAGTTGATATTTTCCTTACGTGAACAAAGGTGATTACCGGGGACCAGTGAGATGTCGTGGAAGCCCGGAGACCTGAGTTTAATTGCCCACTCTCTGTTAAGGGCAAGACCTGACTCCACAAAGTTGTCCTTAGACCTCAACTAGGCATCAAGGCCCATGCTCTCCTGCCCCTACCTCTCTCTCTCATACACACACAAACAGTAATTTTCTTTTCTTTTTTTTTTTTGAGACAGGGTCTCTCTGTGGTCTTGGCTGACCTGGAGCTTGCTATATAGACTAGGCTGCCCTTGGACTCACGGACCCACCAGCCCCTCAAGCTTCTTCCCCGTTCTGCTGTCAGTCGCAGGCAGTTTTTACTCTGATTCTCAAGGGTAGCTGTCATTTCCAGTTCTCAGCAATTGGTCTCCTGGGCTTAAGTCCTCAGCTCTCTCCTTGACCTGGGCTGGGGTCAAAAGGACTTGGATCACGAAGAGATGGAAAAAGCCACCACCGGGCTTTGAAAAGACCCCTGTTCTTTCACTCCAGACGGGCCAGTGTGAGTCTGAGGCGACCCAGCCCAAATATGTCCCATCAGAACAGCATACATTAACTCTGTGCCACTCTCTTTGCTTTGGCGACCTTCGCAGAAAAACGTGGCCCCCTGTGGGAAAGCGGGATCAATAAAAGACTCCTAATTTGTAACTAGCTAATGTTTGAAGTTCTAATTTCGGAGCTTTCCAGAGAGAGCGCTATTTTGTGGTCCGAGATGGTCTGGGATGTTATTTGCTAAACTAAGCCACATCACTCACCCTGGCCTGCCTACATTCCTGCTCTGGAAAAGTCGACAGCTCCAGGCCTGCGGGCTGGCTCTTTCCCAAGGCCTCCCCTGGGTGTTCAGCTCAGCGCTGGACTCCGTTAATGAATACCCTCTCACCTGGGCCCAAACTAGCAGGGAAGAAAAACCATACTGTGAAATCGGCCCATGCGTCAAAGTGGCCCAGTGGCTTAGGGATCACATTTCCACAGCCTCACAGCTGGAGAGGGCAGAGAAGTCAGTTGAGTTCAGCCCTTCTCTTCCGTTCGGTATTCCTGACCCCAGAGGAGGAACGGCTGTCATTACTCTCCTGCTCAATCTACCATTCCTTGGCTTCTGGACGCTTTCAGGGATCCATCAAGGGAGGGGTCCGGCAGAACTACTGCAGCATTTTCTGCCTCCTCGGCTACCCCAGCCCTGCCCCCAACAGAGGGCCTTTCTGCCTGTCAAGGTCCATGCCACCCAGTGTCTCCCATATGCTCTGGTGTGCCCAGGAGTGATCCTCACCCCCTGGGTTCTAGACTGATGAGGACTGTCCCAGGAGGCACTTCTCTAATGCTATTAGTTTTATTTTTAATTTTTTTGGCATTAGGGGGTTTGATTCTAGAGCCTTGTAGACACTAGGGAATATTATCTATCCAGAGCCCTCATTTGCTTTTTTTTTTTAAATGCTGAGTTGCAGCCAGGCCGTGCTGGTGCGCGCCTTTCATCCCAGCAACCAGGAGGCAGAGGCAGGTGGATCTCTGTGAGTTGAAGCCAGCCTGGTCTACAGAGCGAGTCCCAGAACAGCCAAGGCTAAGCAGAGAAACCCTGTCTTGAGACACCGCTTCCCTCACACCAAAAAAAAAAAAAAAAAAGAAAGAAAAAAAGAAAAAGAATGAGTTGCCCAGGCTGGCCTTGAACTTGTAATCCTACTGCCTCAAATTCTCAGGTAGCTGGGATTACAGGCTTATGCCACCAGGATACTAGTATTTTTTAAAACCAGACTAGCTTTAGGACAAAGCCTGCTTTCAGGACAGCGCCGAGGCTATATCCCGTGGGAGGTCAGCCCTCACTCGCCTTTTCTCTTTCATGTTGTCTCTCATTCTACTCTCAAGACAATATTAAAAATGAAAAACAAAAGCCTTGATTGTTCCTCCGTGAAAGAGACCGATCCAAAACGAGAGAAAATGGTTCCAAACGCCTTTTTAGCGGCTAGTCATCGCCCCGTAATTGCGTGTTGAATGCAACACCTTCTCTCCCAAGCTGGATTGCCTTGTGCTAAGACACTGGTTTCCTCTCCGAGCACCCTGTGCCAGATGGCAGGAACCAGCGAGTCTGGAAAGTGCTTTCTCTGCCCGGGAGTGAGCCACACGCAGTCAGGAAGCAAATGTTCAGATGCTTCTGGCGCCCACAGATGGAGAGTTTGACGGAAACTGCCTCTCCCCTCCTCAACCAAGACAAATGGAGCAACCAGACCACCAACACCCCGGTTTCCATCCAGCTGTGCCAAAGCCAAGGGAGCTCCCATAGTCCCACCCGTGCCTTTGATGGCTCTCTACCTGGCGGGTGTCTCTGGTTTCCTCCCAGGCTTCCTCAGAAAGCCACCCCAAGGTGTTAAGAAAGGGCTGTGTCTTGGTTACGGCTTCTATTGCTGGAATCAAACAGCATGACTGAAAAACAAGTTGAGGAGGAAGGGTTTGCCTGTTTGCACTTCCTTATCAAGTAGTTCCTCACCGAAGGAAGTCAGGACAGGAACTCAAATGGGGCAGGAACCTGGAGGCAGGAGCTGGTGCAGAGGCCGGGGAGGGTGCTGCTTACCGGCTTGCTCCTTATGGCTTGCTTGGCCTGCTTTCTGACAGAACCCAGGACTGTAACGGAAGTTTTGGTTTCTTAAAAAAAAACAAAAAAACAAAACTCTATTATGTTATGTAAATATGTGTTCGTTTTAATCCCAAGGGGGGATTTTCATTTGGGCTTTAGTTTGTCCACAGTTGATAATGAGAGACCAAAAGATAAAGTAGCAGCTAGCAGCTGTTATTAAGACCTAGAGTAGGTGCAGTACAGAAGTTAGTAATGCCCTGAGGGGAGAGCTACCTCACTGCATTCTTTCCCCACCCACTAGAGATACAGTTGCTAGGAAACTGGACCATTCCCCCCCCCCCAGGGAGGGACACCAGGTCATTAATGGTCTGGGAGCCTTCCTATAGCCAATCGATTCAAAATGTAACATCTTGACCAATAGATGCTTGCCAGGCAGGAATTGCCCCTGCCTTGGGCATGCTGGGATGGCCCAGAATCTATATATATATCACCCAACTAACCTGGGGGACCGGGCGCTCAGCTCCCACCACTTTGGCGGTGGGTGTTGTGGGCCCAAGCTGCAGCTTGTAATTTACAATAAAGAGACCCTCATGTGTTTTGCAATGGAGTCAATTCCTGTAGATCTTTTGGGGGCTCTCGAACTGGGTATAACAATAACTGTCTCGTTCGGGGTGTGGTCTTTGCCTGCGTGGTCTAGGGCTCCAAGGATGTAAAGATGGGAGCCCAGGAAGAGACGGTGTGGTGTGTGGTGGTGGCCTGTGGAAAGTGGCCGTTTGGAAAAGCTAGAGACACTTTGTGGCACATTAGCTTGGAGGAGAGAGACAGAGGAGACTGCTTGCTGCTTTTGCTGTCGATGGAGAATTGGTATAGTCCTAAAGGAACTCATTAACCCTAAACAGTGGGGAGAAGTAAAGGGGTCTGGGCCCCCTCTCCCCACTAACCTCCTCTTTCCTACTAAGCCTGGCGGGTTGGAAGGGAGAAGCTTTAAGGAACCCCAAAGAAAATAGCTTAAAGATGAGCGTAACACAGAACTCCCCACAATGGGCTGGGCCTGCCCCCATTCAATCACTAATTACGAAAAATGCCTTCCAGGCTTGCCTGCAGCCTGATCTTATGGAGCTCCTCTCAGATGACTCCAGCTTGTGTCCAGTTGACATAAAACTAGCCAGCACTGACCATGTACTGAAAGAATAGCAGCCTGGAAACTGGGCCTTTCGTCCTGTAACCCAGCCCATCTTTCTGGGTCAACAATTCATCTTTTGACACTCACTCAAGTGCTGGATGATTCTTTTCCAAGCAGAGATGGTCCTGCCACTGCCAGCCCCGCACTCTGCATAATTGTCACAGTTTTGTGTAAGCTGCCTGTTTTGAGACAGGGTCTCCTGTAGTCCAGCTTGGCCTCAGACTTCTGATCTTCCTGCCTCTGTCTCCCAAGGGCTGGGTTTACAATGCTCCAGCTTTGCCAGTTTAACTGTCACAATTCTAATTCCACTGCCATAACTAGTGGGCACACTCATTTGTCTCCTAGCCCTGTGAGCTCATTGGAAAAAGAAAATTGTCTCCGTGGCCTCAGTCCGTCCATAGCATGTGGCCATGCACGTGTGCAAATGAGTGCTTTTTAGGCTATTCAAACTGGGCATGGTGGCACGTGCCTGTAATCCCAGCACTCTGGGAGAAAGAGGCAGGTAGATCACTGTGAGTTCGAGGCCAGCCTGGTGTACAAATGGAGTCTAGGACATCCATGGCTACACAGAGAAACCCTGACTCAAAAAAAAAAAAAGAAGAAGAAGAAGGAGAAACAAACAAACAAACAAAGAAGAAAATGGGCTAGGCAAGTTACATCCTTTTTGGTTTCTTGCGATGAGGTGTCAAGATACTGCCCAGACAGGCTTAGAATTTAATCCATAGACCAGGCTAGACTGGAGCTTGTAGCCGTGCACTTGTCTCAGACTCCCAAGTGAACTAAGTTATGTTGAAGATCTCTTCCTTGCTCGGGAGTCTGCGATGTAGCCAGGAGTGATGGCTTCTGCTAGTGGTGTGAACGCGCAAGGTGCTGAAGCGGTCTCTTGTCCCAGGCTAGCCTAAGCTGCAAGAGCAGGAGCCCATCTCAGAGAAAATGACAATGATGAAAGCAGCTCTGCGGTCATCCCCCGTCACATGTCATGACTGGGCTGTCAGGCCTAGGAAGCAGTCACGAAAGACCTGGAATTTCCAAACCCTCAAACCAAGCTTGCTTAAGCTGAGTGCTCCAACCTGGTAGCTCTTGCTTGCCAGGACTTAAAGAAATTACATCTAACTGTCATGAACAGAGGCCTATGACTGTCCAGAAAGAACTTAGAAGTTAAAGGCACTTCTCTCCCCTCTGTGGACAGAGATCAGACAGCTAACGGCACTTTGGGATCTGTCACACTGTGTCCCCTGAGGTGGTCTTTTCTGCTGAGAAGATGGAAGCAGGCCCTGGGGCTGACAGAGTAATCCAACCACACACACTGAGCCCTCAGTTTTCTTTCTGAGACAGGGTCTCTCTATGCCGTCCTGGCTGCCTGTCTCTACCTCCTGAGTTCTGGTTAAAGGTGTCTGCCACCAGGCCCATTTTAAGCTCCCAGTTCTTTAAAAAAGTGGGAAAGCGAGGCACAGTGGCACACACCTGGAATCTCAGCACTCAGGAGGCAGAGGCAGGCGGATCTCTGAGTTCGAGGCCAGCCTGGTCTACAGAGTCCCGGTCCAGGACAGCCAGCGCCACACAGAGAAACCCTGTCTAGAGAAACCAAAAGGGAAGCTATAAATAGATACATAAAATAATATCTGTTTCATGTCTGTGAATGTATTGCCTGTACAGCATGTACATGCCTGATGCCCTTGGAGTTCAAAAGAAGGTGTCAGATGCCCTGGAACTGGAGCTGTAGATGGTTGTGAACCACTATGTAGGTGCTGGGTCCTAACCAGGGTCCTCCAAAAGATCTGTAAGAATAACAAGCGCTCCTAAGCACTGAGCCATGTCCCCAGCCTCTCAGTCCTCAGTTTAATCTCAGGTATGGTGTAGCTCTGAAGGTAGTGCTCCAGCCTGTAATCCCAGCAGCGGAAGGTGGAAGAAGATTGAGTTGAGTGGTCAGCCTTGACTACATAGAGCTCGATGCCAGCATGGCCTATGTGAGGCTCTGCCCCGCCTCCCATACCCCAAAATAGACCATACAAAGAATAAGTGTGACCAATAGCTCAGTCAGCCTCACATAGCTGGAGAAAGACCCAAGTCGTCCTCTGGTGCCTCCACTTCCCTCTGGGTCACCCTGAGTACCCTAGGGTTTGCAATTAGGCAGTGCAGGAGCGAGCAGCCCTTCCCATGTGGCGTTTGTGGGCAGGGCAGGGCTCTAGGAGGAGCTACCTTTGATGTGGGCCACTGAAGCCGAGGATCCTCCTCGGCGTGGTCTGAAAAACCGCCATGGTGTGTTTGAATTAGCCCTCTATAAAGACTGGAGACGAGGCCGTGTCTAAATATAACCGAGGAGGACGTGTGCAGTGGGGACAGGGGCGAGATGGCCATTCCAGGCAGGCAAAGGGGACTTGTTTTGCCAAAGAAAACAGAGCAGTCCCACCCTGCTTTGCAAAAGCAGAAGCTGCCCGTGTCGGAGAATGGGTTCTGGAAAGGTCCCCGTGGTAGGCAAGGGCTGAGCCCTCAGCCTTCACCGCACAGAGCAGACAGGCAACGGCAGGAGAAGTAACAACTCAGCCCGTGAGACAGTGTCGCAGCCATCAGTGGCTAAACAAGGAAGTTCCTCAGGCTGCAGAGGTGCGTGGGCAGTGGGCAGCACATACTGCTCTTGCAGAGGACCTGGTTTTGATTCCCAGTACCCACAGCAGGCAACCCACAACTCGATGCCTGTAATGCCAGCCTCCCGAGCGATCCAGTGCTCTGGGCTCCTCAGGCATTTGTACATACCCGTAATTAATTTGTTTTTAATCTTTTAAAAATAGGAAGGAAAGAGAGTCCTCTAGAAGCAATGAGACAATAGGGGAAAATAAAATAAAATTCACCCTCTCATCCCCCACCTTCTGGCTCTGGGCATTTTAAATTTCACTTAGTTAATTATATTGTGTATGTGCATGGGGTGTTGGGTGTGATACCATATGCACGTAGAGATCAGAGGACGATTGATAAGAGTCGGTTCTCTTCCTCCATCCTGTGACAGCATCTTTATGTGCTAAGCCATCACGTCAGCCCCTTTAGGCATTCCTTCTAAGGCAGAGGAGAAACAGGCTGTAGCAGGTTGGATGGTGAGATTCTGTTGTTTGTTTGTTTTTGAGACAGGGTTTCTCTGTGTAGCCCTGGCTGTCCTGGAACTCCCTCTGGAGACCGGGCTGGCCTCCAACTCACAGGTCCGCCTGCCTCTACCTCCCGAGTGCTGGGGTCAAAGGCTTGCACCACCACTGCCTCCTGGCAGGCAGTAGGATCCTTGCAAGCTGTGATGGACAGACACTTTGGGTTTCAGCCAGAAAAGACGTTAATAAAGGGACTAGGGTTGTTGCTCACTTGGGATAGCACAAACCTAACACAAACAAAGCCTTGGGCTCAAACCCCAGTAGCCTATAAACTGGCACGGCATCACTTGGGAGGCAAAGGCGTGCAAGATCACCCTGAGTACAGAAGGAGTTTGAAGCCAGCCTGGGCTACAGGAGACCGTTTCTTAAAAGGTGGTGGTGGTGGGGCTCGGTGGCTTGACCCAAGAGCCCTCACTTGGAGACTCTTAAGCCTGGGTTCTCTAAGAGACAGGAAGTCTGTTAGGAGACCCCATAGAAGGACAGTGCTGAGAACAGGAAGAAGGGCAGTAGAGGAAGGAGCAGGGTCACATCAGGTCCCTGGGCATTTCTGCCTCTAAATGCCACAGAAGGCGCCGTTGTGTGTAGGTACAGAGCCGCCTGGCTGCAAATGTCAACCAAGGCTGTGCAGGTGACTTGGGGTGCCAGGCGGTGAGCAGGCCAAGGAAGGAAGATGGCTTTTATTAGAAACCTTTCATTTTTCAGACTTTTTTTTTTTTCTAATTTAGTCTTGGCAAAGGTCTGGGTGTCCTTAGCCTCGGGGCAATTCTGATTTAAAATATGAGGTGGGCTGTGGAGTGTTGGAGAAAGGAGGCAGCAATTCGAAACATGAGCGGGGGTAGGGGGGACTACAGCCCCATCATATCCTTAACTACAGCAGGGACTCAATAAATCAGCCCCTCCGTCTGGGCCTCAATTTCCCCATCAGCAGGACACAAAGAATTGGTGGTGTCCTAGGCTCTGTTTCTCTGTGGGTACCGGGTGACAGGAAAATGATGATAGGCCACCCTCTAGGACTCCCTTAGAAGCGACTCAGTTGAAGGCACAAACCCTTTCACACGCTGGCTTTCGGGGACCCCTCCCCCCCAATTGCCAAACTGAACAAGTGTCCCCAGTCATAATGCAGGTCCAACAGCACGTTGTCCTCCTCATGAGCAGGCCCCTGCGGTAGGTCCCCGCCCAGTCCAGCCCCAAGCAGCCGGCGCCCTGGCAGCCGCCCGTGGACCCCTGAGGGCGTCGGGCCCCGACGACGCGCCGGGCCTGGACGTGGCGCCTTCCGTGGTGTGGCCCGGACTGGGACTGGGCGGAGGCCGCTGCCCAAGGGACGAGGGTCCCCCGCCACAAACTCAGGGCCCTTCTGGGACAAGCCGTGCTTAGCTCTAGCCGGCCCAAGTCGGTCACCGCGGGAACGCCCCGGGACGCCGCGGCGCGTGCAGGGAGACCGGGGCCATGGCAACCCCAGCGCGCATCACCGCCCCCCTCCCCCGCGCCGCCCCCGCGTCTGCCGCTGTCTCGGCGGAGCCCCGCATCGGGGCTGCTGATTGTTCATCGCCGAAGACTGCCTGGCTCTGCTCAATTTCCCAGATGCCTCCGTGGTCCTCCTGGGGGAGGAGAGGAGGAATCCGTGCTAAGGAAAAGCAAGGCACGGGAGGACTCCGCTGCTCTCGGGATGCTCTTACACCGTGCAGGTCTGCACGTGTAGCGAGGGGCAGGACCATTTCGCAGATGCCAAAGCCTAAGGCTCGCAGCAGTGGCTGATAGAGCCAACTCCCTCCACCTGGGGGAGGGGAGGGCAAGCTTCCAGGGTCTCTGACCCAGGCTGCAGCAGACTGCAGAGGCTGGGGATCACCTTCTGGGCTCCTGACCTCCTTTAAGGAAAGACTCTATCTTCCCTGCCCTGGCTTCTCCCCATATTCCTCAGAGCCCCGGGTTTGGCAACAAAACACTGGTGTTTTGTCGTCATGGTGGGTGTCGGCAGCTTCCAGTGGAGCTAGTCACAGTTTCCCCCTTTGGTTCCGCCAGAATTGGAAGTCAAGGACCAAATTTCCTTTTTCTCTTTAATTAAAGACTATTTAGTTGAGAGTGTTTCAGAGTGTATAACTTGAGCAAGCCCCTTCTCTCTTTAGGGATTTTTTTTTTTTTTTTTTTTTTTTTTTGTGCTTACACATCTCAGGCAAGAGATGTATCTCTGAGCTACACCTGGCCTCCTCCCCCTATTTTAGGCGCCAATTTCCCTGTCCAGGGAAATTTTCTATTTCTATTTAGGGACTAAATTAACTCCTGAGATTCCTCCCAATGCTGTTACTCCAGGAGACTCACATTCACAGATGTTCTTTGCAGGGCTAAGCAGGGGTTTTTCTTTTTTTCCTTGCTCTATTGTGATTGGGCTCACCTCCCCATTCAGCTAGTGTACTCAATAAGAGATTTCTGGGGGGCTCAGCAAAGGCCATCACCACCAAGGTTGATTTCGTAAGCTGGAGCCTCAGGACACAATTGTGTATGAAGAGAACTGACTCCCACAGGTTTTCCTCTGTCCTGTCACCTATGGGCTACGCCTTTAATCCCAGCACTCCCGAAACAGAAACAGGCAGATCTCTTGAGTTCGAGGCCAGCCTGGTCTACAGAGCGAGTTCCAAGAAAGCCAGGGCTACAGAAAGACACCCTGTCTCGAAAAAAAAAAAAAAAAAAAAAAAGGAAAAGGGAAAAAAGAAAAGACTTGGCATTGGGGAGATAGCTCAGTGTGGGCCAGCTTGTTACCTAAGTACAAAGTAAGTTTGAGCCCCAAAGCCTATATAAAAAAAGACAGGCATCAAAGCATCATGGCATGTATTTGTGTGCTTTTTTTTTCTTTTTAAAAAATATTTACTTTTCAAAATTTCCTTTTATGTGTATGTGTGTGTGTGCCTGAGTGTGTGGACCATACCCTGCATAGAGGAGCCCGAGGAGATCAGAGGACATATTAGATTCCCTGGAGATGGAATTACAGGCACTTGTGAGCCACTGGGTGGCTATTAGAAATGAAACAATTAAGTGTTCTTAACCATGAGCCGGCTCAACACACTTTTTTTTTTTTTTTTAGATAGGGTTTCTCTGTGTAGCCTTGGCTGTCCAGGGCTTGCTTTGTAGACCAGGCTGTTCTCGAACTCACTCAGATCTGCCTGTGAGTGCTGGGATTACAGGTATGTACCACCATACCCGGCTGTTCTTTTAAGGCAGGGTCTTGCTATGTAGCTCTCGCTGGCTGGAAACTCACTAAACGGGCCCACAATTTACAGAGATGTGCTAACCTCTGCCTCCTGAGTTCTGGGACTTAAAGGCCTACACCAGTATTCCTAGGTAACACTTGTAATCCCAGTCCTGGCTCCCTGGGGCTTGCTGGTTTATCAGATAGCCTAGCATTCTTAGTGCGTCCTAGACACTGGGAGAGCCTGTGTCAAAAAGAGAAATAAAGAGCTGTAGAGGCGGCTCCGTGGTTAAGAGCTCCTGTTGGTCTTGCAGAGGACCTGGGTTTTGACTTCTCAGTACTCACATGACAGCTCAGAACCATCTGTTCCTCCAATTCCAGGAGATTGGAAGCCATCTTCTGACCTAGCGGTACACATACACACACGCAAGTAAAATACTCACATGCAGCTAGGCTGTGGTGGAGCATGCCTTTAATCCCAGCACTCAGGAGAAACCCTGTCTCAAAAAACCAAAACCAACTAACCGACCAAAACAAACAAACAAACAAAAAACTCCACTCATACACATAAAATAAACAAACCTAAAAGCTGATAGGTAGACAGACAGACAGATGGGTAAATGGTGGGTGCCTGAAGACCACCATCAGAGATTGTCCTTTGGCTTCCAAGAGCGGTGTGCCCATGGACCTGTACCCAAATGTGCATCTGCACACACATACATGAGCATGCAGAGCTTTTGTAATGTTGGGGCCGGAGAGATAGCTTAGCAGCTATAAGCACTGGCTGCTCTTCCAGAGGACCTTGGTTCAATTCCGAGTACCCACATGGCAGCTCACCACAGTCTATAATTCCATTCCATGAGGGGATCCAACACCCTCATATAAAGATAAGTGCGGGCAGAACACCAAAGTATGTTAAAAAAATAAATTAATACAAGGGATTTCATGATGCTGGGGACTGGACCTATATTTGTGCATATGAGACAAGTGCCTGTACCCCCAGTTTTGTTTTGGGTTTTTTTTTTTGCATTTTAAAAAATATTATTTTATTTCATATGTATGGATTTTTTTTTTGTTCTTTGTTTGTTTGAAACAGGATCTCACTTAATATGTGGCTCCGTCTCTCCTGGAGTTCGCTAAGTAGACTAGGATGACTTCAGACTCACAGAGATCCACCTGCCTGTGTAGTCCTGGGATTAAAGGAGTGTGCCACCGCATCTGGTCTGTGTGGGTGTTTTGTTTGCTTCTCTATCCGTGCACACCTGGGTCTGTGGAAGCCAGAAGAGAGCATCAGATCCCCCAGAACGGAAGTTACAAAGGTTGGGAGCTGCCACGTGGGTGCTGGGGCTGGAACCCGGGTCTTCTGGAAGAGCAGCCAGTGCTCTGAACCACTGAGCCATCTCTCCAGCTCTGTGTATGTGTGTGTTTGTGTGTGTGTGTGTGTGTCGCCACTAAGTTTCCCAGAGCAGCCTTTTGCCTCGGCTTTTTGAACAGCTGGCATTACAGGCATGTACCACAAGGCCCAACCTCATAAAAGGTAACTAATGAAGGCTAAAGGTACCTTGGGCCATCCCTTTTCCATCAACAAATCTCTATAGCTAACCAAAAACAAGAATTTTTTTTTTTTTTTTTTTTTAAGTCCATGAGCCTTGAGAAACAGAGGCAGGCAGATCTCTGTGCGTTCGAGGCCAGCCTGGTCTACAAACCAAGTCCAGGAGAGCCAGGACTGTGCAGAAAAACCCTGTCTCAAAAAACCAAAACAAACAAACAAAGCTGCGATGGGGATTAGAGGCTCAGGGATGGAGAGAGAGTCCCGGGGCCTGAGGCTGGTGGACAGTAGATGCTGTGCCTCTTGCCACAGCCACTTGAAGTTCTGGTTCTTTCTTGTCCCCTGGGCTGTTGGGAACAACAGTGGCTTGTGTCAGATAACAAAGTCTAAGAAGTTCCTGACTCGGCTAAGAGCAGGACACAAAACGCTAACAGTCCCACCATAGCTCTGCCCTTTTCCCAGCTCGGATGTCCTATCTGAGGGACCGGCCAGCTGGGTGACACGGCGGCTTCTTCTCCTTGGGTGGCAGGATGACCCTGCATGACTCAGGCCGTGTCTTGGGAGCACACTCACGGGCTTCCCTGTGGTTCAGCTTCTCTCTGTGTACAGAGGTTGTTTTGTTTTTTTTTTTTTAAGGCATAAATAAAGCTACCATCTGGGAGTAGAGGACCTTGGACTGGGACAGAGTTCTACACTTTTCAAATGAGACCAGTGTGGTGGTAACACATCTATGATGCCTGAACTCCAGAATCTCAGGCCAGGAGTTTGAGGCCAGCCTGAGCTGCATGCTAAGTGTCAGGCTAGCCTAGGCTAAAGGGTAAGACCAATCAGTTTAACCAACCTTAAAGACTGACACAGGAGTACTGGGTGTGATGGAGTAGGCCTTAATCCCAGCACTTGAGAGGTAGAGGCAGTGGGTCTCTGTGTTTGAGGCCAGCAAGGCCTGTGTAGTGAGTTCCAGGCCAGCCAGGCCTACACTACTACATAGCCAATTTGAGGCTAACCTGGGCTACTTGATATCCTATTTTTAAAAAAGGTTTCGCCAGCAAAACTGTTCAGTGGATAAAGGCATGCAAACCTGATGACCTGAGTTGGAGCCCTGGACAGCCCAGTGGAAGGGAAAAAAATCAATACCCAGAAGTTATCCTATGACCTCTACACATTCTTACACACACACACACACACACACACACACACTTTCACGTTAACAGTAAGTAATTTATCTTTTACTGATTTGTGTGTGAGCAGGCATGTACCTGCCACAGTGCGTATGTGGAAGTCAGGGGACTTTTTTCAGGAATGCGTTCTCTCCTTCTTCCACATGAGTCCCTGGGATTGAACTCAGGTCACCGGGCTCGGTGCCCTTACCTGCCGAGCCATCTCATCAGTCTGTTAATATATATATTTAGAGCTTCAAATGTACTGTTGAAATGAAGTCACAATTGTAAAGGTTTATCTCTTCCCTGTGTTTATGTCTGTGCACCAACGTTTGTGCGATGCCAGGGAGGGTGTCAGATCCCCTGGAGCTGGGAGTGACAGGCAGCTAGGAACCAAACCAGGAAGAACAACAAGTGATTTTAACTGTTCCCTCAATCTCTCTCTCCAGCCCTAAATTCACATTTTTATTATTGGCAAAACTATTTGTGTTTTATTACTATTGAGGCTTGTGAGACAGAACGCTGACCATTACAAAGGACAAATAACACTGAAAGCAAGCCTCTCACCCCAGCCTCCTGTTTGCTACCCCACCCCCACCGGGTAATAATTCTTACTGTTTTCTTAAATATCCCTAAAGGACCAAATACTCTCTTTTAGAGATTTTTTTCCTTAAGTTTTAAAAATTACATTTTGTGTGTGTGTGTGTGTGTGTGTGTGTGTACATGCCACAGCATACTTGTATAGGTCAGATGACAACTTCTGGGAGTCTGTTGTGTCCCGTGGGGGGGTGGTCCTGGGGATGCCAGGCTCGGTAGCAGGAACCTTTATTTCCTGGGGCCGTCTCACCCTGAAAGAAATCTCTTTAAGCAAGATTTATCAAGATTTGGCTCACGGAATACCGGAGCCAGAATCACGGGATCACAAACACTACAGGGGGAGCGGCTGCCTTGAAAAATTTGCCAGCTGTCTCTCTACAGTGGGGGAGAGAGAGAGATTTCTGGAGGTCTCCATTTCTACATGAGAGGCCAAACCTGCTCAAGCTCTAAAGCAGGGTTTGCCTGTTCCAGAACCCAAGTTGCTGGCACTTGGCCAGTGTGGTGGTTTGGATAAAAATGGCCCGCAGACTCACAGGGAGTGGCATTGGAGGTGTGGCCTTGTTGGGTCACCAGGGGGTGGGCTTTGAGGTTTCAGAAGCGCAAGCCAGGCCTAGTGTCACTCTCTCTTCCTGCCGCCCTCAGATCCTGATGTAGAACTCTCAGCCACCTCTCCAGCACCACATCTGCCTTCCTGCTGCCATGCTTCCCTTCATGACGGTAATGGACTAACCACCCCCCAGCTGTAAGCCAGACCCAATGAAATGTTTTCTTTTCTAAGAGCTGCTGTGATCATGCTGTATTTTCACAGCAATAAAAACCCTACCTAAGACACCCAGCGTCGTGCAAACCAACCCCCCTGTGTGTGCCCGTGTGTGGGTCCTTGTAACAAACCCCGTTTTCGAATGGAGTTGGCCCGATGAACACACAGATGAACAAGCAGAGCGGAGTCCCTTTACTTCCCTTCCCAGGACTCTCCACCACGAATAAGTGTAAAGCTAGTAGCCGCCCCCCCTCCCCCATTCCCTGTTGTTCTCAGTTTCGCTGCAGAGAGAAGAGCTACGAAGAAGTGACGAAATGAGTTGGCAGGTGTGAGCACATAGCCAAAGAAAGGTCAGAGCAGGTTAGTGGTGTCTGATGCTCCGCAGGAGAGGAGAGAGGCTGGAGAGGTGGAGGGTAAACAGAGTGGGCGGGAAAAACGTGACCCAGCCCCACCGGTTGGAATCAAAGCCCTCACCCCAGCTCAAAACTTGGAACCGGTTTGAGGGGCAAGCGTCAGAGTTCACGGTGGCCCCACGGCTCTCTGCATGCCGTAGCTGGCTCTCCATGGTTCTGGGACACCCCTGGAGGGTGTCCTCCCTAGCTCCTCCCCTCCTCCCCTAACTGTGTAAGTCCTTCTTCCCGACAGCTAAGTGTCACCCGGTGCCTTCGGTCGCTTCATGTTTCCCAGGGTGTCTGTGATCATTTGGTTTCTATGCACTTCTCTACTGCTGACTACTCCCGTTGGACAGGAGCTGAGTGAGCTCCCTGGGAGCCTGGGGGAGCGGGTGCCACGGGGCTCCTGAAAGGCGGGTAGAGGGCGTGGTCCCAGCCCTAGCTGACACCAACTCGCTGTTGATACTCGGCTGGGGATTAGGGAGCAGCCGTAGCAGCTTTCTGAACCCTGTTGTGTGCAAAGCTTCAGACCTGGTGTGCCCTCCCACTTCCGGGCTCTGTGCCCTTAACCTGCCCTTGGCTCCGCAGATGAATCAGCAAGTTCCAGCCCCTGGGGTTCCTTGCAGCACATCCCTAGGGGAAGTGCTCTTACGTGACATTAAGAAATACATGCAACAGGGCAGGAGCTTCGTAAACCACCAACAGCCTGGGTAAGGGTCACCCATGGCGCCGGCTATGCCTGTGAAGCCTCCAGCCTAGGAAACAACCAAAGCAGGGAATGGGAGTTGTAGGGAGCCCAGCGAGGGGTAGGGTTGGGGGTTAGGGGGTCCGGGAAGTGGGGTTGCCCCAGGCTCAGCTGAAAACCTGCAGCTTGGCTACAAGTAGTTACAAAGAGGCAGTTTGAAAGCAGAAAAACCTCGAAGAGAAGGAAAACAAATGTGTGGACCCTGCTTGAAACTAAGTCTTGGATGAAAACCAAGTCTCTCTCCCCCCCCAAAAAAAAATCGCAAGGGAAGAGGACAATGAGATGGTTTAGTGGGTGCTTGCTGCCAAGGTACTTGCTGCCAATCTTTGACAACCTGAGTTCAATCCCTGGGACCCACATTTTGGAAGGAGTGAACATGCTCTCACACAGATACCGTGCACCACGGCCCATCTGCACACACACAAACACATATACACCAAATAAATACACAAATAAGATAATTTAAATATTAAAAAAAAAAACCAAAAAACAAAGAACTCAAAGGCAGTAATTCCTCATTTTGAAGGAGATGCTCCTTGGGTACCTAGAGGAGCTCCCCTGACAAGCTTGGCATCGTTGCCGATTTTAACATTCAATTTCCACGGGTAGAGAGATGGCTACACAGCTCAGAACAAGACCGCTCTTCCGGAGGACCCGTGCTGGAGTCCCAGCACCAATATGGCTGCTCACCATCCGTAATTCTAGTCTAGGGGATCCGATGTCCTTTTCTGGTCTCCACTGGCACCAGTCACACATACGGTGTACGGTACAGACACACCTGCAGACGACACGCCCGTACTCGGCACACAGTAAGTCTGAAATATTTAGCTTTCACGTGAGTTGCATTGTGGAGATCCCTGATGGACAGGCCACCTTCAAAGACGCCGGTTCTTTGGCTCGGTTGGCACAGTGCCTAGCCTAGCAGGCACAAAGCCTTTGGTACAAGCCCCGGCACTACATAAACTAGTGACCCCAGAACTCCGAGGTACAGGCAGAAGGATTGAGAGTTCAAGGTTATCCTTGGCTACATAATAAATTTGAAGCTAGCCTGGGCTGCATGAGACCCTGTCTCAAAACAAACAAACAAACAAACAAACAAACAAACAAACACTTAAGTAGTTCAAACACGCATGACATCAGACTCCCAGAGGATCCTACAAAGACCCACAGTGAGGAAACAAACACGGACCGGGTAAGACCTGTACCTTAGGCTGCTGTTCAGACTAGACGCCCTCCGGGACGTGGTGCTGTTCAGCCGTGGGCACAGCTCTGGAATGCCAACGTCTCAGTCACGGCTCTATTGCTGTGAAGAGACACTGTGACCCGTGGGGCCTCTTATTAAAGAAAGCACTTGACTGGGGGCTTGCTTACGTCATCATCATGGGAGGAAGCGTGGCGACACACGTGAGCCGGAACGGAAGCTGAGCACTCTATCCTGTTCTGCAGGCGGCAGGCAGACAAGCTCTGGCCCCGGCAGGAGCTTATGAAACCTCAAAGCCCACCCGCATAGCACACTTCCTCCAACAAGGCCACGCCTCCTACTCCTTCTAATCCTTCCGAACAGTTCTACATCCTGGTGACCAGGCATTCAGATAGATGAGCCTATGGGAGCTGTTGGGGAGGGGGCATTCTTATTCAAACCACCACGGCCAGTGTGCGGAAAGCTACCATGATCCTATGTGACAGCTGGAAACCAGAGACCATACGGTACAGGGCTGTCACGCCTGAGCTCAGGTCTGAGTTACCTCCCTAGGTCACATTTTTTTTTTTTTTTTTAATTTCTAGGGCCTTGCTTTCCTTGTCTGTAAATGAGAATAAGAATACTTACATCAGCACGAAGCGCCGGTGACCCGAGCGGTGCGTGTTACCGCTTAGAGCAGCCTGACACGCGGCTGCCGTTAGTCTGTCTGTCATTCTGCTATTTTTAGAGGATCTCACACTTGTATGAAATACCCACAGGGATACTGAAGGGAGAATCCTCCTCCCCTCTGGGGGCAGGCAAGATGTCATCCTACCCCCATCCTAGACCATCGTTCTCCTACCACCCATCCTCCCACTGGAAACTCACACCTGACAGGTCTCTCCTCTCCCCATCCGAGCCTCCCTGCCATGGGCTGGCTGGATGGCAGGGCCAGCGCTTCATACACACCACGAGGCCATCATGTGGTGGCTGGACTCAGCCTGCAGCAACGCCCGGAGCCCAGACATCCTGGGCAGGCTGCCAGGGCTTCCTCGGTAGGAGGCCCCGCCACTCCCTCTAGGCCCCTCTATTCTGGGAGCCGTAATTTACACACGCCGCTCCCCCACCCTACTCGCTATCTGCGGCCGCAGTCACAGCTCCCAAGGGCCCTGCCCATCCCCAGCTAACTAGCCTTTCATAAACAGCTCCCGAGCTGCCCTGCTATCTTGGACACTAGGGAGGAGCCCAGCCGCCCTGGGAGGAACCCAGGGAGAAGCTGGCCCAGTGTGGGCTTCAGTGAGACGTAGCCCTTATCCACAAGAGACAGGGATAGCATCCTCAAAGCCCGACCCCAGCCTCTGCTGGGTTGGGTGGGGAGCAGAGCAATTGAGAGCCTGTTATTACCTGCCCGCCTGGGCAACACACCCTGGGAACTGGGTCAACCTGACCCTGTCTAGAGGTCTGACTTCCTCAGGCATGGGGGGCCTGAAAAGAGAGAGAAAGAAAATGTGTCTATGTGTGTGTGTATGTATATATTTGTATGTGTGTGTGTGTGTGTTTGTGTATTTGTGTGTATGTGTGTGTGTCCTTCTCTAACATCTCTGTCACCTTAGGGACTTTCACAAGCTCTCTCTCTCCTCAGCACTCTTCCCTCTCCCACTTGCTCTTCGGGTCTCAGCTTAGAAGCTGCTTCTCCTGGAAGCCATCTCTGACACACAGCACATACAGCCATCTATGCAGATCTGGGATGGGCATCCCTTCCAAGTTCCCCGGAGGCACCCCAGACCAGCCTTGTGTGTGCCGCGGTCTGTCTCTCTGGGCAACTAAGAGCACTCCCAGGATGGTTCCTCCTTTGTGTTTAGTTTTTTTTCTCCAGCACACAATAGGTGCTCAGGAAATGTCTTGAAAGATGGCAGTTTCTTCCAGGAAAGCCCAAGCTTTAATGTTCATATTCCTTTCTGTTTGCTCCATTAGATAAGGCCTCACTTAGCTCAGGCTAGCCTCAAATTTGCTTTGCCGTGAAAAGTATCATGCCCTTAAACTTCTGATCTGCCTGTATCCATCCGAGTGAGAGGACACAGGCGTACATCACTATGCTCAGTTTACATGGTGCTAGTAATTGATTGATCCCAGGGCCTTGAACATGCTAAGTAAGCACCCTACCACGTAGGCCACATTTCTAGCGTCCACCTCTGACCTCCTCCATCTTCAGTATTCCGTGCCTTCGTCCTTGAAGTCTAACTGCAGGCTTGTCACACTCTCTGTCTAGCCTGGCCTGCTAAACAGAGTTGCTCTGGCGATGGATGGGCTTGCTCAAGGGAAGGCCAGAGTTTCTGAGGAGGTGCTGCCGATAGACAGGCATCCTTAGATAGAGAGGGAGGCAGGTGGAAAGGGGATCATGAGTCACCAGCAGGAAATCCATTCCTGTGAGAGACAGCTTGGATGCCCAACTGACATGTCAGGCCCTACTGCACCTTCCCCTGAATGCAGTCCAGGCCTGATCTTGTCAGGGGCTGGACAAATACAGTCCTGCTGCGGCTTCTACCTTCGGAGACCATGACGCCCACTCCTGGGAATGGAGTCAAGGAGCCACGATGGGGGGGGCAGCCTTTTATGGGGACAGCACAAGAACAGCGATGCCACCTTCCTCTCACTTCTGAAGGTCACCAGAGCTAAGCCAAGTGAGGACAATAGTTTTGGTGGCAAATATATATATGGTGAGGACAGTCATGTGACCCAGCCATGTCTGAATCTCAGGACCTCTGCACTTGCTGTTTCTGACCCCAGCATGCTTTTCCTGACCTCTCCATTCTTCCTTCCTTCCCCTTCTTCTTTCCTTCCTTTCTTTTTTTTTTTTTTTTTCAAGACAAGAGATTCTCTGTGTAGCTCTTCCTTTCTTTTTCTTTGTTTGACAGGGTCTTTATTTATTTATTTATTTATTTATCTATTGGTTTGGTTTTGGTTTTTGATTTTTCGGGCCAGGATTTCTCTGTGTAGCCCTGGCTG
Source organism: Meriones unguiculatus (assembly GCF_030254825.1). Taxonomy (NCBI): domain Eukaryota; kingdom Metazoa; phylum Chordata; class Mammalia; order Rodentia; family Muridae; genus Meriones; species Meriones unguiculatus. The sequence continues at coordinate 25,249,780 of NC_083355.1, read as the reverse complement.
TCCTGGATTCGCTTTGTATACCAGGCTGACCTCGAACTCACAGACATCCACCTGTGTCTGCCTCCCTGAGTGCTGGGATGACAGGCGTATGTAACTGCATTGTTATTTCCTCTGGTTTCTGTTATCAGTCACTCCACCATTTCAGGTATCTGTTAACTTATTATTATTATTTTGAGTGTGTTATATATTGTGTGTGTGACTCAGCTGTGCTATGGTGCACATGTGGAGGTCAAAGGACAAGTCCCAGGGGTCAGTTCTCTCCTTCTACTGTGGTTTCCAGGAATTGAACCTATGTAAGCAGGCCTACTGTGAGACAAGGACTTTTTCTGGATGAGCCATCTTTCTGGCGCCTGATCTTTGCTTAAGTGTTCCCTTTTAAGTCAGGCCTTCTTGGACCACTCCATCCCGTGTGTGTGTGTGTGTGTGTGTGTGTGTGTGTGTGTGTGTTAGAGAGAGAGAGAGAGAGAGAGAGAGGTCTCACATACATAGCCCAGGCTGGACTTAAACTCTGAGCTTACCTCATCTACCTCCTAAGTGGTAGGCTCTCAGGCATGTGCCACCACATCCCCACTAATCACCCCATTTAAATAAAACCTCCATTCCCCCACCTCTCCCTGCTTCCCACCAGGATCTTTCCCACAGTGCCAGCTGCACCCTGGGTGTCCCACAGTGTACTGCCTACCCTACCCCCTTTCCTGCTACTCTCAGAACTCAAAGTCAGTTTGGTTTGGACCGGAACTCTGGTGCCGTTCTCTGTTATCCTGTGACGAATTGCCCCCAGATTTAGCGGCTCACACTGGCAAGTATTTCTCTCTAAGGCTGTTTGAGCAGACATCAGGAGGTGGGCATGTCAGGGCCCCTTGGAGGCCAGCATCCTTGTCACCAACACAGAAAGAAACGCTTGTAGAAAGAGAATGAAAACGGAGCTGTCATTATAACTCACATCTGTAATCCCTGGATTCAGAAGGCTGAGGCAGGAGAATGAGGCCAAAGTCAGGGCTGCATAGTAAAGTCGAGGTCAACCAGGGACAGTTAAGGAGAGAGAGAGAGAGTGGGAGAGAGAATGAAGAAAGGCATTTTAGCGTCATTATGTGTAGTTTAGTCTTTAGTCTTCTTGGAGGTTTAGCAGCCTTGACCAGGAACTTACCCTGAAAGGACCTTAAACCACCCAGCATTCTCTCAGCCACCCCCACCCGGCACCCTTATAGTCCACGCCCACCCAGCAGGCTGTGTGTGACCGTGGGCACATTCCAGAGCACATTGGCCTATTGTGCAGAGGGGAACACACACAGACGTAAACAGGCACTGCGGCGAGGGCCACACCCACCTCAAGAAGGAGCCACGCCGACGCACAGGATTGTGTGCTCACAACCTGCGGAGGAGCCGCACATCTCCGCGACAGCGGACGGTTTGTGGGGCTATGGCGGTGTGACTGAGAGGCACGGGCCAGTGTTCCTAGGAGTCCTCCTGGGGTGCCAGTGCCTGGACGGGTCATGTGACCCAGGTTTATCATTTGGGCCAGAGATGGTTATGTGCTGTAAGACCTTAGTCACCACCAAGCAGGCAGGGGACAGTGAGATAGACGGGGGCTGTTTCCTGTTCACACCGTGGAGCACACGTTACCGGGGAGGTTTTTGTTGTTGTTCTCAAGCCTGACTTACCTATCAGTTTTTAAACTTTCTGCAGAAAGGAATGTTTACAAGAAAATTGGTTTGCAGGACGGCTATGGTAGTGCACGCCCATCCTTGCTCTTGGAAGGTAGAGAGGGAGGAGGCTGAGGAGTTCAAGGTCAGCCTCAGCTATATGAGATCCTGTCTTCAAATATAATATATATATATATATATATGTATATATTGTGTTACCTAACAATAAAACTATGTGTACAGATAGGTGTATTATTATGAGTACATATATATACTAAAACATATATAGCTTTATTTATATATATATAGTATGTATGTATCATGTATAAGTGTATTTATTTATTTATTTATTTTTGGTTTTTGAAGCAAATTTTTTCTGTGTAGCCCTGGTGTTGATGATTATTAGTATTTAATATTGATTCATCTTTTAGTTAAACAGTGGTTATTCCTAAGTCAGCTGCATACCCAAATCACCACAAAGAGACTAGGATGTATTTAGTTAAGCTAGCACACAATGCTGGGCAACAGTTACTCCATCTTAAACCTCCAAGCCTGCATAGTTTCCTCCCATTCAGATTTCCGACGTTATACTTGCTTTTTAGTCTTATCTTAGATCCGGTTCATCCCTCCTGGTGTTTCCGGGTCCTCTCTTCTCAGATCTCTCTTCTCCAACCCTCCTCCCACTCACTTCTTTCTCCTCCCCCTCCAGACCAGGATGCCCCACCCTATTCTCTCCATTGCTCAGCATTGGCTGGTCGTTTTATTGGCAATACAGAGAACAAACAAACGGTAGCATGTTTACACAGACTTGAGACAGGTGATGCTTAGAATAAACATCACAATGCAATGTCCAGACTAAAACCTGACAGTGGGGTAGAGAAATCAGCATCTGCATGAACAAGGGTAAATTGTATACATTCCACGAGAACATTATACCAACACCCTGGCTGTCTTGTAACCCACTCTTTAGACCAGCCTGGCCTTGAACTCAGAGAGCTGCCTGCCTCTGTCTCCTGAGTGCTAGCATCAAGGGTATGCACCACCACGCCTGGCCACATACAGTTTTATTATTTGTGTGTTTTTTAAAAGGCTTTTAAAGATTTGTGCATTTTTATCATATGGCTGCTTTCCCTATATGTATGTTCATGTATCACTGGAGTGCCGGGCGCCTGCCGTTACAGATGATTGTTATTCACCATGTGGAGGCTGGGAATTGAACCTGAAGGAGCAGTCGGCGCTCCTAACCACTAGACACCTCACCAGTCCTAAGAAGCTCTTTTTAAAGATTTTGTCGATGTGTGTACGTGTGCATGAGTGGGTTTTGCATGCAGGATGTGCACACGGGTGCCAGAGAAGCCAGGAGAGAGTATTGGTTCCCCTGAAGTAGGAATTATAGGCAGCTGTGAGCCACCTGGTGTGGACGCTGGGAACTGAAGTTGGGTCCTCAGCATGGTCAGTACCGTTTTGTGTTGGTTACTCTTTGTTTGATTTTATTTTTTCAATAATTTATTCATTACTTCTTCGTGGGCATTGGTGTTTTGCCTGCGTGTACGTACGTCTGTGTGAGGGTGGAGTTATGGACAGTTGTGAACTGCCACGTGGGCACTGGAAATTAAACCAGAGTCCTCTGGAAGAGCAGTCAGTGCTCTTAACCGCTGAGCCATCTCTCCAGCGCCCTTGTTCGTTTTCTTTTTCAAGACAGAGCTTCTCTGTGTAGCTCTGGCTCGTCCTGGAACACTGTGGAGACCAGGCTGGCCTCACACTCAAGAGATCCACCTGCCTCTGCCTCCCAAGTGCTGCAATTAAAGGTGTGCCCTGCCACTGCCAGTGTATTGGTTACTTTTCTATTGTTCTGAGAAAACGCCATGACCAGGGCAACTTATAAAAGTAGGTGTTTGGGCTGGAGAGGTGGCTCAGTGGTCAAGAGCACTGTCTGCTCTTTCAGAGGTCCTCAGTTCAATTCCCAGCAACCACATGGCGGCTCACAGCCACCTATACTGGGGTCTGATGCCCTCTTCTAGCATGCCTGTGTTCATGCAGAACACTCATACACAAAACACATAATAAATAAAATCTTAAAAAAAAACTTAAGTGCTGAGACTACCGTACAGTGAGGATAATTTTAAAAAAATAATAAAAGCAGGTATTTAATTAGGCACTTGCTTACAGTTTCAGAGGGTGAGACCATTCGTGGCTATTATGGTGGGGAGCATGGCAGCCTCTACTGCCATGATGCCAAGTTGAAAGCTTATATTGTGATCCACAGTGCAAGACAAACAGACAGGACAGAGAGAGAGAGAGAGGAGGGAGAGAGGGAATGAGGGAGAGAGACTGGGCCTGGTGTGGGCTTTTGAAACCTCAAAGCCCACTCCCAATGGCACACCTCCTCCAACAATGGCACACTTCCTAATCCTTACCAAACAGTTCCACCAACTGGGGACCAGGCAAGCATTCAAACATACGAGCCTATGAGGATCGCTGTCATTCAGACCACCACATGTTCTTAACCACTGAACAATCTCCTCAGCCCCTGCTTTGCTTTGTTTTGTTTTGTTTTTTCCCTTTCCAGACAATAACTCGTGTAGCCAAGGCTGTTCTTGAACTCCTGACCCTCCTGCCTCCAACTCCTGAGTGGAGGGATTTTAAGTGAATGCCCCCACTCCTGGCTTTAGCGCTAAGTTTTTTAAACACCCTCAGGCCATTTTCAGACCTCAGATTCAATGGAACTGTGGTCTCCCTGAAGACGAAGACTGGAACCTGTGTCTCATGAACAAATGAACAAATGAGAACAAAGAAGAAAGTCATTACAGGGCCAGAATCTTTGCTAACTGGTATATCCCCCCGCCCTTTTTTTTTTGGATAGCTGCCTCCAGAATATGCTGACTTCACAAGACCCTCATCCCAGCTTAAACCTACGCTCCTTCCTCACTGCTAGACCTTAGACTTAGCACTTCACTTTTCTTCCCATCATTGTAGAGGCCTTTTAATCCAGCAACGTGGCTACCACGGCAAGGGATCACATCCAAAGATTTAGAACACACCTTTAATCCCAAACAGCGATGTCTCACTGAGGGACAGACAAAGTGACCAACCAGAGAAAGATTTGACAGAATGAGTCAGAGACAGGAAATGCCCAACCCTCACACCTTAGACTGAGAACAGACAGGAAAGAGAGTCTGCTTGAGAGTAGTTCAGGGAGAAGGAGGAGTAGAGTCCAGTTTGGTGGAGCTGAGTTCATGGAGTTAGGGCAGTTCAGTGAGTGGAGTTCAGAGGCCATTTTTTTCCCCAAGCAGAGCAATTCAGTGAGAAGCCAGGTTGAATCAGTCAGCTTGGAGAGGAGTTTTGACCCAGAGCAGCTGAGTTGAAACAGCCAGCCAGAGTTCAGAAAGAACTAGAAAGGGTGAGTTTATTCAGCAGTAAGTCTCCCTTCAAGGTCTGGGCTTGCAGAGATTAGATTGTACGGACGCGGAGGTTCGAGGCTTCCAGGACCAGCCTAGGGATAGTCAGGTAGAAACTCTCTGGGCTCAGCCCAAACTATGTATTCACACAGTTTGGGTACAGCTCTCACCTCATCCCGTCTTCTGAGGAAATAGAATCGACATTTACACATCACGAAAACAATGGTTTTATTGTAGCAACAAAACCTCCTAAAATACAAAAGGCTCTTATTTTAGATGAACTCCTAATTTGGTGGGTACATCTGGAATTAAGCCTAAGGAACTGAGGGTTCAGGGCCACAGGTACTGCTGGCTCCCAGTTACCATCATCACCTTGTCCCTGCCTTGGGGAGGGGCGATTCCTGGGGGAGCAGCTGGCTCAGGGGAAGGTATGAAAAGTCTCAGGCAGCTCTTCCCTTTGTTAGCACAACCACAGTTGTGGATGGTTGCAACGTGGCTGAGGCCAGCATAGTCTCCCCTTCGGTCTCATTCACCCTGCAGAAGCGGACTAGATGGATCTTACCGTCATACAGGCGACAGACAGTTATTTTTAACATTCAAACAAGGATAATTTAATTTTCTTTCCATTGATTACTTTTTCTTATTTGACAGTTTCGCATGTGTATATAGAATTTATTTTATTTTGTTGTTTGTTTGTTTTGAAACAGTGTCTCTCTGTGTAGCCCTGGCTGGTCTGGAACTCACTTTGCAGATCAGGCTGGTCTCGAACTCACAGAGAGCCAGCTACCTTCCACATGGTGGGATTAAAGGCGTGTGCCTGTTTTAATTGTTTAATGTGAGTCTACATTAAACAGAATGTGCTTTGCGTGAACAGCCCAATGTGTGCATGTGGAGGTCAGAGGGCAACTTGTGGGAGTCAGTTCTCTCCTTCTGCTCTGGGTTCAGTGGATCAAACAGGCTGCCAGACTTGCTCAGCGGGTGCTCCAGTCACTGAGCCACCTTACTGGCCCGATGTTTACAGAGTAGCTCTTACTGATCAAGGACTCTGTAGGGTGTGTCGGATGCCCTGAGAGTAAAAGCAGGAAGGTCCCTGCATGCTGTTGGAGACTGTGGAATAGACAGTTTGAGGGAAGTGAGGTTATTACTCCCCAGGAGAACTATAGCAGGCTGTGGAGATACAGATGAGGCTCTGATCTTGGGAGCGAGCAGGATGAGCGTCCTTTCAGATAAGAGCTAGGCCCTGACTTCAGGGAGGAGTCCTAACCCCAGGCAACAGCGCAGGCAAAGGCCCTTCGGGAAGTGACTGAAAGAAGGCAAGCTCGGTTGTAAATTCCACGGCTGTGCAGAATTACAAAGTATTGCAGACACTTCAGGGAACACGTGCGCCAAGAGAGGACGGTGGGAACCAGGTCCTCGGCAGGGGATGCTTCTCAGTGACGTGCTGGAGGCGTGGGTGGAAAGAAACAGACGTGCATTGGTCAGGGAGCTCGAAGGAAAGTAATGGATAGAATGAAGTAATGAATCTATTGGAAAGGGACTTGTGGGGCTGGAGAGATGGCTCAGGGACGAAGAGCACTAGCCGCTCTTCCAGAAGACCCAGGTTCAATTCCCAGCACCCACCTGGTGGCTCAGATGTACATGAAAGCAAAACACCCACGCACATAAACAAACATAAAATAAGCATTGAAAAAAAAAAAAAAAAAAAAGCCAGGCGGGCCGGGAAGTGGTGGTGTACTCCTTTAATCCCAGAACTTGGGAGGCAGAGGCAGGGGGATCTCTGTGGGATCAAGGCCAGCCTGGTCTAGCAAATGAGTTCCAGGACAGCCAGGGCTACACAGAGAAACCCTGTCTCAAAAACAAAACAAAACAAAAAGCCAGGTGGTGGAAGGGCAGGCTTTTAAACCCAGCACTCAGGAGGCAGGGGTAGGTTGACCTCTGGGTTCAAGACCAGCTCGCTCTACAGAGTTCCAGGACAGCCAGGGCTACACAGAGAGTCCCTGGGGTGTGTGTGTGGGTGGGGGGGGTACTCTTTAAAGATTTTTTTTTTTCCTGAAAATGTGTTGTTTAGTTTCCCCTGGAAACGTCTAGCTCTTGCCTGTAGATCAGCCCAGGAGAGGCAAAGCCCGGAATGTGGAAACCACTTGAAATCCCTTAGCACAGCCGCCCCGGAGAAACACGTATGTGGGACTGTTAGGTGTGGTCTACCCCTCCCCCACACCGGTTGCTTCATCTCCTCTCACTACCTGCCTGTCAAACGCGCAGGGCAGCAGTACGCACAACGTACAGCAGTGCGCCATTTCCTGCTTCCTTTTAAAATAATAAATAAATAAAATAATAATAATAAAATAATTTTATTTTATGTGCCTGGGATAAGGGTGTCAGATCCTTTGGAACTACTAGAATTAGACAGTTGTAAGCTGCCATGTGGGTGCTGGAAATTGAACCAATCTCTCCAGCCCTCTTTTTTTTTTTTGGTTTTTCAAGACAGGGTTTCTGTAAGCCCTGGCTGCCTGCCCTGGAACTTGCTCTATGGACCAGGATGGCCTCAAACTCACAGAGATCCCCCTGCCTCTGCCTCCTGAGTGCTGGGATTAAAGGCCTGCACCACCACACCCCAGCTACACCCTTTCTCTCTAAAGCCCAGAAAGGGAAGGATGCTGATGGTTCAATACAGCAGCGCAGTGAGGGAGGAATGCCAGCCGCTGGATCTGCCTGCCTCCCGCCCCTCCGATTCTTTTCTCCCACCACTGTGGCTTCCTGAGGACAAACAAATCCATGAACCTGAAGATGGGAGAAGGGACTGAAGAGGCTGGGGCAGGGAAGGCGGACAGGGAGGGACAGACGCAAATGGGTATGGGTAGAAGTATGGGTATATGTTCTCTGCCCAGAGGAGGTGGGAGGGCAGGAAACGAGAGCCAACAGCAGCAAAGCAGGAGAGTTCAAACAGGACAGTAGTAACATGGTCAGGATGGGATTTCTCAGGGAGCCCAGAGCCCTGATCGAGGGATCTCCTTTTTCCTCCCGGAGGGCCCCTTGGGCGCCCTGCTGAAACACAGATGACACAGGGCAACAGCAGCTCAGGTAGATGTTCTGTTTTGGTACTTTTTTTTTTTTCAGCACCAGAGATTGATCATAAATCCTCACACATGCTAGGTAACATGTCTACCACTGAGCTATCCCCAGGCCAGCCCTCCTCCCCTTATAGTCTCATATAGCCCAGGTAGACCTCAAACTTATTAGGTAGCTGAGAATGACTCGAAATTATTATTGTTGTTGTTACTAAATTACTAATAAAAATTAGGAGCCTGGCCTGGCGACACGTCTTTTTTTCATTTATTTATTTATTTTCCTCTTGGGGCAGGGTTAAGACAGGGGTTTCTTTTCGTATCCCTGGCTGTCCTGAAAATCACTTTGTAGACCAGGTGTGCACCTGGCCTTGATGCAAGCCTTTAATCTCAGCATTCAGAAAGCAGAGGCAGTCACAGATTCTGTGAGTCTAAGGCCACCTTGGTCTACATAGTAAGAGCTTGTCTAAATAAACGAACAAGCAAGCAAATGAATGAATAAAAAGATAAAAAGAGAAAGAAAGGAAAGGAAAAAATGACCCTTGTAAAAAAACCTTGAACTTCTGACCTTCCTACACTCTCACATCTGGACTCCCAACCTTTCAAATTTATTTTTAGCTTTTATTTTGAAATGGGATCTAGACCAGCCTTAAGCTCACTCTACAGCCCAGGTGGGTCTTGAACTTGCCATCCCCCTGCCTCAGCCTTACAGTCCTGTGTCACTAAGGCCTGGCTTTCTCTAACAATGTTCTGAAAAGGCCTGTTTTCTTGCACAGTCTTCTTCAGGCTGAAGCTAATCTAGGACAGGGTACACACTGAATCTACTGAATCTCCCTACCCTCCTCCCCCCAGTGCGGCACACAGTAAATACCTTTTTTTACTTTTAAGAGCATGAATGGTTCGCCTACATGTATGTCTGTGCACCACGACACGCCTGGAACTGGAATTACAGATGATTATGGGGTGCCACGTGGGTGCCGGGAATCGAACCCTGGTCCTCTGAAAGAACAGGCCGTGCTCTTAGCTGCTAACAGCCGAGCCATATCTCCACTGCCCGGGTTTTTTTGTTGACCACAAACAAGCATAGCATGTTGTGATGCACAAGCAGCAGGAGAACACACATTGTTTCCAGCTTCTGAAGGACCTGGCTTTACAGGTCAGAGCCCAGACCTGGGCTTCGCTGTTGCCCAGCTCCTCTGTGGACTGGTGGGCATAGCACAGCCTTTTTGGACCCTTAAAAAGGCAATCGAAAACCAGACAGGTTCACCTCGTTTACTGGGACTCATACAGTGTAGGAGCCTGCACACGCCATGGTCAGAGAATCAACAGTCCTCCCCGTGAGGATAGGGATCGGGGCAGACTTATGGAATGCCCCTAGTGCCACCGGAGAGCAGACAGGCTTCTGCATGTTTGGGTGAGCCCAGGGACTCAGGCCAGAGTATTTCAAAAATGCTCTTTGCTCTACCCTCCTAGGGCTCACGGGCCCAGGTGACTAGGCAGGCTGGTGCCTGTGCGGGGAAGAGCACCCCACCCATTCCTGCTTTGCTCCTTACCCGTGCCCTCTGGACCTGGCTGGGATCCGAGCAGTCCAGGAGACCGTGTGGCCTCCAGGCAGTTAAGAGGAGGAACCCTTAAGGCTCACTCTCCGGTCTCCATTAAATAAACTTGGAAGATCTTGATAGTCTAGCCCTAGTTGGAAAACAAGGTCCAAAGGGAGCCACGTGCCTGATGTCAGGGAAGTTCTAAAGCAGGTGTCCTCGTTCCTAGTCAAACTGTTCTAGCAAGCCAGAGTTTAAGGGATGCTTAAATAAGGTAATACGTAGTTGTTGTTTTTCGAGACAGGGCTTCTCTGTGTAGCTTCCGCTCTCTCAGATTCAATTTGTAGACCCTGGACTCCGCCTGCCTCTGCCTCCCTAATTGCTGGGATTACAGGCATGCGCCACCGAGCCTGGCAGTTAACCCTGCAGGCAGAGGCAGGCTGCTTTTTATGAGTTCCAGCCCAGCCCGATCTACACAGTGAGTTCCAGCACAGGCAGGGCTCTGCAGAGAGACCTTGTCTCAAGACAGAAACAAAATTAAAGCCGATTGTGGTGGCACATACCTTAAATCCCAGTGCTAGAGAGGCAGAAGTAGAGAGAGTGCCAAGTTTGAGACCAGCTTGGTCTGCAGAGAGAGTTCCAAGACAGCGAGGGCTACACAGATAAACCCTATCTCAAAAAAAAACCAACCAAACAAAAACCTAATAGGCCCAGGTGTGCTAAGAAAGTAGTTCATTCAAGAACATGAGCCTCCTGCCAGACGTGGTGCTTAATCCCAGTTTGGAGCTTGGGTGAGTAGAGGAGGGAGGACCAGGTCAACCTCAGCTACACAGTGAACTGGAGTCTAGCTTGTCTGGAAACACACATACCTGGTGTGTTTCTATAAATGACTATAGATGAGGCTGGGTTCCAGGTCCCCCTACACCTCAGAAGAACAACAAAGAGGAACAGACAAGCCTTCTCCCCTAGGGCCAGCACCTTTTTCTTGATCAGAAGGGGACACTTCCTTCTGATTAAGAATGCAGTTGGAGGATGGGGGATGGAGAGCTAAGTGGCTGGGCCGTTAAGAGCACTGGCTGCTCTTCCGGGAAGACCGAGGTTCGATTCTCAGCACCCACAGGCAGCTCACAAGGGTCTGTACCTCCAGGGCCAGAGGATCCAACACCCTCACACAGACATCCATGCAGGCCAAACATCAGGGCACACACAGGGAAAATGAAAAGTTGGGGGTCCTAAGGGGTGTGGCTCAGTTGGAAAAGGGGTTAGTGCCCTCAGGCAAGGTGCTTTCTTAACATCCCTAGGTGTCTGCCTCTGTAAAACTGGAAACACTAAAGCCACCCGCCAAGACGCTGTCCAGATCACGTGGCCAAGGTCACCCAGATGGTTCCTGGAAAGGTTAGTTAGTGGTCTTCCTCCCTCAGGTGGGCCATGTGAACTGAACCATCCGTCCCTTCATCCGAGCAGGCGGTGACCTTGGATTCCTGGCTTCTTGGCTTCACCACTGAAACCTCGGACAAGTGACTCAGCCTCGTGGTGAGGCTCGGCTGGAAAGCTCCAATCTGGCCACCTGAGTCGAAGCTCAGCATGGACTTGAGCAAGCGCTGTCACCTCAGGTGACTCTTCACCCTCTGCCTCTTCGCTCTCCACCAGGTCGGGTGACCCAAGTCCTAAAGTGAAACTGATAAGGAGCACGAGCTTCGACTCTGTGCTTTGCTGAGCGTGTGCCTGGGATGCCTGGCTCACTCTTCCCTCCCGTCTCTGTCCCCATCTTTAGACACAGGGCTGATGGCCCCATTGGTTCACTCTCCGTTAAGAGGAAAAGAAGATTGAAAGATGGACAAGGGATGTTGTGAGCGTTTTAGCTTGTACCTCGCAGGAGCAGAGGGGAAGGGAATGGGATGGAGTGTGTTGGGGGGGGGAAATAGGCATTTTCCCCCCCTGTGCTGGGGCTAGAGATGGCTCAGCAGTGGAGAGTGCTCCTGCTGGCCTCTCAGAGAACCAGAGTTCAGTTCCCAGCACCCATACTGGGCAGCTCACCTATCTTACAGTCACTGCCTGTATCTCCAGCTCCAGGGGATCCGAAGCCCCTGGCCTCCAACCGGTACCTGTATGCTCATCTCAAGCATATACCCATATACACGCGTAGTTTAAAATAAAATAAAGCTTTAAAAAGCATCAAAGGTTTCTGTGTCTGGGCCTGCGAGTGTCAGTGGTAGCTGTTCCCTGGCATGCCCGACTGTCCTTCCAACACCACTACACTTATTTCACTAAGGCGCTCTGCAGGCCGCACAGGTGAGTTCTGGCATCCCCGTGACGGGGCTAGAAGGCAGAACAGGCAGCAAAAAGTGAGATAATTAGTGGAGGCCAAAAGTCCTCTACCAGCTCTCCCTGACAACATCTGTGAATTTGGAAATGAGGCTGAGCTTGCACCAGAGAATCAAGACAGGGTCTTACTATGTAGCTCTGACTTCACCGTAACTCATTCTGTAGACCACGCTGGCTTTGATCTCACAGAGATACAAACAAAATCTAAGAGCCGGATTCCTGAGCCATGTCTGTAATCCCAGCACTCGGGGAGGCAGAGGCAGGCAGATCTCTGGGAGTTCAAGGCCAGACTGGTCTACAAGTGAGTCCAGGACAGCCAAGGCTACACAGATAAACCCCTTGGAAAAACAGAAACAAACAAACAGAAATCTAAGGCCTCTAGAGTCAGTACCTGGGTGTGAGTCACAGAGCTAAATAAAACAAACAGGAATTGGGTGGCTGGTTGCTGGCACATGCCTTTAATCCCAGAGTCCCAAGTCTACAGGGTGACTTCTAGGACAGGCAGGGCTACGCAGGGAAACCCTGCCGGTCTGGAAAACAACAAAGACAAACATGGTCTCCGCCAACATTTACTTAAAGGAGAGCAAAAGTGAGAGGCATACTGTGAGGTCCTAGATAAACCAATTGGGCTGGAACCCCAGCAACTACCATCCCTTAACTGGATGGCCCAGAGCAAGTGCAGCTAGCTTCGATTTTCTTCTTTTCTGACCGCCACCGTTTTGGTAGGAGAGTAGGGATCAGATCACGGATCCACACATTCAGGTCTTTCCAGCACCTACCCACTGCTCTCTGCCAGTACATACAGGACTGGCATAAGGAAAGGTTATTAGCGGCACATGCCTCGCTCGGGAGGTGGAGACAGGAGATCAGAAGTTGAAGGTTATTCTGGACTATAAAGCAAGATCCAGACTAGCTTGGGCTACACGGAAGTGTCTCAAAGGTTGGGGGCACTGCAGGGCAGAGACCAGATACAACACAGCCGCTGAAGACCGTGCGAGCCTGTCTTTGGCAGGGTGTGGAGAGAAACAGCTTCTGCAAGAGGAAAGATTGCAGAGTATGGTGACTCAGGCCTTTAATCCATCAAACCGGAGGCAGGGGGATTAGGAGCTCCAGGAGAGGACTAGTAGGGTGGGTAGGTGAGCTCAGCACAAGCTATAAAAGACCCCAACTCAAGATTTTCTTTCAAAAGGGCCTGGCAAGGCTGAAGAAGCATGAGCACCTACTATTACTAGTTGGCCTCTGACCTCAGCAAGGTAAGGTGAAGGGCCACAGCTGGGTTAGGAACAGGGGCAATGGAGAAGTCACGGGCAAAGGTTTAAAGGATGGAGGGGTGGTGGATCAGGCTCACAGCCTTTCTATCTGCCCTTGTACTGGTAGAACCATGCATGGAGTACCGGTATTCAGAGCTACATGTAGGAGGAGGGCTGAAGTTAAACCCAGGCCGAGGTACCCCTCCTTCTCACCTACAGATCCCGTCCTGTGACTGGGTGATGAGTTCTTGTGTTTGAACTCTTGGGCAAACTGTTTCTCCTGGGTCAAGGGCTCGGGTCACAGTCCGGCTCAGGAAATCTTAGGCTTCAACACCTCTTCTCTCTTGATCTTAATTAACTTCGGTGTCCTGAGGGCTGGGAAGGATGGCAAAGCTCCCCCGAGGGGGAAAAAAAAAAACAGCGGGAGACGGAGCCAGGAGCGCGCACCCTCGGGACTGGAGAGAAGGCGGGTTATTCGCTCCACTGGGCTCCGCGTCGGTCCTCCAACTCCGTGTTTACGCGGTGCTGCGTGAGTCCCTCCGCCCGCAAGCCCGAGTGCCCGGGAGTCTGGGGGACCGGGTTCCGAGGACGCGGCGGGTCGCCGTGGCTCCTCCGGGAAGGGCCGAGGGCGGTGAGCCCCGCGCACGTGGAGAGGGCGCCGCTCGGCTCCTCCCGACCGTCCGGCGGGCGGCGGAGGGGCCGCATGCAAATCCCCCGCGCCGAGCCCAGCGAGGGGGGGGCGGACAGGGTGACAGTGACTCACGCGCGTGCCCACGCGCACGCAGAGGGTGCCCCGCACCCACGCCTGTCGGACGGGACGCACCACGCTCCACCCGTCCCGCCCGCCCGCCCGGTCCCACCGCCGCTCGCGCGGCCTCGGGGACAGCCGGGAGGCGTGGCCCGCGGGCAGCCCGCCCCTTTGATGTGCGCCGGCACCGCGGTGATTGGCCGGGCGCTTGTGACGTGCGGGGACTGCGGTGGGCCCGGGTGCTGCGGCAGCCGCAGCGCCCGCCGCGGCTCGAGCTCAGGCTCCCCGGCATTTAAAGGGAACGCAGCGGCGGACCCGGGGATGGGGGCAGGTGGAAGGGACGGAGCAGAAGCACATCATCCACAGTCCCTCGGGGCTGGAGGGACGCGTGAGCCGGAGCTCAGAGATCCGGGGGTGGATAAGACCGCGTCCCCCCCAATTCCCGTAAGCACCCCTTGCTCCATCCTGCCCCTAGATCCCTTAACTAGCCCCCTTCCCACTACTTCCACTCCAAACTCGGTTGGGACACACAGGGCGACCGCCGCTGCCCTGCGTGAGTCCTGGGGCTGCGGGAGGACCGCAGTCTCAGTGTTGGGGTGGGGGCCGTGTGGAGTTTGAGGGTGTTTCACGCGCTTGGTGGTGGGGGTAATCCCTGGGGCACGGAACTGGCCCCCCCTTCTTTCCCAGGTTCGTGGTGCTCAGTCCCCTCATCTCCGGGGACTGTCATAGCTCCCCGCCACCCACAAGTCTTCCCTTCTCCCCGGCCGCGCACCCCCCGCCCGCATTAGAGCGAAGCGCCGGCCAGCTGGGGGTGTGCCAGAGTGCCTGCTTTCCAGTCACCTCTAAAAATATCTCTCCTGCTACCCCACCGGCAGCTGCCGTCTCCCTGCCCCTACTCGGTGAGGATCACCTCCGCCTGTCCACCTAGTCAGGGCACCCCAGAGGCGACGTCTAACCCCAGATTCCTCGCTGGCACCAGGGCACAGATCATTACTCCCTAGCTAGCCAGGACAGGGGGCATTCCAGAGCCTCCCAGCAGCCGGGGAAGGTTCAGCTAGTTTCTCCAAGAGACCCCAGAGTTAATCCTGTTTGGGATGCTGTTTGACACCGGTGATGTAAGCTGGACCTCTCTGGGCCTTTTTTTTTTTTTTTAAGGGTTCATGAACAAGAAAGGGGTTCCTGAAGTTGAGAGGGTTAAGGGCAAGAATCCCAGCTTAATTGTCGGATCTAATTTCTGGTGCCGGACATATTTATTCTTGGAGCCGAGAGGACTTGTTACTTTTCTGAAGTCCTCAACCCCATTCTCAGCCTGCATGTTTCTTCTGGAAGACTCTCCGAACTTTCCTATGGGCTCTACCCTCTCCCCAATTAGGAGAATTTCAAGCTTAGAGCTCTCTCTCTCACTCACACGAACTCCTACCTTCCCACAGACTTAACCTAAGCGTATCTGTGTCGAAGGAGGGAGAGAGCGGGCAGAGGCTGTGACCTGATGTGGAGTCAGGGACCACAGAGGTTGATTTTAGGTGGGACTAGAAAAGAACTACCTTCAGCCCCTCGCAGCTCTAGCTGGAGAAACTGAAGAGGTCCTGTCCTCATTCTCCACCAGGGACTCTGGTAGCACACACAGGATTTTTTGTTGTTGCTGTTCTGTGTGTTTTTTGTTTGTTTGTTTGTTTGTTTGTTTTTTTTTTAAGACTGGGTTTCTCTGTGTACCCCGCTGTCCCAGAACTCACTTTTCATGTAGCTCAGGCTGGCCTCGAACTCAGATTCTCCTGGCTGGCCCTCCCTCTCCTGCATCACCAGGCCAAGCAACTGCCATTGGCCTTTTTGAATGCTATGGAGGGAAACAAGAACTAGGGGTGAGTGGGGCAGGGATGGGGTGTCACGGTGAGGCTGCTTTAGTGTCTGGGAAGAAACCAGGGGTGCCTGGCTTTCTTCTGTGGGCATGAGAAAGAAGCAAGGTTATGCAAACTGATCTTAGCAGAGTATTTATCACACGCCTGAATCCCTGTACTCTGGAGTCTCAGAACTAAAAACAAACAGTATCAGATTAAGGGCAGGCTGTATAAGGCCTGAAAAGCCCTGGGGTCAGTACTGACTGGGAAATGAAGGGAGGGAAGGGAGAAGCAGAATGAGAGGAGGGAAAGTTGGTCTCCGTGGGTGCTGGTGACTATTTGTATCTTCGTGTCTTGTGTCCGCCCCTTGCTTCTTTCCCTTTCTGCTGCTTAGTCCCCTCTCTTTGAAATGGTTTTGTGTAATGGTTGTGGCGCCCCCTGACTTTTCACCTCTAACTCTTGTCTTGGGACAAAGGTTGTATCTCCCAGGATTCTGACAGTGACTCCTCGCCCCGATATCCCTTGCATGCCATTCATTCCCTTGTCCCCTTCTCTCCCATTATCTCAACAATGTTGGGTCTCACAGGGCACTGCTACTTTTTGCTAGTGAGCTTAACGTCCTCCCAGTAACTAGCTCTAAATTCTTTGGGGGCGAGGAACACCAAGAGCTACTTTCCTGTCTCTGCTGAAAAGCTTTGCTGTGAGGATGCGAGGGTGGGCAGCTATCTAAAGAGGGTTCCAGACTCTGTGTCTTCCTGGTCCTATCATAGTCTATTCTGGAGGCAGTTGCCTCTCTGCTGCCCTGGGATGGCCAGGGAGTGTCACCTTGACAAAGTCAGAATTTACTTGTGCCGCCCATCGCCACCACTAGAGGGCAGCAGTCAGCTAGAGCTTTGCTCTCTCTGGTATCTTTCCAATTCCAAGCTGTATCTTTCCAATTTAAAAGGGACTGGCCTCTGGCCTCTCGACCTGGGAGGTGAAGGGGTAGGGGAGTTGGGCGGCAACGGAAGCTGTAGATGGTATGCTGTGTGGCTGCACTGATGAAGGTCGTAACCAAAAGATCAGACCGAGTCACCTAAACTCCAGCAGAGATTTCAGCCTGGCCTGCTGGTGAGACCCCTGAACAAAATTAGTGTTCCTGTAGGGCCCAAGGCTCTCAGCCTCTATCGAGACAGTAATGCCGTGTTCATGAACCAAGTGCCAGCCTGTTCAAACAATACAGCCTCTGGGAAGTGAGTTAATCTCTCTGCCCTCTGCCTTCGTGGGTCTCATGAGCCGTGAACACCATTGGGAATAAAGGTGATCGGTAAACTGTGATGCGCCCCATTCACGTGTGGGCATAGCTCATCCACGGGGAAGAAGCCCTGGACCAGACTCAGATCTGGTCTTAAAAGCGTCTCAGCCCCTTTGAGTGAATGGCCTTTGGGCAAGTCCCTTTCTTAGCCTGTCTGTGTCTCCAGTGATGCCTTCTGTAACCTCTCTGGGAAGCCAGGGAACTGGCCAAGGGTGCTGCTAGTAAGGAGCATGCCCTAAGTGTATGCTTACTCCTGCTGATGACACGGGAGTGTTTCCTGGGCTTGATGGAAGGAAGAGAGAGTCAGAGGGGCATGAGTGGGGAAAGGGAAGGCAGTGGATAGACACTCTGTTTTGAGACAGGCTCTCTCTACATAACGCCTAACTGTCCTAGAACTCACTCTGTCGACCAGGCTGGCTTGGGCTCCCAGAGATCCGCTCTGTCTGCCTCCCTCCTGAGTGCTGAGATTAAAGGTGCAGATATGGACTTTCATTGTTTTTTTTTGTTTTTTGTTTTTTCCCCCAGGAGCTCTAGATGACAGCTGGAGACCAACAAACTTTCTAGAGGTGGTACTCAGCATCCTGTGTTGACAATGAGCGGGTGTTTTCCAGTTGTTGGTCTACGGTGCCTATCTAGGGTAAGTGGGACCCTTCAGGATGAGGCCTCAAGCCCCAACTTTCCACCCTGGGATAGGAGGAAGCCCTCTCCGGCCCCTTTCATATTTGCACTGTCCACTGGCTCTCTGTGAATCCCTGAAAATTTCTCTGCTCTGCCTCCTGATGTCTCACATAATGGAGATCCCAAGCCAGAGATTCCCACAGACTGGTGCTAAAACCCCATCATCCTGGAGGTGATGAAGTGGAAGAGATGGTTCTCTGAGGGAGGCAGGTAGCCAGGTTCCCAACACAACTCTGAAATGAGCTCGAGCTGTTTTATAAGGTGTGCCAGGCCCCCCAGCACCCCGGAAGTAACAAGAGCCAGTAAGCGCTTGGGGTGTAGCTGGGTTGGTAGAAGGCTGTTCATCTCAGCACTGGGAAGGTCTTGAAGGCTGGAGAATCAGGAGTCCTCAGCTACACAGCAAAGTTTGAGGTTAGCCTGAGCTGCACGAGACCCATTCTTTACAAAGAAAGAATGTGGGTGTAGGCGTGTGACCGGAAACCAGGTTCCATATTGGATACTTAGCACACTGGCATAGGAATCGAACGCTGGGCAGGAGTCAGAGAGTCAAGCAGTGTGACAGGGATTTTAGGATTTAGAGGGTCTTTCACTCTGCCCTCCATGCAGCTGCTGGCAAACAGGTGGGCTGGGACCTGTAGGTGGGGGAGATCCTGCTGTGTCCATGTGCTTGCTTCCCTTTGGGCGCCCCCCCATACTTCCATTGTGCCCCCATCTCCCACGCTGTTCCCCCTTCGCCCACCATCTTCCAAAGAAATGACCCTGACCCCAAAGTCTCACTACTTAGGGCCCCCCACCATGTTCCAGCAGCCCTACAGGTCTGACTTCATCCTAGGAGTCCCCTCCCCCGCACCCCATCACCGCCCCTCTCTCCCTCCCTCCCTCCGTCCTTTCAGCCACTGCTGCTCTCTCTCTCCTCTCCCCTACCTGTCTCCCAGGTGTGCCGTGGCCTGGCGAGGGGGGCTCCCACCTCCTTAAGCGCCATTGCTTCTCCTGCTGCCTGCTTGCTTCGGACTCTGGCAGAAACCCCACCCGCTGGCACGTGCTTCCCGGGGAATTGGCAAGTGACTAGCGATGGGCAGCAGCACAGGGCCCGGCAGCTCCCAAAGAGCCTTCCCTAGGTCTTGTGTGGTCTGCATACCTACCTGGTAATTTCAAGGGCTAAAACCTAGTTCTCTGGCCAAGGCCGGAGGAGGCTCAGGAAGCTGGCTTCCCAAGCCTGCCACTTAGCACGACATCCAGGCCCGGGAAAGCCCTGATACTCATTACCCCACCTGCCTTGGCTTTTCCTGGAGCCTGGCTCCTGCTTTTAAGACCCTTGATCCCACAAAGTTCAAAGGGAGAAGGAGGCTGCCCCCCCCAACAAGAACGATTCTTCCATCCAGTCTGCTGATTTAGAGCAGAAAGTGTGGGGTTCGCCCACTACTGTCTGCAGCACCCTCCTGAGCCTCAAGAAGTGATCCCTGACCAGTCACACCTGCTAAGTGAGGCCCGGAGATCTCCTGAGGGCAGCAGAAAAGGAAGCCTCTGGCTTCAGGGCTCCTTAGGATGTCCCCCTTGCGTCAACCCAAACACAAGTAGCTGAACAAACAGGCAAGCGACGGCGGGGTTGTGGGCCACACCTCGGCTCCATCTCCAGCTTAACCAGCCTTGGGTCCTCCTCAGGTCTTGGATGTGCCAGCGACCCTGGCCGTGGCCCGCTAACCAGCCTCTCCCTGGCCGGCTCCCGCCGCGCCGCCTCTCGCTTGCCTTCTCCTCCTGCTCCTCTTCCCCCTGCTCCCAGGACGGCAGGATGGCTGCGCCGGGAGCGCCCCGCTTCCTCCTGACCTTCGACTTCGACGAGACCATCATAGACGAAAACAGCGACGACTCGATCGTGCGCGCCGCGCCAGGCCAGCAGCTGCCCGAGAGCCTGCGTGCCACCTACCGCGAGGGCTACTACAATGAGTACATGCAACGCGTCTTCAAGTACCTGGGCGAGCAGGGCGTGCGGCCCCGGGACCTGCGCGCTGTCTATGAGACCATCCCCCTGTCGCCGGGCATGGGCGAGCTGCTGCAGTTCGTAGCCAAGCAGGGCTCCTGCTTCGAGGTCATTCTCATTTCCGATGCCAACACCTTCGGGGTGGAGTGCGCCCTGCGCGCCGCCGGCCACCACAGCTTGTTCCGCCGCATCCTCAGCAACCCGTCGGGGCCCGACTCGCGGGGACTGCTGACGCTGAGGCCCTTCCACACGCACAGCTGCTCGCGCTGCCCCGCCAACATGTGCAAACACAAGGTGCTCAGCGAGTACTTGCGAGAGCGGGCCCACGAGGGCGTGCACTTCGAACGCCTCTTCTACGTGGGGGACGGTGCGAACGACTTCTGCCCCATGGGGCTCCTGGCGGGCGGGGACGTGGCCTTTCCGCGCCACGGCTACCCCATGCACCGCCTCATCCAGGAGGCACAGAAGGCCGAGCCCAGCTCCTTCCGC
This sequence comes from Meriones unguiculatus, assembly GCF_030254825.1. Taxonomy (NCBI): domain Eukaryota; kingdom Metazoa; phylum Chordata; class Mammalia; order Rodentia; family Muridae; genus Meriones; species Meriones unguiculatus. Next base: position 25,229,539 of record NC_083355.1, on the reverse strand, counting down.
GCCCACGTGGTGCCCTGGGAAACAGCCACCGAGGTGCGCCAACATCTCCAGCAGGTGCTGAAGACGTGTTGAAAGACCACCGCCAGCAAGGGGGTTGCGGGGGGGGGGGGGCGAGAACCGTCGGAGGAGGAGGGGCAGGACTGGAGATGGCCTGGGAGCGACTGGTTTTTGACTCCGCCCTCTTCCCTGCTTTGCCACGCCCCGCCCCGCCCCGGGCGTCCCTGGAATTCCCGTCCGCCCGTAGGCCCGGAGCGGAGAGTCTTGAGCTGTGCCCTATCTATGCAGTTAAACGAAGCGGTGGGCACCCCTTGGAAGGCAGGCAGTGCCCCTGAGCCGAGAGGAAGGGGGCTCCTGGCAGTTGGGAGAAGGAACACCTCCCGCTACTTTTACCTGCTGCTCCCGGCTGCGTGACCTCCCCCACCCAGTCTCCCTTGCAAACGGACTCAGGACCCCCCTCCCCCAATCCGCATGTCAGCACGGACTTCCTCGCCTAGACCTACGATGCTCAGGAGACCGCTCTGGGCGGGCTTGATCTTGCTTCAGCCACCGCCGCCCTACACTCTCCGCTGCGCCTCGCTCCCTCCCCGCCCACGCCAGACACCCCCAAAGGAAGAAAAAGCCAGAAGGAACAACCACCTCGTGCTGGTGGAACGAGGTCGAACCCAACCAGTGACCTCGGAGAGAGACAGGTCCTCTCCAGCCTCATCTACCGCAGCAAGAGACCAGGGACTCCACCAAAGTCCTCCTCCGAATCCCCCTGCCCCCTTCCGCCTTTATGGAACAGAAAGCCATGTTTTTAAGCAGAGCCAGGGAAACCCAAGCCCCTTCCCCCTCTAGTGTTTCAGACCTATAAAGGAGGTGAAGGGGGAACAAAACGGCTCTTCGTCAGTTGCGCCACAGTGGGAGGGAGAGGTGCTCTTTGCTCTTCCGGGGTAGGGGAGGCCTGACAAGCCCAGACCGAACATAAGCGAGAGGCAGAAGGCAAAGGATGCGGCGGATGGCTGCCTGTGACTGGCAGGGGTCTGGTCGGAAGTGGAGGACAAAGATGGTGAGGTCCTCCCTGGGCAGTCTGCAGGGCTGTGTGCATGACCTTGTTCCCTTTCCATCATGCCCTCTCTGGTCCTCTGACCCTGTGGGGCAACTACCAGGAGGTCAACAAGAGTTTTATTCAAAGCTGTCAATATGCTCTGCATGAGCCAGGGGTCCTCTGGGCAAGGTGCCTGAACTTGCCTCCTAGTTTAGGGTATTTTGGTTTTTTTTTTTTTTTCTCCTGAGTACCACGCCCTCTCTAAGCACCCCCTTCCCTCTGCGGTGTGGTGCAGGGGCTGAACATGGACACAGTCCCACAGCCCAAGAGGTAGACAGGCGCTCCAGCTTTGACTGTGGAAGCTGGCTTCTCGGGGTTCACGGGGCCCCCTGAGGCAGTGCTGGGTTGGTGTAGGGACAGATCTGGGCTGTCAGCAGCTGGGTTCCACATAGTTCCCGGGGAAGAATCCGGTGCCCTCTGAGCTGACGCCCTCACACCAGCCATCCGAGTAGCGGCGGGTGACACAGATGAGGGTGCCCTCGGAGAAGGAGAGCTCATTGTCCTTCTGTCGGGTGTATGGGTATAGGGTCACCACTGCAGGGCAGAAAGAAGTCTTGTGAGACGCGCCCTCTGCCGTCCCCTCCATCCCCCCAATGACACAGCTATAGTGCTGGGCTCTAGGGAAATAGTGGGAGGAGGCTGCAAGGGGAAGCTTTGGAAATTTCACCTCTCTCCCCGGCTCAGGCAGTATCAATACCAGGCCAGCTGCTCTTTTCCTAGGCTTCAGAACTCCGCTCATCAGAAATGAAGGGGAAGGAGAGACCAGATAAGGTCGCACCTTGGCAGAGAGCAAATGCCTCTGGGATGGAGACCAGAAACCCGGCAAATAGATTCTGGTGCCTTTTAGGTCCCAAGAAGAAAGTACCTTTCTCCAAGTAGGCATCAGGGACCCAGCTGGGCTCGTCTGGTCCAAAACCCGGTGGGGGCGGAGGCAGCAGCCCCAGTTCATCCCCCTCCAGAGCTGGAGGCGGGGGCAGGAGCAGCTCTGTTGCTGGGTACGAAGGCAAAAAGGTGGCATGAGCCACCCTTGCACTGTCCCGAGGATCTCGCCCGTTCGTGTCACCACCCGTAGCCCACTGCTGAGGCTTGGAGGGACTCAGCACAGGCTAGGCTGCTGGCCAACCCCTAGGCAGGTGGCTTAAAGGTCCTGCCAAAGTTAACTTCACGTGAGAAGCTTTGCACGCGGCGGGGGGGCGGGGCAGTGTAAAACAGCCTTGGTAAACTGCTTCCCAGGGGTTCCCGAGGAGCGCACGCTGCAGCCCAGAAGGCTGGGTGAGAGTCTCAAGGTGGGCGGGACACTTCTTACCCGGAGGGGGCTGGAATAACTCCTCCAGCGGAGGGGGAGGCAGGAAGACCTCCGCAGAGATGGGTGGAGGGGGCGGAGTCCCGGGTGCCGCAGGTGGAGGAGGCGGGGTCGCAGGTGCCACAGGTGGAGGAGGCGGGGTGGCAGGTGCTACCTGTCCCTTGGACTGGGGGATCCCACTGGCACCCTCGGCACTGCTAAAGACAAGAGCACATGCAGATGAGGGGCGCCCTCTAACGGAGGTTGGGGGGCCGCCGCTCCAACCCAAAATCTAGCCTCAGATGATTTTCCACACCCTGTGGTCCTTAGTTTTCTCAACCCCAGAAGTCTGGCAGAAGGCCCCTCCTGAAACTCACCGACCGTCTACCCACCCACCGGACTCCAGCGCTCACCCTGCCGAGGCCAAGGAAGAGGCAGAGGAGGCAGCGGAGAGCTTGCCGTCCGGCACGGCCGGCAGCTGCACCGGCTCGGGGATCCGGGGTGGTCTCCTGGGGGGTGGGGTAGGGTGACATGAGGAGGGAGGGCTCTCTGCTGAGCGGGGCTCAGGGTTGAGGAAGGGCGACTCGCGGAAGGGGAAGCTGGGCGCCGGGAGATGGAGTATCAAGGCGCCAGGTGCTGCGGGTGAGGGGTTGGGTGAGGGGTTGGCCGGGGGTGGGGAGCAGTGAAGAACCACAGGGGGCTGGTTGGGATGGCCTGGAGGCCTCACCCCAGCGTGGCCGAGGCAGGTGTGGCTGGCGCCTTTATGCTCTTGCGAGACAGGGTCCCGGTCCGCGACAGCTGCGTGCTCAAGTCCTGAGAGGAGGGGTTAGGGTTGACATCTGGAGCAAGGGGCGCAGCTCTCACCCCCCTCCCTGGGAGGAAATGGGAGAGGGGAGGACGAGAACTGGGAGGGGTTAGCCAGACTCAGCAAGTTCCCACTTCCACATCCCAGCCCTCCTCCTGCCCTAGCCCCACCCCGGCGTCATGGCCCGAGCCACAAGAGTCCTTAAGTCTGCAGCAGCCCCCCCCCCCCCGCCCCAGCTAAGCCACGGAAAGAAACCCGCAGCACAGACACGTCTGAGGGCCACTTCCTCTGCGTAGCCACAGTGACTGAGCTGGCCTTTTCTCCCCACACTATCTCAAATGCCCAGGGATCCGGGTGGCTGGGTGGTCCTTAAACTCAGATTCGTTAGACCTTGACTGCTGCGTGAGCTGAGGAGACACATCTCGCGGGAAGTGTCCCACTCATCGCTTCCATAAACCTACGGAAAAGACCTCCCCCCCAGATTCAAGGCAGAGGGATGGCAGAACCCAAGACACTCAGGGGAGTCGAGGATCGGGTGCAACTCGCAATGCGAGAGACACCGTTGTAACTTCGGGACTTCCCCCGGGGTGAGCAACGCAGGGCCCACGTTCTCTGTCACCCTGCCTCGCTAGAGACAAGACAAAGGGGGAACTGAGGCACAAAGGCTAAGCTGGAGGCTGGGCCCATGGCTCAGGGGTGGAGCTTGTGCAGAGTTTATAGAAGGCCTGGGTTCCATCCACAGCGCCATCAAAAGAAAAACAAAAGATAAGAAAGTTGGACGAGAAAAACAACATACAGGGACCCGGGAACCGAAGGGAAGAGTTATTTTTCCCTTTTGGGTCTGGCATAGTATCCAAGGGTTAAGCTTCTAATCTAATCTGATAGGAAACAGTGCTGACAAGCTGAGATCTGTCCGTCCCCCTCCACCAAGTCTGCCTTCTGTTGCTGCCTCCTGTCCCTGCCACCAGCATTCTGGGGTGACTTCTTAGAGCCGTGGCCTCAAACCCCCAGACAGAGGAAGTTGCCTTTCTCACGTGGCTGAGAAGTGGTTCTCATGCCCCGACAGCCTCCCTCCCCCCCTCTTCCCCTTCACACCCACACCCAGTACCCATGGGTGGGGGGCGGGGACAGCCCATGGTCTGAAGCTGAGAGTAAAGGGTGTGAGAGGGGAATGAAGGGGGCTGCATGGCAGGACGGGCGGGCAGTGGGGAGAGCAAGGCGTCCCTTACCTTGACACCATGGCCAATGTCATCCAGGCAGGTGAAGTTGAGGGGTTTTCTGTGGTAGGGAGTGAGGGGAGGCAGGCTTTCAGGGGGGATGACCTTCTGGCTAGGGGGCAGCCTCATGACAGTGGCTAACGCGCCGATCTCCCTTCGGGCCACCTTTTCCATATGCATGTTCACCATCTATGCACGACAGGGTCGGGAAGGCCGCGGTGAGAAATAGCCTGCCCAACACCCTTCCTTCCCTTGAAGAGGGGGGCAGACCCAGCACTCGGGAGACAGGCAGGTGGGTTTGTAGGCCAACCTTGCTTATATGATGAGTTCTAGGCCAGGTGGGACTACTTAGCGAGGCCCTGTCTCAAAAGAAGGGAGGAGAGAAGAATGGGGCCCGCCGGAGGCAAGGAAATGCAGAGAAAGGGCCGGTTTTGTCCCCCCCCCCCCCGTGGCCATACAGCAACTGGGACAAGAGTGGCAGAAGAGGATGGAGCCTCTTTGGAAGCAACTTCCTGGTGGAAGAGACTGGGGGATTATTATTAGCAGGAACCAGAAGAAGAGGGGAAAACGACATCCCAGGGGATGCAGGGAAGGGCTTGAAGGACAGGGCACGGCTCTGGAGCAGAAGGGCAAGGGCGTAGGTGGAGGTAGCAGAGAATTACACCTAAATCAGCTCTCCCCCTTAGGAGACACACACGTGAATTAGCTTCCTCTTGAAATGTTCCCTCAGGCCTTGAGGGGTGGGCCCTCAGGTCTTCAGGAGGAAGAGGAAGACACACCCCATACGCTGATCCCCTTGGGGACCATACGGTTAGATTAAAAGTGTGACTCGCTAATTCCTTGCCTTGTGGGGTCAAGGATCCTGGAAGGAAGGCTAAGGGTATTTAAGACTCTGTGTGGTGGCGGCAAGGACATCGTGGGGCTGAGTCTAGACTTGCCTCGCCTCAGCGGAGGACATTTATGAATGCACGCCTCTATGTCAATACAAAGAGGATGATGGCCTTTAGTCGCTCCTGCTCTCTGCAGGCACTGTGAGCGGCAGACAGAGCATTAGACATCCGGAATAACATTCAGAGACAGAAAAAAAAAAAAGAAAGAAAGAAAAGAAAAGTCTGCTTTCCAGAACTTTGTGCCTAACGGGGTAGCCAGGACCCCACTAAGACATAGCCGTGATAGAAGTCTCCAAAGTTCAGAAAGTGCCAACCTTCTGTAGTCATGTTGGCCTGTGCGGAAGTGGAGAGACCTTTGTTACAGAGACCATTAAAGTGGGGCTAAAGAGCTGGGAGCAGAAGGGGATGGCCACACCCTTACCTGGCCCAGCGTGCTGATCCTGGCTTCCACCTGCCGTAGGGCAGCACCCTGGAGGTCCAGCATTCGAAGGGTATGCCCAGCCAGGTTACCCACTTGGTAGGCCACACTGGCCAGGGCCTGGGTGGTGAAAGCCATGGTCTCCTCTAGTGCCTTCCGCTTGTCCGTGGCCTGAAATACACACAGGCTTGGCCTGAGGCCAGCACATTCCACAGCTTCCTTGGCAGAGTCCCGTGGAACCAGGAGAGAATCTAAGGAAGGCGGGAGCTGAGCTTGGAGAAAGCTGCAGTCCTGAGATGCTTGAGGTAGCTTCCGGAAGGATGGTGCTGCAGTGAGAGGAGACGCGCAAGGGCAGTGCGAGGGACATTGGGAAAGCAAGCCTGAGGAAACTGGAGGTTGGGGGGGAGGCCTTTCCTCCAGTTGTTGAGATGAGGACTCAAATGAGCGGACCCTGTTGCCCTCTTCAGCAAGTGTGTCTCTGCAGGCGGACTGGTGAAGGGTAGAGAAGAAAGAGGCTAGAGGAGACATTCCTACGTTTAAAAACCAGCCAGCCAACATCAGGCTCTTACCTGCAAACCAAAGTCCCCTCGGAGGGAGGCCAGCCCCCAGCCCCAACCCTCAGGCAGGTGTGTGGGAGGACACTGCGCCCCAGAACCAAGTAAGTGACTTCATTCTCTTGTTCCCTCTGACAGCTTTCTAACATGCTTTTCTTTTCTGAAACAGGGTTTCCTGCAAGTATAGGCCTCAAACTCTCTGTGTAACCAAGGCTGACCTTGAACTAGCCCTCTTGCCTTGTCACCTAAGTGCTAGGATTACAGGTGTGCACCACAACAGTTGGCTTTATTTTATTATTCTATTATCTATCTATCTATCTATCTATCTATCTATCTATCTACCTACCTACCTACCTACTATTCGGATTTTCAAGTCAGGGTTTCTCTGTGTAGCCCTGGTTGTTCTGGAGCTCACTCTGTAGACGAGGCCGGCTGGCATTGAACTCAGAGATCTGCCTGCCTCTGCCTCCAGAATACTGGGATTAAAGGCAGGAGCCATCATTGCCCATACACAGTGGCGGTTAAAATACCACCCTCCCCCTTCCACACAGACCTCTTGCTTCTCTCAGGCCCTACTAGCTACTGGGGTTCTGCATCCTAACAAGACACGTGGCCCCTACCTCGGGGCCTTGGGGATTGCATTTCTTAGAGTTCTTTCACTAGGTGGTTCCAGCTTCTCCGCTGCTCTCAACACCCTAAGCTTTTACCCAGCTCACCTTTATGAGATATCAGACTCCCCCGTCCTTTTTTTTTTTTTTCACTCCCCACCCCATCCACATAAAAGTACCATAAAACCAGAGAGCCTGGCCCATTCTGTTCTGCATCCTACGCTGACACAGTCCCCAATACACAGAAGATCATAAATAAGTGTGCGTTTGTTGGCTGATTGACAGGTCAAAGGGGAACCCAGCACTAGCTGGGCAGCTTCCTGCTTCACGCCAGACACTGGCCAGTGCCACTCTGTCAGTCAGTGGAAAGCGGTGGCCAGAGAGTGGCTAAAGACAAACTAAAGACAAAAAAAAGACTTTTTTTTTTTTTTTTTGGTCCCAGACCAGACCTTGGGGGCTGGGTAAACCTTCTTGGGTCTCCGACTTCCCCATCAATCATGAGCTTGGTACACTGAAGCCTGTCCCTCCCTTTTGGGGGGGGTAGTGGGCTACAGAGGTGAGTCCAAGGCCAATTAGAAGGGCACTGGCAGGCAAGGCTGCACACCCACGGCCTCCTGGCGTGAAACCTTGTGTACACCCCAGGACCTGTCACTGGAACTATCAGGGCCACGCCCTCGGTGAGATTCCTCTCGTGTAGCCTGAACTAGAACCTTCTGGAAAACCCATGCCAAGGTCCTTCCCTTCCCCACTCTTCTGTTCTGACAGCAGGAACTCGATGTTCATTTGTGTGCCTATTTACATGGTATCTGCATATGCAATAAAATTTACATTTCATCTACATATGCCAACCCAAATCCTTGAATAGGCAAAGAAGCTAGAAAGGACTGCAGACTTTGTTCTAGATCGTTGTTTAATGTAAGAAAACAGCACACACACACACACACACACACCCCGCTTCTGGACAGTCCTCTTGTTTGTAACCCACACAAGAAACTCATCTGCTTGGGCCCAGCTCTAGGTGCCTCTAGACGTTTCTAACCAGTAACTTCAATCCTGGCCCAAGGTCAGGTCTGGCTGAACGAGGGTCTGGGACCCTTCCTGTAAGCTGACTGTCATGCAAATGACCCCGTTTTCACACTCCGTCAACCCTGACTGAGAACCCCACAGTTCACCAGAGGAATACCCTGAGGCAGTTCACAGTCTGCCCCAGGCTATTCCCCCGGGCTTCTGACACCTGGTTAAATGGGAGGGGTTGGGGGAAGAATGGGATGGAGACCCTATTAAAGACATGCACCAAGATTCTCCTCTGTAGACAGACAAGGATGGTCTAAGAGCCAGTGGTCTACACAGCGGAATCCAGGGATTCCAACCTGGGTGGGGACTTCTGGGGGCCGCCACCTCAGAAGAATGGGGTTTCATCACTAGCATGTGTCTTCTATCCTCCTGAAATGGTAGCAGCAGCAATCCCAGCTACATTTGCCCTTCCTTCTTAAGGGATGACGGGCCCTGAGCGAATGCTTTAACACTGGTTCCAGTCAATGCTTGTAACCACCTTGGAGAAGTTAAGAGTCTAAGAGGAACCTCATCCCATCCGCAAATGGTGACAACGGGCCTGTAATTCCAGTCTTCTGGGGGCTGAGGCAGACAGGTCATAAGTTCAGGGACAGCCTGAGCTACAGAGTGACGATGACTGGAAGGGAAGAGAGAGGAGAAGGAAGGAAGCCGGTCTGGAAATTCACCACAGGTTCCTAAGTCAATAGGTGGGACACCTGTTGCCTCGGCTTCATGGCCTCAGTTCCTGTGTGCACGGCAATTGTATGCATGGGACCACCAGGAACACTTTGAGGTGTGGGGAGACATGGATGGAGTGAAAAGGGTTGCTTCCATCCCTGCCAGGCGTACACGCTTAAGTGCTAGGGGGGTCAGAGCTGGTTTATAAGCCACATGCCAGATCATCTTTCTAGAAGCTGGTCACTCAGCCTCACAGACACAGACACACACACACAGACACACACACACACACACACACACACTAGAATGACACTCAAGGTAGCCCTGTGGCCTAAAGGGTTAGGGCCTGGGCTCTGGAGTCAGAATTCTGGCTGCTTGTTGGTTTGGGGTTTCGGCTTGTTGTTTTGGTCTATTGGAGGTAATGTCCTGCTAGTCCTGCTATGTAATCCTGACTGGCTTGGACTCACCATGTAGACTCTAAAGAGGGTCTTGAACTTTCAGAGATTTCCCTGCCGTAGCTTCCCAAGTGCTGGGATCACACAGGTATGGACCACCACAGCCAGCTAGAATCCCAAGTTTGAACCCTGTCTCTGTGTCTATCTTGGAGGCCTCTGGAAATACAGTTGGAGGCTTTGCAAACCTCAGCTTCCTCACTGTGAAGTGTGAAGGGTGCTCACCTCACAGAACTGGGGTTAGGGACAACAAGAGGCTGTGGGAGGGTTCAGAGAGGTCACTGCCTCTCTTTGGTCTGCCATTTCCCATAGGCATTTGCTTTCCTTTTCTCCCCAGCCCTCTCACTGTAGGAGGAGAGGTGCCTGGTGTCGTCTCAAGGTCTGACTAGAGGTAAGAGGTCACAGACTTGGCCTGTCACTCTTGATGGAGCAGAGGAAACCAAGGACAAGGACAAAGAGTGTAGATAAACTGTCCCAAGCCATGCACCATGTCAGTCTGGCAGAAGGATGGAGAAGGAGGGGCCCAGGTGAGAAGGCAAGGGAGCCACACTTGGCTCTGCTAGCCAGAGCGGAGTGGCCCTGGAAAAGTCACCTCCACACCCCAATTCCCACCCCAGAGCTGCTGTTCTCACGTTCATAAGACAGGAATTATATAGTCTTTGCCTCACAAGGTGGCTATGAAGATTGACAAAAGAGCAGGTGGGCTGTCGTGAAATCTTCCGCCCCAGGAATCAATGTTATAGAAGAAGCACAGGATCAGCAAGGCTACTCCAGGGTGGAGGGGGTCTTAGCTCAACCCAAGACAGCCCTGGGCTCCCCTTCCAATGCCTTAAGAAACTGAAAGAAACCTTCACGACACAAACAACAGCCAGGTGAGCTGGTGGGAGCCTGTAATCCCAGCACTGAGGCTGGGTTGGGAATCCAGCCTGTGCTACAGTTAACACAAGGGCAGCCTGGGCCAAACAGTGAGACCCTGTCTTAAAAACCCCAAATAAGTAAAAGTTCAAGCTGCCCTACAGAGTCCGGGCCATGGCCGTGCACGCCTTTAATCCCAGCACTCAGGAGGCAGAGGATCTCCCTGAGTTCGAAGCCAGCCTGATCTAGAGTGAGTTCCAGGACAGCCAGGGCTACACAGAGAAACCCTGTCTTGGAAAACAAAGCAAAACAAAAGAAGCTGCTCCACAGTGCCTCTCTCAGTCATCATTTCCCAATAGGCAGGCTGTAAATCCCCTGCCTCTGCATCACACCCCTTCTCTCTTTGGGGTCCCCTCTGATCCTCCGTTCTCCCTCCAACATCAAGGAACAAACTCCTTTCTGTGTGTCTGCGGGAAGTTTCCTGACTCCACTCGGGCCAGCCTGAAGATGCTACCAGCACCTGTGACAGGACAGGGTCTTCCCCGAGAGATGAGCAAGATTATATATGCAGCGATGTGTGCATGTCCTCTACCTCCGAGGCCGTGGCAGAGAGAGCAAGTGCTGTGGCGCGTGGGACGCCGCTGAAGCCTGAAGACTGCTCGGCCAAGGCGAGAACAGTTACCTGCGAGAACAGTGGCCCTGCAAGGCGGCAGGTCCCCTCCCCAGGGGTATCTTGGCCTGCGCCCTCTCCTCCGCTTACCTGCAGGTAATTATCCTCGCAGTAGTTGGCCACCCGCTGCAGGGCGCTGTGGTTACCCCGCAGGGCCTCTCGGCCCGTGGGGATATCAAAGTCTTGAAGCTGCTGCAGCTCCGCCATGGCTCAGGCCTCGGTGGGGCTCCCTGGGGAGCCTGCCGGGTTTTTGAGCCTCACCCTGCCCCTGATTGGCCGCTCTGCCTTCCCTCCCTCTCACTGCTTTTGGTTTCCTCTGCGTGAGAGACCCAAACCTGCCTGCAAAGGGTAGGCATGCTCGTTCCGGGACAAGAGGAAGTCAGACCCTGGGTTCTGGGCCTGGGCCTCTCTGTCCTCTGCTCGGGGAGAAGGGGGAAGCCAGGGGCCTGCTTGGGGGCTCGGCCACCCAATCTCACCAGGCAAAGGAAGCCAAGGTCGGGCCATCTGTGATTGCTCCCTGGTCCTGGAGAGGAAGCTCGTCGATGGGGGGGGGGGATGGGGCAGTAGAGACAAGAGGAAGGGGCTGGCCTGCTCTGGGGCTGGATTTTCCACTCGTGGAAGAGGGGAGGAAGGGCAGAGGGTGGGGGCTTCCTTGGGAAGCTCGGGATGAGTCACCAAGGGATGGGGGAGTGGAGAGTGGATAGGATATGGGGATAAGTCATACTGGGGTGGGGCGGGGGGAGGGCAGGGCTGGCAGTGCCGCTACAATGGAAAACAGCCCATGCAGCAGCGAGAAGAATGAGGGTCAGACACCAGGAATGCAGAGCTAGAGTTCCTGAGGAGCTGTGGACAAGCCTGTTGAAGGGTCAGGTAGGAAGTCCTGTGGCCAGTATTTTGTGCCTGATGGAAGTAGGAGAAGATGAAATTGACCAAATAAGTAGTATGAGGGACCCAAATGAGCATCAGGGAGACCTTGGATGCGAGCTAACGGCACTCCGGGTGCGAGCGTGGACTTGAGGCGGCGCCACTGGACGGATGGCTGAGCAGGCCTCACGCATTAGCCGGGAGTTGGATGGGCCGACGGTTCTGTCCTAAACTTGGATTCATGGAGCTCCCACACGTGAGAGGGACTTGATCCCGGGGGCCAGGGATGGCCTCCCAGAGCCCCTCCCCCTCCCAGCCTGTCATCCTCCCGACAGAAGAGGAACCGTACTGACCACACTGGTTCCCTAACATTTCCTCAAGAATGTCCCTTGCCATTGGGCAGATGTCAGCCAGAGCAGGAGCTCAGCTCTGCTAAATGTCATCGTGGTACGTCAGGTGGCCCTGGGAGTGGCAAAGAGAACGAGCAGGTTGTAGGCCAGCACTAGGAATCAAAAGTAAAGGAGTTCTACAAGCCAGGGAGGGCTTGGAGGCCAAGAAGCAAAGGACATGACCATTGGGGCGGTCAGGGCCACTGGATACTAGCCGTTGAGAGTTGGGACTGAGGGTATGTATTCATGGTGTGAATGAGGAGTGTGAGCCTGAGGACCCTTGTAAGGTGATAGGGCCCCTAATGGAAAGCACAGGGCTTCCCGGTGGGGAACGCCAGGAGCCAGTTTGGGGCATGTCTTCCGGGGAGGAGCAGGATCTGCGATGGAGAAAGACAGGCAAGGGGGAGATGTAGGGTTAGAGGGAAGCTGTGCAGCTGGGAGAGGAGGCAGCTGGGAGAGGAGATGGGGTCACTAAAGGAGATGGCTGACGTCCTCCAGAGCCCCATAATGGAGGCAGCCTGTTTGTTTGTTTGTTTATTTGTTTGTTTGTGTTGCGGGGGGAACATTAGTGTCTGCTATATAGGAGCCAAGGGCTTGGAGGCTCAGCTCAGATCAGGACTTAGAACCCTGAGCTCATGATCAGCTTAGGAGGCTGAGATTTGGCTTTGCCGACCATCTGCTTTATCTGAAGATTTTCAGCCGATGAGGTCCTAGGAGGTTCAAGCACCATTGCGCCTCGATCCTGGACAGGTGGTTTGGGGAGCACACTAACAGGTAAGGAGGCCCTGGGACACTGGGCAGGGATCTAGTCTTAGCATTACTAACTCTAAGCACCAGGCTGGCTCTCCTGGTTTCCCTGGAGTTTTGATGGTAATAATCACAGAGTTGGAAATAAGAAGAGCTGTGCCCTGGTTGTTACGTGCAGTGTGACAATGTTTCCCTGTGCATTATTGTCCTTATTATTTGATATATATGAATGTTTTGCATGCATGGATGTACTATGCCTTATGCATGCCTGGTTCTCACAGAGCTCAGGAGATGGCATTGGGTTCCCTGGAACTGGGGTTATGGATGGCTGTCAGCCACCAGGTGGGTGCTGGGAATCAAACCCTCGCCCTCTGCAAGGGCAGCAAGTTCTCTAAAATGCCGGGTCATCTCTCCAGCCACCTCTTGCATTATTATTAATTTATTATTATCATCATTAGTGCTCACAATAATAGTGGGATGAGGGATGTAGATCTGTGGATAGAATGCTTGCCTAATGGCCTTGAAGCCCAGGTTCCCTCCCCAGGAGCGCACAGACTCAGAGCTGTGGTGCCTGACTGACTCCAAACCCTGGCTGCACACGCCGCCATCCCCTGTCAGGACCTAGACACAAAACATCCGCTGAGTCATTATACGGAGCAGTCACTCTTTGTCCCAACTTTTCTACACTTCAACTCCGTTTTCCCTTCCTTTTCTGTTTCCTCCCTAGAGACGTTCTTTGTCAAGGTCACCCCTATTGACCAGTCACTTCTCTTCCTTCTAAGCCTTTGTTCATGATAGAGTGAGGATGGAGGGATACACTGAGGGACCTTGATTGGGGTATCAGGCATCAAAGGGCTGATGGCTGTGGCATCCCGTCAGGCCCCAGGTCTCCCTCTAGGGCAGGATGGCCCAGGATCTCAGTGAAAAAGAGCTGCTGAGGATGGAAGTGGAGCAGCTGAAGAAGGAAGTGAAGAACCCACGTGACCCGGTGAGCCTCCAGTCACTCCTCTTGGATTCTCTTTCTGTTGGAAGCTGAGGGGAGACACTAGGCAGAGGACATATCGCTGGGTTGGGGTGGGATAGAGAAGAGAGTTGGGGTCCTCCTCATGTTCCTGGGCTCAGGAGAGAGACAGAACTGAAAGGAGCCCAGTGTGTCCCAGGCTGGGTTTGAGGGTCAGCTCCAGGAACTCACCCCCCTGCCTGCCTCTTTCTTCTCCCTTCTTCCTCGCTGACCTCTTCCCCACCCTGCCCATCTTATTAAGATTGCCGGGTCAGGGATTCTGAGAACCAGACAAGAGCTGTGACCATGTTTTATCATCTTGCAGATTTCCAAGACAGGGAAGGAAATCAAGGATTACGTAGAGGCCCAAGCAGGGACGGACCCTCTTCTCAAAGGCATCCCAGATGACAAGAATCCCTTCAAGGAGAAAGGCGCTTGTATGATAAGCTGATGGTCTGGAGCACACACACCCCCTTCTCTGTCCCTCCTCAGCCAGGCCCACGTGTTCCCGGATACCCAGGGACTAGTGCTTACCTCCTCTTCCACATAAAACGAGTAAAGATACTGGAAAAGACCAACAAACAAAAACCCTGAGTCGATTCTCAATCCTGCTTCCCACCCTGTCCCCCACCTGACTTCCTTTCCTCATGATAGGGAAACATTGGGTAGGGGGATACAATGAGGAACTGTTAGCCAATGGGGTGACTTCACTGGGGGGTGTGGCCAGGAAGAACCAGAGGTCTACAGCTGAGCAGGTGGCCCATGGATGGCCGGTCAGGAAGAGCCTGCAATCCCCTGAGGCCTCAGAGGGAAGTCCTAGGCAGCATTTACTCCTCCTAGAATATCATCCCCCATCTTTTCTTCTCCTACCTTCAGCATCAGTGACGCTGGGAAGAGGGCTCCCCTGCCCCATGCCCTATCTTGATATCCGCTTCCTAGTTATATGGGTCACAGCATGGGGGTTGGGAGCTCAGTGGGTAGAGTGCTTGCCTGGCATGCAGGAGACCTGGGGGTTCCATCCCCAGAACCACATAACGCTGGGTGGGTATGGTGCCCCTGTCTAAAGGGCCAGCCCTGGCGGGGCTAGAGGCAGGACAATCGGAAATTCAGGGCTGTGGTCATTCATTACGTAATGAGACCAGCCCAGGCTAAGTAAGATTCCGTCTCGATAAAATGAAACGAAGTAAGAAGGAAAATCAAAAACTGCACCAGCCTTGATAGACGGAAAATGAGAGAGAGAGAAAGAGAGAGAGAGAGAGAGAGAGAGAAAGGGTTTGTAGGGTTATGGCTTATTTAATGTATTGAATGTCTATTTCGTGTTAGGCAGTACAGCCGGAAGCACGAGCAAGACTGGCTGGTTCTTATTTTTATGGAATCTGGTAAAGAAAACCTAAAAGAATCTGCTGTGAAGCCAATAGTCCACGGTCTGGGGGAGTCAAGGGCTGTGCAGAAGCACAGAGCAGATGTACCTTTAGGGCAGTGAACAAGGTCAAGGTGATCACCAACGAGAGGGCAGAGGGTACAGAGGGTGAAGCTCGGAGGAATAGCCAGGCAAAGCCTTGAAGGGATCACGGGCGCTGCGGCACACGACTTTGATTCTGGCACTGGGGAGTTAGAGAGGCAGGGAGATCTCTGTGAGTTCGAGGCCAGCCTGGTCTACAAAGCGAGTCCAGGACAGTCAAAGCTACACAGAGAAACCCTGACTGGCAAAAACAAAGTCTTGAAGGATCTATCTGTGACATCAGTGCTACGACCCAGTCTGGTTCCCAGCACCCAGAGGGGAGGCTCAAAACCACTTGTAACTCCAGCTCCAGGGGATCCGGTATATCGAGCCTCCAAGGGTGAGCACACACGCACACAAACATGTGCACATACACACAATTAAAAACAACACAGAGTGAAAAATAAAACAATAAGTGTAAATAAAAAAAATTAAAAATTGTTTTCATGGTCATAGTAACACATGCCTGTACTCCCAAGACTAGAGAGAAAGAGGGAGGAAGATCACAAATTCAAGTCAAGCATTCTGGGTTACCCTGAGCTACTCAAGGGAAACCCTGTCTTAAAAAAAAAAAAAAAAGAAAGAAAGAAAGAAAGAAAGAAAGAAAGAAAGAAAAGAAAGTAACTTTCTCCTTTATTTTTTTTTTTTAGTTATTTATTTTTATTTTTTGTGCATTGGTGGCTTGCCTGCATGTATGTCTGTGTGAGGGTGTCTGATTCTGGGGCTAGGGACAGCAGTGAGCTGCCGTGTGGGTGCTGGGATTTGAATCCAGGTCAGCGCTCTTAACCACTGAGCCATCTCTCTAGCCCGGGAACTTCCTTCTTTACCTCAAGGGTAAACAGGAACAGAGATGGATATTTAGGTAGCCAAGGGACCTGGCTCAGTTAATAGAGAGATCAGTCAGGTCCTGCCCGGGGCTGAGAATATAATTGTGGGCACAGCTCTGAGGCTTTGTCAGCCATGAAGAATCTGGAAGAATTGTAGATGAACACACATGGTACAGAGTACTCCCTGACATATAAGAGGTTTTTCGGATGTTACAGGGACTCCTAGAAGGCCTACCTAATCCAGCTAAATGGGCACACTGAGTCCTGGGAGAGAGGACAGAAAAGGTCTCCAGATAGAAGTTATTCCGAGGAGGACTTAGTGCCAAAGGCTTATGCTCTGACTACCTGAAGGGTGACACTCCTGGAACAAAGGACATTGCAAACAGAAGCACAGAAAGGAGAGGAAAAAGAACCATGGTTGGGTGTCTGGCATGATGGCATGTGATTCGAACACTGGGGAAATTGACATAGTTTGGGAGACCAGCTGGAGATACCTGGTGAGACTCTCAAAAAAAAAAAAAATATATATATATACATAAATATATAGATATATATAGTCTTAGTCACTGTTCTATTGCTTTGAAGAGACACCATGACCAAGGCAACAGTTATAAAAGAAAGTATTTAACTGGGGGTTTGCTTGAAGTTTTCAGGGTTAGCCCATTCTCAGCATGGTGGGGAGCGTGCATGGTGCTTGAGCAGGGGCTGAGAACTTTACATCAAGACAGCAGACAGAGAAATTCTGGGCCTGGTGCGGGCTTCTGAAACCTCAAAACCTTCCTCCAAAGAGGCCACGCCTTCTAACCCTTCTAATCCTTTCAAACAGCTGTATCCTTTGGTGACTAAGCACTCAAACATATGAGCCTATGAGACTATTCTCATTCAAACCTTTTGTTGCTGTTATTTTTGCTTTCTTTTGAGACAGGTCTCACTATGTAGTGCTAGATGGCCTCTACCTTGCTATTTTGACCAAGCTGGCCTCAAGCTCACAGAGATCTAGCTACCACTATAGCCTCTGCCCCCTGAGTGCTGAGCCTAAAGGTATACACCCTCACAACCCTGCTCAGACTTTAATTTAATGTTTTTGTTTTGTTTTGGATTTATTTGTTTCATGTAAAGGAGCATTTTGCTTGCACGCCTGTATGTGTACCATGTGAATGCCTGTTTCCTGCAGAGTGAGGTCAGAAGAGGGCACCAGATTCCCTGGAACTGGAGTCTCGGACAGTTGTGAGCCACCATGTTGGTACTGGGAACCAAACTGAGTCCTTCACAACCGCAGCCAATGCTTCGTCTCTCCAACCCCAAGAACTACACTTAAAATGGAACAGCAGTCAGGTCGGGACTGAATGTCAAGAGGTAGTTTTTAGGATGCCCTCTGGAGGTGGACTGGAGGGTCAGAGGGTCTTGCTCGTTGGGCTATATGGCTTTATCCCCTGATAGATCCATCCATCTCTCTATCTGCTTCCTGGGTTGTTTTGTTTGTTTGTATTTTGTTGGCTCATTTGTGAGAGAATCTCATACAGCACTCCAGGCTCTCCTTGAGCTCACGGCAACACTTCTGCCTCAACTCCCCAGTGCTCAGTGACAGACATGGGCCACCACACCTCGGGGAAATGTGTTCTTGACAAGATTGGAAGCAGAAAGCTATCGGAGAGGAGAGCGAGTGATTGCTCTCCGGGGAGAGGTGACATGAACAGCAGTGGCCATAAGTAGGAGCGGGGATGCCTTGAAGAGTTTCTGTGGGAAGTGAAGTTTACAGATCTTGGCTTCTGATGGGTGGGAAGGAGAGAGTGTGTTCACGAATGACAGCTGGGTTCGCGAGGGTGAGCTGAAGGAACTGACCCAGTAGACTGTGGATATTCAATATAGGGTGGTTTGCTAGATCGGCTGACAGAATAAGGGCTGGGCATTCCAGCGGTGCCCAGCTGTATGTTAGAGAGGCTGAGAACGTTGCTGCTCCCTGGTCTACGGAGCTGGGTGCCTCATTGTTGGAGGCTCTGTGGAGAGGCACCAGCATGCACTTAGTCCACGTGGGAAGGCTGAAGAGGCTGGAGTGCGGTGTCAGCAGAGGACGATACCGTCAGAGGGAAGAAGCTGTGGCAGGTGCCACCTCTTTTTCCTTCCTGGGCCACCATCTAGAAGGTATTAACTGAGAACCTATCAGCCCCCTCTCAGTTAATCCTCTCTGGAAACTCTCTCCCAGAAATACCTACAGTTGTGTCTCCAAGGTGATTCTAAATCCCTCGAAGCTAACAGTTAGGACCAAACATCAGCAACCAAATGCCAGCACCGCCGAGCAAAGTGGCGCTCGCTTTTGGCCCAGCACTGGGGAGGCGGAGGCAGGCAGATTTCAGTGAGTTCGAGGCCAGCATGGTCTACAAAGCGAGTTCCAGGACAGCCAGGGCAACACAGAGAAACCCTGTCTCGAAAAACAAGCAACAGAGCATGCGCTACCCTTGTTGAGGACGGAAGTCCAGACCTGAGTACCTGCATCAGGCAGTCACAACCACCCGCAGCTCCAGCTCCAGAGGAAAACGGCTATTTTAAAGAAGGGGGAAGGGCTGATGTTCTGGTTAAGAGTACTGCCCTGGCAGGGGACCCAAGTCCAGTTCCAGCACCCACACAGTGGCTCACAACTACTTGTAATTCAAGTTCCAGGAGATCTGACGTCCTTGGTAGCTAGGGTTTTGATCCCGGCAAGAAACTCTATCCCTTCTTCTTGACTAGCTTTCCAGTCAGAGAAGCCCTTTTGTTTTGTTTTGTTTTGTTTTGTTTTGTTTTGTTTTGTTTTCAGAGACAAGGTTTCTCTTTGTAGACTCAAACTCGAACTCACAGAGAGCCGACGGCCTCTGCCTCCTCAGTGCTGGGGCTAAAGGCATGTGCCACCACACTCAGCTAGGGACCATTTCTTTAGCTGACCTTCACTCAGACTATCACAGGCCACATGCTCTCCGGAGACTGTGTTTTCCTAGCTACTCCAAAGCACAGTAAGAGTCACAGGATCCCCTAAGCCTCAAGCTTAGGCGTTGGCCCAACACTCTTTTCTATCTGAGGTTTGTCTGTTTGCTGTGTTCTGCTGCGATATTCTCACTAGGTAGCCCAGGCTATGCTTGAACACTAGATCCTCCTGCCCCAGCTTCTCGAGTGTGTGCGCCTGACTACAAGTGTACACACCAGACGAGTGTTCGCTTTTCCCTAATACCACAAGGAAGGTCAGCTCTCTGAGCACAGAACACAGCTTCCACCTAATGGAATTAAGGCCCTGGGTCCTGCTAGCAGTGCTCCTTTCTCTGGTGCCCAAGCCTCACATGAGCAGGTTAAAGAGACAAGAATGGGGGAGGGGGAGATGGCTTATCAGTAGAGTGCTCGCCTTGAAAGTACAAAGCCAAGTTTTTAAAAAGGCAGGCATGAGGCAGCATGGCATCACACGCCTTTAGTTCCAGCAGTCAAGAGGCAGAGGCAGGTAGAGCCCTGTAATTTGGAGGCCAGCCTTGACTACCTATTGAGTTCCAGGACAGCCAGGGCGATATAGGGAGAACCTGTCTCAAAAATAAAAGAAAGAGCAGGGAGAGGTGGCACGTGCTGTCATCCCAGCACTAGAGGAGGCAGAGGCAGGCAGATCTCTGGGAGTTCAAGGCCAGCCTGGCCTGCAAAGCAAGTCCCTGACAGCCAAGGCTACACAGAGAAGCCCTGTTTCAGGAAAAAAAAAAATAAATAAGGAAGGAACTGAGAAAGAAAGGAAAGAAAGAGAAGCAAGAAGCTGGACATAATGGTGAATATTTGTAAGTCCAGGCAGAGACAAGCGGAGGCAGAGACAAGCAGAGGCGGAGACAAGTGGCCTAGGGGACTTGCTGAGTTCTAAGCCAGTGTGAGAGACCCTGCCTCAAAATAAATAGATGATAGATAAATAAATGTCGGGTGTGGTGGCACATGCCTGAAATCCCAGCACTCTGGGAGGCAGAGGCTGGCTGATCTGAGTTCGAGGCCAGCCTGGTCTACAAAGCGAGCCTGGGACAGCCACGGCTTACACAGAGAAACCATGCCTAACAAACAAACAAAAAAAGTAAGTAAATAAATAAAATAAAGGTGCCCGGCATCTGAGGAAAGACACACGCGTGTGCAAGCACAGGCACACACTCACAGGTGCACTTGCGCGCGCACACACACACACACACACACACACACACACACACACAGAATGGGCGTGGTCATTCCCAGAGTGGGTCACCTGTGGCATCCCATCCACCTTTCCCGTCATTGATCTCATAGATGTCCAAGGGTTTGAACCTGGAAAGGGGAGTCCTGAGAGGCGGGTACCGCTGGTTCCGCAGAGCCCACCAGGCAGCTTTTCCAACCGCACTTGGCCCTGGGCAACATGGTATCACCCAGCAGAGCTGGGGCACCGCACTGGGTCTTTCCCAGTTCAGCCCACCACGACGCACAAGCCACTGCTTTCAAGTTCTGATCACACAGGGTGCCAGCAAGTCCTGCCACCCTCAGCTCCTTGCCTCCCTGCCCCCCCCCAGTGGCTTTATTTTTATTAATTTATTTATTCATTTTTGTGGTTTTCTTGCTTGCTTGCTTTATTTAGTTATCTTCTTTGTTTTGTTTTCAATGCAGCCCGACAACAGTTTCTCCTCTTCCCACTCCTCCCAGGCCCCAGCCCCCTCCTCGTTGGTGTTACTTTGAGGTATTTTTAGATTTACAGAAAGACTGCAGAACAGAGTTCTGCAAAGTAACAGAGGTTTTTTTTTTTTTCTCTCTTTACCCTTACACAAGTCGCCCAATGGTGACCTCTTCTAGGACCATGACATTTTTTTAAAATGAAGAAATCAAGAAATGGAGATGGCGCAAGCCTGTAACACCAGCACGTGGGAAAAGGATTACCAACAAGTGTGAGGCCAGCATGTTCCACATCGTGAGTTTCAGGCCAGGCAGGGCTATACCGTGAGACGCTGTCTTCAACCAGCAGCAGGGGCCTGGGGGAAAACTTCAGTGAGTGGAGATTCCTGCTGCCAAGCCTGAAGGCCTGAGCTCTGGGGACGGCTCAGCCCTCGGGAGTCTTGCTGAGCCATCCACAGAGAGGTCCCGGGGCACTGACCGGTGCACATGAGTGCATACACACAAATAAACAAACAAACAAGAATTCTCTGCTCCAGGATTTCTCTTAAGTTTATTGCCTTTCCTTTGTTGTTGTTGTTAAAGACATAAACTAGGACACTGTGGCTGTCTGGAAAGCACGCCGTGATCCACCGACACTGGAGAGCACAATGCTAACTTCCTAAATCACTGCCTGCTTCAGAGGGGACAACCTCCAGTCACCTGCCACTAGAGAACTAACTGCCTAGTGTCTTCCAGTCTCTGGACTCACCCCACAGGGTCTAGCCTCAGCATCTTCCTGGATCTCTTTGTCTTCATCTCACTGCTTATGCTGCATGACCTTGACCGCCTGACCGGAACCTTAATAACATCCCAGGAATCCTAGAAAATAGAAACTTTCGGAGCCACCCTGAGAACAGCAGTTTCCAGAGAAAGGGGAAGCAGTACAGTGCAGCCAAGCCTCCCAGATGTGGTTAGGAGACGAAGGGGGAAGGAACAGAGGGGAGGCAAGGAATAGGAGAAGAGACAGAGAGAAAAGACCAAGGATGCTTCCTTCAACTTTATCAGGGTCTTCGGAGGATGAGCGAGCGGTGATGTCACAGGTAGAGATGATCCCCCCCCACACACTTTCCCAGAAATTTCCCCCACCCCCGATTTTCCTCTCACCTTCTGTGCCTAGAAGAAGGCCAGAAATAGAGCTCGGGGGAACTACAGTAGTTCAGGCCAGCCGATGGAGGCAGGGCAGTGAAGGGGCCTGAGAGCTGTCGGGTCAGAGAAGGGAGACCGGCCAGCAGAGACCAGGAGATTGCAACTCAGAGGATCCTGATCTGAGGAGGCAGTGTGGTCGTGTAAACTCCGCCAAGTCCTGTTCAGTACGGTTGTGCTGAGTCCTTTTCAAGTTTCAAGTTCTTGAGACAGGCTCTAATGTAGCCAGGGTCGGCCTTTCACTCACCGAGCTACAGAGGATGGCCTTGGATTTCCCATCATGCTGATCTTTCTCTCTGTGCTCCTCAAGCATTGAGATTATAGGCTTGTACCTCTGTGGATACAAGCTAATCCTAACGGACTCTAATTCTCCAGGACGGCAAAACTCTCAAGCATTCATCCGTAAAAGCTGTATTCCCTCCCTCTGCCACATCCTTAGTGAAAGACCCTTTACCTCAGGCTGACCACTCTTTCCCTGTCCTCATTCATTCTTTCTGTAAGAATTTCTCTTCTCTTAAAGCCCTTCTTGATTGTTTTGGATTTTCGTTTGTTTGTTGTTTTCTAGACCTGTTTTCTCTGCATAGCCTTGACTGTCCTGGAGCTCGCTCTGCAGACCAAGCTGGCCTAGAACTCAGAGATCCGCCTGCCTCTGCCTCCCAAGTGCTGGGATTCAAGGTGGGGCACAAGCCTGTTTTACCAGTCTTGTTTTGGCTTTGAGACAGGTTTTCAGTACTTAACCCAGGATGACCTGCAACTGGTTATACATGGAAACTGGCCTCAAACTCACTGTCCTCCTGCCAAAGGGGTCAGGATCAGGGGCTCGATTTTAACGTTTCCATCAAGATGGGATGGCTTGGCAGGTAAAAGCTGTTGCTGCTCGCTCAGGCTTGATTACCTGAGTTCTAGCCCAAGAATTCACAATGGGAGGAGAGAACTGACTCCTGAGGGTTGCCCTCTGACCTCTTACAAGTGCTCCTTCCTTGTACATCCATCTCCACAATCATACGCACACATCACGCCCTCCCCCCCATCCCGAGAATAATAACACAATTTAAAAAAAATCTTCATTTTACATGGAGAAGTGTTTTGCACGTAGGTGCCGTGTGCATGTCTGGTACCTGTGGAAGCCAGAAGAGGGCACTGGATGCTCGGGCACTGAGGTTGGGAGCTGCCATGTGGGTGCTGGGAATCGAACTGGTCCTCTGCGAGAGCAGCACGCTCTCTAACCAACTGCTGAGCTGTGTCTCCAGCCCCAATTTTATTATTATTATTGTTATTATTGTTATTATTATTTTTCTTTGAAGGATCTCAGACTTCTTGAGGGAGGAGGTCAAGGCTTGCTTTATCTCATTGACCTTCCAGGGTGCTGGCCAACAGGTATGAAAGGAGCCTGTGTTCTGCCACTCACAGGCTGCTGTGTGCTAGCTAGCGTGATAAGGGGTGCACAGACATTATCTTATCTGCGAGTGAAAACCGAGACAAGGAAGGGACAGCCTCTGGAAGGTAGGAGGCGAACGCGACTTCGCTGGTGCCAGGGTGCTGCCCCCTGCTGGTGACTAACATGGAGGACGACACGCTACAGAAGGTATCCTGCAGTGCCCGTCGGTCCCTTCTGCGGAAGAAAACCATGAGAAGGGACTTCTCAGACCGTTGTGAGAAAAGAGAGGTTTCCTCCAAAGCTACAGGGGCCAGGAAGACGGGAAGACAGGGTCAGCGAACCTGGCTCTGGAAAAGAACAGGGGGGTGCCGGTGGGTTTTGTTTGTTTATTTGTTTTTGTTGCTGCTGCTGTTGGTTGGTTGGTTGTTGGGTTTTGGTTTTTTCAAGACAGGGTTTCTCTGTGTAGCCCCGGCTGTCCTGGAACTTGAACTGTAGTCCAGGCTGGCCTTGAACTAAGAGATCCACCTGCCTCTGCCTCCCGAGTGCTGGGATCAAAGGCGTGTGCCGCCACCATCACACAGCTGAAACCAACATTTTAAAAATAACATGCATCAGGATTGAGAGATAGCTCGGCGGTTAAGAGCACTTAACTGCTGTTGCAGAGAATCTAGGTTTCATTGCCAGCACCTGTATCAGGTGGCTCATAACCACGGGTAATTCCAGTTCCAGGGAGGTGATGTCCTTCGGCCTCTAAGGTCACTTGCATACACACGGCACACATAAACTCACACAGGTACACACACGTAAATAAAACATATGAAGGAATCCTAAACACCTAGAAAAATATCAGAGTGCAGTCTCACATATTAAGGATAAGTATCTTTAGTTTGCTTGTTTTTTTTTGTTGTTGTTTTGTTTTTGTTTGTTTTTCAGGAAACACGTCGCCCAGGCTGGCCTTGAATTCACTACAATATAGCTCCCCTTCTCCCCAGAGTACTGGAATTGCTGGCCTGTACCACCACACCTACCTCACACGCACGCACGCGCGCGCACGCACACACACACACACACACACACACACACACACCGTTAGATTTATTCATTTTACTTTAGTGTGTATGTCTGTGCCCCTCATGCACACTTGGTGAACCAAGGTGGTCACAAGTGGGCACTGGAGTCTCAGGAACCCCAGTACGGATGCTGGGACTCAAAACCAGATCCTCTGCAAGAGGAATGAATGGCTGCTCTTAACTACGAACCATCTTTTCAGCCCAGATCATGTTTCTTAAACTTATATTTCAGGTAGGTGTGTGTGTGTGTGTGTGTGTGTGTGTGTGCTGGTTTGTGAAACAAAATATGTTTTCTGGCCCACAGTATTAATACCAACAAATAAACGAAAAACAAACAAACGAAAAACAAAGAAACGGGAAAGGGGAAACCCCTGGAAAACTGATTGGAAAGTTCATGGCCATCGAAGCTCTGAGCTGGAAGAGGAGTCACTGGGAAGCTGAGGAGGCCTGACACTGAATGTGGTACCCGTTGTCTCCCAAGGGTCTCTGAGTTCCCCAGAAGACGTCCAGGAACCGGAAGCCCCATCTTGAGGACTGTCCCATTGATGGACAGCACCAATGGTTACAATGCTCTTCCTAATGGCCCCTTCAACTTCCACCCTCCAGTTCTCCTCTGCATCTGTCAGAACCCACACTGAGAGCACATAAGCAAATACATTAAATAGCTGTCTGTGCTCTCTAAGGTTTTCCTCCTTAGAGAGCGTCAGCGTTTCTCCTTCCTGGTGTCTGAGCTTCTAGAACTATCCTGGTTGTCCTTCTGGAAGTTACCGGTATCGGAGGAGGCACAGACTGGCCCAGACAGGCAAGTGCTTCCCCTTTCTCTCGCCGTCACATCACGTGTGTGTCTATGTGTTCCTGAAGAGTTGGGCAGAGCTGGATGTGTGTCAGTGTGTGTGTGTGGGGGGGGGGGTGTCAGAGGACAACCCTTGGGAGTCAGTTCTCCCCTTTGTCCTTACGCAGGTTCCACGGTGGAACTCAGGTCAGCAGGCTTGTGAGGTGACTTCACCCCCTGAGCCGTCTCACTGGCCTCTTTCTTCCTCTGACAGAATCTCATGTAGTCTGTGCTGGCCTTGACCCTGCGGTGTAACTGAGGATGGCCTTGAACTTCTGATGCTGCTGTTCCTACCTTCCACATGTAGGGATTATAGGCGTGTGGTAATATACCCAGCAAGGGTTTTTTTCTGAAACACTGGCAGGCAAAAGGCACCGTTGTTATTCTTTTACCAAAGAGGCTCAGTACATGCAAACGGCTTACCCAGATGTGTTTACCCAGGTCTTTGCATGACTCCTGGTTTTGTAAATGCAGCCTCATGTCTAGTTAAAGCAAAAACATATTGCGGGATAGGTTCTGTTTTAGACAAAGTCTTTTTAAAATTTATTTGTCTTTCCACACGGCCTGGGATGTTCTGGAACTCACTATGTAGAGCAGGCTGTCCTCATATTCATGGAGATCTGCCTGCCTCTGACTCCCAGGCGTTAGAATTAAAAGCGGGTGCTGTTATTGTCAGCTAAAATAAGCTTTTTTTTTTTTTTGAGACACTCTCTGCTGTGTCCCAGGCTAGCCTCCAACGCCCTATCAGAGCTCAAGATGACCGTGAACACCTGTTTTTCCTGCCTCTGAAGGTTCTCTGTGGATCTCCTGCTGTGGATTGGGCATAAGGTTTTCTGCGAGCTAGGCACACACTCTACAAAATCAGTTGCTTATTTATTTTTAAGTGTATGCGTATTTGTGTGTGTGTGTGTGTGTGTGCAGTGCCTGAGATGTCAGAAGAGAGCACTGGATCCCCTGGAATTGGACCTATAGATAGCTGTGAGCACCATGTAGGTGCTGGGAATCAAACCCAGGTCCTTTGAAAGAGCAACCAGAACTCTTACAGAATGAGCCCAGACAGTCTTACTGTGTAGCCTAGGCTGGCCTTGAATTCTGATTCTCTCGCCTCACCCTCCTGAGTTATGGGGCCTCAGGCATTCAATCCGTAATCACCTTAGGTAATTTTCATTTATTTATTTTATCTGTATTCGTATTTTGCCTTCTGTCTGTATACCGCATGTATGCCGGAGGCCCTCAAAGACCGGAAGAGGACGTCAGGTTGCCTGGAGTCAGAGTTGTGAGCCACCGTGTGGCTGCTGGGAATTGAACTCTGGTCTTCTGGAAGAACAGCCAGTGCTCTTACTCACTAAACCATCTCTCCAGCCTGTAGATGAATAATTTTTGAGCATTTCAAGCTCCCTGTAGAATATGATGTGCAGGCAGAACAATGTGTGTGCTCATACCCGGGCTTTTGTTTTGTTTCTTTGGAAACAAGGTTTTGCGGTTTAGCCTTGAACTTGCCGTGTATCCCAGGCTGAACTCAGATTCACCGCAATCCTCCTCCCTCTCCCTGCCGTGTGCTGGATACTGGCATTATAAGGATGTCCCATAATGCTGGGCCATACCTGTGTGTTCGTGTGTGTGTGTGCGTGTGTGCGTGTAGTTATCCTATTTATGCCTATGTGCCTATGTGAATGAACTCAAGTATGTGCAGGTGTCTGAGGAGGCCCAGCACCTGCTCAGTGGGTGTTCTGCTGACCTACGCTGAGGTCTTTAATGATCTACCTCACCTTCCAAAGTGAGGTGCCCACTCGAGTCTTAGGCTATTTTCCTCCTGGTTTTGTGAATTTTAAAATGTGGGTGCATGTGGAAGTGACCCCAGAGATCAGCCTCAGGTGTAGCTCCTCAGGCAATGCTCAGTTTCAAAAGTAAAGAGACAAGTTCTCTTATTGGCCAGCCAGTAAGCTTAGCCCCAGAGATCCTGCTGTCTCTGCTTCCCTACCGTTGGGACTATAAATCTGTGCCCAGATTTTTGACATGGGTTCTGTGGATGGACCACGGGTCCTCATGCTTGCACACAAGCACTTTACCAGCTGAGCTATGCTGGGCCCACGGTTTTGCTAGTTTTTCTGCAGGCAGCTTTCTTACAGGTTTTTAGATTTTTTTTGTACTTATTTGTTATTTCTGCAGTACACACGCATATCACTCCAGTCCCTTGCACAATTTACCACTGAGTAACACACATACCTAGACACGTTTGCTTTCTTATTTACCAATATTCTATGCTCTTTTAATAAGAGCATAGAGTAGTACACTCAATGTTTGTGCCTTTTTCTTCTTCTTCTTTTTTTTTTTTTTCTCAAGACAGGGCTTCTCTGTGTAGCGCTGGCTGCCCTAGACTCACTTTGTAGACCAGGTTGTCCCGGAGCTCACAGCCCTTCTCCTGCCTCTGCCTCCCTGAGTGCTGGGATTAACTGCGTGCGCCACTACGCGGCAATGTTTGTGTCTTTTATTAAGCCTTTTTTTTAACCTGAGAGACGTAGGCATTCCCCTGTGCTGTCACCCCGAGCTTCACGTGCTTCCTTCACTTTCAGGTCGACAAAATTCTCGTGGGATTTACTGCTGTGTGCTTGGCGTAAATTAGAGAGGAATCCGATTTCGTATTTTTCCATATGAACGATCCGATGTCGAGTAGGTCTTTTCCCCTGCTCTGCTGTGCTACCTTTCATTATTATTTATTTGTGTGTGTGTGTGTGTGTGTGACACTTTTGGTATGGACTGTCTATGGGGGAGGGGCTGTTTCTTGGTTCTCGACTCTGACCCGTCGGTATGTTCACCTCTTCAGCGTCCAGCTGACAACAAGCAGCTTTATCGTTCCGTCCCTCCTCCTCTCACGCCTTGACATTTTTCTTTTCAAAGCCGATCCATTCGGGGGCTCGGAGCAGCGCGTGGGTCGGGTCCGGAAGGGGCGTGCTCAGAGGATTAACAGCACCGAGGAGGTGAGGCTCCTTCTCGTTCCCAGGGCACCCTCCCCGGGGTGGGAGCCTGGGCCGCGGTGCCCATCCCTCCGTGGGGAGACGGCGATGCGTCAGCAGGCGCCCTCGTCCCCGGCCCCGCGGGGGAAGCCACGTCTCACACGCGCGACACCAGCGCGGAGGGCAGTCCTCCCCGAGCGTCCTTTCCCCGCGGCCCCACGCCCGCGCGATGCCGCCGGAGGAGCCCTGAGGCGAGTTCCGTCCTCCGCTCCGAGAAGCGCCCGGGGACGGTGAGCCACGGAGACGCCCGGACCACCACACGGGTCTCTGACCTCTAATCGCACAAACCTCCGGGAGCCACTCGCTCCCGACCAATCAGGATTCCCCTGGCGCCGCTATGCCCGCCCTCCGGCCCCGTCCGGCTACCTCATTCGCGGCTCATAAAGCAATCCGGCCGTTCGTTCTGCACGCCAGCCAATCAGAGGACAGGGGGGCGGGGACTTCCAAGCGCGCCTGAGTGCGGCCGTCCCCGGACAGGAGAGCCTCGGGATCCTTCGGCTCCTTTCGTTTTCCCTCCAGGGCAAAGTTATATTCAGTCGTTCCGTCAACACGTTTATTTTTCCGCCCGGCTCGGCGCGCGTGCGCAGTGCCTGCCAGCCCAGGCTGTTCCTGAGATGTAAGACCCGAGAAGGGAAGCTGAACGGCCATCCTGCAGGTCAGTGCATTCCCCGCGCAGCCTCGGGTGGGTTCCTCCTTCCTGCAAGGCTCCAAAACAGGGGGTTCGAAGGCCAAAAAGGTTCCGTGAGGTCCCACCGAGATTTGAACTCGGATCGCTGGATTCAAAGTCCAGAGTGCTAACCATTACACCATGGGACCTGCTGGCGGCTTTAGGCGCCCGGCAGCCTTCTCAAGCCGCATGACGTTAGGCAACCTTCTCTAGGCTTCGCTACGCTCGGCTTGGGCCCCAGGTGGACGCGGAACGGCCGACATTCCCGCTCCCAAGCGTTCCTGAGCCCCGAGGTGTCCCCTCTTCCGGTGCTCCTCCGTGGGTACCGGGCCCTCGGCCCCCCTGTCCGGGGGTCGGCGCGTTGTCGGGGTCGGACCAAGTCCGGAGGAAGCGGGCTCCGGGCGGGAGTGCGCGTGGTTTACGTATTTATGGTAGGAGGCCTGCGGCCGGGACGCCGTAGCCCAGCGGGGAAGGACGCGGGGATGCAAACGGGGGGATGCAAACGCGAGGATGCAAACGCGGGGACCCCGGAGAGGGCGCCCCGCTTGGTCCCCGCCGTCCCCGCTCCGCGCACAGATGGGGAGACGGGCGCTTCCAGTCCGCACTTCCGCCCGCCCGCTCTCTGAAAGCTCCGGCTGTCGAAACTTCTAGAGTTCGGATCCTTAGCGGTCCCCGGTGAGATCTTTAACAGCAGACGTTCCCCTCCTTCTCCCCCCCCAAAGAAGGGATTTCTCTGCGCTTTCTCCCTCTCTCAGTTTCGCCGACTGTAATTACCTGCGGGTCAGTCTAGCAACGGTTTTTGACTCGGCGATTTCGCAGTCAGGGGGATATCCTCCTCTTACAAGGAGGCTGTACGGCTGTTGTTTACTCTAATGCAGTGAAGACTGGCAGAAAATATTAAAAAAGAAAAGAAAAGAAATAGCTGTTCTGGAGGCGCTTTTAAGAGGCGCAGAAGTTCTTGTGGTCACACATGAGCGCTAAGGTGTGCAATGTTAAACACACAGGGTTGCCTCCTGAGGGAGAGCGATGGACAAGCAGGCAGGGTGTGGACGTGGTTTAATAGCCTGATGACCTTTGCACTGTGTGGCAGAGACCACAGCAGTCCCCCCCGCCCACACCCCTAGCGAAGATGTCTCATGTACATGACAGTTTCAGTGTGGTCATGTCTTAAACTTTGTTATGCTCCTGGGATTGGGTTAATTATTGCCAGGAAAAATTTCACCAAATTGTTCTGGGCTTAAATATGCCTAAAATCAACTGCTCGACGTCAGACTCGAAGTTTGAACCAGCACTGGCTCCCGAGTCGCGTTGAACTGAGCGGCCTTCTTGCCTCCTGCAGATCATTGCTCAGCTGGCCTTGGTGGTCAACGGAGACAACCCCACCCCCACAAACTTGTATTGAGACAGAAGACAGACCCAATGAAAACAGCTCTGCCTTCCACTTCGGAAGCTTAAGATGCCACCCACATGCAAACGGAAGAGCTACGCAGTAGTGCAGTCTATTTGCTGTGTGACATTGTGTTAGTCAGGGTTCTAAAGGGTAACAGAGCTTATAGAATGAATATATATATTATTAATATAACATGTTATATAAACATATTATATAACAGTATTGTGAATGAATGTATGTATACATAAGAGGGAGCGAGGAAGATGGAGTCATGAACCCAGGAAACAGACTCCAGAGACCAGCGTCGAGGTGCAGATCTATTTTATTGTGAAGCAGCAAGCCTTTTTATACGACCTTTGGGCCAGTGGGGAGTTGACAGGAGCTTTGGGGTAGCCAACCATCCCACTGTCACTTCGAGGAGATAGCAGGCCTGCAGCACCTGAAGGGACTTCCTTATGGACCAGGAAAGCAGCCACTGCCCTGCTCCGGGCACATTTTGAGGTTCTGGTAGATTGCTAGGATCATCTGTTTTGTGTCAGGAGATAGGCCAGCAGATATGGGCACTTGGACCATAGAGTGGTGTGGAAGCCTCTCTCACTGTCTGACACCGGTCCCTACCCAGGGTCCACAGCACCCACAATATAAATGTATATATTTATATAAATATCTCATAAATATATTAATATATGTCCAATTAAAGGTATGTCTTCCCACCTCAAGATCTGGATGAAAAGTGGATCTTAACTATTTCAAATAAAACAAAATCCCTCACAGGCGAGCCCTCCGTTTTTGGATTTAGTCAAGTTGACGTCCAAAATAAGCCTCATGGGTCTTACTTCCTTGAGGAATTCAATGTTTTGCAAGTCTGGGTGACACCAGCACTGTGCCCAAAGCAAATGCACTTACTCTCCAGGCTCAGTGTTCGTGTGTTCCCATGTGTTCATGCATGAACCTGTCTTTAGCTTGATTGGTTGGACTTGGACAGGATCCAGAGACTAATACTCAGAAGCCATAGATTTTAGAATTGGATCCAATTCTGGTGGTGTCTCTGACACCCATTGACCTTAGTGCCATAGGGCAGCCATGCCATGGCCACTGACTCCTCAAGTGACAACCCAAGCAAACGGGCCTTTCTGGGTTCTTGGTCACCCCAGGCCCCTGGATTCCTGGCCACTTTCCTGAGCTTGTTTCATCCACCCCCTTCTAGTGCTATGCGCTATCCACCATCCTTCTGGTAAGTTCCTCTTCTGTATAATGCATGGCATCCTTTACCCATGCATGCAGTCAAGAACATGGTTAGCCCAAGCCCCCAAAAGCTTCGTTGTCAGCAGCGTGGCCATTTGTCTTTATAACTCTTACATACTATCAGAAGAAACACTAAATGTTTTCTGTTTTGAGGAATAAACCATTCCAACCTTGTACTTCTGTTAGGGGTTACTGTCCTTCAAGGCTGAGCCTGAACACCAGCCATTTTTAGGCCTCAGTTTTCTTGCTTGTTTCTTACAAAGGTTTTAGGTAGCATAAGCCTATAATCTCAGCACTGTGAGGTTTTAGGTAGCATAAGCCTATAATCTCAGCACTGTGAGGCCACTGGCAGGCTGCTCTCTGTGAGTTCTAGGACAGCTAGGGCTACATAGAGAGACTTGCCTGCCCACAAATGGTCCTATGACTCACACAGGACAGACACAATGTCACAGTCTCCCCCACCCCTGTCCTCTCTCCCTCTCTAGGGTTTCACTATGCCCCACAACTTGCTATGTAGACCAAAGATCAAAGACATCAACTGGCCTGGTGTGATTTCTCAAGAGCTAGTGTAGGTCAGGATTATGTCCCTACAGCGGGTAGGCCACAGATCCTTCTGTGTTTACAAGAGTGACAGTGACTCCTACTGCTGTGGATAGAAACAGGTTTGTTTTGGTCCCAGGTGTGGGATGTGGGACTGATTCAAATAGTCCACAACAGCAGACTGCCTCATGGGGGCTTTGAGAAGAGCTCTGTGCCAGCTGCAGGTAGTTTAAATCTGAGGACTCTGGAGAGGGGATAAATGCCAGAGCCCAGAGAGTGGAGAGGACAAAGATCAAGGCTGCTGCTGCTTTCCCCCTTGCTGCTCCTAGTTGCTGCTATGAGACAAGAAGGTGGAGATTGGGCTGGAGAGATGGCTCAGAAGTTAAGAGCACTGTCTGCTCTTCCAAAGGTCCTGAGTTCAATTCCCGGCAACCATATGGTGGCTCACAACCATCTGTAGTAAAAATCCGATGCCCTCTGCTGTCCTGAGGCACACATGCAGGCAGAACACTGAATAATAAATAAATCTTTAAAAAAAAAAAAAAAAAAAAAAGGTGGAGATCTCCTGAAATGAGGATTGGACCGGCTCCAAGGAACCCGACAGCCCTGACAAGCAGGAAGCACCTAAGAGAACTGTACTCCTTCTCCCACCAACCCTTTCTCTCTCCTACCTGGTGTTGGGGTGTTAGAAGGGATTGGGATGGAGTAGGGAGAAAAAGATAAAAGAAATGAAATGTAAATCAGTTTTGGTTTTTTGTTTTTTTTAAAGTATGCCATCTCGGTGACATTAAAGGATTGCTCTCCTTGTCTTTGCTTGCTGCAGTTAGAGGAAAGGGATTCAGTTTTTCCACCCACTGTCTCCATTTGATGTGGCTGGGAAATCTCAGAGTAGGCCCTAGAGCTTGCTAGTCTTTAAATATGGCTACTGTCTTACCCGACTTGGTGACTGAACTGCTTGCTAGGGACATAGGAGCACCCGAAGGAAGAAATGTTCTCATTTTGGGCCCAGAGACTCTTAATACCATACTGTCATGTGACACTACCCTTAGGAAGGTGTGAACAAACATAACTCCAATTAGGGAACCAATGACAGAGCAAAATAAGGACTCTACTCAAGCCCAATATAGTGGACCAACGAGTTTTATTGGGATTACTTACAGACATATGGGTGAGGGTTTATTACAGAAAAGGAAATGACTCAAAAGACAGCTGTACCATGAGAGCTCACCATGTCACAAAAGAAGTAAACTTGGAGTCTTCTGTACCATTTGCAGGCAGCTTGACAGGTTAGAAAACGTCTGTTGCAGGGAGCTCAGCTTGGCTGAGAATGCCTCTTAGCACCTTTTATCTACTTGGGAGGGAGGGGCCTACTGTGTCTGGTAGGTTTCAGGGACTTCCTGAAGCCTTTGGGTTGAATGTAATGTTTCACATCCCTTGAGAACATTTAGTGCTCCTGGGGAAGAGGGGTTACTGGATTGTAGAGGAATTTTAATACAGAAGATGGCCATCCTGGCAAGAGATCACATCCAAAGACCTTCTAGGTTTGTGTGATATGGCTGGAATACAAACATACCTTTAATCCAGGAGACAGAGGCAAGCAGATCTGAATTCAAGGCCAACCTGGTATAGAGCAAGTTTCAAGTAAAGAAAAGCTTAGATCCAGGTGTGGTGGTACATACCTTTAATCCCAAACAATGAAAGTAAAGATAGTTTGTAGAAGGAAGCACCCATGTTTGAAAGTGACACCTAATTGAGTGGCAGAAGAGGTGACAAATCAGAGAAAGATTTGACAAAATAGGATAACCCAACTCAGGAGAAGAGAGGGGAACTATTGAGGGAGCAACACAGAGAATGAGAGAAAAGGTAGCTTTTACTGGGATAGTTTTACAGAGAGAGGTTGAATAAGCGGATAAGCTAGACACAGGTGAAGACCAAATGAGTGAGCCGGCGAATGAGAAGGAGCCAGAAGATTAGAAAAGATTGCTCCAGTTAGTTTGATGCCAACTAGAGCAATTCAGGGACTGAGAGAGAAGCCAGATTGAATAAATCACCTGGGAGAGGAGTTTGAAGCAGAACAGCTGAGTTGAATCAGACAGCCCAGAGCTCAGTAAGAACAAGAAAGGGTGAGTTTATTAAGCAGCAAGTTTGAGAGGCTGAAAACCCTAAGACAGTGCGCGGAGGCTAGAAGCTTCCAGGACTAGGCCTAGGTTAGCAGAAGGAGGTAGTAAGCCCCTGAGACAATGGAAACAGACAAAAGTTCCTTTTACACTAGATCATAGTTTCTCTCTCCTGGAGAGATGGTTCTAGATCTTGAAGTAGAGAAGGCACTGTGCTTGGGCATGCTGATGATAATCCTGTCAAACTGGAGGATGGCGTAGTTGCTGCCAGAGTGCCTGGAGTTACAGACTGCAGCCACGCCTTGCTTTGTGTTCTGGGAATCTGGACTCAAGTCCTCAAGCTTGGGCAGCTTCTGAGCCATTTCCCCAGCCTGATTTGGGTTTTGTTTTTAAATATTAAAAAAAAAAATTCATCAAGCCGGGTGCACACCTGTAATCCCAGCACTCTGGGAGGCAGAGGCAGGCAGATCTCTGTGAGTTCAAGTCCAGCCTGGTCTATAAAGTGAGTCCAGGCCGCCAGGGCTACACTGAGAAACCCTGTCTCGAAAAATCACAAAACAAACAAAATGCTCAGTCTATAGCCCTGGCTGGTGGATCTCTGAATTCAAAGCTGGCATTAGCTGGTCTCCCTCACCCCTTCCCTTTCCATCCTCCTCTTCAGTGTTCGGCTTTTTTTTCTTCTTCTTTTTTGTTTGTTTGTTTTTCTCCAGACAAGGTTTCTCTGTGTAGCCTTAGCTGTCCTGGAATTTAGCTCTGTACACTAGCCTGGCTTCAAACTCACAGAGATCTGCCTGCCTCTGCCTTCCTGAGTGCTGCCACCACCGGGCCCCTGTCTTTGTCTCTTATTCCCTGCTCTTTGCCCCTCCAGGGCAGATAATCTTTGTGCTGAGAACTTGGCCTTGGGGTATCTCCAGCCAACTTCGAGGTCCCTACAACAGCTCCAGCTCCTGGCTACTTTGTCCCCCTGTTCCTCTTGTTGGGAGTCTGCTTTTGGTATCCCTAATGACCAGTCCTTTTTTCTTTTTCTTTTTCTTTGTTGTTGTTGCTAGCAGCCAGTCTGTTTATTTGAACTTCCTGTCCCTTGCACCTTTAAGTGGAGCACTGGAGACGGTTCTTGAAGTAGTGGAGCGCAAGCTTGAATTGGACCTGAGAATTGGTGTTGGTGCGGTAAGTGCTGTAAGACTTCTCCAAGGCAGCCAGCGCTGGGTCTTTTGCTGGCGTCCGTGTTTGGTGCTCTACAGTCACGTCCTTGCATGAGCCCACCAACAGGCTTCCCAGCCCGTCAATAAAGAACTCTGCAAAGAGAGGAGGAACAGGGGACAAAAGGAAGCTGAAGCCACGCAGCCAGGCGTCCTCACCCTCACTGTGGGCCCTGGAGCAGGAGGGGTGACGTGGGAGAGGGGGAGGGGAGTTCCTGGGTGCTGTTTTAGGTGGAAAAGACTTTCTGAAAGGAGAAGGTAAAGGGTGGAGCTGAAGGGAGGAAGAAGTAGGCTGTCTCAGATGGGCAGAGGCAGCCTAGGGGAGACACTTGAGAGGTGAGGGTGAGGAGGGGGACTGTGGGCTCCATCGTCAGGGGTGAAAGGGGAAGGAGAAAGAAGAGGTTCCCAAGGGGGACCCCCTCCCCTGCCCCCTCCGTCAGACCTCCAAGCTTCCCACCTGAGTGAGCCACTCTCTGCAGGATGGGATCAAAACCAACTCTTCGGAGTTGCTCTGTGTGAGCCAAGAAGAAGTTGGTAACGCCACTGGCCACCGTGCATCCGGGGAAGCCGTCCAGGGCCCGGAACGCTCCCCACCTCTGGTGAAGGCAGTCTCCGTTCTCACTCTGTTCCAACAACAGCCTGAACTGGAAAGTGTTCCCCTGCACGCTGCCGCCCACCTAGGCCACAAACAGAAACCGGGGTCTGAGCAGGCTCAGTACTCTTCCCCTCTAGGAAGCCTCGCTCCACCGCACCCCCATGGGAGTAAATGCTG
The DNA here is from genome assembly GCF_030254825.1 of Meriones unguiculatus. Lineage (NCBI taxonomy): Eukaryota > Metazoa > Chordata > Mammalia > Rodentia > Muridae > Meriones > Meriones unguiculatus. The sequence goes on along the minus strand of NC_083355.1, from coordinate 25,193,613 downwards.
TACTCTATGGAGCTAGCCTCCTCAGGGCCCTCAGAGGCTCTGCCCTTCCTGCACTGCTCCTGGGTCCTTCAGATCATCGAATCCCTATCTCCACATACAGGCACTCACATACAAATGTGTATACATACACATACACACTTGCTTTATAGCCAAGGCTGGCCTTGAACTCCTGCTTCCACAGGCGTGCACCAGCACACACAGTGTATATCTTTAGGGGTTTGGGTTTTGTTGTTGTCTTTGAGGTAGGGATCTATTTTGTAGATCAGGCTGGCCTTGAACTCACAGAGATCCTCCTGCCTCTGTCTCCCCAGTGCTGGGATTAAATACATGTCCAACTGTATTTTTATACTTAAAAAACAAAACAATGTCATGGGGTGGAGGGTAGAGAGTAGTTAAAAGCACTTGTTCTTGCAGAGGACCAGGTTCTGTTCCCATCTGGCACCCACACGGCAATTCATATCCATCTGTAACTCCAGTTCTGGGATATCCAGCACCACGAGTTCACAGATACATAGGCAGCAAAACAACTATACACATAAAATAAAATAAAATAAAAAAAATCAGTAAATCTAAAAAAGCTTGGGACCAAAGAAGAACACAGTTCTCTTAAACCTCATATAGTCCAAGAAAATCAGAAATGATGCGTAAACGGGCTGTTTTGAAAATTGAACAACTTCAGACTTTTTTAGTGTGGTGTATAAAATCTGCTCAAGGGAAGCCATTGGGGAGTCAAAAGCAGAACGCACGTGCTCTCCAGCCTTCCTGCGAGGCCCTCTCCTGCCTTGTCCTCCTCTCTGCTCCTCCCTCAGACACTGGCGTTCCTTTCTCTTCCTCTGTCCTTTCCCCTCACCTCAGGCTACAGCCGGCTGAACTTGGCCTTTGAACCTTACCACATCCAGTTCAGTTTTCTCCAGGACATCCACCAGCACCTCAATCTTGGTGTTGTTGTTGAAGAGAAAGTCATCATCTACCCAGAGGACATATTTGGTGGTCACCTGTGAGATGGCCAGGTTTCTACCAGCAAACCAGCCCTGTGGGTAGCATGGGGTTAGATCAGCAGCTGTCCCCTGGCAGGGTGAGGCTTTCGGAATTCCCAGTGGCCAGGCTGCCTCCCACCATGGACAAAGTTGGAGTGTGTGAGATTCCACAGTTCAGACAACTACTGGGTCAAAGGAGTCCACCTCAGAGAATCATGTTAGGGACAGCAACCTTCTGGATCAGAGGCTGAGACAAAGACTGGAAAGCCCCTCCTTGGACCAGTGGCCTCTGTGTATAGGCTGGAGTCCTTTCTCACCATACAGTTTCCTTCTACTTCCTGGGAGATGGTGGTTTGGGGAACGTCTGCTATCAGTGATATCCCTCCCTCTTCTATCCTTGGTGGAAGATGGGAAGGAAAGAGGGAGGGAAGGAAGCAGACAAGGAGGGAGGAAGGGAGAGCCTAGCTTGGGCACAATCCCAGGGAACAAAAGGCTGCCGTTAACCCACACACAATCAGATGTTAGCTCCCTTAAGTCACTTAAAAGAACCCCTGTAAGGAGCTGGAGAGATAGCTCAGAGGTTAAGAGCACTGGCTGCTCTCCCAGAGGTCCTCTGAGTTCAATTCCCAGCAACCACATGGTGGCTCACAACCATCTATAATGAGATCTGGTGCCCTCTTCTGATGTGAAGGCATACATGCAGATATTGTATATATAATAAATAAATTAATTTTAAAAAATCCCTGTAAGATGGAATAAACTAACACTTTATTAACGTGGAAAAATGAGATCCATCTAATTTCTCTCTGAAGGAGAGAAGCCCCCGACTGCTCTTCCCACAGGACTCTGCCCCCTAAAGAAGGCATGGAAGCAGCTGAATCTGGAGGCCTCCTGTTTTGGGAGCTAGGTGTCCCCAGTCTGAGGGGAACATACCTTTCCAAAGGGCATGGGGTAATATTCCAAATAGTCATCTTTAATTTCCAGGGGCTGCTTGCTGTCATCAGCCACAATCACAGTTAAATCTGGGTAATATTTTCGAATGCTCTGAAGCAGGATCTTAAACTTGTGAGGACGGAGGAAAGTCTTGGTGGCAATGGTCACCAGGTTTCTGAGCTTCCTCTCTAGAGAAAAAATGTAAAAGTGAATGCTAGCACCCCAGCTCTGGATTCGCTTTCTTCGGGTAGGGCTTGTTTTGGTTTGTTTGGGGTTTGAACCTAGGGCCTCATACATGCTAAGAAAGCATTCTATCAACTGAGTTATAGTTCCATCATCTGATGGCTTCTTTATCTTTTGACCTGTCAGCATTGGGGACCTCGTCCCTGGTTGGCTTTGCTGTGCTATTCTGCTGTCGGGGTTCCTCATTTTCTGGTTGCCTCTTAGCAAGCCCTTGTGCGTCCATCTTACTACTAGAAGTTGAGGTGTCCAGAGCTTTTTCTCTAAAGGGGGTTCCTGATGAAAGGTTCCAGGAAGAGAAGAAAAGGTCTAAAGGACTAAAAACCCACCCTTGTTTTTCAGTTCTAAGAAGGGCTTTCCTAGGAGAAGTCCCCTGGCCTCTGTCTCAGAGAGGCATGGTTAGAGAGAAGTCTACTTGAAGACCAGAGGACCTGGACCAAGTTGTTGACCGTAAAGCACGTCACTTGAAAAAAACAACAAACAAGCAAACAAAAAAACCCCACAAGACTTGGAGGGGCTGGGGAGATGCTCAGTGGTTGAAATATTCGCCCCACAAATGTGTAGCTGCCCAAGTTCATATCCCCAGAATCCACAAAAATGCTGGGAGGGGTATGGCAGCATGCCTGTAGTTTTAGCTTCAGAAGATGGGTTCAGGGGGTCCCCAGGGCAAGCCGCCCCCCAGGGAGACCAGCTGTATTATAGAGCCCTGGCTTTGACCAGGAGACCCGGTCTCAATGAATGGGGTGGGAGTGCCGTGAGGATGATCCCAGACAGAAGGCTAGGACTGACACCTGAGACGCTCCTCTGAACTTCATATTCCCACTGTGGCACGAGCGCACAGATGCGCACACATACACAATCACTAATTGCCTGGAATCTCACCACTAACAAGGCTGAGTCCAGAGGATTACCAGTCTAGTCATACGGAAGGGATGAAAATCCAGCTCTGTTGGTAGAGTGCCTACCTACTTAACACACCCAAAGCCCTAGGTTTGATCCCCGGCAACTGGGCTTGGTGGTACATGTGTAAAATTCCAGCACTTGGGGGCACTAGGCAGTGTTGGAGGGCCTTGCTCTTTGAGGTTGCAGTCCTCCAGGACCGATAGCCTTTCTGAGCTTGGCACTAGACAGAGGACTCTCCCTCTCCCCAGCAGGGACCTCACCTGGAGAACGTCCTCAGGCAGAGATGCCTCTAACCATACCTGGTGTATGACCTTCGGCACAGTTCCCTGCTAGCACTCCCCCCTCTCCTTGTGCCTACAGGATAAGTAGGTACTATGTACCCTAGGACCGTGCTGCCAAAGCATCCTTGGAACTCCTAGTTTCAACCAATTATGTACGCTTATCGCTTATCCCGGAGCCTCCTGCCCACTCCCTAAGGACTATACAGCTTTTGTTCATTCCCAATAAAGGTGAGCTGTCTCACACCTGGCCTGGTGTCACACACCTGTGATGTCAGCACTCATGGAGGTAGAGACAGGCGGATCTCTGTGTGTTCGAGACCAGCCTGTCCAGGACAGCCAAGGTTACACAGAGAAACCCCGTCTGGAAAAACAAATGTTATCTTGCTGAAGTGGTTTTCAGAGGTCATTCCGTAGTACTTGCTGGCCTTCCAAATCCCCAGTTTGTCCCCTCTGCCCCCTTGTTCCTGAGAACCGTTGGCCTGAGGAATGAGGGAGAGCCACAGGCAGGAGGTTCAATAATATTCTCAACTATAAATATAGTTTGAGCTCACCCTGGGACACGTGAGACCTTGTCTCAATAAAGGGCTGAGAGGTCTGGAGAGCTGTGTTGGCAGTTGAGAGCACATACCGCTCTTGCAGGGACCAGAGTTTGGTTCTCAGCACCCACATCAGGTGGCTCACAACCACCTGTCACTCCAACTCTAAAGAGATCCAAATTCTGGCCATTATGGATACCCATGCCTCCCAATCCTTCCCAAAACAGTTCCACCAACTACAGACCAAGCATTCAAATATATGAGTCCGTGGGAGACCTGGCCATTCAGACTACCACACCCTCTGACTCTCACCCCGCCTGATGGACTCCCTGAACCTCAAAGACGAGAGCCTTACCAGGTCCAGGGTCATACAACTTGGGTACAACTGGCTGGTTGATGGTGACTGGAAACTTGACCACTGAGGACTCGGACTCCAAACTCACTGGAAGGAAAAGAAAAGTCAGAGGCCAGGCCGTGTCAGATCTGCTCAGACCCTGATGTCCTGAGGAAGTCAATGAGGCCAGCAGCTGCAGAGAGTCCTGGCTGGGAGGAGGCCGAGGACCCACGAAGACTGGGGCATCCTGACTCCTGACTTGCCGTGTATCCCTGGGGCTATGAGGATGTGCTGCTGGAATGGGCTGGAGATTCAAGGACCTGGATGAAGTTGGACTCTGCCGTGCCCGACCTGAAACAGGTTCCTCCATCAGCTTCTCCACTGACAAAACCAGGGCAGTAATATCCACTGTACCTTATCACATTTGGGGTTACATTCTGAAGAAAATGCTTTCAAATCTGAAGGTGGGGAGGATGCTCGCTATAGCCATGGAGGATTAACCTAGGACCCTGAGTCCTCCTTATTCCACCCCTTAGGGTCCTAGGCAAAGCAGGACCTCCCACCCACACCTAATGTCATGTGGTTACTGGGACTCGAACACAGGGCTCTGTACATGCTAGGCAAGTACTCTACCAACTAAGCTGAACTTCCATTTGTCCAAGCTACATTTTTTTTTCTTATTGCTGTGTCATGCACATACTCAAAAAAGAAATAGATACTTTTAACTGATGCAGAGAGAGGCTGAGGCTGTACTGAGGCTGGCAAGACTTGTTCTCCCAGTTCCCTGTCATGGGGGGATGTGGAGAGAGGCAAAGCCATACCCTTGGAACTGGCCACAGTCTCTCTGTTCATGAGTGCTTAGGACAAGATAGTGACATGCAGGCTGGTTAGGCTGGTCCCTCCTCAACACAAGCTTTAAAGCTGCAGAGGGGTCATCACAATGGCTCAGCAAAAAGAGAGAGAAAAGGAAGGAAGGAAGGAAAGAAGGGAAAGGAAGGAAGGAAGGAAGGAAAGAAGGAAAGAAAGAAAGAAAGAAAAAGATAGATTGATGTATGGTTGTAATCCCAGCATTATGGATGCTGAGGTTTAGGAGTTAAGAATTTGAGGCCAGCCCCAGGATACACAACAAGATCCTACCTCAAGCAAATGGACAAACAAGTAAACAAACAAACAAACCAGCAGAGTGTGGTAGTATGCACGTGTAATCCCTAAACTTGGGAGATGAAGAAAGGAGGGTCCAGAGTTCAAGAACAGCCAGCTACAACCACAGGAGAGAGTTTGGGATATCCTGGGCTACAGGAGAGCTTATCTCAAGAAACAAGGCTGGCGATGTAACTCAGCTGTCAGAGTGTGGTCTACCACACAGGAAGTCCTGGCTTTGATTCCCAGCCCCGCATGAACGTTACTTGGAGGTGCACTGCCTATAACCCCAGCATCCGGGAGGCGGAAACGGGAGGGGCACACGTCCAGAGTTGGAAGTTGGCCTGGGCCGTCTGAGATCCCGTGTATCAAGCAGAACAAAACCCCGTGGATAAGAGGAAGAACTGGAAGGTGCTGTGGTTGGCATCAGTGTCTGCCAAGGTCCACGTAGTATAGGCACAGGCCGCCACGGCGCAGCGGGAGTCGGAGCCCTCAGAAACTAGGGGCTGATGGGAGCTGTCCAGGGCCCTGTGGGCATGCCTTGAAGCTGACAGCAGGACCTGCCTCCTGTCTCTCTGCTCCTGTTTGCTTCCTAGCTCTGAGGCGAGCGGCTCCTCTCTTATCACACAGCCGCCTCGCCACAAGCAAAAGGGCCAAGTCACCCCAGCCTGAAGCCCCCAAACCTGTGAGGCAGAGGAAACCTTTCCTTCTTCTCCATTACCTCGGGTATTGGCTACAGTGACAGGACATCGACGTGGCAGCAGGGGGACACTGTTGGATGCTATCAATAGGAAGGTCATTGTCTGGGCTTAGAAACTGGCGCACAGGAAGAATCTCTGGCGAATGCTTGCTTCCTGGAGGAGGAAGGCTTTGTGTGTGTGGGGGGGGGGGGGGGCTTGGTGCTTTTTTTCCAGCCCCCCTCAGCATTTTGCAGTTGGAAGACGGTATCTCACCCACGTCCACCTTGTGGAGATGGTACACTGCGCTGGTGTACGTCACATGCTGAAGGATGAAATTCAGGACCCTCCGATCGCTGGTGGAGATGGTCAGCTGCTTCTGGCCTCTGCCCTGTGCCACGTTTTCTGGGACGTCAGCAAGGGTGTTCAGTGTCCCCAGAGACGCTCTCAGGGTGACCTGGGGGTGACATTCACAGTGCTCATGTTATTGTACCTCTATCCATCTGTAGAGGCCCTTTGTCCTACCCAGTGAAACTTTATACCTACCCGACTGTAACCCCCTGGTCTCCCAGCCCTGAAAGATTCTAAACATCATGCACGGAGAAAAATCCATTCACAGGTAGGGCAAGTACCCAGGATGGCCAGCAGGGGGCAGAGCACCCAGGGTACAGAGCCGCCTTCAAGCACTAGGGCAGAAGGCTGGTTGGAAAGGAAGTAGACTAAGCCAGTCTCTAAGCCCGTCTCCCTCACCCCAAGACCCAGAGACTTGGAAATTTAAAGGACTCATTCTGCAAATATCTCTGTCTTTTTTCTTTTAAAGATTTATTTCTTTATTTTACATGAGTGCTCTATTTGCATGTATATCTGCATGACAGAAGAGAGCAGCAGATCTTATTATAGAAGGTCGTGAGCCACCATGTGGTTGCTGGGAATTGAACTCAGGAGACCTCTGGAAGAGCACACAGTGCCCTTAACCTCTGAGCCACCTCTCCAGCCCTCTATCTCTGTCTTAATGGACATTGTTCTTCGAGACTTCAAGAGCCAGGCGGTGGCAGTGGCGGTTGTGGTGGTGGTGGCGCAACCCTTAATCCCAGCACTTGGGAGGCAGAAGCAAGCGGAGTCTCTGCAAGTTCCAGGTCTGCAGAATGAGTTCCAGGACAGCCAGGGATACAGCAGAGAAACCCTGTGGCCTGGGGGCGGGGCCCATGACAACAATGAGGACTTCTCGATTATTTCTTCTTCCTCCTCTTTCAACAAGTTCTCACTGTGTTGCCCGGAGCATCCTTGAGCTCCAGGGCTCAAGAGTTCTCACTGCCTCCTGCCACTACCTCCCCAATATCTGAGACTATAGATGGGGGCCACTTTGCCTTGCTCCCCCTGCTGCTGCTGCTGCTGCTGCTGCTGCATGATTTCTGTTTGTCAGTCACGTCTGCTCCACCTCCCTCTGATGTCTGATGGATATCTTCCAGGGCTTGGTTCTGGGTCTTCTGAGTTATAATTCCCTGCCAGAGGATTTTACACATCATCCAGGAGAGGATTTTACTCATCATCCAGGAGATACCATCATCTTTCAAGCCGTTTCCAAATGTTTATCGCAGCCCACTTTGGTGGCACGCGTCTTTAATCCCAGCACTCAGGTGTGTCTTGTGAGTTTGGAGCTAGTTTAGTCTACACAGTGAATTCCACGCTGCAGGGTGAGGTGGTGAGACCTTGTCTCAAAAAAAAGAGTAAAACGAAATGTTTGTCTGACTCATCCCACTGCCTTCACCCTTTGCCCCGTGTGGTGGTCTGAAATGACAACAGCTCCTAAAGGTTCATATGTTTGAATTCTTGGTCTGCAGTTGGGGGAACTGTTTGGGAATGATTGGGAAGTGTGGCCTTGTTGGGGGAGGTGTGTTCCTGGGGCAGGCTTTAAGCCTTCCAGAGCATCCTCAGTGTGTCCTCTGCCTTTTGATTTTGATTTGCGGTGCGGCTCTCAGCTGCCACCATGTTCCTGCCACCATGTCTTTGCTCTGCTATCATGGACTCTAATCCTCTGGAACTGTAAGCCCAGTTAAATGTTTGTCTGTCTGTCTGTTTGTTTGTTTGTTTGAAACAGGGTTTCTCTGTGTGTAGCCATGGCTATCCTGGAACTATCTCTCTAGACCAGGCTGACCTTGAACTCTCAGAGATCTGCCTGCCCCTGTCTGGTATCAAAGACATGCACCACCACCTCCAGGTTTTAAGTGCTTTTATAAGTTGCCTTTGTCATGGTGTTTTTCTCACAGCAATGGAAAAGTAATTAAAACAGAAATTGGTTCCAGATTCGTGGGATAGTGCTATGACGGACCTGACCATATTTTTGAAGGAATGTGGAAGATTTGGGGACGTTGGACTAGGAAAGTGGTTAAATGCTGTAGGCGGAGTTTAATGGGCCATCCTAGGAGGGGTTTGGAAGGCCGCTGTGACGGAAGCTATGTGGGTTGTGGAGGCTCAGCTCCAGAGGTCTCAGAGGGGAACAACATTAGGGACTGGGCTAGAGGCCATCCTTGTGATAATCTGGTAATGTCTGCCTTCTGCCCTCAACCTAAAAACTTGCCTGAAGTGAAGTTAAAAAGCAATGGACTAATTTCTTCAGCCGAGAAGATTTCAAGACAGCCTAATGATGACTCTGTCGTACGGTTATTAGTGATTATTTTTAAGCAGGTGTACGATGAAAAAGAGCACGCGGGGCAAAGAGAAGTTCAAAATGTGCAGCCTGAAGAGAAAACGAGTAGGCCAGTAAGCAGCGTCCATGTCCACGGCTTCTGCTTTGGGTCCTGCTTCCAAGTTCCTGCTCTCGGTTCCTGCCTTGACTTTGAGGATGAATTATGCTGTAAAACCACAAACTGAAACAAAGCCCTTTGTTTCCCAAGATGCTTTTGGGGAACAAAAGCTTGTGGTGTTTAGCACAGCAATAGAAACCCTTACTAAGCCACCCTGCAAGGAAGGCTTGCATGAAACTCAGAGTTTAAAAAAAAAAAAAAAAAAAAAGCAAACAAACAATTGAACCGCTGGGCCATACAATGGCAGACTATGGCTTAGCTGTACAATCACAGAAACCAGAATACGGAGACCAGCACCTACATAACAAGCTGGGCAGCAGCCTGGAGAAGCCTATAACTCCAGCTCCGAGACACCAGACATTTCTTTTGGCCTCTGAGCATTGAGGCCTGAATTCACTTCTCAGCACAAAAATAAAAAACAAAAGACAACCAGGACAGGAGCCTTCCACAGAAGGCCTCTGAAAGACTCTACCCACCAGGGTATCGAAGGAGTTACTGAGACTCACAGCCAAACTTTGGGCAGAGCGCTGGAAACCTTGTGGAAGAAGAGGGAGATAGAAAGACCTGAAGGGGACAGGAACTCCACAAGCAGAACAACAGAGCCAAAAAAAACCTGGGCCCAGGGGGACCTGCAGAGACCAATACTCCAACCAAGGACCATGTGTGGAGAGGACCTAGACCCCTTGTTCAGAGGAAGCCCACAGGCTGCTCAGTTTCTAAGTAGGTTCCCTAGTAAGGGGTACATGAACTCAGTGGCTGGCTCTTTGATCACCTCCCCCTGAGGGGTACAGCCTTGCCAGGCCACAGAGGAAGATGATGCAGCCAGCTTTGATGAAACCTGATGGGCTAGGGTCAGATAGAAGGGGAGGAGGACCTTCCCTATCAAGGGACTAGGGGAGGGCATAGGGGGAGAAGAGGGAGAAAGAGTGGGCCTGGGAGGAGATGAGGGAGGGAGCTGCAGCGGGATACAAAATGAATAAATTATAATAAATAAATAAAATTAAAAAAAGAAAAGAAAACCCGCTAAATCAGTTTGTCACTAATAGAAACTGCCGATGTCAGCCCATCATCCCCTCTTGCTGCCATTGGCACTTGCTTCTATTCCAGCTCTCAGATGCCCAAAGAGCGGCCATTCTTGTTCCTCCTACCTGCAGCCCACCTGGGAGCAAGTCCTGCCCATTGATTCTACCTGAAGATGCAGCTGGAAGCAGGCTTCTCTCGTCCCCACCACCCTAAAGGCCACTCTTTCCTTTGTCTGCCGTAGGCAGGCGTCTTTGTGGGGAGAAGACTGGGTTATGCCACTCTTCTGAAAACTCAGGTCAATCAACAGAATGAAAGTCTCCATGAAGCAAGCCCGTAGGCCAATGAGGATGAGAAGCATACAGCCACTCCCACACCATAACGAGGCACACAGTGAAAGGGGCTAGAGGCATGGCTGGGTGGTAGAGCTTTTTCCCAGCATGTGTGAGGGCCTGGATTCCCTCCCTGACACCCCCAAGAGAAAATGAGTCCTAGTTATGAGAAAGATGACAGGGATAGGATGGAGGTTGGGGGAGCTTGTGTGGGTGACAGAGGAGATCTCTGAGGACAGCGAGCAGCTCACGTACCCCGACTCCAGCCTGTGGGGGTGGAGGGTGCAGACAGCACAGGGTGTAAGAACGCTTGTGTAACTATCAGAACCTGAATTTGCATGTCCCCAAACAGAAACATCAGGCAACCCCAGTAACCAAAGAAGACAGACAGTGAGGCAGGAGGCTCGTGGGGAATTGTTGGCTGTGAGCCTGGCCAAAAAAACCAAAAAACGATGAGTTCCCCAGTGCCTCAGGGGAATGGGGGGAGAAACAGAGGAGGGTGCCTCCAGATTCACCCCTGTGCACATATCCCGAGCTTCATTTCCCAGGCCTTTTGCAGGTTCCAAATGGGATCATGCCTCGCCCTTCGGACATCCCATCCCAAGGCCTCAACCCAGAGCTACACTGTGAGGGGAGGAAAACAGGACAACCCACACTCTTGTGGTCAGGGGCCACATGTGGCGGCGGCTCCCTCGTAAAACAAACACAGCCACGGAGGTGGCCTTGTGCTTCGTGTAGCATTGGAAGTCCTTCCCGCAGCCATTCCAAAGGCTAGAAAACTCCTGCGCAACGGCCCCGCGTCCCGCTTTGCATTCATCTGGGGTTAAAGGCTGAGGTCAGCCACAGTCGTGGAAGCAAGGGCAGAGCCGAAAATGCTGGGGTGGGGACGCTTACCTCATAGACTGGGGCATCTGGCCCTTCATACCGGAGGCCTAGAAGACACAGGAGCAATAAAGAAGGATCTGAGTGGACAGTGAAGCTCACCAGCACACCTCCCCACCTATGACCCCTGCGTATCTGGAGACACCCGCCAAGCGTCACTTCCTATCAGGTGGTTGGCCTCCACAGGCCCCCATGGGATGCGGTCTCAAACCCACGCGGCTCTAAGGCTTCCGGTGGGGGTAACGGAGACCCACCCACGGTGAGTGGCACCATGCCCTAGGCAGGGGACCCTGGACCGCGTGAAGGGGCAGACTGAGCTGAACACTAACGCGCACACATCCGCGTTCCTCTTCGACTGACTGCACACAAGCTCCTGAGGCCTTGACCGGGCACGCGCAATGCCGCACTGCCGCAATGCCTCGGGTCTGACCCCCGGGACTCTGGGATCAGGAAACAGCGCAGGGAAGCCGGTGGGGAGGGGGGGACCCCTTAGAATCAGAAGTCGGAACGCTGCAGACAGCTGGCTTCTCCGTCACGACATGGTGGCATCTGTGACTACCTGCGCGAGGTGGCGCCCGTGGTGGACGGAGGGGCAGGGAGAGCTCACGAGGCTCCACCCCTCTCCGGGGAGATGTTAGCAGTTGGAGGAGGGGGAGGTGCTTTCTTCAGTGGTGTAGCTGCTAGGAGGACCCCCCCTCACCAAACCTATGCAAGCAAGCCTAAGAACACCTCATTGGGTCTTATTTATTTTCGAGTTTTAATTAATTTTTTTAAAATTTACAGGCATAAGTGTATTTTGCTTTTTGTTTGTTTGTTTGAGGTTTTTGTTTTGCTTTTGCTTTTCTTTCTTTCTCTTTCTTTTCTTTTTCTTTTTTGAGACAGGGTTTCTTTGTGTAGCCTTGGCTGTCCTGGACTCACTCTGTAGACCAGGCTGGCCTTGAACTTGCAGAGATCCACCTGCCTCTGCTGGGATTAAAGGCCTGCGACAACACTGCCTGACATATATGTGCATTTTTAAAAGACGTGAAAGCAAATGGGGGATTTAATAGGGAAGAAAAATGGGTTCATTTGGAGGGTGAAGAGAAGTAGAAAAGATAATGGGGATGAACATGACCAATACATTATACACATGTATGAAATAGCCAAAAAAAAAAAAAAGGCCTTTAAAAATCCTTCACAGCCTGCCTGACCCTAGCTTGCTTTCCACTTTATATTCCTGTCACTTGTTTTCCATCACACTCTGATTTGCTACATAAAATCTTTCATTCTACAACTCCTTGTTCTTCTAGAACCAGAACCTTCGATTACTGCCTTGTTACCTGCTGAAGTCTCACGGTCTCTGCATGGTCTGCCTTATCACTTCTTGCTTTACGATTCTGTGTGTGTGTGTGTGTGTGTGTGTGTGTGTGTGTGTGTGTGTATGTGTGTGGAGGCCAGATGTTCATGTCCCTTATTTTAGTCTATGTGTATGGGTGTTTCGCCTACATGTCTGTCTGTCTATCTACCATGTGCATGCCTAGTGCCCTTGGAGGTCAGGAGGCATCAGATCACCTGAAACTAGAATTATGGAGTCGGGAATCACCAGGTGAGATAAAATAGACCCTTTTATCCTCTGAGTTGTTTTCGTCAGGATATCTTATCAGAGTAACAGGAAAAGCCAAAACAAGATGTCCTCTCCAAGGTTTTCAAAGGATTTGTGGGTTAAGCAATTTAAAATTATTTTATTAAAAAATCTTTAAAACACACAACAAACAGGCCAGAGCTCAGGAGGTAAGTGTGCTTGCTACACAGTCATAAGGACCTGAGTTCAAGTCCCAGTACCTTAAGATCAATATGGGTATGCCTGTTATCCTAGCTCTGAGAGAAGCAGAGACAGGAGGATTCCTGGGACTTGCTGGCTTCCAGCCTAGCAGGGAAAACATGACTCCAGAAAACCTACCTCAAAAAGGAAAAGGAGAGATAATAGAGAAAACATGACAGTCTTCTGGCCTCCATACACATCTGTATGTATTGAAGTATGTATACACACACACACACATACATACACACAAGCATAAACATTTTAAATAAACAACAAAACAATCAAATAAACAGATCTCATTTTATAAATAAATAAGTTACCCAAAATATAAAATCATTTTTAAATGGCTACTCAAAAACATTACCAGGGTTAAGGGTGGAACTCATTGGTACAGCCCTTCTCTGAAGCCTTGGGTTCAATCGATAGTGTTCTCCCTCTAGGCAAGACACATTAGTCATCTCACAGGATGTCATTAAGAGTGACTTCAGCCGGAAAGGAAGGCTGTTAAGAGCAGGGTAAGAGGAGGCTGTCACTGGGCCGAGGAGGCTGCTTCTCCTTCGGATTGTTCTGCCTGGAGAGCTTGGCTACAGATCTGGTACCCTCAAGCCTTTCTGTCTAGCCTGGCTGCTCACGCTCATCTCCACCCTTTTGCAGAGTGAGTTTGGATAATTTGGGTCTTGCTCAGGGACACCTGTGTGCCACTGTCACCCAGCACAACCAGGGTCTTCTCCATGACTCATGGTGAGGGCTGTTTGCCTCTAGATGCCAAGAGCCCATCGGAGGGGAGGAATCCAACTGCAGATCCAGAGCCCACCCACCCGCTCTGAGGGGGAAAATGCGTGTATCGCCTGTGTCCTTTGCCAGTGTTGCAAAAGCAGGTGATGTTGAACCACAGGGGCACGTAAAGGCCCCATGACGAGGTGGTTTTGGTTTCGGTTTTACTTTGTTTGCTTTAGTTTGGGGGGCCTGACATTGGGGTGTGTAGCTCTGACCCTCCTGCCTCAGCCTCCTGACTTCTGTGTGATTACAGGTGAGTGTGTCACCACAGTGAGCTTGGAAAGGAACTTAATTGTTATTTTATTTGACATCTTAGAAATGTTTGTTTTGTGCAAAGGGAGCATGTGTGTGTGATGGGGCTCGTTGTGGAAGGGTACATGCAGGCTTCGGCTCGGGTTAAGTTAGAGGAGAGTCTGAGGAAGCTGTGTGGGTCCTGTGTACAGACCTCAGGTGTCAGCCTTGGCACAGGCTCCTTTATCTGCCAAGCCACATCTCCTGCCTACGAGAGAGTTGAACTGACATAAGCATTCTCCTTAAAAATGGGTTTATCAGTGCATTCTTTTTTTTTTTTTTTTCATACTTTTAATGATTTATTTATTTATTTATTTTTGGGTTTGGAGTGTTTCGAGACAGGGTTTCTCTGTGTAGCCTTGGCTCTTCTGGACTTGCCTTGTAGACCAGGGTGACCTCAAACTCAAAGCTCCACCTGCCTCTGTCTCCCAGGGCGCTGGGATTACGGTGTGTGTCACCGCGCCCGGCTCTTAATGATTTATTTTTATTTCAGGTACATTGGTGTTCTGCCTGCAGGCATATCTGCATGAGGGTATTAGATCCTTTACAACTGGAGTTACTGACAATTGTGAGAAACCATGTGGGTGCTGGGAATTGAACTGGGTCCTCTGGGAGAGCAGCCAGTGCTCTTAACCGCTGAGCCATCCCTCCAGCCCCCCATCAGTGTGTTCTTGATGCTACAGGACCTTTGAAGGCTGATTATTCCCTAAGATTCCCGGAGGCCCACGGAATGCCAGCTTCCTTGTCATCTCAGGGCCCCAGGGAAGCTGTGGCTATAGAGAGAGATTCTGTGTTGTGAACCGGGGAGGCTAACACCGGGTGAAATCCCACCGCGGACACCCAGGAAACAACGTCCTCCTTTTGTTTCCGGAGAGTAAGAGCATCGCCTGCACCCTCTAAGGATACAGACGTTCGTACCTGGGATGAGGATTGTGTGCAGCGGCATCACCTCCACACCGTGTACCGGGTAGCCGAAAGGGAGATTGGGCGGAGCCAGCAGAGGTGGTGGGCGGGGCAGCCCTTCTCTTCAGGAGAAAACAAGCGTGAAAGTCAGTGTACAACAAAATGCTTTTTTTTTTTTTTTTTAAATCACCCTCATAAGCAACAACAAGGACCAGTGAAATTATCGCCTGCGCCTACACGTGCGTATGGTTTAAAATAATAAAAAGTAAGTCTTAATGGAAGAATGTCTTCATTCCTGCCGGGCCTGTTATATTTGCCTGCTTCCTGAGGTGAAACATGTCCGTAGGGAAACAAGGATCATGGACCATGCAAGTAGGAATCAAGGTTCACGTCCCGTTAGAGCCAGCTAATACTGGCTCTAAAGCATTTCTCTAAAACAGCGGTTTTTTAACCCGTGGGTCCAATGACCCTTTCACAGGGGTTTTCTAAGACTATCGGAAAACCCAGATACTTGCGTTACAATTCATCACGCTGGGAAAATTACAGTTATGAAACGCCAGTGAAAATAATTTTATGGCTGTGGGGGTCACCACAACGTGAGGAACTGTATTAAAGGGTCACAGCGTGAGGAAGGTCGAGAGCCGCTGCTCTAAAACCTCTCGGCTCTTAGTTACTTTTAAAGGGGCTGTCGCAGGCGACTCCATCTTGTTGGTTTGAGACGAGGTCTTGCCACGAGGCCTAGGCTGGCCTTAAAGCTTACAACCCTCCTGCTTCAGCTTCCCACATGCTGGGACGACAGACAGGCGCCAGAAGGCTCGGCATATGCCAAATCCCCTTGAATAAAAGCCAGCCAGATCCTATTTGAATTCCTTCTTCAACCAACAATTTTGGTATCGACCCTTGGTTTGATTCCCAGCGCCGCAGGAAAAGAACTGGGGCGGGGGAGGAGATGGATCGTGGCTCAGAGGTCGAGTGTTTGCCTGGCTTCTAGGAGGGCTGTCAGCTGACAGACAGTATGCTCCCAGCACATGCTGCCCCCGGGCACCTGGCGGCTGTGTCGCCACCATCGCCGAGCATTGTGGAGCTCCCTGTTCCTTTTTCTCTATTGGTTTTATTGAAAGGTTTTATGTGCACAAAACCCCACAACTCCTCCTTGGAGAGTACTGCTCTCCATCGTCTTCCTCTGTTCATTCCCAGTAGTTCCTGCCAGGGCCCCCTCAGGAAGATGAGGTCCAGACTTTTTCCTTAGGGTCCCTCACTCTCTCAAAGCACTCCAGTGTTTGCTCTCTCTCTCACTCCCCAGAGACCCAAGAGCTCCCTCGGCCTGTGTCACCTCCTCTGAAAGTGTTCAAATTCCGCCTGTCTCCTGGCGTTCACAGCTGGGAGGTCATTCTGGTTATAGGCATCCTGAAAATTATATTTTCTTTGCAGTTGGCCGGAGTGACAGTCGCACTGATTCTTAGGGAAGAGCCTAGAGCAAGAGAGAGAAGCACATACACGCGGATGGCTGATGGCTAATGTTACTCATCACTCACCCTGAAAATCTCCTATACCACATGGCTGTCCTAACCGGGCTGACACCCTGGAACCACCCAGCAGTGACCCCTCAGAGAGACGGAGGAGGGAGGTGAGGAGGGAGGACCAAGGGAGGAACTAAAGACCTTTCCCTCTTTCTTTTCCTTTTCCCTTTTGACATAAGATCTTGTCTGTGTGGCCCAGCCTGGCCTCAAACTCATGACAATCCCCCTGCCTCAGCCTCCTGAGTGCACCACCATGCCCAACAGCCCTCTCTTGAATTATCCCCTCAAACCCAAGAGCCACAAGCATGCAGCTAGCTCCACCAGGACAGACACCAGGAGCAGCTTGGCCTCCAATGAGGCTGTAAGGTTGCTGGGCGCTGCAGGGGACAGAGACTGGGTCCCACGGACTGGTCTCACTTTAGCAATCAGCACCTGTTCAGAACTGTCTACAGTGTCTAGGGCCCCACAAAGGAGCAGGGAGGAGACATGGAGGAAGACTACGATGAAGCCGGAGCACCCAGTCTCACCAGATGCCACTGTAGGTAAAGAGCTCCCTCAGCTGTGCCTCTGGTAGAAGTCTCAGCACTGGGTCCCACGCAGGCTTGGGGATCTCTGGCTTGAACATGCTGAAGTTGGCCTGAATGGACACACTTACGAACATCAACAGAACGATAACGAGTCCCAGGATGGTGACTGACAGCTTGAGGAGCCACAGAAACCTGGAGCTGGCAAAACACACAGAGAGAAAGCAAAATGCATTTAGGATCTTTGATCCTGAGGGGCTGGGGAGGTAGTTAGCTCAGAGAGTAAAGCCGCATGTGAGGGCCTGAGTTCAGTTCCCGGCACTCACGTGAAAAGCTGGGTAAGAACTGGTAGAGGGTTCGGTGGGTAAAAGCACTTCCATGCACACCAGGGCGCAATGCAGTTCCTGGAGCCCACGCTAGAAGGGCAGTTCCAGCTCCCACAGCCTGTCCCCCAACATCTATACCTGAGCCATGGCATTCACATGTGCACACCCACACACACTCAATAATACAAGTTTGTTTGGTTTTTCTGATCGAGACAGGTCTCACCACACAGCCCTGGCTGGCCTGGAGTTCACTATGATCATGCTGGCGTTGATTTCACAGGGCTCTGCCTGCCTCTGTCTCTTAGGCTGGGATTAAAGGCGGCGCTCTCAGCTACTCTTGGCTTAATAATTTCTTCAAGTTGGGTGTGATGTTATGACGTGCTTGTAACCCCAAGGTGAACAGGAAGACAATGGGGGCTCACTGGCCAGCCAGTGTAGTCTAGCAGTGAACTCCAGGCCAATAAAAGACTGTCTTTCCTTCCTTCTTTCCTTCTTTCCTTCTTTCCTTCTTTCCTTCTTTCCTTCTTTCCTTCTTTCGTTCTTTCCTTCCTTCCTTCCTTCCTTCCTTCCTTCCTTCCTTCCTTCCTTCCTTCCTTCCCCTCCTTCCCCTCCTTCCCCTCCTTCCCTCCCTCTCTCCCTCCCTCATTTTTGGTTCTGCAAGACAGGGTTTCTCCACGTAGTGGTGTCCTAGAATTCACTCTGTAGACCAGG
Organism: Meriones unguiculatus; assembly: GCF_030254825.1. Lineage (NCBI taxonomy): Eukaryota > Metazoa > Chordata > Mammalia > Rodentia > Muridae > Meriones > Meriones unguiculatus. Next base: position 25,175,701 of record NC_083355.1, on the reverse strand, counting down.
CTGGCCTTGAACTCCCAGAAATCCACCTGCCTCTGCCTCCACTCCTGGGATTAAGGGTATACGCCATCACCACCTGGCAGAGACTCTGCCTTAAAGAAGGTGAAGTATTTCTAAGGACAACTCAGAAACAGAGAAGAGTCAAGTGTCAACAAAGGACTCAGATCCCAAATGAAGGGATAGGCAAAAGGGTGTGTGTGTGTGTGTGTGTGTGTGTGTGTATGTGTGTTTGGAGCTGAAGCTCACGTATCAGCACTTTTGCCTCAAAGTGATTAAATGACATGCAGAAAGCACCTGAAGTGAAAAGCATCTGAAAGCATCACTCGGCCCCCTGATTTAAGAAGCTCAGGCAGTCATTGCAAAGAACAGGAAGCTAGGAGAGGGGAAGTCCAGCCCAAGGGACAGTAGCACCTACATTCAGTGCGGGTCTTTGTGTCTGTGACCTGACCTTCCTCCTAGGGAGGCGAGAACAAACACCTGCTCACTCTAAACAGAGAACGGTTCCACCAAAATCCAACTTGGTGAACCAATGAATTTATCAGGAATATGGGCGAGAGTTTCTCACAGGAGAAAAAACAACCCAAAGGCAGCTGCATCACCAAAAGCTGACCTACCACAACGTGGCTCATGACGGCTGCAGCTCTCTGCAGAACTCCCCGGCTGCTTTCCCCTCAGGGCGGAAAGTCTCCTCTCCGGCTGCTGGAAAAGCATGTATCCCAGCAACCGCTTTATAGTCTCAGGGCGGACCTGGCGCTAGCTTACAGGCAGTTCAGCTGGCCTGCCTTTAGGGTGCCAACGATTGCTTAGATCATCACCTGCCTCTGCCAGGTGCACCAGGTGCGTGCAGGGTGTAAGGGCCCTCACCACCCCAACTCTCTCTACCCTCTGTTTCAGCTCCCTCTCTCTCCGTGTTCCAGATGCCCCCTTTCTCTCGCTCCCTGCCCCCTCTCTCTGCCCTCGTGGCTCACTTGCTTGCCTCTACACTTCCTCCAGCCCCTCCTCTCCTTTCCCCCAATAAACTTCCGTATACCAGACCTGTTGCTTGGCATGATTCCTCAAGGGGTGCGTGCTCCTTGGCACGGGCCCTCCCTGATACCCCTCGTTGCATCGTTGCTATGGATCATAGCATTGGTGCCATGACCTTGGTGGGCTCTCCTGGTGTCTAAACACACTGGGATCCCTTGTGCAGCTAGGCCCCACCAGCCACAGATTTGCTTTCTGGTCCACTGATCAGGAGGCGCTCCACCCAACAAGGACAAATTGGTGAATTCTCTGTGTCTGACCATTTCCCTGGATGAAACTTTGTTTTTCCAGCACGTTTTCTTCTCCTCCCTCCTCTCTCCTCCTCCTCCTCCCCCTCCCCCTCCTCTTGGTTTCTTGAAAATCCTGGTACCCGGTAACCTTGACTGCTCAAGCTTCTAGCACCAGCCCCCGGATGGTCTAACAGAACAATTTGTACCTTCTCAGTTCGATCTCTCCCGGGTTCCTTGGGTCTCCAGGAACTCGGGCCTGGGACTTTTCTCATCCATCGGAACTGTGTTCTGATACACCTGGCTTATAAATGTATCAAATCTGACCTCAAGCGATGAGGGATGGGAGGCTACATGAAAAAACGTTTCCTTTCTTTATTTCTTTTTCTTGCTCCAAACTCTGTTTCATTCTGTCTGGTCTCTTTCCCCATGCTGTCTGTATAAATGTCTCTAAGTATGCAACACGTTGGAGCCAGGGGAGAACAGGGATGGCACTACACACACACACCCCTTTTCTGCTGCAGGGCCACTTCTGAGGTGTGGATCATCTGTGAATCTGATTCCAAAGTCTAGCTAACGCCCGACTTCTCCACGTGGCTCTAGCCTTGGGCCTGCCCGCGTGGACCGGCTTGCCCCTCTCGTAGCTGGCCTGCAGGAAGCCAAGCGCTCTCCCCTCTCCCTTCATGGACTAGCAATTGGCACACCCGGTTTCCAAATTCACCGCCAAGGACAAATGACTCCCAAATATCTAAGTTTGCTCGGCTCTAAGTTCCCAAAGGCTCTTATCTCCAAGGCTCTTCTCCCCAACTCTTAAAAAAATCTTTTCTCTCTCATTTCTTTGTACTTACTATGCTCTCAAAAGAAAAAATAAAATCTTAAGATTCTGCTATAAACTCTTATCTGAGGATTTATAATTTGCTCATTGGGTATAGTTAAAAATCTATATAATCTACAGCAATGTTTGACTTTAAACTTAAAACAAAAGGCTTATAATTTAAAATCTCTATATAAGTATATATCTGATTCAATTCTTGTTTAGGGCATATTTATGTGCGCATATGTGTATAAAACGCTAATTCAACTATGAGTATATACACATGTAACTTGAATTCAACTCTCACTTAAAGATATATACACAAATGTTTTTAATAGCAACACTATCAACCACATACATGGCTTGCAATCTGCCGTATGTCTTCACCAGCTTAGACGACCGCATGACATACAGCAACATTTATAAAGCTTTTTAGTCCAGCCAGGTGGTGCAGTGGCACACGCCTGTAATCCCAAGACTTAGGGCAGGCAGATCTCTGTGAGTTCGAGGCCAGCCCGGTCCACAAAGTGAGTCAGGACCGCCAGGGCTACACAGAGAAACCCTGTCTCGAAAATAAAACAAAACTTCTTAGTCTTAATGAACTCTCTGTTTACCATTGCACCTCCTTTTAGACAAAGAAAGCAACAAGTTTCATATCTTAGATTGGTACCAATTTTTAGATGGTGATAGAAATTGTTATTTTTGCAATATACTGTACATGTGATTCAACCCTGGTTTAAAATATTCTTTATATGATGATGAATTTTCAGGGTTTTAAAGGTCTATCCAGATTAGCAAAAGCTAATTTATGTCTTTGCCAGTGTGTAACCATTACATGTTTATTTCTGACTGGCCTTAAATGTATGACTTTATTATATTCTCTATGTCTTGGTCATAGATTATTGACTTAAACATTATTGCATATGGTTAAAACTCCTAACTCGGGTTAATAATTAAAAGTTTATGTTTAGGTAATCTTAAACCATGTAACATGATTCTAAAACACTGAAGTTGAGATGTATTAATTTTAGAGACATTGAATTGCTTACACTGCTGTTAGAACTTGGTTTTGCTTTCTGAAAATTGTGATTATGCTGTGTCTTCACTCTTTAAAAGGTACTTTATTTTAGTATTACAAAAAAACATAATTGAGAGATTTTAAATTTCTTTTTAAAAATTTTTGGAGGTTTACAACATTAAAAGTTTTTGTTTGTTTGTTTTTTAAATCACTGCCTTAAAATATGTTTAGCCAGCTGGGCATGGTGGCATACATCTTTAATCCCAGCACTCAGGACTCAGGGAGGCAGAGGCAGGTGGATAGCTGTGAGTTTCAGTCCAGCCTGGTTTACAAAGCCAGTCCAGGGTAGCCAGAGCTACACAGAGAAACCCTGTCTCCAACAAAAACAAACACAAACACAAACAAAAAAACCCAACCAAACAAATATGTTTAGCCTTGATTTTGCTCATTTTATTAAGTTACAATACACCTTTAGATTTTTATAAGCTATAGACTTTTCATAAACTAAATCATATGGGAAACTGTTATTTTCCATAATGGTATACCATATAAAGGTCAGAAAAGCTCCCAACCTCTTTATGGACTATGACTACGGAATGAAAAGTTTAATTTTGATACTGAAGAGCTCCAATTCAGAATCATGATCATTAGGGCTCTAAACTTAACAGGGATAGACCCTAAGTCACAGTCCTTAATAATAATTAAGAAATGCGAGTTAATGGCTACCTTACCAGTGATCAAATCCTTTAGTGTGCTCAGAAATGCATGTGTAGTCATGAAAGGACTAACGTGATTAATTACAAGATTAAACTTTATTTGGCCTCCTGTACTTGTTTTCAAAGTTAAGCAGAAAGTAACTAGGAACAAGCAAAGTTTGCCTAGTTAGACCCGCTTCGGGCAGACACGTGGTCCTCAGACGTCTCAGAGATCTACAGAACATGGCATTTAAAATGCTTATTTTAAAAAGCTCCCTGGGACTGACATGCCAGCTCCTGACAGCACCTCTAATCTCCTCCAAAGAAGAGGATGGGCACAGAAGCAACTCCACCCGCAACTTGCTTTAAACGTGGAGAAGCTGGCCCCTGGGCTGTAGGCTGCCCTTTGCCTCACCTGCCGTGAGCATACTATCCAAACTATGGACAGCCTGGGAGTTGGCTGAGTTATTTTCCTTAAACAAATGTACGACAGGGCCTCCAAGTTCCTGCTTCACAGAAGTCTGTCAGGTCTCCTGGGACTGGTGGCTAAAGATGGGCGCCCGATGGGCACAGAGGAACCTTGGGTGACTGTTCAGGTAGCTGGTAGGCCTGTCATTTTTTTAGAGACTCTTTACAAAAGTTTCTGTGATAGACATACCAGCTCCTGGCATCAAACCTAATGTCATCCCTAATCTCCTCCTTCGGCACACAGCTTTCAATGTGGCAAAGCTCACCACGGGAAGTGTTTTGGTCTGCACTCCCTGCTTGCTCAGGTGAAATTCACCTTTCTCAGGTCCCAGAGATCCACCTACCGCCTACCTCTGCCTCCGGAACGTTGGGATTAAAGGCCTGCACCACCGCCACCCGGATTAAATGCACACTTTCAATTGCAAAACGTAAAATTAACAAATTAAGCATGCACAACAACCACCATAGTACTGGGCTGGAGAGACGCTCAGTGGCTTAAAGGCTCCCGATGCTCTCGCGGGGTTCGGACCCCAGCACGCAAAGGGCGGCGCACAGTTACAACTCCAGTTCTGGAAGGTCTGGCCTGATACCCTCCTCACGTGGCCTTCTCGGGCACCTGCACACGTGGGGTGCACACACGGATACTCCTAGCGCATACATGTAAAAGCCTCTAACCCCAGCGCTCCCAAGGCAGGGGCAGGCAGATCTCCAGGGCCAAGGCCGGCCTGTCATACGAAGTGAGTTCCTGAACACCCAGGGCTACAGAGAAAAATCTTCTCTTGAAAATAAACAAGCAAACAAGCAACCGAGGTATAACTACGCTCTGGGCGAAGCTTTCGAAGAGCTGATGATTTTAAAGCGCAGTTATTGATCCAGGGATCAACAAGTACGTGGAATGAGTCCACGGCCGGAAATGAGTATTTTTTTTTTAATGGGGAATTTTCACTCCCTTTGTTATGCATTCTTTCTAACATCTGAACACATTCAGTTAAACTAACCAAGTTACAGAAAACTCTCGTGGAAAATGAGACCTTTATTTTCTTCGTCAACTCCTTAGGCTCTTAAAAACTATTTATTTGTTTACTCATTTATTTTGGGTAGGGGAGAGGTACGTGGAGGGCAGAAGGCAGCCTGTGGGGGTAAGTTCTCTCTTTCTACCGTGTGGGACTCGGGGATGGAACTCCGTTTGTCTCTTTTGGTAGCAAGAGCCTTTATATTGAGCCTTCTCCTCGGCCCCTTGGACTTTCCTTTAAAAAGGAAAAAAAAAAAAAAAAAAAAAAAAGGCTGACCTCAAACTTCACTGTCTAGCCAAGATGTCATGGACTTCCTGTTCCTTCTGCCTCCACCTCCTAGGTCTTCCTGGTCCTCCTGCCTTCACCCTCTAGCCGAAGTACCAGAATTCTAGGCTTGCAACACTGCTTTAGCTTTAAATCACTGGAATTGTATTTTTGGTAATTTTTTTGATTCATCCCAGGGCCTTGTGTATGCCTAGCAAGTACTCTAGCGCTGAGTTACACTCTCAGCCCCAAGTTCTTAGACGTCTGACTCCCCAAAGCAGGCTCCAGCTAGGATAATATCTTAAGCCGTAACCATTAACACAAATCATTCTGCTTAGAGATTAGAAATAGAGACCTAAGTTTTTTCCTGGCTATAAGAAAAGAGATTTTCATCGTGTGAAAACAGCACGGCCTACGTGCTTTCGTGGAGACTGGTTGGACTACATTTAAGTAACGTCCAAGAAGGGTTTCACAGTGCAACTTTTAAGTCGATGCCAAAGTAAAGACCCAGGGCAGTCAGCCATGACGGCGGCAAGCATTGTGTCCTGTGCTGTTGACAAGGTTTGTTTCTGAAATGAGCAGAAACGGAACGGCCGAAGCCTGAGCCCTGACTAATGCTGCCTCCTGTTTAAATACACACTTTTTGTCGTTGTTGTCTGAGGCAGGGTTTCTCTGTCTAGCCTTAGTCGTCCTGGAACTCACAGAGATCCTGAGTGCTGCAGGCGTGCACAGAAGGAGCCGTTCCTTCCTTCAGCTGCTTTTGTTAGGTATTCCCTCACGAGGAGAAAAATAGCTGACGCATCTACCCTTACCAGGCTGCCGCCGGGTGAGGGGAAAAGTCTCCTGGGACAGTTTTCCTGAGGTTCATCTAAAAGCCTGTGAGAGAGCTGCCTCCTCCTCCAACCACAGCAGACCAGACTATGCCCACTGTCCTGTTTCCTCCCCTCTTCCACTCACACACAAAAATCTGTGTGGAGATGTGAGAGGGCTACTAAAACAACGGGAGAAATGATGAACAACAATAATAACAAAACAACACTCCCTGTAAGCAGTCTGAGGTAAAGTGTGAGAAGATTCCATTCCATTACTCTCCTGCCAGGTGTGACGCTGCTTGCATTTGTTCCCAGCACTCCCAAGGCCGAGGCAGAAAGATTTCCAGCCCGGCTGAATTAGTGAGGCCCCCTCACAAGTATTTTTTTAAAGTCACTTTGTTGTTGTTGTTTTGAGGCAATGTCTCTCGCTATGTAGCCCTGGCTGACCTGGAACTCTTTGTAGAACACTGACTGGCCTTGAACTCAGAGATCAGCCTGCTTCTGCCTCCTGAGCGCTGGTACTAAGGGTGTATGCCACCACTGAGTACCTGTCTATAAGATCGTTCCCTCCTTCAAGGATTCTGTAGTGTTACTCTTTTCCTCCAGGTGCACTTTGGAGCGGAGATTCCTTGGCTGAGAGCCATGGCTACTCACTGAACAAGACTGAGAGATCCAGGTCTCCGGTTCCCTGGTTACAGCTGATGGGAGTTCTAAGTAGAAGGAGCCAAGGAAGGTCACAGGCCCCTCTGCTGGGGCTGCAGCCATTTTACCCTTCTGGTCTTCCAGATGCAAGTGATCTTGGGAGCTGCCAGAGGACATAGGAGTGGGTGGATGGCTGGAAATGTGGCTCCCATAAGGTCATCATCCACATGAGGTGCAACTTTGCGCTAATGCCATTGTTTTGAGGTCACCCATGTTCCTGTAAGTAACCCCTCCCCTACGCTCTGTCTGTAAGGTTGGACTTTGGCTTTAGGTCTGTCATTGGTGCCCTATCTGCGGTAAATAGACTTCCCAGAAGTTAACAAAGGTGCAAAGCCACAAAACCACCAAGTATCTGAAAGAAGCAATGACAGCCATTACAGACTTAAAATGGTGACATGGTTGGTAGATGTGACAGACCAAATGGGGGTGCTAGACAAAGGGTCTAAAATGAGTTCTGATTTTTTTTTTTTTGCAGTTGTTCCGTGGCAGGACAGTCTTGGAGGCCAGTAAAGATAGACCTTTCCCTCAAAATCAGCTTTCGCTCTACCGCTCTGGCAACTCTCAGAAAGGGAAGAATTAGCTTTGCCCTTCCCCTTAAGATTTAAACCACCCAATAAAAGGGGGTATCGGGACTCCATTGAGCCCTGTTGAATAAGGTTCCTTCCTCCTAGTCAGAAGAATAAAATCTGAAGCCTTCCTTTGGCCTTGACTGGAGACCTGGTGTTCTGCTCTACCCCAAAGATCAGAACATTAGATACCATTGTTCCCTTCCCTAATCCTTAATACAGCTGGACCTACTGGGCCAGGAGACTCCCCTTCTTCCCCTCCAAACCCGATTCATCTGAAGACATGTTAAGGAAGTGGAAGGAATAATTATCCCCTTTATGAGCTCATGTACTTTTATGTCTAGAAACCCTCCCCTCAACTCAGTTGTTGCGGGTCTTCACGGACTACGCACCTTTCCAACTCGGTTATTGGTTGGCTGGTTTGTTGGTTTGTTTTGTGTGGGGAAAGGTAGTCAAGGTGGCTCAACCCACGTGTGGAGAACCGGTTCTCTCCTTCCACCGTGTGGCCTCTGGAGACTGAACTCAGGTCATTAGGCTTGGGGCAAGTGCCTTTACCCACTGAGCCATCTTTCTGGTCCTTCTTCAGAGTTTTAACTTTTCCTTTTCACTCATTCTATCTCTTTTGGGGTCCAGCCATAACCCAAACCTACTTGTCCGGACACCCTGGACCGTCTCTAACGTCCCACCACCCCATAGCAACTGCTTACCGACCTCTATCCCTGAACATGCCTGCTTTCTTGGATTCTACATTCAAGTCATGCTCTTCTCTCTTTCTACCCACTGTTCTCTGTAGAGGAATTTTAATTACAAGCACAGCTTTTCTGGCAAGAGATCACATCTAAAGACCTTCTAGGTCTGAGTGATCCACCTGGAATACAGTCAGGGCTTTAATCCCAGGAGACAGAGGCAAGGAGATCTCTGGGTTCGAGGCCGTCTGGTGTAGAGCAAGTTTCAGGTAAAGAAAAGCATAGGTCCAGGAATGGTGGTACATGCCTTTAGTGCCAGCACTCAAGAGACAGAGCTATGCAGATCTCTGAGTTCTAGTCCGTGCTGTTCAATCAGTTCAGCTGAATCAGTGAGTTTGAGAGGCAGTGCAGTGGAGTTGAGTTTGTGGGAGTTCTGGTCGTGGAATTCAGAGGCAGTTTTTACCAGAAGAGTTTTACAGAGATAGATTAAAGAGAGAACAAGCTAGACACAGGTGAAGACAGAAGGAGCCAGAAGATTAGAATATACTGCCAAAGTTAGTGTAAGGCCAAGCAGAGCAATTCAGTCAGAGGCCAAGAGAGAAGCCAGATTGAATCAGTCAGTCGGCTAGAAGAGGAGTTGGAGCCAGAATAGCTGAATTGAACCAGCCAGCCAGAATTCAAAAAGAGCTAGAAAGGGTGAGTTTATTCAGCAGTAAGTCTCAGAGGCTGAAAACATTCTAGGCTTAGATTAGATTGTATGGAGGCTAGAAGTTTCCAGAACTAGACCTTGGTTAGCAGATGGAGGCAATAAACCTCCAAGACAACAATTACCTCTGGAGGAAAAAAATAGTTACTTTTACAGCTCTTCCTGGCAACTGCCAAGATTTACTTTCCTGCCCTGCCTATTTAGTCTCAAGCATTAATAAATAAGCCTTTAGATTCCTTCTGAATCTATTTTTAAATTCTTTTATTAGCAAGACCCATAAAACAGAACTCCAGTTTCGTCCTTAGACCAGATGCTCAAGAATGTAGGTGGGGCTGGCTCGGCGGTCCAGAGCTCATACTGACATGAGGGCCTAAGCTGACTCCCTGCACCCAATCACCTGTAACTCTAGCTGTAACTCCAGCGTCTCCTTTGGACTCCCCGGGTACCTGCACAGACGTGCGTGTGTATATAGACACAGACGGACACACAGACACAGACAGACACACAATTTAAAAACAAAATTAAAAAAAAAACAAAAAAACAGGAACCCAAAGGCTGTTAAGATGGCTTCATGGTTAGAGCTTTTGTTGTTCTCACAGAAGACCCCTGTTCATTACCCAGTACCCACCTGGTGACTTGGAACTCCAGTTCCGACACCCTCTTCGGACTCCCACTGCCACCAAGGACGCCAGGGTTCACACATACATACATGCAGGCAGGTAAAACGCACCCACAGACATAAGCATCAATAAATTAGGAACACAGACAACTTGACGGACTGAGCCTCAAGGCTGGGTATGTTTTCGGGACAGTGAACCCATCCAGGTGAGCACAATGCCCAAGCTGTGTTGTCCTGCCAGTAAAGTTCACGGGCCGACTGACCCACAGGGTTGCCACCCTGCTTCACAGAGATGTTCCTCGCTGTCCCAGACCAAAAGATCTTGCACAGGAGGAAAAGACGCCCTCAAAGAAATGGAAGTGTAAGCCAGGCAGTGGTGGTGCAGGCCTTTAATCCCAGCCCTTGGGAGGTAGAGATGGTCAGATCTCCTGAGTTTGAGGCTAGCCTGGTCTACAGAGTGAGTTCCGGGTCGGCCAGGGCTACACAGAGAAACCCTGTCTTGAACAACCCCCCCCCCCAGAAAAGCAATGAAAATGTATTATGTGGTATTAAATATAGCATAAAACGAAAGTATAAAATTGCTTGATCTGCAAGCCCAACGTGGTACGCATCTGAAACCCCAGCTCATCTAAAGCAGGACGGCAGATGGAGACAGGAAAGTCAGCAGAAAGCTCAAGGGCCTGCCAACCAGGAGTATTCTGGGGAGCAACAGAATGCAGGAACATCCCTGCTTCAAAAACTAAGTGGACTTGAGAAGCAGTTCCGAAAAGGCTACACAGTAAATAAAAACTTTTAAGTCCTACGGAGAAGGGAGTGTCCGCCTTCAGTTCAGTAGACTGGGGAGGGGTTGGCATTGGTGGAAAGCTGTTAAGTAAGTAATCAACTCAGCAGAACTTAGGAGCGTCATTGGCCAACCCTGAGTCATGCCTCACTAGCTCACAGACAGGCAGGTGAAAGTGAAAGAGACTGTTGACCAACAGGGGAGGAGAGAGAAACAGCTGGGAGAGATCCTGAGCCCAGTGTGAGGCCAGTGCAAAGATGCCTTGACCCACTTAGATCAAGGTCAGGCTGCTTGGCAGGAAGAGTCCCTAGACTTGGTTGCCCTTTGCCCAGTGGTTTGGGGTTTAGAAGAGGGTTTTACAAAGCAGGAAGGGACCGTCAGTCAACGCGCTCTGAGCAGTCTGCCTACGGTTTTTCTAGGAACCAAGCCATCTTCAGCTGTGGTTTTCACGTGGTTGCATCAAAGGCAAGCTGTCAGCTCATCACCGAAACCTGTACGGTCTGGCCAGAGTGCTCTGCCGTGACTGCCTGGTGGGAGCCTAACTCCTTGGCTCATTGTGGTAACTGGTAGTGAACTCCTTTCTCACACTGGCTTTTGTGATCAGCAAACACGCACATAACCTTTGCAGTTTCCGCAGTTAGGTAATAAAAGTCATGGTGGCTTTGGACTCGGTGGCTTCCCAGATGATTTGCTGAGAAGGAAGCTTGTTGGGTCTCAACCCTAAACAAACCACTGAGGTGCTTACCTAACATATCAAAGCAGACGCTGGCCCCATGTCCTCCCAGCATCCTTCAGTCCCTACCTGTTACAGGGCCCTCCCAGCTGGCATACCTCACCCACCACCCTAAACTTCTCCAGCCCAGCACCTGGACTGCTCTACCCCCAGCTGCCCTTCCCTATAGAATCCAAATATTTTGGTCAACTGGCCCTTTCGTCTTTTCGTCTACCCTTTACCCTCCTGGCCTCTGGGTCTAGCTCCTGTCTCCTCTCTCTCTCTCCCCTGTCTCCTCACAAGGCCTAGCTCAGTCCGGTCATGTCCACTCTGGACTCTCCAGGATGCCTCTGTCTCTGGCTATGCTCTCCCTTTAACCTACAATAAACTTTCTTGTCCTGTACTCTGTACCTAGGAGCAGTCCTGACCTTCCCTTTTTATCCCCCCCCCATTCAGAAGCTAGCTTCCACAGGATGAACTGACAGAGCCCCACCTGAAGAGGATCTACACTCCCCAGACAAAGGGCACAGGAATAGATACGTCAGACTAATTACAGTTATGCTTTCATTAAAATATGTTTTGTTGGAGGAAAATATGTTTTGTTGGCTTGGTTTGGTTTTTTGAGACAGGGTTTCTCTATATAACAACTCTGGCTGTCCTGGGACTCATCTTGTAGACCAGGCTTGCCCTGAACTCACAGAGATCCACCTGCCTCTGCCTCCCAAGTGCTGGGGCTAAAGGGGCATGTCACCACTGCTTGGCTTTCGTGAAAATATATTTAAAACCTGAGTGTGGCAGGACATACGTGTAATTGCAGAACTCAAGAGGCTGAGGATAGAAAGCAAATTCCAGGCCAGCTGAGGCTACATAAAAAGTCTTTTAAAATTAATAAGTGAATGAATTTATGTTAACATCTAGTAGGTTTATGATTCCTTGATTTGTTTTTATTGATTGTGGTGTGCTAGCACTCAAACCCTCTGCTCCCAGCCCTGTCCCTTTTAATGAATTCTTAAGTATCTTTAAATGGTCTCAGCTTTAAATCACAACTTGTCAAGTAGCTTGTTGTTGTTACTTTGTTCATTTTTCTCTTGAGACAGGGTCCCTCTCTGAAGCTCTGGCTAGCCTAAAACTCTGTGTCGACTAGACTGGCCTTACAGCCACTGCTGCCTCTGCCTCCTGAGTGTTGGCATTAAAGACGTGTGCCGCCAGGCCTGCCTCGGTGTATGTGTGTGTGTGCGCGCAAACACATGCACACACAGGTGCATAGGCATGATTGGGCAGGGCACACACACCAGGCAAGTGTAAAGATCAGAGCACAGCTTCATGCAGTTGGCTCTCTCTTTTCACCTTCGTGTGGCCCCAGGGATTAGACACCAGGTCTGTGAGGCTTGTGGTGCAAATGCCTTCACCCACTGAGCCATCTCACCGGCCCTTTTGTTGTATTTGATTTGGGGGATTTTTTTAAAAAGATTTTTACACAGAAAGGTAGGACTTCTGCCTTCGTTTCTGCACTGAGCTTCACTGCTGTGTGCTCTAGCGATACCACACAGGAGCATCAGGTGAGCGCTGTCTTTACATCCCCCCTCCACCCCCACCCCCCGTCACGTGGAACTTAAGCTGAAGAAATCAGCTGGGTAGTGGCTCCCAGCATGCACCTGGTTCTCAGTGGTGGGCCTCAGGCTGTCCAGATAGGCAGATAGGAGATCAGCCTGGACTATAGGGTTCTGGTGGTTAGATAAAGGTCAGCAGTCCTCAGGAAGCTGTGATGCCTGTGCCCATCTTCCAAAAGCAGTCACTTCCCTTATACCTCTGGCAGAAGGGACAGGTGGCTACGGGTGGCATCTCTCAGCTTATCAAAGCCATGCTGGCCTGCAAGCTCCCTCAGTATCACAGGTTACACATTTCAAAGTCCCCTCTAGCACCCTCCTCCCCTACGCTAACTGCCCTTGGGCTCAGTCTTCCTTCTCCCCAGCTATCCTTCCTTCCTATAACCCGGCTATTCTCACAACTCTCCCTAGCTGTGCTCTATTCTCTATCTCTTACTAGCTCCACTATTCTCCTCTCCCACTTCCCTAGCTAACGCTGGCCACGTCCAGTCCGCCGACCATGTTCAGTCTGCTTCTTTCTCGCTCTGCTCTGGATTCCTCCAGATGCCTCTGGCGGTCCTCTCCCTCATGTCTGTAATGAAAACCTTAACCACAGCCAAGCACGGTGGCACATGCCTGTGATCCTGAAGTCCCAGCACTTGGGGGAGCAGAAGCAGGCAGATCTCTGTGAGTTCGAGGCCAGCCTGGTCTACAAAGCGAGTCCAGGACAGATAAGACTACACAGAGAAACCCTGTCTGGGCGGGGGTGAGGGGTGGGGTGGGGGGGAGGGGCAACAACAAAATCCTTAACCATATATCGTGGAGTGGTTATGTCAGCAGTTTCTTTACTGTAACCCCCTCCCCCCACACACACACACTAGGCTACCTGGATTCTTTACAAGAATAAGCTTTGTTGGGGGTTGTTCTGATGCTAGCCCTCAAGATCTGGTTAAACCTATCCTTGTTGTATAAACCTATCCTTGTTGTGTAAACCTGCCTAAGTCATTATATATGATTGGTTGATTAAATGCCTTATGCCTGGGAAGGGCAGATTAGGGTAGATGAGGCTAAGGTTCCCAGGACTGGAGAGGGCAGGAGAATCATGGGACACAGACAGACCGGATGAGAGGAGGAAGGAGGACGCCTGGAGAAGGAACCACGTGGGTGAGGAGGAAGGACTCCAGTGATGGCATGAAAAGGCCCAGGTGAAGAATGCAAGCAAGTACCATGGGAATGTGGATGGAAGGGAGACCAGATGAGGAGGATTTAGGTGGATGGCATTGGATGGGGGCTGGGAGATGGATATTGGGTTACTGAACTATCTGCCTGGCCCAAGGTAAATAAGGCAATTATAAAATCTAACAGGTGTCTGTATCTTATTATTTGTGATAAACAGGTTAAATAATAACACCACGATGATGATGATGATAAAAATAATAAACATTATGTAGCCCAACACTCATTTTTTTATTTACTACAACAAAGCTTGCCATTGAATTAATTTTATAACATGCATTTTTTTTCTGTTTTAGAGAGCAGAATTTTGTTTTGTGCTGTTTAACCTGTTTAACCTGTTTAAAACAAAACAACCCCACCCAAAAAAAAAACAAACAACAACAACCAAGGTTTCTCTAGCCAGAAACAAGCTTCTGACCTTTGAAGCCTCTATAATAAGGGATTGTGGCTGTGGAACAATACCAGGCCAGAATAGAGGACACTTTGTGCTTCTCATAGTGGTTACTTCCTGAAGCAGATGTGAAACAAGCACGGAGATCCTGAGAGCAGTGATTGTGAAGAGGAAATATGTACTTGAGGTTTTTTTTGTTTTTTTTGTTTTTTTTGTTTTTTTTTTTGAGATTGATTTATTTATCATGTATACAATGTTCTGCCTGCATGTATGCCTGCAGGTCAGACGAGGACATCAGATCTTATTATAGATGGCTGTGAGCCACCATGTGGTTGCTGGGAATTGAACTCAGGACCTTTGGAAGGGTAGACAGTGCTCTTAACCTCTGAGCCATCTCTCCAGCCCGTACTTGAGGTTTTAATTGATGCTTATAATTTTAAAATACCATGAGACAGAAAGATCAGGCCAGCCTGCGCTACAAAGCAAGTCTGAAGTCTCAGATTGAGCTATAGAAAACCCCTTCTCAAAGAACAAATGAAAACTTAGAATGTCAAAACAGAGCAAATTGCCAAGCATAATATGGTGTGTGTGTGTTTCATGGTGGTGGTTTTGTTTGTATGTGGAGGAAAGCCAAGGATGTAGCTCCATAGCAGAGAATGCACTTTAACGTTTCCAAGGCACTGGGGTTAGCACCTCCAAAAGGAGAAAACAAATGAACAAAAACAAAAACTGTAGGCCAGGCTGGCCTCGAACTCAGAGATCCGCCTGCCTCTACTTCCCAAGCGCTGGGACCAAAGGTGTGCGCCACCGCAGCCCAGCTTGGGAATATTTTATTAAGTATGAATGAAACACCTTAGCTCACTGAGCTCCCCGCCCCCTTTGGGAGCATAGAGCCCTCATGTAAACTAGACAAGCACTGTACCACCGAGTTCTATCCCTGGCCTTCCTTAACCCTTCATTTATACACATTTCACCCAATTAAAAAAAATCTCTGAAGAGTGTACCTTTAGTCACCCTAAAGTGAAAGAAAAACTGGGAAGCTGGCTCCCCTGGCAAAAGCAGTCGCTGTGGGAGCCTGATGACCTGAGTTTGACCCCAGAACCCACGTAGAAAGCCAAATGCAGTAACCTCCTCTGTAGTCTCAGCATTTATACCAATACTGGGAAGAGGGCTCCAGGCACAGGGGCGCACGCACGCCTTTGGTCCCAGTGTTCGTGAGGCAGAGGCAGGCTGATCTTTGTGAGGTTGAGGCCAGCCTCAATATTGAGTCCAAGGACGGGCTACCCAGTGAGACCCTGTGTCAAAAACAAACAAAACGACAAAACCAACATCATAAGGGAAGGGAGACAAGGAGAATCATCAGGAAGCTTTTGCACCAGGTAGCCTGGAAGTATACTTCACACTGAAGAGGGGAAAACAACAACAACGCTGCCTCTGACCCCCACACATGCACCACTGTGAAGATGTTCACATGTATACACACACACACACACAATAAATAAGTAAATACAAAAATAAAAGACACAAGAAAACAATTATCGATTATTCGCTTGTTACCAAAATAATTCTTTTCCAAAGAGGAAGGGGGTGTTAAACCTGGCCACAGTGGTTCCTGCTTTTGATCCCAGTACTACGAAGGTAGAGGAAGGTTCCGACATCCAAGGTCATCTCTGGGTACATAGTGAATTCAAAGCCAGCCCGGGCTACGTGAGACTCCATCTCAAACTTACAAAGAAAAAAGGAAGGAAGAAGAGAAGGAAGGGGGAGGGAAAGTGGGCAACATTTTAAGGTGTTTTCCACCCTGATGACGTGAAGTCTGACCCCCTGTAACCAACAAGGAAGGAGAAAAGTTGTCCTCCGACCCCTGTGTGCATGCCCTGCAGGCAAGAGCAGTCCTCAGAAAGTCCCAATTTCACTGGCGTTCCTTTGAGCTCATTTAAAGAAATGTGTTGTTCAAGGTTGGGGGGGGGGGATGTAATATTGGACTGAAAGTCTTTGCTCACGACATCTGATTTGATGCTCATGTCAAATACACTACAGTTGGGGCTTTTGTATTTCCAGGGCCTTGTAAGTAAGGCAGTAAGGGCCATCCAACATCTGGCTTTGGGGGTGTTGTGTGTGTGTAAGAGAGAGAGAGAGGGAGACAGAGAGACAGAGTGTGAGAATACGTGCGGGTACCTGAGGAGTCCAGAGGAGAATTTTCAGACCCCCTTGGAGCTGGAGTCACGGGTGCTCATGGCCTGCTAGACATCAGTGCTGGGAATCAAACTCATGAGCGCCGTGCCGTGTGCTTTTAACGACTGAACCGTCTCCCCAGCTCCCCAACACTTGCTAAACGAAATTCCAGTAAGTGTCCGAAACAATCCAAACCCATCGCACTGAGCTAAAATCCAATAGGCTGCTTCCAGGCTGGTCCTCAGACAACCTTCTCCCTCCGTTTCCCCAACTGTAAAATGGAGATTTCAGCAGTTCTTCATAGGAGCTGCTAGAACTCAGCAGAGGCGCCCTGAGTAGGAGCGGCACAGGGAACAAACGACTTATCTCTCCATGTCTCCCTGTTTCCTTCTCCCCTTCAATCAGGCTTTTCTGTCCCCTTTCCACAGAAATATAATCACTCTTGGGTGCCCCATAGGGTATAAACGGAACTGAACTTTTTCCGGCCTTTGGAGACAAGGTCTTCTGTAGCCCAGGCTGCCCTCAAACTTACAATGTAGCAAAAAGGTGACCTTGATCGTCTGGAATAACTACAAACATTCGGATGTTTGTACGCTTTTGAAATGAATGTAATAATTAACATTACGGGACGACAGCCTCTTCCCGGGTTGCCAGGGTGGGTGTGTTGAGGGGGGAAACTAGCCCATTTCAGAAGTAGAAAGCCAGAGGTTGGAAGAGGTGCTTCCCGAAGGCCACACTGACCACCACAGAGACAGGAAAAGAGCAAACAGTGGGGAATGAAAATCGTAGATCTAAAGGTACAATTCTAGCTTTCTGTTAAGTGGAGGAAAAACGAAGCTTGCCCCCCAAAATGTGCCCGCCCTAAATTCACTGGCATCGTCCCAGCTTCCGCCTTCGCTCCCTCCTGCAGGAAGGACGAAGCTACAGGAATACTGAAGGACTCTAGATTCCTGAAGCCCTTAGCAAGGGGCAAAGGGCACTGCAGGAATCGACCTCCTTCCCCTTTCTCCCTGCATCCTTTGTCGAACAGGTGAGCGGTTTAAAAGCAAACAAACAGAAAATGAACCCAGGTCTTGGTGCCTCGTCAGCAAGCGCCCGGACCCCTGAGCAACACCCTCGGCCCATTTTAAAAAGTTTTGAGACAAGGATCTCCATCTGACCTCAGACTTGTTAGGCTTCTGCCTCCCAAGGAGCTGGAATGGAGCCCAGGGCTTCCTGGAGGTCAGGCAAGCTACTAGCATCCGCCCCTTAACTGCATTTGTATTTGGGGAGAAAAAAAAATCTTTTTTTTTTTTTTTTTTTTCAGAGAAAATAACTTTTGGGGCGGGGGTGAGGTACAAGACTGATTTCTAACGCACAACACTCGTTTCCGAATCTTCTATGCACTTTTTGGAAAAATTAATCGAATGCGTCCAAGTACTGTTTTTGTTTGTTGTTTGTTTGTTTGTTTCCGCGTTCAGTTTTTAAGTTAACCTCCCAGTCTCACCGGCGGCCGGTGCTGTGGCGGGCGCACCGGGGTACAGCCGAGCGTCTCACTCCGAGACCGAACATTCTGAAATCGTTGGGTCTGCGGGGGAGCTGCTATGGACCTCCCTGGCAAGGACTGGGGGGACCGCGGCTCCTGCACTTGCCTAAACCCGCATCCTACCGCCTCGGGGGGGGTGGGGGGCTGCTGGCGGGGCACCCGGCACCCCCACCCAGGGCACGACCCCCCCGCGCGGACCCGCCCTAGGTGCGCTCTTGGCCACCTCCGGGTCCGGTTTTCCCACGAGGGGCCGGTTCCGGGTTTGCACGAGCCCCAGCCCAGACGTGGGGGGTGAGGTGGGGCGGCGGGGGCTTGGGGTGGGAGCTCCTAGCCCCGGCAGCACGCGCTGTGCCCCGCGATTGCTGCCACCCAAGCGAAGGCGCCCCGTACCCCACCCCCGTTTCTCCCCCGGGCCCGGGGACACTCACTAGCTGGGAGTCGTCATCGCCGCTCGCTCGGGCCCCATCTCCACCGACTGCCCAGCGCGAGTCCGGAACCGGGCAGGAAAAGGCTGCGGGCCCGTGCCCGCCCACATCCCACAGCCTCCGCCCAGGCGCTGGACCCAGCTTCGCGCGCGCGCTGCGCTCCGATAGTTTCGCCGTTATTTGGGATGATCCATTGTGACTCCGAGGCGCCCGGGGGCCCACACCCCAGGACCTTAGACGGTCCCCGCGGCGGCCACCGCCCCCAGCTTTTCCTACCAGAAGGAAGAGCTCCCGACGCTCCATGTACGCGCATCCACTGTAACAGCCGCGAAGACAGTCCGGAGGCAGGGCGAGGGCGAGGGCGCAGCAGGCTGGGTAAATCCACCCTGGGTGTACTTTAATGTCCCCGGGGTGCAGGGCTGAGAAGGCAGGCCACCTCTGCTTACCCTCGGGCCAGCCCATCCCCTCTCCTTCGTGGGCAGGTCTGTCTGACCAGCGGCTTCAGCGTTGCGCCCAGACAAACTTCCAGGGTGGACTTGGGACCGGGAGAAGCGGGAGGGGAGTGCGGACCTCTCCCCCCTCCCCGCCTCTCTCTCCCCTCCCCCTCCCCCTCCCCCTCCCGCCCCTTTGCTTTCTCCAATCAGAAGCCGACGGCGTCCCCCTGCCTCGGTTCTCGCTCCGAGGCCGCCCTCCGGGCTTGTGGGGCGCGTCCCAGGGGCGCACGAGCCCCCCTCCCCGCTGCTCTCCAAACGGGGGGGCCCGTTTCTGCGCCTCCCCGGGTCATCAAGCTCGCCCACCCTACACCCCATCCCTCCTCCGCCTCCCCGTCACCTCGCCCCCCGCTTGCCCTTCCGCAGCTGAAATTCGGTTCTCCCTCACCTAGCCTCTGCCCTCCCTCCACCTCCGCCCCAGCACTCCCGGGGAAACCAAAGATGAGACCAGTTCTTCCTGCTAGGACCTACCCGGCCACGCGATGCCTTTTTTTTTTTTTTTTTTTTTTTTCCTCGCGTATTGGGGGGAAGAAAGAGCGAATTTCACACGAGGTTGTTCCGCCTCTGCCTTGGTGAAAGCCTTTCGAAAGGCGCTGGGAGGTGGTTTTCCGGGGGGGGGGGGGTGTTCTTCTCTAACGCGATTGTCCTGTTTTATTCCAACCCGGCCAAGCTTGCACGCACGCGGCTAGTTTGTCGTAAACGGAGACGGAGGCGGGGTGGGAGTGGGGGCGGGGGTTCGCGTGCGATGCTCTGCTAGCGCTTGCTGAGCCGCATCTCTTTCTACCTTGTCTAGTCTCAAAAAAAAAAAAAAAAAAAAAAAAGGAAGTAAGGTTAAAAACAGTAATCCCGAATACCCAGCCAGGTAGGACAGCGTCTCACTCTGTCGAAAGCTTCCTAAGCCAAATGGGACACAGGAAACCCCAGGAAAATCAGAATTCCAATTCACCCTTAGTTATGTATGATTTAGATGAACACACAGCCTACAGAATGGGGGGAAATCTTTGCCAGCCCAATACACCTGACAGAATTACCATAGAATATACAAATAACCAAAAAAAAAAAAAACCGAATAAAGCCTTTGGTTGTTTGTTTTTGTTTGTTTCTGGTTTCAACACCGTCATAGGTCCGGTCCACCGTTTCTTTTCATGATGGATACAAATTCAGTTTTCTGGGTATTGACATGGCAGACACAGGACAAACGGCTATTTGTGGTGCTTCCTGGCATGCCAAAGTGGACGCTGGCCCCCAGGCTTCCTCGGATTCATGGCTACCTGTGGCTCCTCGCAGTGGGGTTTTCCCACCCTGCCCCTTACTCTAAATTTTTCCCGCACGGGAGCTGCCCGTCCCGACCTTCCCATTCCCTTATAACCCCAGCTACGCACTCTCTGGGTCTCCCCGTCTTCTCCGGCCCCCTTCCCTCTTGCTCCTTTCTCCTTTCTCTCCTCCTCTTCCTCCCCTCCCCCAGCCTTCCCGTGGCCGAGTCCAGCCCGCCGCTGACCACGGTCAATCTAGTCATAGATGTCGCCTCTGTGCCCTCCCAGATGCCTCCGGCTGTACTCTCCCTCACATCTGCGTTAGGAACCTTCCCCTCAACTCTACCTTGGGGTGGCTACGCCCCTACTTCACACACCTGATGCCGAAACCTCCCCGAGGGGCATAAACAAACCCCCTTCCAGGGGCCTAGCCCCCTCACTGAACCAAGCTGCTGATCCGACGCTGAATCCTTCATTTCAGTGGCTTCTGTCACCCACACTATTTGACTCCAAATTCTGAAGCCTGCCTCCTCAACGGCTCCCCCTCCCACCCCACCCCCGCTGTGCACCTCCAACTGTGATTCAGGGTTTGCCTGGGCCCTGGAGCCTGCTGACCACTCCTGGGAGCCCATCGAGTGGAAAGCCTTCACTCTCTTCCTCCACCTGCTTTCTCCTCCTCTGCCGCATTCCTATCACCCTGCGGCGGCCTGGTTTGTCTCTGCTGGCTCCCCGGAGCCTACCATTGCTAGAAGAGCCACATCGGTTGCCAGGAGGCTCCTTTACCCTCGACCCCCGGCCCCCATCCCATAGAAAGATGCCTCTCCCGTGTGATTTGGGACCTTTCTCTCTGACAAGTCTCTCAGTCCACTCGGGGACGCCCCAAGTTGACATTCCTGTCGCCAGGAACACAGGTTCTCGGCTTCTTCCAGGAACTTCCTCACCTCCCCTGGGAGCTGCCTGCTCCATCCCTTCCTTATGCCCTCCGGACCTGTCCAGCACTGGAGCCCTCCCTCCCCTGGAACGCCTGTCGGTGACCCTTGTCCCTGATGCCTGTTAGCTCCTTTCTGGAGCTTATTGTAACCGTCCTTCTGGAGGAGCTCTTGTTTGCAACGCCTCTTTTCATTCTCGGACTCCGAGATTACATTAAAACCTCAAAGCTGGGTTGCAGTACAGACCCATGGCCACAAAACTGACACATTCGGTTTTCTAGTTCTCACAGACCCTAACAACTTCCGCCACCCCAGAAGTAAATGATTGTAAACTCTTATCTACAAACTTTTTCTGCTCTCCACTCTTAAAAAAATCTCTTATCTCTGTGCTTCCTTTGCTCTCCGCTCCCATAAAGAAATCTCTTAGGCTATTACATAAACTATCTTGGGATTTGTAAATTTACTGGGCATGCTTTAAAATGTCGTAAACTATGTGACAGGCAGCGGTGGTGCACGCCTTTAGTCCCAGCACTCAGGAGGCAGAGGCAGGTGAGTTGGAGGTCAGCCTTGTCTGCAGGGAGAGCTCCAGGACAACCAGAGCTACAAAGAGAAACCCTGTCTCAAGAAGAAAAGAAAAGGAAAGATAAGGAAAAAAAGTGTAACAAACAGCCAGGCAAGGTGGTCCACAACTTTAGGCAGGCAGATCTCTGAGTTTGAGGTCAGTCTGGTCTACAAAGCAAGTTCCAAGACAGCCAGAACTACACAGAGAAAGCCTCCCCCCATATAGATATATTTGTTATATTACATATAACAAAAGATTGAAAGTTTAAAAATCCGTTCATAAGGTAATCCTAATTTACTACTGCAGACTGTATGTGTAGCTTGGATTCAACTCTTGTTTAACCCTGGTTTAGGAAAATGGTTCAACTCCATCTTGGTGGATGGTCTTCTCATGATGGAAGCAGTTGAGGCTACCAGCCACCTTTGTTGACATAATGTTCTTATGGACTGTGCATAGTTTAACCTGGCTCGTTCAGATGCTGATAACTCTACCTCCGCTATCTGGCTTCAAGTTTGTGTAAACATGCCACCATTTGTTCTCTGTATTGGTAATAAAACCAATGCTGATCAATAAAAGATAACAGAACGGGACATCCCGGTTCAGGGAGGGGAGGAGGAAGAGGAGAGTGCTGGAGAGAGGACCAGGGGAACATCAGGAGACAGGAACCAGAAGACGCTATGCTGGTTTGGAGGTTTAGGATGGAGTGATGTTTGGGAAGCACTGTGCTCTAGGTTAATTGACTAAATCCTAGTCTCTGTGTGGTGATTTGGGCTTTATAGCTGGTTAGGGAATAACTGCTACTTTACTAACATATGCATCAATATTAAATATTAATAATTCTACACACCTTCACTAAAGCTAAAAGAGTACGTGCCATGTAGCTCCAACTCCATCTTGGTTAAAAGACCAGATGGATAGAAACCAACAAGGCAGCGCTTAGAAGACTTCTTAGTCCTAACAAGCCCTTGGCTTACCATTGCGCGTCTCCTTTTTAGACACAAAGGGCAACAGCAGGTCTTCAAGGTATTTTGGATGAGGATAGTTTCTATACGACGATTTTCATCCTGAGAGTAAAAATTTTAGATAAAGAACAACATATGTTTGATGAATAAGGTATTTTTGAGGCTTGTACATGCCAAAGTTTATAAAGGTCTACTCAGATTAACAGACGCCGACACCTTAGTCATTGTCCTATTGCTGTGAGGAGACGTCATGGCCGCCATGCCTTTGCTAGAGTGTGAGGCAAACCATAGACAGTTGGACAGTTGGAAGCAGCCCCACACCCTACACCTGGGATTAAAGCAGAACACGTCCTTAAAATATTCCTCTGTTCTTAAAGAAACCAAAATTTGGGCTGGAGAGATGGCTCAGTGGTTAAGAGCACTGTCTGGGACTCAGGTTCAATTTCCAGCACCCACATGGCAGCTCACAACTGTAACCAGTTCTAAAAGATTTGACACCTTCACACTGATACACATAAAATAAAGAAAAATTAAAAAAAAAAAAGAAAACTGAAATTTCAGAATTGTCACTATAACACACACACATGCACACTTGAAAGCACAGGCAGGCACACACACACACAGAGATATTTATATTTGAAATTCCTGTGGAAATAAATAAATAGAGTGCCAGCCATGATTACAAAGGCCTTTAATCCCAGCACTTGGGAGGCAGAGGCAGGTGGATCTCTGAGTTTGAGGCCAGCCTGGTCTATCGAGTGAGTTCCAGGACAGCTAGGGCTACACAGAGAAACCCTGTCTTGAAAATTCTATCTTACGTTTTTTGTTTATTTGTTGTTGTTTTAACTTTTTAATGATTCTTTATTTCACAGCCTGCAGCTGGGTCCTGTTCACTTTCCCATCCCCTCATATCCGCCCTTGCCCTTGCTACCTCCCATCAAAATAGAAAAACACACCAACAAACAAAGGACAACACAGAACAAAGCATAGACAATGCCTCATCACCGTAGAAGCTGTAGCCTGTCCTGAAGCAGACCCCACTATCCCTACATCGCTGCTTGCAAACGTTCATTGCAACGTGTCTCTTACATTTTTAAGACACTGAAACTTTGCTGGACCTCACAGCCAAAGTTAATATTACACTTGGAAGTCACTTAAGACTGGTACCCTACTGTGTACTCAGCCTGTTTGTTTAACATTCTTTTAAGAAAACAATGTAACCTATAACCTTGGGCTTATCATGTTCTCTGTTTTTACAGCCTAAACTAAGGCATAGATGAGATTGTGTATTAGTTAAATTATTTAACATCCATGCCCCTGATCCAGGCTACACAGGTGTAGCATTTGTTCTGTGGCTTTTGGGTGGCCGTCGGTGATGTTTGAGATAGTGCTTGTTGTCTGGTCCATTGGTGCCAGTGACTTCATCCCCTTAAAACTCTGTTAAAGATTTCTGTAAAGGGTCCCTCATTCTTTCCCAGTGTGATGGCTTCTGCGCTGCCCAATAAAGATAGAGTGAAGTCTGTCTGACAGACTGACAGACACAAATTCAGGGGCAGATAACAGTTTCATACTTGTGTGATGGACAGACAGAATGGAAGACACAGGGAGCTGGAAGCAGAGAATTCAATTCTGGACTTGCTCTTGGTTAAATGACTCCAAAGGTAAGTGATTTTATCTCTTAATACAACACCAATACATTTTTATGACTCTAAGTTAATCACTAATTGTTTAATCTAGGAAATCTCTATTAAAGGAACATTGTGTTATTCGAATACTTTCATAGCAACATTTTGTTAATTCTACTGACAAACTTCCTTCTTAGCTACTAAGACTTCCAAACCAGATTCTGGGGCGAGCTGCTCCTTTTCCTGACCAAGTTCCAAGTTCTAATGTTCCTTTTCTCCCGCCTATGTAGGACCCCCACTGTAGAGAGGTCCTGTCTCAGATGCAGGAAGGAGGACTACTGCACAGAAAAGCCAAGAGAAATATGGACACCTTGTGGGCTCTCTCACCTAGTCTATTAGTATCAGGTAAAGCTTTCATTAAAGACTCGAGGAGGAAAAAACAAACAAGACAAAACAAAAAACTCAAAAGGAGGCTGCCTGTGGTGGTATATGCCTTTAATCCCAGCATTTAAGAGGCAGAGGCAAATCTCCAACCAAGGACCGTGCGTGGATATAACCTAGAACCCTTGCTCAGATGTAGCCCATGGTAGCTCAGTATCCAAGTGGATGCCTAGTAAGGGGAACAGGGACTATTTCTGACAGGAACTCAATGGCTGGCTCTTTGACACACACACACACACACACACACCCTGGAGGGGGGAGCAACCCTGCTAGGCCACAGAGGAGGACTTTGCAGCCAGGCCTGAAGATACCTGATAAGCTAGGGTCAGATGAAAGGGGAGGAGGTCCTCCCCTATCAGTGGACTTGGAAAGGGGCAGGGAGGAGATGAGGGAGGGAGGGTGAGATTGGGAGCAAATGAGGGAGCGGGATACAGCTGGGATACAAAGTTAATAAAATGTAACTAATAATAATAATAATAAAAAGGCAGAAGCAAGAGTATAGCTGTGAATTCCAGGCCAGCCTAGTCTTCATAGTGAGTTCCAGTTACTAAATAGGGGAGACCCTTTCTCGAAACAACATCAAAAACAAAAGAAGTTGGGGATTTAGCTCAGTGGTAGAGCGTTTGCCTACCAAGCCCAAGGCCCTGGTCCTCAGCTCTGGAAAAGAAACAAAAAACAAAACAAGGAAATTGTCCCAGGTGAGACCCTCTCTTGGCATAGTCTTATAATCCCAACTCCGGAAGCTGAGGTAAACGGATTACAAATCCATGGGCAGCCTGATGGAAGCCTGTCTCCAAAAATGAGAGAAAGGGGGTGGGGGGAGAGCATTGTAGCAGCTGAATAAACAGAAGGGCATTAAAGGGCTATTTTCTCCAGGTTTAGGTGACCATCCCCTTCCATCAGGAAGCCTCCTGACGGGCAGTTTCCCAGCCCCGCAAACGCAATAAGGAAAGCAACAGTTCCAGCTACGATAATAACACTACACAGCCTTTGCCACTCCCTAGCGGAAGGCAGGCAGCGAGGAGGGTGGCAGGGCCATAAATAAACCCCTTCGAGCCAACCGCCAAGAGTTCTTGGGAAGGGCTAGGCTAGCTCTGAGTCAGAAGGTTAACCGAAGCAGGACGCCACGATGCAGCCCCGGTGAGGTAAGTAAGCATCAGCTCACGCTCTGGTAAACAGGCCCAGTGAACTTCCGCTCAGCACGTCGGACTTCCGTGGGACGAGGGTGGAATAGTTTCCTTGTTCCGTCCTTGTGCCTCTGCGTGGGGCACCTAGGTAGCTAGTCAAACGTGAGCAGGCCTGGAGGTCACCGCCGGCGGCGGACCCACCCGTGCTTCTGGGGTCTGCTAGCTATTTGTTGCTTTGAGGCTGAGTCTCAACCACGTGGCACTTGACTTCCCGGAGCTGAGAGTAATCCTGAACCCCTGATCCCTCTGCCTCTACTTCCGCCAGCGCTGGGATTATAGACATGCGCCTCCACACCTAGTTTATGTAGCTGTGCACACCGCATGCGCATGCGGGCCTGGTACCCCCGGAGGCCAGGAGAGGGCCTTGGATGCCCTGGAGCTGGAGTTGCCGCGGGCTGTCCGATTTGGAGGGCAGAGGCCAGCCTCTTCAAGGACAGCACACACTCTAACTGCTGAGCCTTTTCTCCAGCCCCCAACGTTTATTGATAGTTTGTTTTAAACAAAATATTGATAAATAAATGTATATTTTTTGTTTGTTTGCATTGAATTTTTTTTTTTTTTTTTGAGTCCTTCACGTGTCTGAGCTATCAATCCTTGTCAGGTGGAGGGCTAGAAGGGAATTTCTTCCATCCAGTCAGCAGTCTGTCCTTTCGCTGTGTTTTCCTCTGCTGGGCAGAAGCTTTCTGAGTTTATACAGTTCCCATTTATCCGTCCCTGGGCTGTTCCAATACTTTTTGGAAAGAGCATTCCCTGCCTACATCCTTTAGAATTTTTTTTTTTTTTCTGTTTTTCCTGAAGCAGCTTCAAAGTTTCAGATCATCCAGTGAGGTCTTTGATACATTTGCATTGGATTTTTTTTTTTTTTTGTGCCAGGTGAGAGATAGGAATCTGCGTTTCATTCGTGGGCCTGTGAATGCCATTTTTCCAGCACCATTTATTGAAAGGCTGTATTTTCTCCAATATATGTTTGTCTGGCAACTTTGATGAAGTTCAGGTAGCTGTCTGTATGTGGCTTTATTTTGGGGATGTCTTTTGACATTGAAACATGACAGCATAACCCACACACACACATGTTGGGTTGCCCTCAAAGATCCTTTTGGTCTTTGTGTCTGGTTTTGTGTGTGTGTGTGTGTGTGTGTGTGTGTGTGAGAGAGAGAGAGAGAGAGAGAGAGAGAGAGAGAGAGCATCATGCTGTTCTGTTATCAGGCCCCTGAAGTGTAATTTGAAATCTGGCATTGTGACGATTCTGACATGACTCTTTTTGTCAGGACTGTCCTGTGGGATCCGTGGGATCCCACAAGATGTAAGATTTCATTCTCTATTCTGTGAAGAACGCTGTTGAAATTTTCATGGAGATTGCATTTGAATGTGTACATTTAAAATATTAATAAAATTAATATTAATAAATTATTAATAAAATATTAATTCTGCAAACATATGCGCTTGGAGGCTCTTCTAATGTATTCTTCAGTTTCACATTCCTTAGTCAGGAGTGGTGGTTCATATATGCTCTCTCAGTATTTGAGAAATGGAGGCAGGGAAGTCAGGAATTGATCATGCTCTTCAGCTTCATAGTGAGTTCCCAGCCAGCTAGGTATATGTGAGATTCTGTCTCAAAAACAACAATAGAACAAAGAAACAAAACCTAAAAAAAAAAAAAAAAATTCTTTTTTCACTTCTTGCTTAGGTTAAGGCTATTACTAGTTCTTTGGTTTTGGGTTGCTCTGGCTCAAACTCCTCTCCTAGCTGACTGATTTAAACTGGCCTCTCTCAGTTTTTTACTTTTTGCTCTGCTTGGCCTCAGACTAACTCTAGCAATCCGTTCTGATCTTCCGGCTCCTTCTCATTCTCTGGCTTGTTGTGTCTTCACCTGTGTCTTGCTTTTTCTCTCTTCAACCTGTCTCTGTAAAACTGTCCTGGGAAAAAACTGCCTCCTCTCTCTCTCTCTGCACTGCTCTCTTCAACTGCCTCTCTTTCCTCTCTTTCTCATGAGATTGGACATAGCCTATTCTGTCAAATCTTTCTCTGATGCATCACTTTGCCTCTCAGTTAGACATCGCTTTCAAACATGGGTGCTTCCTTCAGCAAACTAACTTTACTGCCATTGTTTGTGATTAAAGGTGTGTCTGTGTTTTGGCCAGGGGGATTAAAGGTGGGTGCTGAGGGCCTGTCTGTATTCCGGCCAGAATAGCCATATTGCTGGATTAAAATCCCTCTACCCTTGTTTCTATTGGTGGGCTGCGTGACATCTAATGACATATACGTGTTGAATCATCTGTGCATCCATAAAATGGAACCAGCTTGCTCAAGTACCAGCAAGACTGGTTTCACATAATACCCGTAACTGAACCCAGGGTTCCACGTATGCCAGGCCAGCACTCTGCCAACTGAGCTACACTTCCAGCCCTCTCTTTTTTTTTTTAATTTGTCTTAGGCAAACAGGTCTTGATTGAACATTAAGGATTCTTCAGGTGAGGCCTTGTCAGAATAAGCAACTCGGCCCTCTCTGGAGGTAGATTCAGCCTTTGTCACAGGACGTTTATTGTCATGAGAAATTTATTGTTTGTGCACTCAAGGTAACCTGCAGAGCAAAGAAGACAGATGGAAAGTAGAGGCGGCCACGCAACAAGATTTTAGCTTCCTGAAATGTTTCAGGCCCAAATTAAAAGTGGTGCTTTAAAAAAACAAACAAAAACCCACAGCCTGAGTCTTTGTAATGGAATGAGTGGCAAATGAGCCAAACACAGTTTTTCCCAGGATACTTATCCTGAGAATGGGACAGTGTAGCTGCCACATGGCAGGAAGTTGACAATTCTCATCCAGCTCCCTGGATAGCACCTTTCTAGTAAAAAGCCCAGATGAAGCACCTCGCATGCTTGCTTGCAAGCCATTCAGGACCGGCTTCATGATGAGCAGGATAAGGACTATGCTTACTACCAGGTTGCTTTATTTTTTCTTGAAAAGTCTATTTTATTGTTTTTTGTTTTTGTTTTTTGAGACAGTCCTAGATCTCCCTTTGCACACCAGCCTGGCCTCGAACTCACAGAGATCTGCCTGCCTCTGCCTCCCGAGTGCTGGGATTTAAAGGCTTCACCGCCACAGCCTGCTTACCCACTGCTTCTTGAGATGGACCCTGCATGATCAGAGGCAGCAGGAAGGCCTTCAGTTCCTGATGAACTGGCTTCGATGAGTTGCTAGGGAGATTTGGCTATTGCTGGATCTGTCCCTTTGGATATCATGGACTGGGAGACAATGGAGGAAGTGCAGGCATCACTGAGGGATTCCCACGTGTGAAAGAGGACTCGCTAGTCCCAAGAGGACCAAATCCACAGCAGAGGTAATTCAGCAGGGAGTTTTGATGAGACAACCATTGCAGTGATGGGACCGTCAGGATTGGACTTGGCTAACACTTTTGTTGTTCTTGTTTAGTAAAGCCCCTCAGCTATTGTTACTTGCTTGGAATGGACAGTGCTGGGCCTTGGGATTCTGTCCGCCCTCAATCAAAAGGGTCTAGACTCTACAAGAGGCATTGTGGTGGATGACTTTAATCCCAGCACTCAGGAGGCAGAGGCAGCAAGATCCCTGTGAGCTCAAGGCCAGCCTGGTATACAGAATGAGTCCCAGGGCAGACAGCACTATGTAGAGACACCATCCCCTTTTCTACATCTTTTTTTCCCTGTCCTATCTAGTTTGGGGGGGGGGGTTGGAAAGGAAGAAGAAAGTGGGTGGAAAAGAATGGAAGAAAGAAGGACCCACAAAGTAGCAGACGCCGTCTTCAGTGATACAGAAGCGTAAGCCAAATAAACCCTTCCCTCCCCAAGTTGCTTTGGCCGTGGCGTCTCCTCACAGCAAGAGTAACCCTAACTAAGCCACTACCTTATACAACACCGGAAGGTGCTGTTCGGGCTGCAGAACCATCGCCAGAGACCCTATCCATCCGGCTGTGAATCTTGCACCTGGCTGAGGGCAAGATGGCTCTGCAAACTGCCCAGGTTCTTCTCGGTGATGGTGATCCAGCTGCCCCACGCCCCCACCCCACCCCCGACGCTCCCGCTCCTGTAATTACCCACAATAAAGTCACCGGTTCACCAAGCCTTACTTGGGTGGAGTCACTTTCCTGGTTTGTCATTTCCCCTCTAGCTAGGATGACTGGGAGGGGTCCAGTTAGAAAAGTGTGTGAATTGGACCCATAAAGTAATTAAGAGGAACTATTAAGACAGGGAAGCAGATAGGATCTGTCTGTCTGGTTCATCAAAAGCAGGCGTAGGGCTGAAGGGAGGGGAGGGCTCAGGTGTTAAAAGCGATGGCTTTTCCAGACGACCCAAGTTTGGATCCCAGCACCCACAGCAGGGAGCTTCCAGCTCTAGGGGATTCAGTGGTCAGCTAGGGGGCCCATACCCACACACAGCACACACAGAAGTAAAAGATGTTAGTAACAAATATTGAAATCTCACTTTGGGATGCTGGGAGTGGGAGAACAACTCAGTTGGAAAAGGGCTTATTGTGAATGCATGGGAACTTGAGTTTTGGATCCCCAGCAGGCAAGTGTCTATAATCCCAGCACTACGAGGTGAAGACAGCCAAGTTCCTGGAGCTCACTGGCTAGGCAGCCTCGCTGAATCAGTGGGCTCCGGGTTCAGTGAAGCATCCCGTCTCAAAAAATGAGCTGGAACGTGGTACAGAGAGGCATCTGACATCAGCCGCTAGTCTCCGCTTGAAAACATAGACACATATACATGTTTGCTGACACACAAGCATGCGATCACCCACGTGCACCTGTATATACACAATTCTCTCTCTCTCTCTCTCTCTCTCTCTCTCTCTCTCTCTCTCTCTCTCTCACACACACACACAGAGCACAGCACAGCACCGCACACATATGTCTAGGCCGTGTGTGGTCACTCATGCCTGTAATCCCGGCACTCCAGAGAATGGAAGGTTTGAGGAGATCAGTGCTTAAGCATCATGTGTAATCCCAGCACGGTGGGGGGGGGGGGGGAAGCCCAACAAAAACCCATCTCAGAGTCTGAGATTTGGAAGCCGTGGTGAGGGACCTGTTGGAAAGGACTTCATCACTGTGGGGGTGAGTGAAGCCTTTGCCTAGCATGCAGAAGATCACAGGTCTGTACCCAGAACCACAAAGAAATTACGAGTGCAGTTTGAATATCAATTTTGCTGGTAGTGCACACTTATAATCCCAGCCCTTTTGAAGCTGGGGAGGAGGATTGTAGTGAACTCCCAAACAATAAAATAAGTATTAAATTCCAAAAAACTGTCCAACAGTTTCTGGGTCATGTGCTTCCCTGACAGCAGCCCAGAGGCCTTGTAAGGAGACAGCAGCAGGAGGCCAGAGTCTGACCTTCAACAGATGGGACTGGGTTTATCAGCACACACATCGAGGGACGACAGCCCTTTTCCTTTGGGAGCTCCAGGGTCCTGCCAGGGGAAAAGCTGGCTGTGACCCTTCCCAGGGGCTGAGGAGCTTGGGAATGAGAAGGCTTTGGAAGGAAGGAAGGAAGGAAGGAAGGAAGGAAGGAAGGAAGGAAGGAAGGAAGGAAAGGGGGGAGGGGGGAGGAGGGAGGAAGGGAGGGGAGGGAGGAAGGGAGGAAGGAAGGGAAAGAAAGGATGGAAGAAAGGAAGGAGAAGAGGAAGAGGAGGAGATTCTGTACCCATCAACCACGTGTCGGCTCACAACTATAACTCTAGTCCTGGAAGATTTGATTCCCACTTGTGACCCCCAAGGACCCTGCACACAGACATATATACATGCAGGCAAAACACCCATTAATTTAACATTTTTTCCTAAAGGGCAGGAGGATGGGCCGGTGAGATAGCTGAGCGGGTAAATACACCTGCTGCTGAACTTCAAGACCTGAGTTTGATTGATGGCCTGGACCCCACATAGCACAAGAAGAGAACCACAACAGCAAGGTGCCCTCGGGCCTCCATACCTGCATGTCGGTTCCTTTAAAACTCTCTTATTTACACTCCTTATGTCTCTCTCTCCCTACTCCACCCCAATCCCTTCCAACGCCCCAACACCAGGTAGGAGAGAGAAAGGGTTAGTGTATGGTATAGTTCCCTTAGCTGCTTCCTGCTTGTTAGGGTTGTCGGGTTCCTTAGAGCCAGTCCACTCCTTGTTTCAGGAGATCTCCAACATCTTGTCTTCCCTACATCAACAGCAACAGGAGCCGCAGCTGGGGTAGGGGGTGGGGGGCACAGGGAGAGAAGCAGCAGCAGCCTTCTTTTTTCTCAGAGCTCCTCCACACGCTCTGGGCTCTGACATTTATCCCCTCTCCAGAGTCCTCAGATTTAAACTCGCTGCAGCTGGCACAGAGCTCCTCTCAGAGCCCGCATGAGGGCAAACAGTCTGCTGCTGTGGACTATCTGAATCAGTCCCACATCCCACACCTGGGACTAACACAAAAACATGTTTACGTCTACAGCACTTACAAATACCCACACAAAAACAAAAGAAGTATAGTGTTAGATGGAGTAGGAGAGTGCTTAACCCAGGCATGGTAACACGCGCCTCTAATCCCAGCACTCTGATGGTGGAGGCAAGAGGGTCAGAAGTTCAAGGTTCTCAGCTATTCGGCAAGTTGAGGCCAGCCTGGGATATATGAAACTTTGTCAAAAAAAATACAGAACAAAAAGGCATGGTGGCCAGGAGTAAGTACAGCTCAGGGGCGCATTTGTCTTGAGTGTGTGCGGCCCTAGGGTCAAGCCCAGAACTGCACTATAAACCCAGGATTTAGCTACGACCCTTCCCTGGCCCCCAGGCAATTATGTAGACCATCCTGGTGGAAGAGATTCCTCATGTCACGCTGAATGGGAAGCAAAGAGCAAGGAAGGGACTGGAGACCAGGTGTACCCTTCAAAGCCTTAACCCCCCCACTCCATTTCCTCTAATTAGGTTGCAGTTCCTAAAATTTCCAGAATCTTCCAAAATAGCACCCTGAGAGGGAGACCAAGCATAGAGCATGCAAAATTGCAGTGGACACCTTACATTCTAACCAGCAAACGCTCCACCCAGAAATCCTCAGCTCTCCTAGCAACCACTGACCCAGGCTGTGGTCAGCAGTCAGCCTACTGGTGGTTCCTCACACTTATTTAAGTGGCTTCATTTTTCCTTCTGATAGAAGTAGAAAAGAAAAAAAAAAACAAAAACAAAAGGAGCAGAGATGTTTAGGTATACTGGTTTTTATTTTGCTGGTTCATTTGTCTGTTTTTTGTTGGTTTGTTTGTTTCACTTGGACCTGGCATCCTGCTTTAGGCTCTTGGTGGGTCAATGACAATTCCACCGAAACTGCACAAGCAGCTTTATATCATGCTTGAAACCGTTCATCCACCACACAACTACGTCCCCATTGATTCCCAATTACTTTCCCTAGGGCCACAGGGCCAGAGAACAGAGTGACTCTCCGGCAGAAGAGCACCTAATGGCATGTAATGTGACTCTGCAGTTGGTTATTAACTGTGGTTGAGTGAGAGGCTAAATGGAGCAGAGTTATGGCCCTCACAAACTGTTTCATTCATACAAGCAACACTCTAGGCCTTAGGGTATTTGGTAGCACAGGATATCGCCAGGTACCTGATGCAGTGATGTGAGGCCCCAGGTCTGGAAGGAGCAAAATGACCAAAAGAACAGACTGCCCATTGCTCAGGTGTCACAGGATGTTTGACCCCATTGTGAAGCACCAGGAGGGACTGTGGCCTGTAAAAACCTGTTTCTGATTGCTCCATGGCTCAGTCTTTGATCCTGGAGCTTTCTGTTTACTGTAACCAAGTACTTGCGGTGTGGCTCAGCCCTAGCACACACCTTTAACCCAAGAGCTTTCTGTAAACAGGAACAAATAAAGTTAACCCTACGTCAAGAGGCAGAGCAAGAAACCAACTGACAGGGATTAAACAGAAAGAAGGGACATTGAGGAGGAAGGTATTTAAGACAGTATGGAGAAGGAGAAAGAGCTTTTTCCTTCTGGGTCATGAGCTGAACTGGAAGGGCTTTTTCCTTTTGGGATGCTGGCTGAGTAGGAAGGTCAGCTGGGTGCTTTTGCTGCCTCTCTGAGCTAGTAGCCTTACACCCCAGCATCTGGCTCCTGAGTCCTTACTGGTAAAATCAAATGACTGGAATTTTCTTTCTTTATAACAACACTTGGGTTTATCCAAATAAAAAGACTGTCTGAAACAGAGAAATAAATGGGGGCTGGGAAGATGGTCCATAAATGGGTTCAGGTCCTCAGAAGATTCATAAAATGCCAGGAGTGTTCTTCTACTCCAAGTCCCGGAGAAATGGAGAAAGGAGGAGCCCCAGCTCACCCTGGTAGTACATCTTACCGAATTAATGAGTGCCAGGTTCAAAGAGAAACTGTATCTCAAAAAAGTTAGTAATAGAATAGTAAAGGAAGACATCTAACGTCAACCTTTAACCTCCAGCATCCATTTGCACACACACGTGTGTGAGCAACTCCTCATGGGTTTTGTTTTGAGACAGGGTCCCTATGTAGTCCTGGCTGTCCTGGGACTCACTATGTAGACCAGGCCACCTTTGAACTCACAGAGATTCCTCCTACCTCTGCTAGGACTAAAGGTATGCACCACCCCTTCAGCCAGCTGCTGCAAATTCAACACCAATTCACAGCTTG
This sequence comes from Meriones unguiculatus, assembly GCF_030254825.1. Classification (NCBI taxonomy): domain Eukaryota; kingdom Metazoa; phylum Chordata; class Mammalia; order Rodentia; family Muridae; genus Meriones; species Meriones unguiculatus. The sequence goes on along the minus strand of NC_083355.1, from coordinate 25,141,162 downwards.
CCTTTGGAAGGCGTTTAGGGATGGTGACTGGGACTAACACAAAAACATGTTTACGTCTACAGCACTTACAAATACCCACACAAAAACAAAAGAAGTATAGCGTTAGATGGAGTAGGAGAGTGCTTAACCCAGGCATGGTAACACGCGCCTCTAATCCCAGCACTCTGATGGTGGAGGCAAGAGGGTCAGAAGTTCAAGGTTCTCAGCTTTCGGCAAGTTGAGGCCAGCCTGGGATATATGAAACTTTGTCAAAAAAAATACAGAAGGCTGTCTCCTTCCTTGTTCTTTCCTATGGTGAAAGGTTGTGAATGAAAGCCAAGGGCTTGCATGAAATAGTATGCAAGAGAAGACCCCCCTCTCCTCCCTCAGCACCCACCCCTTCTCCTACTGGAAGCTGGGGAGAGACAAGAGCCTATCACCCTTTGAATTCTGTCATTCCTGGGTCATCCTGCAGCAGGCACATCAGTGTTGGGCTCCTTGATGAAGAGCAAGTTCCCCTCCACCACAGAGCACGCTTAATTGACCTGAGATGTGACCAGGTTCCAGTCTGCAGAGCACCCATGCAGATAGAAATGAGATCACAGGGACCCGTCACTCTTACTCATGGGGCTCATGGATACACTAGAACAATGCAGGGATCAAACGCTGGGTCAGAGAGAGAAAGTCCTACATCAGCCCAGGGCTGTTTCTAATTGGTCAAGGTCCTTTGATACTTGGTAGACTTTGTGATGGCTACTCCATCTCTCATTAAGTTCATTTATAATGGATGAGTGATCAAAACTTTTTTTTCTTCCCACTGCATGTTAGAACACAGACCAGGGGAGATCCCTGGGGCTCAGGCACTTAGGAAATCGGTAGGAAAGTTTGAGGATACTGGAGCTCTATGCCTACTGAGAGAACCAGGTCTGACCCCCCAAAAGTCACCAGGAACTAGTGACACCCAAAAAAAAGTCACCAGGAATTAGACCATAGGTCACCAATTCCAGGAATAAGACAAAAAAAATTCCCTACCCAAGGAATAGCCTGGAAGTAACTACAAGAATGGGAAGGTATCTTATCTCAGAGTCGGGCATCTGGGCTGAACAGCCCACCAGCCTGGTAGTAGCATTTTCATGACACGGAAATACCTAACATTCCTGAGGTCTATAGATGGCTGGCTCAATGTTAGTTAGCCACAATCACTTTGTAACAAGCTTGCCCTTGCTGAATGTCACCCAACTGTGTAACTGTACTGTAACCCTAAATAAAAACCCCCTCTCTTGGGCTGGAGAGATGGCTCAGAGGTTAAGAGGCCCGGCTGCTCTTTACAGATGGTCCTGAGTTCAATTCCCAGCAACCACATGGTGGCTCACAACCATTCATAAGGAGATCTGGTGCCTTCTGGCCTGCAGGTGTACATGCAGACAGAATATTGCATACATAATAAATAAATAAATCTTAAAAAACAAAACAAAACAAAAAAACAACAAAAACTCTCTCCCTGAGCTCAGGCTCTACACCTGAGAACTGCTGTGCCAGTGGAGTTCTGGGTCCGAGCTCAAGCTTGTAATAAAGATAAGACCCTAACTATGGGGCTGGAGAGATGGCTCAGAGGTTAAGAGCACTGGCTGTTCTACCAAAGGTCCTGAGTTCAATTCCCAGCAACCACATGGTGGCTCACAGCCATCTATGATGAGATCCTGTGCCCTCTCCTGGCATGTACATGCGGCAGAATAATGTATAAATAATAAATAAATCTTTAAAAAAAAAAAAAAAAAAGACCCTAACTATGTTTTCATCGGAATTGGTTCCTTGGTGATCTTTGGGGGTCCTTGAGACTTGGGCATAACACCTATCTCACATAGCCTTTGGCAAGCATCTTGATCCACACCAAGATGAGGCTTAAATCAGCTAATTGTAAAAGGAGAGATCACCCGGCTCAGAGCAGACATCTTTAGTTCCAGCTTATCCAGAGGCTGAAAAGATTGCTTGAGCCCCAGAGTTCAAGGTCAACCTGAGCAATATGGTGAGGATTCAAAGTATGGGTTTTTGAGTTGTTTTTCTTTTTTTTTTTTTCTTTTCTTTTTTTTTTTTTTGTTGGGGGGAGGTTGTTGCTGTTGTTTGTTTGGGTTTTTTAGAGACAAGTTTTCTCTGAAATGAGGTATCCCCCCTGACTCTTCTGAAACTTGCTCTGTAAGACTAGGCTGAACTGAAACTCAGAGAGATCTGCCTGCGTCTGCCTCCCGATGGGATTAAAGGCTTGTGCAGCCACCACCCAGATCCAAGTACGTTTTTTTAATTATTGAATTTATTTATTCTATGTGTATTGGTGTTATGCCTGCATGTGTATCTGTGTGAGGGTGTCGGATATCCTGGAATTGGAATTACAGGCAGTCGTGAGCTGCCATGTGGGTGCTGGGAACTGAATCCTGCTCTCTGCAAGAGCAGCCAGTGCTCTTACCCACTGAGCCATCTTCTGTCCACATCTCTTAACCACTGTGCTCTTTCTCTGTAACCAACATTGTATAGCTCAAGTCCTACTAGCAGAATTGGTCACGCCAGCAGACCCCCTGGCCTTGAAGAATTGGATCCCAAACCTTTTATCTGATGCACTCAACACACACACACACTTCCTCCTGCTGCAGCTGCTGGAACCAGACAAACCACATCATTTGTCTGTGAATCTGATTCGGAATTCTAGAGTCCCGTTCTTCAGCCTGTTGTGTTCTCCGAGTGGCTCTGGCTCAGCCTGCATCTGGGGATGGGGAGCCTCCCTCCCCCTGCCTGGCTTTGTAAAGTCAGCTTTTGCTAAGCCATGCTCTCTCTCTCTCTCTCTCTCTCTCTCTCTCTCTCTCTCTCTCTTTCTCTCTTCCTTCATGGTCCTGGATTTTATTACAACAACCTGGCTCCATTCAAAGGCCAGATATTGACACACCTGATTTCCAAATTCTCCCTGCCACAGACCAATGATTCCTGTTTATCTTATAACTAAACTCGATCTGTTCTATGCTTTAAGGTTCTACTTCCCCCAGCTGTTAAAATTTTTATCCCTAGTTTCTCTGCACTCTGCTCTCTAAAATAAAATAAAATAAAAAACCATTTTAAGATTATGTTTGTGAACTCTCATCTAAGGATTTGTAAATTGTTCATTGGGTACCGTTTAAAATCTATATTGGCGCCCGGCAGGCAGTGGTGGCACACGCCTTTAATCCCAGAAGAGGCAGGAGGGTAGCCTGGTCTACAGAGCAAGTTCCAGGATAGCCATGGCTACACAGAGAAACCCTGTGTCGAAAAACCAGGAAAAAAAAATGTATATAATCTGCAACAATATTTGGCTCTAAACTTATAACAAAAGGCTTATAACTGAAATCTATACATGAGTGTATATATGTATATGTGTATATACATACATAATAATATATAATATATATAATGGTTCAACTTCTGCTTAGAATGTGTGTTACTGTAACTTGGATGCAACTCATTTTTAAAAGATAGATAGATAGATAGACGATAAATTTACTAGGAAAACAAATGTTTTTAAATAGCAACCATGTCGGCCACAAGTTGCAACCTGTCATATGATTTCATCATCTCAAGATGACCACACAGTATTGAGAGGACCAGGCTTGACACCCCTGCAAAGTCATCAGTCCCTGGAGCTAGGCCATAGGTCACCAGTTCCAGAAACAAGACCATAAAATCCTCTACCCAAGGAATAGCTTGGAGCTAACCACGAAAATGGGAAGGTATCTTATCTCAGGGTAAGGCATCTGTGCTGGGCAGCTTCATCCTCAAGATGCAGCCCACCTGGATGCCACCCAGTCAGGAGTTGACCCTTGTAACTTTCCTAGCACCCACCAGTTTGGGCTGGTTTGAACCAGTTTAAAGAGCCCCAACCCCTGATCAAGCTCTAGCTAGCCCTAGTCAATCATAGATGCATTCTTACCCTTGCTTTTGACCTGCACCAGTCACAGTAAAGATGATCTACCCATGCCCGAAATTCCCCCATGTTCTTATAAAAAAAAGGCCTGTGCGCCTTTGTCTAGGGTCATCATTCTGCCTGGATGGTGGAGCTGGAGTGCCGGACCTCGGCAGAATAAATGCCTTTTCTTGCCTGCATGCTACTTGAGGCTGGGGTCATGCTTTCAGTGTCTTCTGGACCCTAACAGTAGAAAGCAACAATTATAAAACTTCTCAGTCCTCCTGAGCCCTTAGTTTATTAATGTGTCTTTTTTTAGACTAAGAGAGCAGCTACAAGTCTCAGATATTTTTAGATTGGTATGGCTTTTTGTCTGATAGAAATTCAAAGTTATATTTGCCACAACAGACTGTATATGATGATGAAATGTTGAGGCTATAAAGATCTACGACAAAAGCTAATTTAAGATAAATGTCTAACTACTTATGTTTTTGCTAATTGCTCAGCACCGAGATGATAGAGAATACAGATAAGTAACAATATATGTTTGATGAATAAGGTGTATTTAATAAGATCTGTAAGCTTCTGGGGGATAATGAGGTTCTCAGTAATGATGTTTGCTTCTCTGTCCTTTAGGCCTCAGCTGTCTGGATAAAGTAAATCATACGGAAAAAACTGCAATATTCTATAATAGTGTCTGGTTCCCCAAGAAAGTCTTTTTCCTAACATTGGGCATTTAGTTGCCTGTTCCCTCAAGGGGCTTGCAGAAAGTTCCTGATTGCTAAAATGGGAGTCTTTCTCCTTATCTCCGGCAGGAAGAACTGTGGCCCTTCCACTAACGTGACTGTGGTGCCTGTTAACCTGTCAAGGTCAATGCTGGCCACCAGGTTCTCAGTCCCTGCTCGTAAGCCCCTCCCCTAACCCCCCAACCCTGCAACCCCACTCCCAAGCCCCCTTTCTCCAGACAGCCTTGGCAGTTTAGAACAAACTTCCCTTTCAGTCATGGAATGGCTATTTTGTTTTGTTTTGTTTTTTCTTGCTTTTTGCTGTGCCCATTTTCATGCTCAGTGAAGTTGTCAGTCTTCCTGTGGAACTTATCTATGATTAAAAGTTTTATTTTGATACTAAAGAGCTTCAGTTTAAAGATGGTTATTTTTAAGGTTCAAACTAAACAAGGATAAAGCTGGAAAATCTTAATCTTATATAAGCTACTGTTAAGGATAATGGCTCAGAAGTGGCTCAGAGGTTAAGAGCACAGACTGCTCTTCCAGAGGTCATGAATTCAATTCCCATGCAACTACATGGTGGCTCACAACCATCTATAATGAGATCTGGTGCCCTCTTCTGGCATGTAGGCAGAGCAGTGTATACACAAAAGAACTTAAAAAGAAACTTTTTTTTTAAATCTCCTCCTCAGAAATGTGCATTTGATTTTTTAAAAAATGCATATCCTTTAATGTGTTCAGAACTATATTTATAATTATGCATCATGCTAAATAATAATAATTAATTACAGCAACAAGCCTTATTTAGCCTACTGTATACCTTTTCAAAGTAAGTAATTAGATGCAGGTCCAGAGACCTGGTCTGGAGCAAGAGTGATGTCAAGGCGTGTCCAAACCCTAAAACCTTGCGTGTGCCGGCACACACAAACTTACGCCCCCCACCCTCTGTCACCCCTGAGGTAGTCACAGAACCTGGAGGCCAGGTTAAACTTCCTCTCTACCTATAAGGTCAAGTCCGGAAGCACCTGAAATTCCTCTTCATGCAAATAAAGCCTTCCTGGCAGGCACTTGGCTCCAGCCCACAGAGATTTAAATAGCTTTTGTACACCCAGTTAAACAAACTGCCTCACTGAAACCTGCCTTTCAGGAAGTCCATCCCCTGTCATTTCTGCTTTGCTCCCCCTCCCTGGATGTTCTGGTTGTAATCTCTGGCTGTCACACCATAACAGGCCAGGGAGCCGGCCAGGAATGTCGATTCCTGAATAGACAAGCAAAGTTTGTCTTTTCAGATATACTTTAGATGGACAGATGGTGCTCAAGCACTTCAGAGATCTGCAGAATATGGCATTTAAAGTGTTTAATAAAAAAGCTTTTCACAATAGGCTTGCCAGCTCCGGTCAGCACCCCTAACCTCCTCCAAAGAAGGTGGACACCAAAGATTTTCCAAAGAAAGCTTGCTTCAGATGCGTCAGATCTGGCCATTGGGCCGTAGACTGCCCTTTACCTCAACTGCCAACAGTATGCTGTTCAAACTGTAGACAAGCAAGACACTGGGAAGACGGCTGCCCAACTTTACCGAGACAAGGTAGGCCAGTCTTTCAAACTTCCTGCTTCACAGAAAAGCCTGCCAATTCTTGGATGCCCTACTGTCCTCGGGTGACTGTCCAGGTAGCTGGCAAGCCTGGTCTGCACTTCCTGCTTCCTCAGGTGAAATTGATCCTTGTCAGGTCGCTGACGGGTCTGAAGGCTAGACTAATGAAAAGAGTAACTTTTTACTACTTCTGCTCCCAGTAACCAGTCAGTTGTGCCTCGTGGTGAAGAACTGGATAGGAAAAAAAGGCCTAAGTTTACATAAGGTCTGAAGATACAGAAGCTTAAATTATGAGGATCTAAGAAAGTGTTTTAGGGTCTAAAAAGGTGTTTTTTTAATTTGTTTGTTTATTATATCTACAGTGCTCTGTCTACATCAACACCTGCGCACCAGAAGAGGGCACCAGATCTCACTGTAGATGGTTATAGGCCACCACGTGGTTGCCGGGAATTGAACTCAGGACCATTATGGAAGAATAGTCAGTCCTAACAGTCTTCATCTCTGAGCCATCTCTCCAGCTCCCTTAAAAAGGTGTTTTTAAGGTTGGTAAATGCAAGTTATGAAGGCTAGAGGATGTGAAAAGCGTAAATGACGATAAGAAAATTATTTAAGGTATATACAAGAAAAATAAAAAGTGTTTCAGATTCCTTTCCGTTGACATGCTACAGTTGTATTAAGACTTCAAAGTTCAGAGGTTTAGCATTAATCCAGTGGAGTTCTGATGATATCGTAGTCACAGGCTCAGGATTTTGAGTTTCCTTTCATGGTCTTTTAAGTATGGACTTAAAGATACTTCTCATTGTGCTACGTTTCATATCCGTCCAGGAGAGAGAAAAAAGCCTCTTTCACAGATTGTAGCCCTACTAAAGAATGCTCATGTGTTGAACCCAAAACCATTTCACAAGCTTCTACTGTAGGTGTATTTTTTATTTTTTGGCTACTTTATTGGGTTCTTATATCTACCACTCTTCCAACTCTTATTCTACCCTAATTCCTTCCAACACCCCCAACACCAGGTAGGAGAGAAAAAAGCTTAGAGGGGAGGGGAGAGGCAGACCTCTTTAAACTACTTCCTGTTGATCAGGTTCGTTGAGTTTCCTGGGACAGGATTGATTTCCGACAACAGGATATATCCACTGTCTTCTACTTTGTCTCTTTGCATACAACCGCTTGACAAACTACAACAGCGGGGGCAGGGGTAGCAGCTGCCTCCTTGGAGCAATCCAGTCCCTATCTTGGCTCTGGCAGTTATACCCTCTCAAGAATACCCCGAATTTCAAACGTCAACTATCTACAGCTGGTAAAGATCATGCTGCTGCTAGAGCACGAGGCAAACCATAATCACCCGCTGTGAAGCAGCCTCTTATCCCACACCTGGGATTAAAACAAAAACATATTCACATTACATAACTGAAGGTTTTGTTGTTGTTGTGTTGTGCCCATTTCGAAAGACCCCAAAAGACCACCAGCAGTTGTGTCCGTTGCAAATCACAGGAGGATCTTTATTCAAGCTTAGGCTCGGGCTTCCAATCTTCCCTGACATACCGGGCCAGAAAATGAGGCCCCAAGTCTCAGGGAGACAGAGTTTTTAAAGGGAAAAATGGCAACTGGGGAATTCCAAGCCTTGGCTACAGGGAAGGGTGGGTGTGTGGGGTTCAGCAATTGAGATGACCTTTAGAGTAATTGTTCCAAGCCACCTGGCCAAACCGACAGATATCTAAGATATCCGTATGATAGCCTGCTGGGTGGAGTGGAGGACCCACTAATACATTCTGTGGCATTTATGACAACCTGTGGGCTGGAGGCCTGTTTATAGTTATTTACACATTCTGTGGTATCCAGGACAACCTGCGGGATGGAGGGCCAAAGATGGGGGTCGAGTCACTCCAAGGTCAGTCAACATAAGATAGAGTGTGAGAAACAAAATGGAGCCACCCCTGCCATCCTCAGTTCCTTCAATCCCCCCTCTGACAGGTTTATCGAAGGCCCAGTCATGGGGCTTCCTGAAGCATGGGCTCCCCTACCTCAGGGATGGGATAGAGGGCCTGATGTTGAGCTCTCATGACCATCAGCTGGATCGCTCCTAATCTCTTTCTGATAAATGCAACTAATCTATTTAATATGCAGGGACCTAGGGTTAACATGAGTAACAATATCAACCAGGGTCCAATTAAAGCAGATATTAAGGTAGTAAACCAAGGGGAAACATCAAAACAAGATTCAAACCAATTCTGTTCTGCTGTGTACTCCCTCTCACGTTTAGCCAGGTTTTCCCTGACCTTTGCTGAGGACTCTTTGACTATTCCAGACTGGTCCGTGTAGAAACAACATTCCCCTTTGAGGGTCACACAGAGTCCTCCTTGTCGGAAAAATAACAAGTCCAGACCTCTCCTGTTTTGTAACACAACCCGCCAGTGGAGTCAAAGACTCCTGCAAGGGAGAGATGGATTTCTCCGAATTCTGAATATCTGAGGCTATTGTAAGTATGGCTCTGAGTCACCAATGCAGAGATTCCAGTCCCTGAACCTGCTAGTCCTAATCCCAATAGCATCGTCAAGGTGACAGCAGTGACTGGCTCTCTTCTGCTTCCTTGTTCCTGTTACTGCCACCCCAGGGCAGAGCTTTACTCATCTCCTCATCTGTAAGAAATTCTAGGGATGAGCTCTACCAACATGCAGTATCCCACGGTCTGATTCAGGACTTTGGGATGTAGGCAGGGTGTTAATCCCGTGGAACATGCCCACCATCCTTGCTCAGGGGGAATCAGGTGAGAATCAGGTAAGCGGGGTTCTGTTACATAAGACCCTTTGAAAGGCTGGTATCTGGCCTACCCACGTACCAGTACCTGAGACAGCCTGCCAAGTTAAACCCGCCTGGTGGGCTCGCACCCATCTATAGTCTTGTGGGCTTCGAGAGTAAGAGATCTGTCCACTAAATGCAATGCCCTTATAGTCTGGGGGCCGAGGGGAGTAACAGAGCCAACATGGTTCCGTTAGATCTGGCCTGGGCTCATTCATTCACTGATAGGTCCGAGGCATAAGGGTCCAGATCTGCCCCTTGTTAAGATAGGGGCCCTCGGGCATTGCAACTCCCGTAGTCTTACTTGTTGTGGCCCTGGTGTAGTCAAACTCGCTTGTTGACCTGGTGGAGACCCTGGGGCTTGTGGTGGGGGCGTGAGGGCTTTGGGTTTTAGGCCTCAACACTGGATTGGGGCCTATTGCCGGCTGATCCAGATGGTGAAAAGTAACCCTGGATCGTAGGCGGTGGAGCCTGGCCTACATAGCCTCAATCCCCATGTTTTTCCTGATTCCCATGCGGCTTGTTTCCCAGATTCAACAAAGGTGACAGATACTTGACTACCTCTGCCTCCGGGCGTTTTTCCTATAGCTAGAGGCGTACGACATGGGCCACCTATTCCTTTGTCTCTTCCTTCTGTCCATATCGTCCCTGACCTGGGAAGCGAGCGGCACAGTTGACGTTATTACTGGTGTCGGGCCCAGAGTTACCTCCTCTACGTGCTGTGATTAAATCCTTTCGAATAGCTTCCCACCGAGTGTGTCCCGTGCTCTCGCATCCCTAGTTGGCACAGAAGTATTGTTCTGCACACTCCCCTTATCTCTCCATGATTTAGTCTCGTCCTAGCCGGGACATACATAGAAACATACATAGGGTGCTAGAGAAATGGCTCAGAGGATAAGAGCACTGATTGCTCTTCCCAAAGGTCCTGAGTTCAATTCCCAGCAACCACATGGTGGCTCACAACCATCTAAACATGAAATCTGGTTCCCTCTTCTGGCGTGCAGGTGTACATGCTAACACACATTGCATAAGTAATAAATAAATCTTTAAAAAAAAAAAAAGAAACATACATAGAAATGTAGCCCTCCGGAACCCTCTTCAGGGTTGTCCCAGGTGCCTGACGCGTGTGCCAGGTCACAGAGATCAAATTCTAGCTGGGGCCACCAGGTATTTCTGGGGGCTAGTCTGGAGGCTGAGTTAGCGATTTCCCCAGTGGCTGTAGCTACTATTTCCCAGGTGAGGTTGAGGGGCAGGAGCAGGAGCAGTTATTAAGGGAAGCAGAGTACGTACGATTAGCAGTCTCGTGGTCGGGCAGGTTTGAGCTTGAGTGGGTTCTTGGGGTCCCTTGAAGCCTTCCATGTTCTCTGATGGCTGGTGTGGTCCTCCTTGGTCTCTGAGGGGCTATCTGGTCTGGCGTGGGTCTAGTGGATCCAGGTGGTGACACCATCAACCTTCAAGGCAGTCAACAGCACCACGTATGGCCCCTTCCAGCATGGTTCCAGCGATGCCCGGCGGTGTCTCTTGATGTAGACCAAATCTCCTGAGACTCCAGGGAAGGACCGGATTCACAAAGAGCTCTTAATTTAGACTAAACATGTTTATGGGACCATTATATCCCCTTGAGGTTCAGGAAGTCTTCAAATTCAGCAATGACCTCAGCCTGTAGGTTAGGAATAACAGTGGAAGGAACTCCAAACATAATCTCAAAAGGAGTCAGTCCCATCTGATAAAGAGATGAGAGCGCGGTAGAGCGCAAATGGGAGAGCCACCCAGTCCCCGCCCGGTCTCCAAGGTCAATTTAGTTAAGGTCTCTTTTAGAGCTCTATTCGTCCTTTCTACCAGGCCTGAACTCTGGGATCTGTAAGCACACGTGACTTCCAATCAATTCCCAGAACTGTGGCCAAACTCTGATTTACCTTGGACACAAAAGCCGGTCCATTATCTGACCCTATCATCTGAGGAAAAACAGACCTTGGAAGGATGTCTTCTAATAACTTCTTGGCTACAATTTGTGCCTTTCTGTACTTTGTCGGAAAGGCTTCAGTCCATCCTGAGAAGGTGTCTACAAAAACTAGCAAATACTTGTAACCGTATTTATCAGGCTTCACTTCTGTGAAGTCTATTTCCCAGTATGCTCCTGGTTTCTTAGCTCTCAGGCGGGCACCTGCATTTTTACCATTGAGCACAGCATTTGTCAATCTGCATGCCTTGCAGTTGGAATTAGTATTTTTAATAGTAACTCCTGATTGTCTAATTAAATCTTGCATCGTCCGGATACCCATACGGGAAGAGCAATGGATTTTCCTTAACATTTTCTCTCCCAGCTTTTCCGGGAGTACTGAGTTTCCTTTGGTTGATCTCCACCATCCATCTAAATATTTGAGACATGGGCAATCTTTTGGCCCATTCAATATCCTCTGGAGAATAGTCCGGTTCCTCAGGGAGGACTGGGTCTCCAGGGTCTACCAGAGCAAGAATGGACTCTGTCTCTAATGCAATTGCCTTTGCCATTTGGTCCACTCGGTTGTTGCCTCTGGAGATTGAAGTGCCTCCCCCACCCCCAATGTCCTGGACAGTGTATGATAGCCAGTCTTTTGGGAAGCCAGAGAGCTTTTACTAACACCATTATCTCTTCTTTGTTTTTAATAGTTTTCCCTTCAGCTGTCGATAGGCCTAGCTCCCCGTAAACGGCGCCATGGGCACGTGCAGTCGCAAAGGCAGATCGACTGTCAGCATACACCGTTAAGATTTAGATCTTTTCCCAGAGTCAATGCCTTAGTCAAGGCTATCAGTTTGGCCCTCTGAGCCGAAGCCCCAGGAGGGAGGGGCTCTGCCCACGTAGTCTCAGTCAATGACATCACAGCAGACCCTGCATACCATTTTCCATCCCTGACGAAGCTGCTTCCATCTGTAAACCAAGTCTCGTCGGCGTTGGTCAGGGGAGCATCTTGGAGATGGGCTTGGATGCCATCACATGGGCTAAGATGGCAGCGCAGTCATGCAGGGGGGCATCCGGGTCTGGGGCTGGCAGCAGAGTGGCTGGATTCAAGGAAGTCGGCACCTGAAAAGTCCCTCTAGGAGGATTCAGCAACAGTGCTTGCTAATGGGTCAGGCGAGCGTTGCTCAGCCATCGATCCGGGGTTGTTTCAGCACTCCCTTAATGGCGTGAGGGGTGGTTATAACCAAGTCCTGCCCCAGTCATCTGTTAGCATCCTTGACCAGTAATGTGCTAGAGCCCACTGGCAGGGCTGAACAGTACCTGAGTGGGGAGTGAGGATTTAAACTAATTAAAACAAATCACACTACCCATGGGGTCAGCTTGAGAGGGCTGTCAGTCTGACTGAAGCAGCGTGGGTTTATTCCACACTTTTTTTTTTTTATAGGCAAAGCAAAAACAAGTCACATCAACACAAAAAGAAAAGTTCGTGGAAACGCCTAACTTCTTTTCAGAAACTATTTCCCTATAGGGTCCAAGGTCACACAGATAAGCTTTAAGGAACTTGGCGAAACTTCCTCTTTTCTCTGTCTCAAGGTGAAGGCCAAGCTGAAAACGTAACAAAGCAGCTTAACCAGCAGCTCGCCACAGCAATGCTACCATAGCAATTATGCACAGACATGGGGGCCACCATGTCTCCGGCCGCCATGGAGGATAGCTTCTTTGATAAGTAGGCTATTGGTTTCCTCCATGGTCCAAGCATCCTGAGTGAGGACCACCTTCGCTATTCCTTTTTTTTTTTTTTCATCTATAAACAGTTGGAATGATTTGGTAACATCAGGCAACCGGAGGGCTGAGGCTGGCAGCAATGCCCCTTTTACGGCTTCCAAGGCCTGCAGGATGTTCAGCTGTCCATGAGAAGTCACCTGACTGTTCTTTGGTGGCCTCATCAAGTGGCTTAGCAAGTTCCGCCAAATTTGGTATCCAGCTGACCCCAGGAATTCCCGAACCTGTCTCCGACTTGTGGGGGTCGGAACCTTGAGGACTGTTTCCTTGCGGGCATCTGACAACCATCTTTCACCTTCTTTTAAGATGTAGCCGCGGTACTGTACTTCTGACCTGCATATTTGGGCTTTTTTAGCGGAGGCTCGATAGCCAAGCTCTCCCAGAGTGTTGAGTAAGTCCTTTGTTCCTTGTAGGCAAGTCTCCTCATCAGCCGCGACTACCAGCAGATCATTCACATACTGCAAGAGAGTAACTTGCGGGTGCTGTTCTCCGTACTCACCCAAGTCTTTGTTGTGTAAGGACTCATCAAAGATCGTTGGAGTTTTCTGAATCCTTGAGGGGGTCTGATCCATGTCAATTGTCCATTTATTCCAATGTCTGGGTCATGCCATTCAAATGCAAAATACTCCTGGCTTTTGGGAGCTAGAGGCAGACTGAAAAAGGAATCCTTTAAATCTAGAACTGTGTGCCATTGGTGCTCTGGGGAGCAATGCACAGGAGGGTTTATGGATTAGGCACAGTAGGATGAATGTCCATCACCCGTTTCTTGACCTCTCTAAGGTCCTGAACTGGCCAATAGTCATTGGAATGCGGCTTCTTAACTGGTAGGAAGGGCGTGTTCCAGGCTGACTGACATTGCCTGAGAACCCCCAACTCTAGTAACCGATGGATGTGAGGGGTGATGCCCTGCTTGGCTTCTAGAGGCATCGGGTACTGCCGGACCTTGGCTGGATCCAAGCCAGGCTTTAGTTCGATGAAAACAGGTGGTCTATGCTTAGCCAATCCCACACCTCCTATCTCTGCCCATGCTTGGGGGAAGTTCTCTAGCCGTGGTGACGTCCGGCTTTACCATTGTATCAAAGCCTATAGTCATCGGCCAGTGTGGTGGTGGACTTGCACTGGGCCCCCTGGTGGTCACAGGGTTTCACACCATCTAGTGAGAAATGTATTTGGGTCCCAGTTTAGCCAGGAGCTCTCTCCCCAGCAGGGGATAGGGGCAATCTGGTACCACTATGAATGAATGGGTTACCCGGTCCTTTCTAAGTCCACCGTTCTTCGGGTAGTCCATGGGTATTGTTTCATTCCAGTGGCCCCTTGTACCCTAGATTTTTTATTGGACCCTTTGGTTGCAGTATGACTGAATGTTGGGCTCCAGTATCAACCAGGAAATCTGTTGGCTTCCCCTCCACTTACAGAGTTACCCTAGGTTCAGGGAGGGGGTCTGAATCCTGTCTCCATCAGTCCTTGCTATCATCTGTCCCCAAGGGGAGTGTCTTTTTTTTTTTTTTAAGATTTATTTATTATGTATACAAAATGTGTTTGCATGTACAAGAGGGCACCTGATTTCATTTTTGACGGTTGTGAGCCACCATGTGGTTGCTGGGAATTGAACTCATGACCTCTGGAAGAGCAGCCAGTGCTCTTAACCTCTGAGCCATCCCTCTAGCCCTCACTCCAGTATCTTCTTACCTTCCCATTTCTTGGGATATTCCTTTGCCCAATGCCCTTCTTCCTTATAGTAAGCCCATTGGTTATGTCCCAATCATGGCTTGCCCTTCTTCCACCTCTTACCTTCAGCGTCCTGAGCCATCTTCTGTGTGCGCCTGCCATGACCAGGTAGGCTCAGTGGCTTGCTAACAAGACCTTAGCCATCTAGCTTGCTCTTTCTTGTTACTTTGTAGATTGATCCTGCTTTGCTTTTCCTCTGGACTCTCTCCATTGTCATACACCTTAGCTGCCATGGTTACTAAATCTCTGAGAGTCTTTTCCTGCAAATTTTCTAGACCTCGGAGCTTTCTCCTAATATCTAGTGCCACCTGGGCTACAAAGGACATTGCTACTGTGGCCTCATGTTCAGCTGCCTCTGGATCATAAGGCATGTACCTCTGGAAAGCTTCCATGATCCTTTCTAGGAAAGCTGCTGGGCTTTCATCTGGTCCCTGCTTAACATCATAAACCTTAGTCAAGTTAGTGGGCCTCTTGGCTACCGCTTTGAGACCTGCCAACAGAGCCCAGTGGTAGATTAGGAGCCTCTCCTTACCTACTGTTGTGTTGTAGTCCCAGGTAGGACTCTGCAAGGGGAAGCTGGTATCTCTATCAGCCTGGTTGCTGGTTGGCTCCCCATTTGTGCCAGGAATCAATTTCCTACCCTCGACCTGCATACAGTCCCTTTCTTCCTTGGTGAACAGGATCTGCAATAGCTGCCGACAATCATCCCGTGTGGGCTGATGGGTAAAAAGAACAGTATCAAGCAATTCTATGAGAGCCTCTGGATCTTCTGGGAACTTAGCATGCCTTTCCTTCCAGTTGTAAAGATCACTTGTAGCAAAAGGCCAATAGTGATGAAGCTGATTCCCATGGTCAATAGTGATGAAGCTGATTCCCAGCTGGCCCCGATGCTTAGAGAGGCAGGGCCATTGTGGAATCCACCTCAGGCATGGCTGCCCGTCTGCTTGTGGTTCCTTGAGTAGGTCCTTCTGCTTGGACCTGAGCCGAGGGGGTGGAGTGGGGAGGGGCTTCCCCCCCCCGCCACGGGTGCTGCAGGTACAGCTTCTGCCTCGGCTATGGCCTCAGCTACCATCTGGGCCCCAGCGTTTCGTGGCAGTGCAGCCCGTGGGGGACTAGGGTAAGGAAAGGGGGGAGAAACTGAGTCCTCCTCTGTTTCCCCCTGTAATACTGGGTACAGGGGAGCTGCAGAGGCAGACATGGCAGTTGGCTCTTCCCAGAGGTTTTGCTCTTCTGAGCAGTGCTGCTCTGGCTACGTCCCTCTGCCATGATCAGCACTGTATTGGCTTCTGGACCTAGATGGGTTAGCATGGAGGAAGGGTTTGAAAGACTTGAGCCAGGAAGTGGGGTTAAATACCACGTTCTGCCAGACCATGAAGTAGGAAAACTGGTCTGGATAACCTGTGTCAGGTCTAAGGGCTACTGATTTGACTGCTAGGATCAATCTTGGGTCAAAAGACCCTTCCCGTGGCCATCCGATGTCAAAGATGGGCCATTTGGAGCTGCAAAAGAGGGTGACTTTGTCTTTGTTAAGAGAAAAGGAAAGGTTCCGTCCCCTAGCCCTAATGTCTCTGAAGTGGACCAAGAGCAGGTCCAAGGGAGTGGAAGGAGTCTGTCCCATATTGTACATCATCTGAGTCTCGTGTAAAGAAACAAGAATAGTCACCACAGACAGACACACAAAACCAAGCAATAGATTCCACCAGGCAAGTGGGTAAGAACCCAAAATCAGTATGTTGGCGGCACTTCCTGCCTCTGTGAGAGCGACCCACAGGCCTATCAAACAGATGGGACCCCGTGTTCCTCACAGTGCTACTGGGGAACACTGCCCCGCCAGGATCTGGGATGTCTCCCGAGATCCCCGTGGCCTCGGTCCGCCAGCTTGTCAATTGGTGCACTATCCACACAAGCGCTCCCTGGCTACCCACTGTGTATCACCTTGAGATCTCAAAAATACACAGAATGACAGAACAGAGACACAGAACTTCGCCAAGACAAAAGCGCTTACCCGGGGTTCAGATCCTCTGGCTCGGGGGTCCTAGGGATTTTGGGGTTCCCGGCCAACACACCACAATGTTGTGCCCGATTTGAGAGACGCCAAAAGACCACTAGGAGTCTGTTGCAAATCACACAAGGATCATTATTCAAGCTTAGGCTCGGGCCTCCAATCTTACCTGACGTAGCTGGTTAGAAAGTGAGGCCCCGAGTCTCAGGGAGGCAGAGTTTTTTTAAGAAATCAAAATTCTCACTACAGTCTGTTGTGATACAAAGGTGTAAATTCCTTCTCTACTATGTGGGTTTCAGTTTTTTAATCCACCTCTCACAGGTCAAATGGACTCTGGATAACTACTGTCAATCAACAGCCTGTTCCTCCGCCTGCTGCCAGGGACTCCCTCCCCCAACCACCACGATCATAGGCTTAAAAATTTTGATTTCTGTGAGTTTGAAGCCAGCCAGGTCTACAGAGCGAATTACAGGGCAGCCAAGGCTACCCAGAGAAAACTTGTCTCAAAAAAAAAAAAAGTTCTGCTCCACTAAAAGTCTCAAATGTCCATCTAAGGACAATTTTTCTCCCTAAACTCAATCCTGTTACTAATAACGATTTGTTCCAGCAGATTTCCAGTCAGTTAAAGACTGCAAATGTCTCCAACTGTAGCCTTCACGTCCCTAGCCCCAGATGGCCATACAGAGCCTGGACAAAAACTCTTCTCAGACTTGGCTAACATTCCAGCTTTTTAGACCTCCAATAACACCGTCCCAATGTCAACAAAAGGCTGGGACGTTTTGGGCTTCAGAGCCAGGACAAGTGGTTGAGGTGCCTGTCTAATACATCAAAGCAGACAGACCTGGCCTCCAGGTTCTCCCAGCATGCTTCAGTCCTTACCTGTTACAGGGTTTGGCTGGCATAGCCCAACCTCTACCTTGAAATCTCCAACCCAGGGGCTAAGCTTCCCCTCCCCCAGAGGCTCTTCCCAATAAAATCCAGACATTTTGAGCTCTTTCTCTCTTTCTGTCTCACTTTCTCTGCCATATCTCTATCCCTGCATGACCATGCTTTCTTTATCCACTCCCATCTCTGTCTCCCTGTCTGCATGGAGATTTCCCCGGCCTCATGCTTTGGGATCCATGGATTCACTCAGGAGCCATTCCTAAATAAACTTGTTTTTTTTTTTTTTTTTTTTGTTTTTACTTTTAATTTGGCTTGAATTGGCTTATTTTTTAAAGATTTATTTATTATTCATACAGTGTTCTGTCTGCATGTGGGCCTGCACGCCAGAAGAGGGCACCAGATCTCATTATATAATGGTTGTGAGCCACCACGTGGTTGCTGGGAATTGAACTCGGGACCTTTGGAAGAACAGCCAGTGCTCTTAATATCTGAGCCATCTCTCCAACCCCCTGAATTGGCTTATCTTGTCATCGGTGGAGAAAGCCTATTACAGAGTCCAAATCTTTTCATCTTCTCCATCTAGTAAGACTTTTATGCGAATATTTAAACCCCTCCACCAGTAAAACGAAGAGGCCCTGCTGCATTTTCAGAACATAAATGCCCTAAGTGGTCAAATCCTTCTCACTTTCCTTTGCAATGAATCTTAAATAAAATTTAGATTTCTGAACATGAGTGGGGTTTTGTTGTTGTTTTTGTTTTGGAGACAGGGTTTCTCTGTGTAGCCCTGGCTGTCCTGGAACGTAGCCACCAGGTTCTCCCAGCATCCCTCAGTCACTACCTGTTACAGGGTATATCCAGCCAAGGGACTCAGCTGCTCATCCCCAAGAGACTTCCCCATATAATCCAGCCATTTTGGCTACCTACCCTCTTATGGCCTATCTTCCTGGCCTCCTGGTCCAGCTTCTACCTCTTTCCTATCCCTTCTCCTCATATGACCTGGTTCTGGGTCATGTTCACTCAGGACTCTCCCGGCTGTCCTGCCTCTGGCTATGCTTTCCTTTTTATCTACCATAAAGTTTCCCCCCACCATAACTAGGAGCAGTCATGTCCTTCCCTTCTTCTTCTTTTTTTTTTCCTTTCAGTTTTGAGCAGGAATGGAACCACCATCCTCTGGAATTGCAGCCAGTGCTCTTAACCACTGAGCTATCCCATCTCTCCAGCCAATCTCTCCAGCAATTCTTTTGAAACTGACCAACTGCAAAAGACTGTGAGGCCAGACCCTGTCCAATGAGGAAAGGACACAGTCCCCACTTTACTTAGAATAAAAACCAAGTCTACCTCCTGCCCAGATGTGTTGGCTTTTGGGGAGCAGGGCACCCTCCTGAACATGGCTACAGTCTTGCCTTTTTGGAGACACCTCAGCTGGAGCAGTGGTCTCTTTCTTTTCCGCCTTAGCTTGTTCCTAACTGGCTCTCACCTCCTGTAAAATCTGTTTGTTCTCTAACTTGAGCCCATAAGGCAACCACAATTAGCGTGGAAGCCTGGCACTTCTGCCTGCATTTTGTGGTTACCTCCTTGACTTTGGCTCAGACTCCTGCTCGATTCTACACGGGCAGGATGGGCAGGAAGGGGTTTTCCCTACCTAGTCTACCCGTATCTCATCACGCTTCGAGGCTGAAGCAAGAGAGATAAGGCGCTGTCCTCAAACTGCAGTCACCTTCCAGTCCAGGAACCACAAAAGCCCCCGGGACAGACAGAGCAACTACAAGTAAGGGCAACTGGACCATTATCTATGAGGGCAAGGCTGCACCCTGGAGCAGGACTGACCTTCCACTGGGAACCAGATGGTCTGCTCCCCACAGAGGACAGAGCAATGACCTTTTCTGCTGAACCCAGGGCCTCATGCATGCTAGGCATGACTCCATAGCTGAGAAGCCTCTGGTGGTTTCCCAGGAGACTGACACCCACATTGTTTTTAGAGTACGGTTTTGTTTTTGTTTGTTTGTTTTTCCATTGGCTTGGAGCTTGGCTGGACAGTCAGTAAGGCCAGGAGGCTCTGGCCCCCAGCGTTGGGACCACAGCATGTGCAATCACACTCAACTTTTTACCTGGGTTTTGCGATCCAACAGATTTTTGTGCTTTTGCATTATATTGGCTGAGCCTCCTCCCCAGCCCATCCCGGCTCCTTACTGAGAGACAGGGATGGGGCTCAGTTCACAGAACTTACCTTGGACCACTCAGGAAGCCCTGGGTTGGATCTGCAGCACAGCATAAAACCCACCACGGTGGCTCAGGCTTCTAATCCCAGCCCCCTGGAGACCTCCAGTTCAAGGCTACCCTGGTGTACACACAGTCAGAGGTACGCAGTGAGACCCTACCTCGAAACCAAATAACAAACACACACACAAAAACAACAATGCCAGCAAGTCAAGTCAAGCTAGTTAGGGCTCCTGCTGCTTAGCCTGGCAACCTGACTTTGATCTACAGGATCTCCACAGAGAGAGAACCATTTCCAATAAGTTGTCCTTTGAGCGCCACGCATCCACTGCAACAAAAAATGAATCAGGCCACATCTTGACCCGGCCTGCTTTGTTTCTGGGGTGTCTGCTTGCTTGTTTCATTCACTGTGTAGCCTAGGCTGGCCTTGAACTCAGTGTTCCTCTGCCTTGGCCTCCTGAATGCTAGGATTACAGGCCTCCTTCCCCATGCCCAGCTTAATTCTGCACACCTCTTGCGCCCTGCTCTACCTCTTTCTCTTAATTTAATGCTCACCATAAGCTTGGAGCCACTGGAGCGTTTCATCTGCTCTTCTCCCAGGCATCAACAGTCAGTCTCTAGCCTTTCTCTTCTTTTAATTAGTGCTTTTACCCTAAAAATCTGGTTGCCGTCTGAACATTAATAAACCAAGTGACAGGCTGGAGAGACAGCTCAGAGGTTAAGAACATTGGCTGCTCTTCCAGGGGTCCTGAGTTCAATACCCAACAACCACATAGTGGCTCACAACCATCTATGATGAGATCTGACACTCTCTTCTGGCATGCTGGCAGAACACTGTATACATAATAAATCTTTTTTAAAATATTATTTTATGTGCATGAGTATTTCCCTGTATGTGTGTTCACGTGTGTGCTGATGCCTGTGGAGGTCAGAAGAGGGTATGAGATCTCCTGGAACTGGAGTTAAGAGATGGTTGTGAGCCACCATGTGGGTGCTGGAAACGGAACTCAGGTCCTCTGCAAGAACAACATGTGCTCAGGGCATGGTGGCACACGCCTTTAGTCCTAGCACTCAAGTGACAGATGAATGAGCATCTCTGAGTTTAAGGCTAGGGTGAGTTGCAAAACAGAGTTACACAGAGAAATCCTGTTGTGGAAGGGGGGGAAAAAAAGCAATGTGTACTCTTATCTGCAGAGCTACCTCGCCAGCTCCATCTTTTTTCTTTTTTTTAAGTATGAGACAGGATTTCACTATGTAGCCCAGGCTAGCCTGAACACAGAGTTCTACCAAACTCTCCTGGCCCATCCCCACCACGACCCTGGCACTAAGTGCTAGGATTCTTTTTTTTTTTTTCAATTTATTTATACAGTACTCTGCTTGCATGTGTGCCTGCACACCAGAGAAGAGCACCAGATCTTACTATAGATGGCTGTGAGCCACCATGTGGTTGCTAGGAATTGAACTCAGGACCTTTGGAAGACCAGCCAGTGCTCTTAACCTCTGAGCCATCTCTCCAGCTCAAGTGCTGGGATTCCATAATCTATACTGTACCACAATGCCCACCTCAAAATGTGAACTCTTGGGGGGACACACACTTAAGCCACACCTCAACCATAGCACCTCACTTCTGCCAATTCTTTTTTTGTATCATAACCCCTCCCCCCAAGTTTGACAAGTTTTTCTCTCATGATTGATTGATTGATTGATTGCATGATGCTTTGGGTTAGGACTTCCTTGGGACCGAGTCAGAATGAGTAGGCCCACGGAGCTGCAGTCTGAGGAAGCATCCGTTGGAATCCTGATGCCTGCTTGATCTGGACCCTCACTCTCCAGCAGGTGTCTTCACCAGACAGAAGGGTTTGAGAGATCAGCAAGAGGAGGCGTGCCCACCTGGACCTTAGCCCGGTGCTAGCGACTGAAACAGTCCTCTCCACCAGGCCTGACAACCACACTGCATATATCCCCAGCTCCTGACCAGTGTTGTTTGTTTATGGTTTTGGTTTGTTTTTAATTTGGTTTTTCAAGACAAGAGTTTCTCCTTGTAGCTCCGGCTGTCCTGGAACTAACTCCCTCTGTAGACCAAGCTGGACTCAGGGATTGGTGCCCGACTCTGCTCCTGAGTGCTGGGATTAAAGGCGTGGGCCACCTCTGCAGCCACTGGGCTTCCTGACAAATCCTTTGATTACTTAGCTAAAGCAGGACAAGCCACCTGGCTAATCTCAGGGAAACAGATTTCAAGTCCTGTGAGCACTGTTAGTCATCATGCAAAGGGGTGTGCCTGCCAAGGGCTAAACAACAGATAGCCACTTCTGCCTACCACAAGGCCTTAGGGAGAAGATTAAACAAAAGGTGTGGCTATCACACCCTTTTAAAAGTAAAGTTTGAAAGGATTAAGGTATTGCCCAGAGATCCCTTCAGACAAAAGGGTGCCTAGCATGATTAACTGGGCTGTACCTCAAAAGCTTGATATGCCCTTTGTTAAGCTCATATCTGATATTAAGTCTAAGGAGAAAGCGTGAAAGAACGGTGGGCGGGGCTTTGGCCCACCAAATTGTCTGGAATCAAATACACAGAACATGCTCGGTTCTGAGAATCATTCTGGCAAAGTGCCCCAACCTGGACTGGAAAGAGACTAAGGACAGAACCTGATCTCCACCCTTCGATTTTGTACAGACAGAAAAGAAGCTGAGAAGCTTGGGGAGCCACACACAGCATGCATTCCTCAGGGCTTCCTCTGATGTATACACTCAGACGCCCACAAACTCTATATACAAAAAAAAAAAAAAAAGATAAAATCTTTACAAACAAATAAAATGAGCCAGGGATGGATGGTGGATGGATGGTGGCACATGCCCACATGCCTTTGATTCCATTACTTGGGAGGTGGGTCTCTGAGCTTGAGGACAGCCTGGTCTACACAGTGAATTCCAGGCCAGCCAAGGCGACATAGTGAGACCCTGCTTCAAAACAAACAAGGGGAATAGACACATAAAGGGGGGGGGAGCTCCAGGTTTCTGAGTAACTCAGAAGAGCAAGGTTGTTTGGCATTGCTGCCTGATAGAACCTGAAACTACATACAGGAGGGGCTTCTGGGAAAAACTAGTTTATCCCACTAAAGGGATAATCGGTGCTCCCCTCCCCCCGCATGTGTCTTAGTTAGGGGTACTATTGCTATGATAAACACCGTGACCAAAAGCAATTCCGGGAAGAAAGGGTTTATTTGGCTTATGCATCCATGACACTGTTCATCACTGAAGGAAGCCAGGACAGGAACTCAAACAGGACAGGAGCCTAGAGGCAGGGGCTGATGCAGAGGCCATGAGGGGTGCTGCTTACTGGCTTGCTCCACATGGCTTGCTCAGCCTGTTCTTCCTTTCTTCTTCTTTTTCTGAGACAGGGTTTCTCTGTGTAGCCTTGGTTGTCCTGAACTCACTCTGTAGATCAGGCTGGCCTCGAACTCAGAGAACTGCCTGCCTCTGCTTCTCTACTACTGGGATTGAAGGCGTCCTCCACACACTGCCCTGCTGGTCTCTTAATCACCAGTAAGTTCCCAGCTCCTGCCGACCAGCATTGTGTATCCCAAAGCACAGGCTTCAATTCAGCAGTTTTTAGTATCTTGTAAATCATATCTGATTCTTCAGCCCCAGTTAAACCCAAACTATAGGATCTTAAACCAAAATAGCAAATGGCCTTGATAGCTTTCAAACTTCCATCTAAAATTTGTCGACCCAGGTCTATCAAAGGCCTTTCTAGCCCAAGGTCCTTCTACGCTCTTCCCTAAAACATCGTCAGGTCTGTCACAGCAATACCCCATTCCTCAATGTGTCTTAGTCAGGGTTTCTGCTTCTGTGATGAAAACTCCAGGACTAAAAGCAAGCTGGAGAGGAAAGGGTTTAATTCAGCTTATACTTTATCTCTGTTCATCACCAAAGGAAGTCAGGACAGGAACTCCAAAACAGGGCAGGAACCTGGAGGCAGGAGCTGATGCAGAGGCCGTGGAAAGCTGCTTACTGGCTTGCTCAGCCTTTCTTATAGAAAGACTCAGGTTTCTCATTGAAGCCAGGATGACCAACCCAGGGACGGAACTAGCCACAAATGGGCTGGGCTCTTATCGTCAATTACTCTTTTAAGAAATCGCCTTCCAGCTGGGTCTATTGAAGAAGACATTTTCTCAGTTAAAGTTCCCTCCATTCAGGAAACCAGTTTGTGCGTCTCACTGACGTAACAACAGCAAGCACAGCATGTAGTCAGGTGACCTCAGATTTCTTGAAGAAATGGGTTCCTGGCTCAATGACTGAGAGACCCCCTCGAATTAACAGTTTAAGGGAAATTTTAAAAAAATGTTTGCCTTCTTGTATTTATGTGCACCGCATGTGTGCCTGGCCTCAAATGCTGTTCTTTCAACCCCAGTGGACCTCAGCAAAGCCTAGATAGCTTCATCTTGGATCTCCTGGAGCCGGAGTTAGCATGAGGCTCTGAACATCCTGAAACTAGGTAGACCAGGTTAGCCTCGCACTCACAGATATCCACTTGCCTCTGCCTCCCAAGTACTGAGACTAAAGCTATCTGCCACTAGGAACATTTCTTGGAATGCTCTTATCCATCTGGTTCCTTTGGTAAGCTAAGCCAGTGGTTTTCAACCTTCCTCCTGCGGTTGCGGCTGCCTCTCTTCCTTAACACAGTTCCTCACGTTGTGGTGACCCCCAGCTATAAACCTTATTTTGTTGGACCTGGCTCAGCGTTAAGGGCAATGGCTGCTCTTCCAGAGGGCCCAGGTTCAATTCCCAACACCCACATGGCAGCTCACAATCACCTATTAACTCTAGTTCCGCGGGAATCTGATATTCTGGCTTCTGCAGGCATCAGGCACACGTGTTGTACAGACATACATGTAGACAAAACACATGTACACACAGAAAGACTATTTTTGTTGCTACTTCATAACTAATTTTGCTACAGTTATGAAGCATAATGTAAGTATCTGTTCTCTTCCCTTGTTTTCGAGAAAGGGTTTCTCTGTGTAGCCTTGACTGTCCTTGGACTTGCTTTGTAGACCAGGCTGGCCTTGAACTCAAGAGATCCGCCACCTCTCCCTCCCTGAGGGGCTGGGATTAAAGGTGTGAGCTACAGCGAGCTAGGTATCTCATTTTTTAAGTTTAGAACTTAACTCCAATTTAAGAAGCCAAGGCCTGGTCAGGTGTGACATTATCTTCCTGGAAGGTCAGCACTGAAGACAAAGGCAGGTGATTGAGAGTCTGAAAGCTGCCTGAGCGACAGAGTGAGAGCCAGGCGTAGTGAAGGCACACCTGTAATCCCAATACTTGAGAGGCAAGGTGGGAGGATCTATGCAAATTCAAGACCAGCCAGGTCTACACAGCAGGTCCCAGGCCTAAGTGGGACTGCCTCAAAGGACCAGTGATGGTCCTTATTCCTGTAATGGACAATTATGAGTTGTCTTATTCTCCTGCCCTTAGCAGAACTGTCCACAGATGTGCCAGAAAACACCGTGCTCCACTGTGAAGCAGATCAGATCTTGAAGAGGGAGCCCAGAAGAAAGCTTATCATACCTTCAATGGTTTCTATAAAGCCAAGCTGCCTCTCTTCCTTCAGTGGCTTCAAGTCCCGGCCACAGGTGAATGTGCTGGAAACCACTGAATCTGGGTGGCAGTTGACGGATGAGCCCAGAAATCAGCTCGGACGGTAGAAACAAAATAGATTTGGGCTATACTCTATGAATGGCAAAACATTTCTTTTGGGGTTTGCCAAACACCCGAGAACAAAGGGAAGGAACCAAAGACTTGGTGACAAATTGCAATGGTGAAGGAAGAGAGAATGAACACCATCTTTCAGGAGATGACAATGCAGAGCAGGTTTGAAGCCAAAGGAAAGCGGCTGCCAGGTGGGTCCACTCCCATCCAGAACTCAGCCATCCGAAGCCAAGGCTCTGGACACTAAGGCAGGTGAACCGAGGCCAGCCTGGGCTACACAGTGAGAAGGTACCTCAAAAAGCAAAGGAAAGGCAGGAGTGAGGGAAGGAGGAAAGCTTGAAGAAGCTAACCCTTACTACATCAATTAGTGTACTAGCTACTTTTATCTATGACAACACACGACAAAACTTGGTATTTTAACCCACTGTTGCCGGTCATCAATTGCACCGGCATGGCAGAGCAAAGCAGCTCCTCATGTGGGGGGAGCAGAGGCAACCTGTGCTGAGCCTCCTGCTCTCAAAAAGTGGACCCTGAGGACAAATGCCCCCCTCCTCCAGTCAACGCTCAGTGAACACCGGCAGGCAGGCATCCCCAGGGCTGCGCTCACCCCCCAAGAATCACAGGCACACTCGGTTTTCAATAGAAGTTTCCTTTTATTTTGAGATTGAAACAGTGGAATGAAATTGCTCTGAGGCTGGAACAATGTTCACCGGGAAGGAACCCGGAGTGCTAACCCAGAGAAACAAAACTTGCCAGGTCCGAGCCAGCTGCCCACCTACCTCCCCCAGATTCAAGAACAGAGGATGGGAGGAGGGCACAATCAAAATCCAGGGTTGTAACCGCTGGCAGGGTTGCGGTAGGTAAAGTACAATTTCCACAGTTGTGTCGATTACAGAATACAACAGTCGCAAGCAGCCGCCCTCCAACCCCTCCCAGGTTTCCTCTCAAAACCAAACCCCTCACTGGAAGCTGCATCTTAGGACTTGGGGGAGTGGGCTCTTGACCTAACTGGTTTCGGAGACCACAATCACGGTTCTGAAGACGAGGGTGACTCAAATGGTGGGAAATGTTTATTCATTATGCTAATCTGTAATCTGCTTAAATTCATTTAAAATGAGCTTACTGGCACTGGTCACAAGTGGTCCCCAACCACCTGCCAAGACAGAACAGAGTCAGGATCGACGCGACCCGACCCACGGTTCCTGCCTGGGGTCACCTGGCTGGGAAGGCAGTGACAGGAAACTCAGGTGGGTCTCACTGGCAGCCACGGGGTGGGGACGGGTCAAGCCGAGGAGCACACTGGGAAAGCTGTACCTGATCAGAGCTATATTGATTGCATTATCTTAAGTGAAGAAGACTGACAAAGAGTGAAACTTACGGATGGGGAAGAGAGAGAACAGTTTCAGAAATTAATCCTGCGGTTATGGGAAATTGTCTCCCTACTTTAAAAGAAAAAAAAAATTTTTTTTGGTTTTTAATTTTTTTTTTTAATATTTTTTGGAAAGTATTTTTAAGGTAATATTTTTTTTCCTTTGGAAAAAGAGACCTTTTCCCCCCTAACCTAAGCAAGTGGAGTTGCCACTACCTAATCGCTATATTGTTCTGCTAAGAGGTAGATAAAAAAAAAGTGAAACGGGGCTTCTATGGGGAGGTCCGTTAGAGGGTGGGGAGGGGCTAGCTCACCCAGTGGTGGTCCCCAACTACAGAGGTGGCTGGTGGACTGGGCCTGGCCCCAGGGCAAAGGATCCTGCTCCATCTCAGAGCCAACTGCCCCCCATGGAGAAGGGGAGTGAGTGGAGGTAGAGGATGTCGAGAAACCCTGTTGAAGAGGCCCTGGTTCCAGGACAGCGTAGGAGCTGAGGGACCCAGCCCAGAACTCCCCTCCAGCCACTCCTAAGAGACAAGCCCATCCTTTCCTCACCGGCTGGTCCACCCAAGCTGACGGCTGAGAGAAAGACAAGCTGGAGGGAGAAGGAATGAAAGCAGGGGTGAGGAAAGCAGAAAGGGGGGCGGGGGGAAGATGCCGAACCCTGCCAACCCGACCTATGAGAGGGGATCCTGGCAGGCCTGCCTGATCCCCAAGACAAACCTCAACTCTCTTCTGGCTGGGAGTCATACCCTCACGCATGAGCCCCTGCCCTTATTTCCAATCTTACTGTAAGGACTGAGGTAGTTCATCCATTTATACTCGTAGCATTCATCATCTGTGATTACCAAAGACACGTGCTCAGGAGCTTCCTGCTATTTAAGAAAAACAAATTCTCTTCTTTTGTCAGTCCATATCCAACCATTTGAGGGCATCCATGGTGCCACCACACCATGGAGGGCCGAGGTTTTGGCCCAACCACTAGACCCCTCAGGCATGTGGCCTCCTCCCACATCCTGTACCCTCACTGAGATGTATCCAAAGGAAAGAAAGAGTTCCAGCTGGTATTACTCTGTGTCTGAATACGAGAGAAACATTCTGCACCTAAACCATCGAGCGTCTAAGAGGAAAATGGCTTTTACGTCCCCTGCGTTAATGAGGAGTTCTCTTCAATCTTCCTACAATGTCCTGTCAGGCAGAGCTGTTTTCCTTCTATTGGTTTTCAACAAACAGGCAAAACAGTTGTGTGGTTTGATTGGCAAAGCCACTAGGATCTCCCCCCTCCCCCAAACACTTACAGGAGAGAGGAGAGCTCACCCCAAGAGAGGGGGAGAAGAGCTGCCTACAGGGCTGGCTCCTCCTGGGGCCCAGGCCTGGCGCCCTCTGGGGCTGAGGTAGGTAATAGCACCGATGGTTCCCAGTTTGGCAGAGGGTATCTGGGGAGGGAGGAGGGGAAGGCACCCTTGAGAGCTAACTGAGGCCCCTCCTCGCTGCCAGTCTGCCAGGCCTGAAGGGAACTTCCCAGTGCCATCTCTGCAGTGGGACAAGGGAGGAGAGCAGTCCCACGAGGAGCCCAAAATATTCCCTCCTTCCCCAAAGTGCAACAGGGAGCCAAAGGACCCCCCTTTTTCCCTGCTCCCTAGCCCTTGGCAAGCACCACTCCCAAATACCCCAGGAGCTTCAGAAGAGTGGATACTTGTCTTAGTGTGCACTCTCTCCAGGCCCCTCTCCTTTGCAGACAGGCCCAGTAGATGTAGGACAATGGCCAGCCACTGCTTTGACTCAGAAACAGCCTCTCAGCCTCTGTCTGTCTGTCTGTCTTTGGCACAAAGGAAAACGGACATACAGAACCGACTGGAGGCTCCTGCTCCAGCGTCCTCTGGGTTTCTACATGGAGTCTCTTCGGCTAACAGTGAGGCATGAACTCCCCCCCCCCCAAGCAGAGAGCTGGGGTGGAGGGAGGGGAGGAAAAGCAGAAGGACCGGAAAGAATCAAGGGCCACACAACTTCCCCGTCCTCAACTACGGTTCTCTCCTGCCTGGCCAAGACCCCCTCCGGCAACCAAGTCCACAACTCAAACTGCAAAAGGCAACCAGACCCCAAGAGGGGGTGTTAAAGCCACTTCGGTGTAAGTGGCAGACGCAGCTTCAAAGTAAGTCAGTGAATCAAACCATTTGGCTTTTCATGTGTTTCAAAGAATTTAAAAAATAGATCCTAAAGAGATGGTCCTTTCACAAAAAATATATGTGTAGCGTGCACACATACACCTCTCTCTATATATACACCTTAGAGCACCAAAGCGTTTATTTTAAAAGTTGCTTTTCTCAAAACCGTCCAAATCTCCCAAGTGCTTTTTGTAATAGTTTGCTATCTTACCCAGGATGGGGAAAAAGAAGAGGTACCGAGCAGGGTAAAGAGCTGCCCTAAGATCTGGCCTTTGGGTCACCAGATGACCCAAGACAGGCTCTCCCTTCCTGCTGACCTCTGGAACCCAATCCATGTTCTTGCTTTCCAGCAAGGCAACTTGCCCAATCCATGTAAGTTTTCAGGTCCCTTGCCACACTTTCTGATCTCTTCTGGGAGCTCAATCAGCCAAAGGAAAAGGACTTGGGCATAAGGTGTGAAGGGAGCAGGCCCCCAAGGAATGGAACACTCCAACAATCTCATCCAGGTACTGTGGGATTCCCCCCCCCATGGTCACTTGAACCGGGTATCAAAGCATGCTTGCTGCAAGAAATCCACTTGAAATCAGGAAATGGCTGACGTCTGAACATTGTCGGCTTTGTTTGGGGACAAAGGACATAGAGCCAGGTGGACGTCGGGAGACCCTTTGTGTCTGGGACAGGTGGGAAACTTAATTCTCTTGGCCTGTTACCATCCGAAAGACTTTGTTTCTCTCTTTGGACTACATGGTCTGGAGCCTACGAGGGGCTGCGACAGAGACTCAGCGGTAAGATGGCACCAGCTCAAGATCCTGTCCCATTCACGTCACCGTCTCTCCTCCCCCTCTTGGCTACTCACAACCCTAAGAGATAATAATAGTAATAATCAAGAATTTAACAGGTCCGCTTTTAGAATCAACCAGATCAACCTAAAGAAGACAGGGAGGTGGGGGAGGGCCGTTACTGAGGATCTGCTTGCCCTGCAGTCTCTGAATGATACAGACTAGAATAGCGAGGTGGATGGAAATGAAACAATAACCAAAAAATAAACACAAAAAGCACCGCAATGACAAACATGGCGGGCCTCTCTGACAGAGAGAGGGTATGGCCTTGTCTTTCTCCCATAAATGGAATCTTGGCTCCCATATTTTTAAAGAAATACAGATTTTCTTAAAAGGGTATATTTTTTAGTTATCATTTCTCTCCTCGATAAAACAGAGGCAATATCTTAAAATAATGTGGGAAAACCCAGCTGAGGTACTGTCTCATCAGAGAGGGAGGCGGAAGAGTGCCCACAGTCAGTTTTGGTTAGTGGACACTTCTGTTTGGTCCCCAAGGGTTCAAGCTCTGCTAGATCTTAAATCCTGCTTTGAGGTCAGAGATCAGATCCTGGCAAGGTCCTGGGACGTCACCCTTGTGGTTACCTGCTCCACCTTGGCCTCCTCCCCGGGATCCAGCCCCCAACCCCCACCTTTCCCCACAGGGCCTGTTCTCCACAGAGCTCCTAAAGAGTTACTGGCTCATGTAAGAAATTATGAAACATAACTTTCTTATTTTTTTCTTTTCATTAAAAAAATAAAATATTCAAGACTATCAGCTTCTCTTTTGCTTTTCTTTTTTATATAAAATATCAGCAAGCCGCAAAAAATTAAAAAAATTAAAAAATTTAAAAAAAAAAAAAGAAAATTAAAAACCGGGGTTTAGGGAACAAAGGGAAATCATTGCTGAGGTAACTTCACACCTTGAGGTAGTTCACTTAGCACAGCACTGCCTGGCTCCACCCACATGTCATGGTTGCTTTGTCACTGTTGTCCTTGCAATGTCTGGAAGAGGGGAGCTCGGTGCATGGGCTTCTCCACATGCAGAGAGGAGCCTTCCTTTCTTCCCAGCACACTTGACAGTATTGTCCAGGGTAGCTAAAGTGCATTACCTGGCTAATATGCATTACATTCAGTACAGTATCAGGAGGGAAGGCGGGACCTCAATGGTGGCCGCCTACCTCCGTAAGGGCTGAACTTCCAACAGGATCTCCTTGAGCCTGCTAAATTAATAAGTTAGGTATGTTCATCCCTTTGTGCACAATGCTGCTGGTAATCTGAAGTTTGTTTCCAGGCATGCCTTTCATAATGACAATGACAATTCATGGAGGCATAAGCAGTCAGTCAAATACTCCTCTAGAATAAAAACAGAAGCAATAGTCTCCAATTTACTAAGTCTGCCAGAAGATGACTTTAAGCTTTGTTGGGAGCTCGGGGGTCGGGCTGTAGTCCCACCGCAAGGAAGCAGTGCTGTGGTGGGGACACAGCGCGATGCCTACCCCAGCCCTCCTAAGAGCACACACGGCTTGGAGCGAGAGCACCTTGGGGCCACTCAACTCCTCCATGGAACTGAGACTTTATCAAAGGGAGCTCACACCCCCTTCCCAGAGCTCATACATCCGATCATTAAAATAGACTTTAAAAAAATATAAAATCCGCCTGAGAATGATGGGAATCAGGGACAGAGGTCAGCCCCTACCCTGCTGAGCACGCAGCACACCCATGTGTACCAGGGCACCGAGCAGGACCCGCAAGGTTAGAGGGGCTTAAATGAGGGGGGAATCTTGGTGGGGGAGCCCCAGCTGCCTGGGAGAAATTTTAGTTGTGCCAATTTTCCAAGATGGTGATCTGCAATATCTCAACCATAAGGGCATGGAAATATTTTTCCTCTTTGTGATGCCAAAGATGGAACCCAGGGTCCTGCACATGCCAGGCAAGTACTCTGACCACTGAGCTCTATCCTTAGCCCAAGGCCTCCTTTTAAACGTGGATCAGTATTTACTTTAAGTATCATCTCTCTCCTTCTTTACATGTTGCTGTTCCCAATGGCTGGTTAAGGAAGGATCAAAATTCAACTATAGACAAGTGTTCTCCACAAAGCTGTGTTCCAGCCCTCTTCCCTCAACGTCCCTTCCCTAAAATAACAAGGCTATAGCAGTGTAAATGAATACAGGAAGAGGTAAGGTGTTGGTCGAGGCATTAAGAAGGGGAGGAATTTTCATCAAATAACCAAGAAGGCAAGAATGGGGAAGAGGGGTCAAGAAACAAACCATCCTTTAAGGTTTTAGAAAACCTGAAGGAAATTTTATTTCTCTTCCCCACTGGGATCTGACCCGTCCTTCTGACAGCTGGAGAACTTCCTCATAACAATCCACGTTTAAAAGCAACCCGAGCTACAACTGCAATGGTGATATGCCAAGGGGTGGGCCGTGGCCAGCTGGCTGAATTGGGGGCGAGAGATCAGGATTCCTCACTGAAACATTTTTTTTCAAGTCAGTGTGCAAACCTGATCTCCAGCCAGGCCCAAAGGCTCCTGATTCCCACTCATTCTCAGGCCTGCTGGGAAGAGCACGCGGGCTCTCCACTGCCCTCCAGCTCTGCGTTTTGCCTGCTGATCTGGAGCCCAATAGGACAGGAGGGGGCGGGGTCACTTCCTCCGTGCCTGGGCCTGGTTGCTCTGCCCCTTCTGGTGCTGCTGCTTAACCTGAGCCAGGATGTCTCGGATCTTGCGCTGGGCCATCTGCATTGAGAACAGGCAAGGACGAAGGTGAGGACCTCCAAAGAGAGAAGCTTTGCACACCAGAAACAGAAACGGCTTTCGTGACACAACAGACTCTACTACATAGAGGAAGAAGCCGAAATGGTATGGCAGCTCCTGGGATGGAGACATTTCATGATATCTCAACCCTAAATTAGATGGGGCCACCTAAAACTACCATGCAAGGGACAGTGAGGTGAGGCGCCCAGGCACGGCGTACCCAGCAGCGATGGCACACTCAGTTGCTCTATGAAAATGGATGAAGCTTCCACTTCGCTTCTTAGAAATGTCTTGTGTTGGCGCTGGAAGGATGGCTCAGCAGTTACAAGCCCTGGAGGCTTGTTCAGGACCCTGGTTCATAACATGTTTATACCCCACTTCCTACCTGGGAGCTAACAACTATTAAGTCTTGTTTTTCCAATGCCATCTTCTGGCTTCTGAGGGCCCTGCGCACAGGTACACAGGCATACACGTTGTGGCTGGCAAAACACCCATTAACATTGAAAAAAGAAAAGGAAATCCAAAAAAAGTTCCTCCCACTAGAAGTAGTGGTCCCTGCCTTTAATCCCTGTACTCGAAAGGCACAGGCAGATGGATCTATGAGTTAGAGGCCAGCTTGGTTTATGTAGCAAGCTCCACATCAGGACCACATAGTGATCTTTTCTCCAGGAGGAAGAATAAAAAGCCAAAGGCAAAGCGGAATCCACATGGGTTCACCCGCCTGTCTCCTTTCCATAAAGGGAGTGAGTGCTTGACTGAAGATGCTGGTCCATCCATCTTCAGTGTCTGAGTTCAGACCAGGTATGATTTCAACATGTGAGATAAAGGCAAGAAGACTTCCCAAGAGTTGAGACTAGTGTAGGCTAGATAGTGAGTCTGTGTACACACACACACACACACACACACACACACACACACGAAGAAAGGGAGAGAGAAGGAAGGCTCTCATTGGCCTTGATATTTTACATAATTTCCACTGACTCCTTTTTCTGAGTAACTGAGACAGTGTATGCAATGCACCTGGCACTGCGTGAGCCGGGACACACCACCATCAACCTTACAAGCCTCATTTCCCTCATTTGAATAATGTGGTTCTTAGGGGGCTTAACGGAGTTCATAGCCACAAAGCCTGTGAGACAATGCTGGGACTATTATGACCATAAATCTTAGCTATCATTCCTGTGGCTTTCACCGCTTCCCAAAGATCCTTAAAATATTGCTGCCAATCCCAGGTAACAGAGCAGGCAGAAAGGGTGTGTGTGTGTGTGTGTTTGAGCTGAAAGCATGAGTTTTGCCCCCTAATTGCTCAAGCAGCCCCCAGGGGAAGCCACAGCACATTGGTAAACTACAGATATAGTACTAGGGTGATGATGTTTGAGGGTTTAGGAGTGCTCCTTTGTCAATCCTATTTTCCTCCCCTTGCAGAGGGTCAATGAAAATTTGAACATAAGATTTGCTTAGCTTCCTGGCTTCAGAGCCACCCCACTGACTAGCAGGAAAGGGGTTGAGTTACAAATGATACAAAGCCAGGTACAGGGACACACCTGTGACCGCAGCTTTCAGGAGGCTGAAGCAGAGGTTTTACTGGAAAGCCAGCCTCATTTGAATAGATGGTGAGTTAGTGGTAGGCCAGAGGGTTTAACAGGGAGTAGGAGAGCATTGGGAGAGGCCTGAAAAGAAAACCCAGGCTGTCACTAGTCTTATTGTCATCCTTCCACGAAGGAGGCTGAATACTAACTTCTGATCCAGCTCAAAAGGGGTTCAAGACAACTACAGACACTTTGAATAGAGAACACACACAGTCATAAATTTCATAAATAAGCATTGATAAACATAAATGAGCTGATTTGCAGAAGTTGGTTCTCTGCCACTATGTGGGCACTGGAGACTGCACTTAGGTTCACTTGGTGGTGAGCACCCCCCCCCACACACACACAGGGTTTCTGTATGTAGCCCAGGCTGGCCTCTAACCCAGAGATCACCTGCCTCTGCCTCCTGAGTGCTGAGATTAAAGGCGTGCATCTCCACACCCCACAGTAGTTGTAAGCACTTTACCCACTGAGGACTAAACGGGAACACATTCATTTACCCCTGCATGCTGAACCAGACCAAACCAGCCCAGAGCAGGGAGATTATGGATAGGTCCTACATAGGACCTATGCAAATCACACAGATCAACCTTGACAGCCCTCCTCCATGGCTCTGCTCCTGGCTCCCGAGTCCTCTGGAGGATGGTACATACCTGGCTGGCATAGAAATGTCCGATGATCTTAACAATGACTTGGTCGTTCTCATCTGGGGTCTGGTCTCTTGGTACTACCACCTCAGCTGCGGTCAAGTTCTGCAGCTCATTCACCTAGGGGTGGAGTGGTCAGAGAGCTCAGAGCACCAGCAATGAAATGTGCATAGAGGGATGAGGGCAACTCAGTGGTAGAATGCTTTGCACATGGGGTCCTGGGTTCAAGACCTAGCACCAAAAGAAGGGGAAAAAATGGTGGGACTAGAGGGTGAATGAAACATGGAAGGATTCAGGCACCAGGTGTTGGGAAGTAAAATCAAGCCAGTGGACAAATGAGGCTAGAGGTGAAAAAGCTAGGGAAAGGTGTGGGTTTTAGAGACCAGCTCAGCCCTCAGAGCTCACCGTTTTGCCGCCTTTGCCGATGACCCGTCCAGCTGCTGAAGCTGGAACCCGGATGTGGGTCTCCAGCTTTACTTCCTCCTTGGGACCAAAGAAATTCTCTTCTTTCAATTTGCCATAGATTCTTCCCTGAGCCTAGGGAGAGGAGGTCACGGTTAAAAGGCCAGGTATCTAGGTGGAAGCAGTGTAGTTCCAAACTGAGGCCTAGCCTTTTCCATCCAACTGGCCAGAATTCTACCCAGGAAGACCAACCAGTTAAGGCAGATGGTTGTGCCTCCAGCGGGTAACCCTCAGTGTTTCCTATGATAACCTGTAACGCTGGAGACCCTCGGGTTAAGACCCATGAGTAAATGAATGTCCCACACTACAGAGGCAGGAGGATTACCAAAAGTTCATAGCCAACTTAGTCTGGCTGGCTAGTTTGGGACCAGCTAGAATTCCATACGGAGACCCTGAAACGGACATAATCTCTTCCCACACTTAGAGGTTCTGGGATGACTTATGTGGATGTGGTAAAAACCAGCGCATTACACCCAGGAATGGACACTCGTTGGGTGCCTAGAAAGCTGCCCAGTCTATCCTCACGGAGATCAGCTAAAGCAGCATAGCCACAGAGAAAGGGAGCTGACCTCAAATGCAAACACCCCAGATCCCCTTCTTGCCCACACTCCTGTGTGGACCATGAGGAAGTGAGGGAGGAAGGGGGGAATGAGCAGAAATTAAGCTTGACAGCATACTTGAGGCAGCTTTGCAACTGTGTATCCAGTAGAAATGACTGCAAGTCATAAGTGATGGGAATTTGACAGCTAACAGAAGCCAACCCAACCCTTTTCCTGAATGTATTAAGTTCCCAACCTCAGTTCCCCTGTATCCATCGTGAGGAAAAAAATATAGATCAAACCTTGAACTGTGCCTCTGGGGGTCCAGTGATGATGACCATTCGAACCTTGGAGTCAGGTGTTTCTGGTGGAGCAATCTACAAAGCACGCAGTTGGTCAGGGGGAGCTGCTTCTGGGGGGAGGCGAAGGCCTCACCAGCCCCTCTAGTTCCCTCCCACCGTCAGCTCTGAGAGGGGAAGGGAACCAAAGCCTCAAGCCTAAGTTCCTGTTTCACACAAGAACTGGGTGATGACAGCACGGGCAGCAAGCTAGCAGGACCTGCCTCAGACACTGTCACAGTAGGACCACAACCAGCCAGCCACCAAGAGGAACTATGAGACGACTGGGTAGAGAAGGCAGTGGCTACACCTCCCTGCCGTCAGGGAGGGAAATCACAAAGCTTTAAATGCCATTGAATGAAGCCACGAATTTGGACATGAGAGATCAACAGCACTGGCTTCCTAATGACAAGTCTCCTTGCTCTCCCGGATCCTGAATCCAGGGTGGTTAAAGAAGGCAGACACAGACAAAGCGCTCACTGCCAGGCACCACGTGCTTCCTTGGATCCCACACCAGGAAACTGAGACTTGCTGGAGTCCAGCAGGAGGTGGGAATGCTGGTTTGGAATGGGGCTGGGGCTGGGTCCTTCTACTTTGTGGCAGAATCTCACTCAGCCTGCTGTCTATGTCAATCTGGCCTCCTGTCCTGTCTAGCCTGGAAACCTAGAAGCACTGAAGACGACACAAGGGTCTGGGCTTTCATTTTGCAACGTGTGAAGAGGGCTGGAGTACATACTAGCCCCGGAAGAACTCAGGAGCAAATCACCTTGATGGAAGCGCTGGCGAAGCGGGAGAGCTGTTTGATGTGCTGGCCCTTCTTTCCGATGATGGCACCCACAGCCTGGGCAGGGATGAACACCTGTACCATCTCCTGCTCCGGAGCCTGCTGCCAAGACAGGGAACTCTTACCACAAAGGACTAGGGAGTGGGCGTAGGCAGCACCCAGGGGCCCCTCCACCCTGCTACCTTACAGCCTCCAAAAGGCACAGATGCCGGCACCCAGCTGACTAAAGGAAAGCAAAATCAAATGGAAAGCTGCTGCCCCCACCAGGGCTGATGACTCAGCTGGGTTCCTTTCTTTGTAGCTGACATTCTAACTGCAGACCTCCCTCTTCCCTCCCTCTCGCCAATGTCCCAAGTCCCGATATTCAGGATAGGACCACAGTAATAAGAACTTTCACCTACCATGAAGGAGCTATAGGGCGCAGCCCCAGTGACGCTGCTGGGAGGAGGTGGAACGGCACTGGACGAAGCTGGGAAGAGACCTACAGCAGCCAGGTTGAGACCAGGGATGAGGTGGGACTGTAACTGGAGGAGAGAGGCGAGGCACACATCAGTTTGCTAACGGGCCCTGCTGCATGGGTCAGCTTGCTGATGGACCCAGGTGGGCCCTGGTTTGTGGCTCTAGGGGTCAGTAACCCCAGAGCAAGCCTGCACCCCACAGGAGTTATTTATTTGCTTTTGTACAAAAACCTGCCTGGCATTGTGCTTTCCCTTGGGCCACAGAGATTCCTCACTGGACTAAATGGTTTAAGCCCTAGCAGGAAGGCAGCCAACAGCCTCCTTAGTTGTTTCTGCCATGTATGTAAAATAAAGAAATAAATCTTTAAAAAAAAAAAAAATCCCAACACTGAGAGGCAGAGGCAGATGAATCTCTGAGCTAAAGGCTAGCTTGGTCTACTTACCAAGTTCCAAGATGCAGTCTCAAATGAACAAGACAGGATGGTGACAAGCAAAACCAGAAGGTAGGGGCAGGGAAGATGGCTCAGTGGGTAAGCGCACTGAGGACATGAATATGGGCACCAAAGCCCACGGAAATCCTCACATTGCCCCTAAGCCCAGTGGGGTTTGAGGGGCGGAGATAGGACTGCTGGGTCTTGCTGTCACCCACCCAGCTCCAGGTTTGGTAGAGGGTGAGTGATAGAGCAGGAGACAGGATGTCCTCTCTGGCCTATATATGTACACATCTAATTACACACACACATTTCAAACAAGAAAGAAAATCCTAAGAGCTGGGCACGCTCACACATGCCCATAGGCCCAGCATTTGGAACACTAAGGTAGGAGGACTGAAGTCAGTTCCAGCCTACAAGCTAGCCTCTAGCTGGCTCAGAAAAAAACAGCTGAAATCGCGACCCTTCTGTCTACTAGAGTACACAGGTTTTACTGGAAGAGAACACATCACATCATATAGATCACAGATCTACGAAAGCCAAGATTCTGCCCCGACTCCAACCCAGGAGACGGAAAAGGAGCCATGTTGAGTAAATACAGTCACCTATTTCCAGCAGCAGATTCTTTACTAACAATGTACAAGACCCCTGATTTGATCCCTAGCACCACCACTACCACGAAGACAAACGTAGATGAGTCGAGTTCAAAAGCATAAACTGAGGGGATGGAAAGGTAGCTCAGTGGTTAAGGGCCCTGGCTGCTCTTGCAAAGGATTCAATTCCCAGCACCCACATGGCAGCTCACAACTGTTTGTAACTCCAGTTCTAGGGGATCTGATAGCCTCACACAGACATACAGGCAGGCAGAACACCAATGTATATTAAAAGAAAGTGATGCTCCAAGATTATCCTGGTCACCTGCCTGCTGCTAAATTCTGAGAAGGTTACAAGACAGGCTAGGGATATAGCTCAGAGGTTCAGTTTTTGTCTCTCTCCAGGGCCTAGATTCAGTTCTCGACAACAGGCACAGCGCCACCTCTCACTCACACTCATGGCAGCCACGTCATTCTCATAGGCCTCCCGAACTTTCTTCATGATCTCCTGCTCGGCCCGGCAGCAGTTCTCAATGGCCCCCTTCACAGTGATGGTCCTCTCAGGGTTATAGAGAGTGAGATCCTGAAGCCTGGCAAGAGAGCAAGACAAAGTCAAGGAGTGGGCAGCGCAGGGCTGGGACCAGGCCTCAGTTGGGTCAAAAGACCAGCTGAGTTAGGGGTCCAGCACTTCAAGAGGCTGTTTAACTTCTATGAAGGAAGTCTTATCTCCAGCCTTCAGATAGCCAGGACAAGGAGAACAGAATTACCACAGAAATCCCTTCTGTGGAAATACAACATATCATGAAAGGTTGTGCTCGCCCAACAGGCAGGCTGGCCGCAGGCAGCCCTTTACTTGCGCTGTTCCGCAGTAGGGTTACTCTGCAAACAGGCCAGTCTCTCAGGAAATGGAGAGGCAGGGTGCTTACGGACAGCTAGCCGGTGCCTGCCACTGGTTCTTTAGAGGCAGCCCAGCGTGCCAAGGCTGAAAAGGACCCAGGTCTGTGTACTTCTCTCAGTACCAGACACATGTCCAGCCCAGGCGCTCACTCCCTGCAGGCTTTTTTGGGGTAGGTACTATGGCACTCACTCCAGCCCTCACGGGAGATGATATCACCCCTTCCCCATTCCTCCCCATTTAAGAGGCAGGTGCGAAGGCTCAGTGCCGAGGTCCCTGTGCTCAGCAGTGCTGTAAAGGGCCCCAATGAGAGCCTTACGATGAGATGGTGATCTTTGTCTCCGTGTCCTGCTCCACCTTCTTCAAGTTCCGCCCTTCCTTGCCAATGAGTCGGCCCACGAAGTTATTATGGGCCAGGATCTTCAGGGGAACCTCATCTGCCCTGGGGAGGAAGCAGAGGGCAGCCCAGTCAATAGTGTCAACAAAGACCCAACCATAAAACCAGAGCAAGTATCAGATTATGAAATGCACGGGAGATCAGTTTCATAAACAGAGAAATGGGTGGACGAGGCTGGACTGTGGGAGGAAGGGTGAAATATGGGAGCCATAGCTTTGCCTCAACTGTGATCAGGGCCAACAGGTACTAACTACCATACACAAATCGAAACTCATCAAACTGCACACTTGACAAAACGAGCAATTGGACTGGGGGGGGGGGGCGTTAGCTCAGTAGTACTGTTGGCCCAGAATGCATGAGGCCCAGGCTCCACGCCCAAGGTGAAAGAGGTAAGGCAGCAGTCTACAGTCCCAGCTACTGCAGCTGAGATTGAAGGATCCATTGAGCCCAGGAATTCTAGGCCAATCTAGACAACATGTCTACAAACACAAACAGCATTATTATACTAATTGCATCCCAGTAAGGCTGTATGGGGGGAGGGGAGGAAGCCAGGCAGTGGTGGAGTATGGCTTTAATCCCAGCAGAGGCAAGTGGAGCTCTGAGTTCGAAGCCAGCCTCATCGACAGAGGGAGTTCCAAGACAGCCAGGGCTACACAGAGATGCCCTGCCTTGAAAGCAAACAAACAAGTGTGTATGCACACACATACCACACACAAGAAAATGTGATGATATACTTATCACAGTACTCAGGAGGACCACAAGCTCATAGCCGGGGGAAGAGCCCCTCTCTCTTTTAAAAGACTGTATGTATGTATTTAAGAGAGAGAGAATGAGAAGGTGTGAAGATGCCCATGGAAGCCAGAAGGGGCGGCCCTGGATCCCTTGGAGCTTGAGTTGCAAGGGTTTGTGAGTCATCCAGTATGAATGATGGGATCTTAACTCTGGTCCTAATGCAGGTGGAAAAGAAATTTTCTTTAAAAATGTATGAGCCCTCTATTTGCAGGTACACCAGGTACACCTGCATGCCAGAAGGGGGCAACAGACCACCTTACAGGTGTTTATGAGCTACCATGTGGGTGCTGGGAATTGAACCCTGGAAGAGCAGACAGTGCTTTTAACCACTGTGCCATCTCTCCACCTCCCAGAGCCATTCTCAAGAACACAAAACAGAAACTGAAGCCAAGCATGGTGGTGCATGCTTGTAACTGGGCATTCAGGAGTCAGAAGAGTTCAGGATTAGCTTGGGGTACAGCGATCTGCCCCAAACACCCCCATCCATACAAAAGAAGCCAGAACCAAAGACTCAGAAAGTAGTGAAAGTGAACCTCTATACTGATTTGCATTAGTGGACCCACACCCGGGTCTCAACATGCAGGCATCTACTTCATGCTACCGGGCTGCATTTCAAGCCCTGTGTCGCTTCTCTCTCTCTGTAGGGGGCTTTATATTTACTGACAGATGTGTTGACAAAAAATTTATAAAGGCATATAGATAGAGCATCATTTCAGTCTGACCCTCGGTGCTAACACACATGGGCATTCATCTGCACACTCCATCTACAAAGATTCTAATACACACATATATACACACACAAACATACATACGTGTATATGAACACAAATATAAATATCATGAATACATAAACTTTCGAGATGATTAGGGAAAGATCTTGTAGCTTCTGTGTTTGTGTGCAGTTCTCAACTCCTAATCTGTCTCACTGCTATTAACAGGTGTGTAGAGGCTGGGGTGTAGCTCAGTGGCAAAGCCTCTGCCTGGCACGTGTGAGGTCCCAGACTTGACTCCTAGGGCAGCAGTCTCCAAGTGCAGCTGTATCCTTCTTACTTACGTTTTGGTGTCCTTCGCCTCCTTGTGCATAATCTCCAGGATCATCTTACAGGCGGAGGAGCAGCCTTCTGGGGTTGAATGCACACTGATGGCCTTCTCCGCAGCTCCCGCGTTCTCCTTCCGGTGCACATCTATCCTGAGGAACACAAGACAAAGCTGGTTAGTTGTCTCCAAAAACACGGGACCCCCCCCCATGTCTTGTCAAGCAAAGGCATAGAATCCACTCTCCTTGGAATGGGGCCTGTCAAGTATAGAACTGGGAAAGTCAACAAGGGGCCAGGCGACCACAGCCAGGACTTGCTCTAATGCAGTCCACCCCACAGCTGCTGGGTGGGGACACTCCCAAGCTGTGTGGCTGAGACTGTTTCCCCCTTTTCAAGCAATGTATCAGGG
The DNA here is from genome assembly GCF_030254825.1 of Meriones unguiculatus. Classification (NCBI taxonomy): domain Eukaryota; kingdom Metazoa; phylum Chordata; class Mammalia; order Rodentia; family Muridae; genus Meriones; species Meriones unguiculatus. The sequence goes on along the minus strand of NC_083355.1, from coordinate 25,099,410 downwards.
ACACTCACTGTCCCAAGTAAGTAATAGTGATTTACTATGTGAAGGACACAACCTGAACCGTTCTTTCCTATAAGCACCAACCATCTGCAGAGAGGAGGAAAGCAGGAGGCAGGACAGAAATTATTTCTGATGCCAAAGAGCCCTGACTCCAGCCAGGCTGCCCACCATTAAGTGAACACTTATCAAAGAATGCCTGAGGAGTGGCTGATTCCCAACCCACAGGTCTGGATTTCCTGGGGCGACTCTTTCTGCTGGTGACAGCGTATGGGCCAGAGACCTATTCTGCCTCTTCATGTGCCCAACCCTCACACAGAGGAAACACTGGTAACACTGACCACCCATGTCCCAAGCCACAACCCCCAGGAGAGAAGTGCTGATGAGCAAACCAGGCCGCAATCTCTTCCCGCACCCACCTGCCCCTCCCAGCACTCACTTGGACTGAGTCTGCTTTGTGATGTTGCGGATGGTGGCACCCTCCTTGCCAATGATTGCGCCTACATACTGCGTGGGCACCAGAAGCCGGAGGGGAATGTCCACTTGCTGCTGCTTGGCGGGAGCCCCTGCCGACACGGGCGATCCTTGCCGGGGCTGGCCCCGAGAGCCAAAACCACCCCGGCGCCCATTCTCAGGGCCTTGTGCTATCTGCTCATCAGGTATGTAGGAGACCTTCAGGGCATGGTTCTCCAGTTGATGGCCGTTTAGCTTCATGATGGCTCTGGGAACAGGTAAGTCCAATGGTTACTCCAACTCATGCCAATCACACCAAGCGCCTTTCTTACACAAAGCACCTCCTGAGTTACAGAGGGGCACAGTCGGGGGATACCCTAAAGATGGGGAGATACCCATCTGTCTGCCACCCACCATCACTAGGGAACCTTCTGGTCTATGAGAGGACACACTGAGGGAAAAGTAGTTGATACAGCAATGCTACGTTTCCTTGCAATTTATTGTTCACAAAAAAACTTTCACTAAGACCACTGGAAAGTGCTGGAGCAGGAAAATAAAAAAACAAAATGTGGCAAAACCCTGTGACAGCCAGAGAGCTAAAAGCAATCAGTGTACACAACCTGTGTTCTGTCCACTCACAGAGTGAGAACTGTAAATGCTGATCCTAAGGGATAATGAGGCGAGCCTGTGAGGTAAGGGTGGCGGTTCAAGCTGCCTAGAAGCAAACCAGCCGGGGGGATCCCATGTGTAATGCACACCCATAATCCCAACACTCAGAAAACAGGGACTACAAATCAGGACTTCAGGGTCTCCCTTGGCTACCTAAGTGAGCTGGAGGACACCAGGGTCTCACACACTCTTGAGCCACCCATTTTGAACGAGGCAGTTCCCCCTCATAACCAAAAGATGGCGCCGTCACCACAGTCCAGGACTCTGAAGTCCCAGGTGCCCAGAGTCTTTGCTCCCAGCCATCGCCCCACCTCCTGCCCCTTCAGTTCATTTTTAGAGAAAGTTCTGAAACATGGCTCCTGAAAGGACCTTTTGTGGGATCCTAGGGTTGGCTGAACCATTTTCAGAAACCAGCTGTTGAACTCCGGCCACAGGCTCCTCCAGTCATGGAGCTCCCAGGAGAGAAGCCAGCCCCACTCCGGAGGTACTCACTGCCTGGTCTGCTCCCGGTTGGAGTAGGTGACGTTCACCACTGCCGTCTCACTCTCCGTGTTCACTGTAGAGACAACACAACCAGTCACAGCTCTGCCAACAAGCCCCAACCTGTTTACAGGTAAAGGAGCAGGGAAGCCCATCTCTAATCCCGGCACACGGGGAGCAGGGGCAGGCGGATCACTGAGTTTGAGGTTAGCCTGGTCTGCAAAGAGTCCAAGACAGCCAAAGCTACAGAGAAACCTGGCCTCGAAAAACCAAGAAAAAAAAAGTGGGGTAGGGGTAAAGCAGTGGACTACTGGGCTTAGAAGACACTTGAAGGACACTTTCGGAAGTCCTCCTTTACTGGAGACGCTGGATGCCAGGCTAGTAGAGTCTTTCTGGCTTTCAGATGTAGCAATGGCACAGCAAGGAGAATACACCCCCCTCCCCAAATAAAATCCTGCTCTAGAGGCAGACGTACCCCGGGGAAGTTCAACCAGCAAATAAACAACACCCAGTGGGTGAGATTAGCCATTACAGAGGTAACTTGTTTGAAGCCAGCCTGGTCTATAAAATGAGTCAGGACAGCCAAGGCTACACAGAGAAACCCTGGGGGAAAAGGGGAATAAAAAAAAAATGACTCCCATCCAAGAGCTGATTGGTGGGTACTGAATGACAAATGGAAGGAGCGAGTCCTCCTGCCTGCGTGGATTGCCACTACGAACTTCAGAAAGCTGCAAAATCGTACACGTTGTCACCAAAGGGAAAAGATAAACGGAGGAGACTAACGCCTGCCTTGATGTAAGCAGGATGTGATGCCCACATGCTATCCGTGAGGATGTCATGTTCCTGTGTGTTGCTGTGTCCAACAAAACCATCCAAAGCTCATTTCCTCTGCAAAGAACTTACACTTAGAAACAGAAGACCCTCAAAGCCACAGCGAGTATTTGTCTGGATTGGCCTTCCTGCTCTTCCCTCGGTGGGTCCCTTTGACTATTAACGATTAAACTGTTTGGATGGTTATCTTTTTGCTTTTCCAGACAGGGTTTCTCAGTGTAGCCCTGGACTCAAACTCACAGAGATCCGCTAAGATTAAAGGAGGGCTCCACCACGCCTGGCTTTCGGTGGGTTTTGTTAGTGGTGTTTTTTTTTTGTTTTGTTTTGTTTTGTTTTGGAGACAAGGTTTCTCTGTATAACAAGCCCTAGTTGTCCTGGACTCCTTTGTACACCAGGCTGGCCTCAAACTCACAAAGATGTGTCTACCTCTGCCTTCCTGAGTGCAGGGATTAATTTGCTGGCTACCATGCCCAGCAAATTGGGTGGTTTAAAAAAAAAAAAAAACAAAAAACCCTTTTTCTTCCTTTTTATTTTATGCGCAGATGTTCTGCTTGCATGTCCCCTTAACGGTCAGATGAGGGCACCAGATCCTCTGGAACTGGAGTTACAGATGGCTATGAGCCACCTCTGGGTGCTGGAAATCAAACCTGTCCTCTGAAGAGCAGCTAGTGCTTTTTTAATCATTAGGCAACATAAGAGATCCCCTGCCTCTGCCTTCTGAGCACTGAGATTAAAGAAGTACACCAAAAGCCCAGAAGGATTTTTTTTCCTTGTAATGACAAGGTCTCTTTAGATAGCCCTGGAACTGATATACAGGCCAGGATGGCCTCAAACTCACAGAAATCCTGCCTCTGCCTCTCAAGAGGTTTTAAGAGCAAGGACTAAATGTTCCTACCCCTACAAATTTCCACTCCTGAACTACTGACATCTTGAGATTCCTCCAAGCCTGGGACTAAGGCTCTTCATTGAGAAAGGGTGCTAAAGAATTGTATGGTGGCCCGTGCCTTTATTCCCAGCAATCAGGAGGCAGACGCTGGCAGATTTGAGTTCAAGGCCAGTCTGATCTACACAACAAGTCCTATACTGCAAGTTCCCGGACAGCCACAGCTACACTGTGAAAGCCTGTCTTGAAAAATTGAAAACGGGCTGGAGAGATGGCTCAGGTTAAGAGCACTGGCTGCTCTTCCAGAGGTCCTGCGTTCAGTTCCCAGCAACTGCATAGTGGCTCATAGCCATGTATAATGAGATCTGGTGCCCTCTTCTTGCCTGCAGGCATAGATGCAGGCAGACAGAATATTGTATAAAAAGAAAAAACTGAAAAAAACTGAGAAAAATGAGGGGAGTTAAGATTGCCTACCACACTGTAGCACAGTAGCCCAGCTTTGTGGTACCACACACAGTAAGCCATCCACATGATGGGACCGGCTGGCCAGCCTGTATGTCCAGGAGTGCTATGCCCTATCTATACCCTACACCCTGGGTCTTCGCAGTGGATCTAATCACAGAACAGCTTGATGCTGAAGCCGGTCAACCCCGTCTTACCTTGTTCACAGTTCTCCACTGTCCCGTACTGAGCCAGCAGGCTATCCAGCACCTGGAGAAGCAGCAGAAGGTGTCTGAGTACCTCGGGGCTGGAATACTGCTGGCCCAAAACTCTGGGGCACCAGCACGAGCCAGACAGTTTGATTCCCTTCAGTTCCGTCTCTTAGGGCCCTAAATGCTGATGGCGTCCTTGGAATTTGTAGGAATGAACCTGTCTCTGTGCTGAGAGCCTTTTTGAAGCCAACTCAGAAAGTCCTAGAGACACTCTTCCTACCTCCTCTTGTCCCAGAGCACGAGTGAAAAATGAAACCCTACTAACCACGCCTCTCTCCTTATTCTCAGCCCGTCCAGTCTCTGCTCTCCACCCAACGTGCGCATTTACTTCCGCAAACACTTACTTCCCATCGGAGCTGAGGTGGAATATTTCGAATCTGAATTTTCCGACTCCTGAAATGAGAGGGGGGAGGGGATTCCAGGGTTAGGATTAAGAAATGGTAATTCCAGATGCTTTGGGCCCCCATGACCTAGCAGTTTCTAATCCCAATCCCAGTTAATTTTTTCACCAAAACCGTAGAACAGTGGCTTCCTCCCCAGTGCTGGGGACTGAATTCATGGTCTGTCCCACGCTAGACCCCCAGCCCTTAAATTAGTAACCTAAACCAGGAGTGGTGGCACATGCCTTTAATCCCAGCACTTGGGAGGCAGAGACAGGCAGGCAGCATCTCTGAGTTTGAGATCAGCCTCATCTCCATAATTAATTACAGGAAGCCAGAATATACAGGGAAACCTCATTTCAGAAAAAAAGAATAGCAACCCAACCGGGAAGGCAGATTTTAGTGTGGGGAAGGCCTCCCCTCACTGGCCCACTTATAGACCTTAAAGACTAGCAGGACCACAGAGGCATTAAAGAACCAGATGTTCTTAGCATAACAGCAGCAAAAGATTGAACCTATTGTTTTGATGCTTGCTACACCTTAGCTTTCCTTCATACTTCTCTCTTCCACCCTACAAGGGGCTGGAGAAATGGTGCTCCGGCTCTTACAGGACCGGAGTCTGACTCCTAATGCCCAGGTGAGGCAGCTCATGGCTGCTTGAAGCCCAGTTCCAGGGGATCTGTTACCTCTGGCCACTTCAGGCACCTGATTCAGAGGAACATAGCCACACGTACATAATTTAAAAAAAAAGTCAAGTAAGACAGTAACTATTAATTAATCCAACACCTCTATCTGGCACGGACTTGAAGCTCTACTTTGCTCCCGGGGCAGGGGCACAGCAATGAACAAAAGAGGCGGAGTGCCGGGCCCAGGTGCTCGAATGGTATTAGGGGAAACAATATATGCGAACGAGTGCATAAGATAATAGTGCAGGGGCTGAGCCCTGGCACAGCCAGGGATCTAAACCACTTATTAGCCCTGATCTCTCAGTTTCCCCCTTTGTACAACAGGGATAATGCCTACTCACAGGCCGTGGGCGGCATTAGACACTATTTGTAAAGTGCTTAGTAAAGACTTGGAATAAGTCCTTAAAGTGTAACCATAGACGCATCCAGGAATGGTTAAGGTTCTCCAGGGTGATTAGTGCGCACACAGCCCACCATCAGGACCAACTTCTTCTCCTTCCCAGGTGACTACACTATACTTCCTCCATCCCAGCTTTCAACTCTGAAAAAAGTGATTTCCCCTGAGGAATGCTTTCAGGTTCAGGGCTAACTCCCAGAGCAACCGCTCACCACCCAAATCAATACCTTAATCCCCGAGTTTAAGACATTTAAATTGACTTGATGTGTTAGTCAATTGTCATTTAGATCTCTGTACATCTTTGATCCTGCACAAACCCTTAGTTCACAGACAAGGTCCGGGGGGTTGGATAGATGACCCAGCAGTTAAAGAGTACTGAATGCTCTTCCAGAGGACCAGGTTTAATAACCAGCACACCCAGGACGAGTCACAGCCTTCTGTAATGAGGGGATGAGACACCCTCTTCTGGCCTCCACAGGCACTGCACGCACACACTGCATGGGCCAACATACACACACGTAAAATACTCATCACATAAGATCTGCTCAGTCACTTGTGTTGTTCAGGCCTCAGCAGCCTACTAGATAAGCTGTTCCCCAGCTGTGGACTGGGGCACAAGCGGAAGGCTGTGTCCTAACTATGGATGTGTTGACCTTAGCTGTCCAAAGGCAGAGTCCAGTGTGGAACTAAAGGAGCAGGGTGGTGGTGGTGGAAGTAGCTCCTTTAGCTACTTCATCCCTAACCCTAATCCCTGCCTCCCAAACCCCAGCATGTAGGAGGCAGATGCAGGCAGGTCTCTGAGTTCTGGAACGACCAGAGCTACACAGGGAAACCCAGCCAATGAATGAATGAGTGAACGAATGGACAGCTAAAGGAAGGGTGGATCTGCTTGGAAGAGAATCTTTGTGGTTTATGAACTTGATCTAACAAAATTATATCGCAAGATATAGTGAGAATCAGAAAGAAACCCGGCTCGGCCTGAAGGCACAACCTGTGATCCCAACACAAAGGAGTCTAAAGCAGGATTGATTGATACAGGGAGTAGGCCAGTCCTTACGAAGGAGCCAGGGGTAGGCCAGTCTGGAAGGTGACACTGGAGTGAGAACAAAAGAGGAAGGGAAAAAAGTCAAACATATAACTCAGTGTGCACAGCACTTGCCTGGCACGCACAACGCCCTGAGTTCAAGTTCCAGCACTGCACAGAAAGACAAGCATGGCGTCAAATGCCTGTAATCCCAGTGCAGCATGCGCACTGGCAGGAGGATCAAAAAGTCAAGGCCAGATACAGCTATGTGAGGTTCTCTCTCCCTCTGTCTCTGCTGTCTGTCTCTGTCTCTCTCTCTCTCACACACACACACACAGGAAGCCAAAAAGCATACTTCTGAGTCCTCAGGCCTCATCCCATTAGGCACGAGGTCCAAGGATTGGCCAAAAAGCAGCTTTGTAAGGGATTCTCACAAAACACCTTTGCTGACCAAATAGGACACACTGACTATGTTTGATCGGTCAAGAATCTGAGCAAAGAAATGAACACTGCCTTGGTTTAACAGCAGGAGTAGCCCAGCCAAGGACACCTCCTTTTAGATGGAGGGAAGATGACGGCTGCCAGCCCATGAGCTCAAGCAAAGAGGCATAAAGCAACTGCAGTACAGGAGCCTGGTTTAAAAACAGTCCATTAGAGCAATCCAAGGTCAAAGGCCAAAACTTCCCTGTTCAAACTGTTTCAGGGCCTTCCATTCAAGAAGGCCAGAAGAGAAGGGTGGTGGCAGTGAAATCAAACCTTTGCAAGGATGTTAATCCATATCCAGAAAGCAATGGCAGGCAGATTGGCTGGAATGTCTGGAATGTTCCAGGAGAGGGAGGGAGGAGGGCAGGGCCACCCAACCAATGAAAGAAAGACATCCCAGCAGCCCTCCCTCACCCCTCCAGGGCACACACCCCACCCTGGGAACCCACTCTAGGCTCCTCCCAGGCTTCCTTTTCAGCAAAGCCCCCAGCCCTGACTGAAGCGCACGGGGATGGCCTGGAAACGGAGGCACCCGAGGACCTTTGTCTTCTAAGCCTGGTTTTCCATCGACTGTGATGCTATCTAATTCCTTTCAGGCCCAAACCGCACAGAGCAATGCTGAGACCTGTAACCTGAATTCCCCCTTTGGAAAACTCATTCACCCCATATATGGGAGGCCTAGTGTCGACTGGGTTAGGCTGGTGTGCTGACAGAACTTGCTGTGGCTCTAAATATGTGGGTTGCACCCTCTGTAGGTCGAACTACCTGCCCTTTCCCCGGGGGTCACCTAAGAGCATCAGAAAACACAAGCGTTTACATTACAATTCATAACAGTAGCAAAATTAGTTATGAGGTAGCAACAAAAATAATTTTGTGGTTAGGGGTCACCACAATGTAAAGGTCTGTATCACACAGCCGAAGCATTAGGAAGGTTGAGGCGGTGAGCCACAACTATTTCACCCCACAGTGGTCTCTCCTGGTGGAAACTACCTCCAATAAAGCTCCTGGTGGTACTTGAAAACAGCCTGGAGGGTACAGTGGAAGCGATGGTGACAGTTGGACAGTCGTTACTGAATTTAAAGTTGATCACAATGAAAAAAAAAAAAAAAAGGTCTTATCAAAGAGTCCCGGAGCCCCACCTGACTGAAATCCTCTATCCCAATACCACTGCTTGCCCGACCAAGGGCCCTGCTTCAATAAACCAGGTTCAATACCAAAACCAGGCTGAGCAGTGTGAAAGAGGGCACCCCACCTAAGCATGGTCTTAGTGCTGAAGGTCAAGGAGAGAAAATCAGGAGAAACTCGCTGGCTCCCTCAAACAGCTAACTGTTGAAGAGAGCGAACTGGCAGCAATGGCCATTAACGGCCATTTGGTTACAACAGCCAAAATGGCCCCTAAGTACCAACAGCGGCCTGTAGCTTTCTCATGTCCTCTGCCTGCTCTGATCCACAGTCAGGGAGAAAACCCTGGCAGACAGCTCACCAGACACAAGGTAACTGGAAAACTCACCTCCAGCCCACTGTCAAGTCAACCTGGGGATGTGAGGAGCAGTGGGGACCAGCCAGGGCAGATCCAAAGAGGAAGCACAAAAGAATGTGCGGTACAACCACAACCCGGCATACACCCATCGGGGGTGGGGGTGGCTGAGATTAGGGGTGTGTGCTAGATCCATCTTACAGCACCCAATCCTCCCACTGTACTTGCTATCAGGGACTTTGTTTGACACCCCAGGGCCCTGAGATTAAGACTGGCAATGAATGACTTGTCTTTCTTTTTAAGGGAGACCGGGTTTCTCTGTGTAGCTTTGGTTGTCCTGGACTCAAACTCAGAGATCCACCTGCCTCTGCCTACCCTAGTTCTGGGATCACAGGCGTGCGCCACAGCACCCCGGCTTGTCTGGATTTCATAACTAAAAACCAAAGCCAGGAGTTGAAGAAAATTCTAATTTCCATTTTGTTTCGGTTTGTCTTGTTTGATTGTTTTTGTTGTTGTTTTGGTTCTTTCTTTTTTTTTTTTTTTCAAGAAAGTTTCTCTGCATAGCTCCGGCCACTCTGAACTCTTTATGTAGGCCAGGCTGACCCTGAACCCAGAAATTCGCCTCTGCCTTCCAGCGTGCTGGGATTAAAGGCAAGCTCCTTAATAGCCTGAAGCTATTAATTTATTTTTCCAGCTGTGTAGATTTAGTTAAAATGCAATTTTTATAGCATATTGGAAACACTGTTGGGTTAAATGACATTAAATGATTTTGAAACAAAGCTTCTGACACTCCGGCCACCTTACTGGAACTGCAGGCGAGGATGTGCCACATGCACAGTAGGGTGCCAGGTCTCAAGGTCAGGACTTTTTGGGTTCCAGGCAAGCACTCTAAACTATATTCCCAGTACCGCCCATCCCCTTTTTTCTTGTGAGTCACTCTAGCCTAGGCCAGCAGCAGCTCAGAGTAACCGCCCTGTCTCAGCCCCACTTACAGTGCTTATTGTTCTTTTAAGGACATGTGAATTGTAGCGTCTTCCTTTTTTTTAAAGGTTGTTTGTTTGTTTTATATGTATGAGCCTGCATGTATGTTAAGTGCCCCACATGTGTTCCATGCCAAGGCCAGAAAGGGATCTTAAGACACCCTGGAACCAGAGTTACAGGTGGCTGGATGCTTGGAACGGAACACAGGTCCTCTGGAAGGACAGTCAGTCAGCTTATCTGCAGAGCCATCTCTCATCAAGTTCTTATTCTCGGAAAGAGTGAGAGCAGGAGGTGCCACCTGCAATCGTGCTGCCGGCTTCTCCCCAGTTTAAGAAGTTCCCTCAAAGGGAGAGAAAGCTGAATAAAGAGGGAAGGGAAGAAGGTGCCAGCAGCTTTTCTTTAGAATCCTCAAAGGCCCCAGTCTTGAATCAAGCCTAAACTCTCATCTCCTTCCAAAACAAGATTAAACTGGGATCTTCTCGTCCACCCCAGCCCAAGGCCAAGCTCGGCCTCCTGTGGTCTCTAGGCAAGCCTTCACCTCTCTGGGAACCATTCCTGGAGGCAGGGGGGGGGGAGGACAGTAGGACTGGCTCATCTCAATTGTCTTGTGTCCCCAGGTCAGCAGGTCTACCTACAGGCAACTTTATCTGAAATGGTTTTCCTGTACGCTAAAATCTGAGTAACTATTAGCTTTCCTTTTTTTCTTAGGAATGTGATCCATAAACCCAAAGTTAAGAAAGACCCTCACACACATTCAGACAGCAAACCTCATTTAAATGAGGTCCAAGTTTTCACTGAAAACTATAGGTCTCTCTCAAAGTGAGAGAGAGCTGCCCCATGCAACAGTGAGAGAATACAGTCAGGGGCTGCCGCTGTAGCTCAGACCAGGGCAACTTGCCTAGCATGCTGAAGCCTTCGTTGGGTTCCATCACTCAGCAAGAAGCATTTCAAATTAATGCCAGGCTAGTGGTGGGTCTGCTGCTGAACTGGAATGCAGCGAAAAGCTAGCCAAAAGGCTGGAGAGGGTGGCTCAGCAGTCAAGAGCAGTGGCTACTCTTCCAAAAGGCCTAGGTCCAGATCCCAGGACCCACCTGGTGGCTCTCATCCATCTGTAACTCTAGTTTCAAGGCCTCTGATGCTTCCTCCTGACCTCTGTGGGCATGCGATCCACACACGTCTGAAGGCAAAACACTAAACCATAAAATCTATCTATCTATCTATTAATAAATAACCAACCACAGGCTCAGTCATGGTGGCACATGATTATCTGAAATGGTTTTTGACCATGGCAATTGAATCTCTGAGTTCAAGGCCAGCCTGGCCTACATAGTGAGACCCTACCCTAACCCCCCCTCCGCAAGCCACAGGGGGATGCTGGTCTTGAGTAAGGGGAGAAAAACTATAGACCCAACAAGGTGGAAGGGGAGAACTACTTCCCAGTGTTGTCCACACACACACACACACACACACACACACACTTTAAACAAAATGTAAAATACTGGCTTCCCAGACTTTCCTTGACATTTCTGGAAAGAGTCCAATTGCTGGAGCCTTGTAATTCCACAGGCTATTTTGGCAGCTCCCACGTGCTGTGGTAGCCACGAACCACTCGGCCTCTGAGGGCCTGAAACATGATAACATGCAACTGAAGAACTGACTCTTCACTTTAAGAGTCTACATAATATGCAAATTTGTTATGCTACTGTTCAACTTTTTGAAAACCTGTGTGTAATTTGCTCAGGTCCTGAGGTGCCAGAAGAGGCTGGATGCCCTGCGAGGACAGCCAGTCGGGAGCCACCTGACATGGTCGCTGCAGGAGCAGTGTGGTCTATATAGCAAGTTCCAGGACAGCCAAGGCTAACTATATAGTATGACTTTGTCTCAATAGTTTTTACTGCTGTTTCTCTGTGTGGCCCTGGCTGTCCGGGACGAGATCTGCAGACCAGGCTGGCCTCGAGCTCAGAGCTCTGCCTGCCTCTGCCTCCCAGAGTGCTGGGATCACAGGAGAGCACTACCCCCACCCAACCGCAGTATGCCCCCTTTTAACTTTTTGTGGATTCTACATGCTAAGCCAGTGATATCTCCAATAAACACACTTTTTACATCTACTTACTTCATGTGTCAGAAAGACACAAAAAGACATACATACAAAGTGTTCGTGCATGGGGGGCAGAGGTCAGGTCAACTCTCTAGAGTTTGTGGTTTCTGAAGAACCAAACTCGGGTCGCCAGACTGGGCAGCAGGTGCCTTTTATCAACCAAGCCATCTCACCAGACACCAATATTTGCTTTTTGCAGTATACAATATACTAGACTCCTGTCTTTAGGTCTTTCCTCCAAAATCAGGAAAAAATATCTCTGTAATTGCAATATTGATTGCATGTTGGGGTGATAATCTTTCTGATATATTTGGTCAAAAAATATCTAAGAGCTGGTTACAGTGGCTAGGGCCTGTAATCCCAGCAAGTCTGAGGCCGAACTAGGCTACATGAGACTTGTCTTCAATCTACCCTTCCCCCTCCCTGAAAAAAACATCTGAACAGGCTGGTGCAAACCTGTAATCCCAGCCCTGGGGATGCTGAGGCACAAAAGGCCAGGCCTGGGCTACTTATTCAAGTCCTTTTGAAAAGAAAAAGAAACAAAGTATTGTGCATAAATATGTAATTCCTAATATTAACTACCCCCCCCCGCCAGCTTTTCCGGATGCAGCCTGAACTCCCACCATTCTTATTTCAGCCTCCAGAGTTCTGGGATTACAGAATTACAGGCACGTGCCACCACCAATTCACCTAACCTTCCTTCCTTCCTTTCTTTCTTTCTTTTTTTAATGTGGAGATTGTAATTCAAGACTTGCATGTGTGTAAAGTTCCTCGTGTGGTTCTGGCTGTATCGCTACTCCACGGGGCTGGACACTGTCCCACACCGCTGACAGACTGTGATGGGAAATGGTCTTGCTCTCAAGAGTTGCCAGGCCAGCTTGCTGGAATGGAGAGGGCGTAGATAAGGCTGGCTGGGGTGGTAGTAATGGGTGTCTACTAGGCAGGTGATTCTGCTGTTTTCAGCAAAAGGACCCTAGTGACTAACCCAGGAGCCAAGGCTGGACCCTTTCCAGATGAGAAAGTGTTCATCACAAGGTGGCCTTGGGGTTCCAGCCCACCAGATGACTATCAGTACTTCCTTCCCACTGTTCTTTTAACCACATGAGAAACAGAGAGGTGGGACCAAAACGGGGGCTGGAGGGGGGGGGGGAGTCCAGAAAACTTCTGAAGGGGGCAGGCCTGGCACGCTCCAGGCAGGGCAGTAGCTGAGAAAAGGGTGGTGCCGGGAAGGGAGGAGAAAACTGGCTCCATGCCCAGGGCTTCATGCCAGGATGATCCAGAGGCAGGGCAGCCAGACAGGCCAGGCAGCCGGCGGGCACTGAGTAGCTTGCTGCAGGTTAGGACCCGGGCTGAAAAAGTGACCTAGAGATAGGTCTGGGACGGTGGCAGATGCCATCTCCACCACAAGAAAGGAGTGTGAGAGAGAAAGAGAGAGAGAGAGAGAGAGAGTACATGGCCACTGCCCTGAATGCACAGAGATCACTATTTACATACTCCCTTTGAAAGTTTTAAATTTCATTTGTTTTGTGTGTGTATGGAGTGTGTATGGGGGGGGCATGTTCAAGTAAGTTTGGTTCTCCCCTTCAATGTGGGTCCTGGGGTTCAAACTCAGGTCACCAGGCTCGGCAGCAAAAGCCTTTGAGCTTTAAGAGTGTGCAGCGCACACAATGTCCCAGGGACACCCTGATTCCTCAGCTAAGAGAAGGAAAAGCCCTCTGCAAGAAGCAGCTCCTCTGGGCTCAGCCCTAACGTCCTCTCCTCTGAAAGGGTGTTAAACCTGTGTTTAATGCCAAATTGGGGGCTGAGAGGCTCACCGGGCTTCTTATAGGAAGCTGCTTGCACAAGAAGTTCTGGTTAAGGGAAATCAGATTCATATTTAGTTTCAAAGGAGAAAGGAGGCCTACATGGATTATAAACTGGCCCCTCATTTTACAGACTCGGAGATTAAGGCTCTGAGGAAACAGGACTAGCCAATTTGGGAGGACTAGAACTCAGCTCTCCAGGCTGGTCTATGCGCCCTTCACTAAATGGTGCATGCGTATTCAAAGACAAGTGTTAACGCAGCAGAAGCCATTAGAGCCTGACGTTAAGAGCAGGAAAAATGCCCATATTCTGTATGGCTAAATGCTTGCCAACTGGCCTTTACTGCATGCGTCTCTAATTCGGGCACCAGATTTAATTTGCAGAACAGGCTAACTACCCTATAATATGGCTGGATGGCTGGCAGAGGTCTGGTACACAGGGGGAAAGGGTGGTCACCACTGTTCTCTTACAAAAACACTGGCTACATCCAGAGCAGGCAAGGAAGCTAAGGTGCGCGAAAGTGCTGATTGGAGGAAGGAGGACTGACTCAGCCTCGGAAGTGCCTAATTTACTTAGGACTAGGTTGACAGGAAAACCCACAGGGTTGTTTTTTTTTTGGGGGGGGGTGTGAATGTGTGCCCCACCCCCACCCCTTATTTATCTGGGAAGCCCCAGAGGATGCCAAACAGAAGCTCTGGGACAGCAGATCTCTTTCCAGGCAAATTCCAGGTCGGCGGGAGCCAACTGCTTCCTCCCCCCACCCCAACCGCGGGCTTTGCCTAGATTTTTACGTTTTAACTTTTTAACTGCAGGGGTCTGGCCAAGGGAAACCAAACAGTGGGGAAAGGGAGGCAAGAAGTACGTTAACCCACGGGAACCTCCTGTGTGGGTGCAGGTGTTCCCACGGGGGCACTGGCCTCACTCTTTTCTGGCTGGTGGCATCAAGATGTTTGTGTCTTCCCAAGTGGGTGAGGTCAATAAGCTGACAGACCCCCGCTCCCCCCCACCCAGCATCTCTTCAGGAAGCCCAGGAGCCAAATGGTCTAGCACTGGGGAGCTGAGAGGCCAGGAGCGTCAAGAGGAAGCAATGTGAGGAAACCCTGGGAAGTCTTTCTCTCCCCAGGGTGTGAGGCAAAAGGAGAGCTCAGCTCAAGATAAAGATTTTGAAGTGGAGTTCTCAGAAGCAAAGAAGCCAGGCCGACTCAAAAGAAATCAGGGTGAAAAGGGATTAGCATAATGCTGAAACTCCTTAGGGTTAAAAAAATAATTCATCTTATCAGTAGGAAGGACTCGGGTGCCTCCTCTCCAGTTGCCAACAAATACCTGTTGGTGATGGGCGAGTTCATGTTAAGTGTTGGTGTCAGAGTTCTTAGACCCAGACTCAAAAGTCCTGCCCATCCCGAGTTCTGCTGGGAATGGGGTGGGGAGGCAAAACGCCCTCCAAAGGGCCCTCTCCCCAGACTCAGAGATGGTTAAGAGGCCGGACCACCAGCGTTTTCCAAAATGGCTCTCGGCCACCCTGACCAGGAAAGAAAGGCGGGTCTTCAACAGCTCGGAGGGCCTAGGCTTCAGACACCACCTCTCGCCCAGGGAGGGTTGGGAAGCTGAGCAGTCAGGGCAACTGAGGAGGCAGCGCCTGGGAAGGGCGGCGGCAGCTGAGGTGGGGGAGGGTGGCAGCAGCTGGGGGGAGGAGGGGAGTCCGGCAGGCCGAGCAGCTGAGAGGCCCGGCCTGCGCCCCTCGGGGCGCCCCTTCCCCCAGCCCCCCACCTCACCCAGGGGAAGCCCGGCGCGCCCGCCCAGCCCAGCCCCTGGGTGGGCTGCTGCGGAGCGGACGGGGGAGGGGTGGGGACAGGGATGCGCCCCGGTCCCTCGGCCCCAGTCTAGAATGTTCGCACCAAAGCGCCCCGGGGACCCGAAGGAGGCTCCACCGGTCCTGAGGGGCCCCCGCGGCCCTCGGCTGCCCGCGCAGGGCCCGGGGGAGGGGAGGGGCCGCGCCGGGGGCTGGGGGTGGGGGTGGGGACCAGGACTTTGCCCTTTGTCTCTCTCTCTCTCCCTCTCTCTCTCTCTGCATCTCTTTCGGCTAGAGCCACCGGCCGAAACCCGACCCCATCGGCGAGCCAGGCAGCCGGCGCGGGGCAGGCTCCCCCTCCGGGGTTCTTTAGTAAATCCAGACCCGACCTCCCCGTGGTCAGGGCCGTGACTGAGGTGGTCCTGTGGGGGAGGGGGCTTCCCGCCTGCGAACCGGCCTGCAAACGTTTAAGGGGGAACCGGGAGGGGGAGGGGGCAGAGCCGGGAGGAGGAGGGAGTGGGGCTGCGGAGGCTGCAGAGGAGAAAATGGCCCTGGAGGCAGCAATCCTAAGGGACGTCCTTGGGCCTGTGCAAAGGCGGCAGGGCCAAGCTGGTGAGGCCTTCCATGGACAAGGCCGAAACAGGATCTGGGAATGGGTCGGGACCGGGGCGCAGAACTTGGGAGCCCTCTGGGCGATGGCGAGGCCAAGTCCCTTCCGCCTTTGGGAAGGCTTGACAGCAAAGTTTTAATTGAAAATTCATCCTTGTCCCCATAATAAAGGGTGTTAGGGAGTGAAACGACCATACTTGCCAATCCCTTTGGGGTGTCATCAATTACCTTACTAATATGCAGCCTTAATAACGCAGCTTTGCATTGCTTCCGAGTTTATAAAGTGCTTGCCTCTGACACACGAAAACCTTTGAACCTGGAACGTTGGCTGGTGTGGGCTTCTCAAAACCAGCAAGATGCTGAGAACACGGGTGTTTCCATTTCCAGGTGGCTTTTAAAAGAGACTCAGAAGAGACTGACCAGCCCGAAGAGGCAATGGCCAGCGACAACATAGACTGTTCCTGCTTTCCAGAAAAACAAGGTAACTGGGTTTTTGCTCCCTAGAAGCCAATGTACACGATAAGAACTATGGTT
Source organism: Meriones unguiculatus (assembly GCF_030254825.1). Lineage (NCBI taxonomy): Eukaryota > Metazoa > Chordata > Mammalia > Rodentia > Muridae > Meriones > Meriones unguiculatus. The sequence goes on along the minus strand of NC_083355.1, from coordinate 25,083,126 downwards.
CAATAGGCATTAACAAAGGTCATCTCTTTGTGTCCCTAACTGCTGGGAGAGGGAGCAGGAAAAAGACAAGTCAGTCCCCGCCCTGACCCAAGCTCCTGCTTCCCCAACCCCCACCCCACCCCACCCACAGGGAGGAAAAAAAAAAAAAAACACGGAAGCAGACAACCAGTGGTTGGAAGATCTGTAGCTCTTTACCCAGAATACTTCATCAGGTCTCTGGGGACAGGGAGAATCCAGGTGAGGAGACTAGAGGCCCGGAAATAAACAGTAACCCAAAATCCCACTGCAGAATCCCTTTTCCTAATTTAGTCGCCCATACCAGGAAAGATAATTGATACCCACCATCTTTGTTTCCTTCAGCCTGGGAAGGAAGAAGGCTCAAGGCAGAGAGACAGATGCATGCCAGGTGTGTTTTTCTTTGCAAAGGTTATGGTACTCCCATAAAGCTCAAGAACAGACTCAGCCTGTGAGTTACGACATCTGGGCTTCAGACAAAAATGGTGGACTCTGAAAGCAAGTGCCCCTACTGAAGGCAGGCCCTTGGCTGTGTAACTGTTACACATCACCAAAGCTTCTGGGTTTTTTGTTTTTCTCTTATGGTTGAATGTGGTGGGATGAGGGCAAGAACATCTTTGTGGTTCTTTTGTTTGTTGAGATCCGGTCTCATCAGTAACCCACTCTGACTTTGAACTCAGGACATTCTTCCATCCTGGCTTCCAAAGTGCTACACAGGTGGGAGCCTTATAGAACAGTGTGGAACTCATTCAAATACTCAACATAAGCCCCCTCCAATTGTAGGAGGACAATCTTTGATCCTCCATTCTCCCACATAATGCTCAAAGAGGCTCTCTCGGAGCAATAACCCATGCTTCAACCCCACCTGCATAGCTTTTCCCACTGACTGAAAACCCCACTCTTCAGAGATGAATTTCCTTCCCACGAATACCTCCCTGCCAGCCCACCAACTCTCCTTAATCCACTTTTTTTTTTTTCCTGGCCTATACTCTGAAACCCAGTTTAGCTGCCACCCCTCCTCTGTTCAAGCTCTTGAGTTCTGAGTGAATGCACCCCACCATCTGAGTACACAATCCCGGGCCAGGCCCACAGCTTTCCTAGAGCTCAAGGGGAAACGCCAGGACAGAGGTGGCATTCCTCCTCTTGTTAACAGTAGGAAGGACTCTGTCCTGTACCTCCCCCTTTCAGGAGTCAGTCTCTCTCAATCCCTTTCCCTACCCTGACTGAACAAGATTCAGTGCTGTGAAGTAATAAAAACCCAGTAAGGCAGGAAAGTGGCCAGAAACATCTCAAAGAAAGAGGAAGGGGAAAGAGACACCTAAGCAAGAGTTACCTAATCGCTAATTTTTTTTAGGGAAAAACAAAACAAAAACGTAGGCTGGTCCTTCACTTGTTTGATTTCAGGTAGCCAACAAAGTAACATGTAATAAATAGTATATTCTTTCAACAGAAGTGAACAGGGAAGACTACTGTACACGAGGCTAGAACTCCCAATTCCTGCAACAACGTGCAGGCCGCCATAGAAGCCTGTACTAGGCTGCTAAATAGTCCCACATTTATCTGTTATATTTTAATTTTTAATAGCCAGTGTGGTTCTCACACCCCCAGGCAACTGCTGCTGACAGAGTGGAATCTTTTTCTCTTGAAAAAGGAAAGCAAAAGAGCTTTGGAACTAGACAGGTAGCATTCCTTCCTTAGTTCCGATGTGCAAGGAAGCTACTCATTTAAGGTGGCCAGTGGCGGAAGTGGGGCTTGATTACCTCAGGCAGGCAAGGGGCTCCTGAAGATCACTCCACCTCCACAAAGCTCACTTTCAGTAAAAATGGCTCCACCCTTCTCCAAAATGTCTAAAGCATTTCTTTAAGGAACTCTCACTGCCGTCAGTCCTGAGGGATGGCCTCAAATTTACAGTGACCCTGTGCCTCTGCCTCATCACTGGGATCACAGGTGTGCCTGCCCGCTTTTACGTGAAGTAAAAAGTCCAGAGTCAAGTCGGGTGGGAGGTGGTTGGCTGGTGATCGTGGCTGCACTTCTGGAGGACCCAGGCCAGCATCTCAGCACTGACTCGGCAGCTCACAACTGTCCACACCTCCAGCCAGGGGATCTTTCTTCTGGCCTCCATGGGTAACAAACACCCAAGCACACAAAAAAACAAATAAATTTTTAAAAGAGTAAACCCCAGGCTGGGGTGTTCTCATCAGTAGAGAGTGTGTCTTTCATGAAGCAAGGCTAAGGTTCCACCCTGGGAAGAAAAACCACTGAAATACAGAGGTGCCACTGAGCACCCCGTATCACCCCCCAAAAAAACCCCTGCTCCTGTCACCACCCCAGTCAAAGTCCTAGTATCGTCACTCCTTGCCCAGGATACACTGGCTCCAGAAAACCCAGCTCCCTAAGAACAACTGTCCTTTGCCCTTCAATGCTAGCCTCTCTCTAGTGCGTTTGGACTTCTCCACGTAAGTGACCAAGTGCTTGGGAGAGGCAGAATAAATGCTTCCAACTCAGAACCAACATGTTCAGGTTTCCTTCTCCCAGCAGCCCCACCTCAGTTCTTAGCTCCCCGTTCATTTTCTCTTCTTTGGAGGGTGTAATGGGAACTTGATGAGCCCAAAGCCATTCCAACTGTATTAAGGAATTGTAAAACCTTTTCTAGTAACTGATTAAAGTCACAACCCTGTTAAAGGGCCAAAGCCACACCCAGATTGAAAGCCTTCTCTGTACCCAGTAAGAGAAGGCCCACACCTCTCGGGCTGTGGGCGTGTGTACCCAAGATATGTTATGTCCACTTGGAACAAGGAGGACTGAAAGGAGAAAGTGAACATGAAAATGGGTTTTTGAGTGGACTTTGCAGGACTGTTCCCAGACCAGGAAACCAGGGAGAGGATGTGAGGCCCACAACAAAGGCAAAGGAAGGAGGAACTATATTCAGACACCCTTAGGGCATTCGAAGGTTCCTAATTTCTACATGCTTATTTTATGAGCTTAATAAAGAAGAATATAAAAACCAACATCCCAACATCTACCATCAGGGCAAGAGAAGCTGCCCTTCCTTACTCAGAATTCTCCCATCCCCCCCACCCTCTCCTGCTGCAGACACAGGTGGTGCCCTCTCCTTCGACACGCGTTTGACAGTAACCTTAGAGAAATTGTGTGGGTTCGGGACATCAGAGTAAACGTGCTAAATGACCCAGTTCTCCTAATGAGCAATGTAGCACTCCACAAATGCCCAGGTGCAACGCTCCAGTCTAGGGGTTGGTGGCAGGGGAGCTCTGGAAGGCTGCCCACGGCTGAGCATTATCAAGGCGCCCTAGACAGAGCCCTCAGTGTGCCACCAGTATAATACATGCCAAGGAGCACAGTGAGGTCTAGGATTTAGGGGCTACACAGTAAGACCCTGTCTCAACAAACCAAAACAATAAAATAAGTGAAAAGGAAAATATGCGCCAAACTCACCAAGTACATACAAGTAGGTTTAAACACCTACCCTCATGTCTTAGATAAATGCCCCAAGTTGCCATACACAGTCCATCAGCAAAACCTTTCATAGACATGTTTTCAAACACAAATACACTCCATCCTGGAGCAACCACTGCTCTGTGGAACAGGACTGTAGAGCCGGAAAAGAAACACAGCAAAGCCCATTTCTAGAGCGAAGCAGTAACGCTGCACTAACAGTGCTAGCCGCTGCATACTGCTTGGCACACTTTACAGTCAGAGAACCTGAGCTGCCTCCTAAACACCGGTCTCGCTTGAAGATCTTTCCTCCAGACCCTTTACAGAAGCACACAGGAGACCTAGGCTGCTCCAGACTATGACCTTGGAAAGCTTCCTCCTTCCTGATCCTTAAGAATTTTGAAAAATGCCACACCTTTAATCCTAGCACTCCTAGAGGACCTGTGAGTTCTAGGCCAGCCTGGTCTAGAGTTTCAGGACAGCCAGGGCTACACAGATGTTGTCTCAAAACACACACTCGCAAAAGGAATTTTGCATGATTCCTGCCCTTCTCACCCTCCCCAACAAAAGACTCCACAATCTTTAATAAGGTCAAAAAAATATTTTTTTTTTTTTAAAAAGAGGATCTTTTTACAGAGCCCTAGCTGGCTGTCCTGGAACTGTGTAGACCAGGCTGGCCTTGAACTCAGAGAGATGCAACTGCCTCCGCCTTCAGAGTACTGGGATTAAAGGTGTATCTGAAAGCCCTCCACTTCCAGGGGATGACTCCAAGACTTCCTCCCTCTTCTGAGCTCCATGGCACCAGGCATCCACATGGTGAGCCTACATGCAAACTAATCACACAGACAACATTTTTAAAAAAGCTGTAAGTCGGCCCAGCAATGTGATGAGACCCTGTCTCAAAATGAGTAAAGCTTTTCCTCTTAAAGATTCAAATTCTGGCACCAGGCAGTGATGGTGCACACCTTTAATCCCAGCACTCACCAAGTAGAGGCAGCCAGATCTCTCTGAGTTCGAGGGAGGTCCGCCTATTCTACAGAGCAAGTTCCAGGACAGCCAAAGCTACAAAGACTTGTCTCAAAAAACAAACAAAAAACTCAAACTACCCACTCAGATTTTGCTCATACTGAATATATCCATTTCACACTGAACCTGAAATTAACTCTAAATGAATCATTTGGAAAATTCTCTTTTGCTAATATATATATATTATATATATTTTTTTATATAAATATAAAATCTAACTAGAATGCACAGAACAAACATCAAACTCGGTGCTTGCCACCTCAAAAGAAAATTTTGCTTATGGCCCTCCTCAAACTCAACAACAAAAAAAAATCCCAATCAGGCCCATCACAGCTTCTTCTGTGCCTTCTAGCCCCCAAAATACAGATTACATAAGGCTGCCCCAGGGTCTTGAAAAAATATCTAGATAATCCAATCAGTTCCTTTTAGCCATCCAGCTATTCATATTTTTCATCTAAAACAGTACCCTAATGGCCAGCCCTGCTTCTGGTGTTCACTTCTGCAACAGGACTCATCTGATGTTTGGTCAGTGTGCTGCAATCAGATCTTTCTCTAACTATATTAAAATTATGAGGTCCAGACCTACTTTGGAAAACCTCATGATTTATCCATAATCAGCACACACTTGACTTCAGTGGCTTGTTTTGAGAAGGCTTGTTACCGTCATATTTATCCCCAACTTACTGCACCACATTTTTTTTAAAAAAAATGCCTTACAAAGCAATAAATATCAATAGTACGAGAACCATTCTGCATCTATGACATACGCATATGCTCATCAAATCAAGGACCCACCAATTCTACTAGGGCACAATTCAGACTGAACATCTTGCTGCTTTATCTTATAGATCATTTCTAGCAAATCAAATGATCAATAACCAAATGAGCATATAGTTTAAGTACACGTTGGATTTTTTTTTTTTTTAAAGAGACTTTTGCTTCCTTCTGTTTTTGAGAAAGGTTTAACAGTGGAAGCCATCAGGCGCAGTGGCGCACGCCTGTGATCCTGGAACTCTGGGAGGCAGAGGCAGAGGCAGAGGCAGAAGCAGGCAGATCTCTGAGTTTGAAGAACAGCCTGGTCTGCAAAGTAAGGCCAGGAGTCAGGGCTATACAGAGAAACCCTGTCTCCAAAAAACAGACAGATTAGATAGATAGATAGATAGATAGATAGATAGATAGATAGATAGATAGATAGATATGGATGGATGGGTAAGAAACAGTAAAGTAGATAAGAGCACAAGTTTCCTACTAACAGGAATGAGATCCTCCCCGAGTCAAAGCCTCCCCCTAAAAAAAAAAAAAAAACACCCACCTCACAGACCCTCTCATTATTACTCTGTACTGTTTCGGGTCAGCCTTCAGGTCATACAATCAGATGTCCTAGTTTGGAAAGATTACACAAATTGACAGCTTATGGTCAGGTTCCGGAGCAGCCATATGGTAGGAAAACATAACTGCCAGTGCGCTTGCTTCTCTCCACTTCACATGACCCTCTTCTTGCCTTAGAAATGGTAGGTCTGAGAGGGGATCTGGGCCCACAGCGGCAGCACCCTCCTTCCAGAAAATAAAAGAGGCTTGTGAGCTTTGAGATCTAAGTGCCAGAAACTAAGTCCTGATCCAGGATCTTGAGGACCCTGGGGATAGGGTAGGGGGAGTATTGCCCAGCTCAGGACAGAACAAGGGGGGAGGAGCAGGAGGAGGGTCAAATGGGGGTTCTCCAGGAAGAGCCTGGGGCAGAGCTCTCCTCTATCCCACCCTACCCTGTTTTTGAAAAGGGGAAGTCCAAAACCTCCCAGAGCAAAATTAGCCTTCCACGGCTGCATCTGTGTCCTAAAACTGGTGACAGGAGGTGATGAGGTAAAGAGGGGCCTCCAGTGGTGCCTCTTTAAAACTGAGGTGGGAAATCCAAAGCCCGAATCTCTAATCCCTCATCCCTTTCAGTCTGACTCTCCTTATCACCGTCCTCAAATTTAAGTTGCACTTTCTAAAAAACAAGCCCATCTTAGAATCAATCTTTTAAGGTGGGGAGACGCAACCAGAAAATTTAACTGTTAAGATAGGAAGATGTCACTTCCTTAATTGCCTTAGGTTCATTTTTTTCCTATGACGCTCTCCCTGCCTCCTTCCACACAAACTGAGTTATGCACCAACAAGTTTTTCTTCAGCACAAAAAAAAAAAAAAAACAAATCCCTGAACTCCAAACAGCCAGCCAGAGCTAGTGGCTCACACCTGTAATCACAGCACTCCAGAGGTTGAGGCAGGAGGATTGCCATTACCTTGGGGCCCGGCTAGCCTGAAATACACAATGAGATACAGTCTCAAAGCCAAATGCTTGATAGTCTCCTCTGCAAACTTAGTCAAACCAAATGTGAGTTTGTTGTGTTTTTTTTTTGAGACAGACTCTCCGTACATAGCCCTGGCTGTCCTGAAAGTCACAGAAATCCGCCTCTGCCTCCAGAGTGCTGGGATTAAAGGCATGCGCCACCACGTTCTGCTCAAATGTAAGGTTTAAAAACACGTTTTTAAAGTGTTTTTCACTAGCCTGTCTCAATGCTATCTTTGTCAACTGGCTGGTATACATTAAAGCACAGAATAAACCATAAAGAAAAAAACAAAACAAGCAAACAAAAACCCCTAAGCCGTAAAAGCAGCCACACACATGAAATAGATTCAGAGGATCTTTTAGGGCAATTTTAAAAGGTCAGACACCCAGAAACTTTGAATCAAGAAACTTTGAATCAAGAGTCTTTCAGTTGCTGTTAAGACACCAAAACCCAAGCCCTCAAACTAGACAACTGAAATAAAGTCACTCTGAATTTAGTGATGGGAGTCAGTCTACTCAACATTCTCCACCTGAGAAACCATTAAGAGTAAAATTTCATCTTCTAATTCGGATCAGAAAAGCCAGGGTTAAGAAATTCAGTGCTTTCAAGGGACAGTTAATTTTACACTCAGGCAAGTCTTGTCTTCAAATATGAACCAGTAGGTTAAGAAAGTGTGGGTTTTACTAGCAATACAGGAAACCCATGAGTTTGTAAAATTCATTTCTTTTTTTTTCATTGTAGAAAATTACGGTTTTCATTACATTTAATATATGTAAAATTAATTTCTTAGTGGAAACTAAAAGGAATGAACATCAGTATTTATGTTTTCTCCAAATACTACAAAAAATTAAGAAGTCTTTTTTTTTTTTTTTTCACTTAAAAACACCTAACATTCTTTTTACTTAAAAAGTTATAAATTGTTTCTATTTTTAAACTGTTTTCAAGATGGGGAGTTTTCTTTGTAACCCTGGCTGTCTTGGAACTTGCTTTGTAGGCCAGGCTGGCCTCAAACTCATAAATGTATCTGCCTGCCTCCGCCTCCCGAGTGCTGGGACTCAAGGTGTGCCACCACACCAGACCTCACGTGCAATTTTATGTGTGTGTGTCTTTTGCCCCATATATGGTTCACCTTATCTGAGCTAAGGTCCTTTTGGATTTGGGTATGAATACGTAATCCCGAACTTCTAAGTGCTTTAAAAGCCCAGGCAGGTTATCTTTCAACCTTCCTCCTTTCATTTTCAGCCCCTAACTCCAAACTGCTGTTTGCTTTTTGATTAAACCCGAACTTATTTTTTGAAGGTAGTTTTAACATGTTTTGAAAAGATCTAGTGGCTCAATTATTCAACATTTCTACAGTTCAATTTAAATAACCTGAAAAATATTTCCTGCCATGCACAAAACAGCCCCTCACAGATTTTGAAGGTGATAAGTCCAGAAAATTTAAATTACAATAGAAATCAAATTGGAATACATTTTTGCCCCTGGAAAACAGACCCAATTTTCACTTTAGTCATTGGAAATTTAGGAGAAAGCATTAACCCACTTAACTTTAAATCAATTTAAAGGTAAGAACTCTCAACTCGCCCTTGGGACCACCTAGAAACAGAAGGGCATCACATATCTGTCTTATATTAACAGCAACATTTTGTTTTGATGGCACTAACTGACTGTAAATAAGCAAGGTTTTTAGGACATACTCTCCTAAAAAAAGGCCTCAGGGGTTGGTGTAGGATAAGTTTCATTCAGGTAAATACCTCCCTAAGCCTAAGAAGGCACCTCCTTCCTTACCTCAATTACTCTTAAGTCTCTTGAAAGAAGACATTATCTAAATACAAAAGCTGCATAACTTTTTTAAATGCTTTGGGTCCTTCTCGGCCCCAACATTTGACAGTGAATCTAATTCTCAACAAAAGCCAAAATTGCTAACCAAATTCCAACACTGGCTAAGAGAGGGCTGGGGAAGGTAAAAGTAAAACTGAATGTCTCTCATATGAAAAATTCAGATTATTTACTGTTTTCAGCTTAAATAATGGCATCCAGCCTATTGGGTTTTACAAAGGTATAAATCATATTTATCAAATCAGTCAAAGGGAAAACAAACACAGTAATACTTTTAAATCATAATTCATTTGCAACTGCGCATATCAAGAGTTCAATTTTAAACACTGGAAACACAATACAGAGGTAAAAAAAAAAAAAAAAAAAAAAAAGACTTCTACAGTTCATTCTGCTTAGAATGTTAGTCCTAGCTACATTCTCTTCTCTCTCTGAGACTGAAAATGCCAATGATAGACTCAACTGAAGGAGTATGTTCAAACACAAACTAGACAAACACCGGACAGGCTTTCTCAAGAAAAACAAAACGGACTTAATGAAAACAAACTTTTTTTTTAAGTCCTGGGACTTCAAAAATTGGTTCATGCTAGAAATAGTCTCCTCTCACCGCCACTACCCAAAGGGACAGGGGGTGTTTGGTTCAAAAATATTTCGGAAAAGGGAGAACACACAAAAGATCTAATTTATTATGTATGTGAAAAGGGAAAAAAAAAATTTAAACCCCCTTTCCACTCCAATTCAAAAGAGCCCTGAGTAATGCATTTGAGGGAACAAGGAGCCTAGATAGAAATGCCTTCAAAGCAAGCAGATGGCTTAAAGAGAAAGATCCACAAATACAGGGCACCATGAAAATTGAAATATAAATGTTTTGAGTTCCATTTCACCACATCTTGCTATTTCTTTCTCTTTTCCCTTCTTCAGCTTTCAATTTTAAACCATCCTCAAGAGCAGAAAGGAAAAAAAAACACATTTCACACATTTCAAAATTCCAGCTAATGTTCCCATCAACACAGTTTTGAATTCAAATATTCATAATCTTCAAGGAATTTACTGATTATGTTATTCTCATGTCAAAAAAATTTTTTTTCAAAATAAGGTTTCTTTCCCTCCAAATTGTAGTGCCTCTTCACTAATTCTAATCACCTTTCCAACAACACGATCTCAAACATTTGACAACTAATCACGCTCTATACACATAGACATGAGACATATTGATCATCTATCTATAGATACAATAATTCGGTTACTTAAAAACCTGAAGCCAACCCACAGAAGATATTATCTTCAGCTAAACTTTCTAGATTCTCTGAAAATAACCCCCCCCCAAAATAAAACCCACACACACCCTCACCTTTCCACCTAAGAAAGGCCAAAACTGTTCGGAAACACAGCAGATTTCCGGTTGAAAGAGGGATTGAGGGAATCAAAAATATACCCAGGGTTGCTTCCAACTAAGGACAGGAAAGAAAACTGCACTGTCAACACGTTCAGAAACACTGACTGCCCTTACACTCCACAGTTCAAAGACTTCAGAATTCTAGGGGACTGGGTGGACTTTAAGGAAGCAACACGGAGATACCCCATTTTGCTGGAAAAGATGGGCTACCGGGTAAAAGGAACTCACATGAGAACACACACAACCCCATTCATCCACTTTGAGTTCTAGACCCTCCAAAGAGACCCAGCTCACAGCCCCGAGTACAAAGCTCTCACCCCAGATGGTCCCTTCTAACAATGGGCTGCAGGAGTGGGGGTTGGGGGGGCTGGAAAAGGGATAGTACAGCCAAAGAATATTCTTTGGAAATCCAGTTGAGGGGGCAGTATAAGATGGGAGGCACTTGGGGCTGAGGGTCTGCGAGGGGAGCAACAAAATCCACGCCTGGAACAGAAATTATTAGCGCGGCGTAAGGAGATTCGAACGGGGAAGGTGGCTCATGCACCCCCAACAGGAAAAGGATTCCCCTAAAATCCACTTAGAAAATAGGATGTGGAAAAAAATAGAAACAGAAAAAAACGAGGATTGGTAGAAATCACAGAAACCACCACCGTGGCGCCACGCGTTTGAACTCCCCGCTTTTAAGCGGCCCTACAAAACCGTTCCCACACTTGAGCTAACTCCACAGGGCCTCTACACTATTGATTTTTTTTTTCCTCTCTTTAATTTCAAGTAACATCTTTTAGCCCGCCCCAGTCCCAAGTTGTTGGATTTTGTTTTGTTTTTGTTTTCAAGCTGTAAAACTACCCATTACAAGACCTTGGCCAATCTTCTCTCCCAGCCCCCCAACATCCGGAGTTGGGGGTGGAAAGGCCAGCAATGGGTTTGTGCCACTGGAGACGCTACGGACCCCTGTATGTTCCCCTCGGCTCCCCCAAAAAGAACTTTTCCTACCTTTGTTTTTTGGGGACCGAATGCTCAATCTCTAGACGTTTTCCTTGTAGTTCTACTTTCCCTGAAGATTAAAAAAAAAAAAAAAAAATACACATGAATGGCCACACAGGCGTGGGGGATGGGGAGGAAGGGTGGGTAAGGGACATTGGGTAAATGGAAGAGTTCTTAGGCCCTCCTAGGAGTCCAGGCACTGGTGCAGAAGCCTGGGCGGGTGAAGGGGGGGCTAGTTTGTTCCAGGCACGATAGACCCCGTAATTTCGTTGTCTTTTTCGGATTTTCGTTTTATTTCCATGAATCACGTGGGCTGGCGAAGCAGACGGCTCGGAGAGCCCGGTTCTGGGAGAGGTGTGAGCGCGTTTGCGTGAGCGCGCCGCTTCTGCGGCTCCAGAAGTGGGAGGAGGGGGCCGGGGGGTGGGGGGGGAGAGGCGCACCCCGGTTCTCGCAAAGTGGGGCGGGAGTGGAGAGTCCAACTTTACTCCCCCGCCGAGGCACGGCGGGTTCGGGGCGGCCGGGCATCACCTGTCGGGGCGGGCGGAGGGCCCCGGCGCGGCCCGGTGGGGAGGGTCCCCCGCGGCAGCCGCGCGCCCCTCCGCCCAGCCTCGGCGTCTCGGGAAGCAGCATGGCGACCCGGCGCCGCCGCCGCCGCGCCACCCGGCTCACGCCCCACTTTCAAATCAAAATGGCTCAAGCCCCGGGCCTCGGGCGGGAGGCGGGAGCCCCGCCGAAGGGACGCGGAGAGGCGGGAAGACCCGAGGTGCGGGAGCCCCAGCTCCCGGGGAGGCCTAGGACGGCGGGGAAGGGCTCGGGGGGAGCCAAGCGCGCGGGGCGGGCGGGGGGGCGACGGGGAAACCACGCCTAGACCGGACCCGGGGGCCCCCCAAACCCCACCAGTTGCCAGCGGGGGCTCCCGCCCCGTCGGTGGGGAGGGGGCCGAGGAGCCGGGGCGCATCGGGCTGGGGGGGCGAGGGACCCCGCGTGTGTGCGCGCGGGGAGGGGGCGTCGAGGGAGGCCGAGCCCCGCAGGGCCCGGGAGGAGTTGGCGGGCCGGGGCAGAGGAGCCGGGGGTCTCCGTTGTTCCGGGATTTCGTCGCGTTGGGTGGGTCCCCCCCCCGGGGAGGCGGCCGCGCTCTTACCGGAGAAAGTTTCGATGGCCTTCATCGCCCAGTGCTCGTCGGGGCAGTCCACGAAGGCGTAGCCGGACTTGACCAGGAACTGGCCGCTGTAGGAGATCTTGTGCTCCGCGAACACTTTCTCCAAGTCCGCGGGGGTCACGCTCTCGTTGAGGTTGCCGATGTAGAGCTTGTTCATGGTGGCGGCGGCAGGGACACGGTCCCGGGCGAGGCCGAGCGGGCGGGCTGGCGGGCGGGCGCGGAGCCTCCTAGGCCGAGAGGCGCGGAGCGGGGCGGCGGGAGCCGCAAACTTTCACCGCAGCGCACCCCTGGAGTGGTCCGGAGCGGCGGGCGGGCGGCCGGGGCACGCGGGGGTCGCGGGGGAGTTCGGCTCGGCCCGGGAGAAAGTGCCCGCGGAGTTCGGGGAGGCGGACGGCGCGGCGCGGCTCCTTCCCTTCGCTCCGAAACCCCTGCGAGCGGGCTGGTGTGTCACGTTTCTCCGGGGCCGCCCTGGCGCCGCCTCTAAATAAAATCGACTTGAAAAAAAAAAAAAAAAAATGGAGCGGAAAAAAAAAAAAAAGGCGAAGCCACGTGGTGACAGCCCCCACCCACCCTGCGGGGAGAGACCCCCGACGCCACCGGGCCCCTCGGCCCTCCAGCCCGCACCGACCGGACAGCGACGGGCTCGGGCCTTGGGGGGACACTCGGCGCACCCCAGGGGCAGGCCGGGGAGGCGGAGGCAGAGTCCCCGCGGCTCCCCCAGACCCCTCTCCCTCGTCCAGACCCTGGCCCCTAAGGCGGCGCCCCGCCCCCACCCATCTTGCCACCGCGACCCGCACCGGCGGGGCTCGGGGGTGTGGGGGGGGGAGGCGGAGGCGACCCCAGGCTCCCCAATTCTCAAGAATAAAAACGTGCGACGCTTTTTTTTTTTTTTTTTTATTCTTTTTCTAGAGACCGGGTTGCCCACCCCACCCCGGGAAACTGCTAAGGACTGACAGGCGGGGGACGGCCGAGACAGACAAAGAGAAGCTGAGGACTCTGGGGTCTTCAGGAGGGGGTCGCGGGAGCCGCTCCTTCCGCGGGAGGGACGCCTCTCCCCCGCGTCCCCGGAGCGGGGGGTCCCTGCCTCCCCCGCCACACCCCCGCGAGGCGTCCCCGGCCTCCCGGGGTCCGCGTGCGGGGCACCCCGCGAGCGCGGGGCCCGCAGGCTGAGGACCCTGGGGGGGACGGCGCCCGCGAGCGAGGGACCCGCAGGGAGAGCGCGTTTCGGGACCCCCGCTCGAGGAGAGCTGGCTCGCACCCCGTCCAGCTGCCGGGTGACAACGCGCCAGCGTTCGCGGGGGGAGGAGAGCCCGCGACCCGGCCCCAGGGCACCCCGGAAGCCCGGCGGGGTGGGGGGCGGACGCTGGGGGGGTGGTCGCTTCACCCAGAACCTCAGAGGGGGGCGGTGTCGGAGGGGAGCGACCGGCCGCAGACCCGAGGGTCCCCTCGCCCTCCCCGCGCCAGGAGCGGACAGGTGGCGTCGCCTCCACCCGAGGCGCACGGGCCGGCGGCCCACGCGCAGGGTCCGGGGGGGTCTCGGAACTTAAGTTTTGGGGTGCCGGGTTTCGGAAGGCCGCGGGGCGAGGTGGACCGGGGTGGGGTGGGGGGGTGCGAGGCCCCGCCCACGTCCCCAGGTCAGCCCCGAGCGGGGAGGGGGCGATTTCCGCTCGGCGCTCGAGGAAGCGGGCGGCGGGGGAGGGGGCCGCGGCCCTCCCCCCCCCCCCGCCCACCCCCCAGCGGGGAGGGGGAAGTGGATCCGCCCAGGTCCCTCGGCCCGGACCGACGCGTTCCGGATCCTCCGGGCTCCCCGGGAGCCCCAGGGATACACCAGAGTGGGCAAGGGGCGACACGTGGGCGGTCGCACCCCGTCGGCGCGGCGGGGAGGAGGGTGGCGCGCGCCGGGAGTCCCGGACGCGCAGCGGAGCGCGCGGGACGCCTTGCGGGCGCCATCCCGGGGTCCCCCCCACCCCGCCCCGCGCCTGGCCGCCGTGGAGAGGAAGGGGCCGGCGGCGCCCCCGCCCCCACCCCCGAACCAGGGATGCTCCCCGCGCCGCGCGGGGCTGCGGGAGGGACGGGGCCGTCCGGGACGCGCGCGCGGAGAGGGCAGGTGAGGAAGGGGGTCACTCTCCCCTTCCCCCCGGCCCGACCCCATTGTCTCAGTCGCCTGCGGCCCGGGCCGGCTCGGTAACACGTGTTGACTGCAGCGATCTGGATGGCTTGGATTTTTATTCTGTTTTATTTTCTCGTTCACAGAGTCCGTGAGCCAACTCCGACTTGGGCCCGCCGCCCTGCTGCCGGATGATTGCCTGCCGTTCGGGAAGTCGGGAGTTCGCCAACACGGCACCCAGCACCTTTGTCCCCCTCCTCGCTCTCCCGGGGCGCCGGGGAGAAATGGGGCGGGGGAGGACTTCCAACTCGGTTTCCGAGGCTTCCCTCCACCACCTTCCAAACCCACTCTCTCGAATCGGCGTTTTGTTCTAGCCAGCCACGTGTTGGTCGGGCTTTTTGTTTTTGTGACATTTTTTCCCTCCCAGGAAGCAACAGGGATTTAAATATTACGAGCTATTCGTTGCTATGTAGTGGGGAGAAAAAAAAATTGTTTTCTGTCCGCGAAGGTGGGAGACGTCCGCGCCTCGGTCCCCCCACACGCCTTCCCCGGCATCCCCCAGCCCCCACTGACATCGCATTTTGTCAGCTCTTGATCACAGCGTGATTTTTTTAACAAACTGAGGCAGTGAGCTGGAAACGGAGACTGCCGCATAGTAGGCACTCAGAGCAAACGGTTCCGAATGAAAAAGCAAACTACAGAGTAAAGAGGGTTCGAGAAAATTAAAAGTCCAGTGGGGAGGGAGGGATTCACTTGGCTCGAATGTGTGATCTGTTGCCTGGGCACTTTCCTTAGTGATGTGTGTGGATTTTTGAAAAGGGCTGAGAGATGGCCTCAGGAGCTGTCTGTAACAGCCTTTGGGTCTTCATAATAGTAACCCTGTCTCCAAATCTTTTGTTATCTTGGGGGACAAGGAAGAATGTACCTCGGCACGACATCCCAGCTCCAAAAAAAAAAATTTAGGTGCGATTTGCTTCATTTACTTTAAATCTTCTGGGTTGATCAAAACACTTCTCAGATAATCCCCCCTGGGTAACCTAACCACTACTCGCTTTCTTCCTAAAACAAAAGCAACTTAACCCTCAAAAACACCACCCAGACTTACAAGCTTCTGCAAAATGCAGCCCATCCTTTTCTGTCCTAGAGTTCAAGAGAAACAAACCTATTAAAAATAGTAATTTGGTTCGATTCACTTTTAGGTTGACTTTTCCATTTAAGAAATAATGTAAATGGTAGCTGGAACTAATCAGTTGTTTGGTTTTGTGGGATTTGGTTTTTTTTTTTTTTTTAAATGACAGAAGGAAAAAAAATAGAAATTTCAGAATAGACTGCTTCCACGGTATTTTGAAAATCTTTTAAAATTATTTCATTGACAAAGTCCCAATTATTTCTATTCACACTGATTTCTTTTTAAAGTTAGCTGTTTCACTAAGTTCTAATCCTTTCCCCCACCCTATCCCTTCCCCCCACAAAACAGGGCTTCTGTGTTTACAGTCAAGGGCTGCAGAGGTTTTTAAGGAGGCGAGAGTAGGGGCAGCTGGGGTGAGGTACAGATTTAAAGCCCCCACCTAAGGTTGCCTCCTCAGTGACCTGACTGTTTTAGGCTGGGGCTGGAGATGCTTCATTCCTCTGCAGTGAATACTCCCATCGCTGAAAGGAACCTGCCAGAAGGGCTCTTTCTTGTTAGGACTCACATTCCTAGGTTAGTGGAGGAGAAGACAAGACATTTCAGCTCCCTCTTGGAGTGTTTTGCTTTGGGTTTGGTGTTAAACACAGACATTGTGGGGGGTTCCCCCTACTTTTTAAGGAAAAGTGAATATTAACAGTAAAAATGTATGACTTAAAAATACACCAGAAGGAGAAATTTCTCTTAAACAATTACATTTATTATGTGGTATTATTCACTGTTACCACACTTCTTGCTTTTGTCTCTTAGGTTTTTCTCCTAGGAAAGTGTTTGCTCAACTCCTCTCCTCTAGCTTTTAAACACTGAAACTAGATTCCATTTAAGGACATAATTCTGTCCCTATTTTCCTTTAGTTTGAACATTCAAAGGGAAAAAAAATGTAAAAAATAAAGCCATTTTTTACAAAGTTGGAAATTGAAAAAGTCATTCCAAAAAAATAAAAAAAATTCCAACAATTCTGACGTTAAACAAACACAAATTCAACTTATTTTCAAATATTTCTTGCCAACATCTTTCAACTTGTAACAGACAGTTTTCTATTTTATCTTTCTGTCTTTGTTTTTTTACTGGCTGGTGCACCACAATTCTCATCACATTGCCTCAGAGTTTTCAGAACCATGTGTTTTATTCAGGCTAGTAGGTACAAATCACTTATTACAAATAAGTTAACACTTTTTAAAAACTTCTCTAAGGGGTGCAGGAGGGGAAAATAATGCAGAAAAGATATTTTTGTACATAAAAATTTTTCCTGCTTTTGTATTAACTCCTTTGGATAAATCCTCAAGACATTTTGCAATTTAAATCTAACATATGCCAATCGTTTCTGTCTTAAAATTTTGATATGTTCTATAAACGAGAGAACACACACAAAGGAAAAATACAAAACAAAACCCTAGAAAGCTGTTAGGGAAATATTTTACAATAGAATTATATATTTTTTGTTTTCTGGTGAATCATAGTTAATTTTTATATAATTATGGTTGCTATGAGATGGACAAAATCAAAAATCAAAAAACATTTCCTGACAGCTCTGACTTCAAAGTTTCTGGACATTTTGAGGGTTTCTTGGTCTGCTTTATGTGTTGTTTATTTTTGTTGTTGTTTGCCTGTTTTATTGTTGATACTGCCTTGGGATGTTTTCTTTCTGCACTTTGAAGTGTGGTTCCTTTTAGATGCCTGTAAACTTTAAGAAAGCATAAATTAGTCCCAGTTTTAAAGGACAGGCAGCATTTTCTCCTCAAAAAGATAAGGGTGATTATGTGTAGGATATCTCATGAAATATAGAGGGTCATAGCAGAAAAGACCATTTTCCTTATTTAAATCATCATTCATTCAGACATGTTTTAAACCTTTAAAGGAATGCTTTTTAATTGTAAAGCTAGGGCTCAACGGGGAGAACAATCACTTGTTTCACTGTGTGTGTGACAAAACCTTAATTTTTTTTTTTTTGACTCAGAATCTATGTGGAAACCTTAAAGCAAGGAAGTAAATACTTTCTCCTAGTAACTTTTTTATTTTTAATGCATGTTTCCACATTCATTTTGCTAATAAAACAGCCCTACCCTGCATCTTTAATAGAGGTAAAATAGTCTACATTACTCTTCATACTCCTGTTGCTTTTGCATTTTCTGTTTTACCCCAAAGTCATTTGGTCAAAGATAATGAGCAGTTTTGTGCCCTGTGGCACAGAATGCAAAGTAGATCTCTGAGTTCATTTGTAGGAAACTGAAGTTCCAGAAGAGACAAGTGTTGTTTTTTTTGTTTTGTTTTGTTTTGTTTTTTCAAATAAAACAAAATTATGAAAACAGAGAATCTATTCCTAAACATTAACATGGAAGTAGTAATGAGGTGATTCCATCCTTGAAACCAGAGTATCTTCTAAGTATTTAAAGTATTTTGATTCAGAATGAACCCTTTGGGATGTCAAGCAGACAAAGTTAAAACTCAAGCTGAGCTTCCCAATGTGTTTAAAATCCATGCATTTTAAAGACAATATTTTTCTAGCTAACAAGTAAATCATTTTCATTTGCTTTCTCCAAGTTTCAGTCTTGTTAAGATCAATTGTTTTTTCTACTCTTAACCTTGGAAGGATTTCCCCCCCCCCAACACCTCTTCCCCAGGAGCTGCCTGGCTCTTAGGGGAAAATGTTGCTGTTAGTTTTTAGTTTTTAATTTAAAAAATCAGTACATGGGTCATTTCACTAGTATTTCATCTCTTTCTCCCTCTCTCTCTCACACACACACACATAGGGGATAAAAAAAAATCACTAAAAGCCACCACGTCACTCTTCCATTTACAAACCAGTTTTACAAACAGCAAAGATTCAAAACACCTACGTGGTTTTGCCTTCACATTTGGTTTCTTGACCAAACCAGGTTATGATTCCTGGTTTTCAGCAGTCAATTTAGGCAATTTTTTGATTCATACACCTCTTCCAGAAACACTCCAAGTTTTAAATAAATTCTTATTATGACAACTCTTGTTATTTCCACTCTTGAACATAACATAAGAAAATATCTGTTCAGAATATTTTTGTGTTAAATTACTGAATAATTTATTTTTTTTAACCTTTTAATTTCTGCAATGTGTTTTCAAAGTATACAGGAGACCGATATCAGACTTATTTCTAAATTGATTTCAAATGAAGCTCCTGACCCCATCCCTTTCCCTTCCTCTTCCTCCCCGCCCCTCCCCCTCCACTCCCCTTTCCCTTCCTCCCCCTCTCCTTTTGTTCCTCCATTTTTCTTCCTGCTGCCGACACTGTCAATTCCTCTCCCCCTCCCCCCTTACCTTTACCCTCCTTTCAGTTTTTCTTTTCTCACTGTTGCTCCCCTTTCCCCGTTTATTGTGCTGCTGACCCCTGCCCCTCAACTCTTGTCTTCCCTCTTCTTAATCAATATGCTTATCCACACTTCTCTTTCTTTCCCCTTCCCTTTCCTCTCCCACTTGTTAACATTCAAACCATTATCTCTGGTACCAGAGAGGATGCAGAGATGCTTGAATTAATTCCAAAAATAGGAAAGGTGCTTTTTTTTTTTTTTTTTGAGAACTCCAGGACGACAGAGCCCAGAACGCCTTCACCCTTACATTCCCAGCATTCACTGGAGAACAGTCATCACCGGACACTTTGACATCTTTGCATGGTTTTTCCCAGTCTCATGTTGCTTAAGACTAATTTTGTTTTCAGATACATAAGAGATCTTTGAGAACAAGGACTATGCCTCACCCAGGGAGTTTAACACATTGTTGACAGATGTCAACCAAAAAATACATTGAGTAAACGTGATTCTGTCTGACAAGGAGGGGACGGTATGATTAGGTAAAATGCAGCTTTTGGGTGATTGTTGTTTTGTTCTAAAGTAAAAAATAACACAGCACAATCACACTGAAAAGAGTCGTTGTTCCACAGGAAAAATAGCAACGGAGGGACACCCCTGGGCTTGTCATGCCCTAGCTCTGTGCTCATGGTAGTCCTGTGCTCTGTGTCAACTGCTGAGCCCGTTTCCTGAGTGGTGTCAGACAGCCTGAGAATCCTTCTCCACCCAGGGTTTAGGTAGGCAGGCAACCTCCTCAGCTGCTTGCCACATCCCTTGCCATGCTGGGTTCCCCTGGGGCCAAACAGCCAGGGTAGCAATCCCAAAGAAAAACTCTACTTATTGCTTTCTGCTAAGAGCATCTTAGCATCTTCCTTCTGGGAGTGTCACTCAGACCCCATTAAACATATATAAAGATGGCTTATTTTGTTATGTCATTCAAAACTGTCAGTTTGAAAGAGCTTCTCTTCTTGGTGATTCCCCAGATCCTCTGGGGTTCCCTTCTTACTCATATCAGATCGTTGATAACTGAATGTTCTAGCTACCAGTTCTAAGAGAAGGCAAAAAACAAAACAACAAAAACAGTTTTAATAGTGCTATAAATTAAATCTAAAATTAAGCAGGTCATGAAGGTAAAATTTGATTTGAAAAAGAATTGTAAGATTTGTTGCTAGAAAGAACAGAGTGAAATAGTGCACTGTTAACCCCAGCACTTGGGCAACAGAGGCAGGTGAATCTCAGTGGGATTGAGACCAGCGTGGTTCCAGGACAGTCAGGACTATTTAAAGAGAACCTATATCAGAAAAGAAGAAGAAAAGAAAGAGGAAGAAGAAGGAAAGAAAGAAGAAAAGAAGAAAGAAAGAAAGAAAAATAAAAATAGAATATAGTAAAATAGCATCTTGCACTTACATTCCATGTGATTGTATAAAAGATTTTTAAACCTTTTGAATAATTAGAAAGAACAATTTTAAAAACAATAAAAACACTCTTTAGCCAGGTGATGTGTGCATTCATGATACAGAAGCAGAGGCAGACAGATCTCTGTGAGTTTCTGGCCAACCAGCCAGGATTATATAGTGGAAGGAAGGAAGAAAGGAAGGAAAGAAGGAAGGAAGGAAGGAAGGAAGGAAGGAAGGAAGGAAGGAAGGAAGGAAGGAAGGAAAGAAGGAAGGAAGGAAAGTGAAAAGCCGTTTAAAAGCAGGGCATGTTGTACACATTAATCCCTGTAGACATACACCATAGCTTGGCCGGTGGAAGAGCTCAAAGGTAAAGATGCTTGTGGACAAGAACCTGAGCCCAATCCCCAGGACCCACATGATGCAAAGGGAGAACCCATCTCTGTAGGTGCAAGCACCCATGCACCCATCTGCACGTGCACACACAACACAGTGAAGAAATGTAATAGTCTTAATAAAATGATATTTAGTGCGACATTTGTCATAACCCAGACAACCCAGAAACCCCTAAAGCCTGCCATAACCGTGCCGTGGGGTAGCCATGAGCAGCAACAATGAAAGAAAGGACATGCACCAGCGTGGCTGACTCTCACAGTGACCCAAAGCTCTGAAAGTGAGGAATTACATGCATTACGGTTCTAATTCTGTAAGTTCAAGAATGCATAAAACTAAGCAGTAAATTGTTTCGCTATACATCCAAAAGAAGTGAACCAAAGAGAGCAGAATGCGCTTGATTCCTGCAGAGAGGATCACAGAGAGACCAGTGGAGTACTTCAAAAATAGGGAGCTGTGTGGCAGCTACGTACAGGTTCTGATTATTTTTCAGGAGAAGTGGGTACACCTTATACATTCTGTTTATTAATTACAGAGCTGTCATACTAGAGCCCAGCATCTGCAAGCCTATAATCCCAAGACTTGGAAGGTGGACAAAAGAGGAGCAGGAGTTCAAATTCGCCCTCAGCTATCTAGTGGTAAGACTGAAGGCAGCCTGGCCAATGTGAGACTCTGGAGAGAGAGAGAGAGAGAGAGAGAGAGAACTCTGATAAGAAACTCCAGCAATGGGAGGGTGGCTGAAACACTGAAATAAGAACTCTGATAATTCTCTTTAGAAATACCACTCATTAATCTTCTCTTTCTCCATCTCCTTCCTTCCCTTCTCATAATTTTCAAGATCTCCAGACAGAATCCAGTATATATTTTACAGTAAACTATTAAAACATCAAATGAACATTCAAACGAACCATCCAAGAATACTCTTGCAAACCAAATCAAGGGTTGTTTAAGCTCATCTGATGTCCCGAGATTCCATGCCACCAGAATTTCTTCCATTAGCACCCAGAGCTGAAGGTTAACTGCAACTCGCCAGATCAATCCCGGATGTGGCCTGACTTTAGCTAACGGTCTGATTAATTATACATGTCTTCATAGTAAAATGAGATGGTACGGGGCGCTGAGACTTAGGAGCCATCACTAGAAAAGGCAAGGGAACGAGCACACAGATTCTCACGTGGCCCTTAAGTCCCGAATCCTGCAGGCGCATCACCACTCTCCGACCCTGAGCCCTTTCCTTAGCCACCCTGCAATCCTCTGGAGGTGAAGCCCGGAGAATCTCCTTCATCAGTCCTAGAGCTTCTCGGTGTGGGATCCTGTTCTCCGACACACTGGAAACCACAGGACAGCATCCGTGCCACTTCCTCTCTCTAAGTGACTGGTTTCCATTATTTTCACCACACAGAGACCCTCTGTTCTATCTCCATGAGCCCAGTGGTTTGAAAAAGAAAATGCTACCTATCAAAAAAATTCATTGATCAAGTAATAGCAAAAGATTCCATGGCCACACACAGAATGTCTGCTCTATACAAATTGCAAAATTCCACCAAAGGCAAAGACATTGAAATTTGCCCTTACAATCCTGATGTGGTGGTGTACACCTTTAATCCCAGCACTCAGAAGGCAGACACTTGTGGATGGATCTCTGTGAGTTCAAGGCCAGCCTGGTCTACGTAGGGAGTTCCAGGACACCTGGGGCTATGAGAAAGAAAGAAAAAGAAATTTGCCTATGCAGCCTTGCCTTGCAGGGGAAGGAGTCTCCATCTTCTGAACATCCCAGGAATGGATACCCTATGCTTCCCAGCATGCCTAGAGGGAGGGAGTATGATTTTTTTTTAATTTATTTTTATTTTATATACATTGGTGTTGAGATTTATTTATTATTTATACAGTATTCTGCCTGCACGTGTGCCTACAGGGAAAAAGAGGGTACCACATCTCATTATAGATGGTTGTGAGCCACCATGTGGATGCTGGGAATTGAACTCAGGACCTCTGGAAGAGCAGCCATCTCTCCAGCTCTGAAAATAGCTTTTCATTTATTCTTTGAAAGTTTTATATGTGTGTATACATTTTGGTGACACACCCCACCCTCCTCTCTCATTTCCTCCCATTTCCTTGAAGCCTTTCTACAGGTTTATTTTTTTATATTGCTTTTATGTTTTTTTAAGTTTTTCTATTTTTGGATAGGGCCTCACTATGTAGCCCTGACTAGCCTGGAATTCGCTGTGTAGAGCCAGTTGGGCTCAAGGGAGATCCTCTTGCATCTGCCTCAGAAGTGCTGGGATCGAGGGGATGCACCACCACTGCCTGGTTTAGTTTTATGTTTTTAAAATAAATAACAAAAGCTCCGTGGGGCAGCAAGACATAACTCAGAAGGTGAAGGTGCTTGCCTCCAAGCCTGAAGGCCTGAGTTCAAGCACCAGGAAGAACACCACGGAAGGAGAACTCACTTCCCAGAGTTGTCCTCAGACCTCCATGCATTGTGGCATGCAGGTGCCCACCCACACACAAATGAATGAATGAAGCTTAAAAGTTTAGCTGGGTACGGTGGTGCACGCCTTTCGTCCCAGCGCTCGGGAGGCAGAGACAGGCAGGTCTCTAAATCGAAGGTAGACTGGTTGACAGAGTGAGTTCCAAGAGATCCAGGGCTACACAGAGAGACCCCATCTTGAGGAAAAAAACGAAAAGGCAAAAGCAAGCAAACAAAAAAGACCAATAATGCTAAAGGCATGGAGATGCACTCCTTTAATCACAGCACTCGGGAGGCAGAAGCAGACAGAACTCTTGTGAGTTCCAGGTCAGCCTGGTTTACATAGCAAATCCCCGGCCAGCCAGGACTGCAAAGTGAGACATGGTCTAAAAAAAAAAAAAAAAAAAATAATAATAATAATAATAATAATAATAGTAATTAAAAATAAAAATTAACTTAAATTGTGTGTGTGTATGGTGTGTGATATCTGTGTGTGGTTTGTGTGTGTGTGTTTCCAGCTGCCTGCTGAAACCAAAAGCATTGCATTTCCTGGACCCAGAGTTAGAGGCAGCCGTGGACAGCCTGTGCCAGGAATCGAACCTGAGTCTTCTGCAGGACAGCAGTGCACACTCCCAACCTCGAGCCACTCTGCTAGCCCTAAACATGATTTTAAAATAGTCACATATTTATTTTATTTTTACCTGCGTGAGTGTGTGTGCGCGCACACGTGTGTAGTGGGTAGGATGCACACAGAGGTGTGAAGAGTCTTTCGGCTTCCCTGATGCTAGAGGTGCAGGCAGTTTGTGAACTGTTGGCAGTTTGTGGTTTTTGTTGTCGTTGTTTTGGGTTCGGGTGTGTGTCACCTCTGGTCTCCTGCTCTGCAGGGGTGTAAGAGGGATCAGGGAGGGGACCTTCTGAGTCAGCCAGGGAGCTTGGAGACAAGAGGACTTCAAAAGCAGAACCGAAGGCAGGGAAGGCCTGCTCTGAGTCAGCAGGCCACTGAGGCAGGCTGAGCCTGGAATGTCTGCAGGGTCTGTGTGCGTGTGTGAGGGGGAGGTGGCGGTGAGTCACCGCTGGGGACTGGAAGAGCCAGCAAAGGCCCTGAGAGAACCCAGGAGGAGCGAGGGGCGGGGAAGCCAGGGAGAGCCTGCCTCTCATGTGCATGCCACTTCTCTCTCATTTGTGTGTGTGTATGTGAGAGAGAGAGAGAGAGAGAGAGAGAGAGAGAGCGTGAGTGTTTCACAGGGTAACCCAGGCTAGCCCGGAACTCATTTTGTGTCTAGGCTAGCCTTGAACTTGGGATTCTCCCACCTCAGCCTTCCAAGTGCAAGCACTGCACCCAGGCAACGCCCACGACACACCAGCTTCTCTCTACCTCATGTTGAACCTCTGATTTCCAGGGTCCCCTAGTATCTCCTAACCTGTGTGTTCTCTCCACCTGACAAAGTTCAGGCCCAGCTGGGGTGTCCTCTGACCCCCCCCCCGCCCATGTCCTCTAACCCCTCACATCTTGAACTTTTCTGTAGAGAAGCAGGAAGGGCTCTCCGCTCCCTCCTGAGGCCCCTCCTCCCACCCAAAAGCACACAGAGACTCTGAGCACCAGGGCTCTGCTCTGGTATGCTGAGCTGCCGCTTGGATTTATGGAACTAGTCCTGAGGGTGCTAAGTGGACTGTGTTAGCATTTGCAAAGTCCTGGGTTTGGTCCCCAGCCCCATAATTACGAGGAACAAATTCTATCCGCTCTTTCCAACCTCCAAAAATTTCCCAGGACCCGAGTGCGATTCGGGGAGGCCTGGGGTGCCTGCTTGTCTCCGGTCTCCTCTTGGCATTGTTGCTCCTCAGAAGTGGAGAAACTTGTAGACTCAAGCCTACCACCTCCCCTTCCCAGAGCCCCGGACACAGCATCTTTGATTGCCCAGTTCAGGGAACAAAAACCACCTCACTCTCAAGGGGAGACTTTTAATGTAACACATTCCTGAAATCCCAGTGCTTAAGAGGCTGAGGCAGGAGGACCACATAGTTGAAGCCACCCTGAATTACAGAACAAAACTCTAGCCGCAAAGTCAAACAACCTGGGTGTAGTAGTTATCGCACGGAGGGAGCTGAAGCTAGAAGATTTCTGTGGGCTAGAGGTGGCCAGCCTGGGCTACGTAGTGAATTTCAGGATAGCCTGGGCTACAGAGTAAGACCCTTTCTTGAGGTGCATGGTGATGGCGAATGCTTTTAATCCCAGGACTAGGGGGAAGCAGAGGCAGGTGGATCTCTGAGTTCGAGGCCAGTCTGGTCTACAGAGTGAGTTTCAGGACAGCCAGGGCTACACAGAGAAACTCTGTCTCAAACAAAACAAAACAAAACAAAAAAAAAACCCTGCGTATGTTAGTGCCTACCTGGAATCCAAATACTTGGGAAGTGGGAGCGAGAGAATCAGAAAGGAAAAGCCATTCTCAGCTATACAGTGAGTTAGTTAGTTCGAGGCCAACCTGTCTCAAACGAACAAACAAACAAACAAAATGGCCATGGAGGCACACTCCTCTGTTGCCAGCACTAAGAAGCTTGAAGCAGGATAATTACCACAAATTTGAAACTAACCTGGTCTAAATAGTGAGATCCAGATCAGCCAAGGTTACATCCAAGACCCTGCCTCAGACAATCAAATAAAAACCCAACAACAAAGAAATCAAGGGACAGTTGGGAGGAGGCTGCAGAGGCGACAGAAAGGGCGCAAAGGCACCATCTCAGAACACATGGACAGAGGACCTGGTGGCTCTCATGGTCTTGGGAACTTACCACAGAGCCCTCCCCGCCTTGGCTTTGGCCCCAAAGTCTAGGCCCCAGAGAATGGCATCTACTTTTTCTCTGGATCCCCTCCACCTTCAGACAGAAGCGCCCAGGCGTTAATACAAATCCTCA
This sequence comes from Meriones unguiculatus, assembly GCF_030254825.1. NCBI lineage: Eukaryota > Metazoa > Chordata > Mammalia > Rodentia > Muridae > Meriones > Meriones unguiculatus. The sequence goes on along the minus strand of NC_083355.1, from coordinate 25,057,155 downwards.
TAAGTCCACTAACTGTTGCTCAGCAGCATGCAAGACCTGATGCAGTCCCTGCCTGCCCTCTGGAAGCGAAATGTGCCCTGACATCTAATCTCAGCCCGTTGGTAGCTGGGAGATGCAAGGCAAGGCTCACTCCCAGAGAAGGAGGCAGTCTAAATGGCGAGTGATGGCTGAGTAGGCAGGCTAGGTTTCCAGGAGGCTGAAGTGAGCAGTCTTTCCAGTCCAGCGACCTCTCATCCCACAGGGGCACTTAAGTCAATACTGGATCTTCCAACCAGGCCACCGGAGTCACAAAGTGACCATGATTAGGCCCCGGAGCTATAAGCAGAACACTGTCTTGCTGGGTTAAGGGTTCCAAGGACCAGGATGAGTGAAGAAGGAAAGAGCCTAAGAAAAAGGCCTTCCGCGACTGCCAAAAATGGTGTCTGAACCCTGTGGCCATAGCCATGTCCTAGGTACTTGTGCTAAGGCAAAGAAAGCTCCCAAGGGTCCCTGGATTTAGAGGGAGACATCACTGAACCCTGAGAAACCTTAGTATCCTGAGAGGTGGTCTCAGTGTCATAGTATCTCCTACAGCTCATTCTGGCTGATAAGGGATAGAAGGGCCTGAGTCAGAGCTCAGAATAATGACCTCAGAAGATCTGTGATGATAGAGGATGTGACAAGATGACAGGCTTTGGGATTTGAGGATGGGCTTAGGTTTTAGATAGGGTCTTGATGTTTTGTTTATTTAAATCGGGTCTTATGACACAGGGTCTTTATTTCTTTTTAAGCTTTTTTTTCTTCTTTTAATTTTTTCTCATTTATTTATTTGATTCACTTTACATCCTTGTTGCCCCTTTCCTCCTTTCCTCCCAGCCCTACCCTCTTTTCCTCCCCCTCCCCCATTTTTAGGTTTTTCAAGATAGGCTTTCTCTGTGTGTAGCCTTGGCTTTCCTGGACTCTGTAGACAGGCTGGCCTTGAACTCTGAGATTCTGCCTGCATCTGCCTCCCAAGGGCTGGGATTAAAAGCATATGCCGCCACCACTACCACCCAGCTTTTTAAAATATTAATTTTTTTAAAGATTATTTTTATGTGTCTGTGCTGTGTATGTGCAGTGGGGCTGCAGAAAAGGGCATCAGACCCCTGGAACTGGAGGTACAAGCGGCTGTGAGCTGCCAGGTGGGTGCTGGGAATCAAACCTGGGCCCCGAGCAAAAGCAACAAGTGCTCTTAACCGCTGAGCCATCTCTCCAGCCCCTTGATATTTCTTTTCACTGGTGGATTAAAATTGATTGAGACGAGCTGGGCAGTGGTGGCCCCCACCTTTAATCCCGGCACTCGGGAGGCAAAGGCAGACAGATCTGTGACTTCGAGGCCAGCCTGGTCTACAGAGTGAGTTCTAGCATGGCCAGGCCTACACAGAGAAACTTTGTCTCAAAAAAAAAACAAACAACAATTCATAGTAATAATAATAAATAAATAATATCTTTGTGGAGGGAGTTATATCTTTCTTGAGCCTCCAACATGTAAATGTGCCTTGTTATCACGCGTATAGTGCCCCAAGTAGGAAACCACGTGACCGTAAGCTCTAAGTTAACCCAGGGTCACTAGAAACCCTCAAGACACCTGCCCTGGGGTGGCCTCCTTTTCACAGTGCCGCCATCGTCAGCTAACACCTACCTCTGGGATTCAGACCAACACGATCCCTTCTGTTCCCCCAAGAACCCACCTATGGCTTTGCGGGAGTGTACCCTCCATCTGAGAGTGCCATCCCAATTGGCCCTCACCCAGGAAACCCTTTCTGCCCACAGCATCCAAGAGGAAGTAGGGCGGAGAAGCGTGGGCCCTGTGAACAGAAAAGAAGCAGGGAGAGAAAATGGGGTGCTCAGGCTACCCTGCCCACCAGGCAGGCCTCAGATAAAGCTGGAGATACCCAAATGTTAATCACCCATTAGCCCAGCCCAGATGGAAAGGGAACGGTCGTTAGGTGTACTCGATGGCCTCCAGTGGGCAGGAACAGTGGGCTTTTACGCTGCTCCTGAGATAAGAGGCTTTCAAGCTAATCAGTGGTTGTGCGGTGCCTTCATATAAAGAGGCTAAGACCGGGTCTTGAGGCGAGATCCTGAGAGCCAACAGGTAGGAGAAAGGGACTCGTCCTGTCCTCCTGGAAGAGCTAGAAGAGCAGTGGGGTAAGAAAGAAGCTGGGAGCCAGGCACTCTGGGGGGCAGAGGCAGGTGGATCGCTGTGAGTTTGAGGCCAGCTTGGTCTACAAAGTGAGTCCAGGACAGCCAAGGGCTACACAGGGAAACCGTGTCTCAAAAAAAAAAAAAAAAAAAAAAAGAAAGAAAGAAAGAAAGAAAGAAGGAAGGAAAGAAAAGAAAGAAAGAAAAAGAAACAAAAAGAAAAGGAAGAAAGGAAGCAAGCTGGGACAGGCCTGGGCTGGCCTGGGAGGAAGTAGACCTCCTGGCGCCTTACCCTCTCTTTCCTAGTCTGCCCCGGAATCTAGAAGATAGTTCAAAGAGATTCTTAGGAGACCAGGACTCAGCCTTGGGCTAGCTCTGGCCTTCAGGCATCTGGAGGAAGGTTTCTTGCTTGCTATCTGCTATCTCTCCTGAAGACTGAAATGGGTCCAGACCCCAGAAGAAGGGTGGGTGAAACTTTAGAAGACTTCTGAGTTGAGATAGTTAAGCCTGAGAAGGGGGGCAGGAGGACAGGGTGTGGGTCTCTGCGTGGTGTTCGTTTAGGGGAGGGATATGATGTCTGAGTTAACGGCTTAGTTGGAAGCAGAAAGGTGGGCTGCTATGAACTCTGTTCGGGCTTTAAGGGGATAATCTTTCCAAATCCTATCCCTGTGATGTCTGGTAAGCAGCCAGGAAGGGGGTTCCCACCACCTAGGCCTTTTGCTGTTTGCTTCTTCCCAGACCTTCCATCCTACCCTATTCGGAATCCACAAAGTGGGATCAGATCTGGGTCAAGGCTGCATGTCCCTCCCAGATACCTCACTTAATGACCAGCACCCCCACTTGCTCCTGCCCCCCCCCAGCTCTCAGCACCGGCCTGGGCTCCTGAAACAGGTAGCTTCCTGGATACAACCTCAGTGCCATCCTGGCCCTTTTCCTCCCTCAGCCCCGGGGACACAATCTAGGAAGATGGTGGTGGCTGTGAGGACCTGCTCTCTGCTGCTGGTGCTCCTGTTCCTGGCAGTCGGGCTGGGAGAGCACGAAGAGGTTCAGTTCCGGTAAGAGTGGAAGGAGGGGGCTGGAATGCAAGCTGGCTTGGGGGTAGGGGTGGTGGGAACAGCCAGTCAGCAGCCTGGGCATGCTGTAAGGTCAAAATTAGAGGGTTATTCATTAAGAGTTCCTGTTGAGCCGGGCACGGTGGCACACACCTGTGATCCCAGCACTCTAGGAGGCAAAGGCAGGTGGATCTCTAAGTTCAAGGCCAGCCTGGTCTACAAAGTGAGTCCAGGACAGCCGTGGCTACACAGAGAAACCCTGTCTGGAAATAAACAAAAAGTTCCTGTTGGAGAGAGAAAGACTGTGGTAACTAGGTCTGTGAAGGGACTTTCTGGTGGCTGAGAGTCACCACTGAGGCACCCATGCATTCACTCAGATCTCATAGGAGCTTCCTGTGCAGCGGGCACAGGTCAGGACGCACGTGAACAAAGGTTCACAGATGGCTCGGGCCAACACAGATACACGCAGAGAAGAACCATGCAGACATGTCACAGAGCACTGTGGACCAAAGCCGGGACAGTGATGGGACGGGGGAACGCTGAGGGTTGCAGCTCACTCCTGGAACCCCGGCACCGGGCAGGCAGAGGCAGGAGGTTTGAAAGTTTCAGGCTAACCCGGGCTGCATCACGAGACCAGGGTCTGGAGAGAGGAGGGTGGTGGTGGTGATATAATCAGATGCTGTGTTTGGGAAGCAAGGCAGAGACTCGTCAAAGCAGAGCCCATCTCTTTCAGATGTGAGGATAATCCACGGACCACGCAAATGAAGGTGTAAGCTGTGAGGGAAGGGAAAGCTGTCAGAAACACAAGAAGAGACCGGTCTGTGGGTGTTGAAAACAAAGACTCAAATCCCATGAGGGGTAGCATGTCAGTTCATTCACCGCACTCTGGAAACGGAGGAAGGCGGTGGCTTCCAGGCCAGCCAGGGCTCCATGGGGAGGCCCTGTTTCAAAAAAAAAAGAATGGAGATTCAGGAAGTCATATCCCAGTGCCAGGGAGAGGCGGCAAGAAAAGCAGGAGTTCGTGGTGAACTTCAGCTGCAGAGCGAGTTTGAGGCCAGCCCGGGACACGAGAGACCGTGTTTCCCCAAACCGTAACAACACAGCAGTCAAAACCAAACCAACAGCAAATCCCAGAGAGTTGACGCTGGGGGATATTTCTCATTACAGCATTTGCCTAACACGCATGAGACCCATAGGTCCCTTTCTTAGAACTGAAACAACGAACAACGCCCCTCTCCCAGAAACTTGGGCCCAAACGACTCTTGGATGGGTCATTTATACTGTGTGGTTTATTCTCTCTCTCTCTCCCTCTCAGATTTATTTATTTATTATGTATAGTGTTCTGTCTGCATGTACACGTGCGGGCCAGAAGAGGGCACCAGATCTCATTATAGATGGTTGTGAGCCACCATGTAGTTGCTGGGAATTAGAACCCAGGACCTCTGGAAGGGCAGCCAGTGCTCTTAACCCTCTGAGCCATCTCTCCAGCCCTCATCATAATCATCATCATTATTATTATTGAGAGATGGTATCTTGCTATATCGCATAGGCTGGCCTTGAAACTTTTTTTTTTTTTTTCAGACTGAACCCAGGGCCTTGCACTTGCTAGGCAAGCGCTCTACCACTGAGCTAAATCCCCAGCTCCTGGCCTTGAACTTTCAGTGATCCTCCTGCCTCTTTGTTCCAAGCACAGGCATGAGCTCACTTTATTGTTTAATGCCTACAAACCAAAGGACTGGATCAAGCCATACAGTTTTTCCCACCTCCCCTTCACTGCTATCCTGTTTTCTATTTCTCGCCTCTCAGATCCCATGCTAAATTTGGTGGCCCCCGACCTCGAGGCCCGAGGTACGCAGAGGGGACCTTCATCAGTGATTACAGCATTGCCATGGACAAGATCCGCCAACAAGACTTTGTGAATTGGCTGCTGGCCCAGAAGGGGAAAAAGAATGAGTGAGTAATTCCCTGTACCTCTCCTGTCCCATGCCGAACTCTGCTATGCTCACACTGGCTCCCAGGTGACCACATGGGCTGGGAGACGCACAACTCCATAGACGCCTTTCAGTAAGTGAGGATGGGGAAGTGGCCGTAACCAGGGCCGTGACATTGACTGGCCAGTAGACCAGCCTGGGGCGGGATGGGTTCTCCCATCCTTTACTTGTAAGGAGAGGAGTCAGAGAAAGGTGCTGTTTGCTCAGGCTTTTGGATTCTGAAGCGCTGTCAGCGACAGAGGCAACTGAATACAGGCTGTGGCATGTGCGTGTGTGTGTGCGTGTGTGTTTGTGTGGTGGGGACCTTCAATTGTCTCCTCCAGCACAACTAATTCCCGAATCATCTTCATCTCACCAGTTGGAAACACAACATCACCCAGAGAGAGGCCCGGGCCTTGGAGCTGGCAGGACAGTCTCAGGGAAACGAGGGGACAGAGGTGCAGCGGAGGTGAGTCCACTGTGGGGAGAGGGGAAACAGAGCCTCCTCCCACCCCTCCCCGCTTTCACTGCTCCCCCTCTCATACTGCACAGGGGGGCGGGACCTCACGATAAGTGCCTCTCTCTGTGAGAGCTCAAAGAAGGGGGCCCAGAGAGTAAAGTCCTGTGACTGAAGGTAGGCATGGATTCCGTGAATCAGGAAGAGCAGGGAAGAAGGACCTCAGACGAGAGCTGCTCTCTCCTTGACAAACCTCAGGAAGGCGGTTGAGGGGACCGCTGGAAGACCCGGGCGCCTTCCCAAAGCCAGACTCCCGGGATCAGCCCTGCACTCTGGGATGAGTGTGAGGATCAGGGAGGTTCTCTCTGAGCTCACAGGGATGCCTTTTCAGATAGTTTTCGAGGCGAGGGGGTGAGCTACCTACCTCACCTCACTGCAAAGCCGTGCTTGGTTTTGCCTGGATGGCGGACCCTGTATTCTCTGGGTAGGCAGAACCAGGTAGGGCGCAGCCCAGAAGAGGCTCAGGTCTGAGGGTGGAGATAACCCAGGGGCAGCAAGTTGTATTGGCTCCCCAGCTCTCGACACAAGCTTTAAACCCAGCACGACAGAGGCAGAGAGAGGCAGAGGCAACCCAACCTGGGTTACATAGCACGTTCTGGGCCAGCCAGGGCTGCCAAGTGAGACTCCATCTGAAAACAAATGATCTGGGCTCCTGCCATCTATCTCCTTTGCAGCTCTTTGCCCAAGAACCTCAGTGATGAAGATGTGCTAAGGGAACTTCTGATTCAAGAGCTGCTGGCCTGGATGGTGGACCAAACTGAGCTCTGCCGACTCAGGTGGGGAAGCATGGGGGGGGTGTCTTTGGGGGTGTTAGAAGTTTAGGCTTCCAGGTGACAGTGGCATACATATTCAGATTTGCATGTTTTTGGACATCACTGTCTGCACGCCTGTGTCTTTCTTGTTGGGAACTGAACCCAGGCCTCTGCAACTGCTAAGCAGATGCTCTACCACTGAGCCATATCCCCAGTCCTGCTTGATTGTTTGCTCAGCCCAGGCTGGTCCGGTGTCCTGAGTGTAGCCCAGTTGGTCTCAAACTCATGACCCTCCTTTCTCCCCAGTCCTGGGGTTGTAGTTGTGTGCCATTACGTGCACCGTTGTGCTCAGTCCTTGTTCAGATCTCTGTCTTGGGACACACTGGCAAAGTACTTCCCCTTTCAGACCCACAGAGTATTCATTAAAATCCGATCTATTATGGGGTGTGGAGTCTCACATCCGTTACCTAGCACTGGGCAGGAGGATCTCAGGAAGACAGCCCAGAAGCTTGAGTGCAGTCTGCATGAGCGAGTTCTGAGACAGCCAGGGCTACACAGTGCTAACCTGCCCCCCAAATTAAAACCAAAACAGCAAGATTTCCTTCTCAGCTTCCTCCGGCTGAGATGAGGCTCTCCTGCCCTCTGTCTTCTCACCTGGCTGCCTGCTCTGTTCTCAGCTTTCCCTCATGACCTTTGGGCCACGGCACCTTCCCAGGGCTGGGAACCCATATTTGTTCACATTGCCCTGCTCTAGAGCCACTGTCCATCCCAGGGGCCATCAGCTAGGCTCTGTTCTGGAGTGAGGGTGTAAACACTGTGGCCTGACCCCTGTGCCCCATGGCGGAAAGGATCTGCATCCAATACACAGAAACCGAGACATACCCAGCCTTGCTGGGACCTGGGGAGGCCTGGAGGGAGCTGATGCGGGTGCTTTCCAGGGGGTGAAAAGGGAGAAGGGGATTGGAGAGATAGCTCAGTGGGTAAATAACATGCTTGCTGAGTCCCATGGCCTGCAAGCCAGGTCCTGCAAGCCAGGACCACAGCATGCCGTTAATCCCAGTGCTGAGGCAGATAAGGTTGATCGCTGTGGACTGCCAACCTGTCTAGCTAAATCAGTGAGCTCCAGGTTCGGTGGGAAATCCTTCCTTAAAAAAGATGGTGGGAGCCAGGCGCGCTGGTGCAGGCCTTTAATCCCAGCACTTGAGGGGCAGAGGCAGGCAGGTCCAAGGCCAGCCTGGTCTACATAGTGAGTTCTAAGATATCGAGAGAAAATAGTGAAGCCCTGTTTTTAAAGAAAAAGAAAAGAAAAAAAAAGGTGGACGGAGGCTGGAGCCAGTGGTTAAGCACCTGCTGCTCTTCCAGAGGACCGTGTTCTGTCCCAGCACCTACGTGATGGCGCTGCCAGCCGTAACTCTAGTTCCGGAGGACCCCTTCAGGCCTCCACAGGCTCTGGATGCACATTGTGCACATACTTTCATGTGGGCAAAACACCCAACACACGTAAAATAAAATGAAATAAACCTTAAAAAAAATAAGACGGACAGCAGCCTGTGGCCTGGACATACCTACCTGCACAGACACATGGGTACACACACACACACACACACACACACACACACACACACACACACAGAGTGTGATCAAGCCAGCGGAGAGGACCAATCTCTGTAGGAAGGTGGGGAGCTGTCTCTGGACTTTTGTGAATGATTTAGACTACTGACCAATCGTTAAAAAGGTCATTTGCAGGTAGGGGGGGCTTGTCTGCGCCTGGACGCCAGGGTAAACTTGCTGAGCTGACTCCCAGTCGGTGACCCCTCCCTCCTTGTCTCCCCTTCGCCCAGGTCTTAGTGACTGACTCAGCCAGGGGCAGGACTGGACTCTGACCTTCGCTTGCTCGGCCCCTGCTTCTGCCCTGGTCCAAAGTCTCTTGAGAGAAGCAAACCAATAAAGTCTTGAGCTGAAGCAAACCCTGGTGTCCACCGTGAAAACTCATTCAAACCTCAGCTGAGCACTCTGGGGCACGGCTGTGTGTGCCCTGGGTGTGACTCCCAGGGGAAAGGGACACATCCAGTTGCTCCTCTGAGCATCTTACAAACACACTGGAAACTCACAACAGACAAGAGGGGTTCTGGCAAAAAACACTGCATGTGACAGTGAAGCAAACACACACGCGAAACGGCAGACCTTCATGCCAACTGAGCATGATGTCACAAGCCTGTGACACCAGCTCTGGGGAGGGCGAGGCAGGAGGGTAGGGAGTTCGGGGACAATGTGGCTACAGGAGATCGTCCTAACGTTTCAAAAGCAAGAAAGTAAGCACACAGAGAGGAAGGTTCTTCAGCTACGATGACCTTCCGAGTAGCTTGAACAACGTGTGCCATTGCACAAGCAGCAAGCCTTCATCCTCAAGCACACAAACACACCGCCAATCACACAGTGTGCTGAGGCAGGTGGAGGAAGGCGGAAAAGTCTTTTCTAGATGCGATGTGCGAAGAAAATGTCATCTCTGTTGAGACTGTGAGGGCAAAGCAGTGAATACGTGGGCTGGCGAAACCGCTCAGTGGGAAGAATGAGAGGACGCCAGTTCATTCCCAGAACCCTCAGCCAGTGGCTCACAAGGCCTGTACCTCTTTTGTTGTTTGTTTTTGTTTTTTGAGGTAGGGGTTCTCTGTGTAACAGTCCTGGCTGTCTTGGACAGCCACCATGCCCAGCCCAGCTTGTAACTCTTGCTCCAGGAGGTCCAGCATCCTTTCCTGGCCTCAGAGGGCACGCAAACACCCTTGTGCATACCCCCCCCACACACATAAATTTAAACATAATTAAGTCAATAAATGAGAAGGAAGTTCAGCACGAGGGCTGAGAAGGCAGGCAGGACTGAGGTCTCAAAGGGTGGCTCATGCCCGTTACACAGCACTAGGGAAGATGAAGCAAGAGGATTGCTGGAGGGCTAGAGAGATAGCTCAGAGGTTAAGAGCACTGACCACTCTTCCAGAGGTCCTGCGTTCAATTCCCAGCACCCAGCACCCACATGGCAGCTCACACGGTCTGTAACTCAGAGATGTGAACCTCTCACACAGACATACATTTGGACAAAACCACCAATCCACATAAAATAAAGATAAATAAAATATTTTCAAAAACCTGGAGTTTGAGGCAACCTGGACTACATAGTTAGAGTTAGGATGATATAGTGAGACCTTGTCTCAAAATAAAATATAATAAGATGCTGGGTGTGGTAGCCCACATCTTTAATCCCAGTACTTTGGAGCCAGAGGTCTATAAAATGAATCCAGGATAGCCAGGGCTACACAGAGAAACCCTGTCTCAGAAAAAAAAAAAAAAAAAAAAAGGGAAAAGCAAAGAATAAAAGAAAAATAAATTTGAAAGCAGGCACAGTGGTTCATCTCTGTGTATTTGAGGCCAGCCTGGTCTACAGAGTGAGTGCCAGGACAGCCAGGACTACACAGGACACCCTGTCTTGAAAAACAAAAACACAAAAAAAATTGAAAAATATCTATATAATATATATTATACATATAATTATATATCAACATATTATGATATATAATTATATATTTTACATTATGCATAATGATTTTATATATATATAAAACATATATATATATATATAAAATTATGAGTAGGTGGCTGGAGGGATGATGGTAACGAGCACTGACAGTTCTTCCAAAGGATCTGAGGTTCCTTTGGATCCTTATGGATCTCAGCATCCATAAGACAGTTTACAACTGTTTATAGCTCTGGTCCCAAAAGATCTGGTCCTGAAAGATCTGACGCCCTCTCCTGGCATCTGAGAGCACTGCACACAAGTGTTTTACATACATGCAGGCAAAACATACATAAAAAATTTATTTATTTATTTTTTTTTTTTAGAATTTTGAAATTATTTCTAATTATGTGTAGGTCTGTCTGAGGTTGTGTGCATGTGAGTGCGGGTGCCCTTAGAGGCTAGAAGGGTCAGATCTCCTGGAGATGGAGTTTCAGAAGGCGACTGGGAGATGAACTCAGGTCCTCTGGAAGAGCAGCTTGTCTGCTAAGCCATCTCTCCAGACCTTAAAATAATGATGAAAAAATGTAGGTAGCCAGGCAGGGCGGCACACAGTAGGTGAGTTTGAGGCCAGCCTAGACTACGTGGTAACTTTGAGGCCAGTCCAAGCTGCATAGTGAGACTGTCTCTATTTAAACACATAAATAAAGCATAAATAAAAGAGGGATTTGTTTGTTCGTTTTTCAAGGCAGTATTTCTCTGTGTAGCCTTGGCTGTCCTGGACTCACTTTTTAGACCAGGCTGGCTTCGAACTCACGGCAATCTGCCTGCCTCTGCCTCTGCTGGGATTAAAGGTAAGCACCACCACTTCTGGCTAGAATAAGAGTTAAGAATATTTTTACTTACTATCAGCGTAATGAACATGCACGTGAGAAAGTGACCATGAGGTCAGACAATAGCTTTCAGGAATTAGTTGTCTTTTTCCTCCTTGTATTGTCAAGTTTGCTCCAGCTCTGGCTCTATTTGTTTCTTGAGACAGGGTTTCTCTAAGAAGCCCAAGATGGCCTTAAATCCAGCATCCTTCTGCCTCAGCCCCCTAAGTCCTGGGGTTACAGGCAAGCACCACCACACCTAGCCATGCTACAAAGTTAATGTATTTATTTGTTTTTAATGTCTGTGTATTTGTGTTTGTATGCTGAGTGTGTGCGGGTGTCCACAGAGGCCAGATGAGGTCACTGGATCCCCTGGAGCTGACGACAGGGGTTGTGAGCCATCTGATGTGGGTACTGGAAATTGAACTTGGAATACTCTGGAAGAGCAGTAAGTGCTCTTAAACACCAAACTTCCTCTCTCGTCCATGTTACAGAGTTAAGACTGTATCTTCATCCAGAGCAGTGGTGCATGCCTGTAATCCCAGCACTCAGGGAGGCAGAGACAGGTGATCTCTGAATTCAAGGCTACAGAACAAGTCCAGGACAGTTAAGGCTACACAGAGAAATCCTGTCTCGAAAACAAACAAACCAAAAAAAAAAAAAAAATCACAAAACAGCTGTATCTTCAACGAAGACTAAAGTGTAAGTGTACATGGGAGAGAAAGACAGACAGACAGAATTTATGTATCTCTGGCTGGCCTTGAATTCACAGAGATCCTTCTGCCTCTGCCTTCAGAGTGCTGGAATTAAAGGCATACACCACCATACCTAGGCTAAAACTAAAGTTCTTGAAGGATTTGAAAAGAGCAAGTCAAGAGAATTTACTTGTGTTCCCAAACACTGGCTCCCACAGCAGAGGATTAGAATACACTGCACAGGATAAAGTGGAAAAGGAAATACTTGCTTTACTTTAATTGTATGGAATATTTACATGCATACATGTATGCGCACCACATGCATACCTGTTGAATCTCCCAGAACTAGGGTTATGGATGGTTGTGAGCTACCATGTAGGTAGCAAGAATTGAACCCAGTTCCTCTGTAAAAGTACCAGGTCATTGAGTCATTTCTCCAGCCCCTAGGGTTTTTGGTGTTTTGTTTTTTGAGACAGGGTTTCTCTGTGTAGCCCTGGCTGTCCTGGACTCACTCTGTAGACCAGGCTGACTCCAAACTCAGAGACCCTCCAGCCTCTGCCTCCGAGAGTGAGGGGATGATAGGGGTGCAAACCAGCACCCAGCTTAGGTCTTACTTTTTAAAGCAGCTGTGTGTTAGTGATTCTTCATGACAGAATTTATTGTGTTGACCTGAGATCTATCCCTAGAACCTAGTAAAGGTGGAAAGAGAAAGCAGACTTCATAAAGCTGTTCCGTGACGTCCTCACATGCACTGCGGCATGTGTGCCTACACGCTAACTCAGACAATTGTTAGAGGAAAAAAAATTAAGAAATTAATGTTTTAGGGGAAAGTTTGGATGTTCATTTGTGGAGTCTTAGATATCAAAGCGGATTATCCAAAAAAGCTACATATTTTTTTTTCTCCCTTCATTTGTTAAATGCTCTTTCTACAAGACATCCATTGCAAAAGCCTGTCTATAAACAAGGGATTTATTTTGTTTTGTTTTGCTTTTTTTCAAGACAGCGTTTCTCTGTGGAGTCCTGGAACTCAATTTGTAGACCAGGCTGGCCTGGAACTCAGAGATCTGCCTGCCTCTGCCTCCCAGAGTGCTGGGACCAAAGGTGTATGACATCACGCCCGGCTTAAACAAGGTTCTTGATCACAAGGTCTCACCTAAAGCCTCACAACTAACTCTTTAACATCATAGTAGGTGTTAACTAAGCATGACATGCCTGTTTGAGGTAGAAATTTATAAGTTTGTGCAGAATAAACCTTTTCTGACTTAATGACTTTCACCTGTTGGATTTTTTGTTTGTTTTTCGCAGATTCTGAGTTGGGTTAAGAATTTACAGCTAAGGACAGGCATAGTGGCAAACACCTTTAATTCCAGCCCTCAAGGGGCAGGGGAATCTCTGTGAGTTCCAGGGCAGCCTGGTCTATATAGTGAGTTCCAGAACAGCTATGTAGATACGTCTCAAAAACAAAACAATAACAACAAAAATAATTTACCCTTAAAAATTTGAGCCAGGCTGTGGTGGCACATGCCTTCAATGCCAGAACTCAGGAAGCAGACACAGGCGGATCTCTGTGAGTTTGAGGCCAGCCTGGTCTACAAATCCAGTCCAGGACAGCCAGGCTACACAGAAAAGCCCTGTCTCCACACTTCCCCCACACCTCAAAGAACTTGAATTTGAGTCAGACTGCCTGACTCATAGCTAAATCCTATTCCACGCTGTTAACATAAGGCAGATTTCCAAATTGCTTGTGAAATACAATACTAACTCACAAATGTGAAGGTTTTGAGTAAGTAGTATAGAACAAGGCAAGTTGTACAGTGCCTGGCACAAATTTATCAGAGTGAGCCTTGAGCGGTGGCACACGGCTGTAATCCCAGCATTTGGGAGGCAGAGGCCAGGCGGATCTCTGAGTTTGAGGCCAGCCTGGACAGCCAAGTCTACACAGAGAAACCCTGTCTCAAAACAAACAAACAAATAAGTAAATAAACAAAAAGAAAGAAAATATTGTTTTAGCCAGGCGCGGTGTGATTACAGTGCCTGTAATCCCTGCACTCAGGAAGGCAGAGAGGCAGGCGGATTTCTGAGTTCGAGGGCAGCTTGGTCTACAAAGCAACAGTCTGGCTACAAAGAGAGACCCTGTCTCGAAAACAAACAAAACAAAACTAAACTAAAAACAAACAAACAAACCTATCAGAAGTGCTGCTGCTGCTCTTCTAAGATTTAGCTTTATTATTGCCTTTTGCTCAAAGTGGTACCCTCAGCTGGGCGTGGTGGCATATGCAATTAGTCCCAACATTCGAAGGCAGAGGCAGAATATCTCTGTAAATTCGAAGCCTGCTTGGCTTACGTAGTGATTTCCAGGCCAGCCAAAGCTATATAGGGAGACCCTGTCTGGGAAAAAAAAATGGCACCTTGCATGGCCAACACAGCGCTTGGTGATGCCCCTGAGCATCCGTTGCTCTCCAGGCCCTGGAGCAACAGTCCACCTTGGTGGGATGCATGGGGAAATACAACAGGGCACGGAGTTCTCGTCTTCCATGTCCTCTTGGCTTCGTGAAGCGTGGCCCCAAGCTAAAGCGGGGGAGCAAACGACCTCTCCACCCACCCACCCAACAAGACACTCTTGGACTCCCTGCAGGAAGTGAATCGCACAGCTTCCGGCGCGCTCAGATGACGCACGGCCCCGGGCTTCCGCGTTGGGAGCCCGCTACAGAACCTGGGACGCGGGGAGCTGGGGTCCGGGCAGCAGCGGGGCTGCCCGCGGGCCCGGTGTTGGGGATGCACCGGCGCGGGGTGGGAGCTGGCGCCATCGCCAAGAAGAAGCTCGCCGAGGTGAGCGGGAAGGAAGCCGGGCCGGAGCCGGTTCTGCCCTCGCGTCACCGAATTCTCCCGGAGCGGAGTTCTCTTTCCCTAAACCTCCTTCTAAGAATACTGTAGAAGACAGGCTTTCCGGAGCCCCGGAATGAATGCGCTGGAGGAGTGTCAGGAGGCCGCCTGTTAAGTCGCTGTTTAAGGCAGATCCTTACCCTTTCGCACTAAAGCTGTGGCAGCACACACGGGAGCCTTCGCGCTCACTGTCTCTACTCACGCCGGTCTTTTTGTCTGACAGGCCAAGTATAAGGAGCGAGGGACTGTCTTGGCTGAGGACCAGCTGGCGCAGGTGAGTGATTGTGAGGTTCCAGGCAGGAAGACAGATGGCACAGGGCTGGTCAGTAGACCTTGGATGGTATAGGTTGTCTAGACTCAACCAAGAATAGGGTGTCAGGCAGATCCAGATTTCGTTTTAGGGAGATTTGATAATAATACTAGCTTAGATTTAAAAAAAAATATATATTTTTTGTGTATATAGTGTTCCACCTGCACACCAGAAGAGGGCACCAGATCACATTATAGATGGTTGTGAGCTTGGGTGCTGGGAATTGAACTCAGGACCTCTGCTTCAGAGCAGCCAGTGTTCTTAACCTCTGAGCCATCTCTCCAGCACCTAGCTAAGATTTTTGAGTGATTAGACTTGTGCATTTTCTCCTTCCCTTTCCCCTTTTTATTTTACTTGATTATTGTTTTTTGTTTGTTTGAGACAGGGTTTCTCTGTGTAGCCTTGGCTGTCCTGGACTCGCTTTGTAGACCAGGCTGGGCTTGAACTCACAGTGATCCGACTGCCTCCCTTAGTGCTGGGATCTGGTTGATTTTTTTTTTTTTAATGTATTCAATGTTATGGCTGCATGTAGGCCTGCACACCAGAAGAGGCCACCAGATCTCATTATATGATGGTTGGGAGCCACCATGTGGCTGCTGGGCAGTGAGCTAGGGGTGTACTTCAGAGGGAGAGTGTTTGCCTAACGTGCACACGTACCTGAACACCATTATCAGCGCAGCAAAAATCTAAACAAATTTAAAAATCAGAATGATAACTTCTCCTAGGAATATTGATATTTGGCTGGGCAATGGTGGTGCATTCCTTTAATCCCAGCACTCAGGAGGCAGAGACCAGGCTGGTCTACACAGTGAGTTCCGTGACAGCCAGGGCTACATAGAGAAATCTTGTCTCGAAAAACAAAATAAAAAACAAAACTGATATGTTTTTGCAAATTACATTGCATTGCAGTGGGAACAGCATAGCATTGGGAAATCACAAGCCAGTGAAATTCATGAGCATATCAAAAAGAAGTTGTGACAAAAAAATAAAAACATATTATGTTAGATATATTGAAATGACAGTCTTTAGTCACAGTGATTAATAATAAGAATGGTGTTGTTCAAGGTTTAACAGTCTGCTGGGTAGGTGCCTTTTTGAAATTTAGTTTTACTTGGTATTTTGAGACAGGGTCTTTATGTAGTCCTGGAACTCACAGAGATCCTCCTGCCTCTGCCTCCCAAGTACTGGGATTAAAGCCATGTGCCCCCAAGCCTGGCCTTTTTTTGTTTTTGTTTTGAGTTAGGGTCTCACTGTGTATCATTGGTATGGAACTAGCTGTGTTGAGCAGGCTGGCCCTGAAGTAGGCTATCTGCTTGCCTCTGTCCATTCACGGCTGGGATTAAAGGAACATACCACCACACTCACATCCTTTATTACATTTTTTGTAATGATTAGTATCAGACCGCCAGGGCCTGGCATATGCTAATTATATGTTTTACCACTGAACTCCTCAATTTATGGCTTTTCATTTTAGATACCACACAATAATGAATACATGCCTGACTTGTGGCACCTGTCAGTCAGAGCAACTGGGAACGCCCTGAGGGTGGATGAGTGGTGGAGCTCAGATTCCTTCTCTAACATTACTGTTTTGTGTGTGGACTCTGAATGCACTTGAGTATTGTGATTGGTGAAGAAGAGGAGGTGGTGCAAGTCTCAGACCCCCTGGTACTAGAGTTGTAGTTACGAAGCACCCAGTGTGAGCACTGAGAGCCAAATGCTGGTTCTTGGCAGGGGAAGTAGTGTATTTTAACCTTAGTTATTTCTTCAGTTCCTCGCTCCTTACACTAAACCCTCCCAAGTGCTTAACCACATTTCCTAGATTATGCTTTTTGTTTGTTTTCTTTTCTTTTTCTTTTTTTGTTTGATTTTTGGAAAACATGGTTTCTCTGTGTAACAGAATCCTAGTTGTCCTGAACTCAATTTGTAGACCAACCTATCTTGGAACTCAAAGAGATCCAACTACCTCTGGGCGCTCAGGATTAAAGGTGGCTGATTATGCTTTTAAGAAGCACTTATATTGGGCCTGGAGAGATGGTTCATCAGCTAAGAGTGCTTATCCCTCTTGCAGAGGACCTGGGTTCTCACCCCCCACATGGCAGCTTACAAGTGCCTACAATTCCAGGTCCAGGACATCCAAAAACTTATCTCCTCAGGCTAGGCTCCTGCACACATACAGAACACATACAGACACTCAAACAGGTACACATAAGATAAATAGATATTAAAAGGTAAATAAATAAAAGCTCTTACTTTACAGGGCATTGGTGGTACATGCCTTTAACCCTAGCACCTGGGAGGCAGAAGCATCAAATCTCTGAGTTCCAAGCCAGCTTAATCTACAGAGTGAGTTCCAGGATAGTCAAGGCTACACAGAGAAACCCTGTCTTTAGAAAACAAAACAGTGGGCCCCCACTGGCGCATGCCTGTGATCCTAGTGCTCTGGGAGGCGGAGGCAGGTTTATCTCTGTGAGTTTGATGTGAGCCTGATCTACAAAGCGAGTCCAGGAAAGGATAATTCAGATAAAACAAAAGATACTGAAGTCTCCCAATGCAGCTTTGGGGTGCAGCATGCTCCACCCCACCAATTCTTCATCTGCAGTTATACTCTGAGAGGTACAAGATTGAACGTTCAATAAACAGTATAATCCCAGTTCTTGCTCCTCTTCATTCTTTCCTCTCCAGCCTTCCTATAGTGGCTAACATTTGTGTTTGCAGGGGCGTTTTCTTCCTTCTTTTTTTTTCTTTTTAGATAGTGTTTCACTCTGTAGCCTTTGCTGTCCTGGAACCCACTTTGTAGACCAGGCTGGCCTCAAATTCACAGAAACCTGCCTGCCTCTACCTTCTGAGTGCCACCATTGCCTGGCTATTCTTTCATTTCTTAAGACAAAAAATGGTAGATGTACTTTCAGTTTAATGAATTTTTCCAGGAAGAAGAAAAGAAGCACATCAGACATGAACATGGATTATCAGAACAGGGACATATAAAAACAAATACAGATTTTAGAATGGAGGAAACAATATCATCTCATTTTCTTTCCTTTTTCTTTATTTAATGTTGTTTTATGTGCATAAGCCTTGGAATTGGCATTGCAGACAGTTGTTAACTGCCATGTGACTGGTGGGAATTGAACCTGGGTCCATTTGGAAGAGCAGACAGTGCTCTTGACCACTAAGCCATCTCTCCAGCCCTTCATCTCATTTCTTTTTGTTTTGTTTTTCAAGACAGTCTCTCTTTATAGCCCTGACTGTCCTGGAACTCTCTCTGAAGTCCAGGCTGGCTGCTGAGATCACCTGCCTCTGCCTCCCCTGTGCTGGAACTAAAGGTGTGTGCTACCACTGCCTAGCTGTCACCTCATTTCTGTCTGCGACATAGCTGTGCAAAAGTATAGAGAGGGACAGAGCACAAAGCTTGAGCATCACTGCAAATGTCTGATCTCAGCACCTGGGTAGTGCCAGCAGGAGGATCAGGAGTTCATGCAGACTGGGCTCCCTGAGATCCTGCCTCACTAAAAGGCCAAGAGAACACAGAATAAGTGGGCTGACAGTGGATCTGAAGGAAACTGGTTATTTTTTTGTTACATTTATTTGTGTGTAGTACATGGGCTCATGCCATAATAGATGTGAGAAGGCCAGAGGACAGCTTTCGCCATGTGTGTTCCTGGGATTAAACTTGGGTTGTCAGGCTTGACAGCAAGTGCCTTTACCCCTGTGCCATCTCACCAGACAGAGACAGGTTATTTTAGATTGTCACCAGTCTGGGGACCTATCTTTAGCCTCTGATTACAGTTGGGTTGCTCTCATCTCCCCTTGTTTTTCTTAACAGATGTCAAAACAGTTGGACATGTTCAAGACAAATCTAGAAGAATTTGCCAGCAAGCACAAGCAAGAGATCCGGAAGAATCCTGAGTTCCGAGTACAGTTCCAAGACATGTGTGCTACCATTGGGGTGGACCCTCTGGCCTGTAAGGAATTGTCTGTAGGGGTGTGCTGTTCTTGTGAAACTCTTATAGAAGCTCACCTGCTGTCATCACTTCTGTGGGGCCTCTCTTCATGCACCTGCAGGAAAATACAGAGGTCGTATGTTTAGGGAACGTCCAGGAGGATGCTGTGTGCCCTTCTGATGTGGAAAGTGGAGAGCATGGAGTACAGGCTGTAGGCACCATCTTACCTTGAACGTCTGTAGTGCACTTTGTCTTTTTTTTCCTGGCTTTGTTCTTATTAGAAAAAGAAAAGTAGCTGGAGAGATGGCTCAGCAGTTAAGAGCACTGTCTGCTCTTCCAGAGGTCCTGAGTTCAATTCACAAAACCACCTGGTGGCTCACAACCATCTATACTGAGATTTGGTGCCCCCTTCTGGCCAGCAGGCACACCTGCAGGCAGAAGATTGTATAAATAATAAATAAAAACATCTTTTAAAAAGGTATTTTATTATTTCTAGTTAGGTGTGTGTGTCGAGTAGGGGGTATGATGTGCAGGTGAGCCCCAGTGGCTTACAGCTAGGGAGCTGGATTGACAGGCTTTGTAAGCTGCCTGCTTAGGTGCTGGCGCCTCTGGAAGACCAAGAAATCTCTTTAACTACCCAACCACCTAAAAAGAAGTCCCAAAAAGGAAGAAGTTTAGTGTTTGTTTGTTTTTAAGACAGGGTTTCACTACATAGACTAGGTTGGCCTATAAGTCACAGAGATCTGTTCACTTCTATTTCTCTAGTTCTAGATAGATTCAGTTCTAATCCTAGCTTTTTTTTTTTTTTTTTTTCTTTTTTGAGACAGGGTTTCTCTGTGTAGCTTTGTAGCCTTGGCTGTCTTGGAACTTACTCTGTAGACCAGGCTAGCCTTAAACTTACACAGATCAGCCTGCCTCTGCCTCCCCAGTGCTGGGATTAAAGTGCACCACCACCACCACCACCACCACCCAGCCTTACAACTGGCTTTGAAAAATGCATTATTTATTTGTTTGGGTGTTTTGTCTGCTTGTGTACCATGTTTGTGCCTGGTGCTTAAGAACAGAAGAGGGCTTTAGATCCTCTGGGGCCCAAGTTACCGTTTTCAACCATCACTTTAATAACTGAGTTATTTTGACACCCCTCCCATCCCCCCACTTTGAGACAGTAGCCCAGGCGGGTCTCAAATGGGTAGAAAAGTTTGAGGGTGGCCTTGAACCTGCTGATCCTGCTGTCTTGCCCTTCAGAACGCTGGGATTGCAGGTGTGTACTCTGCATGCATATAGCTGGCTTGGAGGCTCTTCGTTAGCAACAAGGCAGCACTTACAGTTAGGTGGGAGACTTCCTGCACGGTAGATGCTTTAATCCATCATTGAAAGAAGAAGAAGGATGAAAATGAATGAATAATACAGCTTTTATTTTTCTGTCTTTAGCTGGAAAAGGGTTTTGGTCTGAGATGCTGGGCGTTGGGGACTTCTATTATGAGCTGGGCGTCCAGATTATTGAAGTATGCCTGGCTCTAAAACATCGCAATGGAGGTAAGGGTGGTTGGTTCTTGTGGACTGGGCCTTAGACATAGTTTTTGGTTTACTTTTCTAAAATTCTATAGCCTGCAGGCCTGCAAGGTCTTGAGACATATCTTAGCTATTTCATGTGGCTGAGTCTTTGGCACGTCTCCCAAGCCAAGGTTAAATATGGAAGGAGGAAGCTGGTGTGATACTCTGGTTTACAGGAGTCTGGATTACGGTGTTCTCACTGTAACTGTAGGTAGACCTGCAGCTCTGACCTGCCTCTTTAAAGTATGGTAAGGCCAGCTGAACCTTTGAGTTCCAGATTTATGACCTTAAATTGGCCACCTGGGGCCATTGAGATGGCTCAACATGTACAAGTGTTTGCTGTGCAAGCCTGATTACATGAGTTCAATCCCTGCAACCCTCATGAAGGTGGAAGACGAGAGCTGCTTCCACAGACTAGTTTTCTGACCTCCATATGTACATTGTGCCATATCCACACATGTGTTCCACACAGAATACAGACACATTCAGTACTAATAACATTTTGAGAAACTTAAAAAATAAAAAAAGTCTTGCTACCCTGATAAGGGACACACCTGTAATTTCATTACAAAAAGCTTAGGCAGAATCATGACTTGGAGGCCAGCCTAGGCTAATAGGAAGGTAAGGCTACCTGGGTTATGTAATGACCCTATATTTCAATAAAATAAAACAGAACCAGGTGTGGTACAGCACCACCCTTCATGCCAAGCATTCAGGAGGCAGAGGCAGGCAGGTGTTGATGAGCTCCAGGTGAACCAGGGTTATACAGTGAAGGACCTTGAGTCCTTCACTACATGGCCTGCTTGGTTGCAAGTTGCCATGTGGGTGCAGCAGAGACCTTGTCTCCAAGAAACAAGACAATCAGATTGGCCATGTGGTAGAGACATCTTTTTGTTTTGAGAAAAGGTCTGGTTATGTTGCCCAGTTTGGCCTGGAACTCATGGTCTTTTCTCAGTCTCCTGAGTGCAGGGAATCGAGGGGTAAGCCACCATGCTTATCTGCTGCCTTTGTTTTCAGATTTTTCCTGGGCCTTCCTTATTGCAAGTTCTAGCAAGGTCTCAGGGCTCATTTTCTATGGTCTAACCTGTTATTTTAGGAGAGACTGAGGATCTAGAGTGACATTTGTTCTATGTAATTGGCTGGAGAGGCTGTCCATGTATTTGAAGCAGTTGTAGCCATGTAGGTAATGTTTTCATTTTCTTTCTGTCCTCCCCCAACAGGTCTGATAACTCTGGAGGAGCTACATCAACAGGTGTTGAAAGGAAGGGGCAAGTTTGCTCAGGACGTCAGCCAGTAGGTCCTGCTTCTAACCCCTTGAAGTATTAAGGAGTTTTTTTTTTTTTAAAGACAGGGTCTCAGGTGGTGGCACAAGGCTTTAATCCTGCACTTGGGAGGCAGAGGCAGGCAGATCTATGTAAGTTTGAGTCCAACCTGGGGTCTGCAGAGCTAGTTCCAGGAAAGCCAAGACCACATGAAGAAACCCTGTATCGAAAAACCAAAAATATAAAAACAACCAGGGTCTCTGTGTAGCTCAGTCTAGCCTGAGGAGCTCAGAGTGGCCTTGAACTCCTGATCTCCCACCCATGCACACCTTTAAATTTTGTGTGTATGGAGTGTTTTGCCTGCATGCATATCTGTCTACTATGTGTGTACAGTTCCCATAGAAGCCGTAAAATGCCCTCAATGCTCTAGAACTGGAGTTTTGGTTGCAAGTTGCCATGTGGGTGCAGTAAAACCTAGTGCCACCGCCTCTTTAGTGTTGTGGTTATAGGCAGGCACAACAGCTGGCTAGAAAGAACACTTTCCAATCGTATAGCACGCCTTCTCCCTAGTCCTACAATGTCTAGGCTAGCTTTAGAACCATTCTTAACCTGTATGACAAAGATGCATTCCCTTTTCCTGTTTTTGGTGGTATTGTGGATTGAACCTAGGTCCTTATCCTATAAACTACATCCCTAACCCTATAAAAACAATGTGGGGAGGGGACAGGGTCTCACTATGTAGTCTAGGACATACTGTAGACCAGGCTGGTTTCAAATTCACATAACTCCAATCTGCCTCTTCCTTAGTAGTATTGAGATTAAAGGTGTGTGTCATCACCTGTGGTGCATGTTAAATTTTTAATGTGTTGAGATTATTTATTTGATGTCAAAAAGACTAGAACAGGCACTTAAAGCCTGGGATGCAGTCAGGTGACAGGGCATGCGTTGGCCTAGTTGACCCGACTGTGTGAACCCAAGTTGAGAAAAGATAAATAAATGGCTGTTCTAGATGTAGCTCCCAGGAGTTCAGCCTCAAACAACAGAAAGAAGACCAGAAATATTAAACAGCAAGCGGTGGCCTCTTTGTGCACCAGCTTTTCAGAAGAGAGAGCAGCTAGTGTATCCAAACCGATTTGAGTCTGCTACTAGAGGGAGCATTCAGACCACTGATGTCCTTTCCTGCAGGGGCCGTGAACCTCCTGTGTGTGCTGCCTGTGTGTGATCTGCACACATTCTGTGGGTTTTATGTCTTTTCATGAGTTGCCAACTACAATGAGAAAACAACAGTGATCAGCTGCTGTTTGCTGTAGTTGACACCACTGCCTGTTGGCTCTTCGGACGCTATTCCACTTAGAATATCTGAGTGTCAGGCCTGACTTGCCAAGGGTCTTTCAGTTTCCTTTACTCACTTCAGAGACGACCTGATCAGGGCCATCAAGAAGCTGAAAGCACTGGGCACTGGATTTGGCATCATCCCTGTTGGCGGCACTTACCTCATTCAGTCAGTTCCGGCTGAGCTCAATATGGATCACACCGTTGTGCTGCAGCTGGCCGAGGTAGGGCTTGCCTTAGAGATGCTCGGGAGCGGGTTCCACCTGTCTGTTGTCAGGCCTTTTGCTAAGACTGTCTTATGGATGAACTACTCAGGCCTGTGCTCCTTCAGCAGACATTTATTGAGCAACTACAGTGCAAAAATCCCGTCTAGGCTCTAAGACAGAGAGGCTGATACAGTCCTCACCCTTGATGAGCTTACAGTCTAGTCAGGCAGACAGACATGCAGACCACTGAATTTCTTGGGGGCAGACAGACCCTCTGATGTCTTAAACTAATTTGTAGGTTCCTCACAAACTTAAAACTTATTTGCCATCCCTCTGCCCTGGCCCTAGTTTCTCAGCATGCCTGAAGCATAAACATACACCATCATCCTCATCTCCATGACACAGGGAAGATGTGTTCATTTTTCTTAATTCTGTAAAATAAAACAAAACTACATAAGCAGCGGGCTTTCAGTGTTGGAGGATGGGCAGGGTGAGGTGGTGCAGTGGCTTTGTATTTAAATATTTAGATGAAATTTATGATTATCCCCATTCCTTCTTGGTTAATTACTCTGAGTCTTCTCTTGGTGTGCTCTGGAATTCTCTATGGAGGTGTAACTTGGTTTCTTAGTGCTTGGACCCATCGTTCTCCATCCTGTCTCCTCAAAGTCACCTCTCTTCGCTGGGAACTTTGATGTTCTTTTCTACACGCTCAGGCTTGTTGAAAGCGGTTTGTCCAGATAAATGTCCTGCTTTTAGGCAGGCTAGGCAACAGTCTTAACTGATTGAGTTCCTGTTTATTCTTCCTTCCTCCAGAAAAACGGGTATGTGACTGTCAGTGAAATCAAAGCCAGTCTTAAATGGGAGACAGAACGAGCGCGCCAAGTGCTGGTATGTGACTGGAGATGGCCCTGGGGTCAGAGGCAGCCTTGTTTTAGTCCCTCCAACCTGGAAGCCTGCTATCTGAACACTAGCAGGAAGTCTAGCATCTGCCAGGAGAGCCGAGAAGGCAGAACTTCCTGAAGCTGGCTTCTAACCGGGATATGCACACTAAGGGACCAATGGAACCCAGTAACTCTACTGGACTCTTGGAACCTGGAACTGCTGGTCAAGGACATGACAGCAATATATTTGCACTGGAAGTAATAGTATAGAGGAAAGGGAATTGGTAACCACTGAAAATATTTGTAATTATGAGCTATATATTATACGGTAGATAATTTTGCTTATACAAACTTGTACTAGTAAAACACCTAGGCTTAAAAGAGGCAGCAGAAGGAACACTTTCAGTACCTTTTTCCTTACCCCAGCAATTTTTTGCACTTCTCTCCATAAAATACATGCCTAACAACACTGGGCAGTCAGTCACAGCTTACCTTAGGAACTCAGTCAATTGTGGATTAAGTACGGTCCTTCCCATTTGCTCCCAGCAAATGATTTTTCTCAAAGCCATCCATAACCCTGATCTCCACTTTTCTCTGGGGCGCTGGAGAGACAGAGGCAGTGGCTTTGACACTGTATACCATGTACTGTTGGAGTCCTGCATTCTTTCCACTACTTCCCATTATACTGCAGCTGGGTAAGTTAAAATACTGCGTGCCATTCACACCTTGGCTAAAGCCAAGCATCCCTGTTTGGGTGTATGAACAATGAAGGCACATTTAGGTTCTCTGAAAACTTCTTAGAAGCTAAAGTGGGCATGGGGACTGCTTAGCTCCCCAAACGTTAACTGTAACCTCCCTTTTCCAATCAGTCCTCTTCCTCCCTCCAGGAACACCTGCTGAAGGAAGGACTAGCCTGGCTGGATCTGCAGGCTCCAGGGGAGGCCCACTACTGGCTGCCAGCTCTCTTCACAGATCTCTACTCCCAGGAGATATCAGCTGAGGAGGCCAAAGAAGCCTTCCCTTGAGTGTGGAGGGATACATAGCAGCAGGCCAGACAGGGTCCTGCCTGTGAATAAACCTGGACAATTTTGTTTATAAACAAGTTCATTCCAAGTCTTCTTTGCTCCTCCAGTATTTTTTTTAAAGTGGCTTCACATTTCGTCTGTTTTGGAGGAAGCCTCATCTATCCAGTAAGATAACCTGAGTAACAGAGATAGCAGCAAGCACTCAAAAATGACTTGCAATTATGAATCTACAGATCCAGAGCCAAGACATGCATTGTCTCATGGCTAGCCTTAATATTAACTGAGACAAACCACCACTCCAGTAATGCACACCTTCTCATTCCTTTCCATCCTCGCAGATCTAGGCCTCACAGTAAGTCACCCTGACATCTTCCAGCGTCTTCTGTAGTTTATCATTGAGACGGAACTGTGTGAAGGAAACTGAAGTCTGGTGTGAGGTAGAGGAAAGCAGAGTTCAATGGAAACAGTCAACACTGCACCTCAACAATTTGTTCAAATTCCTCACTATCTCTCAACCAGGTCTTGCAAAATCTAGGTGGGGAATTACTGAACACCTACCCTGTTCCCTTTTACATACACTGCCCGTAAGTCCTTACAGCAGCCTTCAGTTGGGTACTTATCTGATTCACAGGGGAGTGAATGCCAGAGGCCACTGGCTTAGACAGTGCCGAAGCTAAAGCCAGGCTCTCCTAGCCCGAGAGCTTACAGTACAGGCTGCCGGCACATGACGTGCACTGCTTATTTCCTTCTGCACTCATGATCGACCAAGAGGAAAAGCCTTCCCTTAGAAACCAAGGTTCTCATAGCATGTGAACAAGGTGGCAGCGGGGAAGAGGCCCAGTCTTCCAAGATCTGGATCAGCGTCTATTTCGGACACTGAAATACAGGGGCCTCTCCACTGAGTCATCTGCAGCAGGCACAGCTTGGGCACATCTTTACTCCCAGTCTTAAAAGCTACTTCTCAATCCATTCAGGGTTAGTTCCTTTCACTGACTGCTGAAAGCATAGTATACAAAAAGTGCCCTCATTTAAAATAGTCCTACAGATGCTTCAGCTCTCAGCTTCTACAAAACCGAGGACTCCCACCTGATAGTTTTTGGCCAAGGTGTGGTACAGTATTTTCTTCACACAAACCCTCCCACACCCATAGGCGCTTCCTCCTTCTGCCAAAACAAACTTTATTGCACCAAAAAGAAAAAAAGAAAATTTCATTTATGTACAGTCAGATATAAAGACATCTCTTTGACTCCTGTGCATATATTTCCTCAACTTAAGATTAGGGCATAAAAGTCAGGCTGCTGTGCCAGACATGCTCTGCCCCATGGCAGGGCCAAGGAGAAGATTGTCACTTGAAAGTGGGAACACTCACATGGATGACAGACAACACTGGACCCACAGACCAAAGGCATTCTTCTCGCCCTAGACTAGCTCCGGGAATGGAGAGGGATATTGGAAGCAGGGTCCTCTTTCAAGTCTCCACATCTGACCAAGCCTCCAGGAAGCCAAAAAAACAACTTCTAGTCCCCAAGTGAACTGTCCCTGTCCAGTTCTCTGCTTTCTGCCCTCCCAAGAGGTCCCTCTCTGTGCCCTATTTTCTCCTTGTTTCTCCAGGGGAGTCCCATGATCCACAAGACAGAGACCTTTATAGCAGCGGCAAGGAAGGCAACTCCCTTCCCTTCCTCAGGGCTGGGCACTGACCAGGAGGCCTGCATCACATGGCTCACCAACCACCCACTGGGAGCTACAGACAACAAACTGAAGTGTGAACTTTATCAAACTGGGAAGGATGGATTCCTCTGACCCTGAGCCACTGAAAACACATCTTTCTGACTCAACCAGTTGAAGGATCACTGTAGCTAAATTCAAAAACAGGATCAGAGCCAGTGACAAACAGGGTAAAGATAAAGGGAGGACTCTCCAGAGTCCCAGCCACAATCCCCTCTCACCACTGGCTGCCAAAGCTCACAGATCTCCAGGAAATGGGAGAATGGCAGAAGGGAAGCTAGGGACCACAGACAGTAACAGCTAAACAAAATAGGGACTAGCATCAGTCTCCCTGTGCTCCACCCCAGAAAAACACCCTCATTGACTAGGATTTAGGAAAATCTGTAAGAGACTATTTTATGTAGTGGCTCAAACCCCATACACGCTGCAGCTGCCTGTGCTGGGAACCTTTCAAATCAGTGATTGTGGGGACACAGTAGGCAGCTTCCCGAAGCCTGTGCAAGCTTCACAGACATGCTCTCATGTCAGAGACCTGGGCTCACTCCCAGTTGGGCTTACCTTCTACCTGTAACCTAAAATGCAGAGGAAATGGTGTGAGGGGGAAGGTGCTCAGGTGCTAGGTAAAGCTTACTGATCAGCAGCCCAGACTCCACCACTGTTCCTTGTCTTTGGTCTGTCTAGAACAGTGACTATATAAATTAGGAAAAACAAAGTTATGCTGGCCCATGGGAAATAATAGGGAAGGGGAAGAAAAGGGAGTTGGGAAGCCCTGCTTCACGACTGAAGACAAACATAACCAACCAGACTGCTTACATGTCACGGACAGCACCCCACCCAAACTCCCAGACATCCCTAGAAACCACTTGGGCATGCTCCCTCTTGGGTTCTCATTTTCAGTCTTCTCCTAGCTCTAATTAGCTGGCCCTGCGGAGAGGTGTGTTGGTTGTTTAGCTTTGCCAGAGGCCATCACTCCAGGTACTCTTGCAGAAGCACCCTGGCCCTGATCCAGGATTGACTACAGCCCTAGGTGCTCCAGCACCAAGGAGGTCAGGTTGGGAACAGCCCCACTCCCACACCCTGGGATTGAGTTTGCTTGCTTCTTGGTATCTTGCGGGATGCCGACACTTTTGAAGGGAGATGCACAGTGCCTCTCCATCCCTGGGGTGAGGGGAGGGGCTCTGCTGGGGCTCTCGAGTTGGGGGAAGGGCAGGGGACCAGGGTCTAGACCCTCAGGCTCCCATGCAGGTCTGCCTCTGTCCCAGATGAGCTGCTATCAGAGTCCATTTCAGCATTCTCATTATGGAGCCTTTCCAGCACTTTCTGACGAATCAGTCCCAGGCGCATCAAGAGGGACTGGTAGTCAAAGTGGCCCCGCTTCTCTCCGAAAGGGTCCTGTGGGTGAGAGGAAATAAGGGGATGGAAGAGTCAAGTCTATGGTCAGGCTAGAGTACAGCTTTAAAATGCAAGCTCACCTGCTGGGCCACAGGGCCAGAGAAAGGCACAGTGCAGAGCACAGGTAGTCCAAATGGTTCCAAATAAAATAGTGTATAACTGCCCCAAACAGGCTTAGCTTGGGATCACACTAATGTCTGCACTCTGAAAGGAAGGCAATATGCAAAAGAGGATATGGAGAATTCTATGAAGTATCAAAGAAGACTGTAATCATTAGGTGGGCCTGTTTTTTTTTTTCTTTTTTAATAATTTTATTTAATATGTATTAGTGCATTGCCTAAAGTATGTCTGTGTATTACTTGTGTACAGTGACCATGGAGGCCGGAAAACGGCGTCAGGAACTAGAGTCAGACAGTTGTGAGCTGCTATGTCAGGGCTAGGAATCACACCCTGGTTGTCTGGACGGGCAGTCAGTGCTTTTAACTGCTGAGTCATCTTTCTGGCCCTGAGGGCCTGTGTTTTTAACTAAGCCCTGAAAACTCCAGAAAATAATCTCCCTCCTTCTTCTGTCTTCACCAAGGATACTCTGCTTTTCTAAGGTCACAGATAGGTCTAAAAGTCAGGAGTGCTGATTTCCCGATAAGCACCTGTACTCTTTCCCCAGAGACCTGCCACGACATTTCTATCCAGGTTTCTGGGCAATGCTCCAGGGCCACCTAGCCTGGACCTCAGTCTGTGTCCTTCTAGATCAAAGATCACTATCTTTGCTTTTGAGACAGGGTCTGGTCTGTTAGCGTACAGGCGATTCAGGTGGCCTGCCTTCAGGGTCTTAGCAACTGCTTATGTCATCACTGGCTACTGCCAGGTGTGCCTGTGCTAGGACTCCCACCACCTCGGCATTCTCTGTCCTAGGTTCTCTCTGTTCTAGGGCCTCCATCTCTTGCTCCCTGGCCCCTCTCTCTGCCCACATGGCTATACCTTCTCCAGTCCCTCCTCTCCCTTCCCCAATAAACTTTCTTATACCAGATCTGTGTGTGTCATGTTTCCTCAGGGGCACACCTTGGCATAGACCTGCCATGATACACCTTATATTTTATAACAGAATCTATCTCACTGTATAGCTATGGCTGACTTGGAGCTCACTTTGTAAACTATACTGGCCTTGAATTCAGATGGGCCTGCTTCTGCTTCCCAAGTGCTAGGATTAAAAGCATGTGCCATCACACTCAGCCAAAGGTGACTAAACATTTTATAGGATTTACTGTCTTCAAACTATCAAAAATAACTATAGCTGGAATGAAGTATACTTAAAAAACAAAAACAAAAAACCCCAGGAAACCAGAGGTTCTGAAAAAAATATATATGACTGAGCCTCAGGCCAGCCAGGGTTACATAGTAAAACCGTATCATAAAAAAAGAAAGAAAGAAGGAAGGAAGGAAAAGGGAGGGAGGGAGAAAGGGAAGAAGGAAGGAAGGAAGGAAGGAAGGAAGGAAGGAGGGAAGGAGGGAGGGAGGAAGGGAGGGAGAGAGGGAAAGAAAGAGAAAGAAAGAAAGAAAGAAAGAAAGAAAGAAAGAGAAAGAAAGAAAGAAGGAAATGCACAGTGGCATATGCCTTTAATTCCAGCATGTGGGAGACGGACACTGGAGGATCTATGCGTTCAAGGACTGGTCTACAAAGTGAGTACAGGACAACCAGGGCTCTAGTACACAGAAGAACCCTGTCTTGAAAAAAACAAAAAAGGGGAAAAAAAAAAGCTAACAGTTGTGGCACATGCTGTTTATACAGGCAGATCTCTGATTTCAAGGCCAGCCTGGTCTACAGAGCTATAAGTAGTTCCAGGATAGACAGGGCTACTTAGAAAAAACCTCTCTCAGGCTGGAGAGATGGCTGAGCGGTTAAAAACACTCGCTGTTCTTCCAAAGGTCCTGAGTTCAATTCCCAGCAACCACATGGCGGCTCATAACCATCTATAGTAAGATCTGGTATGTAGGCAGAAAGTTGTATAAATAATAAATCTTAAAAAAAAAAAAAAAAAAGACAAACTCTCAAAAAACAAAGCCACCAAGCAAATGCTATGTAAGTATTTAATGGTAGCAAAATAACATGGCCAGAACTCAAATGGTGTCTCCCTTTGCATGAGGGTAACACACAGATACAGTATGTGCACCTTACACCTCTCCCCTCTCGGCGCTCCTCACAGACCCCCTCCACTTTCTCCGTTTGCAGCAGCAGAGATTCCATCCAAGTCCTGTGCATTCTATGCACATGTACCACCAATGAACCATATTCTCAACCAACTTCTATTACAACTCACATGTGAGTCTCAGGAGCAGGTGAGAGAATGCCAGTCATGCTCACTGTGACAACGGCCTTTCCTTTTCATTCATAAGGCTTGTAGATCTTAAAGCGAGAGT
The DNA here is from genome assembly GCF_030254825.1 of Meriones unguiculatus. NCBI lineage: Eukaryota > Metazoa > Chordata > Mammalia > Rodentia > Muridae > Meriones > Meriones unguiculatus. Next base: position 25,026,700 of record NC_083355.1, on the reverse strand, counting down.
CTACCTTTATTCTGAGGTTATCGGTTCTTCAAATGCTCCCTCACCCTTGGCCCCATCTCTCCTATTCTGTTCTCCCAAATACTGCTGCTCCCATCTTGTCCCTCACTGAACACTGTTCTTCACAGCTGAATGCTGGTAACTGCTACCCGGTAGCAGTGATGAAACTTCCTCATGGAGAACAGACCTGGGCAGCTGTCCTCAAATGTACCCTGAAAAGTAGTTCAGGAACCGAGTTTATCCTTAGCCCGCCTTGTCCTTTGTCCTTAAGGCAGGTAAGTGGACAGAGAAGCCACCAGGAAAAAAACAGCTACTGTAAGTGTGTTGTATAAATAGAAACAGCCCAAGAGGAGTTGCGGAAGCCAGGAAAGCTTAGTCAACCGTCTAAGTCACTCTATTTTTCTTTCCTCTTAGGGTTATAAATTTTGAACCCAGGGTCTTCTTCATGCCAGACAGTTCCACCACTTAGCTAAATCCTCAGTCCTTTTCTTTATTTGGAGCAAAGTTCTCACTAAACTACCAAAATAGCTTCACACACTGTATGTGCCTGCCGTCTCTCTCCGGTAACCGGGAATGCAGGTATGTACTGCCACATCCAAGTCTTCACATTTCTAAGCAAGGAACCAATGAACTGATGCTCCAAGACAGGGGACTGTCAGCTTTTCATCAAGCAGGTGAGTTCATCTATGTAACAGAGGTCGACTCTCTGTTACAACAAGCCCTTCTTTTTTGTATTCAAACAGGGTTTCTCTGTGTAGCCCTAGCTATTCCAGAACTCAGTGATCCACCTGCCTCTGCCTCCCGAGTGAAAATAAGCCCTTCTTAAGTTGGGTGTAGTGGTATATGTATATGCCTTAATCCTAGCACTTGGGAGGCAGGGGAAAGTAGATATCCTGGCCTACTTTAGGGCTGTAGAGTGGCTAGGGCAACATGAGACTTTGTCTCAAAACAAATAAGGCCCTTCCTTAATTTGCATTTCAAAAATTCTGCATCAGGGTCTTATTATGTTGTCTAGGCTGGCCTCTAACTCACAGCAATTTCCTTGCCTAAGCCTCTCAAGTACCAGGATTACAGACATGTATCACCATATCATTATTACTGCATGTATGATGTATGTGTGCGTGTGCCATGGTGTGCATATGGAGATTAGAGAACAAAGGACACTCTTGTAGACTCAGTTTTTTCTACCTATAAATGGCTTTCAGAGATTAAACTCAGGTCATCGGGCTTGTGCACAAACTGCCTTATCCACTCAGCCATCTTATTGGCCCCATCACAGCCTATTCTTTACGAAGCCATAACACATTTCCCCAGTATAAGCAGAGAATGAACTGGGTACCACCTTTAGAGCAGGGATCAGCATGACACTACACCTAAGGATACCCTAAGCCACCTTTCTCTATGAGCCTTGGGGTCAGGGGCAGAATCCCTGTAGTGACTCTGTTTATCATTCTTGAGGTTCTTAGCAGGCTGGGTATCTTTGAACGAGTTTAAAGGACTTCACTAGAAAGGAAGGGGTTATAAGATACATGCCAGAACAGATCATTCCAACTTGACTGAGTATGACAGTGCCACGACTAGGAACCATCTCTTCATGTTTTTAAGCTAGTCTTCTCTCTGGCCTCAGCTCCTCAATGACACAGGATTTTTTAGTTGTGACAATCTATGACATACGGATGTGTAAGTGGGATTTTTCATGTTCTGTGTGGGGCTTATAGAATTAGCAACAAGAGACTATATTACCTGCATAGTCTGGCCTTGAAGATGCAGGCGATCTTTGCAGGCCACCTCATAGAAGTCATAATACTCCAGAAAGGACTTCTCCATTACTCCCCTGGAAATTGAACAGAGAAGTCACAAACATGAGGCACAAGCCCCCCTTTCACTTCCTAACCTTAATGCCAAATTAAAGGGTGAGTGTGCCCAGCTGGGTGGTGGCTCTGACACTTTTATTCCCAGTGCCTAGGAGGCAGAGACAGGCTAATCTCTGAGGTCGAGGCTAGTCTGGTCTAGAGGATACAAAGAGAAACCCTGTCTCACAAAAAACAAAAATAAGAAAATGAACAACAAACAGAGTGAGCATTCCTAACGTGGATTTGGTTTCCCACACAGCCTTTTAAAGAACAGACAACAGAACTGGGCACAGTGACTCGTGCCTTTAGTGGAATTCAGCACTTGAGGTAGAGGCAGGCAGATATTTGGTTTCCAGGCCAGCCTGGTCTACAGAGTCCAAAAAGCCAGAGCTCTATTACACAGAGAAACCCTGTCTCCAAAGACCAAAAACAGGCAAAAGAACAGATGATTGTCACAGCTGACTTCCTTTATAATTCAGGAATCATGAAACCAGGGTGCTTGAAAACTGCCTAAATCCTAACCTCATTTTGTGCAATGTTCACTGTCCACTGTCTTCAAAGGCCATTTCAAATTACAAACCACACTCAGAATCCCTTGGGATGTCTGGAGAGACACGCAGTCATCTGAGTGCCTGCTGTGCAAGCGTGGAGATGAGCTCAAACCCCAGCACTCACACGGAAGGTGTGTGGCGGCACACCCGCATCCTAAGCACTGGGGCGCAGAGATGGGATGTCTGGAACTCTCTGGCCAGCCAGTCTAGCCAGTGGAGAAGTCTGGGTTCTGTGAAAACTCCTGTCTCAAATGCTGGGATAGTGTATGACTCAGCGGTAAAGGCACTTGCTACACAAGCCTGGTGACCTGAGTTCAATCTCTAGAACCCATGTCAAAATGGAAACTGAAGACCAACTCCACAAAGCTGTCCTCTGACCTCCACACATGCATTACCATACCCCTCTCAAATACTTTAGAAGAGAAGGTGCAGTGTGATAGAGGAAAAGACACCTGACACCGACCTTTGGCCTTCCCACAGCATGCACAAATATGTACACACATTAAAAGAAAGTAGAAATTAAAAAATAAAAAAATCCTGGGCAGGAGAGATGTCTACTCTCACGGACGATCAGAGCTTGGTTCCCAGCAACCATGTTAGATGATTCACACTGACTGTTAACTCTAGCTACAGGGTATCTGGCATCCTCTTTTAGCTTCCCTGGACACTGCATCCCCATGCACGTATCCACACATAGACATTAATGTAATTAAAATTAAGAGCACCATCTCTAGTTCCAGGGGATCTGACTTCTTGTATCTAAAAGCACTGTGCTCACTCGCACACCCATTCCTAGGGGGTTTGATCTCTAACTTTGTTCATCTACTTTTAGCACTCAGAAATAAAATTGAAATGGGTTTTTATGGAGTTCACTCTCATTTGGCCTTTCACACCTTCCTCGAATTAGGGACTCCCTGAATATACACACTGTCTTCAGAGTGCTTTAAGAGTACTTCATACTCTCAAAGAACTGAGAGGCACAGCAGAGTGGCACACACCTTTAATCCAAGAACTTGGGAGGTAAAAGCAGATGGATCTCTGTGAGTTTGGGCCCAGCTTGACCTAAATATTGAGTTCCAGGACAGCCAGAACTATATAGTGAGACCCTGTCTTGAAAAAAAAAAAAAACAAAAACAAAAACAAACAAATGTGCACAGAAACACCCAGCTCCCAGTAAGCTTCTCACTTAGCTAATTTATGCTCTGATGCAATTTGTTAAAGCTGGGCATAGTGGTGCACACCACTTAGGAAGCAGAGGCAGGTGGATCTCTGAGTTTGAGGACAGCCAGAGCTACACAGTCAGACCCTGTTTCAGAAAACACAACAATAAAGCCCCATCTGCCTCCCCACCTTCCCCCCAAATCCAAACAAACAAACAAAAAAACCTGAGAAATTCTGAACAACCTCGTGGGTAACCACAGCCACTTACTCACTACAGGCCGAGCCAGGCACTGGCAATGCACACCTTTAATCCCAGTACTCAGAAAGGCAGGGGCAGGAGTTTGAGGACAGCCAAGGCTACACAGAGAAACCCTGTCTGGAAAAACCAGAAAAAAAAAAAAAAAAAAAAAGCATGAACGAAGAGAAATGAACTAGTATGAACCGAGAACCAGACTGGGCACAATGGTGTTATGTCTGTAATTCTAGAACTAAGGAGGCTGAGACACGTGGATCGGGAGCTCCAAGTCAGCCTAGGTTGAAAATTAAAACCCTATGTCAGATAGTCTGGTAGGCTGAGTGCTTGCTAAATAAGCACCAGGATCTGAGCTCACAATTTCAGCACCCGTGTGAAAGCTGGGTGTGGCATACATCTATAAACCCTAGCACTCCCAGGGAACAGACAGGTGGATCCAGGGGTCTTCCTGGCCAGGCAATGTAGCAGAAACTGACAACTCCACCTTCAGTAAATTTCCCTTTCTCAAAAAATAGAGAATGATATAGGAAGACTCAATGCTGACCTCTGGCCTCCCCCTGTCCACCCACAGGTCAATGTGCCTGTACAGAAGTACAAAAACGCACAAACCAAGGAAGAACATAATTTTTATTTCCTTTGGTTTTTCTAGACAGGGTTTCTCTGTATATCCTTGACTGTCCTAGAATTCACTCTATAGGCCAGGCTGGCCTCGAACTCACAGAAATCTACCTGCCTCTGCCTGAGGATTAAAAGCATGCATTACCACTGCCCAGCTTAAGAGCAGATAATTAAAACAAAATTTTTGGGCTCAGTAGTAAAGTGCTTGTCCACCAAACCTTGAGATTGTAGGTCTGAGCTAGAACAGTGGAAGATGCCTGCAATCCTAGCGCTCAGGAGACAGAAGCAAGTGGATCTTGTGAATTCCAGGGCAGCCAGGTCTACATAGTGAGTTTCAGGACAGCCAGAGCTACATACATAGTGAGACCTTGTTTGTCTCAACAAAATAAAACAAAGCAAACAAGCAAACAAACAAAGAATAAAAATATCTTTTTCCTTCTTTTCTACCTCTCTTGACAATGGGTTCTGATGCAAAGGTCCTCACAGATGAAAACCGAGTCTCCAAAATAGACGAACACTTAGTGGGTCCTCTGGACACATACCGTAGGGGTTCAGGGCAGGGACACTTTCCCTCCATCATGTCACAGACTGCAACTCTGATGGTCTCATGCCGGATACATTCATTATAGTTTTTGCTGTCTCCCGGATGTCTTTCCTGTAATTTGATAGATGCCATAGTACCCATTTAGTCAAAGAGAAAAGCCAGTGCAAAGGTACCTCAGGGTTAGTACAGAGTACATAACCCAAACACACACAGTGAAAAAATACCTTTCCCATGGTAGAACCAAGACAAAAAAAGCAAGTAAGGCTTGGACCCCTGCCCTCCCTATATAATCAGCACAATCCATCAGATTACCCTGTGTCTCAATAAAAGGCCTATTACATAAGGACTGAGTGGAGAACAATGTTGGAGCTTCCTTGGTTAATTCCTTTTCATGTCTGTAGCATTCCACACTCACTGAAGTTAATGTAAATCTTTAATGTTCTTTTTTCTTTCTTTCTTGTTCTGTTTTGGTTTTTCAAGACAGGGTTCTCTGTGTTGCCCTGACTATCCTGCACTCCTTTGTGGACAAAGCTGGCCTTGAACTCACAGAGATCCGATTGCCTCCACCTCTTTGACTGCAGGGATTACAAGCTTGTGTCACCACACCTTTAACTTTCTAAACAACAACAACAAAAAGTCAAAAGTTGGGATCTATACAGATGCAAGTAAGTTATAAAGCACTTGGCCCTAGGGTTTTATCCCAAATACAAACACACACACACACACACACACACACACACACACACACACACACGTTAAGCCTGAACTACTTGAGACCATATAGAAGGAGAAAAAAGTAAAAGTTCTATTATCTCACTTGAAAATTGGGATATGTACCATATCCCTTAAACATTTAGCATAAACATTAAGCATACATACATAGTAATAGCACAGCTTGGCATGCAGCATTATCCTTTGCAAATGTATATTTCTTATGCCCTTTCTTTGGCAGTGCCAACTAGAATATTCTTGTCTGATCTTAGCTGATCTAATCTAGCTCCTTAAACTACACAAATAATTACGTACACTTCCTATCTCCAAAATAATAGATAGCTAAAGAAAGACTGGTGACACAGGCCTGTGATCCCCACTATTGGTAAAGACTGAAGGAAGGGGTTCAAGCTCTAGGAGGCTGGAGAGATAACTCAGTAGTTATGAGACTTGCCACTCTTCCAGAAGACCTATGTTTGGATCTTGGCACCCATACTTAGCAGCTCACAACTCGCTGCAACTTCAGCTCCAGGTGATCTGATGCCCTCTTCTGGCTTCCATGCCATGTGCACGTGTGTATACCACACAATATACACTCAAGCTCAAGTAACAAAAACAAATCTTATGGGGGAAAAAAAAGTTCAAAGTTTGCTTGGAATATAGAGCATTCAAGACCAACCTATATAACACCTGAGAACCTGTCTCAATATGAAAAATTCAAAAAAGGGTTAGAGACAGAGCTCACAGTGAAGGTCCCCTAATTCCAACCCTTGGCACGAGCTGGGCATAGTAGTGCACACTTGTGACCCCAGCACTCAGGGAGGCAGAGGCAAGTGGACCTTTGTGAGTTCCAGCCTGGTCTACAAAGTGAATCCAGAACAGCCAAGGCTACACAGAGAAACCCTGTCTCAAGAAAAAAAAAAAAAAGAAAGAAAGAAAGAAAAAAATTTCCCAAAGCAGACTCAGAACTGATCTCCAAATGACAACATTTATTTCTACTAAATAGGTTAACACAAGCCAAATACTTAACGGCCCTACTGTAACATGTTTGTTTTCTCCCCCGACACCCCCCTTTTTTTTCAGGGTCTCACTATGTAGTCTCAGCTGGCCTGGCAATCACTACATAGGCTTTGCTAGCCTTAACCTCAGAGATTCACCTGCTTCTGGCTCCCCAGTACTAGCATGGGGGCATGAGCCCACTATTACTATAATTCTTGCAAATAAAGAACATATGTCAGTTCCCTTTATTTCTATAGTGGTATCATGTGGGGGCTATCCTAGGTAGAAAAAGAAAAAGGACTCTCAAGAGGTAGCCCCTACTATTGCAGGCCTTAGCACATGGCCCAAAGACCTTACCTGTTCAAAGCCTGGCTCGTTGTGGTAGGGATTCTCAGTCATCAGTGACTGGATGGAGATAAGCACAGAAGAGATGCTCTGGGCTGGGCTCCAGGCAGGGCCAGTCCATGTACTGCAAACACAGCAGAGGGACAGAAAGAAGTTGATGCAGAGAACGGCCAGGAAACCCTGACAACAGCAGCAGCATCACTTTATGACTCACTCTAAGTTGCTCTTTCACTATTGATACTTGGGAAATTCCCAGTCTCTGTTTTACCCTCATTCACCAGAACAGTCAAGTGCTAAATCCTCATATCAACTGAGACAGAAGAAAACAGAGAGCAAACAAACAAGACAAGTTTGAAAAGATTTTCTTTAATCTAGAAAAGAAAAAGTAGCCAAGGAAGACTACCCTACTAAAACAAGGACTCAAATTAGAGAAAATAACTCTACAGGTTGTCTAAATGTTAACCTGTGACTTATTTATTGGTGGTGACAGAGTTGGTGAAGGGAGGGCAGCTAATCAAAGGCACCAAGGTGACTGAAGCTTTGTGTCTGAAGATTCGTGTAAAAATTCATGGACTGAACTCTGTAACGAGACAAGCAGGGTCAAATTCTCTGAAGACACACAACTCTGCTGACACAGAAAGATGGTGCATATTCAGAGTATGGAGAGCCTAACAATATCTCAAGGGAACAACCTGAAGACCAGGGACAATACCCCCACATCCTTAAAAAAAAAAAAAAAATAACTCTAGCTATTCTTAAACTTAAAAGTAAACCTTCTGCCTCTGACCCCTGAATGCCAGGGATTATAGGCATGTACTACACTACTCCTGGCTAAATGACATCAGGCACTAAAGAGAGTGAGGCACTTAAAAGTCAATGCCCCCTCCTTTTTTTCCCTTGAGGTAGGGTCTCATATCGTAGCCCTGGCTGTCCTAGAACTGCTTCACAATGCACAGCAGGTATTTATTTTAGCTCAGTTACTTAACAAGATGGCAGAGAAATGAAAGCAGAACACAACCTGAGCCATTATTAGCTTAAGTTAACTGATGCTGCCCTTTGCTGTCTACACTTGAGGAAGGCCCAAATCAGGGGTGTGGAACAGAACTTCAGAGGCTGCCCTTTCCCAGCACTGTTCCCCACTTTACATGTGTGGGAATTCAAGTCAACGGTCAGTTCTCATCCATTTATTTCAACAGGTGGCCAGCCCAATGGTTCTTACTAGGTATGAAGAGAAGGAATTAGGCCAATGAAACTGATGTAACCAACCCTTTCTACTCCATGATTCTTAGCTGTAAAACTTTCACAGTGGGTTTTTCTTTTCCATGCACCAAACTTCTGCCACTTTCACTCAACCACCATTCTTTGCCCATTCTCTGTATGAGCTGGAAAGTGTCCAAAATGGCTTCATATTAGTTTACTGAGGAGACCCTATTACACACACACACTTTCAAGAACAAATTTCATACGAAACCCATGACTCAATTTCCATACCACCAAGGAACACACATACATCCAATTCCACCAGTGCAGCCACTTATGTAGCCTAATAAAATGAAGGACTTATTTTATCATAATCCTAACAGAATGTATCATATCCCTAGATTTGAGAGTTCTAGGGGGAAAAAAAAAGAACCACATTTCTAGTACACTTCAGCTGCCTTTCTCAAACAACAAACCTAGAAATGTGCTGGATGGAAGAAAGAAGCAGGAGAAACTTTTTCAGCATTCAACTCGTACTTATATTCTATATTCAAGGGAATCTGGACTGCAAAAAACCCAAAACATGCTATAAGACATTCTTCATCCTGAATTTTAACTTGCAAAAGGCAACGGATGTTGAATGAGTAAGAACTCCACAGAGCAACATCCTGGCAGTGCCAGGGAGTGTGCCTGATACCTGTTTCTTCTCTGATAGGATTTCCAAGCTCAGACTTTTTATTCAATTGTTAAATTATTTTAATTATAACCACCACCTCCAAAGGCACCCATTAAGACCCAAAGGTACCCAATCAACACCTACTACATGAATACAACAGACCTGGAACATCTCTGGAGCCTCTGGTGAAAAATAGACCCTAATGTCCTGAGGGAGTAGTTCTCACAGGGGTATAAGGCATAATCAACTGCATGGCCTCTAATACGCAGAGTTAGAAACTGCCATGCCCCAGAGTTTGACACACTCCAAGGATGGGGTGTCCAAATCTGTAGCTGCTGTAGCCACAGCTCAAGAACCACACTTAGTAAATCACTTCATTAAGACGTGCAATAATTTGACTTCACTCCTTCCCATCTCGAATGACTGCAGGCACGGACTACCCTGCGAACTGAACAGTCACTTCCATGCTGTTGGTTCAGATGAGGAACCCCGGCTGATGAAGCTGCCCTAGAGTGATCATTTGCTAACACCAACTTGCCACTTACGCGTCTCCTCTTACCCTAGAATACTCAAGCAGACTTTCCCATTGCGGTAGAAGTTCGGGTTAAACCGCACTGTGTTATTGCCCGTTGTCATCAGTTTGACCCGAGGTGGGTGGATGGGATAGTCAGGTGGACACCGAAAGACGAACAGGAAGAAACCCCCTTCATAAGGAGTGTCAAATGGGCCTGTGATCAATGCATGAATCTGCAAAATAAAACTCCATCTCAAAATTGTGAGCTGATGCCCCACCACAACCCCTGCTGGCTTCCACCTGCTACCCCCACTGGAAGTAGTGACCCAACAGCATGCATTGCCTGGCATTCATATTCCACTCCCCCACCATACAGAAAACTGCCTGGATTCACTCACATAAATAGGTCTTCAATTTAAGGAAATCCCATTACAGTGAAGTAGCATAATACTCCACACTTGGAGGTTATGTTCAAAGGTTAAAGCCCAAGCTGAAAAGTGAATCTAATCAATATTACCTTAAAACAAGTTTGTTTTGTTTTTTTCCTACCAGATCTCCCTGATCAGTGTTATGGACAACAAATGGAACTTAAATATATAAAATACACATTATGAAGAATTGGTAAATTTTTGTGTTTAAGAAATCAATACATATTTTCACAGAGATGCTTGGATTTGCCAAGGTTAACCATGCTTATGATGCAACTCCATTCTACATTTGTACGATAGGAAGGGGCAGTAAGATGAATGGAAGAAGACTGGAGGCTACAGCACCCGTGACAATAACAGTGAAGAACAGATAACTACAATACATGCATAGGCTATCTGCTTGTTTCCTCCAGAGGATCAAAACTACTGTGTCAAAGAAACAACAACAACAACAACAAAAGTGAAAACTCAGGGTCCACTCACAGCCAATAGGCCATCCCCCAAAGTTTACCCAATACTGTTGCAAAACAAATAAATAAATCAGTATTCCTTAAAACGTAAGTTCTCTTCCTACTGAACACAATTTCCCTTTGAGAAGGAAAGCAAACCTCAGCTGACTCAATTCTGTGTATTTTTCAACGGTTCCTAGACTTAAGTTCCTAAGTTCCTAAGAACTTAACCCTTGACCGAAGACCGGTCCTCCTCTATTAGGGGAAGGTCGTCCTCTTCGACCGAGCGCGCAGCTTCGGGAGGGACGCACATGGAGCGGTGAGAGAGGAAGGGGACACCCGCCTAGCCAGCCAGATCAGCCGAATCAACCCTGGCGATCAATGGGGTGACAGATGTCGCAGCCAGATCGCCCTCACATCCTGCTACGAACTTAAACAGCAAGAGAAAAAAAGCCCTTGCACTCCATACCTCAATCCATAATCCTACCTTGCCCCGGCAACAAAGTCAGTTATAGTCTAGAATGCAAACCTGGAAATAGTCAAGTCAATGGGCATCAATTCTACAGCCTCAGAGATTAGCATCTACCCTAGCATTTGACTGGAGACAGCATGTCATGAAAAGATTTCCAACCACAGGAAAAAAAAAGGGGGGGGAGGGTAATTTAAAATGAAGTCTATTGAACTGGGCATGGAGACCCACATCTGTAATCCCAGAACTCAGGGAGGCAAAGGCAGGCGGACTGCTGTGAGTTCAAGGCCAGCCTGGACTACAAAGCCCAGGACAACCAAGGCTACACAGAAAAACCTGTCTTGAAAAATAAAAAAACCAAAACAACCCAGAAAACAAAACAAAACAAAAACAAAAACAAAGCCTATTTGAAATTTTTAAAAAGTGTGTAACAATACAAAAGCTGAGTTTTTACTTTAGGAAATCTAAACTCAATAGTTATTGCTTAAAACACTGGATTTAGGAAATCTGATTTCTTCCCAACATCACCTTATGTCCAAATTAGAAGATAGAACATTCAGTGACAGAAAAGCCTAGGTATACATGCCAGAGGACTACAACCATAACGCAGAACCTTTTGTGTTGAGGACAGAGAGGACAGATCTTTGGGGAAGATACCCCAAATCAGTAAGAACAGAAGCCTTCACCACAAACACGTTAGCCAAGATGGCCTACTCAACAGTCTTCCTTGTACCTGACCAGCGTAAAAATCAAGATGCTAAGATGGAACCAGAGCTGGGGAGTACAATAGATAGGTGGCCATACTTACCACCTCGAGTGGAGCATTTGAGAGGGGAAGAATGACCTGTTAATACCTAAGCTGGAACAAGAGGTACATCTTGTCAATCTGAGGATTTTCCAAGACCAACAATACCTGTCTGTACCTAACAACAGACCTAGTTGACACTCCACTCTACCTCTCACTGTATAACCCTGGGCAAACCATTTAATTTCTTGAAGTTTTCCCCGTAATTCCCTGCCTCCTCCCCCATCAAGTTACCTACCTTAGTCATGTCAACAGTATCAGGTACAACGAACATTCCTGGTGGAGGCTCCTTATAAATGGACATGATATCCCTGTATAACACCAAGAGGAGGTAGGAGGAGTGAGGAAGGAAAAGAGAAACCCTTGAGCAGGACAACTATTATCACCTCAGTGAGCCCATGGTTTGAGAAAGTGGTGCTTGGTACCGAAAATGTTTGCATTGTCTTGTTGGCTGAGAAATCTCAGCTGAATACTTGTCAGGCAATTATCAAAGGGGCATTGTTGGGGGGGGGGAGGTTACTGAGAGGAAAAATAAGCCAATATCCCAATGGTATCAGATGTCACCCTGGAAAAGCCACATCCCATTTCCTCTCATAGAAACTCATTTACTTCCCACCTTCCAGACTCTCAGGTACTACAAGTGAGCACAGAGTTTTAAGTCATTGGGAGGGCACTAAGTCACACTCCAAAACTTGTTCCATAAACCATAGGGTGGACCTTTGCTGGTAAGGAGACTGCATAAAGCCAGCAGGAGCAAGTTTACCCTGGCCTGTGTGTTCAGGACACCATAGGATAGAGTTCATTTTGGGGAAGAAAAACCCTCTGAAATCTCCAGAAGCTCTTCACTGGAAGATGACATTTAGTAAGGATGGAGAAAATATATAGGTCATTATCTAATCAACTAGAAGGTATCAGCTGAGAACTGGCCCAAAAAAACGTCAATTATGAGGGAGTCTGGAGACATGGTAGGGCAGAAGAGGAATGTACAGGCCAAATTCAAAGGAGTCATCAAGACTGGGAGAATCAAACAGCTAAGGAGGTAGAGAGTTCTAGTCTGAGTTTAAGTTAGAAGTGGCAATCTTTGTGAAGCTGTTGTTATGTGCCATATACTTTACACACGTGGTGCAGTTAGAAACTTGAAAAATATGTAGATACTTGAAGGGACTTGGGCTGTTTGGGATAATACCCACATAATACCTACCTATGTAAGGGACATGAAGAGAGTCCGTCTGGTCATCAGGAATCAACAGTGCTATTCTTTCCTACGCAATAGGTACTATACTAAGTAAGCACTTTTGCAAAACTTATTTATCTAAGTTTTGATACGATCTAAGATCAGTCACCCAAGAAACAAGCACAGAAAGGCCTTAGGCCTTTTGTGCCTTGTATTTGAACAGTGTACATCTGCTTCACAAAAGGAAACCAGACAATCTGGGGAGTAAATACCGTGGAAAAGTTCTTGAATAGGATACTACAATCCAGAGTGATACTGGGAGAGGAGAGGACCACTGAGTTTCTGGAACAGGTGTGAGAGTGAGAGGGACAGCTTTAGGGAGACCGGAAAGGGGGCTCGAGAGATAATCTGGAAAGTCAGGGAGGCTATCTAAACGTGGGGACAGGACCATATGGTGGGGATATGAAGAAAGAAAAGGTAAAAGGAAGACTGGATCGAGTCCGCAACTGAGCAATGCAGGGAGAGTGTGTTCCAAGCGGGGGATCCAGAAGAGATGAGGGGGGGAAACTGATGGGTGGGGCCTGAGGGCAGCCCCTAGGTATACCGGCTGGTGGGGTATGTTAGAGGGGAGGCGCGAAGGGCGGGGCAGAGTGTTACTGAAGAGCAAAAGGGTCGGGTTTCGGGTAGGGAAAGGGCGTCTGGAATAGAGCCGCGGGGCTCACCGGAGGTCGCTAAGGGGCGGGGTAGGCCAGAGGGCAAACGTGCACCGGTTTGGGCTTGCGGGGCCGGGCGCTGGGGAAAGAGAAAGAGAGAAGAAGAGGGAGACAGACACTAAGACCCGTCAGCAGGGGCCGACAGGGTTTGGGTCTGGAAGACGTAAGGCGGGAGTGAGGCCCGATGGGGAAGGGTGGGGGGCAGGGAAGGTCGAGCCCTGGAGCTCCGGGCTGAGGGAGGAAAAACGCCGGCTCACCGCTTGATCCGAAGTAGACACTGAGGCGCGGTTCGCTCGCCGTCCCAGTCCGAGCTGAGCGTGGGGTCCCAATGGCTAAGCAGCGCGGCACCGTGGGCAGCGGCCGAGGGCGGGAGACCTGGTAGCGGAGCCAGGCCGCTCCCCGGGCCCCCGGCCCCGCCCGCCGCCGCCGCCGCCGCCCACACATCCGGCAGGAAAGGCGGCCCGAACCCGCCGCCGCTCCCGCTAACGCCAACTACACCGGCAACACCGCTCGCCCCTGGGCCTGCTGCCCCGGCGCCCGCCGTCGCCGTCGCCGCCTCCTCAGTCGGACTCTCCGCCATCGCTGCTTCGCTTCCGGGACTGCTCAGCAGCACGTCCGCCGACCAGAGCGGCCGCTGCTCCCGCACCACCGAGAGCCGGGCCAGAGTGTCCCCACCCTCCGCTTCCCCAGCCCGGGCGGCGCTGGCTCCGCCCACCTCCGCCCGGACCAGCGAGAGGCGTGCTGCCAGAGCGTCCACCCACGGTCCTCCAGGGCGGGGGCGGGGGCTAGCGGACTAGCCGGCGCTCCGAGCCCGCGCAGGTTACCAGCCCCGCCGGAGGCGCTGGCCGTCCCCCTCCGTGGAAGCCTTCGTGTTCCAGTGTTGATCTGGGAGCAGGAAGTTCAAGGAAGAGGAGGGAGCCACGGCTTCTGCTCTAAAGGGAGGGACCATCCGATGCTCAATCCTGGGGTAGGACTGAGGTCCAGCTGCCCTGTGGCATGCTCGTAGGGAGGGCTCGACTAATTTAGACCCCTGCACGTCCCCAAGGCTCTTTGATCGCTCACGCCTCGTCGTCTTCTCTTCCACCGAGGACTACTATTGCCCCCTGCCTGCGGCTGGACCTAGAGGGAGAGCGGAATCAGAACTTTCGAGTGAAACACCATTTCATTTCCTTGAAATATTTCATTTCGATATTTATTTATGAAGGGCCTACTAAAGGCCAGGAGTTGTTGCTAGGCATTGCCCTGGAGATAATGACACAGGGTAGACAGCTTGGTAGAGGGAGTCAGGTGTGATTCCAAGCTTTTTTTCTTCTTGCTAATCCTGGAATTCAGGGCTTGAAATTCGGGATTTCTTAGAACTATATTGAGATTTGTAATAAGAAAGTGAACTCTATGACTAAGTGAGAAAGGCCTTAAACCTTGTTCTCCTGACACGAATATAAGAGAGTGTATGCGCTTGTAATATTTATTGCCTGAAAACCAGCGATACCACATGATTGAGAATTTAGACAACCCTTTCAGCTGGACTTTGGCAACATCCATAACAAACATACTGATACTTCTACAGCAAAGTGTATGATTTTTATTTTATTTTATTTTATTTTGAGACAAGGTCTCCATATGTAGTCTCCTCGGTCGGTGCTAAGGTTACCTGCAAAAGCCACCACATCCAACGAAACGCTCATATTGACTCCGGCACATTTATGAATACTCACTCTAGAACAAATAGCCAGAGCCTCATTTTGGATTACATTTCCCCGATACTTTTTTGTTTTGTTTTGTTTTTTGTACCCCCAAAGGAGCCTGGCTTCTATGATAGAACAAGCCTGTAATCCCAGCACTTAGGGAGGACTCAGGAAGGTCATGAGTGCTGGGATAGTTGGGGGCCACAAACTGAGTTCAAGGCCAATCTGGGCTACAGGGTCACAGCTGTCTCCAAAAACAAATCAACAAATGAAAAGCCTGGGTTTTGGATGTCTGTGCGTTTTTCCAAATGGTCTTGGGCATCTGGAAATAGCTAATGCTTTAATTATGTTTTGAAGCTGCCTTTAATTGCGTGCTGAAGGCCACACACTTTTCAATCTGCCTTATCTTATTCATTCCTTTCACCAGTTCTGTGACGTAAGGGCTGTGATTAGCCTTTTCAAACAGTTGGAAAGACAACAGGCAAACAGGTCGGTCACTCAACAGAGAGCAGGTGGCAGCACCGGCGTCCAGACGACCTTAAGCCACTTTGTGCCACTGTCACTCTCCCGCACTTATTGCACTGTACCTTGTCATTTTACTAATTATGGTCTTTCGGGATGAGTTGTCCTGCCCTCTGCACCCTCAAACCACACACACATACACAGACACACCCCTGGGGCTTGTGTGTCGTTCTGAATCCAGCATAGGGCTTACTATGGTTTTTCTTAGGAACTTTACTTGAAACTAATCAGCATAATATTTTAGAGAGGCTCCATGTTTTGTTAATCTGTCTTTGTTTGGGTTTGGGTTTTTTTTTTTTTTTTTTTAATGAGATAACATTTTATCAAAAGATTATTTTGCCAGGCAGTGGTGGCACATGCCTTTAGTCCCAGCCCTCAGGAAGCAAAGGCAGGCAAATCTCTAAGTTTGAAGCTAGCCTGGTCTATACATTCAGTGCCAAGACAGCCAGGGCTACACAGAGAAACAACAACAACAAAAACAAAAGACTGTTATTTTTTTAAATAAGCTTTTTATTCATGTAAATGGGCTTCCTTCCCCTAAGATGGGAGGTTCGAGAGGTCCAAAAAAGATTATTTTTTATTATTTTATTTTACATGTATGAGTATTTCGCCTGAATGTGTGTGCCTGGTGCCAGGAGGTCAGAAGAGGCCTTTTCTTTTTTTTTTCTTTTTTGGATCTGTAACTGGATTTGTGGATGATTGTGAACCCCAATGTATGTGTGTATATGTGTGTATGTGTGCTGGGAACCAACAGAAGCCCAGATCCTGCCTTTGAAACGGGGGGATTCTCACTTCTATACCACTGTTCTCCCTCCCTCTAGCTACGTAGCAAGATTGGCCTGGACTCCCCCTGATCTTTAGCCCCGATTGCTAGGATTATAAACATGCACCATCTCACCTGGCTAAAACAGTTTTCAAAGTGAAGGTCTGGAAATGATGGGGCAATAACCAGATTGTCTTAGATTCAGAAGGAAGAGATTAGGGTTTTTTTGTTTGTTTTTTGAGGCAGGGTTTCACCCTGTTAACACAGGTTGGCCTCAAACCTGAAAGGATCCTCTTGCCTCAGCTTCCAGAGCTGGGCACTGACACCTGTTACCATGCTGGCCTAGTTTAAGAAATTTGATTTTAGTTGGCTGGTGATGGCTGGTGTCGGCAGTGGCGGTGCACACACGCCTTTAATCCCAGCACTAGGGAGGCAGAGGCAAGCAGATCTCTGGGTTTGAGGCCAGCCTGGTCTATAGAGCTAGTTCCAGGAGAGCCAGGGCTACACAAAGAAACCCTATCTTGGGGGGAATAAAGCTTTGGCTGTCTCAGAACTCACTTTATAGACCAGACTAGCCTTGAATTCACAGAAATCCACCTGCCTTTGCATTCTGAGTGCTGGGATGAAAAAGCTGTGCTCCACCACCCAGCAACAGCCAAAGCTATTTCATAGAAAAATACATCTCAAAAAAAAAAATTTTTTTTTTTTGGTTTGATTTTTTTTTTCTTTTTTTAAAGAATTAGGCATGGTGTCACAATCCTGTAATCCCAGCACTTGGGAGGGAGAGGCAGGATGATCAGGAGTTCAAAGTCACCCTTACTTATCCTTGAGTCCAGGCTCCATGGTAGGAGGACTCTATCCCCATACCTGCCAAAAAGATTAAGGTGTTTTGTTTGAGACGGGGTCTCCCTGTGCAGCCCTGGAACTGACTAAACAGACCAGGGATCTACCTACCTCTGCCTCCCCAGGATTGGGATTAAAGGGATCCATCACATTTGACCAAAGATAATTTTTTAATGTGTACCATATCCCACCTTCTCTGCTCATACAGTGTTGAAGATGACACCCTCAGGGCTCTCCTGAGGATGGAGTGATGTTTGCACCAGTGGGTTTACTTTTGGGAGGGGGGGCGTTGAGGTTTCTTTGTGTAGCTTTGCTTGTCTCAAAACTCACCATGTAGAAGAGGCCCAACTGGAACTCACAGAGATCCTCTCTGCCTCCCAGGTACTGGGATTAAAGGCTACACTAGCTCACCTGACTGCATCAGATGATGGCAGTGTACAGCAATGTACAGATAATTGGCACTTCCCTGGCTTGTCTGTTTCTTTTAACCTCATCTGCACACACACACCCTCCACCAACACCCTTCCCTGCCCCCCAGACAGGATTTCTCTGTGTAGCCCTAGCTGTCCTGGACTGGATCTGTAGACGAGGCTGGCTTTGAATCCAAAGATCCACCTGCCTCTGTCTCCCTAAATCCTGAGATTTAAAGCATGCCCCACCATACCTGCTTTAAGGCTTTATCTCATCCCCTTTCTTGTTTTTACAGTCTCACTATATAGCTTTGGTGGCCTGGAACTCACTCTGTAGACCAGGCTGGCCTGGAACCCACAGCAACCCACCTGCCTCTGCCTCCCCAGGACTGGGATTAAAAGCATGAGCCACCACCTACTTTTAGACCTTTCTTTCTGATACCTTTTCTGCTTAAAATACTCTTCCCTGACTGACGCTGGACTCGAGGGTGCACGCCTGTGATCCCAGCACTCTGGGAGGCTGAGGTAGGCAGATCTTTGTGAGGCCAGCCTGGTCTATAGAGTACAGGACAACCGAGGCTACATAGAGAAAATGTCTCAATTAAAAACAAAAGAACAAAAAAACTCTTCCCCTCTGTTCTACCAGAAGAAATCTTAACCTCTCCAAACCTCTGCTCCTCATAGTAAAACGGACAACCAAAGACAATAAACACAGAAAATGTGATAATGAATGGGCACAATGACTGCCCCACGGCCAATAACAACTATTAACTGTTACTATTCGTACACATCCTTTAAAGCTGGTTGGGATTCCACCTTCTCTGCCAAGCCATAACATTTCCAGGCACATTATTATTATTATGTATTAGCGTTAATTACTCCCTCTTCTGGTTCTTATGGTTGGTTATTCATGCCTTTATTACAGCACTTGCTACTTTTTCATTTCAGTGGTTTGGTTACTCATGTCTGGCCATTGGCTAGGGCCTCCTCTAGAGCAGGAAGTTCAGGGCACCTAGCTCGAGGGCCTGATGCTCAATGGATACTGCACACAGACCAGCAGGGTGGAAATGAGGCCCAACATGGTAGCCTCTGGCCCTTCCCCTGGCCACAGCTTTCAGCATTTCACCTCTCCTCCTCTTCCTTATGAATGGCAAACTTCCTCCAGCGTCCAGTGACTTTTTCAAGGCAACACCTGGCTCCTTTCCATAGGGAACTTAGCCAGAGGGTAACAGCATGCTTTCTGGGTCTACTTCTATGCCCTCTGGGGATCCAGCTCCAAATCTCCCTTTCTCCCCCAGCTTCATGGCATTTCTCATTGGGCCAAGGCAATCTGGCTAACACTTTGCCAGCGTTATCCTCCAAGGACGGGGGTTGGCAAGTGTTCAGATTAGCCTTTCCGAAAAGATGCACCGTGAAGATTCTTCTCCAGCTACCAATGGTGTGTGTCCCACCGCTGTCTGGGGCATTCCTTCTTCCCCTCAGGTACTCATGTGCTTGCCCTGGTGCCATGCCAGGAAACATTTCCCCACTAGATCATAAATTCTGAACTAAGAAAAAAAAATCAGAACTTGCACCAGATTTTTAAAGCTTTTAATAACTGCAAAGTTTTCTCTTTCTCCACAGGCACACATACATTACATACATATACACACGTACACGAATATATTCAGTTTTGTTGGTGGTGTTTGAAGCATCACATAGCCTAGAACAAAGGCTGGCCTTGAGTTCCTTGATACCTCTGCCTGCATCCTTCAAGGGCTGGGATTACTAGTATAAGTCACCTCCTGCATTCACAACAGCTGTTTAACAGTACAGTAAAAACATTTATTCTGTGAGCTGGGGCATGGCCCAGTGGGTAGAGGGCTTGCTGCCCATGCATACCTGCCTGAGTTTGGATCTCTGGTAAAAGCCGGGTGTAAGGGGCTGGAATCGCTCAGCGGTTAGGAGCCGTGTCTGATTCCCAGCACCCACACTGGGCAGCTCACAACTGCTTGAAATGCCAACTCCAAAAAAGACAACACTCCTGACCTCAGGCACCTATACTCACATGCACACAGACACGCGTACATACACACAGTTAAAAATCAAGTATTTGAGCTCTAGATTCAGTGAGACTGTCAAAAAAGCCCAGGTCCCCTGTGTAAAAAACGGGCACACATATATGCGTGAGTACACAAATGCAAGATTTTGTATGTTACCTCATTTACACATGTTGCCTGTAGTAGCTTTTTTTGTTACTGTCACAGAAATCAGCCTCCATACCCATTGTGGGGATGAAGTCACCACACGGGAGAGATTAGCATCTTAACTGGGATGGGGCAGAGCTGAGATTTGTATTCCTGATTGCTTCTCAAGCCCGCACATTTCTGATCTCCCTGTCCCCCCACTGGAAATAGAACCCAGGGTTTCAAACATGCTAGGTAAGCAGTCTACCACTGAGCCACACTGCCAACCTCATGCTCAGCTCCTAAGACTGTTTCCTATGTTCTTCTCAGAGAGTAGTTTATTCTCAGGCGAAACATCTGTATTCACTTACATTCTGCACTAAGCAAGATGGTCTAACCCATGCCCAGCTCATATGCCACAGACTTGGTTATGTATTAACTAACCTACAGTGCATATGAAAGCTTCTCCCTCCTTCAGTCCACCTGCCAGACTCCCAGGCCTGCTGATTTGTTAAGTTCAGCCAATTCCAAGGCTCTTTGAAGCCCTGGGTGGAAGGAGAGCCTTACCAGAGTCTCAGGCCCGTGGCATTTCACGGGAAGGAAAAGGCAACTACTTTCCGCTGGGAGTGTTCCTTGATTACCTCCAATCCAAGTGACCAAGCAAGAGTGCCAGCATCATGTCCCCAAGGGCTGTGGCGTTCTGTTTGTGTAAGAGCATTACCAGTTAATCTATTGCTCCCTTGGCGATTCTTTGCCAGGTCAACCTGAGTTTTCTTCCTTGTCTTTGGCCTGAGATTGCCAGGCCATGTCAGGATTTACCACTGGCCAGTAACCCTAAGGAGTTACTTTAGGTAAAACAGGGCATTTGTCAGTGGTTGTTGTCAGCTTGAGAATCCATTGCTACTGATATCCAGTAGCTAGGTCAGGCACGTTCCTACCACCTACCGAACAGAAACGCCCCTCAAGACAACCACTGAACTACCTGCCCCCATATACAACCAAGCTGAGGAATAGAGGCATAAAGTCAAGCGGACCCGGGTTGGAAATGCTGGCCTGCTGCGTAACCTTGGGCAAGTCGTCAAACTCACACAAACTCTCCGTGAGTCAGCACCGTGATAAAAACAGGTTCTAGAGGCTGAGCGATGGCTTCAGTAACCAGCTCTGCGAGCTCAGGCAGGAGGCCCCGCCTCTCTCAGCTTTCTTCTTGGTTTCGTTTCTTATAAAGATGTCTTGTCCCAGATGGCAGAGGTGGTTAAGAGCTCCTATTGTTCTTGCAGATGTGGGTTCAGGTCTCAGTAATACATCTACTTGTAACTTCAATTCCAGCTATCTGACAGCCTTTTCTGGCCTCTGTGAGTGCCCTCATGCACAGAATTCTCATGCCAGTTTGCGCGCACACACATATGTATGTTTTTGTGTGTATATGTGGGAGGGGGGTGGCAGCAGTATTATCATTATCTTTTTTTTAAATTTATTATGTATACAATATCTGCATGTGTGCCTTCACATCAGAAGAGGGCACCAGATCCCACTATAGATGGTTGTGAGCCACCAGGTGGTTGCTGGGAATTGAACTTGGGACCTTTGGAAGAGCAGACAGTGCTCTTAACCTCTGAGCCATTTCTCTAGTCCCCTGTAATCATTCTTACCTGAGCTAGCAGTGCCATGTTAGCCAAATGAGGGTGAAGGTGTAGGCACAGGCCACAGAAAGACACTACATGAAGCTGTAGTTAATTCATTAGCCTACACCCGCCAAAACCACTTTCAGTCTCAAGCAAAGATTACAGATTCTCTAAGAGGAAATTGTGTATTCTGCTTAGTCAAGAACATTTAAAAAGGGGCTGGAGATGGCTCAGGGGTTAAGAGCACTAGCTGCTCTTCTAGAGGACCCAGGTTAATTCCCAGCACCCACATGACAGCTCACAACTGTAACTCCAGATCCAAGGGATCTGACTCCCTCACAAGGACACATGCAGGTAAAACACCAATGCACATGAAATAAAAATATATAAATATCAACATTTCAAAAGCCTAAGAGGCTGACAGTGAAAACAAAACTCACGACAAACAAGGTACAAGCTAGGCTCCGTGGCTCACGCCTGTAATCCCAGCACTCTGGAAGGCAGAGGCAGGCAGATCTCTGGGAGTTTGAGGCCAGCCTGGTCTACAAAGCAAATCCAGGACAGCTAGGGCTACACAGAGAAACCGTCTTGAAAAACCAAAAAAACAAGATCCGGGTGAAGAAGCCAACCTCTACCTTCATCATCTGTGGGAACCCAGAGTCAACAGGCTACTATGGCAAGAAGCTTTACAGAGATGGGGGTAGAGGCACATCTTCTAATGCCAGCTATCCCAGCACTCAGGAAGCAGAGGCAGGAGGAGCTAGTCTACAGAGTGAGTTCCAGAAGACCTGGAACTACAGAGAGACCCTGCCTTAAATAAATAAAATAAAAAAGGCAAAAAGGAAGGCCCTTTACCCCACAGAGCCACGCTGCTTACTCAGCACCTCTCCCTTCAATCTGTTTCTCTATACTACTTTAAACTGTGTGGTAAAATAAAAAAGGACTTGGGGAGAAAGGGAACAACAAAATGAGTCATCACTTTTAAATTTGGCTGATTCCCCTTACCTACTCAGTGTTGTGGAGAGATTATTTTGCTTTCCTAAGAACAGGTCTCATGTATCAAACTGGCTCAATGGTTATGCCTAACAGGACCGCTGTTAAACGCTCAGCACAGAGCTTGCTGCACATTAAGCTCCTCAAAACTGTTACCTGTTTAAAAGAAGAAAAAAAAAAAATAGGTGGCACATGCCTTTAATCCTAGCACTTGGGAGGTAGAGGCAGGTGGATCTCGGTCATTTCAAAGCTAGTCTGGTCTACAAAGCAAGTTCCAGGCCAGCCAGAGCCACACAGCAAGGCCCTGAGGACTCAACAAAATAAAACAAGACATCTTTCCCCAGAGGGCTCAGAGGTTAAGCACACTGGCTGCTCTTCCAGAGGTCCTCAGTTCAATTCCCAGCAACCAGGTGATGGCTCATGACTATCTATAGTGAGATCTGGTGCCCTCTTCTGGCCTGCAGGCACATACTCAGGCAAAACACTATATACATACTGTGTGTGTGTGTGTGTGTGTGTATCCAACCCCCAAAAAGCAAAAACCAACAAAATGATACCTGTCAATATGCTAAACTTGAAAGGGACAAAGCACCACCATCATTACCCAGGATACTTCACTGTCCTCCTGGGAGACAGTGGGATCCTTCCAAAGCCACCCCCTACCCCAGGGTAGAAAGACAGGCACAGGCAAATGGTTTAGAGAAACGTTGTTGTTTAATGCTAAAGCTTAGCACACTCCAGCACCAGGACTGGCATGGAGTCAAAGCAGCAGGGACGGCTGGGTGACCCCATGGAGCCTCACATGGCGAAGAGGATGAGGAAGGCGACCATCAAACAGAAGAGCCCCATGGCCTCAGACAAGGCGAAGCCCAGAATGGCATAGGAGAAGAGCTGCTGCTTGAGAGACGGGTTCCTGCCAGAGATAGGAAAAGGTGAGGGCGTAGGTGAGGGGAGTGTGTTACGAATCACAAGGGCCTAGCCTACATTGACCCCGGGGGACTGGATGGGAAGGGAAACTAGCAACTTGGCAAGTTCATAAGGGGGCATACTTCAATTCTGACTAGGTCACTGGAGAAACAGGAGGTAAAATAACATCAACTTGAAAGCTCCCGTCTTGCTAAGACTCTGCCAAATTGGGTGGGGCTTATATGGAAATGCTATAGGCAGCCCCAAACTTACCTGGCATAGCCAATAATCAAGCTACCAAACACTGTTCCAATGCCAGCCCCTGATCCAGCCACACCAACTGTGGCAGCCCCAGCACCGATAAATTTGGCTGCTGTGTCAATGTCCCGGGAAATAACACTGGTCTGGAAGTCCCGTCTGGCCACCTGGAGAGGGGAGCTGCTGCAGGAAGGCTAGAACAAAGGGCAGGAGTAAGAAGAGAGCAGGCAGGCATGGAGGCATCTGTCAGGTGGCTGGCTCCACCCCTACCCCACCCACCTGAGCTAAGCAGCAGCTGGCAAACAGCCTGACAAGGGCAGAGTATTCTGTGTGCAGGGAGAATGGCAGTCAGTCCTAGGGTGTTTTCAGACAGGGCTAGTCACAGACAGGCCTGTTATTTTGAGACTTGAAATTACAAGAGCCTCATGGAGCCTCTAATTCTCCTAACAGCAATTCAGTTAGCTTGAGGGACCACTGCCTAAGGAGACCTTGAGGGGCCTCATTCCTTACCTGTTTAGATGGGACCTCTGGTCGACTCAAGAGGGAGGCAGACACAGGCCTGATTAGACCCCTGGTACAGGAGCGGATCTGTAAAATCCAAAAGATGTATCGCTCCAAACCAGGCAAAAAGAAAACAAAAGACCAAAACCCAACCGAAGTGACAAGAGTTGTCGAAAACAGTCCGATAAATTTCAAGGTCAATTAATTTATTCTCAGTTCTCTCAGGCAGGCCTGCACCGGAGACAGCTGTCCTGATAGTCTGTAGCAGGTCACAGTAGCAGCAACCACCATCTGAAATCATGCACCAGGCTGGGGAACACTCACAAGCCTCTGGGGTCAATCCTCAGAACCAAGACCAAACCAAACCAGGCACAAAGTCCGTCTCCAAGGGCACAGCCTTAATCAGTTCCCCAGAATAGAGTAACACTCAAACATCCCATCAGTTATAGGAAGTGAATTGAGGTAACAAAAGGCACCGGAGGAGAAATTTACTAAAATGCACTCCGGCAACGTATTCCTCCTGAAGCTGGCCAGAAAGCCTGGCGTGGGCTCCCCGGACAGTCCTCTTAGGAGAGCCCCGCAGTGACATGTTCTTTAGTGCGATGACTTTGACACTTGGCAGAACACTGGAATCACTTGGGGAGTTCTAAAATAATTGCTTGGGGTTCCACCTCCACTCTCACGGTCTGACGCAACTGGTCTGAGGTGCAGTCTGGGCGATAGCAGTGTTAAGCTTTCCAGACGAACTGCACATGCAGCCAAGGTTGAGGAAAACTGTCTTCCGGTCGTCTGGCTACAGCCAAGCCAGGACGATGATAAAAGGTCAGCTCTAGCCTCTCGGAGAACACTCAGAAAGCCCCGACAGCTTGTTTTACAGGCCTGAGTAAGCATAGGTTACCTGCGTGACATCCCATAGCCTCCCACGAAAGCCATCCTGATCACGGGGCGCCAGCTCCTCTTAGTCCATTCATTAAACAAGACCGCTCCTATACCATGCACGACACTATGGGGTAGCCCGGAGCCACAGCTTACCAGAACTGGAGAAACGAGCAGTGCCTTGGTGGTCTGCATTTTTCAATCTGCAAGAAGAGCGGGAGGGGGGAAATTCGTGACTCCTATGAAAGCCTGGCCGTCTGCTTACACTGACGACCTTCTGTCGTCCCCATCCACCTCCAATCGTTCTCCCCGAACCCCTCTTCCCTATGCCCCAGCTAAGGAGGGCATAGGGAGGACAGAAGGACATCGCGGGTTCAGGGGTCAACCACTTTCTAGGCAGCGGGTCTGCAGATGGACAGCAACCCGAGCTCGGAAGTACAAGGCGGCGGCTAAGGCCCCAAGAGGGAAATGTTGCGACAAGGAATGGCCTCCCGGGAAGACTGGAGGCAGAAACTGGCAGGCGTCGTGCAGGATCCTGCCCGTGATACATAGCTGTCCCCTACTCTCCCCAGCGGCCGTTTATCGCTCATTACCGTTGGTAATTAACATTAATTGATAAGGCTTAAAGACTCCCGTCCTCCTTCCCATCCCTGGAGGCGATGCTGCTCCACGTGGCCCAGCCCACAGCCTTTTGGACCCCTGGCTCCCGGCCCCAAGTCACCTGCACTCCCACTCCCCTGCAGCCCCTGATCAGCCCAGAACACTCTCCCCGCTCAAGGTGACTGACTCACCTCCCAGCTTTAGCCCTTGGTCCCAGCGCTGCGCTCCCCCACCCACGTGTCCGGGGCCCCTCCACTCCCATTGGCCGCTGTCTCCGCGCGTCCCGATTGGCCATCGTCATCAACTCCTCCCTCCTTATTGGTCTTCTTCAGCGCCTTCCTCTCTCCGGACAGGAGCTCCGTGGCAATTCCCGCCTCCTTGCGGAGAAAGGCGGGTTCTGTTTCCAGGATCGGGGTTACGATTGGTCGGACGCCGAAACGCTCGACCATAGAGTCGACGGGGACTCAGGGGTTCTACAACCTTCAACGCAAAATGGCGACGAAGGCGCAAGCGGAAGAAAAAGGCGTGGGAGCGGTGACGGGCCGCCCGGCGCAGTGGGCACGTGATAAGGGTTCCGCGCTCTCATTCGGCCGCTTGGGCCTGGGAGCGCGTTGCCTCTTGGGGTTTGTAGTCCCGTCCGAGGGGAGATCCCGCGAGACGTGGCTTCCAAGCCCGGAGAGCCGACGCCTTTGCAGTCTATTCCACCGTAGTGATTCGTAAAGGTCTGTCTTCCGTCCGAGAATGAAGGCAGGTTTGGAGTGTTCCAAGTTGTGAGCGTGCTCTTGTGGACCTGCCTGTGGTCAGCAGACATGGACTTACAAACTGGATTTAAATTAAAAAAAAAAAAAGAGCACAGTTAAAGCCAGCCTTGGTGTTTGACATCTGAAATCTTAACACTTGGCAGGTGGAGACAGGGAGGTCAGGAGTTCAAGGCCAGACTAACCTTCTTGAGTTTAGGTCAAATAAACCCAGGTGGGGCCAGACAGTTGTATTGGGAGTGGGCAGAACTCTGAAACGAAAGCAATAATTGTCTAAGTAGAATGAAGCGTAAAAGGAGTCAGGGGCTGTTATGCTTGTGGCAACAGGAGGCTAAAGCGGGAAGATCGGAATGAGCTCCAGGCCAGTCTGGGTTAAGTAGCAAAGCCCTGCTAAAAAAACTAAACAACAAAACCATATATATATATATATATATATATATATATATATATACACAAGCACAAATGGTAGGATCAGAAAAATAGCAATTCAGTAACGGCACAGCTGTTGTGAATTAGGAAACCTTCCTGGAAAGCAGCTTGGCAATATTTTGATTTGAAATGCTATGAATGAGCCATCCTCTTTGACCCAGTAATTCTTGAGTAACTGAGAACCTCTAAACGCTCCATCTTCTTTGACCCAGTATTATCACTTCTAGGAACCTGCACTAAATAAAAATGTTATGCAAAGATTCTGATGAAAAAGGTTGTGTTGCAGAGCTTTTTTCTTGTTTGGTTTTGTATAGTTTTTTTTTTTTTTTAAGATCTGTTTTTATTATGTGTACAATGTTCTGCATTGTACTGCATGTGTGTCTGCACGCCAGCAGAGGGTGCCAGATCTCATTACAGATGGTTGGGAGCTTCCATGCAGCTGCTGGGAATTGAACTCAGGACCTCTGGAAGAGCAGACAGTGCTCTTAACCTCTGAGTCATCCTCAGCCCCTTGTATAGTTTTTGTTTGCTTGTTTGTTTGTTTGTTTTTGAGACAAGGTCCCTCTATGTAGCCCTGGCTGTCCTGGAGTTTGATGTGGAGACCAGGTTCACAAAGCAATCCCAGCCTCCTGATTGCTGGGATTAAAGTCATTTACCACCATGCTGACAAATAGGAAAAGTAACTGTCACACTGATAGTAAATGCTTAAAAAAACTCTGTTTAAACAAAACTTTAAAGATGTATAGGTGTTTTTGCCTGCATGTATAGCACATATGTGCCTGGTGCCCTCTGAGGCCAATAGAGGGTACTGGATTCCTTGGAACTGGAGTTAGAGAGATTTGTGAGTACTCACAGATATTCAGTACTCACCAGGTGGGTACTGAATATCAAAACCAGATCCTCTGGAAGAATAGACAATGTACCATTATACCCAGCTTAAGATTACATATATATATATATATATATATTTTTTTTTTTTTTTTTTTCTTTCCTTTAGAGACCTTGCCTGTCATTGAAGTCAGAGTCCTGCCTCTGCCTTCCCAGGGCTGGGATTACAGGGATGATTCTGTTGAGAAAGCTTCCAAGGCTACAGAGATGACACAGTACTGGAAGACCAGAGTTTGGTTCCCAGCACCCATGTAGGATTGCTCACATCAGCTTGTAACTAAGTCCTAGGCGATCTGATACTGAACACCCTCTTCCGGACTCTTGAGAGCGCTTTCACATACACACCCAATATAATATTATATATATATATATATATATATAACTTTTTAAAAAGTAAAAACAGGGCTAGTGAGATGGTTCAGCAGGTAAAGGCACTTGCCATCAAGTCTCACAACTTAAACTTAAGTTCCATCCCCCAGAACTCACAGAATAAGAGAAGAGATACCACAAGTTGTCCTCTCCTTACTGGCTTGCTCCCCCTGCCTTACTCAGTTAGTTTACCTCAAGATGCAGGATAAATAAATGTAATAAAATTTAAAACCATGATTTCCTGATATAGGGTCTTTCTTTGTAGCCCTGACTAGCCTGGAACACCATATGTAGTAGAGGCTGGCCTTGAATTTACAGATCTCTGCCTGCCTCTGCCTCTTAAGAACTGGGATTACCAAAAAAAAAAAAAAAAACCCTGGGATTAAAGGTATGGCCACCATGTGTGGCTAAAATTAAATTTAAATGAACCTCATTAGCACAATAGGTAATGCTTCAGTCTCATAAAATTAAATGAGCCCATAAAGACGGCTCAGCAGTTAAGAATACTGGCTGCTCTTCCGAAGACCCAGATTTGGTTCCTGGTACCCATGACTCACAGTAACGCCAGCCTAGGGCATATGACACCCTTGTTCCAGCCTCCAAGGTTGTACGTGTGGTGCACATGCATCCGTAAACTAAAACACACATAAAACAAAAAAAAAAAATTTTAATTGGCATAAGAAATATTAAAAAAAAACTGAGAAAAAGTTCATGATGTAAAAAATATAAAAGACTCAGAATGATAAACTGGGTATGTTGGCTCACCCTGCAATCTAAACGCTTGGGGAGGCGAGGAATGGAACCTGGTTCTCTACGAGAGCAGCCAGTGTCCCTAAGCGCTGAACCATCTCTCCAGCCCCGACGTTACTTACTCTTATGTGTATGGGTATGTTGCCTGCTTGACTATGTAACCATGTACATGCAGCGCCCTCCGAGGCCAAAGAAGGCATCAGATACTCTGGAACTGGAGTTGCAGACAGTTGTCTGCCAGCACCCACAGGGCAGACAGCTAACACTGTCTCCATTCCAGAGGTGCTGGAAATTGAACCTGGGTCTTCTGGAAGAGCGGCCAGTGCTCTTAATTGTTAAGTCATTTTTTTTTTTTAATTGAAACAGGTTTTGGCTGGCCTTGAACTCACAAGGATCTGCCTGCCTACATCTCTACTTCCAAAATGCTGGGATTAAAGGCATGTGCCATCACATCTTACTTCAAAAAATTTAAAAAATAAATGTGTGTGTGTGTCTGTATGTTTAGATGAATGCCACACACGTGGAGGTGCCCAGGGAGGCCAGAAGAGGGTGTGGAATCCATTAGAGTTGGAATTACAGGTGTTTGTGAGCATCCCAAGTTCTTAATTGTTGTGGTGGTTTTTGTTCCAGCCCCAAGCTCTCAGAATAAGGACTCATGAGAGACTTAAAATATATTTACAAACACCTAGGCCATATAGCTAGGTTCTTCTCTGACTAGCTCATAATTTAATCAACCCATTTAGTCTAATCTATGTTCTGCCATGTGGCTGGTTACCTGTGCTCAGGTACCATGTGTCTGTCTTCTTCACATCTTCCCAGACAAATCTTCTGCACCTGGCTCTATTCCAGAATCCTTTGTGCCTGCTGGATGTCCCATTTTCTATTCTACCCTTTCCTATTGGCCATAGGGTTTTTAGTTGACAGGAAATGCAGCCATAAAATACACAAGATATTCTCTCTACACCTAATAGTTAGTTTTTTTAAATGTATGAGTGTTTTGCCTGCATGAATATCTGTGCACCACATGTGTGTAGCTGGTGGCTACAAGGTCAGAAAAGGGTAACTGGAACTGGAGTTGCAGACGGTTGTGAGCTGCCATGTGGGTACTAGGAGTCAAAGCCAGAGCCTCTGGAAGACCAACAAGTGCTCTCAGCCAATGAGTCAGCACTCCATCCCTCCTAATGTAGTATGGTAAAGCTGAATTATGTTTATACAATTGTGGTTAGATTTCTTTTTTTTTTTTAAAGAGATAATGTATTTTTTAAAAAAAAGATTTATTTACTTTATGTTTATGAACAGTGTTTTCATGCACAGCAGAAGAGGGAATCAGATTCCATTACAGATGGTTGAGAGCCACCAGGTGGTTGCTGGGAATTGAACTCAGGACCTCTAGAAGAACAGCCAGTGCTCTGAACTGCTGAGCCATCTCTCCAATCCGTGATTATATTTCTTTTTTTTATTAATTTTTTATTTTTTATATTAATTACAGTTTATTTACTTTGTATCCCAGCTGTAGCCCCCTCACTCATTCCCTCCCATTTCCACCCTCCCTCCCTCATCTCCTCCCTGCCCCTCTCTAAGTCCATTGATAGGGGAGGACCTCCTCCCCCTCCATCTGACCCTAGCTTATCAGGTCTCAGGACTGGCTCTGCAATGTCCTCCTCTGCTGTGATTATATTTCTAATAGAAATATCTAAAATTACTATAGGCTGGTGTGCTGCCCCATACCTGTCATCCTAGCGCTCAGGGAACTGAGATAGCAAGATTGACTTGAATTTTAGGCTAGCCTGGGCTGCAGAATGGTATCCTGAAAGGACAGCAACACACACACAGCAAAATTAATCTGAAAGGTCAAAACTCTGGCTTCCTCTAAAGAGACATTCAAATGGCTGCTCACAACTCCAGCCCTAGCTTATCTGACGCCCTCTTCTTACAAAGCACTTGCAAAGCTCTGAGTTCAGTTCCAGGATGGTGTAAACAGCGTGATGGCCAACCCCTGAAACAGGCAGGGGGATCAGAAGGTAAAGCTTCTCAACTACACCTTCAGTTCAAAGTTGAGCTACATCAGCATCTGTCCCAAAAACAAAACAACAACAACAACAACAACAAAAGTGAGGGTAGGAGGAGAGGGAATGATAGGTGGAAAAGGTCAGTTTTAAATTTGCGCACTAGTCTGAGCTCCATGATGATATTTTGAGCTCTCATGTCCCATCCCTGCTTTGCCTTGCCCTGGAGGTGAATCTTCCCCTTGTCCAACTTATCCATCAGTACAAGCTATCGGCAAGTCAGTTTACTTAATAGCTCAGGTTATCAGTTCCACAGATCCACGGTTACCAAGGTGACGGTATACTAGGTTTCGGGCATCTACTGGGGTCTTGGAATCCATCCACTCCAGAGAAGGTGGCTTGGAGAGTGTGTGCTTTAGCCTTTTTAAAAAAATTTTTTTTCAGGCTGGCCTTTGATTTGAACTCACCCACCTCTGCCTTCTGAGTGCTACCGGTGCTTGTGGAGGTCAGAGTTGGTTCTCCTTCTCACTCTGTAGTCCTTCTCGGGAGACAGCTTCACTGAGACAGCTTGTTTAATTGGGGGTGGGTGGAGGTGGAGATAAAGGCTATTTAAACCTTGGGGGAGTGAAGAAGCTTTCAGGCTGAGCTGGGCTGAACGTATATCATTGGCCAGGGTCAAGGTGCTAGTAACATCTTATTTGCATGTAGAGGAAATCCAGGCACTCGTTGAACATGACCTGTTAAGGAGAGAGGAAGTTTAACCTATGACCCAGAAGCCAGGCTATGATGACCACCTCAGCGGGGGGAGAGGTGGGGGTTGTAAGGTTATGTGGGTTAAGACATGCAGGCCCAGGGCAGGGAGGGAACAGTCCCACTCACGCCAATCTCAAGATAAGATTTTGGGGGTTTGGACACATCTTGACCTCACTCTTGCTCCAGGCTAGTTCCTCCCCGACCCCCGGTGTACGGCTCTCTGGTCCCACATTAATTGATGAACCATTTCTCCAGCCCTGAGAATTACATGTTTATTTACTTATTTGGTATTTTCAAGACAGAGTTTCTCTGTGTAGCCTTGCCTGTTCTAGAACTCACTCTGCAGACCAGGTTGGTCTCAAACTCAAACAGAGATCCACCTGCCTCTGCTTCTCAAGTGCTGGGATTAAAGCATGCACCACCAATGCCTGTCGAGAATTGCCCATTTAAAGGTAGACTTGGGGGCTGAGAGATGGCTTCGTGGTTGAGAGCACTGTCTGCTCTTCCAAAGGACCAGAGTTCAATCCCCAGCAACCACATGGCAGCTCACAACTGTCTGTAACCCCATTTCCAAGGGATCTGACACCTTCATAGTAATGCACATAAAATTATATAAATTTTTATTTATTTACTTTTATTTCATGTGCATTAGCGTTAAGTTGTCAAATCCCTTGGAACTGGAGTTACAGACAGTTGTGAGCTGCCATGTGGGTGCTGGGGATTGAACCCGGGTCTAATTAGGAATTGCAGACAGTGCTCTTAGCTACTGAGCCACCTCTCCAGCCCCAAATTACACACACACACACACACACACACACACACACACACACACAAACTAAAGGTAGACCTGTCTATACAGCTAGACCTTGTCCACCCTCCTCCCCCCAAAGAAAAAGAAAGATAAGGGTCAGAGGAGAGGGAGAGACTAGTGAAATCAACTACAAGTTGGACCAAACTAACTCAATTGGGATAAAGGAGACCATGAATGGCTCAGTGGATCAAGGCACTTATCCACCAAGTGTAATGACCCAAGTTTGAGCCCCACGCACCAACACATAGGAGCTAACGTCTACAAGTTGTCCTCTGGCCTCAGCGTGCCACAGCATACCCACCAACACCCACACGAGCATGTGCTGTGGCCCACGTGCTCTCCCCCAGGAAATGAAGTACAGCTGGGTGGTGGCAGCCAGCGCCTTTAATCCCAGCCCTCAGGAGGCAGAGTCAGGCAGATCTCTGAGTTCCAGGCCAGAGTGAGGTGATGTTCCTGGACAGCCAGGGCTGTCAAAACCCTGTCTCGAAAACAAATGAACATACAAAAAATTAAAAACACTAGAACAACCAGATTCATTTAATTTAGTTCTAGGAACAAATCGGTGTCCCTGGATGTGGTGATAGATGCCCTTACTTTTTGTGCTCACCTTGGTCAACATAGCACGTTCCAGGCCAGGGCTACATAGTGAGGTGTGCGTGTGTGTGTGTGTGTGTGTGTGTGTGTGTGTGTAAGCATGGCCAGGGTACAAGCTCAGTGGCCAGAAGATGTCAGGTGTTTCCCTTTCTCACTTTCCATCTGTTCCTTTGAGACAGATTTTCTCTCTAAACCTGGGGCTTATGTCTGTTCAGCCAGGCTGGAGCCAGAAAACCACAGCGATCCTCCTGCCTCTGCCTCCTTTAGAGCTAGAGATACAGGCAAGCGCAGACCACCTGTCTGATTTTGTGGGAGCTGGAATCTACACTCTGCTCTTCATGACTGCAAGCAAACACTCTGCTGAACCATCACTCCAGCCCTCAAATGCTTTAAAAAAAAACTTTACATCTATCTATCTGTCTGTCTGTCTGTCTATGTATATATTCATAGGGGCACATGTTGAGGTCAGAAGATAATTTTCCAGGGTCTGGAGAGATGGCTCTGAAGTTAGCAGCACTGGCTGCTCTTCCAGAGGACTGAGTTCAATTCCCAGCACCCACATGGCAGCTCACAACTGTAATTCCAGCTCCAGGGAATCCAACACCCTCACATAGATATAAAAATACAGGCAAAACACCAATGCATATAAAATAAGTGTGTATTGGGGAATAAGATAGCTTGCCAAAGTTGCTCTGTTCCTTCCACATGTGAGTCCGAGGGCTCGAACTCTGTCAGGTGTGGCAGCAGGCACCTTTACCCTCGGAGCCAGCTGGCTGGCCACCCAAATGAGACCTTGAACTTGCTCCTTAGATGGGGCTGACCTTGAACTCCTGATCCTCCTGAAGATAGTAGCCAAATAAAATTATAAATGTGTACTACCACACCTGGCTTCACAATCTATTCTTAAATACCATTAGTAAAGTAATTGTTAGTCGGGGTCAAAGATCAAAGTCCTTACACCCTCCAACGGTCTGCTCACATTTCCTTCCACTGGCTGCCGCTCCGGCTCAACCTCCCTAACGCTGAAACCCCTTAATATAGTTCCTCACGGGTGGTGACCCCCAACCATAATTTTTCACTGCTACTCCATAACTGTAATTCCGTTAGTTAGGAATCATATCTGATATGCAGGATACCTGGTATGTGACCCCTGTGAAAAGGGTCGCTTGACTCCCAGGGTGTCGAGACCCACAGATTGAGAACCATCACTTTAAAACTATGGGGCTCACTTAATAAATAATTTTCTTTAGGTCTTGTTCAAAGGCTTGTCTGGTGTCCCTATTTAATATGGCAATCATCCAGTCCAAAATTAAGATTACCCTTAATCTTACTTTGCCTTTATTTATTTATTTATTGTTTTTAAAAGGTAAGTTTGTTTTGTCTGGGGATGTAGTTCAGTTGGTAGGATGCTTGCCTCGAACTCATGTAGTCCTGGATCCCATCCTCAGAACCTCAGGTGCTCTGTGTGGGGAGGCATGCACCTAGAATTCAGTGGAGCAGAGGATCAGAAAGGTCAAGGTCATCCTGGGCAACTTAGACATTTTGAGGCCAGCTTGGGCTAGAGACCTCATCTCAAAGAGAAAAAGAGGGGCTAGAGAGATGGCTCAGTGGTCAGAAAGCATTGGCAGCTCCTCCAGAGGACTCAGCACACAGGCTTTGGCTGGCTACATCTGTAATTCCAATTGCAGGGTGTCTGATGCCCCCTTCTGGCCTCTGAGGGCACCAGGCACATGTGTGGTATACAGATAGACATACATGCAACTAAAACACTCATGTATATGTATATACACACACAAATATATATGTACACATACGTACACACACACACACACATGTTGGGGTTTGGCCTGGTGCTCTATGTATTCAGATGCTAAATACTAGCCCCCAAGATCTGGTTGCAGTTCAGACAAACATTCTCCTGTACACTAAGTGATATTGTGTAAACTTTGATCCCCAATATTCTCTGATTGGTTAAAATAAAGAAAGGCTGGAGCCTATAGCTGGGCAGGATAGAGGTAGGCAGGGCCTCTGTTGCTAGGCGAGAGTCTCAAGTAGGGGCCAGGAGACTGAGAGAAAGTGAGAGAGAGGAGGAGGAAGAAAATGGAGAAACAAAAGCCGGGTGTAGTGGTGCTGTCCTGTAATCCCAGCACTCGGGGAGGTGGAGGCAGGCAGATCTCTGTGGGTTAGAGGGCAGCCTGGGCTACAAAGTGAGGCCAGGACAGCCAAGGCTACACAGAGAAATTCTGTCTCGAAAAAAAAAAAACAAAAACAAAAAAACAAAACAAACAACGACAACAAAATGAAAGGTGGAGAAACAGGACGTGATGGAGCAGATCCAGCCCAGACAGGTAATTTGGGAACGCAGCTGGGAAATAGCCAGACTAGCATGGAAAATTAGTTTAAATCGCACCCGCCCGGTTACTGTGCTAAAGCTGTGCTAATAAATTGCTAGGTCTCTGTCTTCATTATTTCGGGGCAGGGGCTAGCCGGATATGGTAAGAGCGCCAAAGAGTCTAATAATTCTACCACGAAATATATCGTTTTAAATTTTTTAATTAATTTATTTTTATGTGTAACTTTATTTTTAATTTATCGTTCGAGTTGGGGTGTCTCTGGGTAGTCCTGGCTGGCCTGGAAGTTGCTCCGCAGACCAGGCTGGCCTCAAACTCAAGAGATCCGTCCGTCTCTGCCTCCTGAATCCTGGGATTAAAGGTGCGCAGCACCTCGACAGGCTTATTCGTATAATTTTAGGTGTGTGGGTGTTTTGCCTGCGTAAACGCCTGTGTGTCACCTGCGTGCCCGGTGTCAGAGCAGGAGGCCTGGCGATGGATGATCCCTCTCCCAGTCTGCTTTATCACTCAGAGCGCTGCCTGTGGCTTTTAGCACGGCCTTCTACAGCAAACACAATCACCGCAGTGATTGCTCTTTGTCCTCTTGTGCACGCTTACATTTTAGGCCGCTCGAGTGTCGGATGGCTGCCTGCTTGCTGTACACACCGGGCTGAAAATAGCTTCTGGCACGGGCGAGGCGCTCACTCAGCAAATACCTCTTGAATGAACAAATCAATGCGCTCCCTCCAGAAAACTGAGATCCCGCGGCTTTGCAATCGGCATTCTGACTTCATCCTTCGGAGCAGGAGTTTTGTTGGGTGGGTTTCCTCATCCCTTGGCCCTCCCTCTCTTGCTGGATATGCCATGGCTGTGAAATAGGTATGTCTGCTCTCCTCACAGGCCCCTGCAAGCCTGCCGTTCTCTATAGAGCTGTTCCTCTCATCCAGAATAGCTTTTCTCTAAGAGATGCCCGGCGGTGCTCAGGGAGACAGAGGCAGGTGGATCGCTGTGAGTTCGAAGCCAGCCTGGTCTAAAAAGAGAATCTCGAAAAGCCGAGAGAGAGAAAGGGGAGGGAGAAAGGGGAGGGGGGCTGGAGAGGTCACAGAGAGCTTTTT
Source organism: Meriones unguiculatus (assembly GCF_030254825.1). Classification (NCBI taxonomy): domain Eukaryota; kingdom Metazoa; phylum Chordata; class Mammalia; order Rodentia; family Muridae; genus Meriones; species Meriones unguiculatus. Next base: position 24,990,293 of record NC_083355.1, on the reverse strand, counting down.
GAGGCCCCGTTTGAGCGCTACTACCCCCTGCCTCCTCCTCTTACATTCTGTTTTCCCTGGCGCTGGGTTTAACCTCCGGTGAGAGAGGAATGAGGGAGCTCAACTCTCACCCTGCACCTTCCTGGAGCAACCTCTAGAGGGCAGTCTCACACCGCGCTCAGCCTTTTCTACCACAGCCCCTCTGCATGCACGCGTGGATGAATCAATCGGTGGGTCGTTGGGTGGGTAGGTGGTGAGTGGACAGGTAAGCGGAGTCGGTACAGTCCACCTGGTCTTCGGACTTGGCAACTTCTGAAACAGGCGTCTAACCTGACTGCTTTAGCAATGGCAATAGACCCATTCCTTAGCCTCATAGTCTTAGGTTGGGGACCATGATTGAAACTTGGAAAAATACACACACACACACACACACACACACACAGAGAGAGAGAGAGAGAGAGACAGAGAGAGACAGAGAGAGACAGAGAGAGATAGAGATAGAGAGAGAGAGAGAGAGAGAGAGAGAGAGAGAGGTTTCAAAATGAAAATAGAAAGTCACATTATGGAATTAAAGTTTAAATATATAGCTATACTGTATTACCCAGTCAGCTGCAATTCAATTTGTATAGAGCTTGTGAGATGCCAGTATGTCTTACTTGTTTTTAAGTGTCAAGCCATGCTGGGGTGCTAGAAGGGGGCAGAATTGAATTCAACTGCAGACTCCCACCAGAGGACTTAGAATTTTATCTCCCTCCTCCTTCGAGGGCAACAGCCAAACACCTCCGTCTTCAGTGACAAAGACTCTCTCTCAGGCATCTTCCTTCATCTCCAGCTAAGGTGGGAGGAGGCTTCCCACGGAGTGGGAGGAGGCTCTACTGTCTGGGACTCCCAGCCCAGGAGGTGGGCTGCGGAATCGAGAACAAATATGGCCTCTGGCTCCCTGGCTCCGCAGGGCACTGCCTTGTTCTTCCACAGGGAACCCATCAGACACTCACACCTTGATGTTAGGCCTCTCAGTCCATAGCGCTGAAAACTAACATGCTTTCTCTCTGTCTGCACCAGCCCCCACAACCCCAGGGAGTGCTGGGTAAACCCAAGGTCTTATGAGTGCTAAGAAAACACTCAACCGCTGAGTGGCTTTATTTTTTTAAAAAAAACATAAGAAACGAGAGGGCCAGGGAGACAGCTCAGAGCGTAAAAAGTGTTTATCGTGCAAGAGTGACTGATTCAGGGCTGGAGAGATGGCTCAGCGGCCAAGAGCACTGTCTGCCCTTCCAGAGGTTTCTGAGTTCAATTCCCAGCAACCACAGGGTGGCTCCCAATCATGCCAGGATCTGATGCCCTCTTCTGGCCTGCAGGCATACATGGGGATAGAACACTCATCTACACAATAAGTAAATGTAAAGAGTAATTCAGGTGCCCTTCACCCAGAGTCTGGGGAGATGGCTCAGTGGATAAAGGACTCAATCATAAAAGCGTGTGGCCTGGAATTTGGATTCCCAGCACCCACGTACATGCCAGGTGGACACGGGAGCCCACTTCCAATTGTGGAGATGGGGATCCCGGGAGCAGACTGGCTAGCTGGGCTAGCCTGTCGGCAAGCTCTGGACTCAACTGAGAGATCCTACCTCGATACGTGATTGTGAAGATTGACACTTCCTGTCAACCTCTGGCCTCCATCGGTACCGGTGCACTTAGGAAAACAAGCATACAGCGCACGCACAGGCGCACACTTGCAAAGGAGAAGAATCAGGCCGAATGAACAGGAGAGAAGAAAAATGCATGGCCTGCCCCTCAAGCCCTACGGAACCCACTGGGCATTACCAGCTCTATCTTGCGGCGAAATGACTGATGTTCCCATGATGGTACTAAAGTGCTCGCTGTGAGTCTGGCCCTGTGCCGAGCCCTTTGCTTGTATTATCTCTCACTTTGTCTTTATGGACACTTTCCAGAAAAGGACACTTCAGTTCAGAGAGCCTAAGTGAATTAATGACTGGGCATCAGGATTCGAGCCTGTTTGACTTCAGAGCCAGAGGTCCCATCTCGACATAAGACATAACACCCTCTTTCTAAGTGGCCTGCCACATGCACACCAGCAGCTATTGTGTGGTGCATACTTGCAATCTGTGGGGCCAAAGCAGGAGAATCTAATTCAGGATACGGCTGCTGGGCCAAGAGAGCTAGGTCTGCGTGATCCAGCCCAGGAGACAGAGGCAAGCAGATCTCTGAGTTCAAAGCCAGCCTGGTCTAGAGCAAGCTTCAGGGTAAAGAAAAAGCTTAGGTCCAAACATGGTGGCACATTCCTTTAATACCGGCACTCAGGAGGCAGAGGCACGCGGTTCTCTGAGTTCTAGTCCGGGCTGTTCCGGCACTTTGGTGGAGAGTGAGTCGAGAGGCAGTTCAGTGGAGTTGAGTGCAAGTCGCTTCAGTTTGTGGAGCTCAGGGGTAGTTTCACCTGGAGAGTTTTTACAGAGACAGGTTGAAGAGAGAACAAGCTACACTCAGGGGAAGGCAGAATGAGCCAGAGAATGAGAAGGAGCCAGAAGATTAGAACGCATTACCAAAGAGGATCCAGACAGTCCTGATGAGACCTGATAGGCTAGGGTCAGCTAGTAGGGGAGGAAGGACCTCCCTTATCAGTGGATGAGGGAGGGACATAGGGGGAAAAGAGGGAGGAAGGGTGGGACCAGGAGGAGATAAGGGAGGCTACAAAGTGAATACATTGTAGTTAATAATAAAAATAATAATAAAGAAAAAATACTTGAACTACTAAAACACACACACACACACACACACACACACACACACACACACACTGCCTAAGTCAGGATGAGGCCAAACTGAGCAATTCAGACAGAAGCTGAGAGAAGCCAGTTTGAATCAGTCAGCTCGGAGAGGAGTTTTGAGCCAGGCAGCTGGGTTGAACCAGCCAGTGAGAGTTCAGAAAGAACTAGAAAGGGTGAGCTTATTCTGCAGTAAGTCTCAGAGGCTGAACACATTCTAGGCCTGCATTAAATTGTACAGAGGCTGGAAGCTTCCAGGCCCAGGACTAGGTTAGCAGGGGCAGTAAGCCTCTGAAACGACTTACAGAGACAAATAAAAGAGGCTTTTACACAAACTGGCCAGAGTGGTACACTGCACAGGCCTGTTATTCCAGGACTGAGGAGGTGGAGGCAAGAGGATTACAAGTTCAAGGTTATCCTCGACTACGTAGTGAGTACAAGGCCACCGGGAAGTCATTCTCTCTCCCACACACAGCATCAAACATTATTCTAAACATTTATTGATTATTTATAGTGTCTGTCTATCTATGTGAACCATGGTTTGAACTTACAGCAAATGTGGGTTTTAGGGATCGAACACAGGTCCTCAGGTTCGGCAGGAAGTACCTTTACCGCCTGAACCTTCTTGCCAGTCCCAAACACCATTATTTATTTATCTATGTATTATTTATTTGTTTATTTTTGGTTTTATGAGGCAGGATTTGTCTATGTAGCCTTGTGTATCCTGGACTTGCTCTGACCAGGTCGACCAGGCTGGCCTGGAACTCGAAGCTATCACCTGCCTCTGCCTCCCTGAGCGCTGGCATTACCGGCACGTGCCACCACACCCGGCTGTGGGTTGTTGGGTATTTTTTGGTGTTGTTGTGGTGGTGGTTGTTTTTTGTATTGAGACAGGTTTCTCTATATAGGTCTGACTGTCCCAGAACCGCTTTGTAGACCAGGCTGGCCTCAAACACACACAGATCCACCTGCCTCCGCCTCCCAAATGCTGGGATTAAAGGCGTGCGCCATCACCGCAAAGGCTCTCCACACCACTCTAAATTCTGCTTGTGCTGGGCTGGGGATCAAAGCCAGAGCCTTGAGTATACTGATCACTTTGCGGCTTGAGCTCCGGCTCCCATTACAAACACTTTACATAATTCACGTGGCTGAATAGGGGATTTTTTTTTTTTTTGTAAAGATTTCTTTATTTGGGGCTGAAGAAGAGGTGGCTCAGCAGGTATGAGCACTGGTTACTCTTCCAGAGGAGTTGGATCTAGTTTCCAGCACCCACACGGCAGCTCATAAGGGTCTGTAACTTTAGTCCCATGGGATCCAACACCCTCTCCTTGACTCTCTGGGCATCAGAGATATCATGTCTGTGATGCATAGACATGCATACAGGTCAAACACCTACATCTCTGCCTAGGGGCCAGAGTGAATTTCTGGTTTTTTTTTTTTTGTTTTGTTTTGTTTTTAGTTTTTGCTTTATTTTTTGTTAAGTTCATACATGCATACAGGATACTTAGATCATACCTGCAACCCCACTCCCCACTCCCCTACCCTTCACATCCCCCTCCAAACCTATGTCACCCACATCTTCTTTCTCTTCAGATTTGTGTGCGTGTGTGTTTGTGTGTATATATGTATGTTTCTGTGTGTGTGTCTGTGTTTGTATGGGTTTGTGTGGGTCTACGTGTATGTGTGAATGTTTGTGTGTGTTTGTGTGTGTGTGTACCTTCAGAGTCACAGGGATCAGAGCTCCCTAAAGCTCTAGGTTACGGGTAATTACTGCTCAACATGGTTGCTGGGAATCAACTTGGGTTCTCCTCAAGACCAGTGGATATAGACCCTTCACTGCCAAGGCAGCTCTCTAGCACCCTCACCTTCAGAGGTCACCCTGGACACATCAGGCCCGGTGTCTGTCCCTCTCTGCCCGCTGCCCTGTGTGGATCAGGAAGTGAAGCTCTGGCGCCCTGGCTGTTTCCTGCCACGACGTTTATGAGCTAACCCAGTGAGCCCCCACATAAATACTTTCTCTTATAAGCTGCTTTGGTCATGGTGTCTCTTCACAGCCACAGAACAGGAATGAAGACAGCTCCTGTCCTTGCTTACCCACTAGAACTCAACGAGAAGACCCCATAAGGCTGAGGACCCCAGATCTTTATCACAGGACAAGAGAATCAAGATGCTTCTGAGCTGGGAGGGGCTTCCCAGCTGGCTAGCTAGTGCAGAAAGCTATCAGCAGTCTTACCCAGATGTGAACCCGGGGTGCTACAGTCATGATCAGCCTGGCAAGATTATGTCATTGGTTCAATAGTGGTCTGAGTGTTATGGGGTTAACCAACAGCTTTCTAACTGGCCTTAGAGATAAGAACCAATGGCCGGAGAAATGTTTTTTTTTTTTTTTTTAAGGGACATAAACTCAAACTGCCTTCTATTTATCCATATGCCCACAGATGAGTGAATTTCTATTTTAAAGGTTCCTCCAGACCCTTCCCCAGCCAATCCCTGTCTCCAGGCTAGTTAACTTTTTTTGGCTGAGTGGGAGCAGAACTACAAAACCTCCCAGAAAGAGAGAATGGAAACAAAAGAGGGAGAGGAGAGGTGTGGTTCTGGTTGAGACGGAGAGAAGGCTTCCCAGTGATTACGGGAGAAACCTGCGTCTGACCTCTCCAGGGTCTCTTTAGGAACTTATGTTCTGGTCCAAAGGTAAACTGAACATGGCTGGAGAGATGGCTGAGGCTGAGTGCTTCTTGTTCTTCCAGGGGACAGGCCTTGTTCACACCGCCTATAGCTCCAGATTGGGGATCTGGCGCCCTCTTCTGGCTTCCACATGTGCCTGCATTCATATGTGCACCCCTGACACATCTATGAAAAAATAAAAATAGTAAAATCTTGACGTCTTGATTGTAAGCGGTAGCCTTTAATGGCTCGGATGTATTTTCATCCCTAAAGTAAGATCTATGATTTTTAAGTAAGCTAGCTGGAAGGTCAGGCCACTGGCAAAGAACGAGTTACAGAGCATCAACTTGAGGCACAGTGTGAGGCCAGAGAGGCTCTGGCCAAGCAGTTCTTATCTTCAGGGATGTTCTGGAGCAGCTGCCTCTTGTAGTGTATTTTATGGACTATGAATCTTACTGGGGGAGAAGATGAGTGAGGCTGAGTGGGAGGAAGTTAGCCTCAGACTCCACACCCACTTCACCCATCCTTCCACAACTGGGTTCCACTCTCTCCCTAGATGGCATGGCACTGGGGCCCCACCCCCCTCAGCCCATTCTTTCCCTAAGCCTCCACCCCCTCACTTATAGCATCCGGTTATGAGCAATGTTCAACATCCAGCACCTTTAAATAATCGACTATGAGTCCAAGGCTCAAAGATTTGTTCTGAGGAGCAGGGACAAAGTGCGGGGAGAGTCCCTCTTCCTGAGAGAGGGTTAGAGGAGCGAAATAGGTATGTGCCAATAAGGAAATAAAGAGCTGGGCATGGGGTCTGGGTCTCACGCCTACAGTCTCAGCATTTGGGAGCCTGAGGCAGGAGAAGAGCCATGAGTTCCAGGACAGCCTAGGCTACATAGTGAGTTCCATGCTTGTTGAGGCTACAATGTGAGACCCTGTGTCTAAAAAGTGATGGTGGCTCATGCCTTTAAGCCCAGCACTGGGGAGGCAGAGGCAGGTGGATCTCTCAGTTCGAGGCCACCCTGGCCTCCAGAGTGAGTTCCAGGTCAGTCATGGCTACACAGAGAAACCCTGTCTCAAAAAAAAAGAGTTGGAGCCTGCAGAGACTGATGCACCAACCAAGGATCGTGCATGGAGAGGACCTTGATCCCCTGCTCAGATGTAGCCAATAGGCAGCTCAGTCTCCATTGGGTTCTCTAGTAAGAGGAGCAGGGGCTGTCTCTGACATGGACTCTGTTGCCCGTTCTTTGATTACTTCCCCCTGGCAGGGAAGCCTTGCCAGACCACAGAGGAAGAGGATGTGGGCAGTCCTGATGAGACTTGATAGGCTAGGGACAAATGGTAGAGGAGGAAGGCTCCCTCTTTTTGAGGACTAGGGGAAGGGGGATGGAGGGAAGAGGGGGAGAGGGTGGTGCTGGGAAGAAGAGAGGGAGGGGGCTACAATTGAGATGTAAAGTGAATAAATTTAAGCAGTTTACAAACACCTGTTAATCCAGCTCTAGGGAATCCAGTGCAGCGCCCTCTTCTGGCCTCCATGAGCACCTGCACCCAAATGCACATATACACAAAATAAAATTTTATGTATCTATGCTATAGATCTGCCACATGTGTACAGGTGCCTGTGGAGGTCAGAAGAGGGCGTTAGACTCCCTGGAGCTGGAGTGATAGGCAGCTGTGAGTCACCCATCAACCTAAGTGCTGGGAATCAAACTCAGGACTTCTGCAAAAACAGCTCATGCACTAACTGTGGAGACACCTCTCCAGCTTCTGTTTTCATCACCTTTTGTTTTTTGTTTTCAGTTTTTTTTTTTTTTTCAAAACAGGAGTCCTCTGTGTAGCCTTGCCTGTCCTGGGCTCGATTTGTAGACCAGGCTGGCATCTAACTCACAGAGATCCACTTGCCTCCCTGAGTGTTGGGATTACAGACGTGTGCCACTGTGCCCAGCCTTTATCATCTTTTAAAGTAGTTTTATTCTTTTAAAATTTGTGAGGGATCTTGCTATAGCCTAGGCCGGCCTTGAACTTATTCTGACTCTCCTGATTTACCTTCTCAAGTGCTGGGATTACAGGTGCGCACTCAGGCCACGCTCAGCTTTTTCCTCATCTGTTTTGAGGCTGTATTTAATCCACCTGTGTCTTCAGAGCTCCGAAGACTGACAGCAGGAAGCAGGAGTCGGTACAGGCAGCAAACAGGAAGCTGGTTTAGAATGCATTTTGAGTCCATTGGTAGGCTCCAGCAAATTGTCACGTGATTAGAAAGCACAAGTCAAGCATGGCGCCACAAGCCTGTATTCTTGGAATTTAGGGAGTAGAAGCAGGAGGCCATCTTTGACTACACAGTGGGTTCAAGATCATCCTAAGCTACATGAGTACAGGGAGGCAGGACAGGGGCTAAGGTTGAAGACCAGGTGGTCACTAAATTGAGTGGAAGCCAACATGTTCCCCAGGTCCTTGTGTGCTCAGGAGCCGTGGAAGGAAATTCTAAGTGTAGGATGCAGCCAGTTGAAACCTTAGAGCAATTATTGGCATGGTCAGAAGCTGGACCGTTTAAAAAGGAGGCTAGGAAGCAAGATGCATCAGGGCAGAGAAAGCCCCAGGAGCTTGCACGTAGTTACATAGAATCAGAGGCCACTCCAGGAACAGGTGTCCACTACCAGACCCTGATGCAAAATATTGACCAAGTGAAATGAACCTGACATTTGCAATGAAGTAGCACAAAAATAAACAAAATGTTCCTTTTCTGGGTGCGGTGGCACACGTCTGTAATCTCAGTTCATAGTCCAAGGACTCCACGCCAGGCCAGGCAACGTGGTTTTATGAGACTTGGTCTGGAAAAAACAACCAGGACATGGCAACCCTGCGCTCAGCAGGTAGCAATGCTTGCTTCTCTCTGAGAGCATCAAAGTCTGTTCCTAGCACCCATACCAAGAAGCTCACAGCTGCCTGGTACACCAGTTGTGCGAGGCTCCCTGCCTCTTTGCCATCTCCTCCCTTCATCATCTCCTCAAGAGTATTTCTGTACCAACGTATCACCTGTATTAGCTGGCATGGAGGTCATGCTTGTAATCTGAATAACTGGGAGGCTGAGGCAGGAGGATTGCTGTAGACTTCCAGGGCAGCCTGCCAGGCTGCATAGCTTCCAGTCCATCTTAGGTTACATCTAGACCATTTTAAGAAACAGACCCCCAACCATGATTGGAGAGATAGTTCAGAGGTTAAGAGCACTGGCTGTTCTTCCAGAGGACCTGAGTTCAATCCCCAGCAACCACATGGTGGCTCATAACCATCTATAATGAGATCTGGTGTCCTCTTCTGGCATATAGGCACACATGCAGGCAGAATACTGAATGAATAATAAATAAATCCTTTTACTGGAGGACGCAGCCTATGTCTCCCTTGATTTTGTGGATCCCTAAGAGTAAGGAGCCTCTCTCTTTAAACCCTGGCCTGATGCTAGCTGGGCACACTGTGGGTGCTGTATGACTGTTGATTGACTGGGTAAACTTTGTCCCCTCGAGTGTCATATTCTGCAGGGAGGAAAGCAATGGCTGTTGCTGGATCTCTTCCCACGATTCCCTGGGACCTGTGGGCTGACGACTTCCTCAGGTGGACTGGGTACATCCATTTTCATAGAATAGAGGTCCCCCAACAGAAACCACTCATGCTGCTGGTCAAACGGTGGCCGCCACTGATTGCCCCGACCTCCCCCCCCCCGCCTGCACCTGGATTCCTTCCCAGCCACAGCTGCTGTCAGCAGCCCAAGATACAAGGAGGACTCAGCTCAGTACTGAGAGAAGCAACATTTACCCAAGTTCCAGCGTCGAACTTTCTCAGCAGTTGAAGCATCTACTGCGAGACAATCTGTAGGCCCTCCCATCCCTACCCCAACTTTTAAAAACAGGACTTTGGGGTTAAGAGCATTGGATGTCCTTCCAGAGGTCCTGAGTTCAAATCCCAGCAACCACATGGTGGCTCACAACCATCTATACCCTCTACTGCCCTCTTCTGGCGTGCAGATGTACATGCACATAGAGCATTCAAAATAAAATCTTTTTTTAAAATATTAAAGTAAAATCAACACAGAACAAAATACATTGATTTCAAGTTAATTTAGGGCTGGAGAGATGGCTCAGCAGTTAAAGAGCACCTGCTATATAGGCTTGGTGACACATGCATTTAATCCCAGCACACAGGGAGACAGAGGCAGGCGGATCTCTGTGAGTTTAAAGCCAGCCTGGTCTACAAAGCTGGATCCAGGACAGCCAAGGCTACGCAGAAAAACCCTGTCCCAAACCAAACCAAAGCACAGCAAAACCAAAACAAAAAGAGCACTTGCTACTCTCGCAGGAGTCAGGTCTGGTTCCCAGCGTCACTCGGTGGCTTGGAAACTCCAGTTTCAGGGACCTGACGCCCTCTTCTGACCTCAGAGGGCACAAGGCGCACATCCACACGCTACAGCGAAGCGTTCACACGTGTCAGCTGGAACACGTCTTCCACGTGTGGTTCAGTTACGCAGCCAGCTTCACAGCCAGTGCCGCCCTCTCATCGCCCCTTCTTTCTTGGTTTGTGAAACAGGGTCTTGTATAGTCCCGCCTGGCCTTGCCCAAACTGGCCTCAAAACGGTGCCAATCCTCCTGGTCCTCGAGTCCTGAGAGCTGGGGTTATAGGTGTGCCACCATGCTGGGTAACAAACTCCATACCCACTGTTAATAACTTCCCATTTCCCCAGGACAGGAGGATCTTTTTAGTCTATATGGTTTCTAGACATCCCGCATTCCAGACATTTTGATAAACCTAACTTGACCCTAAATGTCATCTTCTATGACCTTAAACTGAAGAAGACCCTAAACTGACATCTTCCATGTAGCACGCTCCCGAGATTCATCTGTGTTGTGACATGAGACCTTCCATTTTTTTTTTCCTTTTGGTTTTTTTCGACAGGGTTTTTCTGTGTAACCCTAGCTGTCCTGCTACTTACTCTAGACCAGGCTGGCCTTAAACTCAGAGATCTATGTGCCTCTGCTCCCCAGTGCTAGGATCAAAGGTGTGCAGCCGCCGCCACCACCACCTGGCTAGAAAAAAAAATTTTTTTTGAGACAGGGTTTCTCTGTGTAGCCCTGGCTGTCCTGGACTCACTTTGTAGACCAGGCTGGCCTCGAATCAGAGTCGCCTGCCTCTGCCTCCCAGGGTGCTAGGATTACAGGCATGCACCATTTTACCCAGCTTAGACCATCATCCTTTGCATCCATGTGAAGGTGTCAGATCTCTTGGAACTGGAGTTACAGTTTGAGCTGCTATGTAGGTGCTGGGAAATGAACCCAGGTCTAATTTGGAAGAGCAGACAGTGCTCTTCACCACTGAGCCATCTCTCCAGCCCCCTAGACCATCATTCTTAACCAATGGTTTTATCTCTTCACCAGCCAATGGACATGCGAGTTATCACTTTTGGTGAGTTATTTCTTGACATTTCAACTTATTCATACATAAAATGAGTTAATAAGCTGCCTTGGCTAAGAGGGTTATCAGAGGTATGCCAGGAAGGTATGGCTTACATCTAAACTGTACATTTTATGAATGAATAAACATCTGACTATGAGATCAGCTAAGGAGGGCATGTTCCTGAGCTTGTATGGTTGCTGGTTAACTCAGGCATGGAGGGAACGAGGTGAGAGTCTGTATTTCATCTCTACAAAAGTCCATTTGTTTGTTCGTTTTTCTCCTAGTTATAACAGGTTCCATCTTAGCCCTGGCATCTCTAAGCCCATGACGTTTTCATTGTGAAGTAGGATTCATATTGCATTTGGTCCTTCAGGGGACAAAAGTATGTCATCCATACTTGATGCTATGAGACAAGATCGCCCAGTGCAAACTACCGCCACCATAAATCACCGTAAACCAAACCACAGAACAAGCAGCATTTGAACATCTCATTATAAAACCAAGACAAAGAAAACATTAGAGCTGTAGCTGTCACAAGGACCTGTGCTACCAAACATTTGCCAAGCGCACTTTCTCTGATTTTAGGCTCTTTCATTTTCTTTTGGTATTGCTGAGGACCAACCCCAAAGGTTACGTGCATGCTAGGCAAACACTGCATCCAAGCCTTCCGGTCCTAGAGCAATCCTCCTGCCTCAGCCTCTGAAGTGTGTACCACTCCTGGCTGAGGCTACTTACCACTAGGACTATTTCCACATATCACCAGTAACTGTGCTAAGGCAGTGAGAAAGACTGCAGTCATGGTAGGAACAGGAAAGGGAAACCCGCTGCCGTAATTTAATTGCAAAGATTCGGAAAGCTGGTTTAGACAGAAAGTAACTGCAGAGGCAGGCGGATCTCTGAGTTCCAGGCCAGACTAGTCTACAGAGTTACACAACCGGGGACACACAGAGAAACCCCGCTGGGAGGTGGGGTAATATTTGCTCACAGACCTTCCTAGAATTTTGCAGGCACCTCACAACTCTGAAATACTTGGGTGCATGTGGGATTGGGAAAGCCAATGGATTATAAGAATAATTGTCTTTTACCACTTAGAGCTGCCTAATTCCCCTTTCAAAGCCTTGGTAAGAGCAGCTGGAGATAATGAACAGTGGTAAAAGACAGTTTGTTTTACACCCAGCAAAAAGGCTCATTAACACCTCAACTATTTTTCCTGTGGCGGTGGAGGTGGAGCCTGCTGCTGCTAATCTTAGGAACCCTTGGGGCAGAAGAGTGGGTAATTCACCAGAAAATGGCATCCACTGATTTTGGATTATGTGCTTGACTGCTTCCCGCTATGCCAGTGCTTAAGAGCTGACCAGTACAAAATCTGTCCAGGAAGCCAGAGTCTGCAGGAATGAGGGAGGCCATATTGCCATTTTAGAGTAGGGTTCATGTTGTATATGGTCCTTGGGGGGGGCATAAGACCTATGAGTGACCATGAGGACAGACACAGAAGGCCCTTGTTCCATGAAGAAGTCAAAGCAAGGAGCTGTGATGAGGATAAGCTGTCTAGCCACAATGTTCAGTCTGTGGTCCACAGGCCACACAGCGGAGGCTGAACACAGCCTAACACAAGGCCATAATCCTGTCCTTTTTTCTTTGTCATTCACTGGGTGGCTTCTGAGTGTGAACCATAATGCAGTCTCACCAGAATGGCTGCTCCAGGGGGAGAGTCCGCTTTCTCCAGGGAATCAACCCTGACGTGACAGCTACCACGCTCTGGCAGATGATCGCACACCCCACGCACCTTTAGGACTCGCAGGCTCCATGGGTTTAAAACCAAAACAAGAACACATGAAATTGGGAGGGAAAATTTTGGGGGCTGGGGAAGGAATTGGAGGGGAGGGAACGGGGTGAGTCTCTATTTTTTGCATGCACGAAATTTTCAAGCCATAGATTGGACAAGCCTGGGCTGGTGCTACAGTCAACATCAGGAGAGCTGCAGCAGGAGATCCAAGCTTCCCATACCTCATGCATGACATCAATCAACATTTTGGTATAAGTTTCTATAGCGATCAACTGAAACCTTGAAGCCACGTCAGTCTTAGTCCTCCACAGAAAAATAGAATGACTTGAACAGTTTAACTGGGTAGATTTGGACAAAAGGCTTTGTACTTCAAAAAGCATGCACAATCCACCTGTCGGAGGGCATAGTTTGCCACTGATTACTTTCTGAGGGCAAAGAAGTTGATTTTCTAGGCAGGTACTGATGGTGGTTAGCAGGGGAAGCCACTGATGGTAGCCAGACACTAGAGAAGGACCTGCCCTCCGCCCAAAGCAAGCCAATGGTCAAGTTCCAACAAGCTTCTCACACACATAGAAATATTCAAGCTTCACACACATTCAAGCTTCAACCTCTTTACATATATACACACATTTTGTGGACGGGGCAACTTTTCCTCCCAGTTTATACATCCCAGCAAATCTTTCAAGCAGAACTCACAATGTGGTCACATCCTAGTGAAAGATTGCAATGAGTCTATGTAGAAAAACACATTCCCCAATACCCTCACATGATCAAACGTTGTGTGTATTAGGAGAAACAAATGTAAAAAATATTGAGCTGGGTAAAGTGGCCCATGCCTGTAATCCCAGCACTCTGGGAGGCTAGCCTGGTCTACAGAATGAGTTCAGGAGAGCCAAGGGCTTGTTACTAAACAACTTGTTATAGATTAACAAAGTGTAAGCAAGTAAGATAAATCTCTCAATTTCTTTTTACTGGCAGGCAATTTGTGGTTACAAAGAATTATCTTACAAAAGGTAATCTTATAAAAATCTTAAAAGAACCACATATGCCTACCTCAACTATTAAGAGCGTGTCTTTCTGAACTTTAATGGATTTTTAAAAATGTAGTTCTGTCAACATGCATACATGCCAGAAGAGGGCACTGGATCCCTGATTGTCACTATCTAATCCTTTAAAATCACAGCAAGTAGGAAAGGCTACTCATCGCCCCCAGGTGAGAAGGCAAGTGAGGGGGATGGCTGGAGGAGCCTTTTGCTTAATGCACAAACTTAAGGACAAGGACCATAATCAGAATGTCTTTTAATTCTTTAAGTTAAAAAAAATTTAGAGAGATGTACATTCGTCTGTTCCTTCCACCATGTAGGCTCTGGGGCACAGAACTCAGGTCACCAGCCTGGCATCGTCTTTACCCACTGAGCTAATACCAACCCCCTTCAACTTTTATTATTCATGTGTGTGTCTTTGTGTGCACAAGCCCACAGGTCAGGAGAGGGTCAGAGCAGAGGTCAGATCTCCAGGAGCTGGAGTTCAAGATGGTCTGGAGCTACCAACAAGGCTGCTAATAGCTGCTCCCTCCGTTTCTCCAGGAAGGACTGAGTTGGCTCACAAATTTAATCCCAGCAGAGGCAGGTGGTTCTGTTCCAAGACAGACAGGGCTACAGAGTAACATTGTCCTGAAAACCAAAACCCATGTCATTTAAAAAGTAGTTTATTTTAAATATTAAGAAGATTAACAATAGTGTCATTCTTACAATCATACATAACTATGAAAGTTGCAAGCTCAGATACTTCTTAACAGTTCCTAAATCAGTCACTAAGACTTACGGACAGGAAGCAGTGGCTCAGGCCCATGGTCTGAGCACTTATAAACGTGTTACAACAGGATTGCTTCTTTCCAGGCCAAGCTGTGTGACATAATACATTTTATGTGCATAGGAAGGAACAGAAAATGCCAAATTAGAAGCATCTAGATAGAAATAACCCCTTTTCCCTGGCCCCTCCCATTTTCCCTGAGAGTAGCTTTGAACTCAATTCTCGTCAAGTACGGGCTTTCTCAAGTGAAAAAACACACAACTTGAAAGTCTCCATAGTTGGCGTGCCAGGATGTCAGTGATTGCTTTCGACCTTAATTGGGAGGTTGTAGCTTCTACCTTTTTTTCCAGGGCTGTAATCATGGCTACATTTTCTGTCAAAACAAAAAACAAAACCAAAAGCTTCTTTTGGAAGCTCATGTATCTTTGAATCTGAGTTCCCTGCTCTATTTTGGGATAGGTTGATTTCGGTCAGCTGCGAGTCAGCAGAACCTCCATCCCAAGCACTGCAACTGACGCAGCTTAGACCCACAGGGTGATGGGCTGGGAAGCAATGGTGGCTGGCTCTGCCTCTTTGTCACTGGGAAGGCCTTAACACAAAATGGACAGTTCAAAAAACTCCAGCTTGCCTTTGCTGTTGCTCCCAAAGTCACACCCTAAAAGGCACACCCACAAGGCAAGGTCAGGACCAGCCTGAGCTTTGCCTCAGACATCTCAGTGTCTAGCATCAGCACATGAAAGGCACTTATTCACATATGGAGAGAATTCCTGGGGCCAGTTCACCCCAGGACTTACTGTCAAAGCAGACACAGTTGGCCCTACCAGGCCTTGCTTTGTTGGCTGCCCAGGCCAATGCTGATAGAAAGCCACTTCTCCTTACCTCAACAAGCTACTCTAACCCTGAGCCCAGGACAGACTGGGGTAACCCCTGCAGCTATCAAAATGAACCGATCTCTTTCATAATTTAGAGCAGGAACGGGGATTTCACACTGTTGTTCGTATATACTCTCAAGAAGCAAATACTTACCGTGGAGCAAAGACTTTCTTTGAGACGATCTTCTAAGGGAATAAAAAGGATTCCACTTAATGAAAACTCACATGCCCACACCAGCTGAGATGTAATTAATAGATGTGCTGTAACCATTCATTCCTTCTCTCACCATGCAGGGCCTTTGGAGGGTCAGCACCAAAGTCTGCTGGCCTCTATTTTGTCAGAATCTGTCCCTTTTTCATTGTGTGTGCGTGTGAGCAGGCACATGAGCCACAGCAAACACAGGGAGGTCAAAGTATAACCTCAGCTGGGAGGTGGTGGCACACAACTCTAATCCAAGAACTCTGGAAGCAGGTGGCTCTAAGTTCCGAGCTCAGCAGGGTCTAGAGCTCGGAAGAGTCAGAGCTGCACAGAAACCATCGAGAAACACAAAACAGAGAAAGCGTCGTTCCTAGTCTGCTTTGCCTAAGGCAGGGTCTCATTTGCCCAGACAAGCTAGGCCATGAGATTCCTGTCCTGTGTAGAAACACTGGGATAGAGGTTTCTTCAGCTCTGAACACCTTTCTTCAGCTCAGAGAACACCTGACTCATTCAGCCCCTTCCCCAGCTCAGTCTTCAGGTTATTACTAAGCAGGTTCTCTACAAGAGCAGGGGGAAACCATCTCAGTGGTCACTAAGACCTATGCAGCCCTGAGCAGTGGGAAGAATCAACATTTCATTACTGCGTCCGGCTGGCTGGTTCCTCCACCATCCATCCCCCATCCCTCAGCCTGAGGTCTATTCGGGGAAAGAGCAGAGTTTGACAGGATCTCATTCTGTAGCCAACTGTTGTAAACTGTTCAGGATGATTGGAGCTGCAAATTAGGAGCTAGTCATCTATCTTACCTGGAGTTGTTAGATACTAGTTTAGTTAACTACAGAAATAAGCTAGTCTCTTCCACGTGTTTTCAGGATTATAAACAGACAGCACATAGCTAGAAACAAGCAACATCTATTTAGATATGAGATAGGTGACTGTGCACCATGTAATGGTAAATAGATAAATGGCCTTCAAATGCTTCAGAATGTGACATTTAAAGATTTTAATAATAAAAGGCTTCTCTGTCAGAGATACATCTGCTCCTAGCAGCACGTCCAATTTACTTCAAAGAAACAAATGTGGCACAAGAGCCACTGAACAAAAATTAGGTAGGCCAGTCTTCCAAATTTCCAGCTTTACAGAAAAGCCTGTCAGATATTATGGGCAAGGTAGGCTGAAGATTGGACGCTCCAAGGACAGAGAAACCTTTGGTGACTGTCCAGGCAGTCAACTGTCTATCACTTCCCTAACTTTTAGAAGCTGCTTGCCTGAACTTTACATATTAGGTAATATTTCCTCCATGTTTCCGATGAGGTTGCAGACTATAATTAAGCTTAAGTTGTTTGGGAACTTTTTAGGTTGATAAATTTTAAGTGGCTTGGTACACTAGGCTAGGTCTCACTTAGGATAGCTACAAATACAAACGCAAACAGACTGGACATTGTAAATGTAATTCTTACCTGATAATTCTCACAATCATTCTTAGTTTAAGGGGGCCCGTGTAGCAGATATAAACATGTTTTCGTTTTGTGCTGTGTGGGATATGGAAAGGTCTTTGGTACAGCTCAGGTGAAAAGGCTGGACTTCTAAGAATACGTCTGGCTGACCTAGCTTGGTATTGCCCCCCAAAACCCAATGCCCCTAACCAGCAGAGGGCCCAAAGGGTTCAGTGTCCCTTGCCCTTACTAGCTTGCATTTTCTCCTAACTAGTTTTGGGGGGGGGGGGCAATCTTTCTTTCCACTGGCTCCTCAGCTTCTGTTCAGCAGGTCTTAACAATGCTAGCTTCAATTAGCATCACACACACACACATTAGTGGGGGACCGGGATGTTGGCAAGAGGTACTTCCTGCTGTGAGAATTTGAGAATATGAGTTTTCTTTGAAAACACATAATTATAAGAATGTTTTCACTTTAATCCCTGATATGGAGGTGTGGGGCTGCTTTGCTTTGCCTCCTGCTCTAGCAGAGGCGTCATTTTGCCAGCTGCCGGTTATGACGTCTGGAATTCTGGGGAACTTTTCAAAGGTTATATAAAATGCTAGGGCCTGGGGGGTTGTTGGTTGCAGCTAAGAAAATCAGGTACAGCCTTCACAGACTTGCCAAGGAACACCCCTAAGCAACAGGAAGTAGTCTGAGGAGAACCTGATTTTATTCAGGGATGTCTTTCCTCTTTCCTTTTTAGAGAAGGGTGAAAGAAACTAGAAGAACCCAAAGAGTAGTTACAGCCACATACACTTTGTCTGCAATGGTAAAGTTGTCTTACCTAGATATGGGTTTCCATAGCAAAGGCCTGAATTGTTCCTAGCATCTCCTTGGTCTGAAGGTTGCTGAGTCAGTAAGCTCAGTTTACTGTTCTCCTTTTGTAGGTTCTAAGGACAAAAGATTTATGTTGATAGATAGCAACAAAGAGCTATAGGAACTAGGCAGATGCCCACTAGACAGTTTCCAGTGAACAGTGGCGTTGGGCGTTGGTAAAACTGATGTCCCACAAGTCTTAAGCACATATTTTTTCTGTGTATGATGGGGGTGGGGTATGCACGTGGTATGCAAGTACGAATATGGAGGACAACTCTTCGGAGTTGTTCCTACATGGTTCTCGTGGCTGGCTTAGTGGTTAAGAGCTTGTATTGCTGGCCAGGCATGATGGTACAGAGCTTTCAGTCCCAGGAGGCAGGGTCAGGCAGATCTGTAAGAGGTCACCATGGTCTGAAGAATGAGTTGTCAAGAAAAAGTGAAAGTTTATACTGCCCTTTGATTTTCAGCACCCATGCTGGGGAGTCCAGCTCCAGGTCCAGGAGGATCTGACCTCTGGCCTCTACACTCACAGGTGCACACCCACACACATAAAGATAATTAAAAACCAAAATTCTGCTTCTCTTGCTCGCACTATCCCAAGTGCTAAGAGTACAAGATGCACTCCCATGCCAGGCATTGATTTATCAGTTCTGGACAAATCGGCCCTCTCTCCTGGTGCTGGGAATTCTATAGACAACCTGCCCCTGCCTCCATCTAACCCAAGATGGCAAGAGACAGACCCCAAAAGGCTTCCTGTGACCTCCAAACACACCAGCAAACAATAAAACCCAAATCAGAAATTTAAGGGGGTTTATTGCTGGTGTTTAATGACAGCACAAGTGCACATGGCCAGAACTTCCAACCTATGCTGGGTACAGTAAGACTCTGTCTCAGGAAAAAAAAAAACAAAACCCCAAACCAAAAAACAAACAAAAAACCTATTGCAGTGCACACTTTGCTGTCTTTATAAGTAGAAAAGAACACTTGGGACACAGCCTTAGGAGGCTTACTGGAAGTGTCAATCTAGAAGTAGCAAGAACATTTACTGGCTTGGACCCCTGCTCTTTGATGCTGGCCACGAGATGAGTTAAAGTGCAACATTTCACTTGCCGCCATCTCCAACTAGTAAGGCAGTCAGTAAGTCAGTGTTTGACATATCCAGATAAGAGTGTATGGGTGAGGAAATGAACGTTTGGCACTGATTAGCCATGCCTGCCATAGCTACTTCTATGTATGACATACCACTGTCATGGCAACTAAGTAGAACAGAGAGGGTTTGTAATGCTTGTAATCCCAGAGGCAGAGACTCGAGGATTGCTTCTGGTTCAAAGACAGGATGGCCTATGTACATATGGAAGCCCTCTTTCTCTTCAGCTAACCTGCTTTTTCTACAAGACACATCCTTATTCTGTACCCCAGGGTTGGCCTGGAGCTCATGCTGTAAAGCCAGGATGGCCTCCAACTTGAGTTAATTGTGCCTTACCCTCCCAACATGAGCTACTCAGGATTTTCTTCCTTCTTTCGCACTTACAGAGATTTTATCTTGCAGTTCATCTTTCTCAGTTTGGAGAACCTGATTGTCCATGTTGCATCTATGTAGCCTTGTCAGGTCAGACACCTCATCCTGTCATCCATAAAGACATTAGAATTAGGATCATATAATGCAATGGAGCCAGGGTAAGGGTAAGAGCCTGCAGAGGGGCTGGCTCCCAAAGGGAGGACTCAGGCTGGGGAGGGAGCTGGGGGCTTAGCCAAATGCTGAGCAGGCAGGACAAGGTCAGTGTGTTCTCACCAGGGCAGGTTAAGAGCCTAAAGAGAGGCAGGGGGAGCTCAAGGAAGAGCTACAGACATAGCAGAGGTAAAGGTGACTGAGAACCTTATAATCCTACCCAGCCGGGACAGGATGTTAGCTCTGGAGACAACTTGCTCTATTGAGGCCTGGCTTGCTTGGGAGGACTCTCTCCCAGTGTGCCACAGGGCACACAGACTTGGCTCCGAAGCCTCCCAGGAGGACAGGGTTCATGCTTCAGGAGCTACCGTTCCTTGTTTGTACATACATTCATATCGCTCTCACACACACATTTTAGCTAATCCTATTAGTTTTTTGGTTTTTTTTTTTTTTCGATTTTTTTATTTGAATGCTGGTGCCCAAACTGCTGTGCGCTTCTAGCCGACCCTGAGGTAATCGAGAGAAGACTACCCGATGACAGTGCTGTTGACAGGCTTCTCGCTCCCCATCCCCACCGGCTCCTGCTGGCTCTTCTGCTCCTGCTTCGCTTCCTCAAAAGGCAGAAATAAGAAAGGACTCGAGTCTGCACTGAACCCCCCCCCCCCCCATCATTACAGAGCTTTCCCTGACATCCATGAACGGGCTGGGCCTAATTCCCAGGGACCTTCCCCATGCCCAGGCTGGCCTCTTTAGGAACAGAAAGGCTCTTAACAAAGGTGTACATTTCCTGGGCTCTCACACCCCTTACTTTCCTGGGCCCCTTCAACTCTGCCACCTACCATTGCAGCAGCCCTGAGTTGCCTGAGCTGTTTGTGGAGTCGCTGACACTCTTTGTACTTCTCTAAGTAACAGGCTCTGCCAGCCTCTACCTTGGCCTTTAACCGGTCCACCTCTCGCACTAACTCCTCCTCCGTGGTTCTCTCCTTGTTCTTAGGCTCCTGAGGTACAAGACACAGTCCCTGCAGTCAGAGGGCTTTTGCGTGGGAAGGGTTTACTCTGAGCGAGGGAGGCAGTTCAGGAGGGAGGCAGTTCAGAGGTAGAGGCTTGCACAGCTTGTGGAAGGTCCCAGCAGCAAGCAAAAAAAAAAAAAGCCAAGAGTCCTTGGGTTTTGAAAGATCCCGAGGAAAGCGAAGACTAATCATAAGGAGACTCAAATCTATCTTTTCCATACTCAAAAATTCACGTTTGCCCAGCAGAACAGGAAAGAAGTGAATTAAATGGAGGGAAGGAGGCTCAGAGGAAGAGGTTTAGCGCCAAGACTGGCCCTCACTCACCAGATGACACAAACAGCCAGTGAACTAACCAGGGAACTTGTGAGCTGCCTAACCACTCACGAGCTGTGGGCTCAATTGTAAAGGTTGTAAGTAATTAAACTTTAAGTCTGTGGGCTCAATTGTAAAGGTTGGTTAAGTAATTCAATTTCTCAAAGCCCCACCTATGGGCTGAACCTGAGAGCTGTCCTTAGGCAAACCCTGGTTTATCCTATCCGATGTGGGGTGGCTTCAAAGCCATGCAGGTAAAGAGGACCCTGAATTCCCACTGCTCATGCCTCCATCCAGACCTGGAGGAGATTGTAGGGTAAAGCTGACCAAAGATGACCAAGAGTGAACTGGCTCCAATGAGACAGTCGACACCCTCAGACATCAGAATCCTCACATTTTCCCATCCATTCGGGATACACAGCTTTCAGGTACCTGTCAGCATCATGAGGGTCTCTTTTACAAGAGCTTATTACAGGAAATTACTAGTTAATTAGGGCTGCATTGCTACCTAATTTACTACTGAGAATGATTCACAACCAGGATAAGTGCTAACACCAATTTTGGCTCTGGGTGTTATAATTTCCTGTTTTATGGCCCTTTATACTTATTAATTTGTTTCTCACATAACTCCGCAGTGAGCAGGGGTTATTTGGTGTGGCTCCTAAGCCCAAGGATGGATGTATCTGTCTGCTAGTCTGTGGTGGTCATTCCCTATATCCGCCCCTGAAACATCTTTTACATGGCAGATTCAGTCAGTGTCCTAGACAGAAAGTAACACTGCCAGGCAACTGCTGTTCTAACGCCTTATCCTTTCTGTCTCCTGGAAGTAGACCCTCACGCAACCACACAACAACGGTTGACATGCCTGCATGCGCTCTTCTTTCTTCCTCAAGGCAGTTTCTTTCTCCCTCCTAATTTCCTCGGTCCACTCAAGCTTCTTCCCCTGCACAGAAACAGATTTTAGTACCAACGCTGGGAACAAACAGACTCGTGTGTGCACACAACCCTGAGCACAGCACGCCTGCTGAACTCATGAGCAGGCAGGATGAAGAGGCATAGGTTAAGTCATTTAATAGTTGAATAAACCCATGACATAACCTCACATGAGGTGGCTTCTTTGGGTCGTGTGCTCTGTTGCAGCTCCCAGAATTATAGAGGCAGAGACAGAAACTGAGCTCCAGGCCAGCCCGGGACACGGTTTGATGAGAGGCCGAATCTCAGCAGGTAGCAGTGAAGGAAATCAAGCCTTCTTCTGAAACTTTTCCCAGAGCCACTAAAGAAAGGTGTTAAGTGTTACCTGTTCAGTTATTTTGACACGGTGCTCCCAGTTAATTTGTTTGAGCCACAGATGTGTCCTTTCTTTGTCGTGCTGAGCAAGCTTCTCCAGTTCACTGTCTTTACTTGACAGCTGGGTCTAAAGCAAAAAAAAAACAGTAAATTCAACAGGAAGGCACAGAGGGCCATTAGATTCTAATTAGACAAGAAAAAAAAAAAAAAAAAACCTTCCCTAGCCACGCCCACTTACAAACAGCCCTCCGAACAGCGCCCCATGGCTGGCAGCCTTACAGCCCAAGATCTGACTCATTTAAATGAGTCAACGAATCGTGAGTTTGTCTTTCTACCTAAATACAGATCAGGTCTGCTTCACATTCACATTAAAAAATTCATGACAAGTGAAAAATCATTGTTATGGGTGATCATCCTTAGAGTTAGCTCAAAGTATATGAATTCACATTAATTTCCTTGTGGAACTTTACTGTTAATACCCATGCAGGATTATGTTTGGGAAACTGTCTTGTCAATCAATTTGATCAGACTGGGAAACGCCCAGACATTGCACCTGCAGACATTTCTAAGGAGGATAATAAAGAGGGAGAAAAAAAAAGGCCTTTCTTGAGTGACCTGGGTAGAATACATGGGAAAAGCTGACGCCTGCTTCTTTCCTGGGTGCTGTGGGGTGAGCAGCTTGCTCTGCTAGACACCTCCTCCACTGTCAAGAATTCTTCCCCTGTCAAGAGCTGGAGAGCTGTCCTGCCCCCACTGCAACAAACTGCATCTTTCTGCGCTGCTGACTGGAGGGCAGAGCTAAAAAACCAAAACCCTTTGCCAAAAGGGAAGGGCCACCTACCTGAAGCTTCTCCACTTGGAGCTTGATAGTCTCCATTTCTGAGACTATCTCCTGGTTGTATTCTTTCAGTCTGTGGAAGGGAAGAGATGACTGTTTACTGATTCCAGATCGACCATTCCAGGATGTAACTGACTTAAGACTGCCCTGGCCCATGTCTACAGTTAATTACCCCCTACAGAGGAATTCATTTTTTTATTTTTCTTTCCTTTCACTCTTTAAAAGAGAGGAGGCACACTCACTGGAGCACCTCATTCTCCCAGCAGACCTTCTGCTTTTCCACATCTTGTTCCAAGGCCTGCAACGCCTCCTGGAGTGAAACACAGAGATCATTTAAAAAAAAAGTTTCAGTATGTTAGGCAGAGAGAAAAAACGTTTACTGAGCCCTGGGGAGGTTGGTTTTCCTGAGGAATGTCCTTCCCAGCTTCAGGCATTAACACGTTGTCCCCAGCAGGTGGTGCTACGGAGGCCACAAGGTGCGGCAGTCTCTGGAGGAAGTGCCAATCACCGCGCTGGGGGCGGGGCCTGAAGAGTTGGCAGCCCTGCCCTGCTTTCAGTTCCCACTTGGAGATGTAGATCACATCTTACCTTCCCGCTCCTGCCACCCATTCCTGAAGCTCGCTGCCAAGAGGCTCCCCCACCATGGTGGATTCACCCCTTGGAACTGTACAGCAGAATAAACCCTCCCTTCCTCGCCTTGCCGCCCTTGGTGGCGGTGCTCTATCACAGCAGCGGGGAGTGACGTCAGTAACTCCGCACTACTTTATATTTGTTTTAAAGATATTCTTTCCATACACACATCCGTTGGTTGCTTTTGCAGGGCTTCATCGGGAGCCAGGCTAGCACTGCTGAGCTATGGCTCCAGCCTATTCCTTCCAAATCCAAAAACATGTAAGGCACTTGCTATTGCAGAGGATATTTGTTCCGTTCCCACCACCCACAGGAGTCTAATTTCAGGGATCAGATTCCTTATCGTTTCTTTGCAAATGTACAAGCAAACACACATACGTTTGAAATGAACAAACAGGTCTGCCTCCAACTGAGATCTGCCTGCCTCAGCCTTAAAGTGCAGCTCCAGCTAGGTGTGGTGGCTGATGGCTTTTAGGACACTCAGCGGTGGAGGTCACTGGATGTGCAGTTAGTTCAAGGCCACCTACATAGCAAGCTCCAGCCAGAGCTGCATAGTGAGATGAGCCTGTCAAAAAAATAAAGCATTGCCACCGGGTATGGTGGTGGTACATGTCTAATTCCATCCAGCATTTGAGAAGTGAGTTTTAAGACCCCACTTAAAGACCTCAGTTTTGAAGAACCAGAGCATTTACCCATGAATCCACTGTAAAAATGTATTGAGTGCCTGGGACACAGCAGGCATTTTCCTGAGGACAAAAGCTCAGCTACCCTTTAGTAGTGTCCAAAATTTGGTAGGAGCCACCTGTAATTTTAAGAATTGGCAGCTGAGCTAGGCCATGGTGGCACAGGCAGGCCTGTAATCTCAGAACTCTGGGAGGCAGAGGCAGGTGCATTGCTGTGAGGCAGGCACGGTCTGAGTCCAGGACAGCCAGGGCTACACAAGAAAACCCTGTCTCTAAGAGAAAAAAAAAATAATTTAGTCCCAGGACTTCAGAAGCAGAGGCAGGCAGATGAGTTTGAGGCCAGACCCAAACACAAAATTAAAAAAGGGGCAGGTTTTTTTTTTCCCCCAGACGGGATATAAAGCAGCTGTTGAACCTGTGAGTTGCAACCTTTACAGTAACAGGAGCAAAATTAGTTATGAAGCAGCAATGACAATGGGTTCATGGTTGGGGGTCACCACAACAACCCTGTGTCAAAAGGGCCACAGCATTCATTAGGAAGGTTGAGAACCCCGGGTGTAAAAGAAGGCCACAGGTCACAAGCCACAAACACTGGGTCAGAGACAGTACTGACCAATGTGGTCCAAGTTCACCTGTGACCAGCATCCACCTACCTGCTTTTTCTGGAGCTCAGCCTGTGCCTCAGAGAGCATCTCCTGGAGGTTGGCACAAGTGTCTGGTTTCAGTGTCTGGTTTTCTTGGTAGAGTTCCTCATTGAGCTGCTCCATCTCTTCCACCCTCTCCTGGAACAGAACAAACACACAGCTGTGTCAAAAGGGCCACAGCATTCATTAGGAAGGTTGAGAACCCCGGTTGTAAAGGAAGGCCACAGGTCACAAGCCACAAACACTGGGTCAGAGACAGTTACATCTGACCTATGTGGTCCAAGTTCACCTGTGACCAGCATCCACCTACCTGCTTTTTCTGGAGCTCAGCCTGAGCCTCAGAGAGCATCTCCTGAAGGCTGGTACACGTGCCTTTCAGTGTCTGGTTTTCTTGGTAGAGTTCCTCATTGAGCTGCTCAGTCTCTTCCACCCTCTCCTGGAACAGAACACACATCTCTGTGTCACAAGGGCCTTAGCATTCATTAGGAAGGTTGAGAACCACGGGTGTAAAGGCCACTGGTAACAAGCCAGAAACACTGGGTCAGACAGTACTGACCTATGTGGTCCAAGTTCACCTGTGACCAGCATCCACCTACCTGCTTTTTCTGGAGCTCAGCCTGTGCCTCAGAGAGCATATCCTGAAGGCTGGCACACGTGTCTTTCAGTGTCTGGTTTTCTTGGTGGAGTTCCTCATTGAGCTGCTCAGTCTCTTCCACCCTCTCCTGGAACAGAACACACAGCTGTGTCAAAAGGGCCACAGCATTCATTAGGAAGTTTGAGAACCCCGGGTGTAAAGGAAGGCCACAGGTCACAAGCCACAAACACTGGGTCAGACAGTACTGACCTATGTGGTCCAAGTTCACCTGTGACCAGCATCCACCTACCTGCTTTTTCTGGAGCTCAGCCTGTGCCTCAGAGAGCATCTCCTGGAGGTTGGCACATGTGTTTTTCAGTGTCTGGTTTTCTTGGTAGAGTTCCTCATTGAGCTGCTCAATCTCTTCTACCCTCTCCTGGAACAGAACAAAGGCAGCTTTATTCCAGTGGGAACTTCCAGCCTATGCAGTGTAGAGGAAAGGAAGGAATGTTGGTGTCGTGTCTGCTTTCACCAGGAGGGAAAGATGAGCAAATTTAAGGCCAGAAGAAATGAGGAGGCTGGGCCGTGGTGGCTGCACCCTTCTAATCCCAGAAGCTTGGGAGGCAGAGGCAGGCGGATTATCTGTGGGTTCAAGGCCAGCCTGGTCTACAGAATGAGCCTGGACAGCCAAGGCTACATATACAGGGAAATCCCCTGTCTCAAAACACAAAAATAAAGAAATTATAAGGAAGACTGAGCACAGTGGCACATTCCTAGAGGCTGAGGCAGGAGGACTACTGTCCTGAATTCTATGCCAGCCTGGACCATAGTGTGAGGTAGCTAGCTGTGCAAGCCAGTAATCCCAGCACTTGGAGGCAGAGCCAGGTGGATCTCAGAGTTCAAAGGCCAGCCTGGTCCAGGACAGCCAGGGCTACACAGAAAAACCCTGTTACAGCTAAGGAATTGAATAGTTGCACAAGTTCCAGAAGGGAGAAATCATGTATTGTCTTGACTTCTTTTAAGCATTCCCAAGTCATTCCTGAGCAGTTAGAGTAGTACCAGGTGATTTTTCCAACAGTGATGCTATCTATAGCAATTTCACACAGCCTACTGACTCAGTCCACCTTAACCTGGGACCTGTTTGTTGTGCTACAGAAGGCCTGAGGGGAGATGGCTACTGACCTTAGTGGTAACAACCACTATGTCGTTCTCCGTTTCTGCGCGGAACTGGAAAGGGATACTTGCTCCCCGGACCACACCATTTAGATCCACGTAGCAGAACTGGTAATGTTCATCATCCTTGGGCAGGTAATAGGCTGAAAGTGGAATGTGATTTTTAACACACCATAAGATCTGTACCATTTCAAACAAACACACTGTCCCAGAAACAACTCATAACTGCGGCCAGGGTTCTCAGCATGTTTGACCTAGTGTTTCCCTACCTTTAAATTTGACCTCCTGCTGCTTGGAGGATTCCTTGCTTGGGTCGTCGGGCACGACAACCCACATGAAGGTGTAATACTCCCGGGTCGTCTTCCATCCCACCTGCAAGGAAGAGG
The DNA here is from genome assembly GCF_030254825.1 of Meriones unguiculatus. NCBI lineage: Eukaryota > Metazoa > Chordata > Mammalia > Rodentia > Muridae > Meriones > Meriones unguiculatus. The sequence continues at coordinate 24,963,266 of NC_083355.1, read as the reverse complement.
GGCTCTAATTTAGCACTTACAGGACTTGATGAAAAAGCTTTATTTGTGCTGGGTGTAGTGGTGCATGCCTGCAATCCCAGCACTCAGGGAGTCAGAGATGCAGGTAGATGGCTGAGAGTTGGAGACCAGCCTGGTCTACAAAGTCCAGGACAGCTAAGGCTACACAGAGAAACCCTGTCTTGGAACAAAAAAAAACAAAAACAAAAACAAAAAAAACAAAAATTTTTCGGGCCTAGAGAAATGATGGCTGATGTTCTTGCCAAGGGAAAAGCCCTGTCTTGGAAACAAAAAAGGAAAAAAAGGAAAAAAAAGCCTTATTTGGGTAGTGCTTTTATTAATTATTTTATGTATGAGTGTTCTATCTACATGTTCACCAGCATGCCAGAGTTGTGGCCATTATATGGCAAAAAAAATACAGTATTTCTCAACTTGTGGATTGAGTCCTCTTTGGCAAACCTCCATCTCCAAAAATATTTACATTACAAATTAAATAAATATTAAATGTTTTACATTATGAATTAAAAATATTTACATTACAAGGGCCATGGTAGCTGGGTGTGGTGGTGCGCGCCTGTGATCCCAGCACCTTGGGAGATAGAGAAAGGCTGATCTCTGTGTTTGAGGCCAACCTGGTCTAAAGTTAGTCCAGAACAGGCTACAGAGAAACCCTGCCTCGGGAAAATAATAAAAGGGTCGTGGCATTAGGAAGGTTGAGAACCAGTGATCTAATATAACAAAAAATTGACTAAGGTAGACAAACATCTCAAAATTTCAAATAAGGAAATAAATCTGCCCATTAAGAGAATTCCAAGTTTTCTCTCTAACTCAGCCAGTTGTGGAACTATAGTTCTGGTACTTGAGAAGCTAAATCAAGAGGATTTGAGGCCAGCCTGGGCTACACAGTGAGTTCCAGGCTAAAATCAAATCCAACAACAAATGGAACAACCAACTATCCAAAAATATGCACAGTGTTTTGAGGAGCTGGGCATAATGGAGCTTGCCCCATAAATAATCACAGCTACCTGGGGGCTTTGAGTGTGAGGCCACCCTGACCTACATGGCAAAGCCATAGAAGCATATAGAAAGAGCGAAAGATGAGAGAACTAGAGAAAAATGGGCAAATTTAAGGCCATATGAAGAGACTGGGTAGTGGTGGCACATGCATTAATCCCAGAACTCAGGAGGCAGAAGCAGGCAAGGGGATCCCGGAGCTGGAGGCCAGACTAGTCTACTGAATGAGCTCCAGGACAGCCGGGGCTATGGAGCACAGGACAAACAATGTATGTGTGCTGAGGCCAACGCGGCAGAAGGTTCTGAGGGGAGTTACCAGATAAGAAAGAGCAGTGTCTTATAAACCTCACCCTTCAGTGGATTTTTTTTCTTTTGGAGTGTGTTAGGGATACGGAACAGGGTCTCAATGCACAGCTCAGGCTGGCCTCAAGGCTGCAATCCTCTCGCCTCATGAGTGCTGAGATTACAGGGCATGTGAGACCAAGCCAGGCCATAAATGTGTATAATGAACGCTTTTTTGGTGATAAGGAAAAAAAAGTCTGGCAGCTTTAATGATCTTTTCTGGGTACTGAGCACAGTAGGTCAGGTGACGCAGGACACAGCCTGAGATGCCTGAGTGGAGAAATTCTCACTAGATGTGAAGACAGGGGTAAAAGGGAATTCAAATCTTATCTGAAGGACAAAAGGACAGAGAATAGAAAGGGAACCATTGAGTCTCCGGGAGAATATTCAATGAAAAGAAGCCAAATTACCATTTATTTTGACCATGTCTGAGCCTAGTAGGAGGAAGACAAAAATCCATTTTTTATGTACAAGGGACTCAGAGCAGGGCTCAAAAGCTGTACTGCAAGCTCATCAGAAAATCCTAGGGCCTTTTAGACTCATTAATGTACACTTTATTGCTGGCAGCATCTCAGCCACAGAAGCCTGTGGTGGGACAGGAACTCTCATTCACATCCTGGAGTTTTTCTTTTTTTTTGAGACTGGGTTTCTCTGTGTAGCCTTGACTGTCCTAGACTCCCTTTGTAGTCCAGGCAGGCCTTGAACTAAAGAGATCCACCTGCCTCTGCCTCCCAAGTGCTGGGATTACAGGCAAGCACCACACTCAAAATATTAAAATTTTTAAAAAGTCATTCAGCCTGAGGTGACAGCCGTTCAGCACTCTAGACAGAGGCAGAGGCAGGTGGATCTCTGGGTTTGAGACCAGCCTGGCCTACAGATCAAGTTCCAGGACAGCAAGGAGTACACAGAGAAACCCTGTCCCAAAAAAACAACAAAAAAAAGGAAAGCAAACAAACTTGGAAAGACTCCTCACCCCACCCCCAGAACTACTGCTGCCTTGGACCAAGGCCAATGTCCAGCAGCCAGCAATGTCTACCCTTGACTCTCTCCAAGTCTGTCTCCTTATTAATTAACCCTGCTCTAAAACTGGAAAACAGTTAAAATACCAGGTCAGCCAGGGGCGGTGGCGCACAGTTGTAATCCCAGCACTTGGGAGGCTTCAAGGACAGCCTGGTGTCAGAGAAACTGTCTCGAAAAACCAGAAAAAAAAAAAAAGAAAAAAAAAAAAGATTCTGAATAGGCAATGTACCACTGCTAAAACTTGAACACTGCATGCACCTGCAAAGCTAATTTCAAGACCATCCTCAGCTAGTGAGTTTGAGGTTGACATGAGACCTTTTTCCTCCTGCTTTGAACTTGGTATCGGGAACCACTGCCATTTGGGCTGCACTGAGGGAAAGCTTTAGAAGGGGGATAAGAGAACAAAACTTTGCAGTCAAGTCACTTGCTCTACTTGGATGGAGGATTTTGCCTGTATGATGCATGTACACTGTACATGCCCAGCGGCCCACAGAAGGCATCAGATCCCCTGAAACTGGAGTCATAGACAGATAGCTTTCTATGTAGACCAGGCCGGCCTCAACCTCCGAGATCCTCCTCCTGCCTCTTCCTCCCTGAGGACTGGGATTGAAGGTATGCATCAGACAAAGTTAAAAAAAGATGCTTGTATACACTGGTGTGTGATGAGGGAACCCTAGAGAGTGCCCTTTGCAATTTCTAATTGGCCACTGGTTCCTCATTGCGCCATTAAAACTTACTTTAAAGATGCCGATCCAGTCCTTGCGATGAGGGATGAACTGCGGGGTGAAGACATAATAGCACATGACGTCTCCTCCGGGGACATAGAACTTCTCCACACTGTTAAACTGGACCTGAGAGAAAGCGCAGTGGTCCACCAAGGCAGCCGATATGGGGGGATCACCCATCGTGTTTTCCATGGTGCAGGCCTGTTGGGAGATATGGAAGAGTATGTGAGAACCTGCCTCAATAAGTTTTAGCCGGGCACGGTGAAATGTGCCTGCAATCCCAGCACTCAGGAGGCAGAGGCAGGCGGATCTGAGTTCAAGGCCGGCTTATTTCTTGGTTCTACTTTGAAGTGAACCCAGCTAAAGCCTCTTCAAACTCCTCCAAAGTCAGGGATTTTAGCTTGTTTGCTTGGCCGGCCTGTCTCACCATGAAGCCCTGGCTGGCTTTGAACTCAGAGATCCACCTGCTTCTGCCTCCTGAGGGCTCGGATTCAAGGAGTGCCTGGCTCTACTTTCCCAGAAGCCAGTCCTGTCTGCCCCCCCCCCCCCAAGAAGTCGCCAAGTGGACTTTGGAGCACCAAGCAGTCTATGGGGCACAGGGCCAAGAACTCATTGATTTTTTTGGTTTGTGCCAGAGTCGGTCCACATCCTGAACCTCATGCCTCAGGAGTTTTCCCGAGGGGGAAGTCACAATCCAGCCCATCCTTTTCCCTTGTAATAACAAGCTGCTGTCTGCAGGATGAAGGCTGGGCATCCATGCTAAGGAAGATGGGCTGGGAGGTCTCCAGTCATGGTGAGGTCATCATGCTACCCGTCCCTAGCCAGAAGGGATCACTTTATCTGAGCATACAAAATGATTTGCCCTTTGATTAGGGATTGTGACAGACAGGAGCTCAGTCAGGACGCCTCAGTGCCCTTTATCCTTCTTATGACACACAGGCCTCACCACATACACAATGCAGTGAGAGTAACTGGCCCTCAGTACTCTTTGAAATGAATGAATATATGCACGCCACTTGTCAAAAAGTAAAAGCCGGAAAGGGCTTTACGGGGGAGACTCAGCTGGGATGTAACTCAACGACAAACTGCAGAGCTAGTTTCCCACCACCCCAAAAATAGTAATGACATTAAGGATTATCATAGTATTAGATTCCGGTCACACCGTAGCACACACCTACAATTCCAGTAGAGGCAGAGGAAGGTGGATTGCTGTGAATCTGGTCTACAAAGTCCAGGACAGCCACGGCTACAGAGAAATCCTGTCTCAAACAATCAAAAAAGAAAACCAACAAAACAGAACAGAACAAAACAAAAAACAAAAAACCCATCACAGACTGCCATGTGTGGTGGAGCATGTCTTTAACCCTAACACTTGGGAAGCAGAGGCAGATCTGTCCCAGGCCACCCTGGTCTAAAGCAATCCAGGACAGCCAGAGAAATCGTCTCAAAAACCAAAAACAAAAAAATCATTTAGACCCCATTACACGCTTTTTATACACAAACTGTGGCAAGCTGTTTTATAAAGAATAGTGGTGGCTTGGTCCAGTCTCTTTCCTACTAAAAGAAACTGAACACAGAGAAGACAGCCCACCCATGAATGACATTAAAGAGCCATGCTGAGGTCTGTCCTGTATCTCAAGAGCACTGGCTGCTTGTCCAGGGGTCCTGAGTTCAATTCCCAGCAACCACATGGTGGCTCACAACCATCTATAATGTGATCTGATGCCCTCTCTTCTGGCATGCAGGTGTACATGCAGAGAAGAGTACATAAAGTCCCAGGAACTAGGTGGGCTCTTTGCTCCTAAAGAAACCTGACAGTATCAAATAAGCCTAAGTTTAATAATACAACTCTCAAAACTGTTCCAAGAAGCACCGATCTTACCCCGAAGCAAGGAGCAACAGCCAGTTCTACTACTTCTCAATCGGGGCGTACCTGCCAACTCTGGGGACGGGTCTTAGTTCCAAACACTTCTACATGAGCCTTTCATAGTCAGGAAAGGCAGACACTGGGCGTGGTGCCTCTCACCTGAAATGCCAGCAGCATTCAAGATGCTGGAGGAGGCAGCCTGGTTTACAGTGCAGGAGCGATCTAGGAGAGCCAAGGCTACTTTTGAAGGACCTGTTCAAAACTAAACAGGCTGGCCAGGCAATGGTAGCGCACACCTTTAATCACCACCCTTGGGAGGCAGAGGCAGGGGGCTCTTGAGGGGTATTTCCAGGGCTCCCAGTGTTCCATAGAGAAACCTCTCAAAAAAACAAAACACACCACAACATAAAGCAAATCCCTCCCCTTCCCCCCCCAAAAAAAAGGAAAAATAGTTCTGGGAAGCTACACACAACTAGGATAAAATGAAAGTTCATGGTCTATGCCTATGCAGCTTTGTTTTTTCCGTTTTAGAAATATTAGCAGGGCGTGGTGAGTCACGCCTGCAATCCCAGCCCTGGAGAGGCAGAGGCGCAAGCAGGATCCTACAAAGTCCTAAAGTCAAGGAAAGCCAAGGCTACAGAGAAACCCCATCTAGGAAAAAACAAACAAAAAGTTTTAGGGCTATAGAAATGATGGCTCAGTGGTTACTAATATCTGTTCTTGCATGAACAGACCTAGGTTCAGATCCCAGCTCTGCCCTGGCAGCTGAAGAGCATGTTCATTCCAGGGGACCGAGAGCCCTCCCTTCCGGGCTCGTCACGCATTGCACACATGATGTTCAGCCACAGATGTAAACAACACACACACACACACACATATATGAAAAAATAATAAATCCTTAACAACAAAATTTGTGTAGATGTGTGCCAAATGCCCACCAGAGCGGCTAGATGGATCCCCTGGAACTAAAGTTCCAGGTAGGAATTGAACCCACATCCTCAGTGCTCTTAACTGCTAGGCCACCTCCCCTTACCCTTGGAAGGGGTGGTTCTAGGGCCTCGGTGGTGCAAGTCCCTGATCCCTGCACTAGCGAGGCAGAGGCGGGTGGGGGTTTGAGAGGCCAGCCCGGTCTACAAAGCCAGTTCCGGGGTAGTGAGGTCTGCAGAGAGAAACCCAGTCTGGAAAAAATCAAAAACAAAACCAAAACAGAAAAGCTGAAAGGGATGGTCCCGCTGGCCTAGGTCGTAGTGGCGGCACGTGAACTGGGCTCATCTTAGTTCTCGCATATTAACCCTTTTCAGGCCTCTTAACAAGGTATGAATCTGGGGCTGGAGAGATGGCTCAGAGGTTAAGAGCACTGATCTGCTCCTCCAGAGGTCCTGAGTTCAATTCCCAGCAACCACATGGTGGCTAACAACCATCTATAATGAGATCTGGTGCCCTCATCTGGCACGCAGATGTACATGCAGGCACAATGTTGTATAAATAAATATTAAAAAAAAAAAAACACAACAAGGTATGAATCTGGCTACAGTTAAGATCCTGTGTGTGTGACATATGAAGAGTTCATCTTCCCATGCCTTCTCCTGAGAATAGGGGAGCGTGACTGAACAGTTAAGTACAGCCAGTGTCAGTTGGGTTTCTGGTTTGAGGCCGTTCTCCCGCTCTAAAGCCCAGACTGGCCATGAGTCTTCAATACTTTTCCATCAACACCCATCCTCTTTAAAAGGAGCCCAAATGTACAAGAATGTGCAGCACCCAGCACTCCGAGAGGCAGAGGCAGGCAGCTGGCTGTGAGCTCGAGGCCAGCCTGCCCCAGGATAGCCAAGGCTACAGAGAGAAATCCTGTCTCAGGAGGAGGGGGGCGTGTAACTTGTTAGTTTTGGGTAACACGGGATCCCTTGTCCTTTTCAAGGTCTTTTTCCTGGCAGCTGTCCTGCCTGATACAAGGTAGAGCTTCAGAACGCCTGACAACACCTGAAAAAACAAGCTGTCTGGGCATCCCTAGTCACGCATGACACATTAGCCTACAAAGACCTAACAAATAACCTCCTTTGCCTCCCCAAGTCCTGGGATTAAAGGCACGCACCACCACTGCGAATGAAGTCCTCGGATATAGGCGGCTTTTGAAAACCACCACCACAACAACAACAAAAAAAACCAAACACCTCGGTTTCCCGCTCATCAGGGAAGTTATGCCACAACCCAAATTATCCTAAGATCCATCCACCGCCCCTTGTCGATTTGCCTCAGAAACAAGGAAGTCGTAAGTTAGAAAAGTCGATTGGTGTTGAGTGGAGACATCAGCACCGAGGTGGGGAGAAAGCCACGGGAGATACACTGTAATAGAGCGGGTCACTGACACGCCTTTCGTCATCTGGGCTGCCTACAGCCTAGGACGCACAAGGAAAGACGCTCCAGGGATCTAACTTGCTGAGAACGGAGAGGACCTAAACAGAAAGTAACTCGGGTCGGAGTGACGTAGCGGGCCAGCGCCGGGGAACCCCGGTGACAGGGGGTGGCCGGGCTGTAGAGGTACCACCGCGAGCCACCGCGCTCGGACCCGGCTTCTGTCATCGGCGACCGTCCTCCCGGGAGCCACCAGCCCCACCACCCCATCCTGCATCCCGGACCTCTCGGACCGGGAAGGCGCCCCATGGTCTCCGGGAGCCACGATCGCAGACGCCGGCCCTCCAAGACTGACTGCGGCGAAGCCAAAGCCCCCATCTCCTCAAACACCGTGGTCTGCCTGTGCGGCCCAGTCCAAGCCGCAGAAGCCTAAGTTTGGGGGATCCCGAGGACCAGCCACACCCCTTCATCTAAGGCACTCACCGGGGACACCTACCAGCAGGGGCGCAACAGCAACAGGGCACCCGAAGTCGGGTGGACAGGACTATATAAAGGCCCAAGGGCTAGCCAGGCCCCGCCCACAGCGTCACAACAGTCACAAGCCCCGCCCCCTCGCCCCGGCCACCTGCAACTTTGAGTACCGCTTTTTTTATCTGCCTCAGAGCAAACTGGTGTTTGCTTTTTTAATTTGCTCAAAATGCATATCTTCGAAAGGAAGTTGAGGGTTTGTTTTACTTCTCCTGGATCTCCATGAAGACTCTGGCTTTTCATCCTGCTCCACACACACACACAGGATTAAGGTAGTGAATACTCGTAATTCCAGTTTTTGGGACGATGAGGAAGGAAGGTCAGCTGTTCAAGGTCAGATTTGACTGAAAAGCATGTTTGAGGCTAGCCTGAGCTGAGACCTTGTCTCATAAATAAATAAATAAATAAATAAAAAGATTAATTTTTAAAAAAAGTCATGCCTCACTCCTGTCCTTAAAGGAGATCTATAAACCTTTTTTGGGATCTCCTGTAACTTTACTCAATAAAGTAAGGTGGGGTTTTTTTTTGCCTTTTTGTTTTATTTTTTTATTTTGTATGTATGTATGTGTGTTTTGCCTGCACACATGTTGATACATGTCCACCACTTGTGAGCCTGATGCCCACCTGGGTCACAAGAGGACTGTGGACCCCTTAGAACAGGGAGTTATGAACTGCTGTGAGCCACTCTGTGGATGTGAACCCAACCCAGGTCCCCTGCAAGAGCAACAAGTACGCTTTACTAAGGAACCAGCTCCTTAGCTTCTTTGTTGTGTTTCTGAGACAGGGCCTCTTTTAGGCTAGCCTTGAACTTAGTTTATTCAGTTTGTTTGTTTGGTTTGGTTTTTCCAGACTGGGTTTCTCTGTGTAGCCTTGGCTGTCCTGCACTCTGCTGACTAGGCCATCCTGGATGGAATTCAGAGATCGGAATGCCTCTGCCTCCCGAGTGCTGGGATTAAAGGCGTGAGCCCTCAATGCCCAGTTTGGCCTTCATTATGTAGATGAGGTTGGTTTTTGTACTCCAGGTATTCCTGTTTCCTCCTGTCCTGAGGCTATAAGCATGTGACTTCACTCCGTTTGTCTTATCTGAGTCACAGATTGAGGAGACTCTCTCTTGATGGCAGCCTCTTTATTATTTATTTATACTTTACTTTTGGTGTTAACTTTTTTGTGGTTTTTCTCTTTTTTGAGACACGGCTTCTCTGTGTAGCCTTGGCTGTCCTGGACTTTGTAGACCAGGTTAGTCTAGAACTCACAGGGACCCACCAGTGACCTATCTGCCTCTGTCTCCCTGAGTGCTGGGATTTCAGGTGTGTGAGGCCAGCTTTTGTATTGTTTTTGTTTGGTTTGGTTTTTCAAGACAGGGTTTCTCCAGGTGGTCCTTGGCTGTCCTGGAACTCACTCTGTAGACCAGACTGGCCTTGAGCTCAAGAGATCCTACAGAGTGCTGGAACTAAAGGTATATGCCACCATACCTGGCAGGTTTTTTGTGTTTGTTTTTTTGTTTGTTTGTTTGTTTGTTTGTTTTGTTTTTTTCCCCTTCAGTCTTGACTAAAGTCATAGCCATTTTAACATGTCTCACAGTGGTTCTCTCACAGAATGGCCTTGAACTCAGAGATACTCCTGCCTCAGCCTCTCAAGTGCAAGGGTTTCAGGTATGAACCACCAGGATAGCTGCCATTTTTTCCCCCCAGAAGATACGCTTGCTGCCTGTGGAAGGTTAAGTTTAGAAGCGTTCCTCCACAAAGGAGTTATAACCATTTGCACCTGGAAGGAAATTCTCTGAGCCACAGTAAGGGCATCTATTCTGAAGCAGTTTCAGATTTCTGACAGGGGAAGAAATGCTCTAAAATTCTGTCCCCCCTCCCGAGCATCTTGGGTTCTCTCCTGCATGCTCTCTGAGCGCCTCCTCTAATACCTGAGGAAGCCAGGTTGGCATAGGGGTTCATGGGAGAATCAGTTGCTGCACAATCCTGGGGACCCAAAGGCTATCCCAAAATTTTAAGAAAAGGCGGAAGGAAGAAGAGCAATACCAAAACCAGCTGATAGCCCGAGTGTGCCCAGCCATCATGAACATGCAGGCACACAAGATAATAACAATAAACACATTTTAATTTTTAAATAGAAGATTTGAAACCTGGTAGTGGTAGCACAGCCACTTAATCCCAGCACTGGGGAGACAGAAGCTGGTGGACCTCTGTGAGTTCAAGGCCAGCCTGGTCTACAGAATGAATTCTAAAGAAAACTGCTGAGCATGGTGGCCCGAGCAGGACTTTAATCCCAGCACTCGGGAGGCAGAAGCAGGCAGATCTCTGAGTTTAAGGCCAGCCTGGTCTACAGAGTGAGTTTTGGGACATCCAGGGCCACACAGAGAAACCATATTTCAATCCCCCTCCCCTCCACACACAAAAGTTGAGGAAGACTTTCCAGTCAAGATCAAACATGCCTATAATCTCAGCAATATTAGTAGGAAGAGGAAGAGGCAGAAAGATCTTTGAAAGTTTGAGGCAGCAGCATTTTAGAAGAGCCCTGGAACTGGGCATTCCTCCTGAGTGATGGCCATTTAACCTTGAGAAATTGCTCGTAAATAATCTTGATTGGGAATTTCCATCCCTTAGTTTAACCTCAGTCACGAGACATTTCTGGCAAACGTGGAATTCTAAGGATGACCGTGTTTGCTTAGGTAATGGTTCCCTAAAACAAGGCCTAGATCTGATAAGAGATTTTGGTATTTGGGAATTGACTTGCTAAAAGACCTTTTGTGTGATGATCAATAAAAACACCCTGCCCCCGAGAAACCTGAACTCGTGCCTCGGTGTTCCTCTTTCTTCCCTTGTCCTGCGTAATCCAGAACACCGACACTACTGTCAGTTCTGGGCTAATCCTAGCTCCTTTGGGAGTCCTTGCCTCAAAACAAGAGCAGAGCATGAGGCAGCTTAGTGCGCTTGTTGCTCTTGCAGAGAACCTGGGTTTGAGTCCCAGCACCCCAGGGGTCTCTGAAGACCATCAGTAACTCCAGTTCCACTTGCCATAATAGGTTTAATAATAGGTGTTCGTCTTCTTTTTTTTGCCATATCTCATGTGACTCTGTCTTGAAACCCTGGCTAGAGGCAGCAAGAGAATGAAGAAAGGACAGATGCACAGACCTGTGTGCATGTGTGGAGAAGCTGGGTCAAGTGGGTTATGTGAATTCTGGGGGTTTTGTTGTTGTTGTTGTTGTTTTTTGAGACTGGGTTTCTCTGTTAAGCCTTGGCTGTCCTGGACTCACTTTGTAGACCAGGCTGGTCTTGAACTCACAGAGGTCCGCCTGCCTCTGCCTCCCTGATTGCTGGGATTATAGGCATGGGTCGTTGGCTACCTCACGTTGGCTGGTAGGTCCAAGAGCATAGCGGTTCTCCAGCTGCTCCAGGGTCATCTATCATTTGGTGTTTTCCTGAAGAAGGAGCCTTTGGATAACCGTGTGGAATGGTTTCCTTGCTTTCCCTCTGTGTGGGCGAACCACCTGTGGACAGCTGGAAGGAGGTAGAGCAAGAGGCAAGCTTGGGAGCATCCTTCCTCCTTGGCTACCTTGTAGCAATTGCTACCTTCACCTCCTCCTTTTCTCCTGCCCTGCGAAGCCCAGCCCTGACCATCTGAAATAATCCAGGCTTTTGGACTTTTCAACTATTTGGCAAAAAAAGAAGGCGGGGAAGGATTTCTCTTCCCGCATTTAGAATTCTCTGGAATCCCATAGGCTTTGCAGGGTATGGATTGATTCCATGCCCCAGGTTTGAGAAAGAGAGGGACTGAATAATCAGTGGGAAGAGAGACACTGCCAATTCAGCCAAGATATCATTGGTTTTCAATCTACATGTGGGCCAAACATGCTACAGCATTAAAAACTTGGGATAGTCAACACTTTTCCTTAAATAAACCAGAGGTGTTCCAGGGAACCTGAGGGAAGAGGATAAAGGTTACCTTAGGCTACATAGCAATTTTGAGGCCAGCCTGGGCTACATGAAATCCTACATACTAGCCATTCCTGATGGTGACCACCTTTAATCCCAGCACTCGGGAGGCAGAGGCAGGCAGATCTCTGAGGGTTCAAGGCCAGCCTGGTGTACAAAGAGGAGTCCAGGACAGCCAGGGCTTGTTACACCGAGAAACCCTGTCTTGAAAAACAAAACAAAACAAAACAAAACAAAAGCCTACACCCTGCACTACCCCCTACTCCCCCGTAAGTGTTAGTAAGAAATGGATGCTCCAAGCACTTTGAAGAAAAACCGAAAAGGCAGCTTTGCGGAGGGCCTTTTTATTCCGTGGAATGTGTCAGTAGATGGATGTGTGGGCCCTTGGGTACACAGAAGGGCTCATGGACTCTGTCTGGCTAATGCAGCTGGGAGGTACAGTGCCCTCTGAGCATGCCTGAGGCCTTGGGTTTTATCCCCAGCACTGGGGGATGGAAAGGGGACGCTGGGCTTGGTGGTTTATAATCTCGAGTACCTAGGAGTTTGGAAGGACTGCCATAACTGTGGGCTACACAGCAAGTCCCTGCCTCAAAACAGCAAATAAATAAATAAAAATAAAGGAATACGCCAGTTGTATTTCCCTTGTGGTGAGGGTGCTTCTACCGAATATGATTCCTTGTTTCAGGAAACCTTCCACGCCAGGAAAAGGATGCCTGAAAAACAGCCAAGCACAGCTCCTTTCCAGGACAGCTGTCTCCTAGGAGGTATACGAAGGTGAAGGGGTGAAGACAACAGGATTTAGCCAGGGAGCTCTGCCGGGCAGACCCACTGCCAGGGCCTCTGTCTTTCAGTGGCCCCAGACACGGTGACATGGGGCAGCTCAGAAAAGGAGGGCCAGCTGGCGGTGGTTTCCATCTCTGCTTTGCTGGCATTGCTAGTGAGGAGGGAAGAAGAGAAGAGCGGGCCCTAGGATAAGACTAAGCCATGGCTGGACCATCTCCCTTCTGTACACGTTGGTTTCCCCATCTGAAAATGGGATGTTCTGAGGGTGGGGTTTGTTGCTTCAAAAACTCTCCTGATTTAGCAGGAGTTCTAATTCTGGGATTGTATACATTTCTGTGTGTGTGTGTGTGCGTGTGTGTGTGTGTGTGTGTGTTCCTGTGTGCACATCCTCCCGAGTGCATGTGCTCTCTGCTTTGTTTTCTTTCCTTTTCTTATTTCTCCTGTGGTGTGTGTGTATGTTTTTGTATATGTGTCAGCACGATTGTGTGGATGTGTGTGCAAACATGTGGAGGCTGTCAAGAATCATTCATGAGGGGCTGGAAGAGATGGCTCAGAGGTTAATTAAGAACACTCGCTGTTCTTCCAAAGGTCCTGAGTTCAATTCCCAGACAACCACATGGTGGCTCACAACCATCTATAGTGAGATCTGGTGTGCAGGCAGAATGTTGTATAAATAATAAATAAATCTAAAAACAAAAAAAACAAATACATTCATGACTGCCCTCCCAGCTTTTCGAACTGAGGCAGACCCAGAGCTATTAGTCTTGCTACTCCGTTTGTTCCAGGGAATCCCTCTGGGGCCTGAATTACAGACAAGCAGTTACGCTTCTGTGGGACTTAAGTGGGTTTCTGGGGACCAGAACGCTGGTACCCTCTTCAATCTCCCCATCCCATCCCAACCTTATTATTACTTTTCAAGCTTTGTTTACTACCAAAGGAACACAGTCTAGTCTCCAGGTTATAGACAGTGTCCAAGACAATTCAAGCAAAGCCCCCACAGGGTTCCTCTATAGTCATTAGTGCTTCCATGATGTGGTGGCTTGAATATGTCCCCTATTGTCTCAGGGATTTGAACACTTGATTCCCAATTGGTGGCCCTATTGGAAAGGTTTTAGGAGTTGTGGCCTTATCGGAGGAGCCACGTCCCCGGAAGCAGGCTTTGAGAATTTAGACTCACGCCATTGCTGTTTCTGGTTTGTTCTCTCTGCTTCATGCTTGTGGTGCAAGCCGTGGGCTCTCGGCTCTTCCTCCAGCAGCTGCCTCTGCGCTACCGTGGACTCTCTCCCTCTGTAACTCTAAGACCAAATGAGAGCTTTCTCTTTTAAATTTCCTTGGCCATGATGTCTTACCACAGCAGGGCAAACCGCTGTATGGGGAGAAAACCCCCGTCTTCGTAGCTCTCCACCTGATTCGTTGAGATAGGGTCTGTAACTGGATCTCAGCCCAGAGACACCGGACAAGACTAGCTGGCCAGGGAGCGCATTTCTGCCTCTCCAGCATTAGGATTACATGCTACCGTGGCTGGCTTTTTAACATGTGTGCTGGGGGGATTGTGCTACGGGGACATCGTGGACAGTGATGTCACCCCAACCCAGTGGTATACGTTTCTACAACATCCTCACGAGATTTACAGACTTAAAGAAAAGTACATCTAGGCAAGGTTTCTCCTCCTGAGCCCCCTGCCCCTTCCCCACTGTACCTTGAGAAGCGTGGCTTTATTTTGTCCGTGCCGGGAAGAAAGCCTTGCCAGGAGGGACTCTGATTTGAGCACCAGAATAAAGATTTTTTTTTTTTTCCTAATTAACTACTTGAAAGGATCCCAAGCATGGGAAAGAGCCTGCATGTGCAAATGTCAGCTGCTGAGCAAATGAAGTTTCTGGGGATGGGGGGTGTCTTTGTTGTTTCACTATATTTATTGAGTCAGGTGGGTGCCTTAGGTATGAAAGCAACATCAAGAAGAACAGGATCAAAAGACCTGCTCTCCCCCTCCCCCAACACTTGCACCCTATTTGGAGTGCTCAGGTGGGGACCCAGTCCAAACATTTTAACAGCTGGAAAAACCCTCTCGACACAGTCTTTCAGTATGTCACACCTTGGCAAGTGAGTTATTTATTCTTTGTCTCTTTCTCTCTCTTTCTTTTAGACAGGATCTTAGTATCCAGGCTGGCCTTGAACTGACTATACTGCTGAGGGTAACTTTGAATTTCTAGTTCCTGATGATGTGATTGCAGGCCACAACACCCCGTCTATGAGGTGCTGGGGAATTGAACCCAGGGCTTCGTGCATGGGCGAGCACTCTACCCATTAAGCTGCTTCTCCAGCCCTCCTCCCTTTTCTCCTCCTTCTCTTCCTTCAGTTCCCTGGCCTTTCCTCTCTTTTCTTTCATTTCCCCTTTCCTGATTTATTTACTTACAGCATTGCATTTTTCCTTTATTCTCCAGGGGGAGAGGTGCATGCAGTCTTCCATGGCATGCAGCCCCAAGTTTCCCCGCATTTGGGGAAATCCCTGGGAGCAGCCCATCTGGAGCGCAATGGGTAAACCTGTGTTTTGGAGACAGGGTCTCACTCTATGATTCAGGCTGGCCTAGAACTCACAATGCAGCCTGGGCTGTCCTCAAACTTTCAGCAGTTCTCCTGCCTCTACGTTCTGAATACTGGGATTACAGGTACATAAAAACCATATCTGCTAGGTTTTTTTGTTTGTTTGTTTGTTTCTGAGACAGGGCTCTCTGTGTTGCCTTGGCTGTCGCTGCCTCGCAGAGACCTGGGATTACAGGTGTGTACCACTGCACCCATTTCTTTGTTTTGTTTTGTCTTTGAGTCAGGGTCTCCCTTTGTAGCCGAGGCTGGCCTAGAATTTTCCACATAATCCAGGCTGCTGGATTCCCAGTTCTGCTTCAGTCTCCAGGTTGCTAGCTTTACAGGTCTGTGACACTACACCCAGCTGCCTTTCCAGTTTCTGGTTTACAAAGCACAAATCACCAGGGTTCTCTGACTTTTTGGCCCTTGCTCTCTGGCCTGAGGTTAGGCCTGAAGGTTGAAGCCTGCTTTGGCTACAGTAGGGGCAGCTCTTCCGCTCACCTTCTTCTTGTCATCACCCCTGAAAGGATACCCTTGCCAGACATAGGCCTAACAGCTCCCACTGCAGACAATTCTCTTGTAAATATGGAGAACCTTTGCTGTTCCCTCTTGAATCCTCTCCTTCATTTCCATCACAATCTCAATCCAGAGGGATGGGATGGGGTAGGGAGGTGGGATCGATGTCCGTCACCCCCTCCCCTTGAAACCTAAGCCTCAGCAGATTGGTGAAGATGATTTGGGAAGGAGAACTTCTGCTGGGTGGCCAACTGATGGTGGTCACTTGGGCCCTTAGAGCACTAGAGAGGAGAAGGGAGAAGGGTGGGGTGTGGGTGTGTGTGGTGAAGAGGTTTCTGGACGTGCACAGATGCTGCTGATTTCACTTTGATCTATTCACTCCAAGGTGAATGTAAACATCAGGTCACGGGGGCTGCCGCGGTCCTCAAGGTCATGCTAAATCTCTGCCTCTGCCTCCTGCCAGTCTAGATTAGCAGGTGAGAAGCAAATCTCCAGCTCAGTAGACCAGCTCCTTGTAGGACTGGGGATGAAGGCAGCTGTTGCCACTCCCAACTGCCCTTCCTCACTGCTTATCAACCAAACCCAGGACCCTGTGCATACTAGGCAAATTGCTATTAAGATAACCTCGTGGGGCTGAGGAAATGGCTCAGTGGTGAAGGGCACTGTCTGCTCTTCCAGAGGTCCTGGGTTCAATTCCCAGCAACCACATGGTGGCTCACAACCATCTGTAGTGAGATCTGATGCCCTCTTCTAGCATGCAAGTGACTTACAGATAGAGCATTCATATACGTAAAATAAATAATTCTTTAAAAAAAAAGATACACCTCATCACAACACTTTTTCTAGGGTACCCTAGGAAGGAAGTTTCTCTGGTAAAGATATCTCTCTCAACCCTCTCAGGTTTATGGCAACTGCTTTATTCAGATAAGAGAAATTCTGATGCAGTTTCTTTGTCCATGAAGCATAGGTCAAACTTCTTCCATTTGGAACAATTTTATGCTATGTTAGTAGGGGTTTTGTTCTCCTGGAACTCACTCTGTAGACCAGGCTGGCCTTGTGCTCACAGAGATCTGCCTGCCTCTGCCTCCTGAGCACTGGGATTAAAAGTATGTGCCACCACAGCCCTGACTGTTTCTGACTTAATGAACGGTGCTGCTTGGAACCTTTCCCCGCTGGGCAATGGCAGAAAGCAGCTCTCGGGAACAGAACTAGGGTCACATCTGGTGATTATCCTGTGTGGTTAGAGAAGGGAGTCAGAAGGAAGCGGGCCCTCCAGGGCACCTTCACAGGACACTCTTGGGCAAGGCTCAAGGGCCAACACAAATCGGGTGAGGTCAACAGGGGACAGGGAGGTGAGGCCTCATGGCCTCTTGGCCTTGGGTTTCATCCCTGAATTTTTTGTTTTGTTTCTGGCTTCCAGAGTTTGATTTGTAGCCCAGGCTGCCTATGGTGTAAAATTCTGCTTCTCTCATCCTGGGATGACAGATTACAGACTTGTGCCACCTTGGTGTCCCGCCGCGGGCCCTCCCCACCCCCACCTGCATTTGCCCATTGATTCCTAACTCCAGGACACACTCATGGGCACAAAATTCCCAGTCCACCTGCTAAAAAAACCCCGGGAAAGTTTCCTGAATTAATTTGGGACAGGCTGTCTACATCACACTTATGCAGCACTTGCAGGTATAGGGTTCCTGGAAGGACGCTATTTCTCGGGGCGTGTTTCCTCCCATTACTCTGCAGTCCGGTCTCAGCAGTAAGGATCCGTTCCTTGTCTTCTCCGGACTAAACATTTCAAAAGGAACGGCCACATTCCAGTGACAGCAGGTCAAGCACGGGGGAAAAAAAAATGAAAAGTGAAGAGGAACACGTGGAGTTGTAGCTCAATGTGGAGTTGGCAGCGCGCGTGCTTAGCACGTGCTCAACAGTACGGCTAAACCGGATGTAGGTCAACCCCCAGCATGGCTAAACCGGATGTAGTAGCAGGTACCTGTGATCCCAAGGCAAGAGGATCAGGAGTTCCAGGCCAGACAAAACCTTGTCTAAAAAAAAAACAAAACAAACGAATTCTTTGTTCTTTGCACAAACTGTGAATTAACACTTGCAGGAAGAGCTTTTATTTTCCTGCCTGACTTTGCAGGCAGTGTGGCCGGTGGTAGTATAGGTTAAGACAGGAGGACTGAATCCAGTCGCTACCAAAGCTCCCCACCATACATATAATCAAAAGGTGGTTGTGAGATCCCAGCCTCCTTAAGAGTCTCACCCACTCTTCAGCTGGCGAGGGCGGTCCTCTTTTGGAGACCATGACCCGTGCAAACTCTGAAGGCGACACCATGAGGAGCCTTGAGCGCCTCACTATAGGTTTTCAAGACTCATTTTGCTGGGACAGAAGCCAACCCCTCGGAAAGCCCAAGGCCCCCACAGTTACACACATTCCCAATATCCCTCCAATCCACTGCTCTCACCGAGAGCATCAGTTCCTGGGCCCGGGAGAAGCCCCGGCCCTGGAGAATCTGCAAGCAAAGTCAGCCGCTCTCGCCGCTGACCTGAAGGTTGCAGAAATTTAGGATTGCTGCGTTCCGCCCGCGCCTGCGTAAAGGGGACCCCCCCCACCTCCCCAAAGTCCAGACAGACCCAGGGGGACCCCCGCGGGGATGCGGGCTGGGAGGGGCGGGGCGGGGCCAAGCAGACAGCAGCGGTCGCCGCGCCCCTCGCGCTGGGCGGCACAGCCCGAGCGTCCCCCGCGTCTCCAGGGACAACCTTGGCTCTAGCCTCCGCGGGCGCGGCGACGGTTATTCAGATTCCCGACCGAGGGGCCATGGCCGCCTGCTGCAGGGGCCAATCGAAAGCCTGGGAGGCCCTGTATGCAAATATGAGGGCCGGGCAGACCCGAGGTTAGGAAGGGCGCAGGTCGGGGGGCCTGGGGACCCGGCGGGTGGCAGCCAATGGGAACCTGGCTTCTTGCTCACGGGAGGAGTGGGCCCGCTAGGGTGGTTGCGGGAGATCGGTGCCATCCAGCCGGGCGGAGCCGGGGAATAGCCACCGCGGGTAAGGAAGATGGGTGCTGGCCCCCAGTCGCTGCCTCCTGGCGTGGTCTCCCTAAAACCCTGGCTCCGCACAGGGCCACCCCTGTGCCTTCCTCGACGGCGTTCCACGACGCCGGCCTCTCACCCTCACGAACCCCCTAGTACATCGCTTCTCCGTCCCTGGTGCTAACACTCTTTCACTTCCCGCCCTTCCCGGTTTGCCACACCTAACGCCACCTGGGGGCCGGCTCTTGGAGACCGAGCGTGTCTGGGACACTCGGCACCCCTCGTCCCGCACCCCTCGCCTGGCCCCTTTCTTCATCACCCGTCTTCCTTTGTCCGAATGGCCCTTTCAGAAAGATAATTTCGATTGTTTTTCTTTTTCATGCCTGGAATGAGCCCTGTGCCTACAGGATGCCTCCATTCTGTTTCCAGTTTGTTTGGCTGGTATTTTGGTTTTGTTTTTTTTGTTTTTAAACAGGGTCTCTCTGTGTAGCCCTGGCCGTCCTGGCACTCACTCCGAAAACCAGGCTTACAGAGATCCTCCTGCCTCCGCCTCCCGAATGCGGGGATGAAAAGCGGGCGACTGCACCCGGGCCCCCATCATTCTTGTCAGTCAACCCCTCCATCTATTCATTCCCGCTGTTTGTAGGACTCCGGCAATGCGTTCAGTCTTGCAAAAGACCGCACTGAAAAGCTTCCCACCCTCTGGAGCAGAGCCAGGGGGAGAATGGTTAACGTGCGTAATCCTTCAGCGGTGGCCGCAAGGCCCGCGTGGTGGAGCCTGTCTGTGATCCCAGCACTTCGGAGGTGGAAGAGCAGGAAGTCAAGGCTGGCCAGCCTGGGCTACATGAGACCTATGTCACAAAGCAAAAACAAAACAGAAAAGAGAAAGAACGTGGTCGTCCTCTGGTCTTCCAAATCACCTGCAGGGCGATGGCTGGGGCCATGCCAGGACTCATTGCCTCCCCCTGGTGGCCAAACGGACACTTTCATGTACAAATCATAGGGTTTGGCTGCTAATTCAAATTTTTGTGTTGTTTAGTTTTGTTTTTGAGACAGGGTTTCTCTGTGTGTAGCCCTGGCTATGCTGGACCAGGCTGGCCTCGAACTCACAGCGATCCTGCCTGCCTCTGCCTCCCAAGCGCTGGGATTAAAGACATGCGCCACCACTGCCCGGCAGGGTTGCTTATTCTTGACTTGGTAGAGCTCAAGATCAAACTGGTGCTAACAGGGGAGTCGGTATCAGTGTGTACTGTCCTGAGGTATCCTAGTTGGAAAGGTGGAATGGACAATTCTTACGCCATTAGGAGAAAACAAAGACATTAACAGAACAACTTCCAGTCTTCTTTTGTTTGAGGGGGTGTTGTTTGGGTTTTTGTCTGGTTTTTGAGATGGGGTCTCACTATCTATCTCTGGCTAGGGTACAACTTACAGTGTAGACTAGACTGGCCTTAAATTCACTGCAACCTGACTGCCTCCACTATATATGTATTTATTTATTTTTAATTTTATTTTATTTTATTTTTGGGACAGGGCCTTGCTTGTAAGCCAGGCTGGCCTGGAACTCTCAGGGACCCCCCCCCCCTTTTCAGCCTCCCGTGTGCTCGGATTATAAGCACACAAGCCCGTGCCTGACTGTAACCTTCTCTCCCGAGCTCTCCAACAGACTTGGTCCATTTTATCTGTCTGCTGTCCTTGCTCAAGGGGGAGCTGAATGAATTTTGGTCTTGGCCTCTGTGAATGGTCAGTTCGCCTCCCCTAGTCCAGATGGGCGTTAGTTAGGGTGTGCATGCACTTGCCTGAGTGAGCGCTGTTCTGAGAGTAAAAGGGTGTTTCAATCTGATTGCCTTCAAGGTCTCTTTCCTGCTGTAATATTGAGGAATTCCTCGAGAGCTTAGAAAACATCCTAAATCCATTCCTGGGTCTGATTCTTTGCATCCCATAATCTGGGTAACTGGGTGTGGCGGTGCATGCCTGCAATGCCAGAAATTGAGAGGTAGATATAGAGAGATCACAAGTTTAAGGTCACTGTCGAGTGTTTGGCAAGCTTCAGCCCAGCCTCGATTTAGCTGGGCCAATTCTATTTTTTTTTTTTTCCTGAGACAAGGTTTCTCTCTATAGCCCCCCATGCTATCCTGGTACTGTGTGTGTGTGTGTGTGTGTGTACTGGTACTCTCTTATTAGACCAGGCTCGCCTCAAATTTACAGAGATCTGCCTGCCTCTGCCTCTGAGCGTTAGGATCAAAAAAGTGTACTACCCTGCCTGGCTTAATTCTAATTTTTTTTTCTGATATCAAAATTAAAATGCTTTGGTGGGTGGGAATCTCTGGGGTATGGCTTGATGATAGAGCATGTGCCTAGCTTCTTGAGGGTTTAATCCCTGTATAACAAAAACGAATGGGTGAATGATTTTTAATTCAGACCTTTTATTCAGCTGCTTTTTATTCTAACTTAGAGTTGCTTGGGGAAATAAAAAGGGCAGGGTCCAGCAGGAGCAGAATCACCCACCCGTCATGCCCCCCACCCCGCCCCCCCACCCCACCCCCCCGTGAGGTCTGGGCCAGACCCCAGCCCTCAAACAGAGACCAAAACAGACAGACTGCCTGCTTACAGGCTCAGGAGCAAAACTGCTAGGTTCAGATGTGCCTGTAATCAGGCACATAGGGTATCAACGAGACAAGCGGGCTGGGTGAAAAAAATCAGGCCGGGCACAGCGGCTCAATTTGTAATCCCAGCAGCACTCAGGAGCCTGACGCAGGAGGTTTGAGTTCAAGGCCACCTACTGCTGCACAGAGTCCCAAGCTTAAGGAGAAAACGGGTACATGGTGCCCATGATCAAGAAAGAAAGAAGAGAGGGTGGGTGGTGGCCCAGAAGCTGAAAGGATCTGTCACCCAAACTTGGCAACCTGAGTTCAATCCTTGGGACCAGCCAGGTAGAAGGAGAGAGCCATTTCCAGCAAGTTGTCCTTGCGTATTGTGGAGGTCAAAGGACATGTGTGCCTGCATATAAGCACTTACACATGTGGATTAAATAAATAAAATTTAATGAACCTTTAAAGAAAGAAAATGGAGAGAGAGAGAGAATGCCTGCAAGTGTGGTAATGCAAGCCTGTAATCAGAGCACTTGGGATGCTGAAGCAGAAGGATTAATAGCAAGTTCCAGGCCAGCCAGGGCCACACACGGCAAGGCTCTGTCTCAAAACGCTAATAATAGGGGCTGGGGAGATAGCTCAGAGGGTGAAATGATCGTTGTGTGAACATGAGGGTCTGAGTTCCAGTCTCCAGCGTGTGCGTAATCCCAGCACTCATGGGGCAGAGACAGGCAGATCTCAGGGGCTTGCTGGCCAGCAGTCTAGCCAAAATGCTAACTCCAGGCTCCAGGCTCAGTGAACAGAGCTGTCTCAAAAAACAAGCTGGGTAAGCGTCACCCAGCATCGACCTCCGGCCCCTGCAAATCCACCTGCACATTGCGCATACACGCACCACACAAGTGCAGACACTAAAACATTTGTCAGTTCTCTCAGTGCCGCTGTAAACACAAAGCTGCCCCCGCTTGGCTTCTGTGCCGTAAGCACCTCACGCATGTGAAGGGAACACGGAGAAGAGAGTCCTCAGCGGGGCTGTGGTGGCACACGCCTTTAATCCCCGCACTCAGGAGGCAGAGGCAGGGAGATCACCTGGTCTACAGGGTGAGTCCTAGGACAGCCAGGGCTACACAGAGAAACCCTGTCTCAAAAAACAAAATAGAAAAATACTGCTCCTAATTATTGATATGAAGGAATGTAGACCTACTTTTCAAAAGAAATAGAAATCTCTGGGTTTTGTTTAGGTTTTTTTATAAGAACAACCGTGCATGACTTCACTTCAGAGGATCCTCTGCCCTCCCTTGGCCTTCTCAGGCACAAACACCCAAACAAAACACCCACACAAAATGAAAACATTAACGTCTGAAGAAAGAGCAATGGGCGCGGTGGCCCACGCCTGTTACCCCAGCACTAGGGGAGGCAGAGGCAGGTGGACCTCTGTGAGGTCTACAAAGCAAGTCCAGGACAGCCACGGTTACACAAAGAAACCCTGTCTTTAAAAAAAAAAAAATCTGAAGAAACAAAGGGACCAAAAACAAACTGCCTACATGTAGCAAGGACCGTTGCTTGCCATTTTGTACCCGTCTCGGGTCCCACCTTGGTGGCTCTTGTATTGTAGGTGGCCTAGAATACAGGGCAGGCAGGATGGAGGCGAGCAGAGGCCCTGAGGAACCTCTGAACCTCTCTTGAGCAGTGGGTGGGTCCCATTTCTTGCTGTGCATGCTCTGTCCCACAAGAACAAACAAAATTCGACTTTGTGTGTGGGCATGCGCTTGCAGCCGGGTCTCAGACAGGAGAGTTCATGATTTCTCCTGCCTCAGCCCCACAACTTTTCTTCTCTCTGAGGCAGACGTGATTTATCCTTACCGTTTGGGCAAGGCCCTAAAAAAAAAAAAAGAAAAAGAAAAAAGAAAGAAAAGAAAAGCAAAGACAATCCACAATTCCAGAGTTCAAATTCAGGGTCAGTTTCTCCCCAAGTTAACATTAACCTTTGGGTAAACGAGCCACTCCTGGAGGAGGGATTGGTAAAGAGGAACATTGTGGAAAGCCTGGGGGTGTGGGTGTGGGGGGAACTGTTCGTTTACCTTTGAGGGAGCAGCCCAAGGCCAAGGCGTGATGTTCCCCAGTTCTCCCGAACATTGCCAAGTGTGTGCTGTCCAGTGGGAACATTGACTCCCACGCGGAGAGTTTCTCCCCGGTTGTCCTGAGGGCAGCCATGTTTTCCAAGAGTGAAGAAACAAGCGCAAACCGTTGGCCAGTGCAACAGTTTCTGCCCTCTTTCCCAGGGGTGGTGGCGAGCGTTTCTCTGTGTAGCCCTGGCTGTCCTGGACTCGCTTTGTAGACCAGGCTGGCCTCGAACTCACAGAGATCAGCCAGCCTCTGCCTCCCGGAATGCTGGGATCACAGGTGTGTGCCACCGACCCCGGAAAGACATGTATTTGAAAACACCCTGGCCAAAGCACAGCAGTATGTCACAGGAAGGCTTATTCATAGGTAGCCTTTGCGATTAGATCTGACCTGTCAGGTTAGGTTCAGGCGAGGGGCGGAGAGGAGCGTAAGGGTGCCATGGTGTCAGAGACATGGCTGTAGGGTATAAGTGTTGTCTAGAATCAAGTTTAGGCGAGGAATGGAGACGATTCCTAAGAGATGCTGGTGCTAGTTAGCCCAAACTGTTAAAATTCCCCTGGGGTGTAACATGATGAACACACATGTGAGCACACGCTCATGACACACACCCACGCACAAGCGCACACACACACACACACACACACGGAAAGCTACATGATCATCTGAGCCATCTAATCCCTGAATATCGCCTTTTTATCTGTTTTGAAGACAGGGTCTCATGTAGTCCAGGCTAGCCTCTAACTCTAGATTCGCTGAGATTGACTGACCTTCTGACCCTCCTTCATTCACCTCCCACATGCTAGGAATTACAGGTGCGTGCCACCATGCCTTGCCCTGGCCCTCATCGTAGGAGAAGACTCACGCTCAAACAGAGGTAGGGGTACACACCTGTAACTCTGGCATTTGGGGAGGGAGGGGATGAGAAAGGAGGATTGGCATGATTTGGAGGCCAGCCTGGGTTACATAGTGAGGCGCTGTCTCAAACAGACAGACAGACAAACAGGAGACAAAAAACAAATTCCCAAAGAAGTAAAAGACAACTATACAGAAAGTTTGTTTCTTTATTTTTATTTTTGTTGTTGTTTTTAAGACAAGGGTTTGTGTGTGTGTGTGTGTGTGTGTGTGTGTGTGTGTGTAGTCTTGGCTGTTCTGGACTCTCTTGGTAGACCAGGCTGGCCTTGAAGCCACAGAGATCTGCTTGTCTCTGCCTCCCTTGTAGCCAGACCCTAGCCATAATCCCCAGCTTGAAAACGTGTTTTAGGATGTTTAGATAATGTTAACATTGGAAGCGACTTACATGGCCAACAATGAGGCAAGGGTTGGTTTGACTTAGGCACATTCCTTCTATGGAGTGTTTCATAGCTTTTAAAGACCTGGACCGTGCTGGCTGTTCAGACCGCTCAGCAGGTGGGTGACTGACTGACTACCCACCTGAGCGCAATCCCAGAGCCCACAAATCAAGAGGGAATTGATTTCCATAGGCTGTCCTCAAACACACACACACCCCACAATATGGGGGCTGGAGAGATAAGCCATCTCTCCCGTGTGTACTGGTTTTTAAGAGCCGTTGGGAACGGAGGTCCGTTGACCTGCAGCCACCTACCTGTCTGTCTTCATTCACGCCTGCATCTTGACGTGTGAGGACTGAGTGCAGCAGTATAACAGTTAACAGAACTCAGCTCATCTCCGCTTCACCCTGGGGACTCAATCCCTTAGCGAGGAAGGCTCGAGGCTTGGTTCTGAGGCCGTCTCCAGGCACAGACTCGCTTTAATAATAAGATTGTTTACCAGGTGGTAACGTGCTCAGCAGCTCGGCCTCTTTCTGAAAACCCCTGACGGCCGAAACGGAGGCCGGGGTTGGCTAGGTGAATCCCCAAGGTCAGAGTCCTTGGCAAAGGTGGAATTAGTTCTCTCCCTGAGCGTGCACCAAGAGCAGGTTGGAAGGGGGTGCTTTTTTTTATAAAAGGCAGCTAGTTACTTGGTGAACTCCGCTTCACCAGCCACATGCGCAGGGGAGGAGGGCCCCCTACAGGTGGCCCCATGGAACTGCTGTTCGCTCTGCCCTCTCTCCAGGGAGGGCTGGTGTTTCCCCAGAGCCTCCTCCAGGGCTAGGAAGATGCTACAGTGCCTGACTTCGGAAGGCGAGGAAGAAGAGGACGAGAGGGAGGGGAGTTCCATAGAAGATCTAGAAGAGCTAAACGAAAGTGTCACCCTGGATTTGCTCAGAGACAACACACACAAGAGGCTTCAGAACGCCCAGCAGCAAGGCAAGAAGAGGAAGAAAAAAAAGTTAGTATTAAAAAACAAAAAATGAAACGAGGAGTCTGGGGGGTGAGGGTGGGGGAACAGTGCTGATGAGAACAGGAAGGACCCGGAGGGAAGAGGGGAAAGGAGACACAAGGGCTTGTCCCGTCTAGATCACACCACTTTCAGGTCACATAAAAGAACCCACTATTACTGTTCGGTTTTATGGAATCCCGTAACAGTGTGTAACCCTGGCATCCACACCTTGCTCCGATTTTTGTTCTGTTTGTGTTTACAATGCCCTTTAAAGACTGGGTGGGGAGGAAGCTCCTTGCTGAGGGAGTAAGAAAAAAATCTCCCTCCCTATGAGCGTGTCCTGGGACTTTCGCTCACTTGCAGCGTAACAGGACCGGGGCGGCCTGCCGGCCGTGGTGGCTTGGTGACCCCCGGGGGCAGTTTTGCGCCTCCCGGGTCTGGGTCGATACTCCGCTGTGCCTTGTGGACAGCTTGGCTGCTTTCTAAACAGCTCCCCTTGGTGGGGAGAAGGAGGAGACGATATTTTAGCCAAAAATAGGGGATTTAAAAAATTCTTTTCCCCAGTGGGCCGATGGTGTAAAAAGCACAGGGGCCAGTGGGAATGTGGCCTGGTGTTAAAGTGCTTACCTTTCGGGCGGGAGGCCCTGGGTTCGAGTCCCTGTAACTGACAAAATCAAAAAGGGGTTTGGGGCAGTGATGGCAGCATGAAGCCTCAAGCAGAATCAGCCCTAACTGTAACACGGAGAGTAACGGAGCTCTTCAGTCTGTGCTTCCTGCCGTCTGCACCCTTTCACCCCCATCCATAGTGACGGGGATGAGCCGGCCCTGGGCGCGTAGTGTGACAGCTATGGAACGCCTGTCTGGTCCCAGCCCCGTGTTCTGGCCAGGACATCTGTCTGTCTTGCTGTCTGCCTTCTTCTCTTTTCCAGATGATTGGTGATCAATCTATCCAACTGCCGGTATGAGAGTGGTAAGCATCTGTGTTCAAGGGATCAGTGGCGGGGACCGAAGGGTGTGGACGGGGTCACCCCTGGGTGTGCCCAAAGGCGGGAGACAGGGCCCCCAATTCCTTGGCTCTCGTGCCTCCAAAAACTGTTAGAGGACACCGGAACCATCATTCTAAAAACCGTAGGCTTGGGCCATGGTGGTGTGCAGGAGCTATAGCCTTGTTTATTTATGTATGTATTTGGGGCAGGGCTTCACTGTGTAGCTCAGGCTAGCTTGAGACTCAACCGTGTCAAACGCTTTTTAACCTCACTGACCAAGCCTGGCTCTAGATTATTGTTAAGCACTGGTTTACATTCAGAGTTTAGTGTTTGGGGGGCAAGCCAGAGGCCTCTTCCTGGGCAAGGGAAGCCAGATTAGGCCTAACATGCAATCCCAGCTAGCCCCGGATGCATCTTGCCAAGTTTCCATTCTCCGCGCTCTTTCTTTGCCCTGTCCACAAGGCGAAACGGCTCTCTTGTTCCAATACCCGATCTGGGAATGCATAGGAAAGGGACCTCCCCACTCTGAGTTCGTCCCTGCTTCTGTCCCTCACAGACCTTTTCTCCCCCTCTCCAACTTCTTCGCAGTGCGCAGGGCCGCCCAGCAGTATGGCCTTCGAGAGGCAGGTGACAATGACGACTGGACTCTCTTCTGGACCGACTACTCAGTGTCGCTAGAGCGCGTGATGGAAATGAAGAGTTACCAGGTTCGCTCCTCCCCGGGCCTGCGGCTTCCGGCCGGCGGTGGCTCCGTTTGGATCCCTGGCTCTGAAGGGATCGATCGCATAGCCCTGCTTCCCGCTCAGCCGTAGTTGCTCACGAGTCCCGGCTTCCTTTGCAGAAAATCAATCATTTTCCTGGGATGAGTGAGATCTGCCGCAAAGACTTGCTGGCCCGGAATATGAGCCGTATGCTAAAGATGTTTCCTAAGGACTTCCATTTTTTCCCTAGGACCTGGTGTCTTCCTGCTGAGTGAGTACCGGCTGCTTGCATCTCCTCTTCACCCCCCATTTGTTCTCTCTCTCTCTCTCTCTCTCTCTCTCTCTCTCTCGCCCTGATTTCCCAGCCGCTCCTCACCCTTTCCATAGGACCTTCTATATTTTCCCCTGCTGTTCAGGAAGAAAAAAGGGTAAGGGTGTGTCCAAGGTTGAAAAAACACAGGCTCCCGCTGTAAAACGAGATGACAGTTAAGGCCCGGGTG
Organism: Meriones unguiculatus; assembly: GCF_030254825.1. Classification (NCBI taxonomy): domain Eukaryota; kingdom Metazoa; phylum Chordata; class Mammalia; order Rodentia; family Muridae; genus Meriones; species Meriones unguiculatus. The sequence goes on along the minus strand of NC_083355.1, from coordinate 24,935,396 downwards.
CCTTGGAGGTTGGACCCACAGTTAGGATGAACGTTTGTTCTAACAGTGAAAGCGGTTGGATTTGAACTTGTGCCAACCACCTGCCTGTGCAGTTTCTGAATGTCTAAGGAGAGAAGTGGGGTTGTGGTTAGCATCCAGAGCAAGAACAGAGGAGGCTGCCGTACCAACCCTTCCTCTCAAAAGTAGGCATTCCTCTCAAAAGTACCCCAAGGGGCAGGGGTGGGGATAAGGGGGTGAAGTGACATGCCTGTGACCTGGGGTACAGTGAGGGCTTGTGGAAGGGTGGTGACAGTGAAGCGTCGCCGTCAGAACTGCCTTCAAGGGCTGGAGAGATGGCTCAGAGGTTAAGAGCACTGGCTGTCCTTCCAAAGGTCCTGAGTTCAAATCCCAGCAACCACATGGTGGCCGACAACCATAGTGAGATCTGGTGCCCTCTTCTGGCGTTCAGGTGTACATGCAGGCAGAACACTAGAACACTGTATAAATAATAAATAAATCTTAAAAAAAAAAAAAGAATTGTATCCAAATGGACTGGAGAGATGACCCAGGTTTGGTCCCTAGCCACCCACACAGCGCACATACATACATCTAGGTGAAACTCACACACTTTGAAAAATCTAAAAAAAGCTTTTAAAAGAATTATACTCACAGCCAGGTGTGATGGCACACACCTTTAATCCCAGCACTCAGGGAGACAGAGGCAGGCTGATCTCTGTGAGCTCAAGGCCAGCCTGGTCTACAAAGCCAGTCCAGGACAGCCAAGGCTACACAGAGAAACCATGTCTCAAAGAAAACAAAACAAAACAAAAAAACAAAAAAAATTGTACTCACACCGCAAAGAATCCCATTCTCTCCTCTCTACCCAGTCTTCCCCAAAGGCTCTGGGCCTTGAAGACTATTCATAATGTAACTGGAATAATCTGGTGGCGGAGGTGAGACAGGGTTTCTCTGTGTAGCTTTGGCTGTCCTGGACTCACTTCGTAGACCAAGCTGGCCTCGAGCTCACAGAGATCCTCTTGCACTCTGCCTCCTGAGTGCTGACATCACAGGCGTGTGCCACCATGCCTGGCTGCCTGGATCAATCTTCAGGGCTAGCATCAACTTCAAAGAAATCCTGTTTCAGTGGGGCAGTGGTGGCGCATACCTTTGATCTCAGCACTCAGGAGGCAGAGGCAGGAGGATCTCTGTGAGTTCGAGGCCAGCCTCTACAAAGAGAGATCCAGGACAGCCAGGGAGGTTATACAGAGAAATCCTGTCTTGAGTTAAAAAAAAAAAAAAAAGTATTTAAGAGGGGGCTGGAGAGATGGCTCAGTGGTTAAGAGCCCTGACTGCTCTTCCAGAGGTCCTGAGTTCAAATCCCAGCACCCACATGGCGGCTTATCTGATACACTTATACAGACATAAGTACAGGCAAAACACCAAATGCACATAAAATAAAAACAAATAGACTTAAAAAACAAACAAACAATGCATGTTTGCTGTTCAGATAAACGGGAGCCTCCAGATTTCACAGCCAGGCCGTGGTGGAGTGTTATACCTCACTGACTTTCTCAGTGCACAGAAGGTTCCTCCGAGTTAACGCACAAAACAGGATGTAAAGCAAGGCTGAGACACACATAACCCGTTCATTTGGCTACTTTATTCTCCCCTTTGAACTTTTGAGAGAAGACCTATGTATGGAAGGCTAACCCAAACTCGCAGCCCACCTGCTTCAGCCTTTTCCGTGCTAGCAGTATAGGCACAGACCACTGATTTAATTTTAATTTGGTTTCCTGCTTTCTTCTAAGTACGCTTTGTATTTTTTTTTTTTTTTTGAGACGTGGCAATGTGTAGCCCAGGCTAGCCTTGAACTTGCTATGTAAACAGGGGTGCTCTTGAACTGCTGATGTCTTGCCTCTACCTCCTGAGTGCTGGGAGTACAGACCTGTGCTACCACACCCAGCTTATATGGCTGTGGAGACTGAACGCAGAACTTCATGCATGCTAGGCCAGCTCTCCATGAACTGACCTCCACCCCTGCCCCTCCCCCTCTTTCCGCAGAGTGCATTCAAGGGTGTGCTTTGCCTTCCTGTACCCCTCCTAGTGGAGGCCTCCTAGCGAGCGAGACACTGAAGTCCAGACATGAGTAAGAGGAGGAGGTCCAGGTCTCACTATTGTCAAGGCTGAAGACAGAAGCAAAACTCCTATGTGTAAACCCAAGTCAAACTATCTCTCTCTCTGTCTGTCTGTCTATCTATCTATCTATCTATCTATCGCCTCAGAGCTGGCTTTAACTCCAGTCCCAGGGGCTCTGACTCTCTTCTGGCCTCCTCTGGAACCAGGCACAGACAGGGTGCACAGCCCTACATGCAGGCAAAACACCCACACGCATAAAATAAATTAAAATAAATGAGGAGTTAGTGTTCCTTGTCATTGCTCCCAAGCTAAAGATGTGTCTTGTCTCCTCCCCGCTGTGACAGCTGGGGAGATTTGCAGCATTACAGCAGGACAAGAAAAAATAAGACTTACATTTGTAAGCCGGACTCAGGCTGCCAAGGGAGAGGCATATTCATTACCAGGACGGTGAGAGATATCAAGCCAGGGGAGGATATGATCTGTCAGCTTTATATCTCAAAGGTACTTCCTCATTTAGACTTTATATCTATTGCCTACAGTGGCCTCAGGCTCTGTGGGACAGATTGTGAAACGAAGTCATGGAAGACGGGGGTGGAGATGAAACTGAGCCTGTCTTACGCCTTGGATTTGATGAGATCCAAACCTTTCTGAGTCACAGTGCCCCTGGCCCTTGCCATCTCCACCACTGATCTGGCCTCAGGAGGCCGACCCCTCCCTCCCATAGACGAAAGCGTGGTTTGCGAGAGGCCCCATCTCATTTAGAAGGGGGGTCCCCTAGGAGAGTTCATAGTCGCTAGCTTTTCTCCCCCCGACTGGGGTGGGGGGAGTCTCGGACCACAGTGATAAAGCCCACTGCAGGGAGGACTCCTTAGAGGGGGAAGCTTGCAGCATTTGATAGCTCAGGAATTCAAGGCACCGTGCAGTTCCCCAAGGTCACCTTTCAGGTCCTCATCTCATTCCCAATCTCTCCCGTTCCCCATCCTGGGCAAGCCTGCTCTTTCCACCAATACCGGAGCTGCCCCCCACCCCCAAGAATGAGGTGGGAGATTAACGCCTTCAGCCCGGCCCTTCTGACGCTTCTCTCCTTCCCACCCAGCCCTTCATCATCGACGGGTTCAAGTTTGACCTGCGGGTTTATGTGCTGGTGACCTCCTGTGACCCTCTCAGGGTTTTTGTGTACAAGGAAGGACTGGCTCGCTTTGCCACCACCTTTTACTCCTATCCCTGCACAGGCAACCTGGTGAGCTGAGGGCACATGCCACCTTCCCTTTCCCCTCAGCATGCCAACATCCTCAGATACTGTGGAACTGGCTAGCATCGGATGAATATTTACTGTGTTCCAAATCCCCCGGCTTTCTCATTTAGTCCTCCCAGCAGTCCTCCAAGATAGGGGTTAGTATTCCCGTCTTAAGGATGACATTAAAACCTACAGGGTGGGGCTGGAGAGCTGGCTCAGAGGTTAAGAGCACTGGCTGTTCTTCCAAAGGTCCTGAGTTCAATTCCCAGCAACCACATGGTGGCCCACAACCATCTGTAATGAGGTGTGGTGCCCTCTTCTTGCCTGTAGGCACAAGTGCAGGCGTGTAGGGGACTTGCCTGGGGTCACTCAGCCAGGAAGTGGTGTATCTGGGGCTTGTGGCCAGGCCTCACTGACTCCACCACCAGAACAACAGTGCAGAGGCGCTCAAGGAAAGAAAGCCATGGTTATGCTGCTCTAGAAGCCCTGGTTCCCATCTGCATCCCCCAGCCACAGAAAGAGTTAGAGTCTATTCGTCTTCCTTTTTTTTTTTTTTTTTTGACAAAGGGTTTCTCTGTGTGACAAGCTGTGGCTGTCCTGGACTCACTTTGTAGGCCAGGTTGGCCTCGAACCCACAGAGATCTGCCTGGCTCTGCCTCCCGAGCGCAGGAGCCACCGAGGCCCGGCGTGGTGTTGGGAGTCTCTGTTATTCCAGCCTGTGGGATGTCGTTTTTACTTCCTGTTCTCGCCTTTACATATGCCTTTAAATTCCCCCCTTCCCCCATCCCCTTAAGCCCCAGGGACTGTGGGAGTGGGGCGAGGGGCAGTGCATGGAGAGGACACGGGAGGCCCACGCCCCAGCCTGACCCGCAGTCTTCGGCCTTCTTCCCCAGGATGAGATCTGCATGCACCTGACTAATTATTCCATCAATAAGCACAGCTCCAACTTCATTCAAGATAACTCTGCTGGCAGCAAGAGGTAAGAGGGCCGCCCCGCTCGCTGGCCCCTCCAGGGGTCCACCCTGACCCGCGAGGTCCTTGCCAGTAGTTCCATCTTGGGTCACGTGACCTCTGCTTTGCCTCTCGGCCCAGAACGGTCTCTTCACGTCAGCCCTCTCGGACTGTTAATCATTAAAAGGAGGCCATGCTGTAAACCCTGGGAGGCTGGGAGGAGGGAGATAAACACGAACCCGTTTCCCCAGCAGAGCACATACACATACCAAAACATACCTTGCTACAGTTGCCCTCCTGACATTTCCAGATCCACAGACTTTATTGACTGCTAGGCTGCCAAGGGAGAGGAACTTGCCAGCTGTGGTTCCTTGGTCTGCAGTTGCCTGGGGTGTTGCTCCCTTAGATTCCCGACCGATGTGTCACGGTGCCCCGGAGTCTCCTGACCCACGGCCGGCCAGCCTTCAGATTGGAGAAGAGAAGAGAGTCCTAAGGCTCCCCCCCCCCCCCGCATAAGCCCCCCCATAAGCAGCTTTTCTGTTCACGTTATCGCGTCGCCAGCTTGCATTTGAAAGAAAGGTAGACCAGGAGATAGGCACGTGGCTGGGTAGAGATGGGGAGAGCAGAGGGGGTCTCTGTGCGCCCTGGCACACACAACAGGTGCCCAAGCATCTGTTACAGGGTTCTCACCCTCGCACTGTGGCCAAGGCACAGCACCCAGGACCTTGGGTGGAGAGAGAGGTGTTAGTTTCACAGATGAGGAAACTTGAGTCTCAGAAAGGGGTTGAGTCGCTCCCGGTCACACAGCTCTGAGTGATAGAGTTGGGGAGAACATTTCTGTCGGCTGTGCCAGCCTCACAGGGATTCATGGGTCAGGGAGGCACGGAGCATTTCAGTATGTGGGCTACCGCTAGTCAAGCCCTGTTGGAAGGAGGGGATCCAGATGGCTGGGAAGATGTTCCGTCTTTGTGTGGCTGTGTGCATTTGTGTGCTGTGTACCTGTGTGTGTGCGTGAGTGTGTTTTCGTGACCTTAAACTTGCTTGTAGTGGAAGAAATTTTCTCATTTTTTAAGATTTATTTTTTGGGGCTGGAGAGGTGGCACAGAGGTTAAGAGCACTGGCTGCTCTTCCACAGGTCCTGAGTTCAATTCCCAGCACCCACGTGGTGGCGCACATCCATCTGTAATGAGATCTGGGAACTGAACTCAGGACCTCTTGAATTGAAGACCGTGCTGCTGGATTCAACTTCTCTTTAAACTCTTAACCTCTGAGCCGTCTCTCCAGCCCTATGGTTTTTCTTCTAATTTTTTCTTTCTCTGTGTAGCCTTGGCTGTCCTAGACTGGCTTTTTAGACCAGGCTGGTCTCAAACTCACAGAGATCTGCCTGCCTCTGCCTCCCTGAGTGCTGGGATCATAGGTGGAAACAAGTCTTGATTTGTAGCTAAGGCTGGCCTAGAACTCAGTTTGTAGCCCAGGGTAGCCTCAAATTCCCAGCCCTCCTGCCTCAAGCGCTGTGATTACAGGCATGCGTTGCTATGCCTGACGTCAGTCACCCCCTGTTTTTGGAGGACGCCAGTCCCATGTTGTCTGACACTCTTGCCACTTCTCATCCAGACTGCGGATGCCACGGAGCACCTTGCTCTGGTGTGCACATGTCGCCGCTTCCTTGACGACGTTTGTCCACCGAGTAAGCCTCAATAAGTTATTCTGTCTCTGAGCCTCCTTTTCTGGGTTTTAAGATGCAGCCAATGAGATAACCTGCCCTGCCCTGGCCTCCCCTCTTCTCGGCGTCCCAGCGAGACTCCAAAGGATCCACCCTGCAGCCCAGCAGTCTGCTCCCACTAGCCTGCTTTCTTTCCTTTAAGATTTATGAATTAAGTACACAGCATTCTGCCTGCACGTGTGCCTGCAGGCAAGAAGAGGGCACCAGATCTCATTGCAGATGGCTGTGAGCGACCATGTGGTGGCCGGGGATTGAACTCGAACTCGGGATCTTACCCTCTGAGCCTACTCTCCAGCCCCCCATTAGCTTTTTTTAGACGAAGGGCTTTTGCTTGCCTTCTGTTATGAGAAGTGATGTCACGCCCAGGTGTTGTGGTGTGGTTGACACACAATGATACAGGGTCCTAGCACTTAGGAGCCTTCTAGACTGAGGCAGAAGGAGTGTACATTTCAGGCTAGCCTGGGCTATATGGTGAGACCCTGGAGCCAGAGACTGGGACAGAGACAGAGACAGAGATGGGAGAGGAGAAAGAGAGGGAGAAAAAAAGGAGAGAGAGAGAGAGAGGAGAATATGAATTTAAAAACACTGAAACCATAACAGGCCCCAGGCCCTCTGATGGACAGGATGTTGTGGGGGCCAGCCAGACTGAAATAGAATGTGGACACTTCTGGCAATAGCTCTGCCCTCTGGCAGTACTGAATTCATCCAAGGCCTCACACACAATAAACAAGTGTAGCACAGAGCCTATACAACCCTGAGATAACAGCCATCTTCTCTCCTTCCCCTGCCCTGACCTCTCTGCTCTTCTCCTCTCTCCCTTGGAGCAGTCATCTGCCCGCAGGGTCCTCTGCCCTGGCCTCTCTTGGCTCAGCCTCTCTCCCCTAGAGACCCATCTTTCCTCAGTTCAGCGAGTGTGCCAGCCAGCGAGAGCCTGATTTTATAATAGAGCCACACCCACAGGCCTTTCAGCCACGCACAGATTAATCCACTTAAGAGGGCAAGACACTGCCAAAGGTCGGGTGTGCCAAGTTTTTAACACTTGAGCTTGGAGGGACGGATCCAACCCGTAATGTGTCCCGGCCTTCACTGTGCTGCTCATACTGCCCCTCCCCCTCCCTCATCCTCGCCCACCCCCACCCAGGCTTCCTCCCATCTGCTGAGACACGAGACGATTTTTTTTTATGCTCTCTTGCCTCCTCAAAGTTGGCAGCTGAGGCCAAGCCCGCTCCCAGCCTTGCCCCGACCTTCCCGCTGGGGCTCAGGGTCCATAGGAGCAGGACTCAGGTCGAAGAGAAAAAGACAGAGAAAGCGTGAGCCTGGAGGGCGTCTGGGCAAACACCAGGCATCTTCCCTCATCTTGAGGGTGCCTGGCACACACCTGGTGTGCAAGGGAACCGAGTCACCACTGAGCGTTTGGAGACTGCCAGGCAGAGCATATGCACCGTGATGGCCCTGAGTCATCGAGAAAAGGTTATGTTGTGTTCAGTAACACGTGCTTTAAGAGATCAGGGAAGTGGTACCGTAGTCTATTCCAGGAAATTGTATTTCCCAATTGGGCAAATTAAATGGTCCCCTTCCCCCACCCGCCAGAAAGGCTTGGCTTCCAACAGCCTGGAAAATCCACCTTTGCACAGCGTTGTAGCTTGACAAAGGCAGGTAAGGGAAATGGCCTTTATGTTAACAGGCCTTTGCTCATCTGCCTTTGTACAGACACCTCTGTTTCACACTCCTTGCATGGTCCTCAGGCTTCCCGTGACAGAGGCGGCAGTTGCAGACACTCGCTTGCTGGGCAGTCCTTGGCTGGCAGGCCTGCTCCTTCCTTTTTGACCCTTTCACTAGAGCCCAGTGAAATGGTTTTTGTTTTGTTTTGTTTTGTTTTAATAATTTTTAAGCCAGGCGGTGGTGGCACAGGCCTTTAATCCCAGCATTCTGGAGGCAGAGGCATTTAGATCTCTGAGTTGGAGGCCAGCCTGGTCTATAGAGGGAGTTCCAGGACAGCCAGGGCTATACAGAGAAACCCTGTCTTGAAAAACAACAACAACATAAAAATTACAATTATTATTTTTTTCCCGGAGGATGCATACTATAGCGCACACGTGGAGGTCAGAGGGCAACCTGCAGACGTCAGTTCTTCCTTCTGCCACGGGGACGCCGGAGCCCAAACTCTGATCACCAGGCTCAGCGGCTGGCGCTCTCTGACAGGGTGACCGGGCTACCCAAGGCAGAGGTTTCCTGGCACGTGGGACTTTATGTTTAAACCGGGGGCTGTACGCTTTGCTTGGGACCGCTGGTAACTTTAGGTATGGAAATGTCTCGGGGGCTGCCGTCCTCTGTGGAGCAGCCACAGAGCAGGACCTTGTTTTTGGTGTTGCCAGAGTCTCCTCAGATGACTGAAGTGTGACTGAGGTCTCAGTGTTCTTCAAAGCCTCCCCACGTTCCTAACTGAGAAACCGTTGCTGCCGAAGCTGAAGCAAACCAGTAACGTGACGAGTGTGTGTGTGTGTGTGTGTGTGTGTGTGTGTGTCTGTCCGTCCGTGTGTACGCATGTTCAACTTGGAGTTCTCCATCCAATACCCAGCCAGCTCTTTCTTCAGCCTACCGGTGTTTTTTGTTTGTTTGTTTGTTTGTTTTTGGGTTGTTTTTTTTTTTTTTGTGTGTGTGTGTGTGTGTGTTGTTTGTTTTAGCAAGTTCCCAGGCTGCGGATCTGGGCCTACCCGGAGGTCCTGGAGGCCTGAGGAGTCTAGGCCTGCGACTCCTACAGGACCCCTCCCATTTTGGTCCAGCTTTGGTGCGTCACTCCGTCCTCCCGCTGCATCTGTAGCCTTATTGTCTCCAGAAGTTCCTGGCTTTCACCACGCCCGCCGAGGTGCAGGCTGATCGCTTCCCCTCCCTCACAGCTGTCTCCTTTTCAGGAAACTCTCCACCTTCAACTCGTACATGATAAACCACGGCTACGACGTGGAGCAGATCTGGAGAGCCATAGAGGACGTCATCATCAAGACCCTCATCTCGGCTCACCCAGTCATCAAGCACAACTACCACACCTGCTTCCCCAGCCACACGCTCAACAGCGCCTGCTTTGAAATCCTGGGCTTTGACATCTTGTTGGACCAGAAACTCAAACCCTGGCTGCTGGAGGTAGGGGAAGCTGGGGGTGTGAACCGTCCCCATCCCTGGGGTCGGCCAGCTTCAGGGTGACTCCGCCTTCCTGGCTCACCTGGATTGCTTCCAATCCGCTTCTCCGGTCACTCCCTTCCGTGGCGCCTGCTGCCCACGCTTAGCTGAGAACTGGCCACCAGAGGGGGGTAGATGGCTGGGAATTAGGGGATTCCTCGAGCCTTCTTGAGGTCCAACCAGATTTACAGCCGCTGCCAGGCGCAGAGCTGTCGTGAAGCCGGGTCTGCTTCCTGGGTTTCCCCCGCAAGGATTGCCTGTTCCTTCTCAAAGCTTGTGACTGGTTTCAAATGGGAGCAGCTTTACCTGGCCCTCAGGGACCCGAGCCACCCAGTTCCAAACACAGGTGTAAGGGACTCTGTTGTCACAGAGTGGGGAAGCCCAACCCCAAACTGTAGGGAGGAAGAGGAAGAGGTTTCTGAGAGGCATCGCTTCCTGATTAAATTGGTCCTCCATAGCCTTCTTAAGCCTCTACTCAACGTGCACCCGCAATCCTTGTTGCTGGTTTTCTAAAGCTGTAGCTGGATTTCTGGGGCTCTGCCCTCCCCTGTTCTCAGGTTTGTGCAGGGGTCACTGTCCGGAGCTTCTGCCCCAGGGACAGAATGAGGAGGCAGCAGCAGGATGCCAGGAGCTGCTAGGAATCTAGAAATCTCACATAGTGCCTCGAAGCAATGTGGACTTTTCTGTGGGCGGCCCCTAGTCTTCTAACCCTTTTTATGCCTTGCCTTTAGCCCTGATTGGCTTCTAGAAAAAAATCACTCTGCTTCTGTATTTTCCTTTATTCCCTCCCCCTATCTTTTTCCTCATTCTGTAGCCCTGTCTGGCCTGGAGCTCTCTCTCTTGCACTCACAGAGATCCCCCTGCTTCTGCCTCCCGAGTGCTGGGATTAAAGCATGTGCCACTCTCTCTGGTGGTGTTTTCTCGTTGTCCCCTCCTCCTCCATTTCCCTCTTCTTCCCTTCCCCATTTCTTCCTCTCCCGTATTCCTCCCATCCTTCCTTCTTTCTTGCCTCCTGTTTTTATTCGCTTGCTTGTGTGAAATAGGGTGCCACTTTAAAGACCAAGCTATCCTGGAACTTACTGTACTGCCTAGGTTAGCCTCAGACTTGTGACAGTCCTCTTGCCTCAGCCCCCTGAGCGAGGTTTACAGGCATGAGCCGATTCTGCCTGGCAGAACCTGCCGCTTGAACCAGATCCTCCTATGCTGGTGTGTAGAGAGCACAGAACATGTGAAAGAAGACACACCCATGCCCATGAGACAGAGGACCAATAGAGAGAGGGCTTGAAATAAGAGCCAGTAACAAAGATGGTGCAGCCTTTGATCCCAGTACTCAGGAAGCCGAGGCAGGCGCATCTCTGTGCGTTCTAGGCCAGCCTGGTTTACATAGCTCCAGGCCAGCTAAGGCTACACAGAGAGACCCTGTCTCAAAAACAGACCAACCAACCAACTCCGACCTGGTTACCCTAGAAGGGAATTCTACTTCCTGCTCTCTCTGCTCTCTTCACAGTGGCTCCAGTCAAGGCCTCTCTCCCACTCACGTGGCCAGGGCTGTGAGGCGAGCCTGGGCAGTAAGCGGAGGCGGTACCTTGGCCTCGCCTCTGCTTTCGCCCCTGCTCAGCCCCGCCCCCAACCATGCTGCATCTTCACAGGTCAACCATTCTCCCAGCTTCTCCACTGACTCCAAGCTAGATAAAGAGGTGAAAGACAGCCTGCTCTACGACGCACTGGTTCTCATCAACCTGGGGAGCTGTGACAAAAAGAAAGTCTTACAGGAAGAGAGACAGCGGGGACGGTTCCTGCAGCAGTGTCCTTCCCGGGAGATCAGGTACAGCAGCGCCTCTGGTCCTCGGCAGCCCATTCGCTTATGGGCCCCGCCCTCAGCAAGACTGGCTGTCCTGGGCCCAGTTGTGACTGAAGTCTCCCAGTTCTGTGGCCTTTTTGTCACTTCCTTGAGGCTTGGGGATCTTTTCCGTGAAGTGGAACTATGTATATAGAAGATACTAGGAGGACTGAAAGAGATCATTCCCGTGAAGCCTTACCTAGTATCCGGCACCATAATTTGCTGGAGGTTGTTAGGGTTCTTGACTGTGGGGCCAGTGAAACGGCTTAGTGGGTAAAGGCACTTGCAAAAGTGGGGTGGTGGTGCACGCCCTTAATCCCAGTGCTTGGGAGGCAGAGGTAGGCGGATCTCTGAGTTCGAGGCCATCTTGGTCTACAGAATGAGTTCTAGGATAGCTAAGGCTACACAGAGAAACCCTGTCTCGAAAAACCAAAAAGAAGGAAAGAAAGGGAGAAAGAAAGAAAGGAAGGAAGGAAGGAAGGAAGGAAGGAAGGAAGGAAGGAAGAGAGAAGGAAAGAAAGAGAAAGTTCTGTCAAGCCTGCTGTGTGCTGCCCTGACCTGGCACTTTCCCTTCTGCCTTTGCACTTGTTGCTTCTCAGATTCTACCTAGGGCAATACGCACACATGCTCAGTGGCACCAGGTTTATTCCTCAAGGGCATCGGGCACTTCCTCATGCCAATGCCTGCTCTGTGTGGCAGGTGGAAAGGAGGTAGAGTGTGGCCTAGGAGCCAAGGCCAGCACAATTCCTGACAGGAGGCTGACATGGATAAGCCCGGCTAGCTGGTGACCGAGCCCTAAGTGCCTGCTACCTGGGACCCCAGCAGGTCTTGTACTGTGCTGCTGACCATAACGCCCCCAGGAGGAAGACGTCCCCTGTGGTAGTTGGGCTGGATGGCTCAGTGGCTCCTGGTGTCCCCACTGTACAGGAAGCCTACCATATCTGATCTCTTCCTTCTGGTAGGTGGGGTAAGGAGGAGTGACGTCATCAAGGCTCATAAAGTCTCATTAAGTCCTGAAATGTAGCAAAATAGGAGCTGCTGTTCTCTAGAGAAGGGGTAATGAGGACAGTGAATGGGACAGGCGACAGTCTGCCCCGTCAGAGTAAGCCAAGGGGGAAATGGGTTTTACTCATAAAGGGCGAGAATTTGGTTAAACTGTCAGACCCTTGTAACCGGCTCCTTCCTGCACCGTGACGCTGACTGTCCCGGAAGTGCTTTCAGAAACATTCTTGCTTTTATTTAACAAACACGGATCGACCACCATTCTGTGCAAGGCCCCAGATGACACCCGGCTGGGACGTGTCCCTCCCCAGAAAACGCAACTGCAGCCCTGGATTCTCTTTCCCAACAGGATGGAGGAAGTGAAGGGTTTCCAGGCCGCAAGGTTGCAGAAAACGGAGGAATACGAGAAGAAAAACTGTGGCGGGTTCCGACTCATCTACCCTGGTCTGAACTTGGAGAAATACGAGAAGTTTTTCCAGGACAACAGCTCCCTCTTCCAGAAAACCATCGCATCCAGAGCCCGGGAGTTGTATGCCCGGTAGGAGGGCTTCCTCTTCCTCTTGGGGTGAGGCGGGCGGGCTGTCCTGGCAACGGTGGTCCAGGGTGGCAGGGGAGAACTCTCTGTGTCTCGGTTCCCAGCCTTGCAGCAGATAGAACAAGTGACTCACCATCCAGGGAGTCATTAAGCAGATGAGCAGATTAAGCAGACACTCATTCTTGAGGCAGGCCCCCCCCCGCCCCCCACCGCCTCAGAGGTACCTTACGTAGCCAGCTTAGCCAGCGCTTGAAGAGAGCCGTCCTGTCAGGTCCGGTCCCCTCCACGCACAGCGGAGGTCGTATAGCAAGATGACCCCGAAGGACTAGAAAAAACCCTGTTCTTCTGACTCCCGAGATCAAGTGATTTCATCTGGCGTAGCACCTTTAGTCCAGGTCCCAGGATTCACAGGCCAGAGAGCCCAGCATGTGACGTGGCCCAACATGAGAGCCTTAGCCCCTTAGCCTCTTTCCAGGGAAGGGGGAAGATCAGCGGCGTGAGAAGGAGCCCTCTTTCCTGTGCACTGGGGATGGCTGGAAGGACGACTTTCTTACCTGCTCTGTTTCTTGGCCTTCAACCCCTCATGTGCAGGCATTCTATTCCTCTGTTCCATCTTTTTTGTTTGTGTTTGTTTTTGTTTTTTGAAAACAGGATTTCTCTATGTAGACAGGATTTCCTGTCTGTGAAAACAGACAGGATTTCTCTGTGTAGCCTTGGCTGTCTTGGACTCACTTTGTAAACCAGGCTGGCCTTGAACTCACAGTGATCCACCTGCCTCCCTTAAGACTTATTTATGTATATGAGTGCTGTTTTCACAAACACCAGACTTGGGAATCAGATTCCATTAGAGATGGTTGTGAGCCGCCATATCGCTGCTGGGAATTGAACTTGTGACCTCTAGAAGAGCTCTTAACTGCTGAGCCATCTCTCTAGCTCCCCCTCCCCTTTTTATTGCTTATTTGTGCATTCGGAAGCGCCTGCATGTCTGTCTGTGCATGCGGTGCCTGCAGAATCCAGAAGAATGAACTGAAGTTACAGACAGTTGTGGGTACTGGGAATCGAACCTGGGTCCTATGGAAGAGCAGCCGGTGCTCTTAACTACTAAGCCATCTCTCCAGCCCCTCTCCATTCCATCTTATCCGTCTCCCGGTCCCAAGAAGGATACCTACTCCCTACCCCAAGACACTTATCCGGCGGTTCTTCAATCGACAGGCAGCTGATCCAGGAGCTGAGGCAGAAACAGGAGAAAAAATCCTTCCTAAAGACGGAGAAGAAAGCAGAGATGCAGGGTGAGAGTGTGGGCGAGCAGGCAAGAGACAAGGTCGTGAGGTTCCGGCAACGGCAACAGCAACAGCAACAGCAACAGCAGGAGCGCAAGGCGGCCACCTGTCCCATCAAACAAGTAAACTCAGAGGCGGGGAGAGTGTGTACAGCCAGCACCCTGCCCCAGCTGGGGCCGATCCGTGGGAGGGTGCCTCGGAGACCCCTGCTCCGGGCACAGACACACTGACGGCCTGCCCCAAGGGGCCTAGAAGGCTCAGGGAGCCTGGCATCTGTTAGAGGGTGCTCACTGCTCTGTCCTTCTTGTCCCTGGGAGTGAGAGCAGCGCGGCTGTGCCTGAGTCGACTTGGGGTGTGCATTTCACAACTCTATACTTTCTGGCCTCACCTCCAACCTGGGTGGGAATGCCCCCGAGGCAGGCTCCTGAGGAGGGCTGCTGGGAGAACGTTACACGGGGATGGCTAAGAAGGGCTGGGCGCCTCCTGCGCGCCCTCTGCACAGGGTGGCCCGGCCCTCCAGTTGGACCCCGTTTTCTTGGGATCTAAATCTTCGGTTTCTACCTCTGGTGCCTCCTGTTCTCTTCTACCTCATCGACCCAGATGACTCTTCAGTCCATCTTAATCCTTCTCCGCTTTTGCTTGTTTTGTTTTTCTGGTTGACCCCAAACTTGCTATGTAGCCCAAGATAATGTAGCAGTTTTTGATCCTCCTGGCTCCACCTCCTGAGTGCTGGGGTTACGGGCATGAGGCCCAGGGCCTGGTTAATACAACGCTAGAAATCGAACCAGGGCCGTGTGCACACCAGGCTACCCGGTGAACGATTTTGCCAGCCTCTCCCTAACATTTTACCTGTCTTTTCAAATGGCTCGCCCTCACTGTGGAGCCCTGCCGGCTATCCTGGAACTCACTGTGTAGACCGTGAGTTGCCTGGCGACTCTCCCCTTTCTGCCACGGGATGGCTGGGATTGCAGGCATGGGCCACCAGGAGGCCCAGTTACCTCCTTTAGTCTTGAAGACTCACCTGGAAGCTCAGGACTAGGGCTGGGGTTGGGGACTTATTTTCAACCCCGTTGGGGGGTCACAGCCTCACTGGGAGTCCCGTGAGAGTGAGCGCCCCTCCATCAAGGATACACTGTACTGCTTGTCACCCGAGCTGCAAGTGGCTGATGCCTCCCTCTCCCAACCCAGCCCTGAGCTAAGGGTTCCAGAACCCAGGCTAAGCGCTCGCTCCACCTTAGAATGTCTTTGGTGCCTCCTGTCTCCTCTCTCCTCACCTCTTTTGCACCTTCCCCGGGGGGTGCGGACGAATCCGGGGCGGATGGGAGTCTCCATGGACTGTATGTTTGGTTTCCTCCCTCCCAGTCCTACCATCCACTGGCTTTAGTCTCCTGCACATCGGACATGTTCTTGAATATCAATGGCACAGGGAAAAACGAAACTGTCCGTAGCCTGTCCCAGAAAGGCTCCAAGGAGGCCAGCCCCGCTCCCTGCAAGCCCTTGTCCACGAGGCCCTACAATTCCGTCCCTGACCTGAGGAGTTCAAACCTCAACTGCTTTGGGATGGAGGCCCGGAAGTCCAATCCCCAAGTCAAGGAAGTCAAATCGGACTCTGTGGTGAACGTAGTCAACGGAGTCCCAGTAAGTAGAGGGAGCTCTGGGAGGGAGTGGTTAAGAGTCTGGCTCTCGGGTCCTCTTTTCCGTCCCTAACTTGTGGCTCTTTGACACCCCCCCCCCCTGCTGCTGCCTGGCTGAGTCTGAGTTTCCTCCAGCGGACCAGTACCTGCGGGAGAGCAGGCTTGGAGGAGGGCTATCCTCCTCACCTCTTCTGCTCCCAGGCAGGCTGCTGTTCACGCTCACAGTTTCCTCCAGTTCAGCGTCTCAAATCTAGATGCTTAAAACAGCCTAAACCATGCGCGCTCTCACGGTTCTAGAAACCAGTGTGGGTGGGCGGGGCCGGGTTTCTTCGGAAGCCCCCGGAGAGAAGAGCCTTCTCTGCATCATCATGTTCTTGCGGCTGCTGGCAAGCATTCACCAGCGACAACACTGACTGTCTGTGTTGTCACATGGCCTTTTCCCTACATCCCCCCGCCCCCCCCCCATGTAGAGTCCCATGCTTTGTTTTACTTTGTTCTGAGGCAGAGTCGCCACAAATTCTAGAGATTTCCCCTGCCTCTGCCACCACCACACCTAATGATAAACGTATTTTGATGAGATGGGTGACGTGAACCTGTGGTCCCAGCTATCTGGAAGGCTGCTGAGAGCAGAAGGGTCGCTTCAGCTGCAGAACTGAGGGCTAGCCTGGTCCATCTTAACTGTGTATTTTATTGTGTGTGCGTGTGCCTGAGTGTAGGTGTGTGAACCCCTTGAATGCAATGCCAGCAGCTCAGAAGAGGGCATTAGACTCCTCTGGACCTGGAGTTAGAGGCAGTTGTGAGCCAGCCGATATGTGGGTGCTGGGAACCGAACCTGGATCTTCTGCGAAAGCAGAAGGTGCTCTTAATTGCTGAGTCCCCCAGTCAATCCCATCTTTAAGAGTATAAATGATGAACGTCTGCAAACACAGAACCAGATAGAAAACCTTTATGTTTGAAAGACTTCTTTAGTTATTATTTATACAGCACCCCGTCTGCATGTGTGTGTGTGCACCAGCAGAGGGCGCCAGACCTCACTGGTTCCTGAGCCACCCATGTGGCTGCTGGGAATTGAACCCAGGACCTTTGGAAGAACAGACAGGGCTCTTAACCGCTGAGCCACTTCTCCGGCCTTCCCCCTCCCCCCCCCCATATAAAATCTTAATGTAGTCTCCCTCCATGTCCAGATTCTACATCTGCAGGCTCAATGATCTACAGATCAAAAAATGTTTTTAAAAACTACATCTTTAATTTTAATTTATGTGCATTAATGTGAAGGTGTCAGATTCCTTGAACTTGAGGTTATAGACAGTTGTGAGCTGCCATGTGGGTGCTGGGAATTGAACCCAGGTCATTTGGAAGGACAGACGGTGCTCTTAGCCACTGAACCATCTCTCCAGCCCCCTTGTCTATGATTTTTTTTTTTTTTTTTGAGACAGGGTTTCTTTGTGTAGCCTTGACTGCTCTGGACTTGCTTTGTAGACCAGGCTGGCCTCGAACACACAGAGATCCGCCTGCCTCTGCCTCCCCGAGTGCTGGGATTACAGGCACATGCCACCGTGCCAGGCTCCACCACTGGCTTGGAACTCACCAATTAGGCTAGGCTGGCTGGCCCATATGCTCCAGACATCTTCTGTTTCGTGTCTTTCCTGCTGGGATTACAAGTACAAGCTTTTAAAACAAACAAACAAAACCTTGAGTTTTGACAACCAAATTCAGGTCTTCATGTTTGGGAGACTCTGCCAGCTGAGCTGCTTCTCCCCAGCCTCAGTCTTTATTTGCCGCAGTGCTGAGGACGGAGCCTAGAACCTTGAACATGCTAGGCAAGTCCTCTACTGAGCTCGGTATCTATCCCAAACCCTTGTTTTTGAGAGCCTTTAATCCCAACACTCTGGAGGCAGAGGCAGGCAGAGATGGAGGACAGCCTGGTCTTCAGAGTTAGTATCAGCACAGCCAGGGCTACACAGAGAAACTCTGTCAAAATGCACACACATACACACACACACACACCTGTATAAGGTTTTTATTTGTTTAATTTGTTTGTTTGTAGTTGTTTTGAGACAGGTTTTCACTGTGGGTCCCTGGCTGCCCTGGCTGCCCTCTCTCTGTAGACCAGGCTGGCCTCAAACTCACAGAGATCCTCCTGCCTCTACCTCCCGGGTACTGGGATTAAAGGCACGTGCCACCACTGCCGTGTGTATAAGATTTTTAAAAATTAATCTTAATGAAAAAGAGTGGGCTCTGGGCCAGGTGTGCTGGCACATGCCTTTGATCCCCGCACTTGGGAGGCAGAGACAGGTGGCTGTCTGAGTTCAAGCTTATTTACACAGTGAGTTCCAGGATAGCCAGAGCTACATGAAAGGACCCTGTCTCAAAAAAGCCAAAGAAATGAATAAGCACATGAATCTATCTGACACTAGGATGACCCAAACATTGTTCCATCAGCATTGTGGAACACTGTATATGTCAGGTGCTGACAGAGGCTTGAAGAGTTGGTTGGATCTCAGGAACTGGAGCAGCCAGTGCTCCTAACCCCTGGGCCGCCCCTCCAGCCCCTGAGGGCAGCTCCTAATTCACCACTGGGGCTGTTTCAGGAGCAAGGAGGGATCCCCCTGCCTCCCGAAATCTCATTCCAGGCTGTTTTCTCTTTCAGCCCTTAACACCCGCAGAAACTTACCGGCTCTCAACCTCTCTGGAATCTCTGGCAAGCATGAGCATAACCAGCAGCGCCGACTGCAGCAGCCCGGAGTGTGTCCATATGCTCTCCTTTAGGTGCAAGCAGCAAAAGGCCTCCCACAGGCTGATGCAGGAGAAAAAACCCAGGCCTCCCATCTGTTCCAAACCTAGGCACTTGGGCCCAAACTGGACCTTGCTAAAGAATGATATGAAGAGGCAGTACCTGCTGTCAGACATACTACAGAATGTTCAGATGAAGAAGAAACGCTCCTTGTTCCCTGCTCCCAAGTCACGTGAGTGCTGATGCTGGCAGGGGAACGCCACGTGGTGGTCACGTACCTCAAAGCTAGCCACCGTGGGTCCCATCTCCTCTCGGGAAAGCCAGGTGACAAACTTTAGCTTCAGGCCTTTGGGAGACATTCAACATCCAGACTTCAGCGTTAGGTCCAGGTCTGGTGGCACACACCTGAAATCTCAGCCATCAGGAGACCGGTGAAACCTCTGTGAGTTTGAGGCCAGCCTGGTCTACAAAGCAAGTTCCAGGGCAGCCAGAGCTACATAGTGAGACTCTGTTTCAAACAAACAAACAAACAAACAGACAGACAGACAGACAATAAGGGAAGGAAGGAGGCAGAGGCAGGCAGATCTCTGTGAGTTTGAGATCAGCCTGGTCTACAAAAGCGAGTTCAGGACAGCCAGGGCTACACAGAGAAGCCCTGTCTCAAATCAAAAGGGAAACACAAAACAAAACAAAACAAACAAACAAACAAACAAAACCCACAGAACTCGTGAGATGGAAAAAAGGTCAGTTACCATATCATATAACCGTGGTGACCTGCATTTGGTCACTGGCACCCATGTAAAAGCGAGTGGGGAGAACTGACTGCACAGAATTGTTTTTTGACCTCCGCATGTGTCCAGTGTTACACTGACCCTAATACACACTAATAATGCAATAGTTTACATTACAAAACCAGAGGTTGGAGAGATGGCTCAGTAATTAAGAACACCAGCTGGTTTTGACCCAGGTTGAATTCCCTCCATGGGCATCAAGCACACACGTCATTTACAGGCAGACATATAGGCAAAACACCCATAAAAAATAAAGTAAAAATCACCCCTCCCCCCTAAAAAAAAATACCTAAAACTAACAATGACAAGAAGACCCCAGCTATATAGCATGAGAAAGAGAGGAGCCAGTTGGAACAGGCCCCCAGGTTTCGGGACTTGCAGGTCAAGGGAAGTATTAGGTCCTTCTCTCTGTCCGGTGATGGAGATATGGCCTGTGTTCCCAGATGGCCTCCACCCCCACTGAGCAAGAGTCACAGAGTGCTGATGGTCAACATTCCCACCTCTCGTTCCTGTGAGCCCCATCATTTGTGCCAATCTTGGGCCATAAAAACTGTGTGGCAGAAAGGAGCAATTAGCCAGTTTGGGGTCCTGGGAACCTGGTAGGAAGGAGGTGGCCTCCCCTAGGAATTTGCGCTGGCTGATGATGATCACAACTGATGATGCGGATGACCTGCCTTTCCAGAAAACCTGTCCTTGTCCAGGGAGTGGTGCTCCCGCATCCGAAGCTCTAACAAGAAGAAAGGGATGGATACAACCTCCGTTGTCTTCCTGCATGGTTCTCACAACCATGCTCAATCTCTGAGTGACCTTCTGGTAGTCGCCACTCAGGCCCGTCTGGATCCTCGGCCTACCAGAAGCCACTCAGGTACTACAAGGCATCCGGACACACAGGACCTGAAGCACACAACCGCTGTCTGTCTCTGGTCAGAAAGGATGTGAAAGGAGTCAGGTGGGTGCCTTCCCTTATTCCACGGACAGGTCGGTTCTTTGTCAGCTCCTCTCTTGACTTCTCTGGGGTGTTGAGTATGTAGGGGGGTGGACGGGTGGATAAAGATGACAGTTAAGTCAGCAGCCGAGACTCTCCTCAAAAGGGACATGATGGCTGGTGCATGCTTGTAATCCCAGCACTTGAGAGGCAGGGGCAGGTGGATCTCCGAGTTCTAGGCCAGCCTGGTCTACAAAGCAAGTCCAGGACAGCCAAGGCTACACAGAAAAACCCTGCCTCGAAAAACTTAAAAAAAAAAAGTGACCCTTGCCCGGCCTGTTTCTATAGTGCTGACCTCCCTTTACCACGAGGTACACTTTGCCTTGCCCTGCCCACGGCTGAAGTTGGGACAGCCACAAATCCCGATCCCAGAGCCGGAAAGAACCTTGTCAACAAGTTGACACTTTCAAGCTGCACGGCCTACATCACTACCATCAGAGGTCGGCCCTGCAATGAGAAGGGACAGGATGACAGGACAGAGGACCTGTGTGGGAGGGCCAGGGGGCCTCCAGATCGCTCCTTCAGCGTCTCGGTGACTCTGACGGTAGGTCTCGTACAAAAAGCCACGAGCAGAGACTGGCGCTGCAGGAAGCTGTCCTTTGACCTCCACGAGTGTGCTGTGGCATAAACATGCACATGCAAAAATAAGAGTGCACTTATTTGTTTGTTTCTTGGTTGGTTGGTTGGTTGGTTTTCTCGAGACAGGGTTTCTCTGTGTAGCCCTGGCTGTCCTAAACTTGCTCTGTAGACCAGGCTGGCCTCGAACTCACAGAGAGCCACCTGCCTCTGCCTCCCCGAGTGCTGGGATTACAGACGCGCGCCACTGTGCCCGGCAAGAGTTCATTTTTATTATTTAAAATGTTAGCCTTTATTTTTATTTTATTTGTAGTAGTGTTTTACTTGCATGTCTGTCTCGTCTGCACCTGTGCGTGTGCAGTGCCCTGGCAGGCCAGAAGAGGGCGTCAGATCCCCTGGAACTGAGGTTACAGATGGCTATGAGCTACCATGTCGGGTGCTTGCAATTGAACCCTGGTCCTCTGGAAGAGCAGCCGGTTCTCTTAACTGGTGAACCATCTCTTCAGCCCTTTTATTCATTTTAATTTCGTGGATATGAGCATGTGTGTACATGTGCCCACAAAGGCCGCAGACATTGCACCCCCCAGAGCTGAAGCTATGGGTGGTTGTGGGCTACCCCACGCCCCCTTGTGGGTGCTGGAAGTCAGACTTCAGTCCTCTGGGAGAGCAGTGAGTTCTCTTCTCCACTAGACATCTCTCTAGCCCAAGAAAACGTTTATTTAGTAAGACTGTCAGTACGAATTGACAATAGAGGTTGGAGATGTAGCTCTGATGTAGAACACTTGCCTAGAATGCACAAGGACTTAAATTCTGTCCCTAGTACCACAGATAAGAATAGTAACAAAACCAGTAATAAAAATCAGAAGCCGGAAGCTGGGCACAGTGGCGCACGCCTGTGATCCCAGCACTCGGGGAGGCAGAGGCAGGCGGATCTCTGTGAGTTCGAGGCCATCCTGGTCCACGAAGTGAGTCCAGAACAGCCAAGGCTACACAGAGAAACCCTGTCTCAAAAAACAACAAACCAAAAAAGTCAGAAGCTGGCCTAAAGAGATGGCTCAGAGGTTAAGAGCACTGTCTGCTCTTCCAGAGGTCCTGGGTTCAATCCCCAGCACCCATATGGTGGGTCACAACCCATCTCTAATGAGATCTGGTGCCTGCTTCTGGCATGTAGGCACACATGCAGGCAGAATACTGTAGAAATAATAAATAAATCTTTAAAAAAAATTAGAAGCCACACACACACAGACACACACACACACACACACACACAGACACACACACACACACACGATAACCAGGTGTGGTAAACACAATATCTCAAGTTTGAGCCCAGTCCAGGATACAGAGTGGGGCTTTGTCTCAGAAATAAATAAATAGAAGTGTGAAGAGAGGGCTGGGTAAAGCGCTTTCTGCACTGACTCTAGACTAAAACTCTGAGCCTTAACAGAAAGGAGTCAACACAGCCCTGTCCTTTCTGTCTTCCCCAACCACATTAGTAATTCCCTAAGAGCAGAAACTGCCTCCCAGTTTGACCAGGGTCGTTCTTTCGTCGTTCTTTTTCTCTTACTCATCTCTTCTTTCTGTCTGTCTAAAGGTTTTGTTTTTTTTTTTTTTTTTTTGCTTTGACTCTTTTCTTTTTTAAGAATTATGTATTTTAGCCATATGTGGCGGTTGCCCTCCTTGACTCCCAGCACTTGGAAGGCAGGGGCAGGTGAGTCTCTGTGAATTCCAGGACCAGGCCAGCCTGGGCTACACAGTGAGTCCCAGGACAGCTAGGGCTTGGCAGAGATTTATGCACTTTTTAAAAAAAATGTGTACAAGTGTTTTGCCTGCCCTTTACGTATGCGCACCATGTGGATGTCTGTGCTCACAGAGGCCAGGAGAGGGCACTGGATGCCCTCAGATGCCTTCAGACACAGATGGTGGTGAGCTGCCATGTGGGTGCTGAGTCTTTAACAAAGGGCAAGAGACGTAAGTCTCATGACTTCTGAGCCATTAGGTTTATTCTTAATTACGTATATGTGTGTGCATCAGTGTGGGGTTGGTGCACATGAGGGCTGTCCTCTCAGAGCCAGAAGAGGGCATCTGATGCCCTGGAGTTACAAGTGGTTGTGGGCTGCACCACGTGGATGCTGGGAAGCAAACACAAGACCTCTGTGAGAGCAGGGCATGGTCTTAGCTGCTGAACCATCTCTCCCCTCCCTCCCTCCTTTCTTCTCCCCTTCCCTTTTTCTCCTCTTTCCTCCTTCTCCACATCCTCCTCCTCCCCTCAGTCTAGCCCAGTGCTTGTGAGCCTCCTGCCTCAGCCTTTCACTTTCTTGGATTATAGTATAAGCCATCACTTCTGCCTTTGAGTCAAGTAGTTCTGATGGCCAAGTCCCAAGATCTGTGGCACCCATTTTTCTTTTTCTTTTTCTTTCTTTCTTTCTTTTTTTTTTTTTTTTTCCAGACAGAGTTTCTCTGTGTAGCCTTGGCTGTCCTGGACCAGGCTCTCCTTGAACGCACTGAGACCGCCTGTCTCTGCCTCTCCAGTGCTGGCATTATAGGCGTGAGCCACGGTGCCCAGCTCACCAACACATTTTTCAAACCTCTTTCTCATTATTCTTCTTGAGCCAGAACTGAGGGTGTAACCAATGACTCTCCAGCGAAGGCATTTCTGCAGCAGAGGCTGAGGGGGAGCTCTGAGAATATTATAAGTGGTGACTAGTTGGCAGATCTGGCCCTCTGCTTTCAGGACAAATAATGACTTGTAAAAACTTGCAGTTAGCAGACCACAACATCTGACAAATTAGAAAACAAGCTCACAGAAGATGAGTTACATTCATCAAAATGCCTAACTTTCATATATTGGTTAAAAAAATGAGGACCAGGCATGGTGGTGCACGCCTTTGATCCCCGCACTCGGGAGGCAGAGGCAGAGGCAGAGGCAGGCAGGATCTCTGTGAGTTTGAGGCCAGCCTGGCCTACAAAGCAAGTCCAGGACAGTCAGGACTCTGTTACGCAGGGAAGCCCTGTCTCAAACAAACAAATAAAAAATGAGAGGACTGATCAAGACAAGGGCTTTTGTATGATAAATGCCAGCTGAGTGAAGGGAGGGGTAACCCGGGGTCCATGCGGGGGACAAGGCCTTGTCCATTAAATAAAATAACTATACTTTCCACATAGCAACTTCATATACCATTGCTCCTGGAATCCCCATGGCAATACTCTCAGGTTGGCAAGGCAGCTGTTACTTGACCCACAATTCGTAGGTAAAGAAAATCAAGGTTTGCCAGGCAGTGGTGGCACACACCTGTAATCCCAGCATTTGAGAGCCAGAGACAAGCAGATTTCTGAGTTCAAGGCCAGCCTGGTCTACCAAGTGAGTTCCAGAACAATCAAGGCTACACAGAGAAACCCTGACTCAGAAAACAAAAACAAAACAAAGAAAAAAAAAGAGAGAGAGAAGAAAGAAGGAAAGAAAGAAAAAGAAAACGAAGGTTTGCCCAGTCTTACTCAAGTGATAGACTCAAGACAGACAGCACTTTTCCCCCTTTAGCACTCTGCTTTGAACTTAGAGCCCAGCATGGCCTACGAAAGCAATGGGGCCAGGAGTCTCCCCCATTTGTCTGCAGAAGTGGCCACAGTCTCATAGTCCTTGCTCTGAACGCACAAGTACAGTGAAGGGCCAGGTCACCGAGGCCAGGGTATGATCTGTGCAGTGGTTATGCCCCAAGGGTCATAGAATCCATTTAATAAGGTTGCAAGGATGATAAAAGCTTGACCAGGTGGTGGCCTGGAGTATGGATGGTAACCATGGCGACCACAGTTATGTGCTGTTGCCCTTGCACAGGTCAGACAAAGACACACGCTTGCTGTTGTAAAAGCTTTGCACAGCTTTATTAGTCCTCTCTTGGTGTTCTTTTTTAAAGAATAATTAATTTTTATTTTATGTGCATTAGGGTAAAGATGTCAGATCCGTTTCAGGCAGTTGTGAGCTGCCCTGTAGGTGCTGGGAATTGAACCTGGGTCCTTTGGAAGAGCAGACGGCACTCTTAACCACTGAGCCATCTCTCCAGCCCCTCCCTGGTTTTCCTTTTTCAAATGGGGAAACCAAGGCAGAGAGGTTAAGTAACTACTGTCCAAAGGCATGCTGCCACAGACTCCTCTTTAAAAAAAAAAAGTTCCTATGGTTGTGGTGTCTTTAATCCTAGCACCTGGGAGGCAGAGGCAGGTGGACCTCTGAGTTCAAGACCAGCCTGGTCTACAGAGCCAGTTCCAGGACAGCCAGGGCTACACAGAGAAACCCTGTCTTGGAAAACAAACAAATAAGCCAAGCAAAAGACCAACAAGCCAAAATACTTACATACCTACCTACCTACATACACAAAACCCAGCCGAAACAAACCAAAATTAAAAAGCCCACAAATAAATAAATAAATAAATGCCATTGAGTTTGTTTTATGTTGGCGAACTCCTGAACTCCTGAGCACTGGCCTGTCCTGGATATACCCAGGGACCCTGCATAGGAGAAAACAGATTTTTTTTTTTTCTTTGCTAGCAGGCATTAATTGCAGATAGCTTCTTGGTTAGGGGCAGGGCCCCCACCTGCCGCTCTTTAGGTACACAGCTTTTTAACCACTGCAGCCAGCCCGCTTACCCGCCTTTAATGATCCATATCACATGTCTGGGATGTAAAATGATGGATGTTATAAAGGTGGGATGAATTTCTGGGGACCGTGGTTGTTGGTTGTTGACTCCTGATCCGCCGGTAGAGAAGACGAGAAGATGGCGGGCAGGCGGCCTTAGGGCTGAGATGCTTGTAGCTCAGTGGCAGAGCACTCACCCTGCTTAGCCCACAGCATCCCAAGGAGGGTGGGGGAGGAGGGGAGGAGAAGCTAACTGGCTTTACCATCCCAGGGGTCTATGTAAAAGTTAATATATATATATATATATATATATATATATATATATATATATATTTTTTTTTTTTTTTCCTTTCTAGAATCAGACTGGATCTTTGCCACTTTTGCCTTCCTACCTCGGACTCCAGGAAAAGATTTGTCTCCTCCTGCAGTGTCTACAGAGGCTACATAAATGGACCCGAAGTTTCATTTCCTCACCTACAAATATGTTTCATTGGCACCTCTGAGGACAGTGGCCTTCTGTCCCAGTTAGTTCGCAGTGCTGGGTGTGGGACCAGGACTTGTAGGGATTGAGTGGCGCTTCCCTGCCTTGGCGCACCCCTGGGTCCCTCACACAAGGGCCACCGTCATCCAGAGCACTCCCCCGAGGCTAAGCACCTTGAGGGAGGAGTGAGGGGAAGACTCATGATCTCCAGGAGTCCAGAGCCCTCATTCCACCTGCAGGCCTGGGCTAGACCCCGTCCTCTTCTCTAAAGAAAAAGAAGGCAGAGTCAGGACTAATTGTGGTGGAATTCTCTAATGAAAAGCGTCAGGAGAGTTGCAGAGGCACCAGCCAAAGAGAGATCTTTTCCACCCCAGCCAGCCCGAAGACCTGCCACCTCAGCACCTGGACTGCCCTTTGCTGCTACTTCCCCTTCAGTCTTGCTGATAAAGACTGACCTGCAGAAATTATATGTCATGTGTACATTAATAAAATAAATTGCCATGCTCAATACTAACCAGGAGCCTCGTCCAGAGTGGAAGGTGGGACGGTCATTCCCCCTGCGTAACCCTCACCCACCCGCGTAAAACGTGACAGGATCTTTTGAAGACTTCCTTGTGACGGCTGGTCCACGGGATGCCCTGCCCTTTTTGTCAGGATCCAAGCGCCTGGAATGACCTTGTCTGGGGCATAGTGATCCCTCCCCTCCTGCCAGCTGGACTCCAGGGCTGTATAACGCCCCATCCTGCCTACCCTGTGCTTTTGAGAGGAACGTGATGTCAGACCTTGCTCTCTGGAGCTAGGTTTCTGGGGATTTCTGGGGGTGGGGGTGGAAGGCTTTGTAGAGGAAGTATGGGGAAGGTAGAAGTGTGGGCAACAGGTGGCTTCCAATTCACAGAGTTGTTTGTGGATTTCCTGTGGAATGGGTTTCCCACCTCACCCACGTCTGGGGCATTTGACCCGACAGTACTCTCCAGGCAGAGGATCTGATTATCCCTGTCAGTAAGGTAAAGTCAGATTTGTTTTCCCTAACAGGTATTTTGCTTTTAGACCCAGGGCTGGCTTCGCACAGACATGTGGAGTCGGTGCAGACACTCAGGGCCCTGTATACAGAAGGCCTCTGTCCTTGTATAAATGCTCTGTGGTCCCCATCTTGAAGAGCTGAGTGATTTTCTGGACAGAGAGTCTCATGTTAGCATCTTTCGTTTGTTTGTTTTTTTAAGACAGGGTTTCTCTGTGTAGCCTTGGCTGTCCTAGACTCGCTTTGTAGACCAGGCTGGCCTCGAACTCACAGAGATCCCTGTCTGCCCCTGCCTCCCCGAGTGCTGGGATTACAGGCGTGTGCCACCGTGCCCAGAGCTTGTTAGCATTTTGCAGTTGGTCATCCGTGTCATTTAGCAGATTCTGCCTTCTGAGAGCTCTGGACCCTCCAATGAGAATGGAAATTTCAGGCCGTCTCCGTGGCTCACCCATCGATAGGCCATGGAAAGTAACCGTCTACTGAATGCTTATGGGGTGGGGGGGATGCAGACAGGGAATGCCCCTCTCCTGTGGAGTGTACTGGAATGCCGAAGGTTCACAGATATAGCCCAAGTTAAGCTCCGGGATCTGTGGATGAGAAGGAAACACCCTTACCTCCACCCGGTAGCCAAGTCCACCTCTATTCACGGTGTTAGGGAAGGGTGAAGGGTAAAGAGAACTTTAAGCTCAGGGCAGTGATGGCCCAAGTCTTTAATCCCATCACTCCCACTCAGGAAGGCAGAGGTGGGTGTATCTCAGGAGTCAAGGCCAGTCTGGTCTCCAGAGTGAGTTCCAGGACAGCCAGGGCTACACAGAGAAACCCTGTCTCAAAAGAAACAGAAAAGGAGGCTATTTGAGTAACGATATGGAATGTGGCCTGCAGTACACACGCCTAGGAGGAGATAATACTCCTGAGGTAATAAATATGTAAGATCTGGTGCAATGTGGTTGAATTGGTGAGGGATATTGGGAGATGAATATGGAAAGAGAGTTTGAGAGGCCACCCTGGGGACCCCAGCGGCCCTTTGCTCCCTGTCATTGCCACGTTAGCGCATCCCTCATGATGGTGAATTGTTTGTGTGGCTGCATTGTTTGATGCCTTTACATCTTTTACCTGCACGTATGTGTGTATGTGTGCTCCGAAGCCCCCCGGAACTGGATGTACGGGTTGTTGCGAGCCACCACCTACCTGGGTACCAGGAATCGAACCCAAGTCCTCTCGGAAGGGAAGCCACCGCTCTTAACCACTGAGCCATCCCTCCTGCCCCTTACTCCTTGCTTTCAGACCAAAGGAACAAGGACTTCCTAGGGATTCCATAGATGTTTGCTCAGTGAGTTCGTATGAAGAGAGACTAAAATGTCACCCCGGGAAGTGTTTAATGGAGAGTGTGGTGGAGACCTTCGAGGGGTTCTAAATAGCTAAATAATTTTATTTCGTGTTAGATGATGGGTCTGCAGCGATGGTAGAATCGATGGGTTGGAAGAGGCAGGATGCTGGAAACTTCATAGGGTGGTCCTGCCTGCAACCCTTTCCCACGCCTAAAAGGATGTTGCGGGGCGGGGGGGGGGGGGGGGAGGCAGGCGTACCTCAGAGAAGCAGATGATAAAGGAACAGCAAGTGAGCTGGCACACAGCAGCTGGGTGTGGGGACTGAAAAGGAAAAGGGAACCACACGGGTCAGCTCATCCCCTTCATACAGAAACCACGTGAACGCATCCCTGCCGCCTGGCGGGGCTAAAAAGAGCAACCCTGACAGAGAGGGCCCAAGAACAAAGGCGATGTCCCTAAGGCCCAAATGTTTAAAAAGCACCCATCCTGCGAGCTGACCGGATGGCTCCGTGGGAAAAGGCACTGGCCAGCAGCCCTGAAAAGTCTCCGGTGGTGATAGAGAGAACCGACCCCCGTAGGTTGTCCTCCGAGGGACACGTTCGCGCACGCGCTGTAGCGCCCACACATCTCACACAGACACAAATGCAGGGCCCCGGGAGACACTCAGTGGCTGGGCAGGCTTAACCGCTGAATTACATTCCCAGCGCCCAGGTGGCCGTTGGCAACCGTCTGTGAATCCGGTTCCAGGCTGTCCACTGACCTCCTCTGGCTTCCCCAGGCACTGGATGTATGGGGTACAGATACACTTAGGCCGAACGCTAATAAAAGGAAGGCCTTCTCTGGGTAAGGTGGGGGTGTCTTTGCTCAGTGTTAGAGCACCTGCTTAGCGTAGAAGAGCTCCTGGGTTCGGTCCTCACTATCACACACAGAAGAAGACCTGGACAGTTCATGTATGTGCCTCTCCCTAGGCTGAAGGAGTCGGTTTGGTTGAGAGAGAAGTTTGTTGGAGCTTTAAAAGCTGTCCTAGGCTTCTGTCCTGTTCCCTGTCTTCTGCTTCCAGTGTCTATCCTGTTTGCTCTTCCGAATGAGGATTAAGCCTCTTCCCTAGGTTTCTCTTTGTTGTCTAGCTTCTTTAGGACTATAGATTTTAGTATGTTTATCTGATATTATATGGCTAATATCCATTTATAAGTGAGTATATACCAAGTGTGTCTTTCTGCTTCTGGGAATACCTCACTCAGGATGATCTTTTCTAGTTCTATTCATTTGCCTGCAAATTTCATGATTTCCTTGTTTTTAATAGCTGGGTAGTATTCCATTGTGTAAACGCACCACGATTTCTGTATCCATTCCTCCATTGAGGGACATCTGGGTTGTTTCCAGATTCTGGCTATTATGAATAAAGCTGCTATGAACATAGTTGAGCAAATGTTCTTGTTGTATGGTTGAACATCGTTCACAGGGGGCCTCTGAAGGATTCTACCCATCAGGGTATCTAAGCAGATGCTGAGACTCATAGCTAAACTTTGGGCAGCGTGCAGGGAATATTATGGAAGAAGGGGGAGATAGAAAGACCTGGAGGGGATAGGAGCTCCACAAGGAGAGTAACAGAAACAAAAATTCTGGGCTCAGGGGACCTGCAGAGACTGATGAATCAACCAAGGAGCATGCATGGAGAGGACCTAGACCCCCTGCTCAGATATAGCCCATGGGCAGCTCAGTCTCCATGTGGGTACTCTAGTAAGGGGAGCAGGAGCTGTCTCTGACATGGACTTATTGACCGGCTCTTTGATCACCTCCCCCTAGGCCACAGAGAAAGAGGATTCAGATGGTTCTGATGAGACCTGATAGACTAGGGTCAGGTAGTAGGAGAGGAGGACCTCCCCTATCAGTGGACTAGAGGAGGGACATTGGGGGAGAAGAGGGAGGGAGGTGGGACTGGGAGGATATGAGGGAGGGGGCTACAGCTGAGATACAAAGTGAATAAATTGTAATAAATAATAAAGAAAAAAATTTCAAAAGCTGCCCCAGGGGCTGGGGAGATGGATGGCAATCGTGCTTGCTGTACAAGAATGAAGATCAAAATCCACACAAAAAGCTAGGCATGGCTGCTCATGTCTGTAATCCCAACTTTCAGTGGGCAGGAACACTCACATCCTGAGAGCTGATTGGTCAGCTGGCCAAGCCAAAATGGTGGCTAGCTTCTGGTTCAGAGAGAGACCCTTTCTCTAGGGAATAAGGCAGAGAGAGTGGGGGGAGTGACAGGAGAGAGATTAAGGAAGACTCCCATGAGCTCACAGGTATAACGCACACACACACACACACACAAACACACACAGGCATGCACACACGCATACACGCACACAGGGCATGCAGTATTGCTCCCTGGTAGTAATGGGTACTTGGTATGAATGAAGCCCCAGGCTCATTCCCTAGCTCATCAATAATAAACATCCCTCCCCAGCGCGTTCTGACCAATGAGCAGTTTTAGGAACCCTTTGGCCCATGCCAACCCTGGATCGTCCCTATTCCCTTTAGGCTGGGTGACTCTTGCTAGCGTTTAAAAGGTTGACTGCTGATTCCAGTTTTCCTTCCATCCTGACCAGGAGGCAGATTGGCCGAGGTTTCAGCCCCCACCCCCCACCCCAAGCTGGATGATTACATCCGCCAAATGTAATTATTCACAACCCTTGTCTTTACAGCTGGCGTGTCACTTAACTTAATTACAGCACACAGTGGTATTTCAACGCGAGGAATCTAAAAAAGCAATAAAATGGGTTTTGCAAATTGTTAGGAAGGCAATGAAGCCCTTGAAGCTGCAATTGACTAAGCGTCGTTTTCAATTTTGCTTTCTCCAGCCACGACTCTTAAGTTATTAACTAGCAGCCCGGGAAAGGCAGAGGCAGGGTGCCCTGTGAAGGGTGTTTCACATCTCTTGCGAGCACACTGTGTGTTCTGGATGGAGGCACCTGGGTACCCTAGCAGTTGCCTTGGAGTGGGAGGGGATGAGATTATTGTGAGTACAAATTCTTCCCATCTGGTCGGGCACCTGCTAACCACGTTCCCTCCAGCCTGCTATCAATCCATGCGCTCTGACTGGTCCACCATGGCCTTCACGGAAGAAGTGGGGGGCTCGCTTGCCTCCTCACGCCTCAATATCTGTCCAATAACAATGAGTACCTACCCTCCCCCTCCCCCCAAAAAAATATAAAGACTCGTTGGAAAGCAGAGCATTCCCTCGTCTCTTTGGCTCATTTCTGTTCCTGGATTTACTTCCTGGTGCCTTTGAGTCCTTGGGTCTGTACCTTCTGGGCAGCTGCTTTAAAAGGGAAACACCGGGCTGTGGGTTCAGCGCCCTACTTTCAGAAACCTAGCTGCCTTCTGGTGGTGGTGACGGTCCAATGGGATCCAGCCACCTGAGAGAGGAGCCCGATGCGTCCGGAAATGGGCAGCAGCCTGGAGACCGACTCCATCTGCCTGGAGCAGCGTTAGCCAGCATGATTTATCAGAAGCAGAACGCCAGCTGCCCCGGCAGCCATGCCAGGCGGGACAGCAAACACCAAAATCCTGTTGGCAAAGCCAGCGAGACCATCCCAACCTGGCCAAAGCAAACAGGGACTGAGATAGGCTCGCTGCAGAGCACTGTCACTTCCCCTTGGATGTGGCAGGGGGAGAGGATGAGGCAGCTAAGCTCACAGGTCAGAACACCTAGTCGCCTTAGGGAACACGGGCTTGGAAGAAAGACTGGTGAGGACAAAAATGGCTCGGGCTGCTTCCTTGCGCTCTTCCCAGCAATTCTGGGAGCACGTTATTCTTCCCAGGCTACAGCGGTGGAAACTGAGGCTGGGGTCAGCAAGGTCACAGAGCCAGGCTTCAGTCTCAGTGTGTACTGCATTTCCTTTCTCCTCCACTCCACCCTTGTCTCCACCCCAAATTCCATGTCAATTCCCATAATCCCTTCATAGGTCTTTTTTTTTTTTTTTTTTTTTTTAAGACAGGGTTTCTCTGTGTAGCCATTCTGGAGACCAGGCTGGCCTCAAACTCATAGAAATCCTCCTGCCTCTGCCTCCCAAGTGCCAGGATTAAAAAGCGTGTGTGTCATACCTGGCTTTTAAGCCTCAACATTCTAAGCATCAATGTTTTGCAATCTCTCTCTCTCTCCGTTTATTTAGTAGCTGAGAAGCAAAAACACAGAAAGGGGGCAGTTACTTAGCTTTTTAAAGCCAACAGCTAATTGCTAGCCCCTCCCCTTTTGCCTAGGACACCCATCAATACAAAATCCTAGGGAGGAAAATATGCTTTTTTGTGTATTTATTTGGATAGTTCTGCAGTATTTTCCTGCGCTTATTTAAATGTGAAGGATCTGAATGGCGACCTATGGAGCTTGAGACACCGTTTGATTCTGTTTGGGCAGAGTCTGAATGGACCGCTTATGACCTGCAGCCTTTTTGACGTCTCCGGGGCCCAATGTACCTGACCTATGAAAAGCTGCCTGGTTGGATATTTCTGTTTCGTGGGGAGAAGCACAGTAGCGATATTCATGTCTAATGAAAGGCTGGTTCCTATAGGAAAAAAAAAAAATGAGGCCTGGTGCTCCTTTCTTCTGCGTCTTCATTTTCTTGGCAGATCTTCTAATTATTTGCCTTTGGAGAAATGGGCAGAAAACGCCAATCTCTTAAGGTACCCTGGACCGAGGACCCTGTGGGTGTGGTTGCGGTTGGATAGGATCTCTTCTCCCCGTCTCTGCAGGGGAGGGTTAGGGGATGGCTGGAGCCTTGCCTGTTCGGGAGAGGGAGGCCTGTGAGCCGCTGTTAGGGAAGGAATTGGTAAGGAAAGGCTCCTTCAGGAGGATTTGCTCGGAATTGGAGTTTTCACCGGAACCGGCTCATTCTCACCTAAGCCAGGACTGTTGCAAGCGACCCCAGAACCTAGATCCTAGCAGCAGCCATTCCCGACCCTGCCCAGGTCAGCCTGAGGAGTCCCTGGGGGCCTCCTGCCTCGCTCCCCTGGCTCTGCAGCGCAGCGAAGGCCTAGAGGGTTCCCAGCAAAACCAGGCCTTCGCCCCAGCGGGGTGGAAGGAGGATCCAAATGGGAAGGGGAAGAACGTGGATTCCCCTGGAAAGAAACAGTCAGGGCTGGGTTGAATCGCCCGTTTCCAAACTCCTCTCGCACCCCCGCCCGCTGCTTCCCCCTTGGCAAAGCGTAGGAACTGGCCTTTCTGCGCTGTCTCCCAGACCTGAGGACGTGAACCGGGGGACGCTGCTGCCATCTACGGAAGGCACCGGCGGCGCAAACCGGCGAGCGGCGACTAGAATGAATTTGGCGGTGACTCCAGACCCCGGTGGGACCTCGCCCCTTGTGTGTTTTGCGCTCACACTCGGGATTGCTTTCACCCGGGGACCAGGCGGCGAGCTCCAGCGCGGTCACCTCAGCCCCGCCGAGACTCCGTCTTCCCAGTTACTCCAGCTTACAAATTTCCCCAACCAGATCGAGAGCTCCAAGGGAGCTGCCTTTCCTGCCTAGTGGCCCATTTGTATTTTTCGTCTTCAGGCCAAGGAGGGCCTTGAAGCCAGGTTGCTGATGGTCCGGTTTCAGCCGCTTAACTGAGCTGCGATTCAATCTACCGCGGCTCCAGAGCAGCTGACTCTCCCATCGTGCAGGGCTACAGCCGGGACCGGCAGCCCGGAGGGAATGGACACCTCCCCCCTCCTCTCCTTTTGCTCCAGTCGCTCCCTTTTCGTTCTCTCCTCTGGCTTGTTTGGAACCAGGTGGAGAGCAAGAAGCAGCCGCGGTCTCTGCCGACAGACCGCAAGCAGTCGGAACCTTGGCAAAGTCTTAGAGAAAAGCCAAGGCACGGGGCACACTTCTCTGAGTCAGGATGTGGCATACTTCTCTGAGTCAGGGTGTTCTAAGCTGGGCTGTGTGCTAGCCACATTAACAATGAATTTGGCTCCAGCATCAACACTGACCTTGTGTGTGCGAGAGATGCTGAGGGGTGTGTGTTTGTGTGTGAAAATTCTTGCTGGGGCCTGCGACTGGGGGAGACGTGGACCTGGGCTCCACACTGGGTTTAATTTGACCTCGGCTTCTCCCAGCTGCTAGGCCAAGAATGGAGAGGAAATAGGAGTCATACAGGCCTCCACACCATCTCCCACACTGGGACCGGCCACAGCCACCCTTGCCTTTGGGTTTCCTGCGTCCCTTTCTGAGAGTGGCGCTCTCCAGTCTTGTCCTGGGGAAAGCAAAGCTGACCCTTCTTAACAGGATGGGAATCTGCCTGCCCTTCCTATCACTCCCTCTCCTCATCATTCTGTAGCTGGGGCAACCACCCACCCACCCCAAGGCTCTATTTTCTGCTTCAAGTGGGGCAGCAGTACCGTCTCCCCGGAAGGCCACTGACAACATCAGAGAATTTCTGGTCCTCTTAGAACCTAGATCTTTCTCTCCCTCCTTCTTGTCACCCCCTGGACTTTCTTGCCCCACCAGTTTTCCACAAAGTATAGAGGATGTTTACCCTGCAGACCGAGGCCCTGGATGGCTGCTCAGGTCAGAAGCCTGATTCACCGCTGGGAGACACCCGCGCCAAACTCTATGGTAGAGGGTGGGGATGGAGGTATGGAAACGCAACCCGGCCAGGAAAAGTCCTGTGCGCACCCCCACCCTCACTTCAGCCAGCCTAAGGCCTTAGGCCCTTCCTCCCAAAGACGCCTGCTCACGCCTGCTGCTACAGCACACAGTGGGCAGGCTCCAGGGGACCCTGAGCTTTCCTCACACCGCACTGGGCCCATGTCACCCACTGCCCAGGGATGCCTTGATAGGAGGGCTGTCCCAGAAGGTCCTCCACCCCGGGGGAGGAACGGCTTGTGTGAACCTGCCTGAGGCAGTCCCTGCCCCCAGTAAAAGAGAACTCCCTTACCCATCCCTTCTGTCCCCAACCCGAGCCACTCTCTCTCTCTTCGCTCGCTCTGGCAGTGGGGCCGAGCCCGGGTCCTTAAAGGTTTAGAAATCAATGCGGGGATGAAAGACGAAGGAGAGACTGGGCCCTGCTTCCTGTGTTGTTCGGCGAGCGCCCTCCCCCATCTTCATGACCCGGAAAGGGTTAATCATTCACCAGCCACCCTCTTCCCTTTCACCTGCGGGCTCCAGCCCCAAGTCCGGGCGGCCGCCGCCGCCAGGGTCAGTGGGGGTGACGGGCAGCCCCTCCTCACCTGTGCAGTCCCAACCCCGGCGGGCGTCTGCCTCCGCTCGCGTCGCCTCGGCCGCCGCCTGACCCCAGCAGCGCTGATAAGCCCCCAGACGGCCAAACATCGTTAACTTCTTTGCCTTTCTAGGCTGCTCTGCCTGTCCTTTCTCCGACCCCTAGGCTAAGGGGGCCGAAGGGATGTGTCTCTCTCTCCCCAGTCTGCGGGGACTCCAGGACAGCACCTCAGGCTTCTGGCTCAGGGTAAACCTTCTGTAGCATCCATCCTAAATACCTCTTCGCCCTCCTCCCCGCCACAACTGGCTTTCCCCACGTGGATGAGCGGCAGGAGAGCGCCAGGAAACAGTAAAAGCTAAAAAGAGAGAAAGGGGAAATTGATGTCAGAGGATGTCAACAATGATTTCAGAAAGGAGCTTAAAACCCTCCTCAGCCCATCCCTGAGTCTCGCAGGGGACTGGGCTGTCCACCCAGGCTGAACAACCAAATTTCGTTTGTTTGTTTGTTTTTTTAAATTTCAAGTATTGCATTTCCTTTTGTTTCTTTTGACCTTGTGTACAGCCAGCTGGGCTTGGACTCGCGGGACAGTGCCTGCACGGAGACAGACTGGTTGGTTTTTCATACTGGAGTGTAGATAAAAATCTGTGGTGTCAAGGCCTCAGGTTCAAAGACCGGGATGGAGGGATGCCTCAGAGGATGGGACTTCTAATCCCAGCACCCACATAGGCAGCTCACAACCACCTGTAACTGGGGGCGGGGGAGAAAGGATTTGACACTTCTTTAGGTCTTTGAGGACACTTGCATTCCCATTACACACACTCAGTTCAAATAAATAAAAGATAAACCTTTTAAAAAGACAGGAAGCTGCTGGGCGGGTGATGGAGCAAGTCTTTAATCCTAGCCCTTGGGAGGCAGGGGCAGGTGGATCTCTGGGTTCAAAGCCAGCCTGGTCTACAGAGCGAGTCCAGGACAGCCAAGGCTACACAGAGAAACCCTGTCTCTCAAAAATCCAAAAGGAAAAGAAAAAGAAAAATGAAAAAAAAAAACTCAAAAAGAGACAAAGAGGAAAGGAAGGAGGGAGGAAGGGAAGAAGGAAGGGAAGAAGGCAGGGAGGGAGAAAGAAAGAGGGAATGAGGGAAACTAGCTCAAGCAGCCAAACTGCCACCACCCATCCACTCCACCCCCAGGTAGATTCTTGGCAAGATCCCCTTCCGTGGAAGGGGGAGAAGGCTGCTGAAGGGACCCTTGAAGACAGGTTCTGCCTAGTGTGGACGGTGGGGAGGCAGCATCTCCCGGAGGATCTCTAGGCTGGGGATGGTAAACTCGGCCCTTTTAGAAAGGCCGGCTCTTTTCCTGGCTTTAGCCCAGGTATGGGCTCCCCACCGCCATCTTCAAAGTCTCTTTCTTTCTTAGAAAGATTTGTTTATTTATCATTTATACAGCATTCTGTCTGAATGTGTACCTGGGCACCAAATCTCACTACAGATGGTTGTGAGCCACCATGTGGTTGCTGGGAATTGAACTCAGGACCTTTAGGAAGAACAGCCACTGTTCTTAACCTCTGAGCCATCTCTCTAGCCCTCTCTTTCTATCTCTCTCTTTCTCTCTCTCTCTCCCTTCCTTTCTAAACAGTGATGGTGCACACCTTGCCTTTAATCCCAGCAGGCTAATTTCAGTGAGTTCAAGGCCAGCCTGGTCTACAGAGAGAGAGAGTTACAGGATAGCCAGGAACACACAGAGAAACTCTGTCTTGGAAAAAAAACAAAAAACAAAAAACATAAACACATTAAAAAATATTTTTTTTTAACACTCAGGGAGGCCAAGGCAGGGCGATCACTGTGTGTTCAAGGCCAGCCTGTTCTACAAAGAGAGTCCAGGGCAGCCAAGACTGTACAGAGAAACCCTCTCTCAAACAACAACAACAAAAAGACTTATTAGAAAAACGTGTATGTATTTATTTATGTGGGTTTCTTCTTCAGCCATATGGGTTTGGGAGATCCAACTGAACTTGCTAGGTTTTTGCAACAATCCCTTTACTCTCTGAGCTAGCTCAGGAATGAAGTTTATGCTAATTCAATCAACCGAATTTATATTAATTCAAACAGTTATTTGGCTACTGGTGCTGGGAAGATGGAAGCATGAGGACCTGGTCATAGATCCCACGTAAAAAGCCAGGTGTGCCTGTGGGAGTTTGCATTCACAGCACTGGGGAAGCAGGTCCCCTGAGGCTTGCCAGCCAGTCTAAATAAACCCGGCACCTCTTTTGTCTAGGTAGACCCTGCTCAGAACCAGGGCTCTGCATGGCCAGAATTGTCTCTTTTCCTCTAAACATCTTCTATCTTTTTTCTGCGTTTTTTTTTCCTTCCAAAGATCCCAAAGTTAAAGGAAATATCAAGCTGAACCCTAAAGCCCCCCTCTTCACTCCTGACCCTAGCAAAACTGGGATAGCCAGCCTCTCCCCAGCTGGGGGGTGGGGGTGGGCAGGACCCCCAGTGTGATTGGAAAAGACTTTTCTTTGGAGACAGAGCCTGGCCATTCGGAAAAACTTCCCTGGAGTCACCCAGAACCCTTCAATCTTCACTTTCCTACTGCACCCCAACTTGGTGCTCCCGCCCCCCCCCCCCCGTTCTTGCTGTCCCACTCCCACACACCCTATTCTCTTCCCTTGACTGAGAACTGGAGTCCCGGAGGAATTTCAAAGGACCTCCTGTCGGTTGAGTAGAAGGATGATCCTTAGGACCCTAGCTGCGTCTCCTCCTTCCAGGGTTTTCTCAGGAGGCTCCTACGGAGGAGCTGTGACTTATAAAGGCGAGATTACCCGGGGCTTCAGCTTCGAACTTGCCCAAGAGCTGAAGGTGGATTCCAGAAGTGAGGTGTGGTTTCTGCCCCCCACAAACTGTTGCCATCATAGCCCACCAGGGGACTTTTTCGTTCTCTAATTTTAAAGAGTCAGAGACGGCGAAAGTTGTACAGAGAAGTCAGACTCTCTTTCTCTTAGTTTCCCAAAAAGCCATAATGGCACAAGAAAAAAAAAATCCAAATTAGTGAGCCCAGTGAGCCCTTTGTCCTCCCTCCACTCTATTTTTGTCCTCCAACCTCCCAGGAAAATTTGTCAGGAAATTTCCAGCACCTACAAAGACAGTTTTCAAATCTATCGCAAACACAGTCTTTGTAGACCGAACCCAAATCTCACACATTTCAGCAATACATCATAAAAACAAAACTTACTGACAACTTAGCTTTTTTTTTTTTTTAAGAATTGGGAAAATGGGATAGTTCTCCTAAAAAAGAACATGCAAGGCTAGCGAAATGGTTCAATGGGTGAAGATGCTTTTGTCAATCTTGAAGACCTGAGTACGGGAACCCCAGTCCCGAGGGACTATGGCGGAAGGAAGGACGGAATTCAGAGAGGTGTCCTCTGACCGCCACACCGCCTGACATGCCCACACGCAAAAGCAAGTAATGTAGTTAAAAAAAATTAAATAATACAGAATGCAGAGTCCCCCCTCCCCCCATGTATCCACCCCAGCTGGACCTCTAACTTGTGGCAATTCTTCCTCAGCCTCCTGAGTGCTAGGATTGGCATGTGCCACCAGGGCAAGTTACAAATCGCTTTCAAGCCTACGACAATAATGTATGTTCAACCTCAATGAAAAAAAATATTTGTTTAAATCCCTTGATTTTATTTATTTCTAAGACTATTATAGAATGTGTAACACCCTGGAAAGGGAACAGGAAGCCAGAGACAATCTAATTACCTCCGATAGTCAAATAAATAATTGGGGCATAGCCATAGAGTAAAACAGCCGTGCAGAAGGGAAAGAGCATTAAGTTTCATAGTTGGGGTTTTTTGAAACAAAAGCAAAACTTAACGCTTGGTATCCGGGTAAGCAGCTGTGTGTGCTAAGCGTATGCTCTGAGAACAGTAGCTCCTTTTACACACACACACACACACACACACACACCCCTCACTGTGTAGCCCAGGCTGGCCTGAAGGTTGTGGCAACCTTCCCAGGCTTGACCATTCCTTTTAGATAGGGAAGCCAACACAAGAGCCTGGATGCTACTTTCCTTATTAATCTATGTACGGCTTTAACTTTGAGATTCTTTAGCCATCCATTATTTATTTCAAAAGACAGATTAAAATGGGCAAATTGTTGTGCTAGTGGTGTCTTTTTTTCTAATATCTGTATAGGCGGTAAACGTGAACAAGTTCGAAAATATAAAAGTGTTTAATTAGCTGCCT
Organism: Meriones unguiculatus; assembly: GCF_030254825.1. Lineage (NCBI taxonomy): Eukaryota > Metazoa > Chordata > Mammalia > Rodentia > Muridae > Meriones > Meriones unguiculatus. Next base: position 24,895,920 of record NC_083355.1, on the reverse strand, counting down.
TTGTTAAGAGCTCACCCACACAACCTTTAGGACTGAATATAAACTTTCCTCAGACAATGAGAATAAACAAACAAAACAAAACAAAACAAAACAAATCAGGCTATTGACTTGCTCATTCGTTGTTTTTCTGAAACAAGTTTGCAGATTAATTCCATGAGAACAATGCCTAAACTGAGAGACTGGGTAAACAGATTTATTCGGGGTTTAAAAAAACAAAACAACAAAAACCCAAAAGCAGTTCTTGTTTGTCCCCAGACCAGGTCTGTACAAGCTGAAATCACAGACAAAAGGGTGGAAAGGACAAATTATTTGTACCGTTTCGACCAAAAATTTCCTCCAGGTTCTGATAGTTTTGTTTCGAGTCGAAACCCGTGTCTTCCTACTGGTAGGATGTCTTGGCCGCGCACCTCTTCTGCGCTGTTCGCCCAGAGGCCCCGGGGCCCACTGGTGGACACACTTGGGTGCGGGAGGGTCTGAAATCTCTCGCCAACCTCGGGAAGCAGGGGCTGCGCAGGGATTGGTGCCGGGGAGTGCCCTGGAACGGAGCCGCCGCGGTGGCATCTGGCGCTCACCAAATCCCTAAAGGGGAGAGACGCTCGGAGCCAGCGAAGCTTCTCCCCCCCCCCCCTCCCCTTGTGCCTCTCCCTCCCCACGCTCGTGAGAAAGCTGGTGTGTGTGTGTGTGTGTGTGTTGGGGGGGAGATGAGGCAGGAGGCCAGAAGCCCCTGGCTCGCTCTCCCACCCGCCCCATGCTGCGGCCCGCGTGGCACCAAGCTCGAGCCTGGCTCCCGGGCGTTACTCAAAAGCAAAGCGGCCTTTTGTCCCGGGCACCCGAGGACTTGGTGAGGAGCCAGCTGGGCGGCCTGGGAGTCTCCGGCCCTTTGCTGAGCTGGAAAGTCAGCAAACCACCGTGGAGTGAAGGGGAGGCTGGTGATGCCGGTGGGTCCAGCTCCCGTGTGCTCAGGCAGATTCAACACGGGTCGGAGACCTAACCCTCTTCCTTTAAGTTTACTAGAATCACCCCCACCACCCCAACACACACACACACACACACACACACACACACACACACACACGCACACACACACTGGATGGTTGCCTCAGCGGTCTGTAAAGTCCCTTGTAGGCACAGAAAGGATGAAGGGACATAGTGGAAAAACGGAGATCTTGGAGACAATTTTGTGGTCACCAAGGGCCCCAGCAGCTCTGAGGGCTGAGTCCCGTTGGGGGAGGGGCACTGGCCACGTTACATAGCGGGCAGGCAGTGGGCCAGAGGAGGGTTCGCTCCTCCGACAGAAGGAGCCCTGGGAAGGGTAGACTGCTACTCGGGTTTAGGAACTAGCCAGCCAGCCGCCTAGGGCCCAGGGTATCCATTCCTTCATGAAGCAGCGCTCTGAAGCAAAACTTTCAGCGATTTTTCCTTCCCTTCTTTCTCCATCGCACGAAGGGGAGCCCTCCATCTTCCCCAATCCCTCCCCGGAGGTTCTGCGCTCCATCCTTTGGTTCCCCTTAAAGAAACTAGGGAAGAGGAACAATCCTAGTCCGCCCAGTAGACCTCCTGGAATCCAGTTCTTCCTAGTCCCCTATCCGCGCATTGATCTGATGGGCGGATAGGAAAAAACCTCAGCTATTTGCCCCAAATGCTCCAGTTTTCTTTGTTGTGACTGTGGCTTTGTAACACCATGCAAGAGAAGACCAAGGATAAGACTGACATATGAAAACAAAAATTAAGATGGAATTTTAGGACTTTAAAATGGTGTAGCAAGCAAGCATGAGGTCCTGAGTCCTTCCCAAGGGATAGGTTGGGCAAAACCCAACCCAAATCAACCGAACAAAAAGCAACAATGGTCATAGCTCTCTGGCCCTGCTTCTGAGCTTAACCTGGCGGAAAGAGAGAATATCAGAGTTGATAAAACTCTAAGTTATGATGTTTATAACCAATAAACAAAAATACTGTTTGTCAATATCTAATATTCTCCCTCAGAGGTACTTGTAAGCTGACCTCTGGGTTGAGAGAGTTGTATCTATCCAAGAAAAGGAACAGGGTCCCTGATCAGCTCCCAGAACCAACTGCTCGGAGAGTGAAAATTCCAGCCGGTCAACTATTGTTTCGTAGAAAGAAGGCCAAACAATAGCTCTGGCTGGCTTCTTCTGAACTTGGCAGAGATGGCTGGTTATTTTGGCACCTAAGGCTGCCAAGCTATTGGATGCTGAGCCCAGCGATTTATATCTTCCTCCGCACGCTGACTTCTAAAGCATTCCAGCCCCCCAGCCCCCATGGCAGTCCTGTCCCACCGCCTTGCCGTGGATTTCCTTTACTTGGGCTGCTCGGAAATTTCCTGATCTTTCAAAACTCCGATTTGATTTTCATCACTCTTCCCCCTCTATTCTCATCTGTCCTGTCTGTCACAGGCTGCATCCATTTTTGTGGAGGGCGGTCTCTGAATTCAGCGCCCGGATACTGAGGATGGTTTTAACCACTCTTGAGCTGACTAGCTCTGTCAAGGGCTGCCTCAGATCATCTGCACAAGATGACGTGGCTGCTACTGCGGTCTATTGTCCCATCCTGTATGTTATCCTGTCCTCTGTCCTTTTAGAGTTTGTGCTGTAGGCGTATCTTATGGAACAGTCAAATTTGGAAGGACACTCCCCACCCCTTGCATTTATCAGATTCTTGCACATTTTGAAATTTCAAAGGCATTTCCCACTGAAGCTGAAAACTTAAGTAGGCTAGAAACTAGAAGAGGATTTTACTTTGTTTTTGTTTCTTTTCTAAGTTTTCATCTTCCTCACACTGAGTCAGGGAATGGGGGGGGCTCCTGGTCATGTGTAATGGGGGGGGAAGTAAGGGGCGGTTCTAGCAGGAAACTTCAGCTAAGCATAGGCTTCACTCACCACTTATTTGGAAGACCTCAATGGAACTTCAGGTGTGAGCCAGGGCAGAATTCTGGAATCCTGAGAGAAGCCAGGGATGACTGGAATACAGTCTCTGTTTTACTTAAAAATAAAATAAAATCCAGCTTCCAGGTCAAGCGAGGAAATTAAAAGAAAGGAGAAAACCAGGAAGGGGAAAGTTACTTTGCTGTGCAGAAACCCAGACACAACGTAGAAATGCTCCCCTCTTCTCTAGCTGGTGCCCCCTCCTTTCACAACCCCTGGGGTTTGCTTTGACTTAACCCAGAGGAACTGGCAAAGAGCTAGCACTGCCCAGAATCCCACACCTTCCCTCTGTATTTTCAGGTTCTTCCCCATCCAACGAACAGCTTCTACTCTGCCGTCATTGAGATGGCTCATGAGGTGGAGGGGCTGCCAACAACCCTGAAGACCTGAGTTTGATTCTCTGGTGGATCAAAGGGAAGACTCTGTCAAATAATCACACACACACACACACACACACACACACAAATGATAACAACAAGGCCACAACCACTACCACAATAAAAACGTTAAAAAATAAAAACAAAACCAAAAATGAAAACCAAACTGTACTCTCCCTGGTTCTGTGCTGAGGGCTCTATCAAGAATCCCATGCTCCTTCGGTCTGTTTTGTATATGTGGGGTCCAGAGGAAAAGGCTTTTGAGGTTGAGCAGAAAGCAGTATGACTCCTAGAGAGGCACTTGCAGAGCCTGCGTAGCTCCGGAGTAGCTCCGGAGATGTGAGGCAAACAAGGGTCTTGGAAGGATCTTGGGTCTTGGGCCAAATTTCAGAGGTCTCAAGCAGGAGGAAGAGGAGCAGAAGAAAGTTCTGTTCTGCACTGAGATGGCTTCCTCTGTCTCTTCAGGCTTTCTCAGAGCGAGTGAGCAACACACACAAGACACAAAGACAAACGCATGTACGTGTACACACACATAGCCCGTGCGCACAACATCCACACACAGGTGGTTAGACTCTTCTAAAAAAGAAACTCACCATAGAAAACAAAGCTCCCATCTCTTAGAGTCTTGAGCTGGCGGGGTGACCTTTGTTTAAGCCTAAAACCAAGTTCCTGCTGTACGTGGTGGCACACGCCTTGGTGGCACACGCCTTTAATCCTAGCACTTGGGAGGCAGAGGCAGGTGGATGGATTTCTTCCAGCTCCATACCAGGACTACAAAGTGAGACTCCAGAGAGAGGTGAGGGAAGGATCACATTAATATCTCATCAGGAAGCCTCCAGAAATAAACATTTTTTTTTAAACTTCTCTGGGAAGACAGCTAGCAGCACTTCAGAATGGATGATGTGAGCTTCTCATTTACAAGCATAAATTCTGTTTCACACATGAGTCACCTTGAATAACAGGATAATTAATTAAAACCGTGTCCTGTAGGGGGAGAATTTATTACATTCGCTGGCTTTTTATGAGCTAGGTGTAGTTTAGAAATGAAAAATGCGAGGGCTCTCTGGTAGTGCGGTGCTTCCTCTGTGCTCTACATTGGCTCTTGGTCTCACTTTCTGGAAAGCAAAGCCTGAGGGAGAGCGAGGCTCCGGCTTGGAAAGGTGGGACAGATTAGTCTGATTTCTGGCATCTGGTCTGGCCACCCTTCAGCTTCTGAAACCAGGCCAGTTGGCCGCTTTCTTGCATTTCCTCTTGGGAAGAAGACAGGATTTTGGAGTGGGTGACACCTCAAAATTGGGCATCCCTTAAAGAAGGGAAAGGTGAGGGCCAGAGCGGAAAAGGCCAGCCAGCTGAGGAAGATGAGGCTGTAGGTCCTTCTGGGAAAACAAACAGAAACAAACAAAACCAGTAGGCATCTTGGCACATTTCTTCCTGCTAGGAGGTCACAGATTCTCAGGCTGGTCACCACCAAGCCCAGTTCTCTTCCTAGCTTGAGAGTGGTGGGTGGTGCCATAGCTTTCCCATGGCATGGGATCAGAACGAGGTTGTACATCAGCTCCACAGACATGGACTCAGAGCAAGGTTGTTGTCAGCTGCCTCCTCGTTCTCGGATGCCACCAGCTGAGAGAGAAACAGTCCTCGCCTCACTCAGGCAACACACTCTGCAAGAGCTTTTACTTCTCTTATCTTTTACTTTGTTTTGTTTTGAGACAGGGTCTGATGCAGCTTGGGATGGCCTCCTGAACTCCTGATCCTCCTGCCTCCACTCTCTGAGTCAGGTGGCATGCCCAGTGTCTATGGTACTGAACCCCGGGCTCCCTGCATGGTAGGCAAGCGCTCCACCAACTGAGCTACCAATGCCAGCCCAACTTCCTTTATTGTGTGTCTCGGAAGGGCCCGGCTGGGAAGAGGACTCAGGAAGGATTGCTTCCATTTTACAGATGACAAGGCTGAGGTTCAGAGAGAACATGGCCAGTCCACGGACACGCAGCACACAGCCCGAATCAGAGCCGGAACAGAAATTACTCAGTCTCCAATGCTACGGGAAGCCTACAGTAGGTAGCCAGGCCTGGCTGCCTGGGAGCTGGGGAAGAGCATGGGGCATTCACCAAAGGAGTAAGAAAAGTGGCCCAACTCTTCTTTCTTTGGGGGACAGTGAAGACAGGTGCACACTCTCCCAGAAAGGTGGGGTAGGACAGTGAGTATGGAGCTTTTGGGACTCAGTGTTAAAGTAAAACCCTTATTTGCCTTGTACGTAAGAATCCCCGAATTTACCACCCAGGACTGCAGAAGTAAATGAGTGAGTAGATACACTCGTAAATATAAAACAAGTTGTGGGGCTGGAGAGATGGCTCAGCAGTTAAGTGCACTGGTTGATTGCTCTTCCAGAGGCCCAGGGTTCAGTTCCCAGCACCCACATGGTGGCTCACAGCCATCTGTAAATCCAGTTCCAGTGAATCTGATACCTTCTTCTGACCTCTGCACACAGTAGGCACATACATGGTAGTGAACATACATACATGTAAACATGTTAAATAAATCTCTACATTTTGTTTTCTCTGTGTAGCCCTGGCTGTCCTGGATTCACTTTGTAGACCAGGCTGGCCTTGAATTCCCAGAGATCCACCTGCCTCTGACTCCTCCAGTGCTGGGATTACAGGCATGCGCACCATGCCCAGCAAATACATACATCTTAAAAAGTATTTTAAAAAAGTCATTCAGTCTGAGGTGACGGCCATTCAGTACTCAGGAGGCAGAGGCAGGTGGATCTCTAGGCTTGAGGCCAGTCTGCTCTACAGATCAAGTTCCAGGACAGCCAGGGCTACACAGAGAAACCCTGTCTTGAAAAAAACCAAAACAAACAAAAAAGTCATTCAGTCCAACATGAAGCAGAAATTTTTTTCTTTCCTTCCTCCTTTCCTTCCTCCTTTTTCTTTCTTTCTTTCTTTCTTTCTTTCTTTCTTTCTTTCTTTCTTTCTTTCTCTCTTTCTTTCTTTCTTTTGAAACAGGATCTCACTCTGTACCTCTGGCTGGCCTGGAACTCACTGTGTAGAACAGGCTTACTTATCTCAAACTCCCAAAGATCCAGAGATCTGCCTGCCTCTGCTGGGATTAAAGGCATGGGCACTGCCAACTCTGGAGACCCAAGTTTTTAAACAAATAAATAAATGACGAGAAGAAAAGGAGAGCATAGCTCCATGATGGAACTCTTGTTGGAGTTTGAATCCCAGCACCAAGGGTGGAAAAGCACACTGTTACAGGTTCTGAGAAAGTTGATAATATATCAACTGAATGCAACGAGCGGACTTTTAGGCGATTGCTTATCTATGCTAACGCACACATCATTAACTATTCTTCTATTTTTTGTTTTTGTTTTTGTTTTTGTTTTGGGCAACAAACACACAGAGGCTGTACTTAAAACAAAGCAAAACAACAGAAAAGAAGTTATCAGCCAAAGATTCAAGCTGAAGTAAATGCCTTAAAAGACTAAATGCCTTAAAAGATTGCAATACTCCAGCTCTGAGTTGGTCGTTGCTGAAGCTGGGTGGTGGAGATGGGGATTTATTTCACCATGTTTTCTGTCTGTGTGAAACGTGCCATCAGGAAGCACTGTGTGACTGTGTGACGCTGTGGCCCATATCCCACAAAAGGACACAGGCATGCTGGCTTCCCTCCTGGATCCTAAGAGGGTGGGCCTCTGACAATCAAGGGCGCAGACACTCAGTGCTCACCTAACAGCCTTTTTCTCAGAGAGAGGACTGAACTGAAAGGGACTGGATTGGAGCGGTAGACCGGCTAGATCTGGCTTGTCCCTGCAGAGCTGCAGGTGTGAGCTCAGTAGAGTAGTCCCCCCCCCCCCTCCAGAACTGTAGGAAACTCGTTCCCAGCAGTTTACTTGCTGTTTGTGGAGAAGGCTTCTGGAGTGAAGTGGTGGTTGGGCGTGGGGCCTGGAAAGGAGTGAGAATACCAAAGCGAGGTTTAGTCTTTGCCTTTGTGGTTTCAGAAGTCATGGGGAGCAATGAATAACAGTTATTGTATGTTAATTTACTGCATGTTAAAGGTTTTTTTTTTTTTAAATCTTGGAATCCAAGCACATATGTTTTTTTTTCTTTTTTTCCTTTTCTTTTATTATAACATCCCTTTATTTTTTCCTTCCTTTACTCTAGTAATTTCCCCAGAAATCTTGGGCTGATTTTTAACATCAGTTTGAGATATTGAGATTTATTTCTGTTCTAAACATTATTTAAACAAAAACAAAAACAAAAAACTTTCCGTTTGAACAGGAAAGGAGCAATCATGTTGTGCTCCTGGCTACTGGGAAGGATGGGGTAGGAGGTCTCTTGAGCCCAGTAATCCAAGGTCAATTGAATAAAGTAGACATGTCTCATCTCCCTCCCTCAAAAAAAGAAGGGAGAAAGAGGAAAGAAAGAAAAGAAATAGAAAAAAAAAGAAAAAAGAAAAAAAAGAAAATGTTTAGACCTTCTCATTCATTAGCCTCTATGAATTGGATAAATTAAGCTCCTAAGCCTCTTTTTTCTTTTCTTTCTTTTTTTTTTTTTTTTGGACTGAGTTTAAGGCAAGCCCATAAACCTCCATCTTTTTCAAATTTCTTTTTAATTTCATACTATATATTTTAGTCATATTCTTTGCAGTCCACCAATTCTTCCCAGATTTTTTTTTCTCCCTACCCATCTAATTTCATATTCTTTCATCTCTCAAGGAAAAAAAAAAAAAAAACCCAACCAAACAACAAAAAACACCCTCCCCAAGCAATTAAAAAACAAAACCCAAACCAAAAACATGGAGTTCCTCTTGTGTTTGTCAACTACTCCTGTTGTGGGGTGTGATCCACAGACTCAGTGACACTCCATTGAGGAAAACTGATTTTTCCCTCTCCCAGCTGGTATCAACTGTAAATAGCTTTTTGGTTATGGACAGGGCTTGGTGTCCCCACTTCCTCCTCTTTCTGTTGTGATTTTTTTTTTGTCTGGTTTAAACTTGCCAAGGTCTTTTTCATGCTTCCTTCCCTCCCTGCCTCCACCATCACTATGAGTTGCTGTGTGTGTGTGTGTGTGTGTGAGAGAGAGAGAGAGAGAGACAGCAAGGTGTCTGAGAAGGCCAGAGACTTTGGATGCACCTGGAACTCAATAATGCAAGAGTGCAAGAGCTCTTAGTCTCTGTGTATCTCCCCAGCACCTCTAAATGTCCATGGTCTTTGCTCTTTTTTGGGGGGGGTTGTTGTTGTTTGCTTATTTGTTTGTTTTTTTAATCTACAACACGGATGGCAACACACCCCCATCCATAGTACAGTATGGATTAAATGGAGCACACTTACCTGGGTAGCTAGGTGTGCTCAGCTTTATAATCCCAGCAGGTGGAGGATTTCCTGCTGAGAGTTCTAGGCCTGCTGGCTTTTCTTTTTTTTTTTTTTTTTCTTTCTTTCTTTCTTCCTTCCTTCCCTCCTTCCTTCCTTCCTTCCTTTCTTCCTCCCTTCCTTTTTTTCTCGTGAGTTTCCTTCAGTTACAAAGCAAGACTGGATTTCCAAGATGGGGGAAGGAGGGAGAGATATCCACATGGGTCTTTGTGTGTGAAGTGCTGAGTGGCCTCCAGGACACAGGGTCTTAATTGGGTCAGGCCGAGCATCAGACCTAAGCCCTTCAGTGACTTGGAGTTGCTGTGAAGGGGAGTGCCTGGAAGGGAGGAGCTGAAAAGAGACCTCTGCTTTGCCATCTAAGAGAAGGTCGGGTAAGCCCGCATGTGACTAGCCTTCAATCTGATTGCTGGAAAAAAAAAATCAGCTCGCCCCCTCCATCAGACTGTTTCTCTGGGGCAAGTGTGTAAGCAGTGGTTGAGAATTTTTCCTGCATTTCCAAGGTCCTGGGCTGGGGTCCATCCCTGACCCCAGGTGGAGGGAAGGAGGGTGACTGACCCTGAGGAAAAAATGGAGAAGCACCCTTAGACACACCTTTGATGAAAAGGTTGTAGTTTCTGCTTGCTCCCCTTTAAAGCTATAATTTCCCCCATCTGCTCAGGGAGCAGGGCTCTCTACACTAGGGCCTCAGGGTGAGAGCAAGTTGGCAGTCAAACAGTACATTTCCTTTCAAGTCTTGGGCTGCATCCACAAAGAAGGTGACTCCCCATTCTAGAAAGCCTATCCCTGGTGTGGAGGGGTGGGGGACCAAGATGGGGTACATCTGCAGGTGTCTCCCTCTTTGAGCCACAAAGACTGAGCTGGGTTATGGAGGCCCATCTCAAGAATAAGAAACTGAGAGATGTGGCCATTCTAATTGCACCTGACCTTCCAGAGCACACTGGGTCTAGGAGGAGGTGGCACTGGGACCAACTTTTGCCTCCCTCAGACCTGATGGACATGGGGCTGGGACTAAAAAAAAATGTCCCTGTCCCATAGCACCTGAGTGTTCTGAACCCATGGCCAGAGCAACACTGGAAGGTCCTGAAGCCTCCTGAGTTCTTCATTGCTTCTTCTGCCCCAATTAGGACAGCTAGGAGCTGCCTGGAACCACAGAAATAGCTACTGGTTTCCTTGCCCAAGGCATTTGCTACCCAGACATACGAGCATTTGGCTGCACAGAACTGGACAGTTGTTAAAGGTTCTTCTCCCCACTGACTATGTAGTTTGTGTAGCTGAGGGATTTGGCATTTCCTCTTGTTCAAGAGAAGGAAGAGAGGGGTGCTGGACATATTCATCGTTTGGAGATAGCCCTAGTTAATAATTTCCCAGACAAAATTTCCTATACTTCCAAATGCTTAGCTCCTGAGTTCCTGATGTCATTTTGCTGCAGTAGCACCTATGGTCAGAATCTCTAGCCAGCCAAGTCCTTTAAGCTCCACCCCAGTCCTTTAAGAGGAAAAAAACAAAAACAAGAACAAGAACAGAAAAAACAGCCAGGGTCCTGAGGAATGATTTTTGGCATCAGTGGCGGGGGATTGCGTGTGACTTTCCAGTAGAAAGTGACAAATGCTTCCTCAGTTTTCACAGAACTCTGGGAGAAACTCTGTAGGATTGAGAGGTGGGAGTTAAGCTCAGACGATCCAGAGCCAAGAAAGGCTAAGAACTCTGTTCCAATCTCAGAATCCGCTTGGAGGAAAGAGTCTGTGGGTATGAGCCCAATGGCAGCTTTAGGCTAGTAGAGTTCATGAGGGTCAGCCAGGTGTTAGCATCTGAAACGAATGGCTGGGCCAGAACCTTGAAGACCTGGCTGGGATGGACTTTCCCCCAGGTCAGGGTTCACAGGGCAGTAACCAGGAACTGCCCGACATTCATATCAAGCTGGGGCTGAGGTTCAGAACTGCTGACGGGGTGGGGTGGCTACCTTTGATTCTTGGAATCAAAGAGGTTCTATTTAAAGTCTTTATTTAGAGTACCCAGGACTTAGTCCTTTTTGAATTTTCAAGAGCAGGAATCCATGAGTGCTGAAAAAAAGGATAGAAATGACTCAGTAGGGAAGGATTATGACCCCCTTCCCATAATTCCATGTGTGTGTGTGTGTGTGTGTGTGTGAGAGAGAGAGAGAGAGAGAGAGAGAGAGAGAGAGAGAGAGAGAGAGAGGAGGGGGAGAAAGAGAGAGAGATATATGCTTGCTTTTCCTCCTTCTCTTCTAGCCTTGTTTCTTGGAACACATAATTTAGTGGCAGGAAAGGAAACAAGACTTTGCAATTTGGAATGGGGACAGAGAGGAGGGAGATGGACCATTCTCAGCAAGGGAGGTATAGGAATTAGAACAAGAAATAAATAAATAATCTTTCAAAGTATCCCTCCCAGCCCTCAGGGTCCCAAGCCTCAAATCTGCGTGTCTGTTTTAGGCTTCGTGGGTGAACTGGGGACTTGGTGTGGACACATCTTCGGGTTTAAGAGTAGAAGTGCTATCCTAGAGGCCTTGAGAATGGAAATTATCATTATCACCAATGTCACTGCCACCAACGACCACAGTCTCTGAAGGAAAAAGCAGGGTGGAAAGATTGGGGGAGTGTGGATTTGTAGGTACTTCCTTGTTAAGAGAGGTCTCCTTCCAGAGCCCCACCAGAGACCCCAGGCGTTGGAAGAGAAGCCCAGTCTCCCAGTCTCCTGGAGCTTTGGAGGTTGCTACAAAGCCCAAAGACAATGAATGGCTGGGGAGGAGGGGCACTTAAAGATCCTGCCCTGCCCCTCCAGGTTCAGGGGTCTCTGGGTTGAGGGTGTCTCTGGAGAGCTTCTCAGGGAACTAGAGGATCAGTTGGGCAGGTGAATTTCAGTGTCAGTTTGGTGTCATTTCATGGTAGCGTCTGGTAGTAGCATTTACGTCACCATCCTGAGTGACTTGCTCCATCAGGGTATCCAGGCAGAACTGGCTTCCTTGGGTCCCAGTAATGGCAGCTAACCATAGATCCAAATCAGAAGCGGTGGCATCTTCTACATGTTCTTCTAGACCTCTTCCCTGCTGGAGACTCAGAGGGAAGCAGAAGCAGCCATTCAGAAAAAAATTGAGCCTGGAGCCTGGGGGATGGGTGTGAGGCTTGCCCAACATGCTAGCATGCTCTGACCCTTGCAAGGTTGGAAGAGGGAGCTGGGGAGTGTGATTGCCCAACGTTCCAAGACCAGAGACCCAGAGGAGTTTGGTCCCTGCTCAGTGGCCCTTAGTTTTCAAAGCCATTCTCTTCCCTCTGTCTGTTTTTGACTCCACTCACAGTTTCACTGGCTTGGTTCTAAAAACTTTCAGAGAGAGAGCACGCACTCTCCCCCTCCACCCCCCACCCCTTGGGCACGCAGCAGCAGCAGCAGGCGGCAGCCGGCAACTAGCCTGTCCGCTCAACAACAACTCCTTCTTTTCCCCTAAGATTTGCCCCAGGACGATGCGGCAGAGCTGCTCAGCTTGGGGAGTCACGGTGGCTGTAACAGCGGCCTCCTGTCATGCCTCCATCCTGCGGGCAGTTGTAGCTTTGGATCCCAAAGTCAGTTTATCTAACCGCCTTTCCTCTAAGGCTTGCCGAATAAACTTGGAAGGGCTTTATTTTAAGGCAGCCATGAGAGATGTCCAGCCCCACACAGGGCCCCCCAGGTCTTCTCTCTCCTGCCACAGGCTCCAGCCACTGCAGGGCGACAGGCCTTCCCAGACTTCAGAAAATAATGAGAAATTGTGCAAGAGGGCAGAAAAGGAAAAATTTGTGTGTGGGGGGAGTAAAATGAAACAGAAGAGAGAAACTAAGATTAAAAAAAAAAAAAAAAGAACAAAAAACCTAACACTGCAGGCGTCAAACAAGAAGGGGGAAAAAAAGAAAAAAAAATAGATTAAAAGACATGGGCACTAGAATGCAAGCAGTAAGGTGAAAAAAAGAAAAGAAACGGAGAAAAGAATGTGAAATCGAGGTTACTAAAGTGGAAGGAAAGACAGAAAAAAAATAAACTCAAACATAAAAGGGAAAGAAAGCTCGCAAAAGAATAAAGTCAGGGGAAAAAACACACAGCCTGAAGAAAAGAATGGGAGAAAAGGGGGGGGGGCGGGGAGCAAAACAGGAGCAGGGCCGGTCATTGTCATGATGCGGAGAAGCGGGGGGGGGGGGGGACCCCAGGAAGTTCAGCCGTGCCCTTGCAGTCCTATGGGTCTGGCGAACCTCGTCCTTTCCCGAGGAGGAAGTGTCCGCGGCCTCTCTGCAAATAAATCACTCCTCGCCACCACCGACCTGAGGGCCGCCATCGTTGCCACGACAGACACAGACACCGCTCCAGCTGGGATGAAGGCCGCGGGGCTCTCCCTGAAGGATAAAACAAAGTGAAGAGTAACAAATGCCCCTAGGTGGAGCGGGTGGGCCCATCTCGCCCCCTCCCTCCCGAGCCCGAGTTGGGGCGGGAGCTGACACCGAGGTGCCAAGTCCCCGTGGCCGGAACCCCTGGGGGCGGGTCGGCCTCGCTCAAAGGCCAGGCCGTAAAGGTCACAGGCGGTCTGCGGGGCTGCGCTGAATGGGATCCTGGAGGTAAACAGACTCTTAACTTTCAACTTGGCCTTGACCTTCCTGGAGGTGTCTGGCGGGTATGTAAAGGAGCATGCTGAGGCTTTCAGGGCTTTTGGCTGTGTCGCTAAAGGGGGCTCCTGAGGCTCCAGACTCCTCCCGGTGGGTTTAACAGGAGGTTCCCAGCGGGACACAAAGACTTCTGTGAAGCTGGAGAAAGGACTAGGGGCGCTGGTGGAGAGACCAGAGCGCCGGGGGCTTTGGGAAGGGTTTGGGATCTGGACTTCCGCAGAGTCCCAGGGACTCAGTTTCTGGGTGGGAACCCGGGTTCCTGCGGTAAGAAGAAATGACCCGTATGTTCTAGGCCAGCTCTTCTTTTTAAGTAAAAGCCGATGGTTTCATTATGAGACACACACACAGGAACCCAAGATTGAAGTCCATTTATTCCGTTTGCAGAATGCTTCCCTATTATACAAAAATCCCATTAAGTCGTCCTAGCGTTCCTGTGAGGTAAGAATTATCAGTACCATTTTAGAGAGGAGACCAAAATCCTGTTTTACAGTTGAGATCTGTGGCAAGCCACAGACTGAGGCATGTATATGGATATGCAAAGGGAACAGGAGCCCAGCTCACGTGTTAATAAGATCCATACATAGACCAGTCTCTTGGGCTAGAATAGACGCAAAGTGAATTACAGAGGGAACAAACCCAAACTCACGGCACTATTTGGGTTGAAAAATGTCTGGTCCAGAGGGAGGGAGTTCCTGGTACAGCTGGCGAGTGCCACTGGGGCAAAGTTGAAACTCAGTCAGGCCCGCATTCTACAAGGAGCTCTATACATCCAGTTCCATGCTTATTTCTGTGCATGCTTATACAAGCATTTTATCTCCAAAAAGCTCAGTTGCAGGCAATGGTGCTGTGATTTTTTTTTCTCCCAGTGTGTTACAGATGGAACCCAGGGCCTCACACAGGCTAGGCGACCACTGCTATTGGTTCTTCTTTGTTGTCTCATTACTTTTCTTCAAGAACTGGTGGGGGTAGGAGCAATGCAGAAACCCCAAGCATACAGGGTTTTTACAAACTGAGTACACCCACACACCCAGTTTCCATCCATGTTGAGATAACATTTCTAGAGCCCTAGAAGGTCTCCTTGTTGTCACCCACCCCCTCACCCCCTTGGCTCATTTCTAGTCTGACCTCAGTCCCTACCCAAAGTTCTTGAACTATGTAGACACGGACTCATACAAACTTGGTCTTTTCTAAGCTGGCTTCTTTCACCAACAGATAAGTGTAAATCATCCATGTTGAATTTAGCAGTAGTTTGCTGTTTTTTGTTTGTTTGTTTGTTTCGTTTTGTTTTTTAAATCCGGGTGTTTAATTTCAGCTTGATTTCTTTGCCTATCCCACTATTGATGGAATTTGACATGTTTGCAGCTTGGAGCTCCTAACGATGGTGCTGAAACAGACTTAGTTCGTGGCATCACTATTACCCTATTTCCTTTTAAAAACATGGAAGCCAGTAGAACGATAATCCATTCTGAGTTCAATTCTGAGTGCTGAAAAAAAAAAAGAGAGAGAGATTTTGTTTTTGTAACCACAGCAGCACTTGGAAGGTAGATGCAGAAAGATCAGAATTTCTTTTGTTTTTGTTTGTTTTGTTTTTCAGGACAGGGTTTCCCTGTGTAGTCTTGGCTGTCCTGGACTCAATTTGTAGACCAGGCTGACCTCCAACTCACAGCAATCTGCTGCCTCTGCCTCTCTGAGTGCTGGGATTAA
Source organism: Meriones unguiculatus (assembly GCF_030254825.1). Classification (NCBI taxonomy): domain Eukaryota; kingdom Metazoa; phylum Chordata; class Mammalia; order Rodentia; family Muridae; genus Meriones; species Meriones unguiculatus. The sequence continues at coordinate 24,880,883 of NC_083355.1, read as the reverse complement.
AGGCAAAGGCTACGCTGGGCTGAAAGATCAGAATTTCAATGATATCTTCAGCTACAAAGGGAGTTTGAGTCTCTGGTATAAAATGCTGGGTGGGCTCAAGTGGCTCACGCCTGTAATCTCAGCACTCAGGGAGGCAGAGCCTGGCAGATCATTAGGAGTTCAAGGCCAATCTGGTCTACAAAGCGAGTCCAGGACAGCCAAGGCTACCCAGAGAAACCCTGTCTCGAAAGCAAAACCAAACAATAACAAAAAATAATAAAAAAAATGGTATGGAAATCTGCATGCCATGTCTTCAGCGGCCATGCAAATCTTCCGGATGGAGTTTCAGTGATCTGCTAACGCAAGAACTAGACCTTAACCCCTGATAGACATAAAAATATTCCTTTGTGTCCAGAAATGGTAGCTTTTCAAGTGATTTTGATCACCCCCATCCCCGCTCCAAGACAGGGTTTTCTCTGTATAGACCTAGCTGTTCTATAGACCAGGCTGGGTCTCAAAAGACCTGCCCCTGCCTCCCGAGTAAGTGCTGAAAGCCAAGGCCTGCACCACCATATCCTCTATGTGCTAGCATATAGGTGTCTCTGCTAGCCAAGGCTAAAAACTGGAAATTTGCTTTGTGAAAAACTGAAAAGTTCTTAGTTTTTAGGGGGAAACTCTGGTCCTTCTGTCTCTTGATGAGGCTCTGGGGACCAGTGAAGAGAAACCTTCCTTTTCTTTCCCATTTTCAAATGTGACAAAAACCAGCTGAGATTTCTGTGCTTGCTGTCAGTTATTAAGAGCAATAAGCGGTATGCTACAAGCCTCAAGTCTGCCTTTCACGGGCCCTTTCACACAAGGTGACTCAAGTCCAAGTTCAGGCTGGCCACAGGCGTTGGCTAAGCCCACTCTTGCAATCAAGCCCTCGGTGTGGAATAGAAAAGAATTTCCTGCAAGGGGGAAAAAATCTGAGAGTTTAGAAAAAAAAAAAAAAAAAAAAAACCGAGAAAACACCCAGGATTTCTGTTGGGAGTGAAAATCTTTAAAGGAGGATTTGTCAAGCGAGCTGTTTGAATCTGCAATACAATAGGCCCCAACAGAGGGGCCTAGGGCAATTCTAGCAGTAGAGGCCCTGGCTCTCATCCTCTTTAACTCCTAAGGAAATTTAAAGCCCGCAGGAGGCAGCTAGGGGCTCCTGAGCTTCTAGCCCCTCAGTTGTGTGGAAGTGTGGTGGGGCCAGGGTTGCTTTCTTGTGCTTCCTGGCCTCTAGAGAGGGCACCAAAGGGCAGAACGGCCCCACACAGACCAAGCACCTGCGTTCTTGAGACCCAGGACGCCCACGAACTGCAGATCCAGGAAAAAAAGGGGATACAATCTTCCCGTTTGTGACTACCAATCTCTCTCTCTCTCTCCCTTCCTCTCTCCCCCTCTCCTCTCTCTTCCCCTTCCTCCTCTTTCCCACCCCTAGTCTACTCGCCCTGTGACTCTTAGCCTCTTTCTCCACCCTTAAACGGAAACCCAGACCCCTTCCCAGTCATCCAGAGGCTCCCTTTCCCCTTCAGGTCCGGACTTTGAATGCTCTGGGCCATGGATTGCACGTTTTCTGCGCTCCTTCGTGTCCCCCGCCCTTAGGCTCCGCCTCACCCCGATTGGGGCCTCCAGAGCCTTCAGGGTTGTGGCTAGGCAGGGTCCCTAGGGAAGGGACCTTGGAGGCGCTTCCCTGGGCACAGCGTATTCGGGACAGGAGGGGTATCTACAGTGAACCAGGGTTGCTAGTACCGAGGACCCAAAGCAGAGAGCCTCCTGATGCCTGTAGCTCCTGTAGCTCCTATTCCCTCTTACTCAGAAACATTCCCGGGTTCTCCTTTGAGGCAGCCCGAAGTAGCCTCCCAGCCCTTCCCCCGACTCCCCCCATCCACAGGAGATGGACACTTTATTGGGAGAGCTTTTTATTCTCTCGTTAAACCTGCCAAAGCACAGAAGACAGAGAGCCAGGGATAGAGAGAGGGAGAGGGAGAGAGCAAGAGAGAGAGAGAGAGAGAGAGAGAGAGAGAGCGCATGGAGAGACAAGAGACACACAGAGAAAAACAGACGCAGATGCAGAAAGGAACAGAAAGACAGATACAGGCAGAGAGGGAAAGAAGAGAGGAGGCGGAGCCGGGCTCCCTGTCCCTTCTCTCCCCCCCGGACCCCCCCTACAATTTCTGCGGGGAGGATTTTATGAGCCTCTCTCCCCTAGGCCACAGCCAATCAGCGTTCATGCCCAGGCTCCTGCGTCTCTTGCGTCAAGACGGCCCAGCCAGGCGAAATCCAGGCGCCTTGCGAGCTGGGAGCAATTTAAAACGCTTAGGATTCCCCGGGCCTGGGTGGGGAGAGAGAGCTGGCTGCCCCCAGAACCCCCACCCTCGGCTCCCCATGAGCCGATCGTTGGCCCCATGGAGCCGGGCAATTATGCCACCTTGGACGGGGCCAAGGATATCGAGGGTTTGCTGGGAGCCGGAGGGGGACGGAATCTAGCCGCCCACTCCCCACTGGCTAGCCATCCCGCGGCGCCAACGCTGATGCCGACTGTCAACTACAACCCCCTGGATCTGCCAGGCTCTGCGGAGCCACCAAAGCAGTGCCACCCTTGTCCTGGGGTGCCCCAGGGGGCATCTCCGGCCCCCGTGCCTTATGGCTACTTCGGAGGCGGGTATTACTCATGCCGAGTGTCTAGGAGCTCTCTAAAGTCCTGTGCCCAGACGGCCACCCTGGCTACCTACCCTTCGGAAACTCCCGCTCCTGGGGAGGAGTACCCTAGCCGGCCCACCGAGTTTGCCTTTTATCCGGGCTACCCGGGACCTTACCAGCCCATGGCCAGTTACCTGGATGTGTCTGTGGTGCAGACCCTGGGAGCCCCGGGGGAGCCGCGCCACGACTCCCTGCTTCCTGTGGACAGTTACCAGCCTTGGGCCCTGGCCGGTGGCTGGAACAGCCAGATGTGTTGCCAAGGTGAACAGAACCCACCCGGACCTTTCTGGAAAGCGGCGTTTGCAGGTAACTTCTACTCTGGCTCCCCTTGGCTCTGGGCATGGGCTACGCTGGCACTAGCTTGGAAGGAGGAAGAGGAGAAGCAGGGAGACTTGGGACTGGTGAGGAGGAGCCTGGGGCTCCTTAGGTGCTTAGCAGGACTTTGAAGGAGGGTCCTGACAGCTGGAGGGCCTGGATAGAAGCCTCTGGGGGTCAGGTTGGGGGACCCCAGCAGGGCGCTTGAGCAGGGCGCCAGCTGTCTAGACTTTCTAGACTAGGCTCTGGGACCAGCCTTTCAATATGTCGGGAAAACTTTGGATCTCTGCTGTAGATTGGGGCCAGAGTTGTCCCTTCCCAGGACAGTCCCAGCCTAATTCTACACAAAGGCCAAATGACCTAATCAGTAGTTTTGAGGGTGGCAGTGAGGGGTGGGATCAGAGCTATTGGGCTATTGGGCGTTTCCTAGAGAATGCAACCCCTTGTTTTTTATTTTTATTTTTTAATTTTAAATTATTTTTAGATGAGCTTTCAATTTCGAAAGGAAAATTTAGGTATTTCTTTGACTATATTGAAGCGTGTGTGTGTGTGTGTGTGTGTGTGTGTGTGTGCGTGTGCAACATAACTCTGTTTTCTCATGGACATAATTTGCCAGTTTGTAGGAGTGGCTGAGTCTGAACAAGCATGTGAGAGCAGACTGTGTGTTTTCGGACAAAAACCTGACAGGGTGGGTGTGTTTGCGGACTCCTGAGGTGAGGCCAGTGAGGATGGGGGTGGCTGGCGGGAGCAGAGGCTGAGTGAGTGGCGAGCAGGGAATCAGGCACAATCTAGCGAGTCTCTGTGTGCTCTGAGGGCGCAGGGCCCTCGCATAGGGTGATCAGGAAGTGCCTGCAGGATGACGTAGCCCTGAGGCTTGCAGGGCCCGGGTCTGCGCTTGCTTTTGCACTAGAGAGGGGACTGAGCTGCTGCGTTTTCCTCCCTCTCTTTCTCGCCACACAGAGCCCAGCACCCAGCACCCACCAGACGGCTGTGCCTTCCGCCGCGGCCGCAAAAAACGCATTCCCTATAGCAAGGGGCAGTTGAGGGAGCTGGAACGGGAGTACGCAGCCAACAAGTTCATCACCAAGGACAAGAGGCGCAAGATCTCGGCAGCCACCAGCCTCTCTGAACGCCAGATTACCATCTGGTTTCAGAACCGCCGGGTCAAGGAGAAAAAGGTTCTTGCCAAGGTCAAGACCAGCGCTACCCCGTGAGCGCCAGAGGGGATGGGCAGGGGAAGAGGGCTTGTCCGGGAGAATTGGGAGCCTGTCAGGGCCGGGACTGGCAGAGGACTTGGCCGTGGGACCCCCAAGAGATGGGTGACGCCTTTATCAGGCTACTAAGTTCCGGGGGGAATCCTGCATGTGCCAGGAACGTGAGGCCTGAAATCACAGTCCCCTCCACGGGGTTCCGGACAGTCTGTATCAGTCATAATCATTCATCCTAACAGTGGTGATAATCTCATAACCAGTACTAGCTGCAATGATAAGTAGTCTCATATTTTCTATCTAGAGCTCTGTAGAGTGCTTAGAAACCGCCTCCATGAGTTGAGCTGATTGTGAATAAATTTGGAAGAAGATCTTTTTGTAGGACACTTTCCTCTCAGATCCCTTGCCATGAACACCCAGCGTGCCCTCCACCCAACTCCAGTGGCTGGGGGACAAAGGCAGGTTCAGCCTGCTAAGGTGCCCATGCCATGCCATGCCCACTTGGCATTTTTTTCTAAGATGATAACTGGTATGTTAATGGATGCTTCCTGCTCACCTCCTCCTATGTTCTCACTCTTCTCTTGACAACCTCTTAGGCTGTACACATTGGGAAGACAATCCCCCCACCAAGTGCTGAGATTTTGTAGTTCTGTGAAAATGAGACCACTGACCTGATAGGGTCAGAACCACCAGGAACTCAAAGGGAGGATTTTCAGAGTTGGCCAGACAATTGCCTAGGCCCTCTCAAACTCCACTTCTTGTAAAAAATGATCGATGTGGGAGAGTCTGGTGGTTCTGACCCAACTGGGTCAGGGTTTGTTGGGCATTAGGAGCCAAATGCAATAGTCATATGTGGCCTTGTTAGGACTCCTTTCAGGCCCAGTGGTGACAGAACAGGGCAGTGTCCCAGCCTATCTTCAGGCCTTTCGAGAGCACTGGTGGTACATGCTTTTAATCCCAGCACTCAGAGAGGCAAAGGCTGGTAGATCCTTGTGAGTTCAAGTCCAGCCTGGTCTACAAAGCGAGTCCAGGACAGCCAAAACCCTATCTCGAAAAACAAAAACAAAAAACAAACAAACAAAAAAGAAAAAGGAAGAAAGAAAAAAATTAAGAAAACACACTAGAGTATGGGAGAAGAAAGGAAAGCAGAAAATGGCACCTCCCCCAGGCTTTATTTATTTTTTCTTTAACACTAGGGAATTTCTCTGCCCTAGGCCTGAAAGAAAGGGAAGCCCCACCCACCTTTTCATGTAAATGAGATCTAGGATTAGGAGGGGTTCCTAGCTCCTAATGCCAAAGCACCCTCAGACTTCTTTCCCTTTTCACTGCCTGGGTTCCTACATACAAGGCACCCAGTGGTGCCACCTTTATCCTCTTGTCCTCACTAACCGGGATGTAATACAAAGATCCTGTAAAACAAAACAAAACAAAAACAGAGGAGAATGGTCATTTGCAGAAGTGGCACCAGGAATAGACATAGAAGGTCTCCTTCCCTGGTGTAAAACTGGATCCATTGTGGGGTAGAACTAGCAAGGGGGGCCCCTGAATGTTCAGCAGAGCCAGCGAGGTTACCTTAGTCCCTCTAAACCTTGGACTGGGTGGTCTCTGCGATGGAGCACTATACCTGAATTGCAGAGGCCTCTGGACTGGAATGGCTGCTTTGAGTTGAGTAGCTATTTAGTGGTGGTTAGTGGTCAACATATTCGTGTTTTTTTCCCTTTCTAAAAAGGGTTTATGGTTCTCCAAGAACCCAAAGCGAGGCTGCTGCAGCCAAGGGATTCGAGGGCACCCACCAGTGGTTGGGTGGGATCCCGGCCCTGCCTCCTCTCCTAGGAAAGAACAAGTACAGGGAAGCTGGAGATTCTCTTAAATTTGTTTACCAAAAAGAAGCCAGGAATCAGGTGTGGTGCTGCAGCCTCTAAGTCCAGTCGAGGGATGCTGAGGCAGGGGGATTGCAAGGAGTTAGCATTGATGAAACCATGTTTTCTTACTCATTTTAAAAGGCCAAGACTGGGGGAGAAGAGGCAGAGGGCACCTCTGCTTCTCGGGGCAACACAGTGGTGGGTACCCCTCCAAGATCTAAACAGAGATCCATTGTGACTGGAAATTTCTTCCCACCCCCAACTCCCAGCCCCGTGATCCATTCTAAGCCCTTGACACACACCCCCTCACCCCACCCCCGGTAATAAACCCTGCTCAGGAGGTCGGTCTCTGCCCAGTCCTCATTAGAAGCCACTTTGGGATAGCTTCTGAAATTGTAGGTTCGTCCCTGTCATCGGCCCAAACCTGGCCAGTGTGTGAGGCCTCACCATAGATGTTCCGGAATGTAAGAAGCGTGTGAGGTAAGTGAGTGGGAGCACTGAGGTGTGTGGGTCCCACTCAGGCAAGGGGAAAGCCAGAAGCCATGTCAAGGAACAGAAAGGCCCAAGAAGAGAGAGGCCTGTGCCGATGATGAGGGTTCTGGACTCCCAGGCTCTAACTTCATTATTTTGCTCTAAGGGGATTAAAATTTCAGGGCTCCTCTACTTTTCGTTGGTACTAATTTCAGGACAGACAAAAGGTTTAGGTTCTTACGGATTTATTCCGCCACCAGCACGTATGAACTATTAGGAGGACAAGCGCTCCCTCTTCCGGCAGACATTTGCCATTTCAGGAATCCTGCCCGCCGCCCAAGGCTTTCAACCCCCCTCTCCCACCAAGCCCCGGCTTGCAAACTCTGGCCCCCGAGTTTGTAAGGTTCTAGGACTGAAAACTCCAGGACTCGAAGGACGCCAGGGATTCCGGCAGATGTATCGGTCTAGCCTCGGATAAGGCCCGGAGGAGGGCAGGGAGGGTGAAGCAGCAGCAGGCAATAAGGACCGGAGAGCAAGGCCTCGGGCGCTGTCTGCCTTCCGTTCATCTCTCGGTTCCGCCGGAATAATACATTTATCTTTCTAAGCAGAACCCTTCACGGCGGGTTTTCCTGCTTTTTCTTCTTTTTTTCCTGTCTGTACGGAACCTACACAGAGCATATTTGATTTCGTTTTGTATTAAACCATCTTAGGGAACCCTTTCCCAAACGCGTTTTTACCAAATGAGTTATTCCCAACCAACCCACCCGACCACATCGACACCGCTCACTTACTCCTGTGAAGGCTACAACGAGATGCCTGTCCACCCTGACTCACCTGCCACCGTGTCCAGTGAGGGACCCTGGAAGCTACAAGAGATTTCTCTCCCTCCCTCTCTCCCTCCTTTTCTTCCTCCCTCTCTCCCTCCTTTTCTTCCTTCCTTCCTCCCTTTCTCCCTCCCTCCCTCCCTTTCTTTGAACACCGAGGAAAATAGTTGGGGAGCCTCTGCATCAACCAGGGATAATGTTACCCCTTCGCTGCCCTCCGACCCGTAAGCGCTCCAGCCGGCCACGAAACTGGATCCGAACGTAGCTTTTTAATTTTTATTTTTTTGTCTACACCGTCCCCGGCGCCGACACCACTTTTAGCTACTCAGCAGGTGGACGACGTTAGGCCTCTAGAGGTCCGGCAAAGGAGGGGACGGTGGCAAGCGTGTGGACGGGACTTCCGGAAGCTCCTCTGCATCTGGGTCCCCACCGCAGCGAACCGGAGGGTTGACCCCCACCCCCGGCTTTCGAGTTCCGGCCCGACGCTCCTGCTGGCAAGCACTTCCGGTTGGGGAGGTGGGCGAGCCCCGGTGGGTTGGCGGCGCAGTGGGATTTTATTTTACCTCCCCTCCCTCCACGCTCTGCGGCTGGGGGTTGCTCCAGGGCTGCTCGGGCGTGCTCTCCTCCCCAACCCCCATCGCGGGAGGGTTGCCGGGCTCCCCCCGCCCCCAACGCACACGGGTTCCCTGCTCCCCTCCTCCTCCCTTCATTAAAGTTTTATTCCAGGTTCTAAGTGCTGCACTTTAATTAGGTTTCTTTCGGGGGGGTGGGGGGACCGTGCCCCATGCCCCACCCCCGCCCCCACCCTCCACCCCAGGCCTATCTGATAGAAACAAACCCCAGAGCTACAATCTCAGGATTCAATGAAGGATGTCGTTTACCGTCAACTTGCCCTAAAGCGCCCGGGCGGCTGCGTTGGAAGAGGCGAAGGGAAGGAGGTTTTCGGTTGTTTTTTTGAAAGGCCATAGGCTCCCCTACCTGAACAGGGAGGGAGGGAGCCTAGGGGCCGCCCACCTCCTGCTGCCCAGGAGCGGGGCATCCTCCCTCCTCCTGGCTCGGGCCGGGGCTTGAAGAAGAGATTTAAAATCTCCAATGGGGAGCAGATGCCAGCCTGCTTTCCTTTCTCGGCTGCTCGGTTAGGTGGGGGCTGGGGGAAGGGCACGGAGTGGTCGGAGACGTGAGAGAAAGAATCCCGTCATTACCCCTAGCCTCCCCTGAATTGCCTCTGAAACAGAAGGGGCAGCGAAAAGAATGCGGCACCCCCTAGGATTATGGGAAGAGGAAGCCAACACCTACCGGGGGCGCCCAGTCTGTGGGGAGGGTCAGGGACTTTGCCATTGAACTTGAAGATCCAGGCTGGTGGTCTCCCCCCTCCCCCCCCACACTCTGCTAAATGCTTTATGGGGAGAGGCGGGGGGGGGATGGGAATGAGAGAGGAAGAGGAGAAAAGAGCACTTTGAAAAAGGAGGAGACCAAGTTGGAGCTGAGGGTGGCACTAACCGGCTGAGCTACTCGGGGACCTCCGGGGAACCGCTGCCAAAGACGGCCCCAGCTCCACGGAGCAGATTCTCCAACTTTCTCTCCAGGCTTGCCGCTCTGGGGCGGTTTGGCCATTGGTTGTGCGGGATTCAGCCTCGCCCCGGACTTTCTAAAGAGCGGGGCGTGCGGAGCGGCACTCGCTGGGGTTCCTGGCCTGGCCTGGGGTGTGCCAATCGCTCCGGGAGGCTGAAATCCCGGCAGATGCCGGAGTTAGAGGCCTAGAACTAACCGGATTCCTATCTCACCCTTTGTGTTAGTCAATCCCCTCCTCTTTTAAAAACTACTACTCCCAAGAGTTTCTCTTTCGTACGGTAAACTGCCTGATCAATGGACCAGCTTTCTTACGCGTGAACCTGGCAGCTGCCTTCCAGAAGCCTTGCAGGGATGTTGCTCAAGAATTTGGAGACGTTGGAGGTCTCTGCAACGGCCCCCAAAGCTCTCTCAGGGGCGACCTGTCAGGGCTTTTGCTGGCTTTTGAAGAGAGGGATGGTCATTTGGGCAGAAAGTGACGGACGAAAATGCTTCGAAGGATGCGGGACGTTCTTGGTCTGGGCTTAGGGAGCGGCTCGCTGGTGACAGTCAGCACCCCCAGGCATGTGGCTTTTTGTCTGTGTTTGACTGGATGGGATCTTGGCGAGGAGGAAGGATTGATACGGCTGACGCTATCGTTTTTATTTAAAACATTTCATACCTGTATTGAAAGTTAGACAGAGATTAACAAGGATAATGATTTACCGACTGACTGACTGGATATTAGCACAAAGCAAGAGCAGAGAGCGCCAGCCATCCGCCGGGCCTCCGGCTTCCCTCTGCACCCGGATGACCTAAAATAAAAGAGACGACGGGTGCCAGTTACTGTATTTGTGTCACAAGGGCAGGGTCTGGGTCCCGAAGGGGATGCCTCGTAACTTCTAAGCTCCAGGTCTTTATCAATCGACAGAAGAGGAAATCCAGCTGCTTTCCAGCCCCCGCCCTCCCCAACCAAATCCTCCCTAGACAGTGACCAACTCCTGCCTCGTTCGGGAGCTCTCTATTCCAGGTCACACACGGTAGCTGTATTCCAAACACCCTAGGCCCGTTTCACTGGGAACCAGGAGGATTTGCCTAAGCGCGAACGTGGGAATAAGCACACGTGACAATTTGGTTCAACCGAGTTTTCACTTCAAGTACCTAGTGCATGCAAAGCTTGCGCTGGAGGTGGGAGAGTCTTGTGGACCCAACGCCTTGATTAGGTTCTCGGCCAGCTTTTGGGCCGACAGCCCACCACCCCCGGCCCCAGGCCTGAGGACTACAGTCCATGTACTCTGCACTGTGAGGTAGAGGGGCATCTTTGCAAATCACGATAGTCAGGGCAAACAGCAGCGCCACCCACACGCTGGCATCTGGAGAGGTTTCCCGGGAGAGGCCGTGTTCCCGGAGGCCCTGGAGAGATGCGCAGAATGTCGAAACCCGGAGGAAATACGGGAGGAAAACTCAGGAGGGGAGACAGGAAACCACGGGTCCCGGCGTGACTAGTGTGAATCTCTCTCTCTTTGGAAAGGTCGGGGTATCTCTCACAGGGGCCTGGATGCCAGGGTAAACCTCGCGCTGGTTCCATACCCTCTAGCCGGTACAGACCAACCACTCCCAACTTCAGCCAGGCAGGCTTTTGCTTAGCCATCCGGAGGCTTCAGACGCGGCTTCGCGGAGGAGCTCGGACCCACCCCGGGGCCTTCGGTTTTCTCACCCTTAGGCCAAGTCCAGCCTAGGCACCCCCCACCCCCACCCTCACCCCCATCCCCCTGCCCGAGACCTGCGCCAGCCTTTGTCTGGTGCTGTGGTGGTTGAACTTCACCACCCCTCCCCCCCTTTTTTTTTTGTCATTGAACTTGAGTCAGGTTGTAAACATTCCCTCAGCCCTTCCGGAGGGGCGGCCAGAAAGCCTAGCGGGTGGAGGGGGAAGAGAGAGGAGTGGGGCTCTGGAAGGACCTGGACCCGGCCTCTCTCTAAAAACCAGGCGTTGCTTTCCCTAGCGAATTTCGTAGTCCCTGTCTTCAGGGGAAAACGTACCGGCTCTGAGCGTGAACACGCGCCAGTGGAGGCCGCAGGGCCGAGGGGGCCGAGCTCCTAGGCTCTGCGTGACCAGCGCACTGTCCATTCCCGGCGGTTTACCTTGGCTTAGGTAGTCGGCCTTCCGTACCCTCCCCCCAGCCTCCTCTCCCCTCAGACCCCCCCCCCAGCCTCCTACCCGGCGCTCAAGATAAACACGTGCATAAATAACAAAGGATTAACAGCTCCGGCCCGCGCGCCGCCCTCGCTCTCCCGGCCTCCGCAGCCACGCTCCCCGCCGCCCGCCGAGCGACCGCCCGCCAGACCCCGCCGCTGCTCCGCCTTCGTCTGGGGACCCGGCTGCAGGAGCTCGGGGGACGCCTCGGGCCGGGGGGGACCTCGGCCGCTGCACCCCCGGGGGATGGGTGGTTCCCGGAGAGAGCGCGCCTTTCCCGGGGAGCCGCCGGGAGCGGAGGCCGGGGACTGGCGCGCGGCCCCGGGAGCTGCTGGCTGTTCTCGTCCGGCTGCGTTAGGTTTTGGTGTAGGAATTCCTGGGAGGAGCCGGTGTTTGCTGGCTCTGGAATGCAAGGTAGAAGGCGGCCCCGGGGCGAGCTGCCGGGCCGGGAGGGCCAGTCCCGAGGGCCTGCTGTGGGTGGGATGGGAGCCGCGCCCTGGGGTCTCTTCTGGGAGCCCCACTCAAGGCCAAGTTCCCGCTCCCTTCCTTTTAGGGCCGGAGGGAGACGCCTGGAGGCAGCTCTTCACCCTCAGATGGGAAGCGGCCCAAGGGCGTTGTCTGGATGGGGTCGTGGATGCTTTTTCTCCTAGTTACCTGCTGTGAGATTTGTTTGGCCTAAAGGGCTGGGTGTTTTCGTCCTCCGCCCCTCCGCAGCCGTGGCCTAGGTCCAGGCCCAGGAGAGAATCCAGCCAGCCCCTCTCCCTTTGTCTTGACCTTGAGAGTTGGGGTTGGAGAAGAGAGACTCAGGTCAAGTTCACGTTTCATCCTTTTATCTTTTCGAAGAAACGAGGCCAGTGGTTTCGTTCCACCGGTGTGTGTGTGTGAGTGTGTGTGTGTGTTTGTTGGGGGAGCGGGGTGGACGGGCTCCTGTGACCTTGTGTAGGAGACGGGGAGCTTTCGAGGAAGTGTTTCAGTCTCAATTTGTTGCTCCCTTCCCATCGTACCGCTGACCCGTGCTGCGGAGGAGACATAATTCGGTGCCAGACAAAGTGGTTTCGTTGGGGGGGGAAAAATAACACGCGAAAAAAACTGTCCGAAATTAGGCGCTCGGGTGGTTTTGTGTTTGATCGGTGCTAGGCGTTCGTCAAAGTTAAGCGTTTGCAGTGTCGGACACAACCATTTCTGCCGAAATTGATGGACAGGGAAAAGCGAACGAAACTGCTTCCGCAGGAGACACAGACTACATACAACAAAGTAAATAAAGTAAACTTCCACAACATTCTTGATCCTTAAAAAAAAAAAGTCAAAGTAAAAAATAAGTAAATAAAGATTTACTCTCCAGATCACATCCACTCACACAAGTAGAAAATGGGGATTGGAAACTTATTACAAAACACCCCCTTTGTGTTTCCGCCCTCCTGTCTGTGCCGATGGTTTCCAATTTGCAGCCCACGGTACTAGCTCCTTTTGGTCTCCTTTTCCAATCTCTGACTCGCAGCACTGTGCGCCCAAGCTTACTTTAAAACGCGCGTTTCCTAGGCCGTAAGCAACTTCCCAGGTTACTGCAATTCCTGAACAGTACCTTTAAATAGTATGATATTTATGAAAGGAGCTGTCAGGTTTTAGGAATCCGTTTTTCTAATGGTCCTTTAGGTTGAGCCCCTACTCCAAAACTTCTTCCTCCTCTGGACTGACAGAGCTATGCATTCGCACAGTCAAGACTCCCCAAAGTATTAAATACTATGAAGAAAACCAAACCCATCCCATTAGCTGCTGTCTCCCAAGTTGCCACCCCATCATACCTGCCATCCCGTAGGCTTACGCTCGGGTGTGTGTTTGTTGTTCCTTATTCTGTGAACAGGTGTATTTCCAGAATCGAATTTTGTGTAACTTTGGGTACTTTGCTCTTTAAATTTAATCTTAAATTAAGATCGTTTCCCACTGTCACTAAGTATGCCTCAGAATCCTGGCTTCAGTCTTTTTGCAATATTTAGCTGGGCCATCGGAAAAGCATTTTTCTGGGGATGTAACTCAGAAGTAGAGCACCGCCTAACATGCTCCGAGGTCCTGAGTTTTATCCCCCCAAAATGCAACGTTTAAGTTAGCTGTTGGACATTTGGATAATTTCCACACTTAGGTCTCAGACCTATCTACTTTGTAGCTCTGCTGGCCTGGAACTTTCTATGTTGACTGGTCCTCGCATGGATTTTAGAAGTAATTCATAAGAAAACTGTCCCCTTAGTACATTTGGTGGGGAAGATGAGAGTTGAATCTTTGAAATATTAAGTTAAATTTATTATTATTATCGTTATTATTTTGGATTTTATTGGGTGAAAGCAAAGGGGAACTTTCTGAAATGCTCCATGGAGATGTTCTTTTTATTTTGTTTTGTTTTGTTTCTTTGTTTTTCTCACTACGTAGCCCTGGATGTCCTAAAACTCACTCTGTAGACCAGGCTTGCTTTGAACTCAGAGATCCACCTGTCTCAGCTGAGATTAAAGCCATGTGCTACCATGCCGGTCTGATGTTCCATGTTTTGATCGCAGTGGAGGTTATGTGTCTTGGAGGCAAAAAAAAAAAAAAAAAAAAAAGAAAAAGAAAAAGAAAAAGATAAAAATATTATTAGGCAAGGCATGGAGATTTTGGGCACTTTGCTTCTCAGGTTTTAAACTGCGGTGGCCCTTCTGTGCCAGGGTCTGTTTACAAAGGAAGAGGGCAATGCCGGAAGTAGGTGGAGGAAGTGAAGAAGGGGGAGGAGATCAGGCTAGATGGCTCACCCCCTACTAGGCTATAATCTTTGCTTCATAGAGACCTAGAAGTAAATATTTGACGGTTAGTGAAGAGAGGGGAAAAAGAGAAGAAGAGGGAGGGAGGGAGAAGACAGAAGAAGGGAAAGAGAGAGGGCAGGAACTCTTCCCTTCCCACCCCAGTACTCACCCTTGTCCGGTAGGAAATTCCCTCACCTCACCCCCATGAACTAGAGGGTCTCCTGCATTTGAACCCAACCATCAAATAAGCTCTGACCCCCTTGCTTTGGCTTCCTGAGTTCTGGGCCTGCAAACTTGAGCTTCCCCGTTCCCTCGGGACTTTTCTTGTGGTTGTCCTCTTGTGGCTTTGAGCTCCCTGGCAAGTGGAGGAAGCATAAAAGGAACGCAGACTAGAAGATCAACTGTAATATTTACAAGCAGCTGACTGCTGTCATGTAAGATAAAAGTGGTGTTTTATTTACAGATACAAATAAAGGCTTCTCAGAACTGCTGAACCTGAGATTTAGCTCAGTGGGAGACTACTTTGCAAGACCCTTGGTTCACACCTCAGCAAAAGGGGAGGGAGGCAGTAGGCTGGCTCTTTTTGCTTGTGTTTTGTAGTATTCCAGGGATGGTGGTGACCCAGAACAAGTGGAGTGGAGCAGAGCTTGAAGCCGGAGCCTGCTTTGTTGGCTCATGTGGTCAGAGGTGCCTTGTGGTAGCCCCGACAGACACAGGCTTAATTCTTGTGATGCTGAGGGGAAGAAAAACACTTCCCATTTGGCACAGGTAAGTGGCTGTTAAAGTCACTTCACATATTCCTCTCCAGAGGCGATTATTCAAAGTACGCTTTCTTACTCCATTTTCATTAAGGGTCAAGACAGTTAGGTTTTAAAATTTTTATGAGCAAGGTGATCGGAAATGACTTCCCGTGATGAAGGAAAGATAACATCAGTGGAGCCGGTGGGGGTAACTCAGTTGGTTCAGTGCTTGCTTGCATGGCCAGGCTCTAGGTTAAGCATGGCAAGGCTGTAGGTTCAAGCCCTAGAACCACTATATATTCCTAGCTCACACATTTTTAAAATTTTATTTATTTTTAAAAGCCCCCTCCCCTCTATGAAGCATGATGTGAGTGCACATTCATTTTAAGTCTGTGGCTTCAGGGATACTTAGTTATGAAGATTTACTCATAGAAAACCCAGAACAAAATCCAGAGCATTCATTCCCCGCTCCCTAATCATGCTGCCTTGCCCCCTTCCAGTGTGATATTTCAGAGGTAACAGCATTTCTCATTTCTAATGACATGGATTTGTTTTACCTCTCCTTAAAAATCTTTTTTCCTTTTTTTTTTCTTTTTTTGAGACAGGTTTCCCTGTGTAACAGAGCCCTTGGCCATCCTGGACAATTACCCCGTGACTACTCTTGAACATGTCTTTCGGCACCCGAGTCTGCCCATTATACAGTAGCAGTTATTTAACCTCACTAGCTAGGTGGTGGTGTAAAATTCAGGTCATCCATACACCACGGAGGAGGCTGAATCAGCCACCAGGCCAGAGGTTCTGATTACACTGACTTGGGTTTCTGGGATGAGTTTATTTTGAAGGTTTACGTAGTGACCTCAGCATCCCCTGGCTTTGCTGACACAGAACTGTGGGGACACTCAGCGGGGGTCCTTCCTCTAGTCTCCTTCTAAGGCCTCATGTTAGGCACAGTCGTCTTCAAGCTTCGCCTCTGTGAATTCCCCCAGCCCCTCCCCCACCAAAGTGCGAGGAGGTGGGCCCTCCCAACTGAGGTCAGAGGTCAGGGTTGGCAGAGACCAGGTGTCTAAGGGTTAGTGCTGGAAGATGGAATTTGTTCTCCTGGAGTCCTGATTTGGAAGCTCAGCTGAGTTGTAGAAAATTTATTACCTCATGGTCTTTTAACAAGAATCGATCTATATTCCCAGACAAAAAATTCCATTACTGGTGACAGGTGCCTGGAGCCAGCTTATTAAAAACCATCATTTCAACCCCTAAAGTGAATGTGCCTCAATATATTTGGAACAGAATGCTAATTTCCAGCTTTATAGCATCATATAGGATTCTAGGACACACAGAGAGAGAGAGCACCAGGAGGCATTTTAATATTCACGGGAAAGCAAAACAAGAGGAAACCCAATGTAGCTCCAGCGGTGTTCTGGATCCAAGCAGCTAAAGGATTCCCAGGCCACACCCACTGCCTAGTCCATTAGCATAGTCAGAAGGCTCCATCTGTTAACTTGGGCAGGCTGTGGAGACTGGCTGGAGACCCTTTCCTTGTTGATCAGCAGCTGGAGGGTGGATAGAATGAGCCTTGCCCTTCTTTCACGCTGGCAAAAAACAACTCACTTCGTAGCCTAGGATAACTGTGAACTTCTGATCTTTCTGTCTCTACCTCTCAAGTCTGGGATGTGCCAGCAGGCACAGTCTACAGAGTACTAGGGATCAAACCCAGGGCTTTATTTTTATATTATTTATTCATTTATTTTTGGTTTTTCAAGACGACAGGGTTTCTCTGTGTAGCCTTGGCTGTCCTGGGCTTGCTTTGTAGACCAGGCTGGCCTAAGACTCACAGAGATCCACCTGCCTCTGCCTCCCCGAAAGCTGGGATTATAGACATGCATCACTGTGTCTGGACCAAACTCAGGGCTTTAGGCATGCTAGGCAAACATTCTCACAACTTACCTGCATCTCCTGCCAGGTTTTTTTTTCTTTTTTTTTCAATCTTTCCATGTATCTCCAATGTTCCTTTGTGCATTCATATCATTTGTTTGTTTGCTTGTGGGTTTTTTTTTTGTTTTGTTTTGTTTTGTTTTTTTTTTGTTTTTAGAGACACGGTTCTCTATGTAGCCCTGGCTGTCCTGGAACTCACTTTGTAGACCAAGCTCGCCTCATACTCAGAGATCTGCCTGCTTCCTGAGTGCTGGGATTTAAAGGCGTGTGCCACCACCGCCCTGCTCATTCATACATTTAATATTATGTGATACAGTGGGTTACATCAAGGGGAAAAGAATCGTCGCCTTTCACAGAGAGGCCAAACAAACACTTGGAGGCAGCTTCTCGTGGTGGGAGCGGAGAGAACCTGTATTTCCTGGCTCTTGTTTAATCTCGTTCCTGTGCAGCCCTGGGAAGCGAGCAGTGGATGCGAACAGAATTGAAGATCTTGAAGGGATGAGAGAGATTTTTCGGTCTCCCAGAAGGTCTTCTTGACAAACCTACCCAGATTATCAGCAAACGTCCTGTCAGGCCAAGTAAAAGAGAAAATTTAGGGCTGAATGGCCTGGTCAAGAATGAATCTTATGGAGACTAGCGCTGTGCAGCTCAGGGGAAGCGCAATTGCCTAGAATCCAGGAGATTGTGGGTTCCATTCCCAGCACTGCCTAAAGAGGAAAAGGAGGCACGCGAGTCTTTACCAGACTGTCAGTAGGTAGCTCACCTAAAATGCTTAGGGCTGCAGTTGTCAGCAGGGTCAGGAACTGCCCAGCAGGTATAAGGCTCTTGGTTTGATTCCAGGCATCACCAGACAGATGAAGAAACAAAACAAAAAACACAGAAGCTAAACTTTTTGGTGTTGAACTTGGGAGTGAAGCTCAGTAGTGGAGCAATTAAAAGGTACAGCAGGAGGATCTTGGTTTAAAAGGGTCCTTGGCTACACAGACCCCAAACCGAAACAACAGCCCGGAGAGGGAGCTGGCTTAGCCAGGGAAGTGCTGGCCTTGCAAGGGTTAAGACCTGAGCCTGATTCCCCAGGACCCACATAAGGAAACCACACATATGGCCACCTCAGCACTGAGGGGTTGGGGGAACGGGTGACTCCCTGACTAGTGTAGGAATAACAAAATCACTTGTCTCATATCGGAATGTCCCTCCTTCCCAGTTTTATCTTTTGGTCTCTGTCAGTGAGCTGCCTGCACCTGACGTAGCGGCCGCAGAATGTGTTACTTCACAGTGCTGTGGGCCGAGCGCGTGGACTCGCCCAGTTCATTCAGTTATGTAAGACTGGCCCTTAAAGCTTGGCTCTTCTTAAATTTTTAACTTACTAGTTCTGTTTTATGTGTGTTTTGCCTGCACCTATGTGTGTGCTTGGTGCCCACAGAGGTCAGAAGAAGGCCTCAGAGCCTCTGAAACAGAAGTGAGGGATGACAGCGAACCACCATGTGGTTTGCTGGGAATCGAACTGGCCTTCTGTAAGAGCAACAAGTGCTCTTAACCACTGAGCCATCTGTCCAGCCTCGTTTTTTCCCTTTGTTTGGGGAAGTGGTGCTGTGGGCTGTACCAGGAGCTTACACAAGCCAGGAAAGCGTTCAATATTTAGCCCCTGCTATAGTTTTGTGTGTGTTTGTTTTGTTTGTTTGTTTGTTTGTTTTGTTTTGTTTTTTTAGACAAGGTCTCACTCTCTAGTTTAGGCCAGCCTGGCACTATGGAGTTGCTGGCCTTTAACTCCAAACAATCCTCCTGCCTCAGTTTCAGGAGTACTGGCACCAGCTCAACCTTAAGTTTTTTTTGTCCTGGAAATGTGGGAGGCACTGGCCTCTCCCAGTCCTTTCTCACCCCGTCTAAGCACTCAAGCTATCTTCCTTCTGCGTCCCCTCCCCACTATGACATACTTCAATAAACCATACAAATGCAAGTTTGCAGGTCCTCGGGCTTCTGAGACAATGGTCTTCGGGAAAATCCAGAGTAGCTGAACTCTCATCGGCATGGTGGCGCCCCACGCTTTGAGGCTTGGGGGAGCTAAAAACGTAAGCGTTGGAAACCCCCGTGGGTGAGAGCACAGGTGACAAAACCGGCGTGGGGGGCCAGCAAGTTGGTTGGAGGAGCTGGCCGCCAAGCCTAACGACCGGAGTTCGGTTCTCAGAACCCGCAGGGTGGAAGTCGGAAACCTGTCCCTGTGAGCTGACCTCCACACTCACGGCAGGCCAGGAGCGTGCACGCCTGCAAACACGCACATAGATAAGCAGACAAAGCCCGGTCTTTTCATTCCCTCCCAGGTTGGCTCCAAGTGGTGGAGGCTCCTCTGGATTTCTGGGTAGAACCTCTTCTTGCACCTCAGACCTTGAGTCTTTTCCTAAGCCTCTCCCCCCACTACACACACAGTAAAGCTCCCTGGGAAACCAAGGCTTACCCACCCCACCCCCACTCAAGACAGCAAGGCTTCCCTGGGCGGGCGAGAGCATCTCCTTCCTGCAGCCCAGGTCTGAGAAGTGATTGCATTTCCTAGATGACCTGGACGGTGGAAGCAAGCCTTTCCCCTATAAAGGCATTTTATTTGTCCCTAAGATTCCTTTGGAATCAGCTCACTGTGTCCCATCTACTATTTTTACTCTGTTTCCAAGGTGCTCATTCACATTTGGCACAGCTTGGTGGGTAGAAGCGTGATTCTGGCTGCCAACTTGGCAGGGGTTTCCCAAGGCTGGTCTGAGGGTGCTCCCGGGCTGCTGGGAAAGAGGCTGAAGGGCTTGTCTCTCAGAGCTTAAGCCACCCAACCCCTCAAAAAAAGCTGCCAAGCCGCCGGAGAGTCTGGGGAGAAAGACAAGTAAGTGGGAAAGAGGAACCGGCCTCCTCCTCTCCTTTTAAAAAACGACCTAATTGTTTTTATTATCTGCGTCGGTCTGTGAGGACCTGCCTGTACGTCTGTGCACCACACACACGCCTGCCTGGCGCTTGTGGAAGTCAGAAGTCAAAGTACCGAATTCCCCTGTTGAATTCTGGGAGTTCTCTCTGCCACGACGCTCCGGAGAGGCATCTGGGGCGCCAGTGGGAGGCGGTGACTCTTCGGATCCTCTTCAACTAGCCTGCACAGAGCTTCACCACTTGCCTGTAGGGTCAGGAGCCTGGCGCAAGTGGCTGCTGGGTAAATGTGCGTTGAATGAATAAATAATGCTGCGTGGAGAAATACAGCCATGGTCACAGCCAGCTGTAGCCATACTCCGAAGGGAACCGATAAAATCCCTCTTAGAATAAAGCAGCCGCTCCTCTGATGTGTGGCGACTGAGTGGAAGAGGTTTCTGTCCTGCCTTCACAGCATGATAAAATGCTACCCTGTCACCCCTAATCCTTCTCTCCCCAGCGTCCCCTCTTCCAAGAATAACGCCCAAACTGTGCCTTATGCTCCCCGAGAACATAGGCGACGAATTCACTTCTTTTCGGGGTGACAGCACGTGATCTTACGGTCTGACTTGTTTGCGGGTGGTAACGTTTTTACCTGCCTTGTGCAGCTGAAGAATCTTCAAGCTGATGAGAGATAGAACCAGGATTCCACGTGGACTGCTGATCCTCCTTCTCTGTGCATGCACCTCTCTAAGGGTTACTTCCTCACAACACCCTAGGATTCTAGGATTCTGGAATTCTTTTATTTCCCTGTGTGCCAGAATTTTTTTTATATTTATTTTATTTTTTAAATATTTATTGTTTGTTTTAGTTTCTCTGTGTAGCCCTGGCTGTCCTGGAACCCCCTCTGTAGACCAGGCTGGCCTCAAAGGCAGAGATCCGCCTTCCTGTGCCTCTCAAGGGCTGGGACTAAAGATGTGCGCCACCACCCCCTGGCACTGAAATTTTCTTACCTCTGGGTTTTCCTTTGGCATCATACCCCGTTCTTCCAGGGTCAGCTCAGACGCCATGTCCACCGGGAGCCCTTTGACTGGGGTAAATAGTCTTTTGTGATGATGTCGTTCCTTGACCTTACGGTTGGAGGAGGGGCCCATCAGGCTCTGTCATGGGACAGTGGGATCTTTGGGACTGGGAATGGTGTCTCCTTCACTTGCCCAGGTTCCACAGTGCCCAGCACGGTGCCTGCCACACAGCAGTGACTCAGCCAACACCTGTCGGTTTTCATTATGAAGTAGAAGGAAATATGTAGGGCGGCTGGCTTTTTTTTTATGATTCATTTTTACGTATGTGAATATTTAGTATGTTGGTGCCACAGAAGCCAGCAGAGGGGGTTGGGTACCCTGGAACTATGGTTGTGGGCTGACACATGGGTTCTGGGATTGGAACCCAGGTCCTCCGTAAGAGCAGCCAGTGCCCTTAACTGTTGACCCATCTGTCCAGCCCAAGAGCATTCTTTTTTTTAAAAAACTTTACTTAATATCATTATATACTATGTATATAGATAAAGCGTGTGTGTGTGTGTGTGTGTGTGTGTGTGGCATGCAATGCGTGGAGGTCCTCTCGGGGACTGAGGACACCCTCAAGGAGTCGGTTCTCTCCTTATACCTTGGGTTTCAAAAAACATTTTTTTTTTCGTCACAGGGTTTCTCTGTGTAGCCTGGACTCACTTTGTAGACCAGGCTGGCCTTGAACTCAGAGATCCACCTGCCTCTGCCTCTCAAGTGCTGGGATTATAGGTGTGCACCATTGTTCCGGGATTGGTTTCAAACTCTTGCTGTCAGGCTTGTGCAGCAAGCACTCTTACCTGCTGAGCCATGGAGAGATGGCCCCGAAATGATATTATCACAGGAGCTGGGGCTGTAGCCCAGCATTGGTGAAGTTCAGTCCCCAGCAGCACAGAAAATTGAAATCCCAGCCCCCCCCCCCTTTTTTTTTTTGAGAAAGGGTCTTACTATGTAGCCCTGGGCTGTGTTAGACCAGGCTGGCTTTGAGCTCACAGAGATCCATCTTCAACTGCCTCCTGAGAGCTGGATTAAAAGCATGAGACATCACTAACCATCTTTTTGTTTACGTGAGTGTGTTTGTTGTTGTGTAGCCCTGGCTGTCCTGGAACTCGCTCTGTGGACCACCTGCCTGCCTCTGTCTCTCGGGAGTGTCAGGATTACACACCTCTGTCACTATAGCAGCTAAATGTTCTTGTTTGCTGGCTTTGATTTTTAGGAAGAAGAGGTAGCTGGAGTGGCTCGGTCATCTGGAACCGTCCCTAACATCCCTGCACTTGTGAAATGATAGCATCCACACACTGTCATCATGCCATCAGCTCTATGGCAGGTGGCAGGGCTGTTCCTGCCGAAAGGCAGTAAAACCCACTTGAGTCAGACAGCAGGTGGGAGAGGAACAGAGGAACAGAGGAACAAGAAACAGAGGGTGGGGACAGAGGAAAGAGCAGATTAAAGGCAGGGAACAGACAACAATGGGCTAGGGCTCCAGCTCAGCTGGTATAATGGTCACCCAGCATGGAAGCCAGGCTTCCAGGCCCAGTACCACCCCAGAGTTTGCAGTGGCACCCGCCATTAATCCAGGCACTCAGCCAGTAGAGGCAGGAAGATCACAAGTTCAAGGCCATTCTTGAGCCTGCTCTGTCTCAAGGAAAGGTAGAGGGTGGCAGGGGGGAAGAGGAATGAGGAGCAGAAAACAGATATCTGGAAAAGATGGAGGGAAATTCCACCGTCAGGCTACTTCTCAAAATGATGCGATGAACCCAGGTGAAACAAGTACCTCTCTCATGTCAGGAGCCTGGGAGACTCAGGTGAAGAGGCTCCACCTTCCTTCCTTCCTTCCTTCCTTCCTTCCTTCCTTCCTTCCTTCCTTCCTTCCTCCCTCCCTCCCTCCCTCCCTCCCTCCTTCCTTCTTCCTTCCTTCCTTCCTTCCTTCCTTCTTTTCCTTCCTTCCTAGACAGGGTTTCTCTGTGTAGCCTCAGCTGTCCTGGAACTTGCTCGGTAGACCAGGCTGTCCTCAGACTAACAGAGATCCATCTTCCTCTGCCTCCTGAGTGCTGGCATTAAAGGCATGCACCACCACCACCCGACTAAGGTACCACATTTCTAGAGGAGAGGGACAAAAAACTTTGGTTTTAACTGACCAGTATGATCTCTGCAGGGGGGAGGGGAAACATCCTCCAGGCTCCCTCCATCCTTCTCAGGTCCAATCCCAAACAACCTTCAGGAGCTGAATCCCCAAGGGCAGAGCGGCCTCAGAAGTTGGCACAGTACAGTGGGACACCTCTGTCCTGCTCTTGGGTCATGGGTACGGTTGCCAGGGGGGCCATGGCTGTAGCCTCAGGTTCCTTAACTCTGAGGCAGGTGCAGCCTTTGCTCCAGATTCCTCATTGTAGTAGGAGTTTTTGTTTTTTTAAAAAACTATTTTCTTAAAAAAGAATATTTTCTTTTCTTTCTTTTTTTAAGAAAATTTAACATTTTGGGTGTTTGTTTGTTTGTTTGGTTTTCAAGACAGGGTTTCTCTGTGTAGCCTTTGCTTCTTGGACTTACTTTGTAGACCAGACTAGCCTCGAACTCACAGAGATCCTCCTGCCTCTGCCTCCATCTCCCAGAGTGCTGGGATTACAGGCATGCGCCCCCACACCCAGCTTTTTTCAGAAATATTTTTTAATATTTACTTTTTATTTTATGTGCACCAGTGCTTTGCCTACATGAATGGCTGACTGAGGGTGTCAGATCTCCTGGAACTGGAGTTACAGACAGTTGTGAGTCACCATCTGGGTGCTGGGAATTGAACCCGGGTCCTCTGGGAGAGCAGCCAGTGCTCTTAACCACTGAGCCATCTCCGCAGTCCCTGTTTTTGTTTTAACATGTATTTATTGGGCGGCATGTTCGGATGGCAGAGGGCTACTTGCTGGAGTTGGCTCCTTCCTTTTGTCGTGTGGGTCTAAGGGATGGAGGTCAGGCTGTCAGGCTCAGCAGACAGTACCTTACCCAGCTGAGCCATTCTGCAGGCCCATGTTTGTATTTGTTTATTTATTTGTGTGTGGTGGTGGGGTAGACAACACATATGCCACACAACAGTATGGATGGAAGTCAAAAGCCGACTCAAGGAGCTGGTCCTTTCCTCCTACTGTGTTGGGTGTAGGTATCCAAATCCGGTCTTCAGGCTCGGCAGCAAGCTTCTTTTATCCACTGAGCCATCTTGCCTGCCTGTAGGTGTATTTTTTTTTTAAAGCTATTTTATTTGGGTGCTTATATCTACCACCCTTCTCCACGCCAATCCCTTCCAACCCCCCAACACTAGGTAGGCAAGAAAGAAGGTTGGAGGGAGGGTGGAAAGAAAACTTCTTTAAACCACTTCCTGCGAATAGGGGTCTTTGGGTTCCTAGGAGCAAATCCAGTCTTCTTCATCAGAATATGCAGCAACTCAGCAATCGCAGAGGCAACAGGAACCAACGTCATCAGGGCAGCAGTGTGGATGGGGCCAGTGTGGAGGAGGGGCCGGCAGCCACCGCCATAGACCCTCTCGTTGCTCTCCCGTTTATACCCTGTCAGGAGTTCCCAGGATTAAACAATCTGCACCTGGCACAAACCACACCCTGGCCAGAGCACAAGCCACATGATAGTTTGCTGCTGGGACAACTCCGAAGCACACCCCACACCTGGGACTAAAACAAAAACCTACTCCCATAACATAACCGGGTTTTTAAAGAAACCAAAATTCTCACTATAGAGGCCCAAATGGGAAAGTTTGGAAAGCAGGAGGAAGCCGAGGGCAGGTTTCATGGCTGATGGTGGGGAGTGGGGAGAAAACTCAGCTCTTACTGCTTGCCTTGCAAGCATGAGGGCCTGAGTCCGGTTTTTTGTTTGGTTGTTTGTTTTGGGAGGGAGACAAGGTTTCTCTATGTAGCCCTGGCTGTCCTGGACTCCCTTTGTAGACCAGGCTGGCCTCGAACTCCCAGAGATCCGCCTACCTCTGTCTCCCCAAGTGCTGGGATCACAGGCGTGCGCCACTACACCCAGCAAGGACCGGAGTTTGATCTCTAGAATCTCTGTAAAAATAAATAAAATTAAAAGGCAGGTGTGGTGGTGTGCACTTGCAACCCTGACACTGAGGAGGTGGAGAGGCGCACAAACAGGTGGACGCACGCACGCATGCGCGCAGTGCCGGTGGAAACACTCCGGCTTTGAGAGCAGTGCATAAACGTTCGGTTGCAGACAGGATGTCACCTCATCGTTCCCCACTTTGGACTTCTCCCATTCCGCAGAGGGAGGCAGATCTCGGTGAGTTCGAGGCCAGCCTGATCTACAAAGCGAGGTCCAGGACAGCCAGGGCTACACAGAGAAACCCTGTCTCAAACAAACAAACAAAACCAACGCCCCCCCCCAACACAAAACAAAAAAGAGTGGGAAAGGGGCTGGAGAAATGGCTCAGCAGTTAGGAGCACTGACTGCTCTTCCAGAGGCCCAGGGTTCAATTCCCAGCACCCACATGGCAGCTCCCAACTGTCTATAAACTCCAGTTCTGGGGGATCTGACACCCTCACTTATATATACACACAGGCAAAAACACTGGTGCACATACAATTAATTAATTAATTAAAAACGAGCTGGAAAGGTTGCTTTCTGAATTTTGCCCCATTACCTGGGACAGCTGGAGACTCCTGCGCCTCATTTCTACCCGTTTACCTGTTTCTCTGGTGTGAAGTCCTACCCCCAGCTTCCTGGTCTTTCGCTGTTCTCATGCTTGCCTTTGGGGGTGTCCAGGCTTGAAATCAGCTCTGCTGAAGACCTCTGGATGCCCACCAGGTAGGTGCAGTTTCTTCCGGTCTGTCCCTCGACCTCTCTATCTGGGTTTTCTCCGGTCCTGGAAGCCTCTTCACGTTCCGCTTCCATCTCTGTGGTCACTGCAGAGCCCGGGTTCTAGGGGATCCATAGTCCTCTTACATACACTTCAGATCTGCTTCTTAAACTTGGCAGGATCGTTTGAGGCTGTGTCGTGGGGAAGGTGTGGGGAGCGGTGTGTGGAGGGAGCGGCGGGGGAAGGGGTACGCTGGGGTACCTTGGGCGAAGTTTCTATCTGCCGAATTCCAGCTAGTTTGGCCAACATCTGGATGTATAGGAAAAAATAATTTTTTTTTTAAATGAGCTCATACTCCAGACATTTGGTTTGCATGCCACTGAACATCTGGACACTGGAAAACATCTGGTTTGGGAACTATGATTTTGGGTTTCTCTCTTCAATTTTTAGAAGCCTTTGGGTGCATCACATTGCCAGCAAACTTGAAGCATGCCTTTATCTCTTTTTTCTCTTTCTTTTCTTTCTTTCTTCCCTTCCCTCACTCCCTTCCTTCCTTCCTTTCTTTCTTTCCTTCCCTTAGTTCCTTCCTTCCTTCCTTCTTCTTCCTTCCTTCCTTCTCTCTCTCTCTTTCTTTCTTTCTCTCTCCCTGTAACACTGGCTGTCCTGGAACTCGCTCTGTAGGCCAGGCTGGCCTCCAACTCAGAGATCCTCCTGCCTTTGCCTCGAGAATGCTGGGATTAAAGGCACGAACCACCACCAATCAGCTTGCATACCTTTAATTCTTGTACATCTTCAGGACATCTCTGTGGAGGTGAAGGCACTAGCTAGATAATTCACACTCTTCAACAATCAAAAAGTGCAAGGAAATTCGATAACGGATGTAGCTGAGGAAGGGGAGACCTTGGTTCACCAGAGAGGACATGGGGATCTCTAGAGAGCGTCATCCCATCGCCTCCCCACCCTCACCTCTCAGGATATGTTGGATGCCCCTTGCTTTGCCCATCAGCAGATGAAAGCCTGGCCTGACTTGGATACTATGGCACCGACAACGCCCAAACTGTAAGACTTTATAAGCTCCAACCGAGGAGCCAGTTCAGGAAGTGAAGCAAGATCCAGACCACGCTGGACTCATCGCAGCCTCTTTTCTCCAGGAAGCTGCTTGTCTTGGCCTGGAGGACCCTTTCCAGCCCATCTCTGACTTGAAGCCAAACACAATCTCTAATACCCTGGCTGGAGATCTCCTTTTCTGCTGTGTCAGCAGGATTCCCTTTCCCTGCCTGGGAGGACAATAGGAGAAAGATGACAGTATCACGGGGCTTTGGTAGAGCTGGGCTCAGTGGGAGGGGCCTGAGCAGGCCAGATGTTGAAAGGCATCATTCTTGGGGGAGAGGGGGCAGTTGAATAGCTCCATAGTGGGGCATTCTGCCTTTGACTTTGGCTCTCCTACTTTGTTTTTCTTCTGAGATTCGGCAAGACTCTCTGTAATATCGTGACACTTTGCCTCATTTTGCAGGTAAGAAATTGAGGCTCATTCGGATAGCTTAGGTTGTCCTAGGCATGTGGAAAGCAAGAGTCCATGGTGAAAGGTGGGTGGGTGGAGGGATCGTGCCAAAAGAAAATGGCTTCAGGGAAG
The DNA here is from genome assembly GCF_030254825.1 of Meriones unguiculatus. Taxonomy (NCBI): domain Eukaryota; kingdom Metazoa; phylum Chordata; class Mammalia; order Rodentia; family Muridae; genus Meriones; species Meriones unguiculatus. Next base: position 24,853,946 of record NC_083355.1, on the reverse strand, counting down.
ACAGGGCGAACGTGACCACAGTGAGCACACATCCTGAAAACAGTATGGGGTGGGGACCAGGAGAGGAACCTAGGCAGAGGGCTGGGAGTCTGCTGCAGGGGCAGGGCGTGTGCTTGGTATGTTGGAAGCCTCAGCGTCAGCCCCCAGCCCTAGAAAACAAAACAACAGATAAACAGAACAGCACGCTGAAATAGGACAGCTCTGAGAAGCTCACAGGCCAGAGAGGTGATCACGTTCAGAAAGCTACAACATTTGTTAGAAACTCTATCAGCCACGGGGCTGGTGAGATGGCTCAGTGGTCCAGAGTACTTGTTGTTCCTGTTAAAGGACACAGGTTCAAGTCCCAACACCCACATGGTGGCTCAAGTTCCAGGGGTTCTGGTGCCCTTTTCTGGCCTCGACAGGCACCTGGCATGCCAGCACTGTACTCACTCATACACATAAAATAAAGATTTTAAAAACCCTTAAAAAACAACAAACAAACAGCAACAAAAACCTGTATCAACCAGAAGTGGCTGTAAAAGCCTGTTGATCTCAGAACTTGGGAGGATCGGAAATTTAAGGTCAGCCTGGGCTCCATGAGACCCTGTCTCCACCCCTCGCTCCTCTTTGACCCATGAAACAACTCAAAAAAATCCAATAGCCTGAGAAGCATCCAAATCCTTGGAAACTAAACAGTGGCCTTGTAAATAATTTCTGAGTCAAAAAGGGAAGTCTGAAGAGAAGTTAAAACACAGGCGGCTGACCAAGCTTGTGGGACGCTGCGGCTGCAAAGGGAGTTTGCAGAACTGACCGCAAGCATCAGAGAGGCAGAAGGTCTCAAATAAAGGTCCCAAATCAGTCCTGTAAGCCCCCACATCAAGAACCTAGGAAGAATAAATAAACCCTCAGCAAGCAGGAGAAACAACAAAGCTAAGAAGGGAAAGAAGGGAACCCCACAAGATTAAAAACAGAAGAAATAAGCAGAAAACAAAACAAACAAAAAGGCAGGGAGGTGGCTCAGTGGTTGGGCTCTTGTCTGGCATGTGTGAGCAGCATTGCAAACAAGATAACAAAACAACATGCGTGCACGCACACGTAAACGCACACACATGCACACGTAAACACACACGCGCACACACACGCAGGGCTGGAGAGATGGCTCAGTGGTTAAGAGCACTGTCTGCTCTTCCAAAGGATCCGGGTTCAATCCCAGCACCTACATGGCAGCTCACAACCATAACTCCAGCTCTAGGGATTCTGATACCCTCACACCAATGCAAATAAAGTTATTAACAATAACAACACACACACACCTTAAAAGAAAAAGTGGGTGGGTGTAGTGGCACATGCCTTTAGTCCCAACACTGGGGAAGGGAGGAAAGAAGCAGGTGGATTCCTTTGAGTTCTAAGCTAGCCTGGCTACAAATTGAGTTAGAAGACATACTTGTTACATATAGAAACCCTGTCTCAAAAGACCAAACAGAGAAAGAGAAAGAATATTAGTGAAACAAGGAACTGATAACTTGAATAAAAACCCCAATAAATTTGTTGCAAGACCAACAACAAACTTCAAAAGAGAAGGGGGCCAGAGGATGGCTGAGATGACTCAATGGTTAACTTTTCTTCCAGACGACCATCTGCCTATTACTTCTCCACCAAGAGATCCGGCATCTACACACACGTGTGCACACATAATTTTAGAGGCAGAAAACTGCGCCCAGGAGGCAGCTCATCATGTGAGGGAGTCTGCTGCCCAGCCTGACCACCTGAGCTGGGTCCCCAGAATCCACAGGAAAAGAAAGAACCAACTCCTGCAAGTTGTCCTTTGACCTCCACAAGCCTGCTGTGGCGTGGGCATACTCATGGGCAAATAAATCAACGTAATTTAAAAAAATCATTTCAAAATATATTTTTTCCCCACTGGGCATGGTGGTGTGTGCTCTGAATCCCGGTGCTTGGGAGGCAGAAGTTGAGTTCAGGAAAAGCTGACCGCTTCTAGGAGCTAGAAGAGGCCGGGAATGGATTCTTCCCTGGAGCTTTGCAGGGTACGCTGTCCTGCCAGAACCTTTATTTTGGCTAATTTATACTATGATTTGTGGACTCCAGAACTGTGGGTAAAATCTTATTGTCTTAAGACATTAAGTTACTTTAATTTGTTACAGTAGCCACAGGAAGCTAATGCCCTGTGAACAACTCTACACACATTAATTTAGTGTCTGAAGGGAAATGAATGTATCTCTTAGAAGACACAAACCGCCAGAGCACATCCCATGTGAAATCCGTCATTTGAATAGCCCTGCAACTATTAAGAAATTTCAATTTGTAATAAAAACCATTTCTTCTGTCCCTTCAATATTTTTAGGTCCAGATGGTTTTACTGGAGAATCTGCTAAGTATTTAAAGAAGAATTAAGTCCTCTGTGTGATTCTTTTCCAGGAAGCAGAAATAAGGCATTATTTTCTAATTAATCTTATGACAAGCAATATTACTCTAACACCAAAAACAGATGAAAACAGTTACAAAACAAAACAGAAACAACTGACGATAAATATCCTTCATGAATGTAGATTCAAAAATCCTTAGAAAATAGTAGCAAACAGAATTTAGGAACATAAGGCTGGAAACAAGGCACAGAGGGTAAGAGTGCTGGGCGCTCTTCCGGGGAACCTGGATTTTGTTCCCAGTGCCAGTGCAAATGGCACCCTCTTCTGGCCCAACACACAAACACACATGTAGACACAAACACATATGTACGAAAAGAAAAAAAAATAAAGAATTCAGCAATATATTAAAAGAATTATAAACCGTAACTAAGTGGCATTGTTTTTCTAGGAGGCAGGGTTTCTCTGTGTAGCCCTGGCTGTCCTGGACTCACTCACTCTGTAGACCAGGCTGACCTCAGACCCAGAGAGCCACCTGTCTTTGCCTCCCGAGTGCTGGGATTAAAGGTGTGTACCACCACCATCCAGCCTAAGTGGGGTTTATTAAGGGATACAGGGTGGGTTCGATGTTAAACACTCATCTATTTAACCTACGGTATTAAAAAAATCCACGTGATCATAACTGATGTACAAAAGACATTGTACAAAACCCAAAACCTCCATAACACAGCTTCAAAAACCTTTCAGAAGCACAGATACAGAGGGGAAAGGCCTCAATGTGTTAAAGAACACCTATGGAAAAATTACCAGCATCTTATTTTACAACATCAGACTGAATGTCTTGTCTCTAAAAGTGATAATAACTCACTACCTTTATTCAACATGTTTCCACGTGCTGTAATTCCAGCAATGACCGCATGGATATCAAGATATAATCTGTAAACGGAGCATTGCTGGCGCATGGCTTTGATCCCAGCGTGTGGCAGGCAGAGGCAGGTGGATCTCTGAGTTCCAGGCCAGCCTGGTCTACAGAGTGAGTTCCAGGATAGCCAGGGCTACACGGAGAAAACTAGTCTTGAAAAACCAAAATATTTTATTTGTCTGTCTGTCTGGATGTGTACACCCGGTGCCTAGAAGAGGTCAGAGCCCCTGGGACTGGAGTTATAGGTGGTTGTGAGCCGTTGTGGGTGCTGGGAACTAACCTGGGTCCTCTCCCTGCAGGAGCATCAAATACTCTTAACCAAGAGATGGAGAGCCATCTCTTTATAAAAATAAAATTAAATTAAACTTTAGAAAGGAAAATTCTTACAGGAAGTTCTACAAACCACAAACAGCAGCTGTGTCCCTCCAAAAACACAACAACAATGAAAGAAATCGAAGGTATAAACGAACAGGGAGACATACAGCGTTTACGGATTTGAAGACTCAAAACAGTAAATTCTGGAACTGATGGATACATTTAATGTCATTCCAGCTGGGTGTGGTGATATTCGCCTTCAGTCCCGACACACTCGGGAGCAGAGGTGGGTGTCTCTGTGAGGCCAGCTTGGACCATGAGGTAACATGTTCCAAGCAAGCCATGGCTACATAGTGAGACCTTGTCTCAACACACAGACAACCACAATAGTAAATTCTACCTTCCCTAGCTCATCTACCCGAGAGCCAGCCCGACTATCTTTTCCTCCAGGGGCCTCATGAACACATTTGTGAATACCTTAGTTTGCATAGCAACTTTTTAAAAGAAAACTTTTTCAAGATAGGGTTTCCTTTTCTGTGTAGCCCTGGCTGTCTTGGACCTGCTTTCCAGACCAGGCTGGCCTTGAACTCATAGAGATCTGCCTGCCTTTGCAGTCCCAAGTGCTGGGATTTAAGGCGTGCATTACCACATCTGGCTGCTCAAGCAGCTTCTGTACTTGAGGTAAACAGCTGCCTTTTGGTCACATCTTAGACCTACTATTAATCCACTAAAGGTGGATTAATTAGGAACAGTCTCAAACTTTGGACAAGGTGAGTAGCAAATCCCAGTGTTCCAGGTACTTAGGACAAAAACCAGTCTGAGCAGATGTCCTCGTGGTACTTGGTCCACGGTCTGTTGGCATCGTGTTTTTGTGGACTATGTAAAGTTTACCCTTGCTCGTTCGAATGTTGACATGACATTGTGACGTTTATTCTGACTCTCTCCTGCCTCATGTTTGTGTGAACATGCCCACCATTTGTTCTCTGTCCTGCCAACAAAACGCCAACCAGCCAATGCTGAGCAATGCAGAGAACAGGGTGGGACACACAGGTCCATCAAGGAGTGGAGAGAGGGGAGAGGAAGGAGGGACCGAGTCACGGAGAGAGGACCAAGAAGCGTCAGGAGAAAGGGACCAAGTCACGGAGAGAGGACCAAAAAGCGTCAGGAGAAAGGAACCGGAGCGAGGAGATGATTTAAAAAGCAAGTTGTGACTGGGAAACGTGGCTGCGAGGAAACTAGACCAGCTTGGAGGTTTAGGATGGAGTAATTATTGCTCAGCGTTGTGCTCTAGGCCAATTAAATAAATCATAGTTTCTCTGTGTGTGGTTATTAAGGGAAAACAGTTAAAGAGTAACAGCCGAATTACTAATAATATGAATCAATATTAATCATTACTAATCATTCTACAATGGTTTCTCCACCTAGTGGTCAAGAATCACCTATGAGAGCAGATTGTTCTCCAAAGCAGCTTGGGACCCTTACCTGGTCTGAAGATCAATACTGTAGGTGAATTTTTCAAGTTTTAGAGAATTCCAAAGCCCACCCTCCCCAGTATTTTTAGGTATCAAGTGAGGTGTGGAGAGAGTTAAGTCAAATATTTTGGCACCTTTGCAACAAAAGTACATTACAATGAATTCTAAATGGGCAAAATGTATAAACGGTTTTACAGATGCCTCTGCAAATTCCTCCTGCCGTTTCTAGTCAGATTTTGTCACTACATAAGTTAAGTTTGTGCCAAACTTAAGAAGAAACTTTTTTTTTTTTTAGCATCTTTGAGATTTCAGAGCTTGAAGATACAAGGGATTGTAGAATTATCTAGAACTGTAGGGACTAGATCAAGCCACATTTCCAGGCTCCTTTTCAAGGGAGTGCGGCCACGTTCCCACGAGCTCACCACAGGATGTGTGATGAGGTGATGAAGACCACTTCGGGTCTGAGCTTCAAGCCACTGGCACACATTTTCCCTCCGGGATGGAGAACAGATGTGTCCGTGAGCCAGCCTCTGTCTCAGATGAGGACGAAAATCCTCACAAGTATGGGAGGAGCCACACTCCTCACCCAGAAGGCATGTCAGGATCCTCCCTAACCTGGTCTGCTCCGTTGCCAAGCGGGAGAGCGATACATCTTTATTCTTCCATAAGCGGCTGTCGCTTTCAGACTCCCAGCCAGTAGGCTTTGAACTAATTAATAATTAACAAGTGCTAGGCCCATTAGAGACAGATGGAGTCCATGCCCTTAAGGGACTCACAGGGATGGTTTTGATTTTGTTTTTGTTTATTTGTTTTGCATGTCCAGCTCCTCCAAGACCAGGTCTCCTGGATGTCCTGGAACTAACTCTCTAGATCAGGCTGTCCTCGAATTTACAAAGATCCGCCTGCCTCTGCTGGGATAGAAGGCGTTCACCACCCCCTCTGGGCCTCACAGGGATGTATTCAAGGTGATGCTTTCTGGCGTAGATGCGACAGAGAAACCTAGGGTTGCCGGAGACTCCAGGAAGAAGCCGGTGGGGAGAGTATGGCAGCGAAAGAGGATGCATGTTGCCCACTTTTCTGGTCACTGTGGCAAAATACCCGATGGAACAACTTGGGAGGGGCATTTGCCTTGGCTCGCAGTTTCAGGGGACACAGTCTGTCGCAGAGGGGAAGGCGTGGTGGCTGGGGAGGCTTGGGGAGTGAGGGAGCGTGTAGCGGAGACCCTCACATCTTGTTGAATCGGGAAGTAGAGAGCTCCAGCCGAAGGCAGGTGCAGGCCTCAAAGGCCTAAAGCCCATCTCTGCCGGCCACGCCTTCTGTCCCAAAGTTCCACAACCTTCTGAAACAGCACCACCATCTTGGGGTCAGGTATTCAGATACATCAGCTCCTGGGGGACACTTCACACCCAAACCATAAGTAACAGGTGGGTGGAAACTGCTGCTCCCCTCAAAGGCATGTTCAAGTATGAACCCCAGAACTTTAGAACACGGTACTTTTTTAAAAAGGTGAGGGGCGTTGCCGCGGACATGAATGATTAAAGCAAGGGCATCTGGGGCTGTTCCTCCGGAAGACCCAGGTTCGAGTCTCAGCACCTACACAGTGCCTCACAACTGCAGCTCTAGAGGGTGTCATGCCTAGGTACCACATACAGACATGCAAGGGGAACATTCACACACATTACAAGTAGAATAAGGTCATTTGCGAAGAAGAACGGGTTCCAGTCCAACATGACTACTGTCCTTCTAAGAAAAGGGCGAGTTTAGCTGGAGAGATGGCTGAGTGGTCAGGAGGGCTTCTGGCTCTCGCACAGGACCCGGGTTTGGTTCCCAGCACTAGGGTCAGGTGGCTCATAACTATGACCCCAGCTCTAGGGGATCCAGCACCCAGTTCTGGATTCCAGGGGGACCTGCACTCACATGTGTACACACACAGAAAACAAAACAAATCTAAATAGAAGCAGCAGCAGCAGCAGAAGTAGAGGAGGAAGAGAAGGAGGGGGAGGAGGAGGAGGAGGAGGAGGAGGAGGAGGAGGAGGAGGAGGAGGAAAAAATTCGGAGTCAGAGACAAACACAGTACAGACACAAAGAGACAGAGAGGCAGCCAGGCGTGGTGGCGCACACCTTTAATCCCAGCACTTGGGAGGCAGAGGCGGGACGATCTCTGTGAGTTCGAGGCCAGCCTGGTCTACAAAGTGAGTTCCAGGAGAGCTGAGGACCCCACAAAGAAACCCTGCCTCAAAAAATGAAACCCTCTCCCTGCACAATGCTTTGGAAAAGAGCACAGACAGTAGAAAAAGAAAAGGGTAAGGGATGGCAACCCTCAGGAGAGCATTCTTGGGACACTTGAAGCCACGTGTCACTGCATCTTCGGAGAGTTCAGTGCTCCCGTAATTGTCTTTCCTCCCTAGGTTATTCTCAATGTCATCGACCCTTGGATGAGCTATTAGGTTGCTCATAAGGTTTGCTCCATTTGTCTTGTGAACATGATAATAAAAAGACCGCTATTAAAATCCCCGTGATTTGGATAATGAAAAGGTGGCAGGAATTGCAGGAGATACAATTAAAAAAAAATCTTTTAATTAAACAAGACAGTAGCCGTTAGGCCACTAATGAGTGTCACTTGCTTGGTCATTGAATAATTAGTATGAAAAATGATTCATATTAATATACCTTCTTTTTCTCTTCCTCCTCCTCTCTTCCTCTTCCTCCCCACCCTCCTCTAGTTCTGGGGACGGTGGCCTCCAGAGCCTCAGAAAAAGCATGGAGTCCCGGTAGGCGAGCTCCCAGGTAAGACTCAGCCAACGAGCTGAGTCTGGCTAACGAGCTCACGCGCGGCCGCACAGTGACCCCTGCCGGCCGCTGGGGGAACAGCGGCTCCCGAGGCTCGAACCTCCCTACCCAGCCAGAGAGAGAGAGGTTCGCTTCTTGAAAATGCGAAGACCTAGGTTCCCGCTGGGCGACTGGGTGGCCTGTGGTCACACCTCCTGGACTTCCCCTTGCAGCTGTCCTCGTCCTGTCGAGGCTGACTGCTCCCTGCCACATCAGGTGCCGCCACCTGGGACAGGCGAGCGCGCTCCCAGGCTTGAATCCCACCCTAGACCAGGCTACCGGCCAGGATCTGGGCCTGGATGGCTTTAACCCTGCGGCGCCAGCTCGCTGAGGACCTATCCCTCTTCCCTGCTCGCTCTGCTTTCCGCGACCAGAATGTTCAAATGACTGGCTTTGAAACCACGGCGTTTCTTCTCTGCTGAACGCTGGAACCGTGTCTCTGACTATGACTATATCCATTTCTTCATATAATAGAAATTCAGGAGCCCGGATCTGCAGCTCATTAAAGTGCTGGCTCGTGTCCCTAGACGCACACACAGATGGCTGTCTTGATGCACAACCTGTAAGTAACCCCATAACCCAGGCCCTCAGGAGGTAGAGGCGGGAGGATCTGAAGCCCCCAGTCACCCTCTGTTGTAGTGAGTTCAAATCTAGCCTAAATTGCACGAGACCCTGTTGGGGGATGAGGGGGACGGGGAGAAGGAAGAAGAGAAGGAGAGAGGGAGAGAGAACAAACTTGGAGGGCAGGAAACGGTTTGCATTTCAGCCTAAACAGGGGAATAGCTGAAAACTGTGGGAAGGGGAGTTCTCTAGCATCCTGTTTAGCGTGTGGCATTCCCCCTCCCTCAGAATCAGGAACAAGGTGCTGAGTGCCGGGTTTGCCTTTCATCCCAGCACTCTGGAGGCCGAGGCAGGCAGATATCCGTGAGTTCAAGGCCAGCCCGGTCTACAGAGCTATGCAAAGTCTTGTCAGCGATTCAGATAGATTGATTGAGGACGTAAGGTTTTAAATGCTGTTGATAATCTTCAGAGAGTCGGCAAGATGAGTCTGCAAGAGAGTTTGCAAGAGGTCTGCAAAAGTTAGAATCGCTATCAGATCCGTTAACTTCTCCCCATGTCGAGAATGTTAAAGGATCTCTTAGCCAGGCACCGTGGTGCTTAACTGTGATCCCAGCATTCAGAGAGGCAGAGGCAGGTGGGTCTTCGTGAGTTCGAGGCCAGCCTGGTCTACAAAGCAAGTCCGGGACAGCCAGGGCTACACAGAGAAACCCTGTCTCAGACAACCAAATAAATAAAAAAAATATTTTAAAAGGAGGGTTTAATTTTTTTTTGGGGGGGGGGATGAGAGAGGGTCTCATTGTATGCCCATGCCTGGCGTCAAACTTATAGAGATCCACCTGCCTCTGCCTCCTGAGTGCTGTGATTCAGGCACGAGGGCTTTCAGTTTTTATTTTTAACCTTTAGCATGGATATTGACCATAAACACATTAAAACAAAAAAGCATAAATAAGAGCTTTATAGGTCCCTCAGTAACTATGACTACAATAGAGTCTGTGGAACAACAAAAACCCTGGCGTATATATGTATTTGCATAGGGTGTGTGCGCAGGCGCAGGTGAACGGGTTTGTGTTCAGGCGTGTAGAGGTCAGGAAGACCTGGGGGCGCATTCCTCAGCCATTCTAGACCTTTCACACTGAGGCAGAGCCTTGCATTTGGACCTGCTTGCTGGGGGGACTCCCAGCCTTCACTTTCCAAATACCGGGGTGACAGGCAGGCACTCAGTCCTCACTCGCTTATGGTCAGAGCTTTGCTCACAAAGCCATTCCCAGCCACAGGAGAACCCAGTGCTAGAGAGAAACTTTCCAACATTGTCTTAAAAAAAAAAAAAGATTGCAGCTAAGGCTAGTGTGGGGACACGTATGCTTAATCCCAGTGCCCAAGAGGCCAAGGCGGGCGGATCTCTGTGAGCCTGAGGCTAGCAGCACGGTCTACATAGTAAGTGAATAATAATAAACTTTTAAAAAGCGAGAAAGGACCAGCCTTTGCACTAACCCTTTTCTTTCCGTTCGATACGACGAGTATGCGATGGTTTCCCACACTGTTCCCGCCACCGTTCTGTATGAAAATCTTTGCGCAAGATGTGCAAACTGTGAACCCAGGAGAGGCTCGGGCCCTCTCTGGGCTGTGAGCTGTTGCTGTTTTGAGCGCATGAAAACCGCAAAGCATCATTTGAGGCGACATTATCAGGGGCCAAAATCTGGTCCCGTCCTTCCCAGACGGACCGACCTGGAGCCAGTGGCAACTTCACCAGTGCCTAAGCAGAGGGTTTAGCCTCCCTGGGCTGTTGTGAGGCCCGCGGCGTCCCCAAGAGTGACCCTTCCACACTTGTCACTGTGTTGGGTCTCACTCTGGCCTCCTAGGTCAAGCGGAGCAGAGAGCGAGTTGGTGAAAGTCCGAGGCACGCCCTTCTGCCCCACGCAGCCTCGTTCCGTTCCCTCCCGTCCCTAGAGGCCCGCGTCTGGACCCAGGCAGCAGCGACGTGGCGGCGAGTTTCCCCGAACCAGCGCTGGGGACCGAGATCGCTAGACTAGGAGCGGGCAGGGCTTTCTGAGCGCCGAGCGCCCTCCAGCGTCTGTCCGTGGTAACGCCGGCAAACGCCAAACCGTCCCCAAGGATCCCCAGGAGTTCCCAGCAGAGTTTCTCCCCTCTGTCAGCTTAGCAATGCTTAGAGCTAAGCTGCCTCCAGGTCTCCACTGCAAAACAACATCGGAAGCTTAAACAGACAAAGAGACAAACAAACAAGCAAACAACAAACAGTTCCCAGTGTTTCTGAGCACCTACGAGGTACCAGACCCTGAGTTACGGCTCACTCATGGGGATGGTTAACTCTATTGTGTGTAGAAATTAAGAAACGGGGCTAAGGATATCGCTACATTGGTGGCGTGCTTCGCTTAGCAGGTATGAAGACCCGGGTTCAGTCCCCAGCGCGGCACAAACCGAGGGCCTAGAATCACCCTGGGTAAAAGATGATATATAGGAATATCAGAAGCTCCAGGGCATCGCTGACTGAATTTGAGACTAGTCTGGTAAACACGAGACACTGTCTCAAAATAACAGCAGAAGGTGGGAGGAGGAGGAGGAGGAAGGGGCGGAGGAGAAGGGGGGGGGACAGGCAGTTGCTGGGGGAGTCAGTCAGAGGCAGGGGCAGAATTCCATTTACGGGGTCGTAAATTCTTTGCGTCTATTGTCTGTCTACAGAACAACTACAATGGAAGACTGGGATAGTCGCTGATCAGATCTCTCCCGGCTGCTTGGGGGAAGGTATCTTTAATTTTCATTTACCTTTATTTTATGTGCATTGGTGTTTTTGCCTGCGTGTATGTCAGTGTGAGGGTGTCAGATCTTGGAGTTACGGACAGTTGTGAGCTGCCAGGTGGGTGGTGAGGATTTGAACCCTGGTCCTCTGGAAGAACAATCAGCGCCCTTAACTTCTGAGCCATCTCTCCATCCCAGGGGGGGAAAATTTAATTTGAGCAAATCCCTCCGATTTCTTTTAAAGCATAAAGTATGGAATGATAATGAGCCTTTCCGGGTTCTTAATGGAAGAAATAAAAAGAAAACGCCAGGGGTTCTAAATTGGCAGTTCTCACTCACTGATGGGTTCATAAACAAATTAATGGAAAAATAATAAAGAAAGGACAAATTAAAGCTGGGTGTGGTGGCCCATACCAGTGCTTGGGAGGCGGAGACAGGCAGATCTCTGAGTTCGAGACCAGTGTGATTTACAGAGCGAGTTTCAGGACAGCCCCGGCTACACAGAGAAACCCTGTCTCGAAAAACAAACAAACAAAACGGGAACAAAACGGAAGGTGAGATAGGACAGAGCAGGGAATTATACTAAAATACACTGTAGCCTTGTTTCTCTGTCATCCAATTTCCCTTTTCCTTCTCTTCCCCAAATAGTTCTTCCCACTTCCAAATACTGGTGATGAGGGTCCGTGGGATGAATTTGAGGGCTGCACTTGGCTTACAGTACTGAGGTAACACTGTCTCCTGCATCTTTTCTCTTGGCCAGGGCAAGAGCCGGGCTCCCCACCTCAGCATTAGCCCCAGGCCCGTTGTGCAGGCCTATCAGGTTGAGGGGATGCTAACGTAGTGGCCTGTCCCTCTCTCCCACACCAGCATAGGTGGTTTCTCAGTTCATCCTCTGACCTCTGCAAACCAGGTTGTGCTGCTTGCTTTATTTATTTATTTATTTATTTATTTTTGCATCGACTTGACACAAGCTGGCGTCGCTTGGGAAGAGGGAGCTTGAACTGAGAAAATACCCCCCGTCAGATTGGCCCATGGTCACGTTTGTGGGGCATTTTCTTGATCAGTGGTTGACGTGGGAAGGCCCAGCCCTTCATGGCCGTGCCATGCCTCTGGTCAGGTGGTCCTGGGTTGCATAAGCAAGCAAGCAAGCAAGCAAGCAAGCAGATGGGGCCAGTGAGAGCAAGCCAGTGGGCAGCATTCTCCTGCGGTCTCTGCTTCAGTTCCTGCCTTCAAGGCTCCTGCCCTGCCTGGGTTTCTGCCTTACCTCCCCCTCAGTGACAGACTGGGAGCTAACTGTGTAAGCCAAACTTACCCTTTCCTTCCTGAGCTGCTTCTAGTTATGGTGTTTATCACAACAATAGGAAGCAAACTAGGACACAGGTGAACTGATGACAGTAAACGGGAGACAGAAAAAAAAAAAGAAGAGGGGGAAAAAAGAAAGAAAAGAAAAAGTAGGAGTACCAAAAAAAAAATGGATGCATGATTTTGTATTTGTGTGTGTGTGTGTGTGTGTGTGTGTGTATGTGTGTGTGTGAGGGCCTTTCACAACTTTCTCAAAGTAGACTGGGATCAACCACCTCGTTGACTGTGAACTTTGTATGGCAAGGATGGTTCTCTTTTGTATCTTGTGACTTCTCCAGCTTCCGAAGACACCTGACAGACACTCCAGAATGTAGCTGGACCCTGCTTGCTTCTGTTCACGCCTGTCAGGACCTCTGGCTCTCCACCCTGACCTCAGCAGCATCTTCCGAAATGCTCTCTCTACTTCAGCTTTCGCTCACCAGAGTGCATGCTTACACACCAGAGTGATCTTCAGAATTGTTTACAAATTCTCAGTTCCTGGGCTGAAGAGATGGCTCAAAGGTTAAGAGCACGGGCTTTTTCTTCCAAAGGACCCAGGTTCAGTTCCCAGTGGCCGCATGACAGCTCACAACTATCCAGTTGTTCTCTTTGTTCCTCCTCAAGTACCAGGCACGCACACACACACACACACACACACACGGTGCACAAATGTACACAACACCTCTGTGTCTTCCGCTACACTCAAAATATAATCCCAACTTTTCTCCTTAGCCTCCAAGACCTCAAAAAAAAAAAAAATCTGGCTTCTGTGTAGCCTATATGTCGAGCTTCAGGTAAATAGAGCTATTTTGTAAGACCTTGTTTCAAACAAGACAAACAAACAACCAAAAACCTTAGGTACAAATACAGGCACACCTCATTTCTAGGAATTATTTAATAAGTATGACTGTATGTTTTTTTGATGCTGCCAAGAAGCTGTGATTGGCTTTTTAAGAACAGACAGAAAAGAAAAAAGGTAAGTAGATCAACAGGAAAAGGATGGCAAGTCTAACAGTCATGGGGACTGAACACAGGGCTTTGTACATCCTATGCAAGCTAGGTCCTACTGAGCCCCATCCTCAGCCCTCAACACATAGTCTAAAGTTAAAAACAAGGTGGACATCAGAGGAAGGAACTGAAGAGAAAGAGGAATGCAAAGAAACATAAGGGAATGTGAAACACAGGAGGGTCATTTCACTAGGGATGTGTGTACCAGTCACACATGTGGACATACCTAACCTCGAAGAGCTGTTGCAGGCTATTTGATCACACTATGAACCCCGAGACCATGTTGTTTACTGGGAAAACCCGTTTCTAGCTGTGGTGTGGCTCAGCCCTAGCACACGCCTTTAAACCAAGAGCTTTCTGTTGGAGTACTGTAAACAGGGTTAAATAAAGTCAGCCGGAGGTCAAGAGGCTGAGCAAGCAACCAGTTGACAGGGAGTGAACATAGGAAAAAAAAAATATCAAATAGAGTAAGAGGAAGTCATGAGGACAGATAGGGAGCCCACACAGGAAGTAGAATGGAGGGACATTCAGTTTGAGTTTTTTGTTTGTTTGTTTGTTTGTTTGTTTTTGAGACAGTGTGGGGAAGAAGCTTACTTTTGGGATATTGGCTGAGGAGGAAGGTCAGCTGGGTGCTTTCCCTGCCTTTCTGAGGCACTGGGCTTTGACCCCAGTGTCAAATGTTTGAGATTTTGATTTAAAAAAAAAAATGGCGCTCTAATGCATGGCACAACCACACAGACAGAAATCACGCCAGCTGAGGACAAACTGAGAGGCCATTACATTTGTTAAGTCACCTGGAAAGTCCTCACAGAGAGAGTTAAAGATGGGAAATACCTCAATCCAAGGCGTTAGGACCTGCGCAGTGCTTCTCTAGATGGCTTGAAAACAGAAGCAGAAAAAGAAAGCTAAATGGCTTAACTGAAATTGGCTCAATACCAATTATGATATTGTCATTTTGGGTATTTCATATTTTATCCTTAATATTCATAGTGGCTTTCTGTGCCCTATCAAAGAAAAAAAAATCTTTAGAGATACAGGAAAAAGAAAAATGTGAAAAATGGATTGATGAGATAGAAGACTTGGGGAAAAAAATAGGAAAACATAAATAAAAATGAGAAAAATACTCAGACACAGACAAGGGAATTTAGACAAGAACCTTCCGTGCAATTGCATGTTAGAACTAACGGCCCAAGGTTGTTAGAAAACCAACTGTAGTTTATCCGGTTACTATACAAGACAAACCAGGAGATGACAGGCACCCCTAAGGTTGTGAAAAGGTTGAATGGAATCCCATGGACATGCTAGATTTGAGGAGATTTTAGGAAGAGATTAGTTCAGTGGTATCCATTCACCCTATGTGAAACAGATATTAAATTCATGGGCAACTCAGAACAGAATTAGCCTCCAAGACTGGAGAGGGCCATAGAACAACGAGCTAGGGCTAGAAGTATTAGTTGTCCAACAAACAGACATCACTGGCAAGTCTTACCGCAAGGAATGTTAAACACTCATACCTTATGCCAGTATTTTTAACAGCTGTTAGAAATATTTCATAAGCAGGTTTCCTCAACCTAAAAATTTACCATTATATACATGGTATCACTCTGGTTGATTCAGGTGTAAATACTTTAGAAGAAAATTGCTCCAGAACTTAGGAAGGCAAAGGCAGGTGGACTGAATTTGAGGCCAGCCTGGTCTACAGAGTGAGTCCAGGATAGCCAAGGCTACACAGAGAAACCCTATCTCAAAAAAGAAAGAAAGAAAGAAAGAAGGAAAGAAGGAAAGAAAGAAAGAAGGAAGGAAGGAAGGAAAAAATGAAAAAGAAAAGTTTGATGAAGTAAAGGGAATTTTGCCTTGCTGGGTATTACAAATTGCTCCTGACAGATCTCCAGGCCAGCCTTCTCTACAGAGTCCAGGACAGCCAAGGCCACATAGAGAAACCCTGTCTTGAAAAACCAAACCAAACCAAACACATTGTTCCTGAAAAAGTACGAGTACAAGGAGGAGATTCCTTTTTATATGATATAATATACGTTTACAGAAAATTCGACCACAGAAAATACAAATCAGGGGAAATCAATTACAAACTCCTAATGATTTTCAAGAATTGCTGGGAGATAGAAACTGGCTAATCCCCACAACTGGATTAACAACTCAAGAGCTAAGTAATTTATTTCAAACCTGATTTATAAGGACTTAAATAGCCCAAGATTATCAGCTGAGGCCGAGAGAGAGAGAGAGAGAGAGAGAGAGAGAGAGAGAGAGAGAGAGAGAATTGGTTCTGGTAGAAAAGAAGTTAGAGGATGAACATGTGGGACACTTGGATCCAAAAACTGGCTCGCATTTTAGTTATTCTGCCTTCTATTCATTCTCCCACGGGAATTCTTGGGCAGAGAGAAGATACTATCTTAGAATGGATATTTTTAGCACACAAACAGAGTAAACAAAGACCTATGTAGAAAATGTTTCTGAACTGATTCTAAAAGGAAAAACGAGGCTTTGTCAATTAGCAGGAATACAAATTGTGGTACATTTTACTAATGCTGAAATTGCCTCATTATGGGCAGAAAATGAACACTGGCAAAGAGCTTGCAGTAATTTTTTGGGGGGAGATGTCAACAACAAATATCTCAAAAGTGAGAGACTTCAGTCTATAGAAAGAACTAATTGGACTCTTCCTTGGATAGTAAAAGGGACACCAGTTTCTATACTGATGCAAATAAATCAGGGAAAGCAGGGAAAAAAAGGAAAGTGGCTCAGAGCCTTATGATCCAGTTCAAAAATCAGAGCTGTTTGTCATTCTTATGGTATTATTAGATATTCTATAGTTACTGACTTCCAATACGTGGAAAGAGTACTTTACATTTTGAAACCCCTGAACTTACTCCAGATAATTCAGAATTAACTTCACTATTTATTCATTGACAACAGGTAATCAGAAATAGAAATCAACCAGTGTACACAACACTTATCAAATCCCTTACAGACCCCCCGGGCCCTCTAGCACAAGGTAACGATGAGCCTGATCAGCTATTAATAGGAAATGTTCTAGAAGCCTCAGAATTTCATAAGAAATACCACGTTAACAGCACAGACTTGAAGAAAGATTTTTCTATCCCTTGGCAACAAACCAGGGAAAATTATGAGGAACTGTCCTATTGCTCTTTGTATAACCAAACTCTGTTACCTGCAGGAAGGAACCCAAAAGGTAGCCAAAGAAGTTTGGCAAAAGGATATATTTCATTTTTTTTTCAGAGCTTAGAAAATTAAAGTATGTGCACCATACCATGGATACATGTTTAGGATTTCAATGGGCAACTGCTTTAAGTTCTGTAAACCACATTCATTAGAAGCTATGAATACCATGGGGATACCTGTACAAATTAAGACTGACGCTGTTCTCTAGTAAAACGAAACTTTTTTTTGCATATTACAACATAAAGCATATTAGAGGTAAACCACACAATCCCCCAGGACAAGCAGTTATAGAAAGATCTAATCGCACTTTAAAAGATACCCTTAGTAAACAGAAAGGGGTAATAAAGACCCCCAGAGATAGATTACACAGTGCTTTATTAACTTTAAATTTTCTTAAATGCTAACGAGAAAGAAACAGCAGTTTCGGAGAGACACTGGGTAGTAGGAAAAAAAAATGCTAAATTAAATCAGCCTGTACTTTTTTTTTTTTTTAAATAATTGATTCACTTTATATCCTGATTGAAGCCTCCCTGGTCTCCTCTGGGTCCCACCCTCCCTCCGTCTTCCACCATCCCCTCCCCTAGTCCACAGAAAGAGAAGCCCTCCCCTCCTACCATCTGTCCCTAGCCTATCAAGTCTCATCAGGACTGCCTGCATCCTCTTCCTCTGTGGCCTGGCAAGCCCTCCCTCCTACCCCACCATGAGGAAGTGATCAAAGAGAAGGCAACAGAGTCCATGTCAGAGACAGCTGCTGCTCCCCTTACTAGGAAACCCACATGAAGACTGAGCTACCTATGGGCTATGTCTGAGCAGGGGGTCTAGGTCCTCTCTGTGCATGGTCCTTGGTTGGTGTATCAGTCTCTGCAGGGGTCCCCGGGCCCAGATTTGTTCAGCCTGTATATTTTAAAGATGTGTTGACTTCAGAATTGAAACCGGGATACGTGTTATGTTGTTGAAGAGGTTTTGCCTTTGTTTCCACAGGCAAAGAAAAGCCACGAATACCATCAAGATTGATAGAGATTATATTCTAACAGGAGGGGTGTCCTGAATAAAGAGAGGCGATGGTCACTCAGTCCAAACTAACTTATAAAGAATAACAAATGCCTTCCATTCGCTTTGGCATAAAAAAAAATAAAAACAACAACAACAACAACAAAACCCCCAGTATTTCCTAATGACAATTTTCCAAAGGCACACTTGCCTTACTGGCGTGAAATGAGAAATGGGTTTTCTTAAACTGTGTGTCTTAATTCCCTGTTAGAATGTTAAGCCATAGAGTGCCATGTGGCCCGTGCCACCCTTGACAACAGCTTTTGAGTTTCTTTCTTTCTTTTTTTTTCTCAAAAGGATTTTTGTTGTTGTTGTTTGGTATTAAAAAACACAATTAAGAGATAGAAAAATTCAAAGGGTTACTACAGTTCAAACTTCTTTTCTAAATCGCTAAGAGTTGGAGCGATTCGAAGGTAGGATAAAATATTTGTGCAGGGCGGTGGTAGCCCACGCTTTTAACCCCAGCAGAGACAGGCAGATCTCTATAGCTGATTGTTTTCTAAATTCTAGAGTTACAGTTAACAGGGTGGTGGCGGCGGTGGCGGCACACACCTTCAATCTCACCGCCTAGAGACAGACTCGGATACAGCTCCTAAGTGGTATGTTTGCACACTAGAGAAATCACATATCATATTTACAGATTATTGTTAAAAAAACAAACTTAAACTAGGAAGGCAGCTAATTTCCAATGGGGACAAGGACAAAGAGCAGCTTTCACTACTGTCATCACTACCGCTAGTAAACTCTTCTCTGCGCCTGCAACCTGACCAATATTGAACCAGTTGATTATGAATTGTGGATATCATATTTATTGGTGAATTCACAGCTGAGGACTCTTCCTAAAGCAAAAAGGAGCCCACCAACATTTGCCTCTTGGCTTCTATTGCAAACGCTTTCCCAGATACGGAGAATAAATATTCTTTCTTTAAGAAACAAATTTTAACCCTGGGTGGTGGAGGGGCACGCCTTATTCCCAGCACTTGGAAGGCATAGTCAGGTGGATCTTGTTGAGTCTGAGGCCAGCCTGGTCTATAGAGTTCCAGGACAGCTAAAGCTACATAGAAAAACACTGTCTCAAAAAAACCCAAAATCAACAACAAAACAAAACAAAAACAAACAAACAAATCTGGATATTTTACAAGGCTTGGAGACCCTTACACTCAGTCATTTGCCAACCACCCTGTGGTCTTAAGGGCACCCCTCCCCAAGATGGACTGGGTCCATTCTAAGGCAGAGCCCTCACAGACTTAGCCATGGAGCTGGTACCTATCTGAATTACTTCGTGACCAGGATTAAAGGGGTCTGTGCCTCCCCACACGGGAGAAATAAATGGCTCGCTTTCCTATAATCCCCATCCCTACACTACCCACCCCTCCCCCAAAAGAGGCACCTGTTGAACTGTGGGGACCAATG
Organism: Meriones unguiculatus; assembly: GCF_030254825.1. NCBI lineage: Eukaryota > Metazoa > Chordata > Mammalia > Rodentia > Muridae > Meriones > Meriones unguiculatus. The sequence goes on along the minus strand of NC_083355.1, from coordinate 24,834,720 downwards.
GAATGGCCCCAACGTTTGGCTACTGCATGGTTTACTGATAGTTCATCCACCACGGAGGGAACCAAAAGCGATGAAAAGCAGCAGCCTATAGATCAGGGATGGAATGGTGAAGGCCGAGGGAGGAACTGCAAAACCTGTGCTGTAAGACAAACAGCTAGGAAAGCAAGAGGAAGATCTCTGTCTTCTCAAATGCATGGTGCCTGTGCAGTGGTATAGCATCGCACCTATAGGCATATGTTATCAAAACGGAAAACCGGGAGATAAATGGCAAAGGTATGGGGAGGAACCAATGGAAATGGCAACACCTAGCAAATACGTCAAATTTTATGTAGCTTATACAAGCAAAACAGACAAAATGTCCGAAAATAATAAAATAGTGGACAAACTGGCATCTTGCTTAATTGAGACTAGAGTATTGGGGCTGGGGAGATGGCGCGTGTGTTAAGAGCGCTGGCTGCCCGTCCAGAAGTCCTGAGTTCAATTCCCGACAACCAGATGGTGGCTCTGTAAGGGGATCCGATGCCAAATTCTGTCTGATGCTCTCTTCTGTCATGCAGGCCTAGATGCAAATAAAGTGCTCATGGACGTAAATAAATAAATCTTAAAAAAAAGACTAGGATATTAAAATTTGCCGGAGAACAAATTCAGAATAAATCAGCAAGAATAATAAAACTTGAAAGTTTACCCCGACCCTCCAAAAATAAGGGGAAATGAAGACGCAAATTAAACCAGAACAACCTATGAGAATAATTATAAGGAATCCATTGCCAGGCAGTGGCTCACACCTTTAATCCCAGCACTTGGGAGAAGAGGCAGGCACATGAGAATGACAGTGATTTCAGTTTAAAAGCCGCTTGCAAAAGGCTGGCTGAAATTCGAAGTGAAGGTCCTTTGGGATCTAAAATTAAATACTAAAACCTTGAAGTTATAATATAAAGAGAAAGGGTAACGTAGGTATATTTATCCACAAACACTGAGGTATATTTAGTTTCGAATTTTCAATAGAATTTTTAAAATACCAAATGAAAGATAATTGCTGTGGTTATACACACGTTTTTGTTTTGGCCCCAGGTGTGGGATGTGGGACCGATTCAGGTGGTCTGAAGCAGCAGCCTGTTTGCCTCATGCGGGCTCTGAGAGGAGCTCTCTACAAGCTGCAAGATAGTTTTAATCTGAGGACTCTGGAGAGAAGATAAACGCCAGAGCCCAGGGTGTGTGAAGATACGAGAAAGAACAAGGCTGCTCCTGCTTCCCCCTGTGGCTCCTGGTTGCCGTTGTGAGAGAAGAAGATGCGGATCTCCTGAAACAAGGATGGGACCAGCTCCAAGGAACCCAAGGACCCTGCCCAGCAGGAAGCACCTAAGAGAACTGTGCCCCCTTTCCCACTAACCCTTTCTCTCTCCTACCTGGTTGGAAGGGATTGGGATGGAGTAGAGAGAAAAAGATAGAAGAAACATAAATAGAAGAGTTTTTAAAAGGCATGCCTACAGATAATACTTCTTCTGTTGCCAGAAAACATTTTTCCCTAGGAAAGATTTAACCTGCCAAAGAAAACGAAACCCAACCCCCCAGAGGTAGGGCTGGGGCAGGGTTTTGTGAAAGCATCCAACAAAATGTCGGAAGTTCTGTTCCAGGAGGACAATAGCATCTGGAGACGACTGGAGAAGCGAAACATCTGAATTAAAAGGACGGACCATCAAGACAAAATGTCCCAAGAGAAAGAGCAAATTGGTCAAGGGGTATCACCCACCCTCCAGTTTGTCTCTGCTGCCCTCTACAGACATAAGTTGGCAAATGGTCCCAATTCAATTAAAAATTAAAACTGGTGCTCTGGAAGTGGCCCAGGCCTGTGATCCCAACATGTGGGGAGGCAGAGGCAGGCTGATCTCTGTGAGTTCGAGGCCAGCCTGGTCTACAAAGCAAGTTCAGGACAGCATAGGCAAGGCTACACAGAGAAACACTGTTTTGAAAAACTGAAAACTAAAAACAAAAACAAACAAACAAACAAAAGAAAGCTGGCTTTGGGGTTGGAGCATGGCTTTCTCCTTCTCTAAACCCACACATGCTTGTTGAAGAAAAAAAAACCCTGGGCTGGAGAGATAGCTCAGAGGTTAAGAGTACTGTAATGCTCTTCCTCATTAAAGGTCCTGAGCTCAAGTCCCAGCAACCACATGGTGGCTCATAACAATCTATAAATGAGATCTGGTACCCTCTTCTGGCATGCAGGCAGAAAACTGTATAAATAATAAATAATTTTTTTAAAGGAAACCCGGGGGCTGGAGAGATGGCTTAGTGGTTAAATAGCACCACTGTCTGCTCTTCCAGGGGTACTGAGTTCAATTCCCAGCAACCACATGGTGGCTCACAATCATCTATACTGGGATCTGATGCCCTCTTCTGGCCTGCAGGTGTACATACTCATTTACATAAAATAAACAAGTCTTTTAAAGAAGAAAAAAAAAAGGAAACCCAAAATGTGTTTCCTATCGGAAGAGCCTCCTGGTACGGGACAGAGAAAGATAAAGGACTATTTTATTGCCAGTAATCTCATAATCTTTTGGTTTTTATTTGATGCTTTAAAACTTTTCTTAAGGTATAAATATTATATATATAAATGTTATATAGATATATGAATTTTCTCTCGTGGTGCTAGTCTTCATACTGAGGACTAAGCAATTCTAGAAATAGGCTTCCTCTAGGTTCCTGTACGTGTTTTCAGGTTTGAGCCTGAAGCAGGAAACTAGGAACACAGTTTGTGTGCCTGGGATGTACTTAAGAGATTGTGGTCCTCAGACCTTCCTGGGATCTGTTGAATGTGGCATTTAAAATGTTCAGGGTTTTCTACCACAAACTGTGACCACCCCTAGCAGTGACCTTTGAGGTCTCCAGGAAGATGATGGGGCACTGCAGTGATGAATCCACCCGCATCACAGTAACGTTAACCGCTGAGCAAAACTGCCCCATGCCCCCTCTGCCACCAGGCGACCTCCCGGGATTGCCACGACGCTGACAAATACCACTCAAAGACAGGCTTCGGATGACAAACTTCTCAGGACATCCAAACCGCCGAGTTCACAGGAGACTGACAGGAACATTTCACAGAACTTTGAACTCAAGAACGCTTCATCCTACACCTGCCGTGCAACCAAGCTGGACACTGTGGAAAGCTTGGCAGAAAGAGCTTCATTCGTTAAAACTTTTTCTTCTTTTATTTAGATGAAAGGGGAGAGATGTCACAGGGCATTTAATCACACTGGGGACCCAAGTTTGTTTTTGATTCACAAAAACGGGGCATGGTGCCTTACACCCGTCACCAACCTGTCCTCACTCAGGAGGTGGAGGAGGAGAACCAGAATTTATTTGAGACAGGATCCCCTGGAAAAACCTGATTCTAGCTGTGGTGTGGCTCAGCCTTCAATCCAAGATTGAGTATTGTTTGAATATCGTTAACAGGATTAAATAAAGTCAACCGCAGGTCAAGAGGTGGAGCAAGCAACCAGCTCGTAGGATGTGATCATAGGAAGAAAAAGAACCTAGAGAGTAAGAGGAAGTGAGGAGGATGGATAGAGTGCCACAGAGGAGGTAGAAGGGAGCGGCATTCGGTTTGAGGGTGTTTTTGAGGCTGGTGGGAAGGAGCATGTTTTCTTTTGGGGAATCCACTGCAGAGGAAGGTCAGCAGGGTGCTTTCTCTGCCTCTCTCAGCTAGCAGGCTTTTACCCCAGTCTTTATTGGTAAAATCGGTTTGAGATTTTGATAAAAACAAAAAAACGAAACAAACAGTATCAGAGCTCCAAAATACATGAAGCCCAAAGAGCAACAGACACAAATTTCTAGGGAATTTGAACAAAATTGCCAGGTAAGCTGACATGATTAATATTTACAGAGACACTCAGCAACAGGGGACAGCCCGGATTCTGTTAGGGAGACATCTACCAAGAGTCAGAAACTGCCAAGGGTGGTGTTTACACTTGTAATCCCAACACTGGGAAGGCAGAGGCAGGAATAACCCAGCAAGTCTGAGACCATTTGGAGCCACACAGGGAGTTCCAGGCCAGCCAGGATAAAATACAGAGAGATCTTGTCTCAAAAACTGAAAATGGAAATTAAACCAGACCATAAGCCAGAAGGAGAACCAGGATCAAGGGTCGCTTGGGCTATTTGGCAAGATGGAGACCAGCCTGGGCTCCAGGAGACCCTATCTCAAGTAAATTCTGGTTCTCCTGCCTCCACCTCCCGAGTGCCAGGGTTGACCACAGGTGTGTAGCACCAGGCCCAGTTTTTGTGAAGCTTTAAGTAGACATATCTGTTAAAGGCTTATTTGATTATTTTGTGTGTATGAATGTTTTTACATGTCTATGTATCCTGGTGACTTGGGAGGTGGGAAAGGGTTCTTAAATTTCCTGGGGTTGGAGTTACAGATGTGAGCTGCCACGCTCTTAACTGCTGAGCTGACTCTCTAGTCCCTCTACCAGGATTTTCTACATTATTTTCCAAATCCCATTCATTTACTCATTTGTTGGTGTGTTTGGTGGGAGGGGCAGTGCATGCGTGCTAGGGGAAGCGCATGTGAAGACCATAGGACAGATTTCAGGGGGACCCGGTTCTCTTCCTGCCTCCTGTGGCTCTCAGAGTTGAATTCAGGCCATCTGGCTCGAACTCCCCCTTGATCATCAGGTTTTGGTCTTTTCATTCATTGCTGCATTTGATTTGCTGAAATGTTTGCTCAGGACTTTTGTACACGTGTGGGCTCGTATATAATTGTTGCTTCCTTTCAATTTTCTCATCTTACTAGCAGGACGATGTCCTCCTTAAGAATGTCTTCCTGAAGTTTCTGCAAGACTGACTCTGTCTTCAGTATACTCGCTGGCATCTCCCACTGAGGCCATCTTGGTTTCCATTTTGGAAACCATTTTGTTAAGCTTTTTTAGCCTCTTGGTATCTTGAACTGCCCTAAAATGATGCTAGGGTAAGCTCTCTCTGATTGAACCAAACCCTCTGCCTTTTGGAAAAGTTCTTGACGCAAATTCAACTTCTGTATGGACTTAAGTGTATTCTGAATATGTCTCTTCTTCGGTGGGCTTTGAGGCTCATGGGGCTGGGAGGTGGCCCAGCCCATCTAGCTGAATCAGCAAACTTCTGGTTCAATGAGAGACGCAAAAACAAAACAAAAACCAACCAATCAACCAAAATACACACACACACACACACACAAAAGCAAAAACAAACTAAACCAAACAAAAAGCCATGGTGGATGGTGGAAAGCAACTGAGAAAGATGCTTCTGATTGACCTCTGGTCTCCACACAAGCAACGACACACGTTGCTTGTATTTGAATCCCTGACATGAACACGTACACACAAATAAATAATAAATAAATACGTGAATAACCCTTACTAACGATGATAATTCGTATTCCCCTCTCTCTGTCCTGATCATTTTGCCTAAGGCTTATCTATTTTATTGATCTTTTTCAAAAAGTTTTTGGGGACCTGGGGGTGTAACCCACATGGCAGAGTGCTTGCCTAGCATGTATGATCTGAATAAAATGTAAAGCTATAACATAGCACCATGTATGGATAGTGGCAGCATTAAGTACTTATGCTAGAAAAATTAAATCTCAGCACCACACAGACAGCATGGTGATCCACATCCCGGCACTCTGTTCTGCCAGATGGGAGACTTCTAGAGATCACAGCAATTCAAACGAACATAGCATCCTGAAATACACAATTAAAAATAATTAGGAAGCTGGGTGGTGGTGGCAGGAGGATCTCTATGAGTCCGAGGCCAGCCTGGTCTACAGAGCAAGTTGCAAGACAGCCAAGGCTACCCAGAGAGACCCTGTTTCAAAAACAAAAAGAGAAATATGTGTGTATATATATATATATATATATATATAAAGAGAGAGAGAGAGAGAGAGATGGCCCCATGGTTAAGAGCTTTTGCTGCTCTTCCACAGGACCCAAATTTGATTCCCAACTCTCACATCAGGAGGTTCACAATTGGTTATAACTTCAACTTCGGGAGATCCAATGCCCTCTTCTGGATTCTGTGGGTTCCTGCTGAACTACACACACACACACACACACACACACACACACACACACACACACATGTACACATAAATAAAAAGCTGTTTCTGGGGGTTGGAGACATGGCTCAGTAGTTAAGAACACTTGCTTTTGCAGAGGACCTGGGTTTCATTACCAGCACTTACATAATAGCTCACAATCATCTGCAACTCCAGTTTCAGGGTGGAGGGGTGGCCAATGCCCTCTTCTGAACTCTGAGGGTATCAGGAATGCTCATAACATACCTGGAGACAAAACATTCACACACATAGAACAAAGAAATCTAAAAAAAAAAAAAAAAGTTTCAAGAGTAATTTGTATGTGTGTGTGGTCTATGTGTGTGTGCATGCATATATGTACATGTGTGTGCTTGTGTTGGTGGAGACCAGAAGTTGATGTTGAATGTCTTCTTCAATTGCTTTCCGCCTTATTTTTTGAGACAGGGTCTCCTAATGAACCTAGAGGTTGTTGATTTTGCTAGACTAGCTGGCCAGAGAGCCCTAAGGATTTGTCTCTGAATCCCTAGTGCTAGAATTACACACACAAACTGCCCACGCTTTTTACACAGGTACCAGGGGTCTGAGCTCATGTTCTTAAAGCTTGGGCAGTGAATATCTTACCAACTGAGATATCTCCTCAGCAGTTTTTGTTGTGTTTTGCCACAATTTTCAGTGCATAAAATCCTCCAATGAACCAGAGCGACTAAAACAATCTTGGTCAACAATTCCAGGCACTGGAAAGTGTCTGCGTGCAGGTATCCATCAAAACATATAGACGGAGGCTGGAGAGATGGTACAGTGGTCAAGAGCGCTGGCTGCTCTTCCAGAGGACTTGGGTTTGATTCCCAGCACCCACATGTTGGTTCACAATAGTTTGTAACTCCAGTCCAGGGGATCCAAAGCGAGCTTCTGACCTCTGTGGCCACCAGGCATAGATATAGCACACAGACATATATGCAAACAAAATGCCCATACTCACAAAATAATTTTAAAAACACAGAGATGGCCAGGCAGTGGTGGCACATGCACTTGGGAGGCAGAGGCAGAGGCAGAGGCAGAGGCAGAGGCAGAGGCAGAGGCAGAGGCAGAGGCAGAGGCAGAGGCAGAGGCAGAGGCAGAGGCAGAGGCAGAGGCAGAGGCAGAGGCAGAGGCAGAGGCAGAGGCAGATCTCTGTGGGTTCAAGGACAAGCTTGGTCTATAGCGCAAGTTCCAGGACAGCCAGGGCTACATAGTGAAAATTAGTTTCAACAAAACAAAACAAACACCCAAAACACAGAGACAAGAATATTCAGAGCAGATTTTTCATAGGTCTAAAACAGGAAGTAACCCAAAAAAGTTCACTGAGACCTGATGGGTGAAAACTCTGTGATGTAGTTTTGCAGTGGGATATGGTACCGCAGTGAAATAAGCTTAATTTCTGTAGCCTACAGTCAAGTAGATAAGCCTAACCTCTCACGGTGATCAGATGAAGCCAACATAAAAGAATACAAACTCTCCAGGTGCTGGTGGTGCAAGCTTTTAATCTTAGCACTGGGAGGCAGAGGCAGGTGGACCTCCATGAGTTTGAGGCCAGCCTGGTCTACAGAGCAAGTTTCAGGACAGCCAGGGCTGCAGAGAAGCCCTGTCTCTGTGTAGTTCTGGCTGTCCTGGAACTCACTCTGTAGACCAGGCTGACCTCGAATTTATCAGCATGACTCTGCCTCTCAGTGCTGGGATTAAAGGCATGTACCGCCACCAGTGGAAGCAAAATTTCACGTTTTCTTCTTCTTCTTCTTTCTTCTTCTTCTTCTTCTTCTTCTTCTTCTTCTTCTTCTTCTTCTTCTTCTTCTTCTTCTTCTTCTTCTCCTTCTTCTTCAAATCAAGCAAGGGGTCACGTGTATGCCAGGCAAGTGCTCTACCACTGAGGTAATCCCCCCTAGCCCTATCATGTCATAAATTGCCACTTTGATGTGCCATTCCTTCAGCAATTTAAGATGGCCATAAATGCAAAACATACCGCTCAACTGGTCTCCATCTTACAAAGGCAGAAACTGAGCCCCAAAGAGAAGACAGCTAGGCGTGATGGTTCACGCCTCTAACCCCAGACGCCAGGGGTCTGGGGAAGAATTGCCTTGAGTTCACAGTCAGTCTGGGTTATATTGCTAGTTTCAGGCCAGGCCAACGGGGGCTACAGTGAGAGACTCCCATATTAAGAACTAGCGATGGGGGAGAAAGTTTGGAGTCTGAAGTCCTACAGTAAATGGCAGAGCCAGGCCTGGAACACAGAGGGCAGACAGACCATTACTGGCCCTCTAGGCTTACCTACAAAGGCTGGCAAAAAGAGGCTGGACTGAGTCCCACGTTGACTGAGGAGGGAAGTCAGATCTGTGGAAGGTCCAACTTCTGATGTCATTTTTTGGCTACACAGAGTTTCAGCCCAGCCTGGGTTACTTAAGGGGAAGAGAGGAGGAGGAGGAGGAGAAAGAGGAGGAGGAAAGGAAGAAAGGGGGAAAGGAGGAAAGAAGTTGAAATCTGAGAGGTGAGGGGTTCCTAGGACGCCTGACTGCTGGGCGTCAGGAGGCTGAAACTCAGGCTAATTACAGGTAAGTTGGAGCCACCATTTCGGTCTCAAAGAGAGAAAAAAAAAATTTTTTTTTTAAAGGCTCAGAATTGCAGGGTCCAAACTCAAAGTCCCCTGAGCTGGTGTAGTAAGTAAAACGCCCGGGCTCTCTCTTTGACCTTGGTCAAGGTCGTTCCCTCTGGACTCAGTTTGTGCTGCTTATCCAATAGAAAAAGAAAACAACGCCGCTTATGGCCCTGGAACAAAGTCATTTTAATAAGTAGCCAAGTGGAGGCGGCCAGGCAACCTCCGACCTGGTGCCGTCCTGCAGGCAGGAGCTGCTGGTCCGTCCGTGTAGAGCGCGGGAAGTCGAGCTGGTGGGAGGGGGGCTGCAACAGGCCGGGGGTGGGGTGGGGTGGAGGAGGGTCCTACTCTCCCCGTCTGTCCAGAAGGGGACTCGGTGGCCTCCCGCCCAAGGTCTGCACGCCGGCTCTCTTCCGTTCTCTCTGGCTCTCTGGGCCTCCCCCCTCCCCTCCCACATTCCCAACTCTCAAGGACAACTTGTCGCTGGCTTCAGACGCCCCCGCTCCGCCGGGGGCTTTCTTCTGTCCGTCTTGTTCTGTTTCTTCTTGCTGGTTTCTTCCAGGCTTCCTTTGTCTGTTTGTCTATTTCTGCACCTGACAATTTTCTCTGGGAACTAACTTGAATCTTACCCCCACCCTCTTTCCCTCTCTCCCTTCGTCTCTCTCTCTCTCTCTCTCTCTCTCTCTCTCTCTCTCTCTCTCTCTCTCTCTCACACACACACACACACACACCTCTCCTTCCTCCTAGCCATCTCCGCAGCTCACAGTTGCTGGCTCTGGCCTGTCCTTGGCACCTCCCCGCCACCCGCCGATCCGACGGCACCCAGGGCGGTGTAGACCGCTCTGGTGAGGCCGCCCTGGGGAAGGCGGCTCCGGGATGGTCCACGCGGCCTCGCCCCGCACCCGCCGGTGGCGCCGCGGAGACGCAGGATGCTCCGGAGAGCAGCCCCCACCCCTCCCAAGCGCCACCGTCGGCGCCACCGCGGCAGACACGCTCTGTTCACGAGGCCCCAAAGGGCGGGGGCGGTGGCCCGGGGCCCGCTCTGGGGTGGCCCCCCACCTCGGTCCTAGACACCTGAGGGCCTCGCAGCCTGTGGAGACGCCCGTTCCTAGAGGTAGGTGGCCTGGTCCCCGCGCCTGAGCTCACCCTGGGTAGGAGCAGGCGCGCGCGCGCGGAGGAGGGCCCTGTGCGGCCTGGCGACCTGGGGGCGCGAGCTTCGATCACCGACTGATGGTGACCAGCCCTAGAGGCCTCGCGGCCAGCGGCTTAACCTTGAGCTCCAGACCGACCCAGGTTCCGGGTGGAGACTTCAAGGCCGCGCCGCCGCCAGCCCGGGGCCTCCCCCACTCTCTCTCTGGCTCAACTATTCCTCTCCAGCGCGCGCGCGCGTGTTTGGGGTCCCCAGGGTTCCCTCCCCTCGTCCCGCCGCATTTCCCATCTTCGCCCATTCTTCTAGCCCACAAGCCTGGACTCCAATAGGACCTGGAGCGACAGAGGTCATCTGCCCTAACCGGCCTCCTTGATGGGGACTGCTTAGGAAATTGCCCAGTCCTTTCCCCCGATTAAAAAGGAAAAAACAAACAAACAAACAAACAAAAAAAAAAACAAAAAACTTCTGTCCGCAACTGTGTGGGGTTCGGAGGGGAGCACCCCCCAGCTCTCTCTCTCTCTCTCTCTCTCTCTCTCTCTCTCTCTCTCTCTAGCTACCCCCTTGGAATGAATGGAGGAAGAATGCTGGGAGCAGAGGACTTCTTTTGTCTTTGAGGGACTGTGAGGGAAAAAAAAAATCTAGGTTCCTTCCCCTCCGAGATGCGATGCTGGGTCTAGGTGGGACCCAGGTGGCCTCCTGCCTTGGAGTACTGAGGATCCGGGCGCCGCCATCTTAATCGAAACCCACACCCACAGAAACGCTGCGTGCCGTGTGCGTGCAGGTCTTGGAGAGGGACAGGAGCGAGCGGGCACAGGGCCGGGGGATGGGGGTGGTGGTGGTGGAGGAGAGCTTGAAATCTAGAGATGTGGCTTGTGGGATCAACACCCAGAACCACTTGAGGTTTGGAAAGGCGGGGGGGGGGGGAAAGAGAGAGAGAGAGAGAGAGAGAGAGAGAGAGAGTAAGCACGGAGGGGCTGTGCCCTCCTGGGTAAGGAATTCCACAAGGCCACAAACTGCCCATCTCAGAGTAAACAGTGGGTGAAAGATGATGATTTGTCCAAGCATGCCGGAGGGACACGAAGTCACATGCTGCTCGCCATTATGTTTGTCCTAAGTAACAAAAGTAGCACCTACGGACCTCCCTTCTCCCCAGTTCACGTATGTGCTCTGTGCTACACGTGGTAGCATGCTGCGTGGGGCTGGGCTTTGCAAAAAGAAATAGAGAGCCTTAAAGGGCCTATCTGGGCTTCCCCCCCCCCCCCCAGGGCCAGATTTCTGCTTCTGAATGCACTTCCCTTACTCCTTTTAGGAGAGCGAGGCTGGGGCTTCTCCTGATGGAATATCCTCTCCAAATCTTCCTGGGACCCTGGGACCAAAGTCCCGCTTCTCGCACTTGGTTGCAAGTCCAGAGAGATAGCTAGCGGGGATCAAACGAAAGCCTCCTCCACTGCCAATTACATTGCTCTTTGCTCCCCGTTCTCAAGGAGAGCCCAGGACTCTGCCTCAAGTTAGAACTCTCTCTCTCTCTCTCTCTCTCTCTCACACACACACACACACAAGCAAAAATTCGAAGGACACTCACCCTATCATGCTATAATCGCACAGACTGTCCTCCTTCCACTAATTATGGCTGTCCCTACCTTCCTCCCACCTCAGAAGGCACTGGCCTCCTCTGAGGGGGCGGGAGGCAGGAGGCTAAGGACCCTAAGCACCTACTATCAGACTTTCCTCCTAGGGAGTAAAACACTGGATTTCAAGTGCTGCTAAATTAAAGAATTTGCTGTGATCTGTGGGAACCTCCCTCTCTCGAATTCTCTCTTCCCTCCATCTTCCCCTCCCTCCCAGATTTTGTGTGTGTCTCTCCGAATATAGAGAACCTGAAAATTCATGGCCTTTTTTGGTTTGGTGGAAAAGGATGGAGAGGGAAAGAAAGGAATGTGAGGAGACCCGTGCAGGCCGGGAGAAACGCCACGGGCATCATAGTAGACCCTGTCCTCCCCGGCTCAGAAGTTATTTGATTCCACAGTCCCTCTCCCAGGGCCCAGCAGCACCTTCTTCCTCATAAGGATCATAGCTTCTGCAGTTTTCAAAAACCGGAGAAGGAAAAAAAAAAAGTAGCTATTCAGGTAGTCAGAGGGAGTCTGCAATTTGACCAAGAGATCCTAGCTGGCAGAGAGACATCCAGAGTAAGGGTTTGGGTAAGTGGGGGGCAGGGGCAGGTTGAGGTTTGTGGAGTGAATCTGGAAGTGAGACCAGGGCCTGGGGGTGCCATCTGCCTATCCTGCCGAGCTGCCCCCATGGGTCTCCAGACCCACTTTGATCCATAAACCAGAAGTTCTGGAGAGTATATCCCACACTTGCAATGTGCTTGCATAAGCAGACTCCTCCCGAGAGCAGTGAGGAAAAAAGGTCTTCTTGACTGCCTTGCAACTTTCCAGTCAGTTTGGCAATGTAGAGGGGGCCAACTTGAGCCTGAGAGCACAGGGTTCCCGGGACTGGGGTCCAGGGAACCAAACAGCAGGGCTGAAACCTCTTGCTCTTTCCCCAAACCTCCTCTTCCTGCTTCCTCATCCAGGTTTTGTCAGAAAAATGACATAAAGCTTTTCTTTCTTTCTTTCTTTCTTTCTTTCTTTCTTTCTTTCTTTCTTTCTTCCTTCCTTCCTTCCTTCCTTCCTTCCTTCCTTCTTTTCTTCTTTCTTCCTCTCTTTTTGTAAAATCATGAAATCCCATTTGTAGGCTTTCTGATTCCTTGAACTTCAGTTTAAGCCTGCCTCTCTGAATTGCTGAGGGCAATAGGGCAATATGTGTCTGGAATTGAGGCCACACATGGTTAATGACTACCCCACTCCCCTTTTTTTGCTGAGATTTCTGTGCTGAACCAGGTCAACCATCACCTTTAAAACACCATTTGGTGCTGTGTTCCTCCTCTCCACCACCACATGTAATCAGCTCACAAAAGCACCCAGGGCGAAAAACTTGGGTCTGGAACGCCAATGTCTTCTTTCTCAGAAAGATGTCAAGTGGCCATTGTCAGCCTACTTTCCATTCTTCCTTCTTCCAGCCAGAGTTATTGGGAGAAAAGCCTTTCCCTAGCTGGGATAATTAAGCAACATGCCTCCCTGCTGGTCCCCGGCTTGGGACTCATCTAAGCCTCTCCCGTCCCCAGGCCTTCCTCTTTTAAAGCATTTCCGGACTCCTGTTTAACTCTGAGACCCTTCAGGAGAGGAGAAAGAAGGGGTCTTAGTCTAAACAAATAGATAAGCAGAAAAAGAAGCCCAAGCCGGTGTGGGCTTCAGAGGGAGACAGTCTTTTTGTAAAAAGTCTCTCTCAAAAGAAAAGTTACACCTTGTCTCATAGCCAGGGTGGTTAAAGAGATCTTTCGAAACTCCTTCATGGAGAGAGAAGCTGCTATCTATAGACATAACCCTTAAAAGACAAGCAGAGAGCAGCCGGATTTCTGCTCTTACCTCTTCTTCAGTCCGACGTCACCTTGGCCCAGGGACCAGGGCTCCTGAGCTCCAAGGTGAGCCAGAGGGATCAGAGGCTCCAGCAGCAACGTTTTCTTTCCTGGGCTTCCAGGGTGAGAAGTCTCTTTTTTAGGATTTTCTTCTTTGGCTCCCGGTGGGACCAGCCATCTCTGGAGTTAGGTTATTGAAGGGAATGGAGGCCTTTGCATCCTCCTCCGACTCCTGGCTGCAAGTGACGGTGCAGACTCATGTGCTCAGTGCAGGCCTCTGGAGACCCCCCACCCACCCACCCATGACTGGCATCGTTGGGGCTTGGCATCTCTAGGCACATTCACACACTGAGCTAAGTGGCACAATCCGCTGGCCTCTCTGCGATGGCCAGTGTGACAGCGGTGATGGTCGGGGAGGCAGGACAGGAAGGCCAGTAGACAGCGACTGTGGCCAAACCTGTGAGCCACAGACTCTCAGACTCTCAACTTGGGTTTGTGCTCTGAGCCGGCCACCCCCACAGCCCAACACTTAGAGCGAATGGTATCTGGAAGCCCGAGAGGGGCTAGACCGGAGCCCCCCAGCCGCCTGGAGCTGGGAGCTAGCACTGGCATCGGGAAGTCATATTTAAGGGGCGAAGGGAGGAGGTCGCCATCACACAGGTGCTGTGCGCAAACGTTGCAATTCCAAGGGTGTGCTTGCCAAAGGACCTCCATCCCCGCCCTGGGGACCAGAGCAGATGCCAGGAGAGCCTGTCTCTAGGCCCCACGCGGACTAGAAACTGATTCGGTGCCAAGCGGGGGGGGGGCGGGGGGCCATCCGCTGGTGACCCAGCAATCTTAAGAACCGGGGCGGCCGCCTCGCCCGGGCTTCCTCTGGCGAATCTCTGGACGTCAGTGCGGAGGAATACTTCTCCTCACTCCGCTCTTAGGAACAATTAACTTGCTTCCCTCCGGACCACGAACTTCCCGGGGCCCCGCTCCGTTTCCCACCTCCCTGGCCACCTAGGTCCTCAGCAAAGGGACTCTCCCATCCTCTGGAGCCAGCCAATTATTCAGAGAATGTTAGGGAGCCCCGGGGGCTGTAATGGGGAGGTTTGGAACGTGGGGGTCTGGGGGTGGGCGCTGGCGAGGCCATTAACCTCTTAGTAAAGGTTGGAAACACACCCGCCCTGCCGCCGCCGCCGCCGCCGCCGCCGCTTCTGGGCTCTTCTCAGCATCCGGGTTTCGGTCCCACCTGTCCATAGCGTTCTTCCCCTCTTGGCCAGCGGTCTTTCTCCCCCTTCAGTCTCTGTCTTTCTCTAAGGACCTGCTTCTATCTACCTGTCAGGGACCAAAATAACTCAGGGGTCACAAGGAGAGCAGCAATCCACCCTCAAGAGGAGGACATTTTTCAGGGGAGAAATAGTTTCACAAACTTTCTCTGTGGAACAGCTCAGGACAAGGCAGTAAATGCAGAAAGTTCAGGTTGTGGGTTGTGTGTGTGTGTGTGTGGGGCGACCCACAAAACTTTGGTAAAAGCACAAGATCACAGACTGTGGGCACTCCATCATGAGTCGAGATGCAAGGAATTCTAGGTCAGGCCAATGGCAGCACCCACATGATTTTGTGGTACACAGGGCTGTCCTCTCAATTGGCTTTTCCAAGTCAGTTTCACCCCGTCCTTCTCTGATTTCAATTTTGGTTCCTTGTATGTGAACCTGGGGGGGGGGGGGAGGGTGGTGCTCTTAATGTTTTAGGGAGGCACTCACTGATACTTTAAAGTTTGATAAAAGACACTCCTCAGCTTTAGTAGGTTTCAGGACGACTTAGCTCCCAGGTTAAAAGGAGCCATTTGGGTTGGCCAAAGAAGCCAGTTCCTGGGAAACCAAATATGGTCATTTTGTGTAGATTTCACTTCTTCTCCTTTTGCTGGCCATTCTGCGTTTCCCAGGCCACCTGTCACCTTTGGAAATACCCAGGGCTGGGCATTGTGGTGCACACCTTTAATCCCAGCATTTGGGAGGCAGAGGCAGGTGGCTCTCTGTGATTTCGGGACCTGCCCTGTCTACATAGTGAGTTCAAAGACAGAGCTATATAGTGAAAGCCTGTCTTGAAAAAGAAAAAAAAAGAAAGAGTGCTCGCTTCAGCAACCCATATACTAAAATTGGAAAGAAAGAAAGAAAGAAAGATGGGAAAGAAAAGAAATAAGAAAGAAAGAACAAAACAAATTTAAAAAGAAGAAAGTAAACATACAGACAGCAGTCACAGCCTTAAGTCTGGACTCCCAGTGGAAGCCAGCTGTCCTCCTTAGGACCAAGGGGACTGGGGACTGGGGACTGCTGGGCAGTGTTGATCTTGGTGTGGCGGCCAGACCGATTGCCCATGAAAGCTGGGCTTAGGCGGCCTGGAAAGAGAAGGCTTTTCAGAAACCACGCCCTAGCTGGCATCCTGAGCTAGAAAACAAGGGTCACCAGCAATAGAATGTTCTTTTGTGTCCTTTACTGACCCACCCATTCAGTTCCCCCTGGGCCCCTAACTCTGTCTCGAGGCCATGAACTGAGGTTGACACCAAACTTTGCTAAAAGGAGAAGGATTTGCAATCTATAGCTAGAGCTATAATCTCTAGTACTGGAATTGAACTTAGAGTCAAGTGAGGCAAGCACTGAGCCACAAAGCTAGAGCCCCAGACTGCTTCTAAATTCCTTGTTATATTGTTTGTAAGAGAAGAAGAGCAGGCAAGCTCTGGCAATCCTAGGGGACCTCCCAGCTTTTCTTAATGTCTTCCTGTGCTGTGGTTTATTTCAGTTCCACCAAAAAGGGTGTCTCTCTTCTCCCCCAGCTAGGAAAATTGTCCTGGTCCCCTACCTCACTTAGGGCCTCCTTAGGACCTTGGGAGTAAACAAACTTCAACCTCCTGCCCCCCCTCAACCCAGGACTATGTCACCTGCTTTGTTGAACCTTCTCCCTCAACACATACTTATGTGACTAACCCAGGCCCCTCCTGGCTGATCTCCATTGCCTGTACATTTCAAATAAACATGACTTGGGGCAGGTAAGACACTGACCCTTTGTTGGTTGGCCCCCTCTCAGCTGTCAAAACGACAGCTTTGGGTCTGCATCAAGAAACCAATGGCTAGCTAGCTAATAGTATTCAAACCCCTGCCTGAAAATGAAAGGAGAAAAAAAATAAACAATTTTCTGCTTGGGACAGCTTAAACTGAATAATCATGACTGTGACAACCTGACCTAAATGTTCTTAATCAGAGCAGGAGAAATATGTGCCCATTCGCCCCCTCCTTTACTAATTAAGGGGAGCTAATTGGCATTTTCAGGAATTTCCAACTGGGGGTCACGAGCCTCCAGTCGTCCTTTCACCCCTCCTCGTCCCACTCCTGGACCAAAGTTCGTCCCCGCCCGTGGAGTTGGCCTCTTTTCGACAGACAATGGGAGAGGTTGCCGCGGACCCTCTGGCTCTGCCTTTGCGCCAGAACGTAAGCCTTGAAAAGGACGCCCGGTGATTGGCCAGAAGTTCTTCTTGCCCAGCAGGGCTGCCAGCCTTTCACACATCCCTAGACCTGTTTCTGGGGGGAGCCAAGACCTCTCACCGGGCTGCCAAGTCAGCACTGCCAAATTGGTGGAGTGTGGCTCCCACCGGAGGCCCAGAATTCAGCCCAGGGCTGGGCACGTGGGAGAAACTCAGGAAATGTCTACCCTCCCCACCCCACCCTCGTATGGAATAAAAGCCCCCCCCCCAGGCAAAAGTCTTCACCTAGTTGAAGGGTTTCCTGGGCAGGTGCAAGACCCAGTTTTTCTCCATCATTTCGCTTCAGTCCTCTGCCCCCCTGATTTTTTTTTTTTTTCCTATCCACCTTCTATGGCAAAGGCAAAGGACTCACCTAGAAGCCCTTCGGAGGCCACCACCCTCTAGACTCCCCCACACCCCATGAGATCCAGATACTTCAGGCTACAAGGAGTTTGAACCTGAAATGAGCCAGATAATTGCCCCAATTCGCTGTTCCTTATTGAGGAGATAGTTTACAGGCTGAGAGGTTCAAAGGGGCCTCACTTTTATGGACAGTGCCCTAAGTCAAAAGAATACATTACGCACAATCGCACAAGCGGGCTGAAGCTCATGCCCTCCAACCTAGACTGGTTCTCTAAGAACAAAGGAGACTTCCTCCTCCTCCCTCTTCCTCCTCCTCCTCTCTCTCTTCCTTGTTATTAATATTTACTAAGTGTTTCCTGTGTTGCAGACATCATGCTTAATTCTAGGCACAAGGTTCATTAATCATTATTACAACCTTAAGATCTTGGACAGGCAGCTTTTTCACAGATGTATAAAGGAATATATTTTTCAGTCAGGAAGTATCTGTGTGTGTGTGTGTGTGTGTGTGTGTGTGTGTGTGAAAGAGAGAGAAAGAAAGGGAGAGAGAGAAAGAGAGAGACCTTGGCAAATCCTAATGTTTCAGGATATAACAGGATGGAGACAAAACTGTGGATGAGAAGATCTTAAAGTTTTGAAATTTAGAAGGTTTTACTGGAAGGCAGATAGTTCCCCCTGCCCTGAAACGAACAAAGGAGTGAGGCAATTAACTGGCTAATTCCAAGACCCAAATGCTTTCCCTTGAAATGGGCGGATAATGAGGCCCACAGTATGTTCGCAGTTGAATTCGCCTGATGTCGCTCCATTTCCTTCTCTCCCCCACCCCCCAACTTTCGGGGATCCATTGGGCAATCACAGTGAGACGCCAGACGCTGCCCGTGGACGCGCGCGCTCGCGCACTCACGCACAGGAATGCTGACACACACAGACCCGACTTTATTCTCCCTCCAGAGTCTTTTATGACTCAGCCTTGGGAATGAGAATAGGGGTTTTGGAGAGAAATAATGTGCCTGGGGCCGGGTGGGCCGCAGCTGCTCCAGATGTGCGCTGGGTAATTAGGCTTCCGCGAGAGCTGGTGCCCGGCTGGGGACCGTGCGTCCCCCTGGGAACGGAGACCCAGGCAGGCGCTGTGCCGCAGTCTGTCCTGCTCTTTGCTGCCCCGTCCAGGGACTCCCTCCCCCGCCCTCCCTCTCCGCTGGGATTCTCTGGTCTCTTGCCTTAGAAATAAGTTTGGCAGCTGGTTCCAGGAAGATGGCACCTCTGTCAGGCGGGAAGGAGGAGGGAGGATTTGATCTCTTCCGCCCCATGCCTCTCTGGTCCTGACTGGCTCTGAGCACAGCCTCACAGGCCTCTGGGGTCCACACAAAGTCTCTCTTTGCTCCATCTAGAATTTAATACAGCGTATACTTCGTCCCGGCAATGGTCAGGGGTGGGGGTGGGAAATGGGGTTCCTGTTACAGTGACGGGGTCTGGCCAAGAATGCCCTCCAGCTTTGGGGTGTAGGAAAGGTTCCCGCATCTTCTCCTAGTTTCACAAGGTTTTCAAACTCCACTTTCCTGTCCAGTGTGTCTTTTTTTTTTTTTGAGGGCCTAAAACACTGGCCCAGTGCCCCTCAGTTAGGAAGGTTATGAACTGGCCGTTCCCTGAAGGGAGGGTCGGGTTTGCCTTGCCCTGTCTTCACTTCCAGTGTTTTTGTGTTTTTTTTTTTTTTTTTTTTTTAAGATTTATTTATTGTCTATACAATGTTCTGTCTGCATGGACACCTGCGCGCCAGAAGAGGGCACTATAGATGGTTGTAAGCCACCATGTGGTTGCTGGGAATTGAACTCCGGACCTCTGGAAGAGCAGCCAGTGCTCTTAACCTCTGAGCCAACTCTCCAGCCCGACTTCCAGTGTTCTTATGGCTTGCACCCAATCTGAAACCCAGGGGACCCCAACGCTGCAGCAGAAACTGTCTCTAAAAGTTGTCGCTCCGGAAATGAAGTACGCTAAGGGAAAACCGCCACATTTGTTGGCTGTTGGAAGGTGTTTATTTTGGAGTAGAAGATTCACTTTGGAGTGGAGGGTACTTTTTTTGTTTTGTTTTTTTTCCCAGCCCTGCTCAAGTATTCTTGACTATTTTGCTCAGATCTTGGGCTAAGTCCGGGGACTTCGCCTCTTCTGGTTGGGGGAGGGAGTTAAAGACGCTGGCGCTGCCCCGTAGCGGGGCGACAGGGGAGATCAAAGGAGATTCCGCTGCGGAAGGACCCGAGCAGGGGTGGGGGCTGGGGCCCTGGTGCAGCCTCCCTTCGCTGCCCAGTCCTTTCCCAGGCAGCGCTCTTTTAATCTTGTTTCTCTTGCTTGGCAGAGGGCGCCAAAGGCGACGCGCTGGCGGCCGGCTCCAGGCCAGCCAGGCCCAGTTGCAGCTGCGGGAACCTGTCCCTCCGCTTGCTCGGTATTGGACGCTGAGCTTCGGAGACGCTCGGGGACGATCGGGCCGCGCGCCGAGTCCACGCCAGGGCGCCGCCTAGAGGTCGGTCGCGTCCTGCGCCTCACTCGCTAGCCGACCGCGGAGCGGCTTGTCCAAGGCACAGCGCTAGACTTAAAACAAAACAAAACAAAATTCCCCGCTTTTGGGGTCGGGGAGTTGGCTTCTGGCACCTTTGACTGGTCAGAAACTGCCCCTTCTCTGCCTCGTAAGGAACCCCAGGGGGAGAAAGGGAGCGGGGATTTCAAAGAAATATTTATCCTTGTGACTCTAAGCAAAAGAGTCTCAACATGTCAGTTTCTTCTAAGGATCTGGGGTTCTGTTTCTGTGTCCGCACTGTTTCCTCTCATCATCCAGATTGCCCAGCCTCATCTTCCTCCTTCATGCTAGAAGTATGCGTTAACTTCAAGAAGAAAGGGGACTATGAAGACGTCCCCTTGCCTCTTATCATCGTTTGACTGTAGGGCTTCTAAATAATTTGGAGATGGACATGTTTTGGGAAAGAACTTGGAAATCGTCTGAGGGGTGATAGGAAGAACTGCCCAAAGGGCCCTTACGTACTGAGTAGCTTCTTCGACGGTGTCCCAGCAATAGTCAGGGCTGTATTTGAAGACACCAGTAGCCCTGCTCAGGGGAGTCTGAATCCTTGCGGGCTTCTTTTTGAAGCAGACCAATGCCCCCCCCCCCCCCCCCCCGCCCAGCTCAGGGGCTGAGAGTAGGGGACGCTGCAGAGCTCACGAGTTTGTTGTGTTGAGTGCAGCCTCTCCTAGTTTCCCACAGAGCCCCTGTCCTCAGCCACGGAGCTACAGAGACCAGGCCAGCGGCGTGCAGGGAGCCAGCACACTGATCTTCAGCCATGGGCATCCCTGGCCGGGCAGCTCCATCGGAAACGGAAAAAGACTAGTTCTGATGAGAGAACCCTTGGCCCTTCTGTCCTTCCTCTTCCCTCCTCTGTGTCTTCTGGAGGGAAAGGGGCTACAGGCATGGCTGCCACCACAGTATTCTCGATAGAAACCGAGCGGGGTGAAGACTGAAAACAAGGGGCGGGGGTGGGGGCAGAGTGGGGTACACGGTGAGCAGAGTTGGGAGATGTCATTTGGGGAAATAAATATTTGAGAGGTGTAAGGTGCTTCCTGTCCCAAATGCTCTTCCATCTTGGTGTCAGGAAGGCTGGTGCCACCACAGGGCACACCAGCCCACGATTCTCCTCACCCCTGGCCAAACCTGGGCAGAACGGGGCCAATTCAGCCTTTTGGATTTTATTATTATTATTATTATTATTTAAACGATGAGAAACAGCTTGGTATTTTCTGTTTCCCCCTCACCTTTAAAGCACCAGCGGAGGGAGCCTTGGCAGCATGTCCTGGAGGGGGGAATGAGTTGGCTAGGTCAGGGCTGCTGCACCTGTGTGTCTGGGTTATGGGGCTGGGTAACCCTCCTAGGCCTGCAGCTCAGCCCCAGCCCCGGTCCTGAGCTGAGCCGAGGTAGTCTCAGCAGCCTCTCGAGTGTACTTTAGACCCAAAGCTTTGGTGTTTGGTGATGAATAATTGGGGTGCACGGAATCCAAGGGTGCTGTCGTCCTTCACTTAAACACGTACTTAGAGCTCCCAAAATTCCGAGAAAGGGAACTGTTTTTCTTAATTTCCCTGCAGTCCCCTGGTGGAGCAAATCCGGATTCCGCGAAATTTTGGAAAAAAAAAAAAGCAAACTTCCCAAAGCGGAAAGAGCAGTGGCAAGTCGAGGTCCGCTTAGTTGGTGATTGTTTGGATTTGGTTTGGAGGCTTTTTAAAAAAGAGGAGCAGGCAGGGAACCTGGGGGGAGGGGGACCAAACGCCACTCTGAGCTCTCACTCTGCTCTCCAAGCGGGACGAGTTGGTCCCCCGCGAGTTTCTCCTTTGGAGCCCCTCACTGCTCATCCCCCCAACCCCCCTTTCAGGCCTTGAGAATTTCCCAAGTCCCCTGTCCCATTCTAGCAAGTACCTGGCAATAAACGGGCGGGCAGGGCAAAGGTCTGGACGCCCTAAAAAAAAAACAAAACTAAACTAAACTAAATTAAACTAAAAAAAGCCCTCCTCGAGCAGACAACACAGGGTGTGGCACAGAGCTGGGCTTGTGGCGAGGAGTGCAGGGCGCTCAGCTCTGCCTAGGCAGGTTGCTGGGAGCCCTCATCCAGGGCTCTTGGGTGTGCTCCGGACTCTAGGAGCCCAGGTTAGGCGAATCGGCTTGCAGCCCTGGCCACGGAGCTAGAGAGAAGGGCACCACCGAGGCCTGGGGGACCTCTTTCTGCGCAAGCTCCTTCACCTCCTAAATTGTTTCCCTTCCGTTTTACCCGCCCCCCTGCCCCCCAAAGCCGTGTTTCTTTTCAGGACAAGAGGGGATATAAACTGTTTGAAGTTCATCAGCACGGTGAAGTTTTATTGTATTTCCGGTCCCCAAGATTTACATCCCCGAGGGGGATGCCGGCAGCCAGGCAGACTCCCTCCTTACCTCCGATTTCCACGCCGGACATGTGGCCACGCGGACACTCGCCTTCCAGGGCGGGGGAGGGAGAGAGCCGGGCCCCACCGACTCCCCAGCGCCGGCTCAGGTAAGTCTCTGATTGTTGTGGTCTCAACTTCAGGATGGTGTGAAGCTTGTGACAACGCGGGGAGGGAGGGGAGTGGGGAGAGAAGCCTGTCTAGAGCACGAGGGAGCAAGGGAGACCCAAACTAGTTCCCTGCCTGCGCCCAAGCCAGGTTCTCAACATCTCCACTTCTCTATAAAGGCGGAAAAGAGTGTCCTACCTGAGGCTGCTCAGCATCTGTACAGCCAGGGAGGGTCCTAGCACGTTTCAGCAGAGCTGCGGTTCAAGCCAGCCTGCTGTCTCTCTTCCCGCCCAGCTGTCTGTGGCCTTAGAATCCGTGAATCCGTGATACTTTCTAACTCTGACTTTCTTTCTTGGTTCTGCTTGGCTCCAGTCTCCTGTCTACTCCCCTCATCCCGCCCCACTCCCTGGCCTCAAGACTGGGATTGGCATAGAACTGGAAGGTTTGACCTCTCAGAGCTGCCTGGGAGTCCTGGTAACCCTGGAGCCCAGGGACTGGCCAGATGGTGAGTGTACGGGAGCCTTTCTAGCAGTTTGATGTTAAGAATCCTTTTCATCTGGGGAGCCCTCCAGCGAGGCCCAAGCAGGTATCGCTTAGAGACCCTGGCCAGGGTTCTTGAAGGAGTTCCTGGAGTCCTGGGCCCAGCTCTTCAAATCCCTTGTTTACCAGCAGCTGGGCTCTGTTAGGCTCTTTTTTCTGTTAGGAAGAAGTAGAAGAAAACAAGTCAGGCAGGGGATGCAAGCCCTGTGGCCACGTTGGCCCACGGGAGCCCGCCCGGGTGGGCCCCTGGCCCGGAGCTTGAACTGGAACTGCAGAGTGAATTAGGTAGTTTCATGTTGTTGGGCCTGGCTTTCTGAACACAACAACATCAAACCACCTGATCCACGGCAGTTACTGCTTCTCGCTTAGCTGGAGGGGTCGGGTAGGGCCCTTCAGGACTGGCGGGTTACCCCTTGCAGAATAATAAAAGGGGCTCCTCATCTGGGAATAGCAAAAAGTGTTCCCTCAAGAAGAAACCTGGGGAGTTCTAGGATTCTAAGATGTCTGTTCACCAGAGAGAGAGAGGAGAAAAAGATAGGGTAGGAGTATGAGCATCTCTCAAAGGCACCTTCAGGTGATCTCTTTTGCTGCAAAGTCAAAGATAGCAGCTGCCAGGGCTTCAAGCCCTTGGGTTATGGGCTCCTGTCTGCAGTCAGACCTTCCATGAAAGGTTTCTGCACTGCCTTGGTTTTTTTCCCCAACAGGGCTTTGGGGGGAGTCCTCTGAGTCTTCGTATCTTTGGATGACAGGGGCTCTACCTGAGCAAAACAAACAAACAAAAACCAAAACAACTTTGAAGTTCCTCTAAGGGGCCAGTGGGTAGCAATCCCAAAGAGAAACACCGGGGTCATTTGCAGTCTCTGTCTGCCAGCCTTTGGGGTCCCTCCTAGGGCCCCCTAGTGGGTAAGACTCCAGAAGTGGACGTGGGGGGGGCTTCCTTTCCCAGATTCTAGTTGGTTCTTTACCCACTAGCTGAGCTGGCCTGTAGGTTCACACACGTCTCGAGGGCCACCCTCTGGGGAAATGGCCTAAGGAGCAGCAGAATCTAAAGATGCTAGGTTATTCGGTGCAGCCTGGCGTGATGGTGGGGCTGGCGCCCGGACAGTTTCGGGGTAGGGCAGTTTCGTCCTCTCTGACCCCAGCCCTTCAAGGCTGCTGCTGGCTCAGTGCCCAGGAAAGAAGTCCCTAGGAGTGCTGGTGGGAAGGAGGACTTGCCAAGGCATAGGCTAACTTTTGTTCCTAAAATCTTTCCCTGCTTGAGGCAGAGGAAATGGGCAAAGGGGCCCAGGAAAGAGGCTCCCGACCGGATGGGACTCCAGGCGCCAGGCTGATTTAGACAGTGAGGGGGGTGGGTGGAGGGTGTTTGAATAAGAGGTCTCTGCAAAGGCAGAGAACACAGGGAGAGTATCCTCCTAGAGCAGAGGGTTTTTTTTGCTTCATAAGGAAGGGCCTTAAACTCTGAACTTTAACATTTTCTCATCTCCTTCTGTGGGGCAAGGGGGTCTGGAAAGTTCCTGCTGCCTTACCTTGATTCTCCTCGGACCTCTTAAAAAACAAAACAAAACAAAACAAAACAAAAAACAAGCCAGGCCATACTCCACCACTTGGCTGGTTCCCCACCCTGGCCACCTCCTCCCAGGAAAAGTGCTGTTAAAAAAAAAAAAAGAGAGAGGAGGAGGAGGAGGAATAAGAAGAAAGAAAACAAGGGATGTTAGAGAGAAAGGAGAATATAAAGTCTTTGGAGAGCAGAGAGTTTTACAACAGCCAAAGGTTTTATGGAAGCAATTGTGTAATAGCCTTCTACCTGCTCAGAACCCTTTCCGCTCCGCCTGCAGCTCACCCCGTTTGGCCTTCTTGATGCCTCCTCCCAAAGGACTCGGCCACCTCCCACTGTCTTGGATATTTGTGGTGGCTGAGAGTTGGTAAGAAGATTCCTCAGGTCCAGTGGGGCCCGCTGACCTCTGACATCCTGTGAGGGCTGTCAGAAGATTTGGTTATTTTCCAGTCAGGATCCCTCCCTGGGGCTGTGGAAGCTCCCAGATTTCTGCCTCAGTGTACATACTTGGTGATACCTGTTTGGAGATTGTTTCTGGACAAAGGGTGTGGGTTCTGGTGTCTCCTTTTTCCCCTCCAATGTCTAAGGGAACAAGTATCTTTAAACCTCCCTGTATCCCAGAGTAGGTCTGCAGTCTAATCCTGAGGGTCAGAAGAAATGTCTCCAGTGCTTGGGGGACAGAGACGGGGGACTGACAATTTTGTAGTCTGCAGTGGTGCTTTGTCAGGACCTTCACAGTTAACCTGACGACTGTCTCACTCTGTCTGTCTGCTTTTCCTTCACACTTGTGTAAGACACACAAGCAATGATATTTCCACCCTTATGCCCATCGCTACCATGAAATAAGTGTCACACAGTGCATGCTGTCCCTGCCTGTTGGGGCAAGATACGCAGTAAAGGATTTCATGGTTGGATAACAAAAGTCACCAAATTTCATGACCTCTTCTGGGTCAGTTGGAGGTATTTCCTTCACCTTCCCGTAAAATGTTCCAGTAATTGAATCCAGCTTTAACACACACACATTTATTTATTCGAAGATGCAATATAAAACTTGCTTGAATACTAAGAGGCAAGATTTCACGGGAGGCTTCTACATCAGCTAATATTTTATAGCCAAAATTTAGGCATAAATACCCAGGCTTTTTTCTCTATAGGTGTGGGGTTTTTTGTTTGTTTGTTTTTTTGTTTGTTTGTTTTTTTAAACATGCACACCAGATTTGGGGTCATACTTTTTAAAAGGAACAGAATCACTATTAATCTACAGTGTTCACAGAAATTATGTACATAACCACACACTTAGATCTTAAGTGCCAGTGTTCAGGCGCATTTAGTATTACAGTTGGGAAGACTGTGCACATATACTGTAAATGTATGGAATCGAGCATATTGGAATGATAGGTTCTCCTATAGAAAACTGATTTGGAACCAATGTTTGAAACCGACGGAGGACAAACATCTGCTCAAATCCAACGTGCATCAATTTCAGCTTTAGTTTATTAATTAAAAACCAAGTATTTTCTCTTTTCTCACTGTTTTCCTTTTATTTTTCTCTTGTACTCCCTTTTAAATCCCTAGGTTTTTCTCTTCTCACTGACACACACACACACACACACACACACACACCAAAGAGTCTCCCAAAGAGTAGGCACTTACCGGCTGCTTGTGGTCAGGGTCAGCCTCCTCTTCTTGGCTGCCTGGGGGCCCCAAGTGTGGCTTGAGTCTTTGCCTTAGAGTGTTTTTTTTTTTTTTTTTTTCATGTTTCTAGCTACTGGCCTCAGCTGTGTTCAGTCAAGGCTCCAGTGTATCCAGTGTAAGAAACGGCTGCAGGGAACACAGGGTTTTCTTTCTCTTTAGGAAAGGGGGTGGGATGCAGTGTAGCTCTGCTCTCCGGACAGTGACCCCACTGGAATGTTATTTTTATTAAGTATTGTTAGACCCTGGGTCCCAGGGGCCACCATTCTGTGTGCTCTGCTCTGGCACGGTGGGTATCATTGCCTAGGAAGGAAAAAAAAAAGGTCTGAGGGGTTCACAGGGCATCCCAGCAAGGGTGACCATTTTTGTCATTTGCCTCTGTTGAAGCTGAGCTCCAGGCAGCAATCCCTTCTGGAAAGCTCCGTGGCAAGGGCGAGACTCCTTGCTTGCTTGCTGGCTAGCTGCTGCGTCTTCACCTGGAGGGGAGTGGGGTGGGGTATAGACTCCAGGGATGAGGGAAAAGTTCATTCTCTTTCCTCTGTAATCATCTCTAGAGAAGACAGAGAGGTCTTCCAAACCTGTCTCTTCCACATTGTTTTTACCCCAGTGTCTTGAGCAAATATCAAAACTGTTTCTAACTCAGAAAAGAGGCCTGGCTCGTCTCCTCACCCACCCCCGGGTGTGTGTGTGTGTGTGGAGAAGCACCAAAGATTCCACCAGGGATTAAGGATTCCCTAGGCAGTTAATGAAACTCACAAATATGAATTTAAATCTCACTCTTTCAGGGCACAAGCCAGGAGCCCAAAGGTTCTATCTCTGACTCCTTTTTCTAAACTAAATGGGCCCCTTGACTTCTCTCCAGCAAAGCCCAGGAGAGGAATGGGAACCAGGAGGGCAGCAGGCGGAGCCCAGCGCCTGCAACAGCTTGGGTCTTAAAAACAGCCCTGCTCTATGACTTTTCTATAAATAAAAATACCCTGGCCCACAGTTCACATGTCCTTTTGGGCCCTAATTTATATACTACAGAAAAGCATACACCCACCCCGACATGCTTCATAACGCTGTTATTTATGGTGGGGAAGGGATTTTTTTCTTTCTTTCTTTTTTTTTTCTTTTTGCCTGAAGACTATATTTATTACAGGTAAAACTGATGACAGATTCTATACGTCTAGCGAAGCAGGAACAGGTGCTTTACCCTAACTGTGATTCATTTGCTCCAGGCCCAGCCTCTCGCTGGCAGGTCTGGGAGGCTCCCTTGACTTTTCCGAGCATGAACCGCCGCTTTGAAGAATTTGCATCGGGGATTTTTTTGGGCAATATGGAAAGAACAGATCTTCACGCTGTTTGGTTCCGGATCTGCTGGGCTGTCGCTCCCCAAGAGCGTGGGTGGAAATGAAGGGGCCGGCTGGGCGCCTGCATTGATCTTTAAAAAATCATTTTGAAATCGCCATAATGTGAAGAAATATGGCGCTCCGCTCTCGTATTTCACACGTAATGACATGAGATGGCTTCATTTGGAAAGACAAGCGTGTGTGTGTGTGTGTGTGTGTGTGTGTGTGTGGGCGCGTGCACGCGGAGGTGCACACAGCCTTCCACTGGGCAGAGGGAACAGTGGGGATTAAATGTATATCTATGTATACACATATATACATATATGTATGTATATGTATATATATGTATATATACATACATATATACATATATAATCCCCAAGTTAGAATGGCACTTTTTCTAAAAGGAGGGAAGAAGGATGAGGAGGTCATGGCTCCAGTTTGCCAGAGAACAGCCAGGAAAACTGTCCCTACACCTACCCAGAGGAAACCTAGCCCGCCTAGGGACCGGCCCCCCCAGACCTCCACACCAGGGAGGCGCGCCTGTACCCGGGCAGAAGCTGAAGAGCCAAGAGCTGGGAGAGCCGCCAGGAAGCCAGCCCGTGGCCTCTGGGGAGTCCCTGCGCAGGGCCGCAGAATAGCTGCTAATAAAATGCACTGTTTAGAAGCTCCACGAGAGGATTGGGGGGGGGAGGCTGCGGGGGGGGGACGCACTGATTCCGGGGACTCCACTGTAATTGGCGCTGCCCCGGGTTGGCCTTTGGACGTTTTCCAGAGCTGCAAATCTGGGTAAGGAGAGCTGGGCTGAGAATTCAGCTGGCCCCTTTCTCTTTGGGGATGGAAAGGAAGGTAAGGCACTTGTGCCTGTCTGGGGGCCCTGTCTCCATCTCTGGAGAGCTTCTCCGATCCTTTCTCACGTTACCCCCTCCTTACCTAGACAGTTTTAAGGGTCTCAGAGGTTTCTGGATGAAATGGCCGTTGGACCCAGCCCTCCATAAAGGCCCAAGAAATTTCAAGGAGTTGAATAAAGCCGGTTAGCTGCCTGAAACTCTTCCGTGGACTAGTTCCAAGGCCTAGCGAGTCCCTTTGGCCTTAGGCGGACTCTAATTTCAGGCCAGAGGAGGATGCTTCGGACCCTGGGCCCACCAAATTTCCCCTTTCTCCCCTCTCAGCCGCTGCAGGATCAAAGGGAGAGGCCAGTCCTGTAAATCTCCCCAAACTGGGTCCTGAACCCCCCGCCTCTAAGGAGGATAACCGTCCTATAAACACCCCCCCAACTTTTTCCCCCATCCCTTTACTTCATCTCCTGTGGGTCGCTGCGCTGCTGCTGTTGCTTAATAAACATCTCTGTCAAGGGGACAGAGGACAGGAAATGAGGGCCTGCGGGGTGGAGGTGGAGGTGTTGGGGGGGGTTTGACAAGACTACCTCCTCTTTAATTACCCTGTCGGGTCCCTCCCGCTGCTCCGAGGCTGGGGCGCTCCCCCTCCCCTGCACGCTGGTCCTCCCTCCCCCCTCACACACACACACACTCTCTCTCTCTCTCTCTCTCTCTCTCTCTCTCTCTCTCTCTCTCTCCAACCCGCCTGGGGAGAGGGCTCCGCAGCCCGAGTCCCTCCAGAGGCAGCCCGCTGCTCGCCTCCGCCTCTCCTCCGCCCCCTTCGCCCCACGATGAGAACACCCTCCCCACCCCACCCCCCTTTCCTGCAAGGAGCGGGAGGGGCCCACGGGGCGGCCCGGCAGCTCCGGCTGAGGTTACGTGGCCGCCGGAGTCCTGACGTGATAGCACATCGCATCAGCATAAAAACGATCCATCCTGGATATGGAATGCAGCGAGGACGGATGACAGCAGCGGGCGCAGCGCGAAGCCCCCCCACGCCCCCACCCCGCCCCCACCCCCGCCCTCGCCCACCCCTCACCCCCCACACCCCCCCAGCCCGATTGATTTATGTCGGAGCTGACGCTTTATCAAGGCAGTCCGCAAAACTTTGACCAATCATTTTGCAAGGAGCTCCGGAGCCCGGCTGTACTACTCCACTGTACTTTGTCGGCTGGGAGAAGTTGAGCCAGGAGGGGGGGCTGGGGGCGGGAGGGTGGGGGTCCGGGGTGCGTGCGTGCGCGCCTGGGCGCGCGTGGATGTGCCGGCGGTGTCGGGGGGTCGCGTCCGAGAGCCCCTCCACGCCGGATCCGTGCGCCCCCGTTTCCCCCCCGGCTCGGCGAGCGCTCTCCCTTCTCGGGGCCCCCCGTGCGAGGCGAGGCGCGCGGATAATGTCTTGAGGATGTCCCTTTCCGGGACGCTCAGCAGCTACTACGTCGACTCGATCATAAGTCACGAGAGCGAGGACGCGCCTCCCGGCAAGTTCCCGTCGGGCCAGTACTCGAACCCGCGGCCTCAGCCGCCGGGCCCCGCCGCCGCCGCCGCCGCCGAACACCTGGACTTCCCCTCGTGCAGCTTCCAGCCTAAGGCGCCGGTGTTCGGCGCCTCCTGGGCGCCGCTCAGCCCGCACGCGTCGGGGAGCCTCCCGCCCGTCTACCACCCGTACCTGCAGCCCCAGGGCGCGCCGGGGCCCGAGGGCAGGTACCTCCGCACCTGGCTGGAGCCGGCGCCGCGCCCGGAGGCCGCCCCGGGGCAGGGCCAGGCGGCGGTGAAGGCGGAGCCGCTGCTGGGCGCGCCGGGGGAGCTGCTCAAACAGGGCACGCCCGACTACAGTTTGGAAACTTCGGCGGCCCGGGAGGCCGCGCTGTCTAATCAAAGAGCCGGCTACGGGGACAATAAAATTTGCGAAGGAAGCGAGGACAAAGAGAGGCCGGATCAAAGTAAGTTATAAAAAAAAAAAGAGAGAAAAAAAAAAAAAAGAAGGAAGGAAATCCTCTCCTCTCCTCCCTCCCCCCTCTCCCTCCCCACCCCAACCCCACCCACCCCCTTCCGAGGCTGCAGGCCAGGCCCAGGGAAGGGCAGGGGAGAGGCCAGAGAGCGGAGGATGTTGGGGGGACAGCGCGCCGGGGGCCGCGGGGCTGGAAGGGGGTGGAAGGGAGAGGGAGGAAGGGACCTGGGAAAGGAAAAAAAAAAAAGCTGTGTGCCCCAAAGGGGGGGACACTGAGGCCGCCCCCACCCGCAGTGGCTGTAGGCGCTGGGACCCGGGGACCGACTCTCTCTGGTCCCCCCCAGCCCCGGGCTGGAAACAGGGAGAGGGGACCTGAGACAGTGGCGTGGGGGACAGGGCCGTGGCCAGCGTGGCCAGCGTGGCCG
Source organism: Meriones unguiculatus (assembly GCF_030254825.1). Lineage (NCBI taxonomy): Eukaryota > Metazoa > Chordata > Mammalia > Rodentia > Muridae > Meriones > Meriones unguiculatus. The sequence goes on along the minus strand of NC_083355.1, from coordinate 24,804,140 downwards.
AGGGCCCGCGCGGGCCCGGGCCGGAGAGGGCGCAGGGCCGCGCCGCCAGCGCCACGCGCAGACGGTCCCCGCCGGCCGAGGGGCAGGGGGAGGGGGCTCATTAGGATTTTATTTGCGATGCAACAGCTTGGCGGAGGTTCGTGCCGAGCAGAGTTCGCGCGGTAGCCGCGTCGGGTCGGCAGCCGGCGCCTGGAGGGGGGCGGGGAAGGGGGGAGAAAGGCCCAGGGTGCGGGGACGGGACCCCTCTCCCCGGGAGGCTTTCCTCTGGGGTCTCCCCCCGCAACACCCGCCCTTCTAGGGCGTCCTCGCTGGGGTGGCCGGTTCCTCTGCGGTGCCCCCCGCCCTTTGCTCTCCCCGGGGCTCCGGGGCACCTAGCCCGGACAGTCTTGCCCCCCCCCCCCCCGAGAGAGTCTAGGAACCACTTGCTGAAAGTCAGGGCCCACTTCTAGAACGGGGGAGAGGACACCCACACCCCGAGGGACCCGGGGGAGGGGCGGAAGGAGGACTGCGCAGGGGCGGAGAATTCTACCCTTGGAGAGTTTCTTGCCAACTCCCACTCCTGAACGCACCCTTGCTAAAACCCCAAGTGGAAAAGTGCGGCTGGCTGAGAGAGAGAGAGAGAACTCTTTACTTTTTGTTTGTTGTTGTTGTTGTTAAAGATCGGGGAGTCCTTTGGGCCAGTAGTTTAGTCCTTGCTTGTCCTATCAGATTTCCCACCATCAGAGTGGCCAATGGGTCCTCTGAGGGTCATGCTTGCCCTCTGGAAAGCAAGGAGGGACGTCGCTCCCCCTTGTTCCTTGCAGCCCCCCCCCCATACCTCCAACCTGCCAGGCTGAGTCATTTGGAGCTGATATCCCCGGGGCCTGGCTCTTCCCAAACCCCCAGCAAACACCCAAACAGACCCCTCGCCCCCCATGGCCCCAAACTCGGCCTGGAAAGCCCATTATTGCGAGGCAGCCATTTGGCTAGGATCAATTATGAACAGTTTTTTTCCCCCTCTCCTCTTTCATATTTAATGTGGCTGCGGGTCCCATCCCAGGCAATCACATTAAGGAAATAGCGCTGCAAATTGGTAGGACAGGCTACTTAGTGTAGGGTGAATTTTTAAAAATACACGTAGATATTCAGGGCTTTTCATTTGGGGAATGGGAAGCTTTTTGGAGGGCAACTTTTTCTGAGTCCCGGGGTCTAGGGAGAGATGCTTCAGAGAAAAAAAGGAAGCCTGTGTGTGTGTGTGTGTGTGTGTGTGTGTGTGTGTGTGTGTGTGCTATCTCCTCTCTTTGTCCCTCTCCCACTCAATTATACTTTTTTCCCCTGTAGGGTCAGTTAAAAAAAAAAAAAAGGCTAGGTGTGCTGTGAAGGGCTTCCAGTTTTCCCACCTCCTCTCTCCTTCCCCACCTTGGGGCTGAGCAATTTTGCTTCCCAGCTTCCCTGAACTTGTGTTAACCAAACCGTGAGCTGAGGGAGCTGAAAAGAAGAGGCTATTGCCACCATAAGTTATCCGGGAGCCTCGGGGCTCCCCCTGTCCACCGGCTGCAATTGATAAATGGTTGCAATTGGGTTGCTTGTGAGTTGGAGTGTTCTGGGTGTTGCGGCTGTAAATGCGGGCTCTTGTTTGTGGAGTGTGGTGGTGGGGAGGGCTGTCTCTCCAGACTCACACGTCCGCTGCCTTCTAGACCAAAGCTGAGAGATTATGATCTAGGTCTAGGCAGGGTCTACTGGGGCTGGACAGAAGCCACCAGAGATCTCATGGCGATGGCTGATGAACACAGCTCCATTCCCTACCCAGTTCTTTCTCTTTGCTCAGAAATCTAGAGCCAAGGGAACTTTCAGGTCATACTGAGCTCTTCTGACCTGTCCGGGTCTGTTTGGACACCAGTAGGGGAAGGCTGAGGGCCTGGAGCAGTCAAAGCTCCAGAGAAGCTTGGCTAGTTTGGCTCTTGTCCTCTTCAAAGTGCTGGTCCCCTGGAGCTGCCTGTCTTAACTCCTGGCCCACCTCGGGGTGTTTGCCGGGATCTTGAAGGTCTGGGTGTCTTTCTGTAACCCTCCAGGTGCAGAATGGAGACCTGAGGGTGCCCTCTTGGCCTGGGACCCCTCACCCCCTTCCTTCCTTTGATTCTATCCCTTCTCTTTCAGCCAACCCCTCTGCCAATTGGCTGCACGCCCGCTCTTCCCGGAAAAAGCGCTGTCCCTACACCAAATACCAGACGCTGGAGCTGGAGAAGGAGTTTCTCTTCAATATGTACCTCACCAGGGACCGAAGGCACGAGGTGGCCAGACTCCTCAATCTGAGTGAGAGACAAGTCAAAATCTGGTTTCAGAACCGGCGGATGAAAATGAAGAAAATGAATAAGGAGCAGGGCAAAGAGTAAAGATGACCTCCCCCCCTTCCTCCTCGCTCTTATTATTTATGTGGTGGCTGCAAAGCCACTGCCTGTCTGGGTTGTATCCAAGTGAGTGGGGAAGGGTATCTCCTCTTTAAAGTTCCTCATCTACACTCTCTTTTGCCTGTCCATCTCTCTCTCTCTCTCTCTCTCTCTCTGCCCCCCAACCCTGTTAGAAGGAAGTTTTGTTAAGTTAGAAGCTAGCTGTACTTGGTTCCTAGAAAAGTGACGGGCCTCAAGGAAAGGAAACCCTAGCCAATGCTCCTAGGATCCCCGCTAATATATTTTTTTTCCTTGAAAGCCCCAGCCCCTCTCTCTCTCAATCCGCCCGTCCCCTCCCTGCACCTATCCAGTCACAGCCCGGGAACCCTTTAATTGCACCTAGCCCAACGGATGCCCACAGACAGAGTTTGGAGCCCAGCAGGGCGGCCCTCAAAGCAGATTCATCCAGGTTCCGCCCCTTGATCCGAACGCACGCTAGGAAGGTGTCCCGGGTTGTCCCGAATGAGGCCCTGCAGCCCACGGTCTCAACACCCCAATACTTATCCCCATGGAACTGCCAGGAGAGGCCTGTGGGCAGATGGGGCCAGTCCAGTCCCCAAGAAAAAGCGGGGAGTGGTTTTTGGGATGGTTCCTTTAGCGGAGCCTCTCCTGGGGTTTTCACTTTCCCGCAGGAAGTGTTTGATTCTGCATGCTTCCCTCTCCTTCCAGCTAAAGGAGGTCAGATGGTGGGCAGTGGAACCTTGGCAATGCCATTCCCGGCTTCATACTGCCCCCTTGACAGACCGTAGCTTTTCCTGCCAGCCACAGTCTTGCCTTCTTACCCATTTCCCCCCCTAGCTCTGAAATAAACTCTCCTTTCAGCCAAATCCATCTTGCACCAGCTAGTCAAGTCTCCCCTGGTAGGAAAAAAAAAAAAAAGCCCCTTCTTGCCCCCCTGCTAGGTCAACCCCATCATAGAGAAGGCCAGGTCAGGCCGGAGGAGTCTGAAAATATATTGTGAATCAATTTTCCCAGCTCCAGTCCACAGAGGTGGTCAGGACAGGAGGAGCAATGGCTTCAGCAAGCGGGGCTAGCGGGTCTCTCCCCGTTTCTGACCCACGGAGAAGAGAACCCCTTGACATCTAGCCAGAGGGACAAAGCGAGACTCCCTTCCCCACAAAAAAAGCTCAGAGTGGGGGGCTTCACCTCCTGAAGAGCACACCGCTGTGCCCACCCCGCTGCTGATGCCAGCACAAACAGTCCCGCGTGCAAAGGAAAGAGTCAGAAAACATGCCTCCCTCCGCCATCCAGCAGGGGCTCATCCTCCGCTCCTCTCCTCCCCCCCAGCTTTTCAACCCCTTCCACTCCTGGGCCTGCTTCTCCCTCCCCTGCAAAGACGCCGTTCCAGTAGAACTTTGAGTTTTATTTTATTATGATTCCTTTTTATTTTTATTATTATTATTATTTTTTGCTTTGTCAGTGGCTGTGGTGAAATTGTGCTTGTGTTTCGTGATTTCTTTGGCAATGATTTTCCAGCTGTTGCTTATAAGGGAGGGTAGAGGGTGGGAGTGGGGAGGGCAAGGGGCCTAGAACTCTTAACTGTTTGTTTTTTGGAAGAAAAAGAAAAAAAAGAACAAAAAATATATATATCGCTCTAGAAAACGAACTTCGCCTGTGTCTGATTCTGCGTTGCTTCTCCTCTGGTCCTTAAACGAAGAGCTCAGTTGCTTAGAGAGCATGGCTTCAAACAAACATAAGTTAGCGTCCACAGCCACGGGGCTTTCTCCTCAGACCTATTTGGGGGCCCCTCTACCTGCTCTGGTGAGGCTGACACCTGGTTGGTGGGGTCCCAAGTCCCAAGACCCCTGCTTAAACGGAGCAAGATCCTTTCAGTAGACCCGGGAGTGGGGGAGGAGGAAAAAGGAGAAGGGGTGCAAGAGCCCAGAGCAAGGGGTCTTCACGGAGACAAAGTTCCTCTGCGGACCAAGCCCACTAACTCAGGGGAAGGAGAGGCTGGCTTGTAGCGCGTGGGGGCTCACCTCTCAGCTAACCGCTTCAGAACAAGAGGGCAGTGAGCAGCCTTCCTCTTCTATGGCCTGGGGGACGGCGCCAGGAGACTCAGAGGTGCACCAGAGCTTGGGTGGCTCCAAGGGTTTGAAGCTCAGGATTCTTTGTCGATATCTGACCCCCCTACCCCCACCCCCCACATCTGGGGTCGGGCTATTAGGACAGCAGCCTTGGTCTGAGGCTTGCAGAGTCTGGAGGGCGTGTGGTAGCTCTCCAAAGAAAGCCACGGATGTTTCGGAAGGGAGGAGGAATTCCTTTCCAAAAGGACCCCCAGAGTGACACTCGGTTTCCAGAGGCGTCTTTCTGTTCCTCTCTGCACTGCGCTGTGTCCCGGAGTCACGGAAGCCCTGCTTTTCTTATTTCGGTCCTGAGGCTCCGGCTGCCGCCAGCCTCCAGCCCTGCCGCTGGCCCCAAGCGAGCGAGCTTCTCAGCCGCTGCACACTGCCACACGGCAGCCGCGACGCTGCGGGCTTGGGGTGGAGATGAGGACAAAGGCTAGCCCGAGTGAAAGGAAGAAGCCTGCCCAGACCGGTCCTACCCCTCTCTAACGAAAGGGCAAGGGGAGATCCGAGAGAGAGAGACTGGAGGCGAGAGACAGGGATGCTCCCGGGACCGCAGCTGGGACAGGCAGCCTGCCAGGAGGCTTATGCTAAAGATGGAAAATTAATCTGGCTTTACAGCTGGTGTAGATGGGGCTGCTCCTCCATCCTTGGCTCTCCGGGCTCTGCCGGCTGCAGAGGCTGAGCCGAGGGAGCCCAGTTTCTGCCAAAAGGAAGCATAAAGAGCGAGGCTGGAGACTGGGCCTCTGCAGGGTAGGAGGGCGTCTGGAGTGGGCTCAGGGCAGCAAGCGGCGTCTGGGTCCCCAGCCCCGGGGTGGTGGCTTCTTTCAAGGCAAACAAAGGCGAAGGTGCAGAGGCTCGGGGAGCCGGAGATGGGGAAATCAGTTGTCATAAAAGAGAGATTCAGAGAGAGAAAGAGACCGAGAGAGTGCGAGGCAGCAAGAAGCTGGGAGAAGAATTCAATGCCTTGTGCGCGGCAATAAAAGAATATGACCGCTATAAAAGTTTATAGGGTATAAATTTCTGAAGGTTAAGAAACTAAACAGCAGCAAAGCAAACAGTGAGGGGAAACTTTCCGGAGAGGAAAGCCACAGATGAGCCCGGGCTCCGGACCTGCTGGGAGGATGGGGCAGCCTTATTAGGGGGACCCCCACGCTCACCCCCTCCTGAACCCAGGTCTGGGGCTTGGGGGTCTGGAACTTGGGAATCAGGGGCAGTGGGGTGGGGTGGGATTCCCTGAGGGTTGAAAATAAAAAAGTAAAGGCGCTGACAGCAGGGAGAAAGAACAGTTTGTGGTCCTCAAAGCTTCTTCGGCAGTCAAAATTGGGACTTCCGTCTGTGCTAGAACCGCCAGCGGTAAACAAGAAACCTTTGCCTACCCGGGGGTAGGGTACACACACACACACACACACACACACACACACACACAGGGTCCAGCGAGGGGGTGAGGAGCAGAAGTCTGGGGAAGAGATATCTCCTTCCTCAGTTCCATTCCATTTCCTCAGCCTTTCCCGGTACACACACACACACACACACACACACACACACACACACACACACACACACAAAAGCCCAGTTGTTAGCCCTCAGCTTGTGAAACTGTCCAGCAGGGCTTAAAAAGCGCTCGGTTTCTTCTTTCACTGACCATAATGGGTGCAAAGGCTTTGCGTCTCCCCCAGAAGTTAGAGGGTGGGTGGGCTTACAGCTTCTTTTTTTTTTTCTTTGAGCTTATCTGAACTATTTCACGAGCCGTTTCCTGATCCCGCAGCCTTTTCTCTTATCTGCTCACATCTCTCTCCCCTCTTTCTAGTAACGAGGAAAGTTTAATCTCTCGCCGCCTCCTCTGCTGGTTCTCGGAGAACCTGGCTGGGCAGACGCAAGGGCGTCATTCTGCGGAGTGGCCGCTAGATGGCACCCTTGCTCCATAGGAAACCTTCCGGCTCTGCAGCCCCGGGCTCCTGCGGCTGCACGCTGCACCTTGTTGGGCCCTGTATCCGGGAACTGAGAGCGAGCTACCAAAAGTCATGCCTAATTTGCACGTAATAAAAGTGTAGGGTTTGTTATAGCCCCCTTTCCCCTATTGTATGTGTTCCAATGATAGTAGACGCTCCCCTCCCTTCTCCAATGGTTCGTTTTCTGGGTTGTTTTTTTTTTTTTTTTTTTTTCCCACCAAGAAATTGTTTCTCACCCGAGAAGGTGCTTGGTGGGGCGAGCAATGCACGGGAACCGGGGATTCGTGTTAATGATAAAAATAGTGAGAGGATGGGCCCAAACCGAGTAGGCTGATTGATTGGAGAAGTGGGGTTTCCCTGCAGTGAGGGCGAAGGGGATGAGGGGCAGGCCGGTGGGGTCAGGTGAGGGGAAGGGACCTGCGGGTCTGAGGAGGAAGCTGTGCCCTCGGTGGGCTGCCCACACCTGCTGGAGAGGGAATCCGACCTGCATCCGGGTCCCAGACACCCCCAAATGGGGAGCAATGGGGACCCGGCTTTGGTGTCCCCACCCCTGGGCGCCGCCGGCTCCAGAGCTTTTGCGGGGGTCCAGGCCCGGGCTGGGCCGGCGCCTGACCACCCAGGCTCAGGCAGGGTCTCCCCTGCGGGGTCAGGGACGGGCCGGCGGGGCCTTCCCCGCGCTCCTCCCGGCGGGCAGGTGAGGGCCACGGCTCCCTGCGCGCGCCCAGCCTCGGCTCCCGGATCCCTTCCTCGGGCGAAGCGAGGGGACCCGGTCCGTCCGCGGCCACCGAGCAGCTGGAGTCCAGGCCCCGGGCGGGGTGCGTTCCGGGGCGGTCGCTCTGAACGCCCAGGACCCCTCCAGGCTGGTTCCCCAGCTTCAGTCTGCTCCAACCTGAGCCTCCAAAAATGACCCCACGTGTAGCTTCTCCCCTTTGCGCGGCACCAGGTGCGGGGAGGCCAGCGGAGAGTGACTTGAGGTTCTCCAATAAATCTGCCCTCGGTTGGGGGCTTATAAATTATCTCCGTGCTCTTTCTTGGGTTTTTTTTTTTTTTTTTTTTCCTTCCTCCTTTCTTATAACAGAAACATTTTCCTTCCATCAGAAATTTCTGGCACGGTGCAAGGATGATTTAGAACGAGCCGTTGGATTTCTACCTCACCAGCGAGCCCTCGGATCCGTGACCATAACCCCCCCTCCAGCCCTGCACTTGAGGAAAATGCTCGCTCCCGAAATAACTTGACTCTGCTTTGGGTTTTACCTCACTGCACCCTCTGCCTGGTGTTAAAAAAAAAAAAAAAGCAAAAGCCCAAACAAAAACAAAAACAACAAAACAACCAGAGCCTGGTTCATTTCTCTTCCCTTCCCTTTTTGTCCCCCGCCCCGTTCCCCCATTCACTGGACTCACTTTAGAAGGTTAAGTGGAAACCAGTAATGCAGCTCTCTTGGAAACGTTGTGGCTTCATTTTTTTTTTTTTTGCAAAGGTTGGGGTTCATGGGACCCCTCCCCAAAAGAAGCATCCCAGAGAATGAGCAATCGATTGAATTTATTTGTAAAATTGATTCTGCCTTTGTTCTAGAATATTTCTCCCTCCTCTTCTCTCTCGTTCCGGCTTCCTTTCGCACACCAGCGGCCTCGGGAGGCCAGCCCGCCTTTGGTCCTGCCTCTCACACTGGGCCTCCTAAGGTCTAACCGCTGCCAGCCCCGTGCCAGGTACCCAGAGAAGGCCCTGCATTTGGAATGGGGCACATTCTGGGTTCTGAGGCCTCAGATCTTTAGGTTTGTTTTTTTTTTTTCAAGGTTCAACTAAAGGCACCCCAAGAAGAGAAGTAGGGGAAACGGATATCTCAGAGGCCTTGCTTTATCTGAGTCCTTTCACCCCAAGGCTGAAGCAGGTGGTCAAGTGGCTATGAGGGCACAGAAGAAAAACAGGTGCCTTTTAGACTCTCACCTTGCGGCCTTTGCCCAGGGCACTGGAGGACATAGGTAGCATTCACCAAGGCCTTGGTACCCAGCCTTAGTCCCCACTACCGGAATCTCTTCTGGTGGTGGACCGGTCCCGTCAATATCTAGGAGGCCTGGGTGGAGGATACAGGGACTTGGCCCCAGGGAGCTGGGCGACAACTGAGTTTGGTTACTGGATCCCAAGGCCGGGCACAGGTGTGGAGTGGCCATGTGAGAAGTCATCCTTTTGACAGCACCAGACCCTTTCTTCTCCCTCAGTCCTCCCTGGCTAGGCCAACAGGCCTCCAGAAGACCCCCCTCTCTCCCTTGCAGCACACACAACACCCCAAGACCAGCAGGTAAAGCCTATATAAACTGTAGAACTGGCAGCCGCCCGCCCGAGCCCGAAGGAGAACCCCGTTCTGCTTCAGCACTGGCCATTAACCAGAAAGTTTCTTCTTCCTTGCTCGGACCCTCGCAGACTCCCCTTTGGAAAGAAAAACCTTGAATGTCTGCTCCGTGCAGTGACCTGGGTGGGGACAGACGGGGGGGGGGGGGGAGGTTTGGGGCTTCTAAAGAGGGTGGTGGGGGTGGGGGCAGGTGTGTCGGTAAGGGCGAAGGAGGTGAAAAATCTCAGGGAAAAAAAAAAAAAAAAAGAAAAAGAAGAAGAAATCACCGTTTGCGCCGAAAAAAAAAAAAATCAACAGCAACCCATAATCGGTGTCGTTCGGCTTATCCGCCCCCACCGAGCCGCAGCCGGGCGGCGGGGGCGAACGGAGCTGCAGTTTTATAGCTGTAGAGGAAAGAACTCGTAAAATGCTAACAGCTTTTATGCGCTTCGGCATCAACAACAGACTCCGGGTTTATTGCGTTTTATAGTTTGTTAAAGAGTTTACAGCCGGTTTTTTTGTGTGTGTGGTGGGGGGAGGCTGGTTACCCAGCCAATTCCCTTCCACACGATAGTTAAACCTTTATCAATAATAAGGAAATTGATCATTAAAGCTTTAAATATGACTACCTCGTTTGTTTGGAAAATATGTTTAGGAGAGGAAGCTCTATGATTTGATAACTTGTATTAAAATACCAATTACATTTATAGGACCTTTTAAAACTCGGCGCAATTAAGCCGTGTTCTTTTACATTTTTTCCGAAGCGACCCTGACATTTAGAAAGACTCCAATTGCCTCGTTAAAATTGCGAAATTAACAGCGTGCCTACGCCAGGCGCGGCGTCGTGGAAATGTGCGCGCGCGTGGTGTTTTTCCGAGGCTCCCCCACATCAGTCTTTGGGGGTGGTCTGCGAAGGTATTTGATTTGTTGTGAGGCGAGAGATATCTCATTAATGTAGGTAGTTAAACAGATTTAATCCGTATTCGTTTTCTCTCTCTCTCTCTCTCTCTCTCTCTCTCTCTCCCCCTCCCTCTCCCCCCTCTCCCCCCTCTCTCTCCCTGGGTGTTTTTTTTTTTCCCTTCCCCTCCTTTTTTTTTTTCCCTCCCTGCCCTCTCCTCACTCCCTGGCGCTCTCTCGCTCTAGCTCTCTCTCGCGCTCGCTCTCTCTCTCTCTCGCTCTCACCCTCGCTCTGCGTTCTGTCCGGGAGGAGTACCCAGAAGCCAATAGGATGACGGGCCTCTAATGGATGCAAATGATGGTGAAAGGACGGGGCAAAATATGAAAGAACTCATTTGGAGGGAAGTAAATCACCGAAAACTGTTTATGAACTGGCATCCCTTCTTCGAAATGTAAAGCGAGGACCTCTTTAAGTGGCGGTATATTTTTGTTTTTTGGGGGGTGGGGGGTGGGGGGGAGGGCGAGCGAGCCGCGGCTGCCATGCAGGCTTAGACTTTCTGCAGGCTCCGCTCTCCCGTTCCTGGAAATCACAAAAAGTGTGGGCGGCTCGGAGATCTTCGTCTTTCCTTTCTTTTCCTTCCTTCCTTCCTTCCTTCCTTCCTTCCTTCCTTCCTTCCTTCCCTCCTTTCTTCCTTCCTTCTTTCTTCCCCCCCCTTCCTCCTCCCTTTCCTCTCCTTCCCTGGCGAGGTGACTAGGAGCCGGCGAATCCGCTGTTTTTTTTCCCTCTCTCTCTCTCTCTCTCTCCTCTCTCTCCTCTCTCTCCCTCCCTTTCCCCCTCCCCACCCCCCTCCCCAACAGCCCCCAACTACAGCCTCCGCCGCCGCCGCCGCCGCCGCCTCCAAAAAATTCAATAAAATGAGCTCTTATTTCGTCAACTCACTGTTCTCCAAATACAAAACCGGGGAGTCCCTGCGCCCCAATTACTATGACTGCGGCTTCGCCCAGGACCTGGGCGGCCGACCCACCGTGGTGTACGGTCCCAGCGGCGGCGGCAGCTTCCAGCACCCGACGCAAATCCAGGAGTTCTACCACGGGCCGTCCTCGCTGTCCACGGCGCCCTACCAGCAGAACCCGTGCGCCGTGGCGTGCCACGGGGACCCGGGCAACTTCTACGGCTACGACCCGCTGCAGCGCCAGAGCCTGTTCGGCGCGCAGGACCCGGACCTGGTGCAGTACGCCGACTGCAAGCTCGCCGCCGCCAGCGGCCTGGGAGAGGAGGCTGAGGGCTCCGAGCAGAGCCCGTCGCCCACCCAGCTCTTCCCCTGGATGCGCCCTCAAGGTGAGCCCCCGGGGGGGGCCTTCCTCGCCGAGCACCTCACCCCCCCTCTCCCCGCTCCCGGACCGGCCGGAGGGGTCTGGGGGGGAGGCCGGGAAGGCCCGCAGCATCCCCGGCTCCCAGGACTCCCAATCACCTACCTCCTCTCCTCCCTTCCTTCCCACTTTCTTTTCTTTTTTTTTTTATCCTCCGCCCCCCCCCCGCCTCAACTCCTTTTCTTTTCGCTTCCTTTGAAGGCGCGGGGGGATGTGGGGGGGGTCGCCAGGCGAATTTCCTGAACCCATAAACTCCTCACCCTCCTTTTACTTTTCTTTCTCCTCTCCTTCTCTCTCCCCACCCCCACCCTCTCCCCCCTTTTTTTACTGTTTTATGGGGGGCTTTGGAGAAAGAGTGGTGGGAGTGGAGAGGTGGGGGGGCGCGCCCGGGGCTTAGCGTCTCCTCGGATGGCTTTATAGGTTAATTACCCTGAAGAAACTTTTCTTCTGGGGCAACAGAGGCTCTTGCGGGGGGCACGGAGGGGGGAGCTTTGCTTTTCAAGGTGGGTTCCCGGACCCCACTCGGGCTTTTTTTTTTTTTTTTTCATTCTTATTCGCCCCCCTCCGCATCCTTCCTCCTAAACTTTATGGCACTTTGAATAGATGGGAGCCGCCGCCCCCCACCCCTCTCCACCCCTCCCCGCCCCACTCCGGTTCGGAGTTACCGGGAGGAAAGGGGGGGCTGTTCCTTTAGAGCCACGGCAGCTCCAAGAGCTGTCTGGTCTCCCCCTCGGCCCCCCTCCCTGCCCCCCTCCCTCCCGCCCCCGCACGAGGGTCCCCTGACTTTATTATCCTGGTCTCCTAGGCCGGTTCACGAATCTTCCGACCTTCTCTCCCTCTCTCTCTCTCCCCCTCTCTCTCTCTCTGCCCCCTCCCCCACCCTCCCCTCCGTCTCGCCCTTTTTCCCCCCTTCCCAGCAGCCGCCGGACGCAGGCGAGGCCGCCAGACCTACAGCCGCTACCAGACCCTGGAGCTGGAGAAGGAGTTCCTCTTTAACCCCTATCTGACGCGCAAGCGGCGGATCGAGGTGTCACACGCGCTGGGACTGACAGAGAGACAGGTCAAAATCTGGTTCCAGAACCGGAGGATGAAGTGGAAAAAGGAGAATAACAAGGATAAGTTCCCCAGCAGCAAGTGCGAGCAGGAGGAGCTGGAGAAGGAGAAGCTGGAGAGGGCGCCGGAGGCGGGCGCCGCCGAGCAGGGCGATGCGCACAAGGGCGACAAGAAGTAGGCTCGAACCCCCCACGCTGGGACTGCCCGGGGGCCCCCGCGGCTCGCCCGCCGGTCCCTCCCGCGACCACGCCGCCGCCCGCCCCCCGCCTCCGAGAGCTCCGGCCCCGCTCGGCCAGCGCAGCCGGGAGCCGGGCCTCCCACCGCAGCGTCCCCCGCCCGCCGCGCCAGTCCCCCGCTAGTGGTAGTTGCTCGTAATAGCTTCTGTGTGTGAGCTACCGTGGATCTCCTTCCCTTCTCTCGGGGGCCGGGGTGTGGGGGGAAAGAAAGAAAGAAAAGAAAAGAAAAAAAGAGAAGAAAAAAAAAAAGGAAAAAAGAAGAAAGAAGGAAAGAAAAAAAAGAGAGAGACAAGAAAAGGATTTTAGAGCAAGGACTCCCTCGTCCTGCCAGGACTGCGGCCCTGGCAGAGCCCCCTCGCCCCATCCCCGTGTAAAAACACACACACACACGCACACACACGCACACAAAGCCTCCTTGTGCAATGGTCTTTTTCCCCCCTTCCTTTGAATGTGCTTCTTTGTAACGACCGAGGTACCGACGATTCCGCTGAGTCCTCCCAACAACATGAAACTGCCTATTCACGCCGTAATTCTCTCTGTCTCCCTCTCACTTTCTCTCTCTCTCTCTCTCTCTCTCTCTCTCTCTCTCTCTCTCTCTCTCTCTCTCACCGCGTCCTCATCTTTCTTGCAACCCCTCTCCCCGCTGCCCATCCCCTCCCCTCTCCACCCCCCAGTTCGCTGGCTTTTTCTCTCTAGCTTCTCTCTTTCCCCCCTCCTGTCCCCTCCTCCTTTGGTTTTTTTTGACAATTTTTTTTGTTGTTGTTTTTTGTCTTTTAAGTGTTCCTCAAAAAGAGATTACTTTTAGTTAGCATGCGCGCTGTGAGCAGTTGTTAAAAAGTGTTCTTAGGTTTTACTGTGAAGAGAATGTACCCTGTATCCGTGAATTGCTTTATGGGGGTGGGGAGGGAGGGGCCAATTATATATTTTGTTGTTTCTCCATACTTTGTTCTGTTGTCTGCGCCTGAAAAGGGCGGAAGAGTTACAATAAAGTTTACAAGCGAGAGAACCCGAGGCTGGCCCGGGGCCGGCGCTCCTCCTTGGCTCCCCGGCGCCTCCCGGGGCTGGGATGGAGTTGGGGGGGGGAGGTGGTTGGTCTGGGGGCTCCTGGGCTGGCCTAGGCTGGGTCGCCGAGAGGAGGGGGCGGAGGCTGGAAGCAGGTGGTGCGAGGCCCTGGGCCCGGGGGCTCGGGTTTGGGGGGGGAGTGCGGAGGGAGGCGTCTGCACGGGATTGGAGGAGAGAGGGGTCGAGGGAGGGGAGCCAGAGGAACCCCCTCCCTTCCCCTCGCCATCCGAGGGCTGCGGGGCCCGGGGAGACTCCAGCGCCCAGGCCGCTCCCGGAGGGAGAAGAGATGTTTGTACCCGGGCTGGTGGCTGGCGTCCCCGGCCACTTCTCGCTCTCTCTCTCTCTCTCTTTCTCTCTCTCTCTTTGTTTCCATGTGGGTGTCCTGGGGGCGGGGGTGGGGGGGATGCTGGGAGGGGAGCGAAAGAGATGGAGCGCGGGGCTGCTGAGTTTACATTTCCATTTTGTCCCCCCGCCCGCCCCCGGACTCAGGTTAGGGGGAGCGGGAGCAGCGGGAAGGACAGGTCCTTCCCCGCCTCCCCTCCGCGGGCCGCCGCCGCCTCCCAGGCTCTAGGCCGCGGCCTGCCGCAGCAGCCTCTGCCTGGCTGGCAACCACCGAGCGAGGCATCCGCCCTCCGGAACCGGGGGGAAAGGCAGCGACGCGGACCCCAGCGGCTCCCCCCGCTTCCTTTCTCTCCCCACTCCATCCCGTTCTTTCTGTTATTATTTTTGTGCATTTATTTATTTATTTATTGGATACCCTCCCCACCCCCTTTCCTTTTCCTTCTTTAGTCACCAGAAATCTCAGCGTCCAGCCGCCTGTGGTGGCTTGGCTTTCCTGCCTTAGGATCGCCTTGACCCACTTTTAGTCCCCACAGCCAGGAGGAGGCCGGGCTCGCCTCGCCTGGTCCCTCTTTTATTTGGGGTGTGTGTGTGTGGGGGGGGGAACAGTAGCAGGCCGGATGGATTAGCCCGAGCTAATAAATACGTGCCCAGCACCTACCCACCCCCCCTAAGTTGCTCACATTCAACCCCTGCGTCTGTCTCTTGCTCTGGAACAGGCTGGGGGGTGGGGGGGAGGGGGAGGTGGGGAGGTGGGGGCGACAACACGGATGGCTCGGAGGTTATTTATTTTTCGCTTCCACTCAATTCCTTCCTCACACACCCCCCCCCCCCCAAATCTCGCCTGCAAGCTGCCTCCAGCCCGCGGGGGCCCTCGAGCCCCCCAGCCCCAGTCCTCAGGGCCCCGGCCTTCCCATTCATTATCGATCATATTTTATAAAATCCAACGCCACCACAATTTTTTCCACATTACCGGGAGCCTCCGGGAGGCCGGGAGATCATTGGCCGAGGGCGGATCACGTGGGCCGGGGTCACGTGGCCCAAAGAGGAAAAAGGGGGTCCTTTTTGGTGTAAATCTGGACTCTAATTCTGTAATATATCAAGGAATCTCGTAAAACCGACACTAAAACGTCCCCGACTACAAATCATCCGGCCAAATTATGAGTTCATTGTATTATGCGAATGCTTTATTTTCTAAATATCCAGCCGCAAGTTCGGTTTTCGCTCCAGGAGCCTTCCCCGAACAAACTTCTTGCGCCTTTGCCTCCAACCCCCAGCGCCCGGGCTATGCAGCGGGTCCCGGCGCCCCGTTCTCCGCCTCCGTGCAGGGCCTGTACCCCGGCGGGGGGGGCATGGCTGGCCAGAGCTCGGCCGGCGTCTACGCGGCCGGCTACGGGCTCGAACCGGGTTCCTTCAACATGCACTGCGCGCCCTTTGAGCAGAACCTCTCCGGGGTGTGTCCCGGCGACCCCGCCAAGGCGCCTGGCGCCAAGGAGCCGAGGGACTTGGCGGCCGAGAGTAACTTCCGGATCTACCCCTGGATGCGGAGCTCAGGTAACACTGAGCGGTCCCCGAGCCGCGACCTCCGGGCCACGGTCCCCCCGGAGGGGCCCCCTTCCACCGCCGGGCACCCCGCTCCGCGGCCGGGGCGCTCCTGGCTGCAGTTCTGGGACCCCGCGCGCCGCCCCCACCCCCAGTTTGGTTCGGTGCTCTTCAGGCCCCAGCGGATCTCTCTCTCTCTCTCTCTCTCTCTCTCTCTCTCTCTCCTTTTTTTTTTTTTTTTGGCCGGTGCCACAGCGCTCAAGCCCCCCAGCCCGCCCCCCAACCCTTCCTCCGGGCCTTTTAGCTTTAAATATTTATCAGCAGAGCCGGCACGGGCTGGAGACGAGGCCGTTTGTCTTGCCTAGGAAGGCTGGGGTTTGCAGAGAATAGCCATTAGGGTCTTCTCTCTCTCTCTCTCTCTCTCTCTCTCTCTCTCTCTCCTCTCCCCACCCCTTCCATGCCCGAGAGCTCAGTTCTGGGTGTGTCCCCCCCCACCCCCAGCCCTAGCCTGGATAAGATATAGAAGAGGGGGCCTTGGGGCTGAGCATTCTCCCCTCCCCCTTCCTTTCCAGCCAACCCCGCTCCCCCGTTATTCCCATCAGGACAATTAGAGGTGGGCTCTAGAGGCCTAGCTGGAGGAGGTGCAGAAGAGACGTGGAGCCAGAGAGAGGGGAAGGGGAGTTAGGCTGAGACCCAGGGCAGAGCGGACCAGTCCTTTGACCCCTCCCGCCCCTGGCGGACTCTAAAAGGGGGCTGGCTCAAAAGGAGGCGAAGGCCTTCTGAGGGCACGGCTTGTTCAGGTGTCTTTTCCGGGGTTCCACGCACCCCTGGGGAGCAGCTAAGTTTGGAGGGTATCACTCCAAGGAGATGAATCTCCTCTTTGGGAAGGGGCTGGGACTCGGTGGAACCAAATCAACAGAGTCAAGCCTTCCAGCTGCTGCTTTAGGAACCACAAGATGCCAAGGCTTCCTTCCATCGGGTCTCCTTCAAAGCCCCCCCCCCCACCTCTCTTTACATTTCCCCAGGGCAGATGGGCTTGGAAGCCAACCCCAAGGCTCAGGAGACCCAAGAGGGTCAGAGACCCTCAGCCTCATCAGGGTTGGGGGTCAGAGGCATGAAGAAACCAGCTCTCACACCAGGGGTATTGCTGTTGCTGATTTCTATTACCTACCCTGTAATTGAACTGACTTTCCAGTTGGTTTATCAAAGCCCCCCCACGCCCACTTTTTTTTTCCCCCTCGTAAATATTTCAAGCCTGGCTTATAGCTGACTTGAAATTATGGCCTTCAGCCGCCTCGCCTCTCCCCTCTCCTTCCCAAGAGGGGCTAATGGCAGCAGCTCCCCAAAGTCTCCTGGGGGTGGGGTGTGTTCTGGGTCTAAGCTGGAAGTTCTCAGACACCCTTGGACCCCACCTTCCTTCTGCACGGTAGGCCGAGGGCCTACCTTTCTCCCTTGCAGTCCTGGAGGCATGAAGATTGCTTCAGACAATTAGGTTTTCTGGGAAGGAAGGCAGGCAGGCAGGCAGGCAGGCAGGCAGGCAGGCAAGGAGCAGGCCTTGCTTGCTGCTCACTGGGAAGGAGTCCAGGAGGCAACTGCTGTCAGACTAATAATTCCAAGGTCCAAGGAAAGAAAATTCTTGCCTCTTCCCCATTCCATGACAGGTTTGGGTGGGGACTGGGCCCGTGCCCTCCCCCCCTTTTATGTTCTTTTCTTCTCAGACCAGGCCTGGAGACGCACTCCAGGGTCACTAAAATGGTTTCCAGAGCCCCATACCTCCAAGGCCATCTGAAAGGGAGAGGGCAGACCTGGGGCTCCTGGCCTGAGAGAGAGAGGAAGAATTAATTAGCCCTCGTTCTGCACTGGTCCCTTAGGAATATCGCCTCTAGGAGCCTTAGCTAAGGTCTACCTGGTTTCCTGAAGGTCCTGACCGAGAACGCCACCCTTCATGGATAACAGGGCTATCTGGTGTGCTAGGGCTGGCCTGTAAACCTAGCACTTGGCGCTCAGGAGGCTGTATCAGGAGGGCTGCCATGAGTTCAAAACCAACCACAGGCTACAAGGCAAGGCACCCTACTCCCCCTCCCTCACAGGCTTGGAAAGCAAAACAACTCTTGTGGACGCAAACACACAGAAACACACACACACACACACACACACACACACACACACGGGGGAAAAGAAGAAAAGAAAGAAAACAAATGTTTACTCCGAGAAGCTTGGAAGTTTTTCTGCACGCAGCAGCGAAAGGGGTTAATTTGGTCCCAGTAATGTGGTCTTTTCCTGACCTCAGGACATCGAACCACCTACAAAGGAGGTTGGGGTTGTCTGGGCATTTTTTCACGCACTGATCTCTCTTTCTCTCTCTCTTCCCCTAAATACTGTGAGTAGGGACTGACCGAAAGCGGGGCCGCCAGACCTACACGCGTTACCAGACCCTGGAGCTGGAGAAAGAGTTTCACTACAACCGCTACCTGACCCGCCGGCGGCGCATCGAGATCGCGCACGCGCTCTGCCTCACTGAAAGACAGATCAAAATCTGGTTTCAGAACCGGCGCATGAAGTGGAAAAAGGAGAACAAAACCTCAGGCTCCGGGGTCACTGGTCAGGACAAGGCAGAAGCAGAGGAGGAGGAGGAGGAGGAGGAAGAGTGAGGGACAGAGAGAGCAAAGAGTAGGGGAGAGAGAGAAGAGAAGGAGAACCCAGTTCTGGGAACTGAAGCAAGAAACTCAAAGAAGAAGGGGGGAAACTATTTAAATGGAGCAGTTAAAAAAAAAAAAAAGCGAGATAGAAGGGTGAAATTTGGGTTTCTCGATGCTGTAAAAAAAAAAAGTTATACTACCTATGGGAAAGTGTGTTGTCTGTTTTTGTACAGTTTGGGAAGGACCTCATCTACCTGCCCTGTAGCTCTCGGGAACGTGCCTCCTTCTTCTATGTCGGTAGTAAGGTCTTTGTACAAATCTTGCTGTTTTGTAAGCCTCCTCTGAAGCTGTCTTTGTGAAGTGTGGTTCCGGGTTAATGTGTGGTTCCTCGCCTCCCCCATACTTCCCAACAGCAGCACTATGAGGGCCTCAGGGAGCCCCAAGGACCCACGAGCTTCTGCCTCTGACGCACTCAGCTGCTGATCCTGGCTCCTACCCGCGAGCCTCTTTCTGTATATCTGAAGGATGGAAAAATAAAACAGAGTTAAAAAAAAATCAACGATGACGTATTTTCTGTCTCCCTATGGCTGGGAGGAGGTCAAGGCTGGTGGGTGGGTGGGTGTCCCAGGGTCCCTCTGCTGGCTTTGTGTGTGTGTGTGTGTGTTGGCTTTGCTTTTATCTTCCAGATTCCCCTGTTACGTAGACTGCCAACTGAGGCACCCAATATCACACACACACACACACACACACACACATTCTCTCTATACTTTCACCAAACACCCAATCCCCATATTTACAAGCTGACAGCGCACAAATGTACACACCGTTAAAGTCACAAATAAACACGGGCGTCCATAGATTCACAAGCATACATACCAGGCTTTCACACAATCCGCCTGGCCCCGTGCCCAGAGCACATGCATTCACACACACTCACAAGCAGGCACACGTTCACAGTCACTCACGGACACACGGACGCAGGCCGGGCGTACATTCACACCTTGGGTTGGAAGCAGAGGCTCACATTTGCCCCCGAGTGTACACATCCGCGGGAAACCATATGCTCTGCTCACACCCCAACTTGAAAAGCTTCCAGGGTTACAAAAAGCCTGCCTTTTTCCTGTCCAGGACTCGCTGAAACCCGAGCCTGGTGACCGGCCACAAATACAGCGAGGAAACCCAAAATGGTAGGCCTCGGAAAGACAGATGGAAGGAGAGCGAAGGGCCAGCCCCGGCCCACCCTGCCGCGGTTTGGGCGGAGGCCAGGGCAGCGGGCAGAGGCCTCCTAGCCTGCCCAGAGCTTTTCCCCCACGCTCGGTCGGCAGGCAAACATTTCCCGCCCGTGTGTGCTTCCCTGATTTTATCAAATCCGATTTATTATTATTATTATTATTATTATTATTATTATTTTACCGTACGTGTTAACATCTACTTCATCCTGAACTTGACGAGGGGCGATCCGCACCAAACTTTAAGGACAGCCGGTCCCACGAGCGAGAACCGAGTCTACCGGGATGGAGCGGCCGCAGCGAGGTCTGGCAGCGACTCTGGCAGCGCAGGTCGCCAGAGTTTCCTCTGCGCTGGTCATTCAGCCTGCCCTTGAGGGCCGCCAGCCTGGAACCTTCTGAGGGACACACACACACAGGGGGAAGAAGAGAAAAAAAAATAATTTAAAAAGGGAATTATTATATTTTCCCCCCTGCGTTCGGTCACCAGAATCTCAACCTAAAATGTAGAGAGGTTTTATTTTTGTTTGTTTGTTTTTAAACCCAGAAAAGCAGAGTGGGTTGTTATTATCATTTTTTTGCAAATCCTCAATTGCTGGACAGAACAATTAAGCGAGCGTGGCTTTACACCTAGACCTGAGGCGCTGAATTTTAATATTTGTTCGTTTACAGACCCTCACTGGTTTCCAGAACGCTACCTGAAATCGAAAGGGTTTGGGAAAGGGGGTTGGGTTTGGGTTTTTGGTTTTCTTTTCTTTTCTTTTTTTCCGGAAACAACAACAACAACAACAAAAACCTGCTTCATTTGAATTTGTAAGAAAAGGCCCCGTAGACCTGCGGCTCCAGTTCGTAGGAAGGTGCCCCTAAAGGAACCTGCGGCTTCCCGGCCGCCGTTGCAGCCGCCCCCCGGAGAGCGCTGGGCTTTCCCCCAGGTCGGCGCTGGGGCCGGTGAGGCCCGCGATCCGGGGTTCCCTCCCCCGGTTTCTGAGGTGCTCAGGTGGGGAGTCCTGCCCGTCAGGCTATCAAGCTTGGCCCCCATCCAGGACACCTTCTCTCTCGGGGCAAGAATGAGGCCCTGCGGGGTGAGCCCCCTCCCCCCCAAACACACACCTGCGAAGCTGCCAGCTCACAGGTGGGGGAGGCTCTGGGGTTGGGGGTGTGGGGTTCAGAGAGGGAGAAGGGGTTCCGGGGGGAGCTTTGCTTTTCGCAGAGAGCAGCTCCCAACCCCGGCTGCTGCTTCTGCCTCACCTTCCTGCCTGTTGGACTCACACCAGGCCAGTGTGAGAGATCTGGGGGGGATTTTTTAAAAAATATTTATTTATTTATTTATTTTTACTATAAAAGACAGGCGTTGCTCTTGAGGAAAACGGGGAGGTTCCGGAGAAAGCCCTGGTTCTAGCTGAATCTTGATGGCTTCTCCACCCTGAATTCCTGCATCCTAGATCTCACCATGTCTCAGACTGGGGTTTCCCTAAAAAAAAAAAAAAAAGGAAAAAAAAGAAAAAGAGAGAGAGAGAGAAGGGGAAGAAAAGAAGATGGCGACCGAGAAAAGGGTTGCTGGTGGAGCAGCCATGAAGAAATGCAATAAATTCCTTGTTGTTTTATGAAAATTTACAACTTTGTGATAGAAGTTTATGAGTGGTTGAATCCAGCGATTGGCCGGCGCCGGTCATGTGGCCGGGCGATCGTGAACATGAACTTTTTATCATTTCCCTTGTGGTTCTAATGCAGCATTCTTTTGGGCACCACACCTAGGTCGGAGCACTACCGTCCTTCAGGGCTCCAGCCTCTTGATATTTTTATATTTCAATATCAGCTCGATAGAGCGAGAGCAAGAGAGAGAGAGAGGGAGAGGGAGAGAGAGAGAGGAAGAGAGAGGGGGGAGAGGAGAGTGAGAGAGAGAGAGAGGGAAGGAGGGGGTGGGAATTACACAAAAGAGAGAACCAAAAATAATTTTTTGATTCCTAAGTTAATTTGCTTGCTGATCTGGGATTTTTTTTTTTTTTAGTCATCATGAAAGGTAGATGGACAATCTGCCCGGGACTGCAGCCCGGTACGATTTTTCAAAGCCAGAACTTACTCCATTTTCTATGCAAATGTCAGAAAAGCGAAACAGCCTCTCTCTCAAGTCAGAGAAGGGGAAACGACGGCTCTCAGGTTGGGACAATATTCTCTGGAAGCTGGAGAAGAAACCGAACGCTCCTTTTCCCCGTTCCTCCCCACCTTTTGAATCCGGAGGGGGGTAAAAAATAAAAACAAAAACCAGCAACCCCAAGTTCTGCAAAGGTAAGGGAGATTCTACAATTCTTAATTCTTTTGCATCGGTTTTTTGCAGGGGGTGGGGCTTAGGGTTTTTTTTCTCCCTCCTCCCCCCATCCCAAGACTGGGGTGAACCCCACCTCTGGGCGCTGCTGGGAGAGGCTTCCCTGGAAATTCTGTGGTAGAGAGAGAGAGAGGGATGGCTGCTTCCTGGAGGGGGGAGAGGCTGCAGGGAAGATGGGGGGAGGAGGAAGGGAAAGGGGCCTCAGAGGCCAGTTTCACGTTGCCGTTTTTTTTTTTTTTTTTTTTTTTTTTTAAGCTGGGAGAGAGAGCTCCAGAGATGGGGGGGTGCGAAAAAGAGGGTGGGGGCCGTCTGAGCTCCAGCCACGCTGGCCCTGGCGGGTTCTTGCTCACCTCCCTCCGGCTCTCCCTGGGCCTGGCCTCCCCAGACTGCCCTGTGCTTGTGTGTGGAGAACAGCGGTTTCCCGGCTGCGTTGGCACGAGGGGCGGTGGCGCTGAGGGACATCCTGGTCTCGGTAGGGCCTGGAATCTCCGCAGAGGCCGGCCGAGGGCGGGGAGGTTGGCTAGAGGGACATTAAAAAAAAAAAAAAGAAAAAAAAGGGGGGGGGAATTCACAGATGGATGTTCGCTATCTTCTGTCGGAGACGGTTCTGAGGTTAAAGCGTTGTGGGGTGAAGGGACCCAAAGCCAGAGATGCTCTTGCCACCCCGCCCCCCCCTCCGCCAGCCCGAGGGAGCCTCGCCTGAAGGGAGAGAGAGTTTTGTGGTTTTTTTCACGCGGTAGGTTCAAGCCTGTTGGTCTCTTGTCGCGACTGATTTTGTTGCTTGTGTTTCATTGGAGTACAATGTGTGTATTTGGGGTGGAGAGGGGGGAAAATGCATGTCTGACATGGAAACATTGCAAACTTTCCTGGATTTGAAGGTGGCTTTTGGAGATACTTTAGCAGTTGTTTCTGGCTTGTTCACACACACAAAAAAGAAATCCACTTGGTTCTATGTGTGTGTGTTGGGGGAGGGGATTAAAAAAAAGAAAAGAAAGAAAGCCCAACTAGAGGACCCAGTGGCTTGAGCCTAGGAGGCTGATTTGAGGGCTAAGTCCCATCCCTCGGCGCTCCATTTTTGTTCCCTAGGGTTGGGGGAGGGGGCAGATTTGCTGGGTGTGACACAGATTCCTACAGTAGCTGGTGGGGTACAGGCCAGCTGGTGAGGGCTGAGAAATGGGGGTGAAGGGTCCCCGGGGAAGGTGTGCGCGGAGAGACAAGTGTCCTAGGGCGTGAAGGACAGGAGACCATTGTGGTTTGGTTTGGTCTGGTTTGCGCGAACAGAGATTGGCTGCCTCCCTGTTCATTTAAAGCCTGTGCAGGTGGTTCGGGCTCAGGCCTCTGCTTGTCTGGGATTTTTAGACCGCGGGGCGACCGCGTCGGTACGTTTGGTCCTCCTGAGCTATTCGGAGAAGGAAACGTGGCCACTTGTGGCACAGGACTGGGGCTCCCCGGGGGCCCAGAGGGGGAAAAAAGCTCTGGACCCAGTCCTGGGGCTGGGCTCACAGAGGCAGCTTGGCTTCCTAGCAAGAGCAACTAATCGCCAGCATCTAGGACCCTATTTTGATGCGGAAAATATCCTCCCACTCCCCAAATCCACCCCAACTAAAGGTCCCTTCCCCCTGTAGTCCTCCTAGTGGGTTATAAATTGTCCCTCGGACGGTTTCCTCAGACCCAAATTATGCGGTTTGCTGCCATCTACCGTCCGTTCGGGGACAGGCGTCTCTGGCACAAGCCAGCCGCTCGCTCGACACTCCCAGCCGCACGGTTCGGTGGGGTCCCCCCTCCCCGGCCGGTGCCCTCCGCCGCATCCTGGCCTCCGAGGGGAGATCAGAGAGCGGAGGTGGGGCTCCCGTTCCGCCCCCCTCGGCCTTCTCCCAGCATCCCAACCCGGAGGCCGGCAGCAGAGGCGGAGGTCAGCGTTCCTCTAACCCACTGGCGGGGGAGAGGGGGGGTGCCGAACCAGAGGGTTGGGGGTTCAAGCCCACCACCCCCATCGCCACCTAAGACACGAGTCACGTCTGCGGGGGGGGGGCGCTGGGGAGGCCAAAGCTGCTCAAGGTTTATTTAGTTTTCTTCTCAGCCCAGGGACGGAGAGTCACCCCCGTCCAGGGGGAGGCGCCGGCCGGGCAGTTCCACTTGGTTGTCAAAAGACAAACCTGCTCTGTCTCCTCGCAGTCGGTTTGTGGTTTTGGGCCGATTCCTGAGCTGGCGGGTCCCGCGTGTGTGTGTGTATGTGTGTGTGTGTGTGTGTGTGTGTGTGTGTGTTGTGTGTGGAGGAGTTGAACCGAGTTTTCTGGAAGCTGCGGGTGTCCGCCAGGGGAGTGGGTCCGTCCCCTCCCCTCCCCTCCCCCCAAATTCTCCACCGGTTCAAGCGAAATCGACGCACGCAGCGCGCACGCAGGCCTCGCCTCGGTGGGGAAAACCGGGAGCGAGGAGGGAAGCATTTAAAGGAACGCCCTCTCCCCCCCCCCAAAAAAAAAAAACCCGCCGTAATTCCCGTTCCCGCCGAGGTCCCCCTCGCACCCGGCTAACGGAACCGCTTTCCCAGGAGGGGGTGGCGAGGGCGGGGTGCGCGCCTCCGCCGCCGGCGTCCGGGCTCGAGTCTCACCGGTTACTGATTAGCTCGGCCTTTCAAAAGGCCGGAGGAAGCTCCTTTCAAGGTGCTGTGGCCCCCCGTTCTCGGGCGGGGGGCTCCAGGAAATTGCCTGCGGTGCCAGGCTGGCCGCGGTGTCCCTGAGCTGAGGGGCTAAGGGTTGGGGTAGGCGCCTCTAGAGTCTGAGCCTCTGCAACAGATCTTTAAGCTTTTTTTTTTTTTTTTTTCCTCTCCTCCCCCGTGTCGAGAGTGACTTTCTGGCGGCTGGAAGGCCAGGCTTAGTGAGTCGCTCTGCGGGAGGCCCCGAGGGATCTGGCAGGAAGGTCTGGGGCCCTCCTAAATTTTTTCTCTCTCTCTATCTCTCTCTCTCTCTCTTCTGAGCAACCAGAAGGAGAGGGAAGTCAGGCTACTACAGGGCTTGAATCACTTCGGGGGCTTTGAGGGTAAGGGTGAACCGGAGAAGGAGAGAGAAGGGTCCCTGCTATTCCTAGAAGATCAGAGAAGATGCCGCTCATTTGCATAATGGAAATGAGGTCTTTGTACCTCGATTTGGACCAGCCGGATTTTAGGGCAGGGTGTCCAAGTTAAAGAGCCTCCTTCCAATCTGTGGGAGCCACCACATTGCACCACTGGGGAACATTTCGGGCAATCAGTATCCAGGGAGAGAATTGGGCTGGAGACATTTTCATTCTCCCCACCCCAGGTGAAGTTGGGGGTGGGAGAGCAGAAAGCGCCCACTATTCAAGGAGCTGGAGCGTGGGGGGTGGGGGGTGGGGAAGAAGAGCTCTGTATGTCAGAGGAAATAGGAAGCCTAGATATTGTCTCTCGCCTCCTCCTCCTCACACAGGCAAATGCCATTCCTAAGATTACCTTCCGGAGATTTTCACTCCTGAGCTGAGCATGACTTAGGCAACATTCCTCTGGGAACTGGAATGCGCGCTTACCCACGGGGCTGCAGACTCAAGGCCCAGAAAAATCACAATTATAAACCCTGCCTGTGGGGTGTCAGGAGGATCCCACTGATGTGTACCCAGGGCTTGGTATCTATGGACGTCCCTCCGTCTGCGAAAGAGGGGGCGAGGGAGCTCTGGCGGAGAACTGGCTGATGCCTGCTGGGTATTTACATATTCCCTCGCGCAGACAGACAAACCGGAGGTGGATGGGACCACAGACTGATCTGTAGAGACCTGGCTCCAGAAACCAGGCGGTCCCTGGCCCGGCTCTGCCTGCCTGCTCTTTTTCCCCAAACAAACGGATCAGATGAATAAACGCTCATAAATACCTCTGGGCTTAGATAAGAGCGATGAGGCGCTATTTCCTTTCATGCCCAATTCCAGGCGCCCTGGCCCTGCCTGCAGAGGCTCCGCCTTCAGACCAGCAACCTGCAGAGGTGAGGTTAATTCGGGCTGCTCCTTTAAAGGAGAAGGCAGCTGTTTTCCTGCTTCTATCAAAGGAAAAAAGCCTCCTCCTTCACCTCCTCTTACTCTGACCACAGTTTACATGGACAGCTATACCATATTTCCTGTGATGAGGACATTGTGACCAGGGAGAAGAGCTGAGGCCCAAGGCCCAGCCTCAGTGGCAAGATGGTGGTGGTAGTGGTGGTAATTCTTCTGCGCCTTGTCCCCTTGCTGAAACAGCCCCCCACTTCTCTCTCAGAGTTGGCTTAGCCATTTCTGGATCGGAGCATTTCTGCTCCATGAGGAGGTTTGAGCTTAAAAAAAAAATTCTTACACTCCCCACTCCCATGTATGAAGGCTAAGAAAGACACCTAGAGATGGTTGGGGGTTCCTCCCCACACACAAAGAGACAGCCTAGCAGTCGCTTTGAGTTCAAAGAGCTTCAGAGGCCACTTTGCAGCCAAATAAATCCTCACTCTTGATCAACCATCCTCGGCCCTTTCCTGTTACCCGTGGGCAGAGGCTGGCCCACAAAAAGGTACCCAAACAGCAAGGCAGAGGTGGGCCAGCCCGGGCTGGTTTCACACTTCATTCTACACACAGTCCCCCTGAATTCATTGGAAGGAAGGTTATCACTCTTCCCTGTTTGGCCTGGTTGTGCATTTTTAGAATGTCAGAAATGCATTGTGCCCTTCAGCTTGGGGAAACCTGTCCTTATTTTCTTCGGATAGAGAGAAAGAGAACACAGATATTCTCTTGACTCTCAAGTTCTCACAGCAGCTTAGCAGCTGATACAAACACGAGGTGGGGGTGCTGTAGAGTGGCTTAGAAACCAGAGGGTTGTGGGTGTCTGAGCTGGAGAGGGCCAGTTGATGGATGCTAGGGAGACCTAGCGGCCTTCGCTTGCTTCCCTTCCTACAAGACTAAGTCTAAACCAAGTCTTGGATGGGATTTCAAAGGGAATTACCAATTTATAGAGAGAGCAGAGAGGGAGAGAGAGAGAGAGAGAGAGACAGAGAGAGAAGGTTCTTTTCAGTGGACTTTCACCTTCTCCAGTATGAGGATCTGAAGACTCACATTTCCAAGAGAACGTTTTTTCCTCCCTGTGTCTAGATTTACTGGGATGGCCTTGATCTAAAAAGCCGTAGCCAGGGATGGTGAGAGGTGAGGGTACATTGAGCGGAGCCAGAGTGAGGGTTGCAGGCAGATTAGCTATGCAAACAAGTAGAAGATTGGGTTACACCTCACTCCTGCACTTTATATCACTAAGTTTAGGGACTATTAGTTTTTTCTTTTTTTTTTTTTCCCCCAAGGCCCCATTGTCAGTCCAGACTGCCACCAGGCCGGCTGAGCTGTCTTGGGCGTAAGAACAGGCTCGCCAGAAGCTGCCAGCCTAGCCTAGCAGCCAGAGGGAGAAGCTGGGCTCAAACACCCCTGACATTTTATTGTAGGCATAGGAGTTTGGCTTGTCCCCTCTAAGCAAGCCAGAGAGAGTTGTGTTTGAAGCCGTGATCCAACACACCTAAGCTTAAAGGGGGAGAGCCGGGCCTGATAAACAGAACAAACAATTTTCCAAACGTGCAGAGGAGGGTGTTTTCTTCCCTCTGTTTCTAAAATGAAGCAAATGAGCGGGCAACTTCGTCCATCCCCCCCCCCCCCCAACAGACCTCTGTGTTTCATTCTCTCTCAACGACCTTCGTGGGCATTTACCCAGCCCTCCCTCGAGAGAACGGGGCCCATGCAACGCAGGGGTTAACTTTTCTGAAAACACAATTAACTTTTCCCTATTCCTGCGTGGGGTTGGGGAGGGGGGGAGGAGTGTATTTATTTCATCGCCAGGGAACGGGGCGATCTTCATCTCCATGTTTCCTCCTCCCCTCAAAAGCACAGACGCCTCTTTCGCAGATCCTACGTAGGTGGAACAGGGCTCGTGGTGGGGAGAGAGAGAGAGAGAGAGAGAGAGAGAGAGAGAGAGAGAGAGAGAGGAGGGGGAAAAGGTTGATAGGTTTGTGCGCGGGTCCCTCGTGCAGGCTGCGCTCCTCCTGGGTGCTATTTGACAATTCCTGCCTCTGCCATTGGTCAGTGTTGGATCAGATGGTTGTATTTCCTTCTGGCCCTCACTGGCACCTCGCCATCCCCCCTCAGCTAAAACCCAATCTCGGCTATACTACTAATAGGCGAGGCGCTCGGACTATAAAACACAACAAATCATAAACCCGGCGGAGCCAGCAGCGGCCGCGCGCGCCTCCCCTCCCGATGAGTTCCTATTTCGTGAACTCCACCTTCCCCGTCACTCTGGCCAGCGGGCAGGAGTCCTTCCTGGGCCAGCTGCCGCTCTACTCGTCGGGCTATGCGGACCCGCTGCGGCACTACCCGGCGCCCTACGGGCCTGGCCCGGGCCAGGACAAGGGTTTCGCGGCTTCGTCCTACTACCCACCGGCCGGCGGAGGCTACGGCCGGGCGGCGCCCTGCGACTACGGGCCGGCGCCCGCCTTCTACCGGGAGAAGGACGCGGCCTGCGCCCTCTCCGGCGGGGACGAGCCTCCCCCGTTCCACCCGGAGCCGCGCAAGTCCGACTGCGCCCAGGACAAGAGCGTCTTCGGAGAGAGCGAGGAGCAAAAGTGCTCCACGCCCGTCTACCCGTGGATGCAGCGCATGAATTCGTGCAACAGTGAGTGAGAGCCGCCCGCTGTCCCGCGCCGGGGTCCCCGCTCAAGCAGAAGGGCAGACTTAGCGGGTGTCATGTCCCCCCCCACCCCCCAGGTGGGCAGCTCAGCAGATAGGGCGAGATGGGGAGGGGGGGCCGTGCCTCTAGATGGGTCCTCCTGCCCTTAGAAGTTGCAAAGTTTGCAAAGTCCCAGCTTGCACAGTAAAGGCAGGGGGAGTCAGTGGGCTCTGAGAGAGAGAGAGAGAGAGAGAGAGAGAGAGAGAGAGAGAGAGAGAGAGAGAGACAGGCGAGAGTGGCTAGTCAGATAGAGGACGGGGCGGGGGGGGAGTCAGCGTCTGGTTTTACTGTCCTCGGTGACCTCCCCCCATCTGGATCTGCCCGGGTCCCAGCACCCAAAGACCACTCCATTTAAAAACAAGAGTGCGTCATGGAAGGGGGAGGGGGCGCGTGACGCCTGTAAGGGCCAGTTTACTGGGTCCCTGGATTGTGTTTCCCTGGGGCTGGGGGTTGGGGGTGGGGGCACTGGGGAGCCCCCAGGAAGGGGTGGTAGTCCGAGGAAGGAAGAGTAAAGAGGGGACGGGCGGAGGGAGGGAGAGGGACAGGCCGGCGCCCGGGTCTCGGGTTGGATTATCTGTCGGCTTCAAGAGTCCCAGTTGATGTCCATTAGCAGGACAGGAAAGTGAGGAGCTGTTAATGCAGACTATGAATCGATCATTATGGATCTAAGAGCCAGAATCTATCGCCCAGTGGGGTAGGGAGAGATGGATGGATGGATGGATGGATGGAAAAAAAGGAAAAGGAAAAGATGCAGCTAGCGGGAGACACACCTGGCCAGCCCCTCCTCCTAAGCTCAGGTGGCAGCCAACTGCCCCTCCCCTCCCCCACTGAAGGTCTAGACAGAAAGAAAGCCACAGGCCCGGGAGGCCCAGGAGGGAATCTGGAGGGGGCGCTGGAGGAGTGGGAAAGGGGGTACCAGGGACCGGGCGAGGGGAAAGACAACTCCGACCCTCCCTAGCATTACTTTGGAGGGCCCCGTGGGAGAGGGGCTGTCGGGGGTTTGGTGTGGTGACCCCCGAGGCCTCAGTTTCTCCCCTCTGCGTAACAGGTTCCTCTTTCGGGCCCAGCGGTCGACGGGGCCGCCAGACCTACACGCGTTACCAGACCCTGGAGCTGGAGAAAGAATTTCACTACAATCGCTACCTGACCCGCCGGCGGCGCATCGAGATCGCGCACGCCCTGTGCCTGACCGAGCGGCAGATCAAGATCTGGTTTCAGAACCGACGCATGAAGTGGAAAAAGGAGAGCAAACTGCTCAGCGCGTCTCAGCTCAGTGCGGAGGAGGAGGAAGAAAAACCGGCCGAGTGAAGGTGCTTGCTGCAGAGGGAGGAGGGACACGGAGGGAGAGAGAGAGAGAGGAGAGAGGAGAGAGAGGAGAGAGGCCTGTTGGAGGAACCGAGGGCACCCGAAAGCCCCAGAAGGCTCTGCGGTCGGGGGTTGGGGGGAGGGAGTTTGGGGACTTGCTGTCCAGCGCCAGACGGGCGGGGCCCAGCGCTCTCCCGGACGCCCCCTTCCGCAGAGCTCTTCCCGGGGCGCTTGGGGTGGGGGCGCTGACCACCCAGCACCCCGGCGCCTCCTCCCTCCCGGAAGAACCCACCTTGGCCTCAGCAGGCTCCCTTGGTGAGAACTGAGAATCGGACTCACTGGATGTCTCCCGGAAGCAGAGCGGAACGCTCTTGTCCTTGTCTCATTTCGTCCATGTCCCCCCACCCGTACCCAGTGCACGGTTCAATGGTAGATTCGCTGTCCCCTCAGCAGGGACCTGAAAGACTCCCTCACCCCAGACTTGCCTCTCCTACCCCCTCCCCAAAGCCACTGGAAGGAGCACATACTACCTAGAAGTAAGAAGAGGAGCCTCAGAAGAAAACAAAGTTCTATTTTATTAATTTTTTTATGTGTTGTGTTTGTAGTCTTGTCTTAGGGTCTGGACGTGGAATACTTCGGTAATAATATTAATATTATTAATAATGATTATGATGATGATGATGATGATAATAAAGATGTGAAAACTCGCAGCTCAATCACATCCAATCCTTCCCTGCCGTTTTTTCCCCTCCCCCATAGTCCCCCAGCCACCCTGTCACCCCTGAGTCTGAACAGCAAAGGTCCGAGCCCCAAGGACCTTCCCAGCCGCCGGACTCCATTCGGAAGTTACAGTTGAGATAAAAGCAGGAGCCAAAAGCAGAGGCCTGCAATCCGGCCTCCCAGGCCCCGGCGGCGTGGTCGTGCCTCGCTGACGCTAAATTCACAACCGCCTCTCCCATTCAGACTTAAAGGATGGAGGAAGCCTTCTCCCTCTCGCTCTCTAAGTTCGCCTTGGTGGTGAGGCTCTGGAGGGATGCCACTTTGAGGCCTCCTTGCTCAGAGCCCTAGAGAGACAGAGCTGGGTGGGTCTGGGAGCCTCGGCACTGTTTTGTTTTGTTTTGTTTTGTTTTTCTTTCTTTCTTTTTTTTTTCTCTGTCCTCTGCAAGCCAAGGCCCCTGGCCTTTGGCCCGTCCACATGGTTGTCTCTGCCGGTCTTGGCCCTCGGCTCCCTGGCCTATTGCTCTGGAGACTGAAAAATGAGGCCACTGGGCACCTCTCCACAGGCTCCAGGGTGCCCCTTCTCATATTAAGTAGGAACTGGTGGCAAGGAAGGGACCGAGAACCCGGGAGCAGAAGGCTGCAAAGGGCCTGACTTTACCTTGCTCTTTGGAGACCTGAGTGAGGGCAGAGGGCCAGGTGATGGGGCAAGTCAGACTCCTCTTCTCAATCCCAAAATGGCTCATTTTCTCTCGACTCCCACCCTCACCCAAGCCGAGAGCTCCAGGCACCGTTTTCTTTTCTTCCTTCTCCCGCTCTCTCTCTCTCTCTCTCTCTCTCTGTTATTTTATTTTATTTTTATTTTTATTTTTATTTTTAAAGAAAATAGCCGCCTGGCAGAAGGGGCCCAGCTGCGGAGATGTCTGGCCGCCCAGCGTGCTCCGTGAGGGGCCGCCGCTCTCCCGAACCCCTTCCCGGGGAAGGGGAAGGCGGGGAAAGGCCAGTGAACAAATTCTCCAACTCTGAGCCACCAGCGCCACAAGGCTTCGGATCCAGCCTCCAAAAGGGACGGCTGGCATCTGGCGAGACTGCGAAGGGGATCTGTTCTACCCCCCAAACTCCCCCAAACCTAAGCCGTCGTTCTACTCTTTGCCTCGGCTCTGTTCCTCTTCTAGCCCCCCCCCCCCCCCACCCGTTCAGCTCTGTTCCTAGGCCTAGGCTAAAGACAAGGTCAGAAGGAAAACTTCAGACTTCCCAGGGGCCCAGGAAAACGAAGAGCTTCCCTGCCTCTTCCAGCCCCGTGGTTCTCTGGTGGTGTGGACCCGCCAGCACCGAAGCAGCCCGGCCAGGAAGCAGGCCTGGCTCAGCTGAGGGAGAGCACTCGTGATAACTGTTCTTCACACGAAACCTCTGACCATCCCCCCCCATCCCCACTTCCTTACTCAACTTGGGGGACTGGAGAAGCTTAAGGAGGGAAGGTCGGGCAGCTACGTCTCTAATCTCCAGAGTTAAAACGGTGGCGATGATGGTGGTGGTGATGACGATGACGATAATAATGTTAATAATAATGTCAGAGGGGACATAAATAGAGGGAATGACCACACCCTAAAAAAATAAAATAAAATAAATAAAAAAGTGGGCGAGAGACTCAAATCCATTCTCCTAAAGGTTCAAGCCCGCGGGTGAGCTGCGGACCCGGGGTTTCTTGCTTGCTCGGCGGTAGCACCGAGCCAGCCAGGAGGCTGCCGACGCCGCCATGGCGGCCTGAGGCCCGCTGCTCCCGCCAGCCGCCGGGAGGTGGCGCGCTCTGCTCAGAGGCCAACGCCGAGCTTCTCCCCGTCTCTCCCCCTTCTCTCTTTTTCCTCCCGCCCCCCCACCTCCTCCCTTCTCGGAGGCTCGCATTGAATCGGCCCTAACGATTCTCCGATCGTCATTATTTGTAACCATAGAGCATGAATTACCTCTTGAGGTCATCAGCGAGAATTTACGACTGGTCAACAAAAGCACGTGATTCCCTAACGCCCCCCCATCCCCCCTTCCAGCCCCCCCCATATTTGGCCGCATACATAGCAAAACGAAGTACAGTGCATCGCTATAATTCATTAATACATCATAAATCGTCAAGCACAGGGTTATAACGACCACGATCCACAAATCAAGCCCTCCAAAATCACCCAAATGAGCTCGTACTTTGTAAACTCCTTCTCGGGGCGTTATCCAAATGGCCCGGACTATCAGTTGCTAAATTATGGCAGTGGCAGCTCTCTGAGCGGCTCGTACAGGGATCCCGCTGCCATGCACGCCGGCTCTTACGGCTACAGTTACAATGGGATGGATCTCAGCGTCAACCGCTCCTCGGCCTCCTCCAGCCACTTTGGGGCGGTGGGCGAGGGCTCGCGCGCCTTCCCCGCGTCCGCCCAGGAGCCCCGCTTCAGGCAGGCGACGTCCAGCTGCTCCCTGTCCTCGCCCGAGTCCCTGCCCTGCACCAACGGCGACAGCCACGGCGCCAAGCCCTCCGCTTCGTCCCCATCCGACCAGGCGACCCCAGCCAGCTCCAGCGCCAATTTCACCGAAATAGACGAGGCCAGCGCGTCCTCCGAGCCCGAGGAAGCGGCCAGCCAGCTGAGCAGCCCCAGCCTAGCTCGGGCACAGCCAGAGCCCATGGCCACCTCTACAGCCGCGCCCGAGGGGCAGGCTCCGCAGATATTTCCCTGGATGAGGAAGCTTCACATCAGCCACGGTAAATCTCCATCTCTCTCTCTCTCCCTCTCTTTTTTTGTCCTCTCAGCATCCCTGCTCTAGGTTGGAGGTTGGTGGGGGGGCGCGAGGAAAGCCTGGCTTTGCCTCAAATATAGATTCCTTCCCCCCCCCCACCAAGAGGGAGAAGTGTCCAAAGGGTCCCCACAGTTCCATGGGTAGAGACAAACAGGGTCTTTGGCTACGCGTGGGCTTTTAAAGAAAAAGCAATTTGTTGCCACGCTCAGCTTAGGTTTTATTTACCCGGCCAGTCGCCTGGCTCTAGGAAGAAAGATGGGATTTGTGTGTTGTGGGGAAGGGTCCTGTTTGTTCCTGAAATTTTGAGACAGCTGCTAAGCAAAGGGGGAATGGGCTGGAAACGGGGAGCTTTCTAGGGCAGAAGCGCCGCGGCTCTCCTCCCTCCCGGGGGGGCGAGCGGCAGCCTGAAGCCAGCCTGGGGTGAGGCATAGGGACGGAGCCGGAGACAAAGCCAGAAGTAGGGAGAAAGGGATGGAGAAACAGAGGCTGGGCGCGGGCATCCGGAGTGAGGAGGACCGGAGCTGCGGGGAGCTGGGTGCTGGGGACGCCTGGGTCCTGCTCCTCGCCCCCTCCCACTCGGTGCCCCCCTCCTTTAACCGGAATAACATTGCCTCGGGGTTCTCCTCTAACCCGCTCTAGATATGACTGGGCCGGACGGGAAAAGGGCCCGGACGGCGTACACTCGCTACCAGACCCTGGAGCTGGAGAAGGAATTCCACTTCAACCGCTACCTGACCCGGCGGCGGCGCATCGAGATCGCGCACGCCCTGTGCCTGTCCGAGCGGCAGATCAAGATCTGGTTCCAGAACCGGCGCATGAAGTGGAAGAAAGACAACAAACTGAAAAGTATGAGCCTGGCTACAGCCGGCAGCGCCTTCCAACCATGAGCCCATCCGGAGGAGCCCTGGGCGGCCCAAGAGTCCGCACCACCCCCAGCCCGACCCTTCCAACTCTCCCTGTGCTGCCACAGCTCGCTGGGAACCTGTTCCCAGGAGCCTGTCTCGCCCCAGTCTTGTGTTACAGCTTTTCGTTTGGTCTTAGGTCTTCCCATGGCTCCCTCTCTCCTGGACTGGTTTATCTTGTTATTATTGTTAATAATAATAATTATTATTATTATTTCCCCTCCATGATCCCCCACATCCTCCCCCGCTCGCCCCAAATTGCCAGTGTCTCTGAATGTCCTCGTCTCCGTGGTTGCATTCCTTTCCCCAGGAAAAAAAAAAAAAAAAAAAAGAAAAGAAAAAGAAAAAGAAAAAGAAATCCGCATGTTTAATGTTCCCCTCCCCGTCTGTGTTCTAACTTATTTATAAAAGGATGGTGGCTGTATTTTGAGTTTCCCCTGGAAACTTCCATGAGGGGCAGCAGCGCTAGGCCCAGCTGAGCTGGCCTGGGGAAATGCAGTCCATGATTGTGTCTCTTTCCGCCCACCTCATCTTTCTTCAGCCCCCCACTTCCTAGGCTCAATTCTCCTACTGGCTTGTTCCTGGGGTGGCGAGGAGGGCTGTGAAGGACCAAAGTGTGGATATGGAGAAGAAGGGAGGGAAAGAGTGAGAGTTAAGCCCCTGCTGCCTGGTAGGCCCCACAAGGCCTACTCTGGGAGTGCGTGGAATCAGAAATAATCCTCAGTGTAAAATGTCTTGTGATTTTTTTTTTTTTTTTTTTTACCCCTCTGTGAATCTGTGGGTCTGGCTAGAAGACCCAAAGCTTGTATGTAAATATGGGGATAGTCTGGGCCAGGCCAATCACTTCCTCCCTTACCCATTTCGCTTCTAAAACCATTTGTAGTGAGCGAGTGAATGCTGTGCTACGTGTGAAATCTGTCTCTGCCAGGCCTGTCTCAGTGATTAGCTTTCGGTATGTTTGTAGCTTTTCCTTGAAGTCAAATAAATGTCTCCCCCACTCCAATGCCCTTCCGCTTGTCTTTTCTTCGGGGGCCACAACCTAGCCTAAGACCATCTTTGATAAGCCTAGGGCATAAAGGAAAGGAAAGTAGGATCTCCACTAGAAATCCCTCAGAGTCACCTAAGTCCCTAGGTTGGCCACTGATGGTTGGGCCAGGAGACAGGCAGGCCTTCATGCCTACGGAACTGGAACTGAGAGGTCCAGGGACTTCATGGAGGCCTTAGCTGGACTCCATCCTGACTTCCCACCAGCTGGGTTGGAAAGCCTGTGGGAAATGCTCCAGGAAGAGTAATTTGGGCCTAAGTTCTGAGCAGGAAGGTTCCTGGTCTTTGAGACTGGGAAAGGCCTGCCCAGATGCTCTGTCTCCTACTCCAAACCCCAGTTCAGCTCTGCCACCCACTAAGGAAAAAAAAAGTCAGTTCGATTTCAAAGGTTTCCTGTCACACTTGGCCTTCTGTACACTTTTCGGGGGGAGGGTCCTCCTCTCCAGAGGTCCCGACTGACCTTTGCCTCTTGGTTGGGGTTCCTCCTGAAAGACCCCTGATTCCCCCTCCAGCCTGGTTCAGGACCAGGGCCCAGTCTTCATCCATCCAGTTCAGCCTCCACCCTGAGCAAAGAGTCAAGTCTGGACACTTACCCGGTCACTCCCTTCCAGCTGGGCCCAACTTCTTACAGGACCTGGAGGGGGGAGGGGGAGCCGGTGAGGTGATGGTGAAGATCTTGGAGGCTGTATGGGGCCCTCCTTCCCTCTCACCCCGTGACTTTGTCCCCCTTTGCCGAAAGCAAACTACCCCAAAAGTCGCTATGACATTTAGATGTCAAATGGATAGGGGTTTTATCTCGAAGTTAGATCGTAAAAATCGCCGAGAAGTCAGACAGATACCCCTCACTGGCTCGAGAAAGTCACGTGAGGTCCATAAAGTTAGTTTTATGGTTTTGGGGAGTTGACACCGCGCAGTATATTTCACATTCTCCAGAATGTTAAGTGACACTTTAACTGCTCACTGTGGTGGGGAAGGGGGCAGAGGTAGGTGAGCGCTCTTCCAGCTTAGAGCAGCCGGGAAAAGCCCAGGAAGGCAGTGGCCACAGCCCAGGCCCAGCGCACAACAGTAAGTCCAGCTTTCGGTTTCTTCCCTTGCAGTTTGGGGGCTCAGGATGGGAGAAGTGAATTTTGTTTCCAGTAGGGCTGTGGAATGGTACAGGAGGAAATTTAACAGTTGTTGTTGTTGGTTGTTGTTTTTTCTTTCCATACTCAGTTCTGAGAATTGGGGCTCACTTCTTATAAGGCTTCCATGGAAGGGAGGTGTGTAGTTTTTTATGTACAAGAGCTCTGTGGAGAAGGGGGGGCTTGTGGGGGTCCATGTTCCTTCAATGTCTTTGGAAATTAGGGGTCAGGAAGGAGGGGTGTGAACTGTTGGGGGGCATTTCCCTGCAGGCTATCTTCAGGGAGATCACCCCTAACCCCCCCAGAAGAGGAATTTTATGAGATTCGTTTGTCTGGGGTGTGTTGGGAGAACCCGGAAGGCACGTTCACCTGGATATATTTGAGAGAAAGGGCCAGGGTAGGCGGCTGCTGTGGGCTATCTCACCCTAGAATGCTCTCTGGGTTTGGGATGTCTGCCCCCCCATAAAGAACACCCCTGCACTCTCTATGATCCCCCCCTTATCCCCAGGGTTATCTAGAATGTGGGAGCTCATCCTTTTTAATACTCCACTTCGGCCTGTTGGTATCAAATTGATTTCTTCTGCTGATCTGTAAGAAGGAGCTTGAGTTAAAACAAGGAGCAGACAGAGCGGGTTCGTAGCCCTTCAGCTCCAAACCTACTTCCCGACCAGGGGTAGGAGAGAAGAGAGCTTCTGTCCAGGTGTGGAGGATGCTGGTATGTCTAGCTACCCTGACACAAATACAACCTGCCCAGAAACACAGATTTCCAAAAGAGACTGAGACGTTTCTCTTTCCTCTTCTTCCTCCTCCGGATTCTGAATGCGCTCTTTGTTTTGTAGCACCGCAAACCAGAGGGATTTCCAAATTTGCCCCTCTCCATGGGAACCTTGTTTTCTAAGGAAAAGTCACCCTTCTTCTAAAGGGTAGAATCTTCTTATAGATCAAGTGGACGTGTCTCCCCCAACCCCTTTAATTGAATTCTCTGGTGGTCCTGCTTCCCGCCAGCTCACTGTTTCTGGGTTCGCCAACGGTGGTGGTGGATAATTCCTAAGATAGGACTTGGCGTTTGGAAGGGCTTGTGATCTCTGACAAAGAAGGGCCACAGGAAGGGGATAGTGGTGCTCCTCTCTGCTTGTCCTGTCCCTTGCTCTCCTCTCTTTCTCTCTCTTTTTAAGTTCACCATTCCGTGTGCCCTCGCCCAACTTATGGGAGAGCTTCGATGGGCTTTAGAACGACAAGAAAGAGACTAAGGGTCTGGGATCCTCACCCTGGCTTGAAGAGGCATCTTCCTAAGAACGATGGACATTAACACCCCTTGTAAAAGACACCCCTTTTCCCTCCCAAAGGATCAAAGGATGCCAGCAGCACTTAAATATGAATGCGCCTTGGAGGTTTGGCTTCCGAAGGCTTCAAAGCAGTTGAAAGAAGTGCAAAGGAGGCGTGCGACAGCAGTAGAGTCTAACCTGGGGGTTCCCAGGGAATCCTTTTTTTTTTTTCTTCTTCTTCTTCTCTATTTGTCCCTGGCCTTCCTTACTCTAACTTGCTTTCCAGATCCTTCTTGGTGTCCTGAAACTCCAAATAACTAGGCTTGTCCCCGAAAAAACGCTCCCCCTCCCCCGTTTGCATGTCAGTCTTTGCAAACTCTGACAGACGTTCCAGGCTGACGGGCCTCGAGACATCCATGGAGCACATTTGAATCGATTTTTCAAAATGGCAAAGAACAGTCTCAGGCACGGATGTCTACTCCTTCAGAGATAAACCCCTTGGAAGGTCTCTCAATGACTAAGCAGATCTGAGAGAGAGAGAGAGAGAGACTCTAGTGGGCTTCCCTTTCCCCCAGCTTGACTTTCCTGGGGTGACTGTTCTCTAAACTGCAGCCAGGGCAAGTTGGGGAGGTAGATGAGGATGAGGATGAGGTTACTAAGAATGCTCTTCGCCCCAGACTTACGTCGCCTCTGCCCTCCTCCTTTCCTCCTTTTTTCCTCTTCCTTTTCTTTCCTTCCCCACTTTCCTCATTCTTCTTCCTCTCTTCCACCCCCCTCCTCTCTCCATTTCCTCCCTGAAAATGCCCCCCCCCCCCGACCTCTCCCCTCCTACCATTTCCTTTCCCTATTCGTCTAGGCCTCAACTTCTGAACCACAAGCCAGGCCAGTTCCTTCTTAGCCAAATCGGCTCCCCCAGGGGCAGAGCCGGGCCTGGCCACCACTTGTAAGACAATTTGATTTTGTTTTGCTTTATTTGATTGTTTGTTTTGTTTTGTTTCTCTGTGGCCACGGGGATGGGAGGAAGTATAAAGAAGTGTAAACAGGAAAGCTGGCCTGGCCTGGAGTTCCAAGTGCCCATATTTCATCAGCTTCCTCTCCATAACTGCAGCGGGGACACTTAACCCTTCCCTGGCTGTGAAAGCCTCTTCACAGAGGGACCAGAGGGCAGAACCAGAGACGCAATAGCCACTTTCTTTTCCCGCCTGGTTCTTTCATTGCTGGGTTCTGGATGCCGGGACAGAAGCCAAGAACGCAAAGCAAAGCAAAAAAAAGAAAAAGAAAAAAAGGACAGATTTGAAGCAAAAGGAAAACAAACAAACAAACCAACCAACATATCCCCAAATTCCTTCTCTTCTTCTGTTCTCCTTGACTATAAAAGCACCCCAGCCTGGAGTCTAGCAGGCCAACCTGAGAAGACCCAGCTAATAAGAACCTCCCTTCCCCCATTTTTAGGGGTAGACACTCCTGGTCACTTTATTCATTTTTGGAGGTTTTTAGAGTAATTGGATTTTGAGGCTGGGATCTGCCCACAGCAGGGTTTATCGATTTGATTTGCTGCAGCCAAGTTACACATCCATATTAATTAACCCAGACACGGCATGGAAACTGAGCTGTTTGGGAGGGGGGAGGGGAGCAATAGGGACCCTTTAAGGAGAATGGACATTTCTCCCTGAGTGTCCCTGAGGCCCAGATAGGAGAGTTGCTTCCCACAAGAATCCTGGGACCCTCCTAAGCTCAAACTCCCTGGACTTCAGCAAGGGTAAGCCTGATTGGGTTGCTGCAACTGGACGCCTTCAAAATCGCCTAGAGGTAGATTAGGTGCCCCCAAGGCTGTCCCTTCCCTGTTCAGGTTTGCCTTCTTCCCAGCCCTCAGAGGCTGTCTCTGGTGGAGGTTCCCAAAGCCATCTTTTTCAGGGGCGGTTGGCACCTTCCTTTCAACTTCCCAAAGGTAGAAAGAAGCTTTCTGGTGGTTTTCAGTAGCGGCCGTCCCATTTGCTGGTGGTGGCAGCAATGGTGCCGTGGCCTTCCCTTCCCTTCTACCCTCCTCTCCAAAAAGTGATTAAAATCTGTTAAAGGATTTAATTAAGAGAGTTAAATGAAAAGGAAGGAGGCGCAAATGAGTTGGGGGAAGAAGAAGAAGAAGGAGAAAAAAAAAAACACAAACCCACACCGAAGCTATTCTCAACGATTAAATCGCCATTTTAACAATATAATGGAGTTTGCATCCTGAAAGGGGAAATCAACGCTCATATCTCATCAATAATTCATAGAGTCCGGGATCACGCCGAGGTCAGCAGACGGGGGGTGGAGGGGTGCGCGCGCCGGGCCTATGTGCGGCTCCAAGCCTCTGCTGCATACATTACCCGCCACACCACCCTATCGGCCATTTGCAGGACCGGCGGGGGCTGTGCCTACAGGTTTAGGTGACCTTTCCGCCTTTCTTTAGGTGAATTCATGGAGTTAGGGGCTCCACGCGGAAGCGGCGGCTGTGGTGGTGGTGGTGGTGGTGGTGGTGGCGGCGGCTTACAGTCCTGGGTAGGATCGAATTCCGGGTAATCTGGAAAGCTGTCGCTGGCACATATGCAACCCCTCCCCAAATTTTATTTTCTCTCCCTCCCTCTCCTTTCCTTTCCTTTATATCTTAAGTCACCCCCCTTCCGGTTTCCCCCTTCTCTGGATTTCCTTCGAGAGAGGGGGATGCATCTTTGAAAAGCATCTTGGAGCACCTTGCCCTTGGCAAAGGCTCCTTAGGCTGTGCTCCGGCCTTGCTCTCTTAGGAAGGCCTGGGGTCCATCGCACGAGGCTGCAGGTTGCTTTGGGGTTCAGCCGCTGGGGCTGGTTGCATCCCGGTGGGGTAGGATGATTCATCCAGAGAAGAGGAATCCTGAGGCCTGAGGCTGGCTTGTCTAACCGCCGGATAACCCACGCCCCTCCACCCTCCTGAGTGGACAAGGGCAGTCAGCATGGCACAGGGCGCCCAGGAGACCAGTGGAGGGAGAATGCCAGCGTGTGAGGGGGTCGCCCGCCTCTGGGGTGGGGTGGGGGGAGGATGGAGTCACTTCATGTACCTCTTTTTCTCTCTACGCCTTCCTCCTCTTTTCCTCCCCTTCTTCTCTCCCTCCTGCCTAATGATTCCCAAGGACCCCACGGAAGGAGGAAGGAGCCTGAGAGGCGGTATTGGGGCAGATGGGAAACCGAAAGCGCGCCCGGGCCCACTGCAGGGCCGCTGCGCTGGCCGGGAGACGAGGCTGTAACTTCCCGGATCTGCCAGTAGAGTCCGCCTTAGACCAAGTTCACAGCCAGGCTCGAGTCTAGGAGACGCCAGGGAGCATCCGCTCAAGGTGGCCCCGGGCCCGCCGGCTCTGCAGTGTTGGGACCCAGCTCTGCCCCCACTCCTGAGGGCACCGTGGGCTCCTCCAATCTCTCACAAGCTCTTTCCATTCTCAACTTTAGAAATCATGTTTTTTTCCCCAGGTCAGCCCCCTCTGCGGTTCCCATAGGCCCCTCGCTCAGCAACTGAGGCCTCGCTCTTTAAGTCGAAAGCCCTGGTTGGTGTCTCACCAAAGAGATCTACAAAAAGTCTAGAAACGGGGTCCTTGCTCTCCCCCTGTCCCAGGAGCTTTTTAATAACCTAAAATTCTCACTCCCCAGGTCTAAGGTTCTTTTTTTTTTCCGGGGTGTGTGTGTGTGTTTGTGTGTGCTGGTGGAGGAGGTTTGCACAAAGTGGCCAAAGAGGAGGGGCAAGGAAGGTGTTCTGCTCTTTGGTTTCTGCAGTCCTCACAACCTAAGGAGACCCTGGGCAGCGGAGGCCAGTGTTATTGCCGCCCGGAGGGGTCGCAAAGTCGGAGGGTCAAAAGTTTACGTGCATGCGTGATCCCGGCTGCCCAGGCGTCTGGCGGCGGGGGCGGGGTGGGAGAGGGGGAGGGGGGCTGAGTGTGTGAAGAGAAAAGAGAGAGCGTGGGATGCTGGAGGTAAGGAAGGCGAGTGGGCCGGGAGATGTAAGGGGTGGAGGCACCAGCAGTGGGACGTAGGAAAGGGCAGCTATGTGGCGGGGTGGGGGCGGGGTGGAGGGGGGGGCAGAGACCGAGGAAGGAAGTAGCTATTTTGCAAAAGCTGTGGGTGAGGGCTGCTGGTGGACGAGCTGCACAAAAGACGGGCGCTCGGGGCGTGGCGAATCCTCCACGCAATTTTCTCTCCCAAAGATAACCTTTGAGTCACCATATAAAATTTAATTAAAACCTACCCAGCCGCACACACTTAAAAAAAAAAATCCAATTACCCACACGTCCTTGCAGGACGTTTGGCAGGGCCAAAAGAAGGCTTCCAAGGTGAACGCTCTATTCTCGCCAGCATCAGCCCCACCCTGCTGGCCCTAAAGGAGCCAAACTGCAGGCTCCTCCTGTCCTAGGGATGCCCCTGTTTTCCCAGAGCCCCTACTTCCTAGATTATTCTTCAGGTAACTGGAGTTCAAGACTTTGGGCCAGTAC
Source organism: Meriones unguiculatus (assembly GCF_030254825.1). Classification (NCBI taxonomy): domain Eukaryota; kingdom Metazoa; phylum Chordata; class Mammalia; order Rodentia; family Muridae; genus Meriones; species Meriones unguiculatus. The sequence continues at coordinate 24,762,347 of NC_083355.1, read as the reverse complement.
TCAGAGATTTTTAAAATTCTCAACCCTTTCCTTTAAATCGTGGTGCTAAAGAACTAGGGCATTGAAAAGTAGGTTCGTCCTCTCGTTCTCTCCCAAGCCTCCGGTTAGACGTTCATCCTCTCCCTCTTTGGAAGAGGGAGGACAAGTGTGTGATGGAAAAATACTTAATGGTCGCTTGGAGATCTTTGTAACTGGAGTTGAAGCGGGCGACCTGAAATGAACCTTCAGCCTATGCATTAAGCTTATAGCTCATCAGTGAAATGCTTCCTAGAGACGGTGATTATAGCAAGGCTTGTGCCTATTTTGGGTCTTTAAATGGCTGTTGCATTATGAGATGCCATCACAGACTCTTCTAAGCATTTGCTGTGGGAGGTTCGCTGTGGGTGTTTGTCCTTCTACCATGGAGACAACCTGAGAGCTGTTGTAAAGATGGCTTGCCAAAGAGAGAGAAGTTAATAGAAAATATCAAGTCAGTTTAACCCCAGGATCTCCCCCCCCAACTAAAAGGTGTATGGAATTCTATTTTTATTTAGTCTTCAAGTGAAATTCTTTTGGGGGGGTGTCTAGAGAGGAATTCTTGGGTCCTAAGCAATAGAAGTCACAGCTTCAACTGGAGAATCTGTTTGGTTTGATTCTCTCTTACTCCCATTTGCCTCCATCTCAGAAGGAAAATGTTGACAAATGTAGAAATCTGGACTAGACTCAGAGTGGCCCAAGGTCCCAGGCTAAAAAGATTTCAGGAAGGTGAGGGTGGCTTTTGCTATCCCACACCAAATTGGCTGCCTTGGAGAACATTTTCGCAATCCATCCTCATTAGAAGGCACCATCCTGCCAGCCCTCACCTTACAGTTTGGGCCCTACACTGTGCTGAGGAAGACTCATAGCCTACCTCATGCAGTCTGCCAGGGCCAGAGAAAGTGAAAGATACTATTCCTCCAGAGTTTCAAACCTTGGCCTTTCTGGGGGCGATGGAGGAAGGCGCCAGAGTTGCTGAATGAATGAGAACCGAGCTTCCTTTACACGAAACAAAATGGGGGGGGGAGTGTTTTGTTTTTAGGGACAATTACAGCCTCTGAAAGCCAGGTCCCCAACCTCCCAGCCTTGACCAGTGCCATCCAGCCCTCCTCCTGGGGCTCTCGCCTTCCCCCGTGGGTTCTGCTGTGGATCAAACTCTCCTCCCAGAGAGGTGGAGAAGTCATTTCTGGGACCCTGGGGCCTCCAAAGTTTTGGCAGAAGTGGCAGTGTAGCTGACATTTGGGACAGCAAATAAAGTGGATGAAAAGGGGGTAAGGGGAGCCTCCATCTGCCCAGGCCCTGTCCGTGTTCGCATTTGGGGGAAGCGGAACTCTTGGCTGAGGCTTGTTTTCTAGGGTTCAGGTTCCCAATGACACCCTTCCCGACCTTCAGGTGCCCGGGTAATACAGCTCAGGCCTCAGAAGGGTTCCCCTCCACGGCATCACATGCTCTCAGCCCTGGGAACCGTTGCTGACAAAAATATAGGAATGATGAAAAAATCAAAGCAGAGGCGTGGCAGCTTGGATCGCATTCGAATGGAGACTTTTTGGGGGGAAGGCAGGGGCGGGGGGGGGGAGAGAAAAGTCGAGCTGGAGAGGGTTAGCTGAATCAAATTCCTGCTCTGTCATTTTTCTCCCAAGTAATGACCCTGCGCAAAATTCAATATGACCGAGCGAGCGAAGTGCGTGAGCATAGGATAGCCTGCTCGTGGGGGGAGGCCCGGGGAGGGGTGAACCGCAGGTCACGGCGTCTAAAAATTATTAAAATGTTCGGGAACCTCGTGACGCGCCTAGCTGTTTAACAAAGACTGCCAAAGTATGAGATTAATACGAAAACTTGCGCTTCAAAAACAAAACAAAACAAAACAAAAAAAAACACACCATAAAAAAAAAAAAAAAGCCTTTTTCCGGCCTCCGAGGGGGCCTTGCGGTTCCTCCGCCGGCTGGCGGCCGCGGTTCGGTTTTCCGGACACACAATAGTGGACAGGAGAGAGCTCAGCTGTTGCTCAGCGGGCCTCGGCGGGGAGCGGCTGGGTGAGTAGTCTTGCCGCCTCAGGCCCTCGCTTTTCTCAGCGGTGCTTGGGGTGCCCGGGCTTGCTTGCTTAGGGACCGGCCTCTGCCTGGCCCTGGGGTTCCTGTTCCTTCCTGCCCTCCCTTCCAACTCCCAACTCGCCCACCAAAGGTGAACGCTCTTTCTGGGATGGCGGAGGAGGGCTGGGCTGGCCGGCGAGGGGTCGTGGAGCCAGCAACCTGTAGCTGCCAGGGGATGGGCGGCTAAGTGGCCTTCAGGGGACCCTGGGAGGACGAGCGAGGTGGCCCAGGACCTGCGCCGGCCTCCGACCCTGCGTGTTCGTAGCGTTTCTCTTGTTGTTGGTGTTCTGGGCGTAGAGAGGTGAGGGGGCCTCTAGCTGCGGTGAAACCTGTGTGTGTGGGGGGGGAGTTGTTGCTGATAGACCCTGTCTTCCCCTGGCGTTTACACGGGGAGGGGGTGTGGATGGGGGTTGGACGCGCTGGGGGGGGGGGAGGGATGGGGTGCCTGGTGGGAGGGCAGGTGGCGATTCTCCAGTTCGCAGAATGGGGGAAAAAAAATCTCAGGGCTTGCTCCCCTAGGTTCAGCCCTTCTTGGCAATTGTCTTCTCTGTGCCCCCATTCCTCTCTTTCTTGGTGCTCAGGAAACCTGGGCCGCATCCCTCCTTAATCAGTGAAGAGTCCAGACAGCCCAGTGGCTCTGCCAAACCTCAGTTGAGCAGGACAGGAGGTATGGGACAGGGGCAAGGCCTAAACACCCTTGGAGAAGACTTGGTCCTTGTTTGGTGCTAGGATCAAAGCAGCACCCTCTATTTATGGATGGCCAGATTGAGCCATGTCTTTGAGGAAGATAAAAACTACTCTCTCTCTCTCTCTCTCTCTCTCTCTCTCTCTCTCTCATGTTTGAGTCTGGCTTAGCATTGAGTCTGGGAGAGCATTGGGAGTGAGAAGCCAAACCCAGAGGCCGACGTTGTAATGCCTAGCTCTGTGAGGTTTAAAAACAAAAGCAGCAGCAGCAGCAGCAGCAGCAGCAGCAGAGGGTCTCAGGACCCAGTCTCCCGCAGCTGGGCGCTCTCCTGCCCGCCTGCAAGGGTCCCCGGTGTGATTAGCTGACTGTTTGCATCGTATGTTCAGGAAACGGACAAGTGTTCTGATTTACTCAGTAAGGACAGAAGCATTTCCTAAAACTAAGGATCTGGGTGGTGATGAAGCTTCCCCCGTGCCCTCCCTCACCTGGTCACCGTCCTGGGGAGGGGGTGGGGTCTGAGCTCCAGTTCCTTCTAGCTCAGTTTCTCAGTCTCCAGTTTAGTGCATCAGCAGTTCCCAGGGAACCTCAGAAAAGTTCATTCAGAAGCTCCAGAATCCCACCCGGGCCCCACTGGCACCAACCCAAGCAGGTGGATGGGCCCAGTTGGTGTGTCTCTGGATCCAGGACCTCTGCCTGGGGCTGAGAAGTGGGTGTGGGGCCCTCCCACACCCTCTAGGGGATTGTCCCCCTCATTCCAGCCCCCAGGAGGTGTGAGAGAGATGGGAGGTCGGGAGGGGCCCGGCATCATCTGGCGGCAACTTTTATGGTTCCTCATTGCCCTTCCTTCGGAAATGAAACGCCTTTGATCTTTTTCTCAGGTTGTAAACGGAATCGCCCATCATTAAATATGGGGGGGGGGCCCATCTGCTTAGTCTCCCAGCATTTTTCTTCACAGCTGTTTCTCTTTCTTTTTACCATTCAATTTTTCCAAAAGGACTTTTATTACACCCCTTTTCACACCCAGCCGCCTCTCCCCCCCCCCCTTTGCTTTGGAAAATATCGAGATATTCGTTTGATCACAAACTAAAGGCTTGTGGGGGTAAGGGAGGAGCTGATTTGGTTTAAAAAAAAAGTCATAGGGGGAGGGGAGGGGCTGAGGGTACCCAGAAAGGCCTGATTCTGACTTCGAGGCAGCCTCAGGATGACCCTTCTTCCTTTTGTGCTTAGCTAATGTTTACATCTCATAATTCATGCGCCACCGAAAGTCGCGCGGCGGCCACGAGGTTCTAGTCCCTTTGCAAACGGCTGCTTCTCTTTAATTTTATTTTACTTTATTATTATTATTTTTGAATAGGGAGTTGAAAAAACTTTTAATCACAAGGACAGAGCCACAGTGACTTTTTTTTTTTTTTCTGCTCCCGGGGCTCAAAATTAAAACAAAACGAAATAAAAAAAAAAAAAAAGAAAGAAAGAAAGCATTCAGACCACACCCAAAAGAAGAACGCACGGAAAGTAAGAGAACTGGAAATTTCCCGGGCCAAGAAGACCTGTCTGTCTTCTGTATATACCCTGTAGATCCGAATTTGTGTAAGGAATTTTGTGGTCACAAATTCGTATCTAGGGGAATATGTAGTTGACATAAACACTGCGCTCATTTTTTTTCCCAGAAGAAAAAAAAATAGATTATTTTCTAAATGAGGACAACCCAGTGACTGTCTTCGAGAAGACTCCTTCCTTTTCTTTTCCTCTCTCAACTGGCTAGGGAGAAAGCTCATCTTACCTGAGGTGTCCCCACTGCCTGCCCCTGGAAGCCTGGGTCCTTGTTCACTCAAGACGTTTCATGCTCCTGGTGTTTGAAAATTCATCCTTAAGCTCAAACCTACGCATTTTCTATTCTGGGTCTCGGGGGTGGGGGCTTTTTTGGAAACCATGGGGGGAGAAAAAAGCTCTCTATCGCCCGCCCTGTGCAAAGGCAAAGGAAATTTGCTTTTCAAACGAATGCGGAGGCCGCCGGTCCGTTGGGTTCGGGGCAGGGCGCCCAGAAACTAGGAGGCTGCTGTGGGTGTTGCTGTGTGGGTGGTGGTAGGGTCATGGCTAAGGCTGGCTCCTTTCCCCGGTGCCACGCAGGGGTGACATTGAGAGGCCGCGGCTCCGGCGGCGATGGGGACCCGGCGCCGCGGACAGCGCTGCCTGGACGGGCCTGGGATTGGCAGGCGGCTCCCGCGGTCCTTTTAGAAACTTGCGCGGATTTTCGTTCTGCATTATTCCAGCCTCTGTCGTTAGCTGGGGGTGTAGGGTGGGGTGTGGGGGGGAGTCAAGTCCTCGGGCCTCGCGGGTCAAAGGGAGGGAGCGGTTCGAGGAGGACGGCCCGACGGGCGCCGGGAGAAGCTCGGACGCGATCCGGAGGGCCGGGTCTCCCCGAATTAGCGCGTGAATTTGCTATCGATCCGCCCGCGCTTCCATTCATCTCTGACAAGCCTCCCCCGCGCGCGCACCCGCCCTCCTGGCTCCCGACGCCTCCTCGCTCACCTCCCGGCCCTCCCCATCTGCCGAGCGAGCCTCCAGCTCATCGCCCCTCTAAAACCCAGTGGGTGCCCCTTTCGGGGAGGAGACCCCCTCCCCACACACACCCCCACACTCCAGTCACTCCACTCCCCTCGCGGACACCCTGGGCCTGGGTTCCTCCTCACCCTGGGGAGGAGATGGGGCGCAGGGGGAGGAGGGGGGAGCTGCACAGGGCGCCCCAACTTCTGAGGGGGGATGCAGGGATCGTGCTCTGCCCAGCCCCCCAAATAATAATAATAATGATGATAATAATAATAATAATAATAATAATAAAAACAACCAGGCCCTCCGGGCTTAAGCTGCACCCCCTCTCCCAGCCCTTCCCCTCTCCGCGGCGGAGACAGGCGGGCGAGGAGGGGGTCGTCCCGCAGGAGCCCTATGTAAATCCTTGGGTCGGGTGGGTGGGTGGGGAGGGGGGGGAGAGAAGGGGAAATAAAACCTCTTTGGCTGGAGTGGGGTCCGGGTGAGCAGATTTCCTTATCCGGGAATCGCAGGCCGGGTGGCCATTGGCTCGGCGGATCACGTGGGGCCCTAACTTTGTTCACTTGACAGTAAGTAGGAGGGCTCTCGGAAAACAGGAACACGAGTCAGGGGGTCGGAATAAATTTTTTAGTTATTATTATTATTTTTTTTGGTGGGGGGCCCGGTTTCTCCCTCTCCTCCCCCCGCCCCGCGACATTAATGGCCATGAGTTCGTTCCTGATCAACTCAAACTATGTGGACCCCAAGTTCCCTCCGTGCGAGGAGTACTCGCAGGGCGATTACCTCCCCAGCGACCACTCGCCCGGGTACTACGCCGGCGGCCAGAGGCGAGAGAGCGGCTTCCAGCCGGAGGCGGCCTTCGCGCGCCGCGCGCCCTGCACCGTGGCTCGCTTCGCGGCCTGCCGGGCCCCCGGGCCCCCGCCGCCGGCCCCGCCGCCCCCGCCGCCGCCGCCGCCTCCCGGGCTGTCCCCCCGGGCTCCCGTGCAGCCGCCGCCGCCGCCGCCTCCTCCTCCGCCGCCTCCTCCTCCGGCCTCCTCCGGGGCTCACCTCCCCGAGCCGGGGCATCGCTGCGAGGCGCTCAGCGGCAGCCCCCCGCCGCCTCCCTGCGCCCAGAACCCCCTGCACCCCAGCCCGTCCCGCTCCGCTTGCAAAGAGCCCGTGGTCTACCCCTGGATGCGCAAGGTCCACGTGAGCACGGGTGAGTGCGTGGGCGCCCCTTCCCCTCCCGCCCCACCCCGCCAGCGAGGGGACCTCCGAGGCCTGGGGGGGGGAAGCCTGGGGACGGGGGAGAGAAAGCCAATTGTGTCCCCCCACCCCACCCCGCTATAAACTCGCCATTGCCCGGAGATTTACGGTCCCCTGTTTTCAGAGCCACATAATTACATCGCCCATAAATTTTTACGGCCTGGTGGGCCCCGCGTCTTTGAAGTCATCCTCTTCTTCATTCTCCTAGCCACTTTTTTTTTTCTTCTTTTCCCCCCAGCCAGGGAGATGCAATCCCAGGGAAGTTGGAAGTTGGGGAGGGGTGTGGGAGGAGGTGAGGGGGAGCAGCAGGAGGAGGAGGTATTTAAGCAGAGAGTTGCATCAACTTCCAGGCTTTACTTTTTTCTTCTTCTGCTGCTCCCTCCCCCCTTCTTCCAGACTGGTTCCTTGGCTGGAGAAGTGGGCAAAAGTTTTTGGTTTTTGTTTTGTTTTTTGACCAGGGAGGGGGTGGGAAGGCGCTGCTTGGAAACCTGAGGGTGGGGATTAAACCCAGGAGAGGTCCGGGGTAGCACCCCTCCCTCTCCCACCCCTTCAGGTCCCCACCCGGGGTCCCCAGGCCAAAACAGTGGGTTGGAAAGTCTCTCCAGGCTTCCTCACCGTGCCCCCCCTCCTCCGGGCCACGGGACGAGGGCGCAGCCCTCCAAAAGTTGGAGGTCTTCCTCTCACACCCCTCCCTCCCTTTCTCCCTCCCTCCCTCCCTCCCTGAGCTGAGGTAGCGGGACCAAGGGACCGGGTATGAGCTGGAAGGAAGGGTTTCCCCTCCTCCCTTTCGGGGGCAATAAAACTTTCTCTTTCTCCCCCCCCTTCCCCTCTCCGTGTGTGTCCAGTCAACCCCAATTACGCCGGCGGGGAGCCCAAGCGCTCCCGGACCGCCTACACCCGTCAGCAGGTCCTGGAGCTGGAGAAGGAGTTTCACTACAACCGCTACCTGACGCGGCGCCGCAGGGTGGAGATCGCCCACGCGCTCTGCCTGTCGGAGCGCCAGATCAAGATCTGGTTCCAGAACCGGCGCATGAAGTGGAAAAAAGACCATAAGTTGCCAAACACCAAGATCCGCTCGGCTGGCACCGCGGGTGCAGCTGGAGGACCCCCCGGCCGGCCCAACGGAGGGCCTCCGGCGCTCTAGTGACCCCCCCACCCAAGCAGGAGCCAGAACCTGGGGGGGCGGGGGTGGGCAGTGAGCACCGAAGGGGGGTGCGGGGCATGGGAAGGGTCCCCGGGCTTGAGCCCAGAAAAACCTATCTACCCTACCCCCCCCCACTTTATCCATAAGGAATAAACGCAGAGAAAGGGGAGCCTTATTTATAGAGACGACAATAGGGAGCCGGGTAACGTCCTTCGGGAGCAAGACTGTCTTGCTTTCTTCCTTTAAAAAGAAGAAAAGAAAAAGGAGAGAGAGAGAGAGAGAGAAAAAAAAGGGAAGGAAGGAAGGAAGAAAAGAAGAAGGACGAAAGGAAAAAAAAAGACAGAAAGAGAAATGGAGGAGGCTGCCGCGCCTGGTTTTCAGCTTTGGTGAAGATGGATCCACGGTTCATCTTTAATCATGCCAGGCCTTAGGGCCCATCTGTCTTGTTTACTCTGCCGAGGAGAGGGTGAGCTTCGGTGGCGACCATTACCTCGACACTCCGCTAACAAATGAGGCCGGCTCGGCCGCCGCCGCCGCCGCCACCGCCTCAGCTGCTGCCGCTGCTGGACCACAGCCTGGATTCTCTTTCTTTGTCCCATTACTCCTGACACCCCAGCGAATGCACCCTCTGACTGCCAGATAGCACAGTGTTTTGGCCACGGTAACAAACACACACATAACTTCTCTCCCTGTCTGTGCCCACTTTTGGGGGTGGGCGAGGACTGCTCCCTCCTTTCCACCGCAGGCCTAGGAGGGGAACAGAAGGGGAGCGAGCGAGGGGGTGGTTCCCGAATCCGAACCCAAGAAATTATAAAAAAATAAAAATAAAATTGGGACACCCAGGAGGGCCTTCTGCCTGAAGGCCCAGCCAGGCCTGGCAGGGTGAGGGCATTTGAGTTTCCGTTGCTGGGAGTGTCTTCTGGTGAGTCCACGCTAGTCCGTACAGCAGAGGCCTTGTCTTAGACTACAAATGAATGTGAAGTTAGGAAATGAAAATGCTGTGGAGCCTCCGACCCTGGAAGGACAATGTTGCGGAGCCCTCTCCCGTTGTTGCATCGTTTATTATTATTATTATTAATATTATTATTATTATTATTTTATGTCATGTGTGTCCTCTCTCCTGTTCTCTTTTCTGACATTCCAAACCAGGCCCCTTCCTACCTCTGGGGCTGCCTGAGCCTAGAGCCTTTTGTTGGTGTGAAAACTTGTGTCCTGTACAGAGTGACAACAGAAATAAATGTTTGGTTTCACGTGGACCATCACATCGTGTTTTTGTTGGAATGTTGATGTTAAAGATTATGGACAAGTGCCGCCCAGTGTACATGCTAAGTGCCCTAGTGGGTATGGCCTCCTCTAAATGAAGGGCTTTTCCTCTTCTTCTTCTCCTTCTCCTTCTCCTTCTCCTTCTTCTTCTTCTTCTTCTTCTTCTTCTTCTTCTTCTTCTTCTCCCTTTCTTTCTTTTTTAAAAGGCTCCGATGGGAATTTCTACCTCAGAGGCTTCCAAATTGTGGTTGCTGGTTTGTTTTCCCTTTGGGGTGGATGTGTTTTGGTTGAAGCTTTAATTTTTTTCTCCCTTCAGTCCAAAAAAAAAAAAAAAAAAAAAAAAAACAATCGCAAGGCCTGGGAGGGCTGATTCCAGCCCCCAGTGGGGGTGTGTTTCATTGTAGGACAGCAGAGGCTTAAGAAGGGCAAAGTCTTTCATATCCTGATTTATTTGTCATAAGCAAATAAAATGCAGTTAAGCTGTCTGCTTCTAGACAGACGGCTCTTTGGTTATTAAAGTTCCAGGGAGGACTCCACGAGGCCGGCCTCTTTCCAGCCCGCATAAGAAGGTATCGCTTTCCTCTGAGGTGTTTAAGGCTTTAATGAGTCTAATTTTTTGCACAGATGTTTCTGGGTGTTTGCAGGTTTTCAGAGTATTTTTATATTACAAAGGAACTAGCTGGTGCCATAGCTCAAACTCTGACAAGCAAATAGATAATCAAGAAGACAAATGGCCTCTTTTGTGAAGCTCTGCTCCTGTATTAATTTTCATTTTCTTTCTCATAGAAAGTATCGAAAGTAAGGCCGGGGACCAAATAACTGTCTCCGAGATCCCAATCACCCCCAGAATGCAGTGGGGGGGGGAGGGTGCAGGTGATCCTCAGAAATCCCTGCCAGGTTTGGGTCACTTTCGTGCAGTACAGCCAAGAAGTTCTAAGGTCTGGAGCTCTAACCTTGGGTTCGGCCAGAGTCTGTGATGACTCAGGGTGCGGCCATGTTGCCTTTAAGAAGCCCCAGGCTCCACAATTAAAAGTCAAACCATTTCATTTTTTGGTTTTGGCCTTAAACATTTCTTCTTGGGTCCCGTTTCTTCCCAGAAAATAAAGAGCCAATCCCACCCACATGTTTGATTGTTGTTTATTTTTGCATTTCTCTGGTTAGCCTGTGAGGGTAGCAGGAGTCTGAGTAGGGCCAGAGAACCCATTGGGCCAGCATCCCCAGGTCAGTAGAACTGCCCATTAAAGTGAAACCAGAAGATCAGTTTTTAAAAAAGAAAGAAAGGATGGATAGAAAAAAAGAAAGAGTTGCCTGTAGATCTGGAGAAGGATGGGAGGGTTAGCTTTGTCTCTTGTGCGTGCCTTAGTGTTTTAGCTGTGAGGAGGTAAGACAACCCTTAGTTGAGGGGGAAAAATAGTTCTTAAAAACCATAAGCTCCCTCCCCCCCAGGAATGTGTCTAAAGAATCAAATCAAAGCTGCTTCTTGGAAGGTATGAATAGAATCTTAAAAAGAAGAAGAGGAAGACGGAGATTTCTATGGAGCTTAAAGTTCACAGCCATTCTGTGTAGACAAGAGCTAAGAAAAATGTGAGAATTATACAGAAAACCATTAATCACTTCTTTTCTTTAAATACGTATCCTCTCTCCTTTGTCATTATTCAACAGCAAATCTCCGCAGACCGGCTGTTGGGGGAGAAAAAGTGTTAGCCGAGTCTCCCGGATCTGCAAGGGGGAAAATTTTTGGAACCATAAAGTTGAAAACTTTTTTCTCTCAGTTTTGGAAGAAGCCTTTCATCATGAATGGGACCAGCGGAGCTCAGGCAAGAGCAGGCGAGAGGCACGGAAGGTAACAAAGCCGTGGCTTGGGCTGGCTTTTTTTTTTTTTTTTTTTTTAATCATTTTATGGGTTCTTTTCACAAGTAAAAAAAAAAAAAAAAGGGAAGGAAACAAAAAACACTCACCTCCTCTTTTTCAGCTATCTTTGTTTTCTTTGTTTGTTTGGGTTTTTTTGGTTTTTTTTGTTTTTGTTTTTTTGCTTTTTTTAATGGTGGCTTGTTGGGCAGGTTTGCTGCCTTTTATGATGACTGATGTTTGGGAGAGAGCAAGAGAGACAGAGACAGAGAAGGCAAGAGAGGCCTGGACACCTGGAGAGTGTTTGAACTGGTTGGGACAGAGGTGTCAGGGCCCCTGAAAAACCCCAGAGAAGGGTTGTTTGTGAGGCTGTTCAGAAGTGGTTCTGTGGTTTTGAAAAATGCCGGCGGGGCCGGGGAGAGCCTGCTCCTGAGCTTGGGTGCCTGCGTCTGGGAAGGTGCTCAATGTATTCCCCGAGATGTTGTCCCTGCAGCCTCCTGGAGGGAGAAAAAAAAATGGAATCCAGATCTTGAATGGAGTTCTCCAGCTTTGGAGCCAGTAGGAGTGGATTTGGTTGGGTTTTCTTCCTGTGTCTAGCGTGAGATTCCAGACAGATCTTTACTCTCTGAAAAACAGAAACTGCACAGGGCCAGGTGCACTGACACAGAAATTCTCTTTTGCCCTGCCCCCACTGCACCCCACGGCACACCCCACCCCACCCCACTCTCCAGGCCTCCTGGAGGCTCTCTGTTCAGTTTTCTTTCTCTTTGCCTCTGGGCTTGGGGGCTCTGTTCTTTCTCCTTTACTTCTCAGACTGAGGAGTCAGTGGGCTCTGCCTCAGACCCGAATGTGCTGGCCCCTTTTCCCTGAGGCCTCACTTAGAGTTTGGAGGCGGGAGGCTGGCAGGATGGAGAGTTCATGGAGAGGCCACGTTTTCTAGGCGATTAGCTTGGTATTAGAACCACAAAATGACCTCGGAAGCCCCTTGACCTCTCTGAGACTGGACATTGTGCTAGCTCTTGCTTCCTGCCACAGAGTCGCACCTCTTCATGGAGGGGTTCCCAGCTTCTCCATCTTCCCGTACTCCACAAATCCCTTGCTATCTCAGAATTTCTGGATTTTTTTTTTTTTAAATTGTGGATTGGGAGGAAAGGGAGGGGTTTTGTTTGTTTGTTTTATGTTAGCCCAGAAGTCCTGCTGGTGAGGAATAAGGTGCTGGTCTCTCTGTATAAAGCCCTTTCCCTAGGTTGGGCTTCAGTCTCCTCCCCTATCCCAAGTCCATTTGCATCTCTCTCTCCCTCTCTTCAATCGGAGGGAAGGGGTTCTAAAGGCTACAATAATGAGAGGTTAGACAGACACACTCTAGACCATCAAAGGAATAAGCTCCTGAGCTGGAGAGAAACGGCTCATACCTGAACAGTACTTTGGGGGGGTATTCATTCTCTCTCTCTCTCTCTCTCTCTCTCTCTCTCTCTCTCTCTCTCCAAATCTACAGTCTTGCAACCCATTTTGGGAAGTTCCTTTCTTTAAGGAAGCTGTTTTTTATGATCGCCTTCATGTTCCATACTTCAGTCTTCCCCTTTCCTTGGGTACCTCAGCCACTGGAAGAGCAAGAGACATGGAAGGGGGAGCTGTACAGGCTGCCCTGACCACTTTTAGGGCCCACTTGACCGACCGTGCCAACCAAAGTTTGCAGACACTTCTCAAGTTAAGAGGCAGATGGAAGATCTGCTGAAAGGGGGGGGGGGGAGAGGTCCTCTATAATCAGTGTTCTGTCTTCTGCCTTAGCTATCAGCAACACTGCAGCAAAAGGGAGGGAAAGAAGGAGAGAGAAAGAGGGGGGGGAGAAAGTTTTGTTTTGTGGAGAGGAGTCCCTGGAGATCGCTGAGGGTGCTGTTTGCCCACACTGTATCGTTTTTCCGGAATTCAGAGACTGTTGTCTTAGGCAAGAAATAACTGGGGCCAGTTGGCTTTTTCTTTGTTCCTGGGTGGCATAAATGGAGGAATATGGGGGGGGGGAGCTCAGGAAGGACAGGGGTGGGCAGAGAGGCAAACCCGGCCGTTTTTGGTACTGAAAACACTTGGGGCTTGTTGAAGGTGCACACTCGCTGCTAGAAAAGATATGTAACCCGCTGATTGGCAATTGTTGGCCCTCTCTAGGCCCGAGTGACAAAGACCTAGTCCCGTAGAACTTTTATAAACTGCTCGAGGATTAGGCGTTCTCCAGAAAGAAGGAGAAGGCTGGGATTTCATCCTCTCCATCCCCAGGCTCACCCTGAAAGACCCCTCCTTTCTCTTATCTCCAGACCTAACCCTTTTTGGAGTTGACAGCTGCTTGGACTCATTTTTGCACAGAGCTAGTGGCCACCCCCCACCCCCACCTCCCCCAGTGAGGCCTTCCAATCTTTTGACCTCTCCCCCCAGTTCCTGGGTCCTTTGCATTCCCTCTCTTACTTCTGTTTCTTGCCTGCCAACCCCGGGCAGGAGGCTGCCCAGTCCCATTATGGCCCTGGAGGCAGCCTCAGCGCCCGGTGGGTCTCCCTGGGAAGCCAGTGACTGCCGAGTGGGTTTGATTGGAAAACGGAGTTGGGAAGTTTCCCAGTGTGAGTTGAGCGCTGACGGATTTGTGACTGGTCATAAAACCGGCGCGTTCAGATTCGTAAATCAATCTCGCTTTCTCTCAGTCTAAACGTTCGCTTTATCGGCAGCAAGAAAGCGCTCAGGCCGTGCTTGGCCGTTTGTTTATTTGAACGCGGACGTTTCCCAGGATCCGAAGAGAGTGTGCGTACTTTAACAGAACCTGGCTGGCCTCTCCTTTCTGTCTCAGAGCTCCCCTTTTTTCCCCCTCTGTCCTTAAAAGTAGTTTCCCTGTTTTTAGGGATTGCTGTCTTCAGTTTTAAAGATTGTCATTTCCTCATGGTCCAACTTACTCATTTTCCTCCTTCTCCTCTTGTTCTTCTCTCCCTCTCTCTTCCTCTCCCTTCTCTCCTTTCCCCTCTTCCTCATTTGTCTTTGGGGGGACAATTTTGCTTTTCATGGGTTTGTAGCCAGGGACCTTGTAGACTTTTGCCCTCGCAGGAGCCGGGAGCAGGCCTGCATCCCCACCAGGCTGAATTCAATTCCAGCCTGCGCTGGGTATCTGGACAATCAAAGCTGGCTACTCCCCCCCCCCCACAGAGTCTGGGCCTCTCCGGTGCCCCCTTCCCGTGGGGCTGGGGCAGGATTCCAGTGCTTTCCTCCGGGATCCTGCTGCCTCGAAACTCGTGGGGAGGCTGTTTCTTTGAGGTGTGCTACACGGAGAGGTCCTTAACCTTCATTGAGTGGCTTTTCGTTCAGACCCTTTTAAACAAACCAGAAGAGGCCCCTCGTCCCCATTCCCCCCGCTCTCCTACCCCGTTGTCTTTATTCTTCCCCCATTACACGGATGCCCTGTCGGCCTGGTCGCAGCTACCCGAGGAGAGAGCTGCTGAAGTAGATAAGGGTGGGAATGTGCAGGGCGGGTTAGGAATGCCTCTCTGCTTCCCTTTGCAAGCCCCACACCCTGCCCCAGCCACGGATTCAGCTTTGCTTGGAAGTTGTGAAGTTTGGGGTTTGTTTGGTTTTGTTTATTTTTTTTTTGGGGGGGGGAGTCCGTACATCCTTCCCATCGCCTTCCCCCTCCAGCCCTGCTTAGGGCATGGATTTGTCCCATCCTAACGGTCAACACTAACACTTTTCCTCATTGATCCATCTCCATTGTCTGTTGGCTGGAAGCTCAGGACACTAACACCTAGAAATATAGAGCTCAGGCTACCAAGGAGGCTTCAGGGCGAAATTTCCTTCCCCTGTGGTCAGATACCTCCATTGGTATATTTCAGAGACGGGGCTGGGGTGGACATAGATAGTCATGATCTGCTTCTTTTGTGTGGAATACTTGGCCCGGGTCTTTGTCTCTGGAGCCTATGACCAAATGCCAGCAGTGCTTGATTCCCTAAGAAAGCAACAATGATAAAGGGGGAAAAAATCCCCCTCCTGTTTACTCTTGATCCTGGGAGATGCAGTCATCTTCATTCCCTTTGCTCCTGACCTTTCAAAGGTGTGCTACAAAAGATCAGAAAGTGAATTAAAGCCTGAAGATGCCCCACTCTTGATCCGTACATACACACAAAGTAGCGAACACTTGCAAAGAGCCTTCCTTAGAAGCAAGGGAGTGGGTCTTGCTAAAATAAACACCCCAGTAGTGTGTGTGTGTGGGGGGGGGGCGCAGAACTGAGTTGGAAGGGGAATTTCAATTCTAAAGGATACAAAATGGGGAGCCAAGAAAACCAGGGGCTTGGAGAAGGGCTCTATGCCCACCCCACCCCCACCCCTGACGCCCCTGCAGACAATTTCTGCACCTCTAGGAACTAAGCAGAAGCAGGAGGAGAAGGGAGAGAGGAGAGGTGGGCCGTGGGTAAGTGCGTGCCTGTGGGAGAGAGACCTTGCTACCGTTCCATTGGCGGGTTGGGGGGGGACCTATTTTACAGGAAAAAATTCTCCTCCTGAAGGGGAAGGTCATAGTGGTCCTTTGAGCCTGAAATCGAAAGACCCCCTTCCCCCTCCCCGGTCACGTGATTCATTAAATAATTAATGCCGAGGTTGCAGAATAGATATGGATTCGTCAGGAAAATCGCAGGCTCGGTCTCCCTGTTTCTGACGTCCAATTCAACTGTCTTTTGAAAAACAAGCCTGTGCCCTGAGAAAAGAGAGAGAGAGAGAGAGAGAGAGAGAGAGAGAGAGAGAGAGGGAGAGAGAGGGAGAGAGAGAGAAAAAAAGAAAGGGAGGCATCAGTAAAACAGCCCTCAGCTGGAGCCACACCGCGGGCTGGGGTACAGTAAGTAGAAGGGATTTCTCACTACCTACCGCGCCTTATGTGTCCATGTAAATTTATTGTTTGTTATTAATGTTATTGTCGTAAAATGTGACAAATAGCCATCTTCATTTCCTGCCATTTCTCTTCACAGGGCGCTCTGTGTTTATACCCATTGAGGCATTGCATAGTGATTTTAGGAATTTTTCTCTTTCTCTCTCTCTCTCTCTCTTTCCCTCTCTCTCTCTCTCTCTCTCTCTCTCCTCCAACCTTTTTCTTGATTTATAGCAATATGGGTGTCAGCTTCTCAGCCGGCATGCCAACCGTTGTGTGTGTGTGTGTGTGTGTGTGTGTGTGTGTGCTCCTGTGCACGCGTGTTTGTGAGTGAGTTGTGTTGTTTATGGCCATGCCTTCGATAAATCATTTCTCACAGAAAATGATGTAGAATCTGGGCTGGTTCTGTGGCCGGGAGAGAGAGAGAGAGAGACGCTCTTGGAGGCACTTCCTCTCTGCTCTGCTCCCAGGAGTTGGTTATTTCAGACGATTTATAGTAATACATCAGCAGTTAATATGAAAGCTCTGTAGCTGGAGGTCTTAAATTACAGCATCTGTGATTATCAATTAAGATGAGATTTGTATAAATTTGGTAAACCAGAAATGCCTCATTGGCATATAAACCCAGTCAAAGATCATGACCTAATAGGAAAAAAAAATGGTATTTGCAAACCCATAGAGCCAACATTCCAGCAGCAAAGAATGCTGTATTCTGCATCAGTCTCCTCCAGGAGTTTGGCATCTCCAAGCCTGGGTGGATAAACCCAACTCTGGAGGCAGAGGGGACCTGGGGGGCAAGAAAGGTGGAGGCCCTGGAAGAAATTCCAGGACTTTAAGGCAAAGGTTTTTGTATTTGATGGGGACCCGGTAGAGATGTTGTGCCATTGTTAGGGGACTCGGGGAGTTCTGCTAGAGCATTAAAGTCTTCACTTAAAGACTTGGTATGTATTGGGCTATTGAGGGTGGAGAAGGAGATACCTAATTTAGGGAAGACAATGGAGGCTGGCAAAGGGTGAAGGGCAGAGAGGGAATAAGCTGAAAGCCTTGACTCCCCACCCTGGAGCCTAACAAAACAAGGAAGTGAATTCACACCCCAGGAGCCTTCCTTCGACCCTACTGAAACAAAGAAAGTTTCCTGGGTAGTGAGAGTCTCCCCTGCCCCCCCCCCCCGCCTGTGTGTGTGTGTGTGTGTGTGTGTGTGTGTAGGGGCTAAAGTGGGAGAAGTTCTCCTTAAGGTTTTACAGAAAAAGAAATGTTTTAGGAATCAAGTGGTCCTAGAAAGCTGAACAGTGTTCCAAAAATATTAGATGTGTTTCTTTGCCTTAACCCCCAGCTAAAGGCTGAGGAATTGGGGCGCAGATCGAGAATGGGAGCTCTGGTAACTTGCCCCTTTGCTGGTCGAAAGAAAGCAATGTCAGACGTGGCTTGTTGCGGGGACATCCTGTACTACGCTCCAAACTTGTGATGGATGAGAGCCAGAGCCTTGCCAAGTCTGGTCCAGGCTGTTGGCTGCTCCCTTCCTGGCTGGAGCCGGGCCAGCTGACTTTGTAGCCGCTAGTAATCTGGGATATTTAACTCTGCCTGCTAGTGTAAACCCTCTGAGCAGGGAAATTAGGATGATGCTGTACGGGTGTTAATTATCCACTCGCGGCATCACAGGCCCCAGCCCACACACCAGCCACGCACCGCACCGTGTCTCTGCTGGTTAACAGGAGACTTGAGGGCTAGCAGTGGATGCCTCTCTGTTAGAGTCTGGGTTGGGAGAGATCTAGAGAGAAGGAGAAGGGAGAGAAGGGAGGCTAGGGTGGATGAGGGCACTGTGGAAAGGAAGTGGGAAGAGTCTGGATTCAGGGACAGTCTCCAGAAGGGCTAGCAACTGTGGGGAGGGAGAATGGTTAAGAGAAGTAAGCAAGAAAGAGCCTTCAAAGTTGGAACTCTAGGCCTTTCAGTCCCATTCTCCATCTGTACTTGAGTGCTAAGGAACCCCAGTGTGAGAGGTAAGCATTGTTAGCTCTCGCCTGGTGTGCATTCTACATGCTCATGTGTAAAAGTGTGTCTACCCTTACTTGGTGTCCCAGAATCTAGGCTGGAATCTTGGGGCAAGAGCCATCTCTTCCTCCTTACAGAGGAGGAAGAATGAGAAGGAAAGAGTAGAATCCCACTGGCTTCCGAATTCAGCCTGATTTAGAGGATAAAGCAGGATCTAGTTTGGGGAGCTGGGTCATGGCTAACTGGAGCTTTCTAGCAGCTGGTCCTGTGGCCTAACCCTTCCCTTTTATTCAACTCACACTTTTCCCCACCTTCTCCTATCTGCTCCCCGCCCCAGCATTTTCTTCTCTCCCTAAGGCTTTTCTTTGTCTCCCCTGGTTCCAGGGAAAGGAGGTAGTATTGAAACCCCTCCCCCTCAGGCCCCCCCAACTCTCACACACACTTTCCCAGGAGACAAAGCGAGGAGACCATCCCTTGTCACTATTATCTTTCAGTTCACTCATTGGCCCCTCTCAGATCCCCTTGTGTGAGGCCTGGTGCTCTCCATCCAGGCATCTAGGCCTTGTCCCAGATCAGCAAGTCTGAGAAGACTGTGTTGTTGTTTTATTTGGCCCTAAAGCAGCCTCCTTCTTACATCCCGAACCCCTCTCCTTGGATCTGCTTTTAGGCCACCAAGGGATGGAGTATTTGGGAGATGGGACTCTAGGAAAGTTGTTGATCTGGTCTTTTCCCCAGCATGGGTGCATGTCATCTCCTCTGTACAACTGCAACACCCATCACTGTGCCTTTAAGATGCTAGGATGCTGGGCTGGTAATGCCTTCATGACCAGACCAGATAAGTTGGGTGGGAAGATGAGCTAGTGAGAGAATGAGAAAAGAGAGAGAGAGAGAGAGAGAGAGAGAGAGAGAGAGGACAGCAGCCTCCCTTTTGGTTCGGAAGTCAAGGCTGAGCTCAAGGACAAGGTGATTGGAAGAGAGGAGACAAAGGCAGGTCACAGATGGAAAGAGGCTGTCCTGGAAGGACCAGCTTCTATGGCCACCACACAGTTAAATAAAAGAAGTGGAAAGGGAGCTGCTCTTTACTTCCCCCAGAAGTCTCTCAGAGACAGTATGCAGGTTCTCCCACAGAGAAAAGGGCCCCTGGAGATGAGGAGGAGAGGCAGCCTAAGAACCAAGCCCGACCTAGAAGCCATTCCTGGAGACACTTAGAAGCCCTGCCCAGGATGCAGCTCAGGTTTCTCAAGATGCTGAGAGAGACCCAAAGTGTGAGGAGACAAAAGGGCTGTGAGAAAAGGGATAGAACCAACAGAAGTGGCAGAGAGAGGGAGGGAGAGATAGACAGACAGACAGACAGACAGACACACACACACACACACACACACACAGAGAGAGAGAGAGAGAGAGAGAGAGAGAGAGAGAAAGAGAGAGAGATAGGAAAAGAGAGGAACAGGGCAAGAGCCTAAACCCCTTAGAGGAGAGCAGACTTCTTCAGACCCAGGAAAACCATTCTCCCCACTAGTACATGAAGCTTTCTTTACAGGAAGTTGCCTGAGACCTTCTTAGGAACTGCGGCCTATAGAGTAGGCCCTTGAAAGCCCTAAATCAGTTGTGAAGCATCTAGGGTACTATCTAGCACGAGGAGGGGGGGTCGTCAAGGTGTCCTGGACACTCTAGTCTCCTCCTGCAGCACCACTGGTACCTTAACCATCCGGGCTCTTTCTCAAAACAAACGCCATGCCATCACATCGCAGAGGGAAGATTGGAACAGGGCTCTCAAACCTAGGGTGAAGAATCCTCCTTGCTAGGTTTCCCTTCCCTCCTGTGGCCTTCCTATCTTTCTCTCTCTCACTTTTTTTTCTCACTCTCTTTTGAAGCCAAGGAGGAGTTGATTTTTGCAAGAACTTTCACCTCCAGGCCACACCTCTTCCCTTAACCCTTCAACTTAACAAATGGAGGATGCTTCCCTCTCTGAACCTACCCGTTCTTCATCTTTCAGAAAAGAAAAGGAAAAGGGAAAAAATAATCCTACCAGCAGCTTTAGAAAGCCTGAAGGGGAAATGGGGGGTGGGAAGAGAGAGAGAGAGAGAGAGAGAGAGAGAGAGAGAGCCATTCTTTTGGCTCCCTACTTCTTCTCAGAACCTCTGTCTCCCAGGCTCTTCCTCCTCCATAGTACCCCACCCCCTCCTGCCCTGCCCAGGACGGTCTCCCTTCCCTCCCTTCTCCTTCGGGCTGGGCCGGACATATGGAACCCATTTCACTAGTGACATTGAAGAGCCGCCCGTGCGCCCGCCTTCCGCCATGGCGCCCCCGAGGCCCCCGAGCCTCTCCGTGGCCCTGTCAGTCGCCACTTGTTTCGCCCGGCGGCTCGGTCAATCTCAGGTCGGGTCTCGCACCAACCTGGGACTGCCCGCAGCTCCGGCGCGCCCGCCTTGGTGGACCCTGGGGGCCCGCGGCACCCGGAGCATCCCCGGGCGGGAGCGGTGCTCCGGACCCCACAGGCGAAACAAAGCCGGGAGCAGGGGCGGAGCGCAGGCCGGCCTTCCCCCCAACACACACCCCCAGCACGGTGGGGTGCTCTCGGGGCCGAGCGACCAGGATGTGGCCGGCCCAGGAGTATCCCCAGGCGGGACCGAGGGTCCCGGGACTGGCACCCGGCCGCCCGCCGCGGCCCGCACTCTAGTCCGAGGCTACAGGTAAGCGTGCAGGGTTCGGTCCAGCGTCCCCAGCCTGCTGGGCTGAGAGCGAGGGGCGCGGGGAACCTCCGTCCCCAGGGGAGGCGTTGCGGGACTGGGCCGGGCGAGTGTGGAGGGATGTGGAGCTGTGGGTAGACAGGATCCGATCCGGTTTGGGGGAACCCTCGGGGTTCAGGAAGGATGGAGACTCTGGAGGGTCTCCCTCCCCGGGGGAGCTGTGGGTGGTGAGGCTGGGCCTGGTTCGCACAGCCCAGCTGCCACCGTGGACCAGCCCCTTAGCACCTAGGAGTTATTTGAAGCTGAGATTACAAGGGGCTGAGGCCGAGGCTCGGTGTTAAGCCGAGGAGGTAGGAGAGGCCTTGATTTATGGCTTTCGGAGAAGCTGTGTTTACTATCTGCCTGCTCTGGAAACCGAAAACCAAACAGAGCAGAGGAGGACGAAACCGCTCTCCTCAGAGTGGGAGGCGATGCCAGGCTCATGCGCTGGGCTTTATTTTCTCAGAGGCAAGGAGACCCCAGGAATCACCTCCTCACAGGCCAGGCCAAGGGAGGGTGTGGTGCTTTCTGTGAGGCAAACGGGGTGTGCAGGCACACACGTGTGGAGATTGTTTTTGTATCGTGGGAGTGGGTGTCTGCACGCTGTGGCGTGTGTGTGTGTGTGTGTGTGTGTGTGTGTGTGTGTGTGTATGTGTATGCTCTGACTGGAATTTGCCCCGATGCGTTGCGGTTGCATAGAATTTGTGAGCCGACATGAGGAGCCAGGAGTGGGATTGGGTGTCCCTGGTCCAGGTACTTTGTCCAGGAAAGTCCTGCTTCTCCTGCCCGGGGGGGGGGGGGGGGCGGCCTTTCTTTCTTTTAAAATTCACACCGCGAAGCCTGCTGGTCCAGGCCTCTGTGTGTATGTGTGGACCCGCCCACGCCCACGCTGTCTGAACTTCACTCTGCATCTCTAACTTTGTAGCGGGACACTGAGAAATTAACAAATGGGGTTGAGTGAAAGGCTGGAGGGGAAGCGTAGTGTGGTGAGAGACCGGGGTGATTGTGAAGGCTGGGCTCTAAGAAGGGTTGGGTCCTGCCA
Organism: Meriones unguiculatus; assembly: GCF_030254825.1. NCBI lineage: Eukaryota > Metazoa > Chordata > Mammalia > Rodentia > Muridae > Meriones > Meriones unguiculatus. The sequence goes on along the minus strand of NC_083355.1, from coordinate 24,740,868 downwards.
TTACTGCTCAAACTTTCCCAGTCTCTGTTTGGGGGGGGGAGGGCTGTAAAATGAACACAAAGTTGATCAAAAATAAGAGAACCATGAGGAATGGTGGGGGTGGGGAGAAAAACATTTTGACCCCTAGATACTTATTTCCTCAGGCCGACTAGTGGCTCTTGTGTTTCTGTCCAGACAGGGCTTTGCCTGCAAATTGTTTTGCATTAAATTTTCTCAGCCACAGAATTATCTTTCCTCGCCTCCAGCTAAACTTGCATTTTTCCACCAGACACTTGGGCCCGGACCAATGAAATCTGAGAGGAAGCGGCTGTGCCCTAAGTGGCCGTAATTTAATTGATTTTATCATAAATCATCAACTTGATGAAGAACCCGAGGTTTCAGTGAAGTAAATTGATATTAATGGGAGTTTCTTGAAATGCAAACCCGCTGCATTGTTGGGGCATCTTGAGCTGAGAAGGTGGATTACATGTTTCTTAAGAGCTGACCTGGAGCTCAGTGCAGCTTGGGGTGGGTGTGGAGGAAATGAAGCTTCGAGGGGCAGCTGCCTGCAGATGGATCTCTGGGGGAAATGCAGCAGAGAAAGGAACTTTGTTGGTATGGAAGCAGATTCTGGTTCTGAGGACTCCCCACCCCACCCCACGAATTGGCCATCCTGGAAATGCTGGTTGTCAATGGGGGGGGGGGAGGGCAACTGGGAAAGTTGGTAGGTGTGTGGGCAGAGGTGGGGGTTTGGGGTGAGAAGGCCAGGCTGGTACAATGGGCTCATTGATGCCTGGTTAAAAATTGCCAGGTTGAAGCCTTCCTCCTCTAATTATACAAATTAATTATTTACTGCTCAGACTGCTGCATCCAAAAACAGCACTTTTGATTTGGTAATGAGGGTAGGAAACAACCCATCCTCCACCCAGAAGAGGAGGCAGTGAGACCCGCTATTTCTGTAGGGCTAGAGAGGACCAAGGCTAGGGTGTGTGCTCAGTGGTAGCTGAAAAAACATGTAGGTCCAAAGAGGAAGTGTTTTGTATCTGGTAACAATGGCGCCTGAGCATTTATTGTCTGAACTCAGTTTATTATTGCCTGTTGTTACTCATATGTACATTAGGACACAGAGAATTACTAATATTCAGCCTGAAAGGGAATCTTGGAGGTCATTTAGTTAGTCTAATCTTCTCCTCCATACAAATAGCTTGGCTTTAGAGAGGGGTGTGCACTGAGGCTCAAGGAGAGCTCAGCTTCAGGTCACACAGCCAAGCTGCAATGACTAATGCCTGATCCTCCTAGGACTCAAGACTGGCAAGCTTAACTCAAGATCAATTTATTTTTCACTCTGAGCCTCAGTTTCCCTTTCTGCTACAATGGCAGGCAGGGTTGGACTGGACGTCCCAAATCCTCCCTCGTTCTGCTCTTGGACATCTCTGTATCTCCATCTTCTGTGGGATACTGCTTGGGAGCAACTTCTTGTGTGCCCTGGAGTTCTGTGGGCATCTGCACAAGTTACTGAATGATTTGTTTGCAAAATCCATAGAGTTTGTCTCTGCCTGTGCCTCTAGAAAGTAAGTTTTCTGGACTATGTGTTTTGAAGCAGTCCCTAGTCTCAACAGAATGGAAGCCCAGGGTCAGAGCAATGTTGATAGGAATCTAGCTGGATGGGTTGAGTTGGGATTGGCATAGGGTTTAAGGAAGATGGGCCTTAGCCTCACCAAACAGGTCCTTTTCCAGCTAGATACTAAACCAAGGCTGGAGCTGTCCAGAATTCAGCTTCTGCAGTTCCTCCTGCCATAGCCTGAACTGTGGGTTTACAGTTTGGAATCTGTGAAAGCAGGTGATGCTTCCCTGCAGGGTCACCCTTGACCCCTGGACCTTCTTATCTGGAAGAGGGCATAACACCACACTGTCTGTGCCTCCAGGATAACTAGGACAGAGGCCAGCAACATGGCCTACTTTGCTTTGCTGTATTCTCCTTCTCTTCTTCTGACTGCAGAGACATAAAACTTGAAAGCAGTGGCTTCCCAGATACCCAGATGTATGAAGGGCAATTTCTTATGGGATCCAGGATACAAGGAGAGCGGTAGGATTGGAGAGTTTCAGGGTGGCCACGGAAGGATGGCTTGGAGTATGGATTCTGGGGCAGAGAGTGGAGACAGTTAGGTAACTTCATCTTTAGAAATCCCAGGCTCTGGTTATATAATTCATGCCTTTGAACCTATTGGGAGATAGATAGATAAATATCTCCAAATGTGTGTGTGTGTGTGTATATATATATATATATGCCAGACCCAGACCCTGTCCCATTCTGACTTTGGAGTTTTATATTTAGAGGCCTTCCATTGATTGTCCATTAACCCAGGGAGTTATTCTCTGCTAAGCAGAGGTCATTGGGAGGGAGACATCCAATCTGTCAGGAGAGACCCTGCCTGCTGGCCACTCAAAAGTAGACTGCATCCTTCATCCAGCCAGTCTTGCCACTATCTCCCTCCCTTCCCCCAGCATCGTCACCCCAGAGGCCCAGGATTCAGTCTCTTTCCCTCTCTCCATCCTGCCTACCTTTGTCTCCACACTGATAGGGGTGGGGTTTGCCAGGGCTGAACTTCTAAATAAATGTCCCTTGTTCGGATCTTGCATTACCCAAGGGCCTGCCTGCTGCTGATGTCACTCCAGAATCTTGGTCCCTTTCTTATTAGTTTCAGGAGGCTTCTACTGCACCCAGTAGACTTTAGAGATCCCTGTGGTGTTCTGCTTTCTTTCTGCCTTAGTCTGAGGTGGGGTGGGATACAGCCTGGGTTTTCTTTTCTTCTCTCATTGGGGCGGGATTTCTCTCCCCCGCACCCTCCCCCTGAGTTATCATCAGCTGCGTCTACTCGCCTTGGGGGAACGCGCTCTTCTCCTTCCCACATTTCTTTGTTCCTTCCCGCTCAAGCATTTTTAGAGCCAGGGACTAGGGAAGCAAATGTCTAGTCTACAGAGCCATCTTCATCCACAGCACCCTCGGTCGGTCCACAAACCTAAAGCTTTAAAGTCTTCATCACTGTTTAAGAGGAGATGGAGCTGTGCGCGAACTTTACAGTACTCACAAACTTGGACTGCCACGCTTTTTCCAGAGCGTGGGACTGGGAGAGAGGACAAGGGCAAGCAAGAAGCAAAGTATGAAATGCTAGCCCCAGCTCCGGCGGGGACCAGAGGAGCTTTCTGCTGCTTAAGCTCAGAATGGAATCCTAGGCCAGCGGAAGACTGAGAGCAGAAATTGGTTTTAAAAGAGCCAGCCCTCCCTGCCTGCCTTTACTGAGATTTTTGTTTGTTTGTTTGTTCTTTGATAGATATTTTTTTTGAGGGGTGGATGGGAAGGGATGATTGCACTGAGGTTCACGAGGGAG